>NC_136067.1:1998266962-1999590296 GCF_964261635.1 Lissotriton helveticus
TGTGTGACACATCAGGGAAAGCAGCAATTCTTTACTAACCCGCAACAAGTAAATTACTTTTTAAAACATTTGCGTCAAGCACGCCGTGGAAATGGGGAGCAGAATGGGACACAGTCGGAGGACGAACCAGAAAGAGATGACGAACACTGGCTTGTTGGTAACTGCTACTTTGCAACGCCTTCCAGACTATGACACTGCCCATACGAAGCTAGAGGTGCCTGTGGCATTGAGGACTGCTGCTGTATGACCAAGATACCGTGGACGGGTATTGCACAGTTGGTGGTAATGTATTCCAGGCACCACGTCCCTCCCTTGAATAAGCCTACCCCAGGGTAGATCAGGTTGAAGGGCAAAGGTGACGGGAGTGGAATATGTGCGCCTATAGATGTCCCCCAACGGGAATTCCCCAATGTTTATGTTTGGAGTACTAATGTTACTGGGGGTTTAACAACTGTTCTGGGACGGGGTGGGAGGTATATGCTGGCAAGTTGAGGCAGCTTCAGTGGGAGGGGGGTAGGGAACTGGGCACTTTGAGAACCAATTTAATACATGCTGTTACGGGAGGTTTTAAGACAGCTCCACCTGATGGTTATGATCGTAATTGGGCTACTCCTGGACAGGGAGTACTTTTGGAACAACTGATGAGTAGAGGGAGGGGAGGGTTTGTTAACATGGTGCATTTAAGACACACACACTGGATGGTCGGATACTACTGCAATTGCTATGATTCATGGATGCTGAAGCACAATCAGGGCTACATTATGTCACCTATAGAAATTACATGGCACATCATAATTGGATGGTTTGCCTACCTGAATAAGACTCACAACCAGCGGTACCAATCTACACCAAACTACACATGACACGCACTCACTTAAACCTTCTCACATGGAATGTGCAGGGACTTGGGGATCCGCGGAAGCGACGACAAGTATTGTCATATCTGGACCGTCATGCTATACAAATCGCTTTCCTACAAGAAACACATTTCATACCTCGCACGGGACACACCTTTGCCTCTAGATGGGCGGCTAATGCGGTCTTTTCCTCTTACTCCACATACGCTAGAGGAATGGCGATTCTTATCAAGAAGGGCACGCCGTTTACCTTGATAGGTGACAGGCAAGACACTCAGGGACGATATAGTGTGATGTGGGGGAGATTGGGGCATATGGCGGTCACTATGGTGAGCTGCTATGGTCCCAATATAGATAACCCTCACATTTTCACTGAGCTATGGGCCACTATTATTGGCACAGGCCCTGATCACATGATTTGGGGCGGAGATTTTAACATGACACTCGTACCAACCATCGATAGGTCACACCCAGCCCCCCATCACTACACTAGAGCAAGGACTGTGCTGCATGAGATATTCACGGAATATAGCCTGATTGATACATGGCGACACCTTCATGCCACTACTCGGGAAGGGACCCATTTCACTGCACAGGCACAATCTTGGGCGAGGCTTGATTATGTGTTTATATCTCCACGACTTTGCCATGCACTTACAGGGGCACATCACTTGGCTAGGACTTACTCAGACCACTCACCTGTGAAGATAACATTGAGGGCGGAGGACCATGGGCTGCCGAGGTCTGCCTGGCGTCTGCAACCTACCATGCGGTTAGATGCCGTCTTTCAGAATGAGTTGAGGGAAGAGGTTTTAGACTTCTTTGCACGCAATAAGGATTCAGTACACGATGTTGAAACTATTTGGGACGCCTTTAAGGTAACACTACGAGGGATATGCATAGCAAAAGGATCAGGAGTCCTTAAAAGCACACAGACAAGATTAAGGGCCATATGTAGGTCACCAAATACCGGTCGGTAACGGCCGAATTCGCCCGTTACCGACCGGTATTTGGTGATTGAGATGTAGGGGATAATTATTTTACAGAATCAGTAAATTTACCGAATATGTAAATCCATATGTAGGTGACACTCCTAAGAGTGCCACAGGCCCTTAAGAGTCGGTATTTTACCACTCAATCCTATTGGGTGGTAAAATACCGAATTCAGGAGTGCATGCACATCTGTGCATACACACCTGTGCAATGTGACACACAGACATGCCCTTACGGCATGTATGTGTGCCACATGGCACACATGCGTGTACTTGGGGTGCTAGACGGTTTCAAAGTGACACCCCTTGCACCCTTGCAGGATTCGGTATTTACCGATTCTGTAAATACCGAATATGTATTTCACATTGATTCCTATGGGCTTCAAGGCCCATAGGAATCAATGTGAAATACCGATTCGGTATTTACAGAATCGGTAAATACCGACTCTTACAGAATCGGTAATTTTTTACCTACATCTGCCTTCTTCCAATTTACCGACTCTTAAATACCGATTCGGTATAAGTCGGTATTTAAGAGTCGGTAAATCGGAATTACCTACATCTGGCCCTAAATAATCTAGAGACGGAACTTAAGACACTAGAGGGCTCTCTGGCAAATGGTCCAGATGGACTAACATTATCAAACCTCCGAGGAAAACTCACAGAATACAATGAAGAGGCTAATAGAGAGGTCAAGTTTAGAGGGAGGCATTGGACTGCTCGCCGATATGGCGAAGGGGAATGACCTGGGAAAGTGCTTGCAGCGACAGTCAGATTAATGAGGCAAGCAAATATTATACTTGAAATTGACTGTTCAGATGGACTGGTATATAGAGACACGGCACAAATTCTAAATACCTTTGTTGCACATTATACAGCTTTATATACTACCACAAGGGCTGATGAGCTCAATCTCCACGACTAATTGGAAGACGTATCTTTAGGTTGGCTGAGTGACGCACAGAGGTCCTTTCTAAATGCTCCGTTTGAACTAGACGAAGTACGCGATGCTATAATGAATATGCAATCGGGCTAGGCCACTGAATCGGATGGAATCCCAATAGAATTTTACAAAACTTACATTGAATTCATGGCCCCGATATTTCAGGAAGTGTATGGGGACGTGCTGGAGGTAGGACATCTCCCCAATTGCCACTGTTCCCCTACCGCAAAGTTGCAACAACATCATAAAGATAAAGCGTTGCAATGTAACCAGCGACAGATTTTGATATCTATGTATGCAGACGATATCACGTTATATATTCGAGATCCCAGCCATAACCTCAACCCCATACTCAGAGAATTTGTCTGGTTTGGCAGGATCTCTGGCATACAGATTAACTGGAGTAAGTCGTGTCTATTTCCCCTGACAACATCCATATTGAAATTTGCTTTGGATTACCCCATTGCATGGTGTGAGGAGGATTTTAGATACTTGGGTATCCGTGTAACAAAAGACAGAGATGAATTAATTTGGCTTAACTATGGCACGACAATGTCCCCTATATCCGATAATATCACAAGGTGGATCGCGCTGCCACTCTCGATGGCTGGCAGGGCATCTTTAATAAAAATGGTGATTTTACCACAATTGCTCTATCTTTTCCTGAATATACCGTTCTACCCTGGACGGTACTTCTTCCACCAGCTTCGGTCAGATCTCACTCGGTTGGTGTGGGGATGGAAGACGGCTCGCTTAAAATGGGATACACTTGTTCGGCCGTACAATCAAGGTGGATTTGGTATCCCTGATTTCGAAATGTATTATTACTCTGCTCAAGCGCACTATGCCTATTTCTGGATATACCAACCTCGGTATATGTCACAAGTGGCAGTGGAACACTGGCTTGCTCATCCAATCCCAATAGAAGGAGCATTATACTCCCCCTCCCAAGGGAGAGACTGGACACCATCAACGGTTATGAGCACTGTCAATGCATGGGATCGATTAGGAGTCATGCTAAACGCACCTATGTTATATTCACCGTTATTACCGCTCACCTATCACCCGGACATGCCCCTGCTACAGGAGACTATCTACCACAAACTCACTAAACGCTTCCACATCACAACCTGGGGGGATTTATATCATGCAGGGTCATTGCGTGCGTTGGACCATCTATGTGCTGACGCACGTCCGTCTCCCCTAGACACCTTCCTTTATATTTGACTGCGACAGGGACTGAAATCGATTACACCAGACTTTCCTAATAAACCCGAAGTCTTTGCACCACTACACCGTATACTTCAGGATGAAACTCCTAAAAAACTAGTCTCGACAATTTACCGAACGGTGCACATGTTGAAAGATAGGCAGCCACTTGCGGCTAAGGCAAAATGGGAACACGAACCAGGTACTGAGCTCACAGATAAGCAATGGGAATTCTGCCTATAGCAAACTGAACGCGTCTCATCAAGCAGCAAATTTAGGATAATACACTACAAGTTTATACATAGGCTAAACTACACTCCGGCTAGCATGCACAGGTTTCACCTATGTGACAATGACACCTCCGATAGATGTCACGACTTCTTGCACCTGGCGTGGGAGTGCGAAGGTGTGCAAACCTATTGGCGCCAGGTGTTTGAGGCGATATCCAAGATGATACATTCAGTAATGGAACCCTCCCCAATCCTTGCCCTGTTAGGATACGTAGAACCGATACAGGCAGCACATCGTAAATTCATTGCATTAGCATTCCTCGTGGCTAAAAGAAAAGTGGCATGTAGGTGGGGAAGAGGCAGAGCCCCCAAATTTAAGGCTTGGCTACAAGATCTTACATATTGTCAAGAACAGATTGCTACTTATGCTGAGCTATTGCCGATATCCTCAAGCCCGGCTGATATTTGGTCTCCACTGCAGTGCTATCTACTAGAGAACAGCGACCCTGACACCATGGAGACACCACACGAATCACGATCATAATGCCTCCATATAGCAGCTCACTGCACATCCTCGTATGAGATACACTACATCGCAATTAGGAACTGGGCACAGGATTGGGGGTGGGGCGCTTGTTAACATACTACAAGTTATGATGATTGGCCTGCAGGACTTGGACTGCAGGGGTTGCTCGCTTATTACCTGGGACCTCTTTAAGCATGTGTGAATACTCGCTCTTATAATGAACTGAATTGAATGCTTGTAGGAATGCTTACATTTGTTGAATTGTTACATTTATATAACTGTACGGCCTGCAACCTGGGGGGGAGGCCTTTTGTGCTTATTGTGAGATTATATTGCTATGTCTTTCTTGCTGTGATAATGTGCCCAGCTACATGTACAAATTAATGGCTATGAGCTGTGTTGTGTCTATATGAATGCACCTTACCTGTTTATCTCATTAACAAAAACTGAAAATAAAGTTTTAAAAAAAAGTTTACGTCCATATACTGCAAACATTTGTGAAATTCTCCAAAGGTACTGCAGTGACTGATATCACTAAGTTTAAATGCCTCAGAACCTAGTAAAATACTTACCCTACTTAACTACAGGCACCAAAAGCATCATTGCTGCATAATAATGTATAATTCTGCCAACTTCCATGTACATCCATTCAGCTGTGTTTGCGCTTCATCAAATACATTAGTCTAGGAAAAATGCATTGGAGTAAAAACGCGTTTTGGGACCTGCTTTTTATTGTGCACCCTAAAAAAGAAGCAGCACAAAAATGTACATCATCCAAAAATGTAGAAAATGCTATAGGTTTGGAAAGTTTTGTGGTGATTCATCATGTGGGTGGAAAGTTATTGGGGAGCTATTATCCAAGAAAATTCCTATCTTTGCGAATACCAACTATAACTTCAGAGTGGCAATCAGGTTTATTGTGATTTCTTTCTTTTTATCTATTGTATTTATTACATAGTTTGTTTGTCCGTTTACATAAGCCTAAAACCATACATGTGTATTTTAGTTGTGCAAGTAGTAATCATGACACTTTACATTTGCAGTCTGTGTTTTTTGGGTGGGGTTTCCTTGCTACCTTTAGCAGGATTTTCCTCCATATGAAGCCCAAACTGAATAAAACTCAATCATTGTTACTATAAAAAATAAAATGATATGTTTTTCCTAATGGCAAATTATCATGGCCTATAAAGAAGTTTGTCTATCCTACTGCTTGTCCGTTTTTTTTCATTTTGGTGTACAACAGTACATAATGAAGATGGTTTGTGTTTGGCTTGTTGGGCATAGTTTTATTTTGTGAGCAAGAGAGCATGCAAATACATTGTATGTAGATTATGACATATTTTGTTTGGTATATAATTGTTTATTGTTTACCATTAGCATGCAGCCATAATAGGTCTTTCAGTTGTTCATGTATTAACTCTGAAACTTACATATGCAGTTTTGTTCATTCGTAGGTCTTCCTTGATTTTTCTAATAGGATTGTACTATTTATGAAGGCCAAAGTAAATGAAAGGCAATCATTTTATTTGTTATAAAAATAGAGATTATGCTTTTTTGTGGGCAATTAAAATGTCCTCCAAATAGTAGTGTGTGTGACTCACTGCTAGGGGAAGTTTACATTTTGCTGGAGAGGAGTTGTATACGAATGATGTTTTTTGTTTAGCATGTTGTGTCACTTTTATTGTGTGAGCCACAAAGTATGCAAAGAAAACATATGAAGATTAAGATGCATTCTATTTGTTATATATTTGTTTAAGGGATTCAATTAGATTGAGACCCTTAATGGAACTTTCCCTTGTTCATGTAGCAAATCTGCAACTTTACATATGCAGTCAGTTTATTTGTTTGGCTTCCTTGCTACTTCTAGTAGTATTGTGCTACAAGATATCACTAAGTTGAAAAACCTTATAGCTTAAAAAACACTTACCATACTTATCTGATGTACCCAAAAGAATCATCAATGCACCCTAATATCGAATGCTGCCACATTTCAGCAAAATCTGATGTGACATACTATAGTCTATGTAAAATGCTTTGGATTTCAAGCCTATTATCCTTTGCACCCCTTGACCAAGCTTGACAAAACTTTCAGTCCTCTGTTAATGAAATGGGTGCAACAGGTCTGAAAAGTTTCACAGATATTCATTAAGCAGTTGCAAAGTTATTAAGGAGCAAAACTCCAAAACAACCCTATCTATGGTGACCTTAACTATAACTACAGAGCTTCTATTTCTACTCTGTAGTATGGTAATTGGAGGTGAAACAATGGAAAAATGTACGTATCACATTATACTCTGGGTAAACTTTATTGGTGACGTATTTGTCATATGGAGACACTGTAAGTTAGAGGAGGTCCTCATTGTGGAGGGGATAAACAAAATGATTAGAATTTGGCTTTTACAAGTAAGAGAATTCAGAGAGAACTGGAGTTCCTTGATGAATTAATAATAAACGTTGGTGAAAACAATGTTCCCGAACGACCACCGTAGGCAACAGTATTTTTCATGTACATATCTGCCATCTCGCACCACTTATTAACAGGACACCCTTTGTAATGTAGTTCCTATATTCCCAATAGGCTCTGCACATTAGAATAATAAATCCTGTAGTTTAGACGTAGGACTGCGGTCGACTAGGTCGCTACTGAATCTATTAGACTTAATTGTGAATGCCAGCTAGCTCAGAGGTCACTAGAAACTTTCTTGAATTAACAAGAAGGGATTCATTTCTGACAACCGCATAAACATGACAACTTTGTTTCCCAAGAATAAGAAATCAATCTCTAGAGTCGCGGGAACAATAGATAACTATTTTTCTCAGTCATTCGTGCATGCTTCGTTTCACCATAGGTGCTGAGAAAATAGAGAGACAGGCATTTTCAATAAAAGTATTTATTGAACAGTCTTCTTTCTCAAGCATAAGAAATGTACTGCTACAATCGAAATACCGGTAATAAAATACAGAGTGTATAATACGAACAGTATTATAAAGTAGTACTGTAAAAGCATGATATGGTTTCTAAGCCATAAATTGCCTTAAAACGGATAAAATACATACAGTGTTAAAATGATGGCTAAAAGTACTCAACGGGTGCTTCTAAACTACGTCTACCCCGGTGTACCTGACCTAAGCCTAGCACAAGGGAAGAAGTAAGGGAGGAGTAGTTTAAGCTTTGTATTATCTGCCAAGAATCTAATCAAGAATTCTCTAAGGGTCTAACCAGCTCCGTACCTTGGTTTAGAATGAAGGTCATGTATCTTTCTCTCAGGACTCGATTTCCCAGCAACCCGCAAAAGTAGCCTGGAAACACTGGAGCTGGATTTCTCGGCAAGAGAAAATACAGAGTCTCTAAGTGCGTCAGCTGGAGGGTCGGCTTCCTTCGGCACTTGCTGCTGCAGGGCGTCGGGCAAGTAGTTAGTCGATCTGCTCCAAACCACTGTGTGTCTGCTTGGGCAAATCTAGGCATATTTATACTATGAAGGTGCCGAGTTTGACATGTGATTGGACTTAATAACGTCATAGAAGACTCCATGATTTCTTAGATAAATTAGTATTCAGGCAAGGGGATGTCCCTAGCTTCTGAAGGCGGGTTTCACTAAGAAATCATTGCTGATTCTTGGAACATAGTGGAAGTAGCCATGCTGTATTTGGGCTGCAGAGGCTCAGTCTAAATATGGTAATGATTTATATGCCTATATAAGGATAGGATAATCCGTACCCATATAAGGGCATGAATCGGGAAAATTTACACCAGGGTCCTAGATTCATTTACAACACCCACTCCATGATCTTAAGTTCAATAAGACTAAACCTGTAAGCACTGAACATATCTAAGGCTGCTGTATACAATCTCACCAAAAATACAACATAGAAAACTGCATTTAAAAATGCTTGTTTGAAAGTAATGAGTATAGAATAAGCAGGTTTTCATAGACATGAAGCATAGTATACATTCAAACATTGTAAAATATATTCATGAAATGTCTCTGGAATTTTACAGAAAGGAAAAATACATTTTCTAGATCATCCCATATCATACTTTATAAAACGTTTTACTGATTATTAGGCCAAATATAGTTATTAAGCAGTTTTTCAAAGGAAATCTTGTTCTCTAAGAATAGTTCTACTTAAAGCAGATTACTTCGTGCCAAAAGTTCTATTTTGGAAAAAGTTCAAATTAGTGGATTGTTTTGAAAATAGGAAGGCCGAATTTCAGAGTTCAGAGAACTCTGTGTGAAATAATCAGAAGTTATTCTCAGGGGGGTCAGGAGAAAACATCAGATCATACTGGCAAAGAAACCGTCTACCGTAGTAGGTGAAAGTGGGACTACTTCAGTTAGCAGATCAAAAGTGCATAAGTGTGGATCATCGCCGTCAGCCTTTCATGCATTAGCAATGTTCGTAGTAGAAGGTACCTGTACGCCTGTAGTTTCTCGCTTCTCACCCTCAATTAGACTTGCCGGTGATACCTCAATTAATGCCTTCATCAGAATAGGCAGCCTTTGGGGGCAACACGATGCATGAGCCGTTACTGGACCTAGCAAAGCGTCAACATCCGATGGCAGTACTGATGGAAGTGTAAGGCAAATGTCCAACACGTATTCCTGTTCGCAAAGCAGGCATCGAAGAACAGGTAAGATGCAATCTTGCCAGATTTGTCTGAACGATAGAAACCAGGTTGTGTTCAAATCTCTTAAACGAGCCAAGCCAAGAATCTGTGAAATTCTCTCACCATACCTCATGGCAAGGAGGCAATGTTCCATTGTAGTTTCGGTGTTGCTGCTGACCGGACTTGCCATATCGGAGCAAAAGGAATAAAAATAGAATTCCTGTTACTAGTCCCAAGATGAGAGGCAGGCCGCCAAACTAAGAGTGCACGAAATTTGGAAAAATGCAGAGGACTGCTTCAAATGGTGTTATCAGTCCCGAAAAAATCTTCTTAAATACATGTGCGATGCAGCTGGTATCATACATGTTTAAGATTTGACTTAACATTTCTGCCAAGTGTACTCAGCAGTTTGTTGATAATAATGCATGCATCTCTGCAGAAGATCTTGCAACTTGCAGATCATACGTTTCTCTAGACGTTGTCAGTGGTATATTTTTTTGTAAAAGAATGACTTTCATTCTGCTTAAAGTATTAATTCGTATAGAAGAGATATTCAGTGAAGGCCATAAGTCCGTCTCTCTGTCTGCCTTGTGCGTTGGATACAATACTTGCATACAAGTGACCATGGACGACACACTAACTAGATAAGCTTTTCCTGGCAACATGCCACAACAGCTGTGATCATTCAGCATAACCTAACTGCCATTGGATAGTTGCCTGAAAATTAGTTCTATCACTGTGGAGGGTGTCCCGTGCAGAATGGCATGAAAGGTTATTTGCAGAACCGTTGCAGGCTCAGTGTAAATTAATTCCTTTGCACAAAAGTGTACCGCTTAGTGAATTCATGTAATTATTACCACTAAGGAATACCTCTTTTCCCTTATTCCAACATTAATGTGTGTAAGGTAAAGTCCAAGTCGACTTAATGTATTTTTTACCCAACCTTTCATACAGGCCCGCTGGTATATGCTGTAGACAATACTCGAACTTGAAAATCGTCACTGGTATCGTAATGGTGCCATGTATTATCCTTTCAATGACAGGCTTCTCAGAAACTGTTAATGGTAATCTTTCCAGTTTTTCAATGCTTAGCACCGTATAGTCTGCTCCTTTGTGTGCCAAAGATATTTGTTTATCTGTAAGGTTAAATACAGAAAACAATGGCGTTGTGCTGATTAGTCGCCACGGCACATAGCCTGAAAGCAGATTTTCCAGCGCCCAGCCTAGCTGCAAAATAGCGCGTAATTGAGACTGGCCATGTTGTAAGATTAGCAAGTCCTGCTCTATTATGTCAATTGCAGATGATACAATGCTGTCCATTGAATATATTCTGGACAACAGAGTTGTTAACCCATTGTCTACTACAGAGAGAGTTTTCTCCAAATTAATATGATCAATTTCTCGTATTCTTTCTGCAGTTTCTATTTGCTCCACTTTCCAAGCCTCGTTGTACGCAGCATATATACCGGCGTATATGAAACGTTTTTGACGTGGTTTGCGAGGCCCCATTAAGAAATCTTGCAAATCATTGCCTTCTTAGTAAAGATAAGTGTTGTTTGATTTCCGGTAGTGTAGATTTCTGTAGCCACTCAAGGCATAGTTTTCCTACACTATATGTTGTTACTATCCCTGGATGTTGTCTCTGGGAATATCTTGGATCTGGCCTGTTCATTTTGAACCCCTGTGTTTTTTCCAGGAATCTATCATGACAGTTATTAGTGTCTGGGGGCCAGATTAACCATTTTTTCCAATCAGGATTTTAAAATATAAGGGTACGTCTACCTCCTCCTCTGTAGCATTATCAATGTCAGATGTCGGTTTAGGTATAGACGGTTTATTTAAATCTTTTATCTTAGCTAGGCCAAGACAAGAAGTTTATTGAACAGTGTCATTTAAAAACATTATTTGTTCTGCTATAATGCAGGCTCTGAACAGGGCTTCTAAACCTTGCACCTGCCAGTCTTTTGTGCCCCAGACAGTTGTAGTCTCTATTTTGTCTTTCCAAAAGTAAAACCTAAATTAGACAGCTGAGCATAAAGGTTTGCAGAATAAATTTGTTGTAGTATTGGTCAACATTGTTTTTAGCCCTGTCTTATTCTCATTTTTTAAATAAAACATTTCTGCATGTGTAACATTAAACCCTGTGAAATATGGAAACTTTGCATAGAACGTTTTTGAGCTGTCTTTTGGCGGTGTTGGACAATGTTCCCATTGATTATATGTATAAATATTTCTAGGGTTTGCTGATTTATGCAAATAATGGTGACCATAATGATTAAAACAATACATTTGTTCATAATCTGATGAACCTTGTTTGTATTCGTGTTCAGTAAATTTAGCCGACATCTCTAAATCTGACATCATCTTATTAATAGTCTCAAAGTCCCAATCATCAGAAAATGTGTTTGGTGATACAAAGTCACTTAAAGAGATCTTGAACTGGTGCGGAATCTTCAGATGTTCTACCGGACCATAGATGTCATACTCAGGTTTATCCCCTGCTATACCACCAGGTATAGGAATGGCTGTGATGTTCACTGATGACAGATCTCTTCTTTCACGATAGGAAGATGTATGAGGTCTCAGGACCAAGTTGATTTTCTGACTTGCTGTGTCCATGGTATTATATTTTCTATCTATCATTCTTCCCAAGCTCAAAACCAGAATGAGCCAGAGGATGAGGAAATGTACTCCTAACATAATCCAAAAGTCAATGCATGGTGAAACCAGATATATTTTCTCAAGTTGATGAAGCAGTTCTTTTATTTTGACTTTGAGAGTTTTATTTGCTGGCGTATCTTCGGGTTCACTGGGATCCTCAGAAAATGTATCAAAGTTGATAAAATAGCCAGAGGCAGTTCTGTCAATTGTTGGAATTGCATCAGGATTTTTATTAATCTTTGGAGCTGCTTCTTCCTTTGTCATATTTGTATAGTCAGAGGCTTTATCATTGTAGACTGGTGTTTCTTGACAAACTGTTATTTGGGTCTCAAGAGGCACGAGTTCCATGGCTTTCTTGCATAGTCCTTCTTTTCTCACTGCAGGTTTATCAAAGTTGATAAGTCTTTCAGCTTGAACATCTTGAATAGTAGCTAGATTTGGTCTTCTGCTACTTCTTGGGAGTCCACTGGGCCTACTACTTATTATTGACCCCATGATTGTGGTTTGACCAGGTCGATGGACACAACTCTGTTCTATCTTTTACCAGCAACGGGCGGTAGTACTACTTATCTTGTTCCTTGGATTGCCAAGACAGTTACTGCTTTTCTGTAAGAAGGCCCAGATTCCTTCTTTACCGCAATCTTTTCTCTGACAAGATCCCCAATCTTTGGAATCCAGACAGTTCTGGCTAGGACAGGTGGTTTTTTTTCAGTGGATGTTGGCTTTTGTGTTGCGTTACTTAGACTTTTTCTTTTTTCATTCAAGTCCTGTAAAACAGCCAAACGATCTTTGACATCAAAGGGTTTTTGTTCCACCACTGAAGTTTGACAATCGAGGTCTTCGATTAACATTCTAGTACCAAATAACAATTGATACGGAGTGAATCCACCCAGAGAATTTCTTGGCAGATTGTTAAGACTATGTTGGACACTAATTAGATGTTTGAACCACCCATGACCCAAACCTAATACCTTAGCTGTTATGGATTGCTTTATGTCACGTTTTTTTCTTTCCACTACCGCATTACCCTCAGGATGGAAGGGACTAGAATACCGCAATGCAACGCCCAAACTAGCCATGGCCTCCTTGTAAGCACGAGAGCTAAACGCAGGACCCTGGTAAGAATGTAGCGTGCCTATTGCGTATGTGCCGATAAAGACTCGCAAATCCTTTATAACAGTTCTGGTGTCAGCCAAGCGCTGGAGCCACATCCAAATAAATCTTGTGCAGGAGTCCACTGAGACCATGATATATTTATAGTTACCATCCCTTGTTAAGGGACCACAGTGGTCCAGGTAGACGTATGCTAGCGGATTATCTGAAATAATAAGGGACGTCTCTGCAGGACGTTTTACTGTCTAAACTTTTATTTTCTGGCATTTTTCACATTCTAGAACATAATTTCTAGTTTGCTTTCTCCCACCAATATCTCGGTTTTAATAATGATACTGTGGCGGAAACCCCTGCGTGTGCAGTCGCTAGTCTCTCATGTGCTGCTAAGATTAGTCCTAACCTATGTTCCATGTTTGGAATTGCCCCATCCCCCACTCCAGGGATTTGAGCAAAAGGAAAATTGTTTGCATCACTTACATATGAGTACTTTACTGGAAAGCCTTTCGGGAGTGTCTTACCACTGTCTTTGACTGAAGCAGTGACAGCTTGCATTATTTCGCTGTATAATTTTGTCTTTGACCGAGTAATCGCAGCTACGGAAACTAGTATGGCGAATTCGCGATCGGTATTTTCAAGCGCCATCTTGAAAGCTTGTAGTTCAGCTCGCTGAGCTGTACAGTCTCCGACTGATTGAGTTTTAGTGACCATAGGTCTAAATTTACCTTCGCGCCAATGACATTTAAAGATCGTGCATGCAACACTATAGGCTTGTTTACCCCCAACTGCGGGCTGCACTGATCTGTCTGTATAGATTATATATCCGTAATGTTCTAGAGGCAGAATCTTGGTCGGCAGTGGACATTCGTACTCGTATTGAAGGAATTCTTGTGTTTTTAAGTAGGGGTCAAACACGTATTCAACGTCTGTTGCAGCTAGAGAGTTAACCCATTGTATCCATCTAGGATGTAAGGCCTTTGCATTGGGAATGCTTGCCTTTGTCACTGCCTCTAAGGCAGGTACAGGTTTAACGATCATTATGTGTTGATCCTGTGCCAGGGCTCTTTCCTTTGCTACTGCAGTTTGAACCGCTGTCAGAATTTTTTCTGTAGAAGTAAATTTTATTTCTGCTTGTGTGTACAAGTGTGATTTATATGCTATTGGTATCTTTTCACCTTCATTAAAGGTCAGGTATGTGAATCCGCATCTCCCTGGGATGATTCACAAGGTTGCATGTATTATCACGTGTATCTAATTGTGTTTTTGCTAACATGTCTGTTTGCACTGAACGCAAAATTTCTGTGTTCGTTTTAGTCCAATTAGTTGGTTTGAAATCGGGTTGGATTAGTTGGTAGAGAGGTTGAACCCTTTCTGTGTAATTCAGAACATATGTTCTTCAAAAATTCAGGAAACCTAGAATTGACTGTAAGTTCTTCAGCGTTCTTGGAGCAGTCCACATTTCTCTAGAAAGTTTGCTGCCAGTCCTTTGCCTTCACTTGATAACTCGTATCCTAAGAATAGGACGTTGAAGTGGGCAAATCGTGATTTCATAAAATTGAATTTGTACCCTTCAGAAGCAAACCCAAGGATTATGGTGTTCACTCTTTTGAAGTGTACGTCCAAATCATCATCTGTAAGATAGATGTCATCGACATATGATAATTGCAAAAATAACATTTTATGGACAGAATGCAGAACAATGTCATACATTCACCCCAGTACAGAGATCTGGGCCTAATTCCATCCTTTTTTTACACTCCACACCACCCACATATGATAATGCCTCATCATCGTAAATTTGTAGTAACTTTGTTACTCTGGCTGAAAATAACCCTGGAACCCATTTGAAAAGTCTAATGTGGTATTATATTTTTTCCGAACTATGTTATTCATCAGTGCTGCACTATGTGCATTTTGTACTGCAAATGTTTTGCAACACGAGTTTAGGTGTCTGTAATCCAAAACTCAACAATATGAATTGTCTGGTTTGGAGATGTGAAACAAAGGATTGTTCATTGACGAGGTGAATGTTTCAATCACCCCTTGGTATTCAAGTTGATTTAAAATCTCACTGACTTGTTTTTTAGCTACTCGCTTAACTGGATACTGCCTTTGTGCAGTAGGTTGATTTTTTAACTGAATTTTATGGTGAGGAGAATCCTCATCCCATCCTGTATGATTTTTATATAAAGCTGGAGCTTGGGCCACAGCCCATTTTCTTGCATATGTGTATTTTTTATGAATAGGAATGTGATTTGAGAAGGCTGTCATAATTACTTCCTTGCCATGTGGGCACTCCCTAACAAATTCAGGTGGCCAGTCTTTTTCAGCTAGAAGAATGTCATAGCCCTTAGAGAGCTTCTCCCAATAGAGTGCTCTTATTTTCTAGTTATGTCCCCCTCCATCCGGAGTATTACTTCATATAACTTGTGAGGTACACTAACCCTGGTGTCGGCAGTTTCAACCTGAATGCATTCATTCAAGTCCACTGTCTCCAGATGATCCATCAGGATCCTGTGACCTATTGTGACTTCTGCTGCGCTGTCTAGCATTGTCTGGGCCCACTCCCTGTACTTGAGTTGTGTCCTCAAGATCCTCTGCCTTTCTGCTCTTTATGCTTGCTACCTTCTTTTTTGTGAATTGGGTTTTCTTATTTTTTGGAACGTGCTGTTCTTCTTTGGACTTCACACATTCCTCTTTCTGTTCTGATCGTCCTCTCCTCTCTGATTTCTACGTAAAAATCTGAAAGTTACGAGAGGAAAGAGTATCAGTATCTTGATATCCATAAGGTTTTCTTAAAGTATCCCTAATTCTAAAGTTATACCTTTTCTCAGAGGGTTCCCGTTAGGGAGACCTACCTCCTTTTTGGGGAGATCTTCCTCTGTACTGACAATGTTTCTCTTTAGGAACTGCCTGTTTAATATTTCCCCACTTCTTTTTAGGAGTAGTGAGATTATTCAGTTAGCTTGGGTTTTAATGGTTTCCCTCCCAAACTATCTCTACCTAGTTCTTCATATGATTTTTCAATAATCCTTGCAAGCTCATATGGTTGATCTGCTATATCTGTTTCTTTTAACTTCTGGCAGATTTCCACTGATGCTGCTTCACCTTTGATGTTGGCTAATAGTATAGCCGAGAACTGTTTGAAATCTTTCAGAAATTTCATACCCAGATTTAAGGCAGGTTCTGGTCCGTATTCTGTGGAGAAGTGTGGCTCACTGGTTAGAGGAGGCAGACCTGGAAGCAGAGGTCAGCCTGGGACCAGGGTTCAATTCCCGGCTCGGCGGGGTCTTGAGTCCTAAAATGTCCATGGACTCGACAATTCTCGCTCCGGTGCCTACTAGATTCACGGGTTCACACTCTGCGACTCTGGGCAATAGCTTGCTTAATCTCCACAACAGCCCCTCGCGGTGGGATGCCTGGCTTTCACCTTGCGGATACCCTGCAGGGGTTATCTCACAGGGGAATACCAGGACGGGTTCCCTAAGCAAGCGCTTAGAAACTGCTTGGTGATTTGCGCTATATAAATTCCTGTACATTCAGTTTGAATCTGGGTTAGAACGTCTGGTATTACCGCCATAGACGGAACACCATGTGTTTTTGTGTAGATTGAAGCAAAGACTGTACCCCACGTGTCACAGTCCTCCACATGTGGTGCTATCCCTATTGGTAAACAGATTGTCAGAATTCTGTGTTTCTCATGAGGTGTATTATCAGGGAATGCTGCCTCAATTTGAGTAATTTTTTGTGCTAACCAAAACGGAATTCGTTCCCTTTTGGCAGCCATCTTACCAATGACTGATTGTATAGTCTATGGTGTGATTTTGTTTGTGTTCTCCTGGTGAGGGGTGTGCTGTGGAATCCTTACAGTAGGTTGTACTGTTAAGGTCCACATGACATATTGAACCAATTGTTTATGTATTTTAATTAACTGTTTCAGCTGTGCTAGCAGTTCTCTATCTGTCATATTTTCTATGTCAGGATGTTGTGTAGCTGGCTAGTACCGGCCATGTAGCTCCTGGTCTTACAAGTGGACCGAGCCTGGTAATGTGATTTTCATGTTTTAGGGCGCCTTTGAACCAGAGCTGATGCTCTTGGTAGGTTAATGGAATTTCAATGTCCTTGTAAGGAACGTATTCCTCTGGAGGTTCCTCTACTTTGTAGTAGTGGTACTCGTGTGTCCTTCCATCTGCTGAAGGAAAATGAATCCATGAATTGACCTCTGTCTGCCGATATTCATGTGCCTCTATAACAAATAATATGTTAACACCTCTCGATGATACTCCATTATTAATGAGTTTGTAAGTTATAGTTTTCCTTACAATTACCGGAATGACTATAGCATCAGGGTCATTTTGTAGCCTATTTCTGTCATCTAGATCTGCCTGTACTGCTGCTGCAGCTAATTCTTTGTCAATTATCATTATTTTACTGTTTGGAAAGTTTGCAGAACAAGTTTCTAGGAAACAAAGATTATGTGCACAATATTTTGGAACACTGTATCTAACGTTGAACAAACCAAAAACGAATACATAGGATTTTTCGTCCTACTCGGTTTTGGCAGATATTTAGCTTTTCACCCACTCCAGACGTCTGTTGGAGTTTTTACGGGAGAAAGGGGTCTGTGTGAAAAGCACGACTGAGTTACTCTAGTATCTAGCGTTAAATTATCACCTTACCAAACATTGGGCGCCATGTAGTGTAGTTCCTATATTCCCAATAGGCTCTGCGCATTGGAATAATAAATCCTGTAGTTTCGACGTAGGACTGCGGTCGACTAGGTATCTACCGAATCTATTAGACTTAATTGTGAGTGACAGCTAGCTCAGAGGTCACTAGAAACTTTCTTGAAGCGTGATGGACGGACAGAGATGGAAAGAGAGTGATAGACGGACAGAGAGGGGGAGGGAGTGATAGACAGACAAAGAGGGGGAGAGAGTGATAGACGGACAGAGAGGGGGAGAGAGTGATAGACAGACAGAGAGGAGGAGGGAGAAACAGATACCAAAATAGATGGACAGGGAGAGAGAGTGCCCACACTGTGCATCCAGGCCACACTGCTCACCTGCTGACACCGGTGTGCCTCCAACTACATGCCGGAATGTAGTGCAGTTCACCAGGTCCCTCATCTGAAACATCCTTCATCTGAAACAGAGTCCAGATACGGGAATGGCAAAGTACATACAATTGCACAGAACTAAATCTCCTGTCCGCCCATGCGCACCCAGGCAGATGCACACCAGCCCCTCCTGCCGCCCAACAGTGCCTGCCTGCCCCTGCATGCCCAGGCAGATGCACCCCAGCCCCTCCCGCCACTCAGCAGTGCCTGCCCACCCATGCACACCCAGGCATATGCACCCCAACCCCTCCTGCAGCCCAGTTCCCGGTGCTCACCTTCCGCTACCGGTGTGTAGAAAAGAGGACCTACCATGTGCTGCTGCAGCCTCCAAGCCCTGGGCCCGCGGATAGGGCACCCTCCGCATCATGCAGCCTTGCTCCGCAGGCCACCAGGTCTCACTTCTGATGCTGGGCCTTGATTAGGCTATAGCTGTACAATGCACAGAGCATCATTGCAGGCAGCACACCTGCGCAGCCCTTGAGGTGTCACTAACTGTGTGACCAGCGAGGCCACGCCAGGTGGCAGTAGGCCTGTGCTGCCTGCTGGCTCAGGCCTACACTGCGGTCCAGCGGGGCACACAAAACGTGAGTTGTCTGGACCGCCGGGACGGGGCATCATCACAGGCTGTACACCCGCTCATCACTTACGTTCCCCCTACCTCAGTGCACTGAAAGTCACCATCCCATGGTGGTGTGCCTGTGCCAGCTGCAGTACATCAGGTGCCACCAAGTCTGTGCCACAAAAGCCATGGACCCTCTATGATTGGGTATCAGGTGCAGACCCCATCATGTCACCTCTGGACCGGTGGAATGTGATATCGCAGGCCACTGGGCTCCCATGCCCACATGCACACCACACAGATACACCCTGAGAGATGTCGGAAATGGTGTCAAGCATTTACACCCGGCCCTTTTTTTGCCCGGGTCACATGTCCTGTGCCATGAGGGAGTGGCTGTAGCATGCTGACAACTAGACCTGTGACGGGAAGACCACTACAGGGAAGTCCTGGCACATGTAGTGCTGTGGGTACCCTCTTGTGAGCGTAACCATAGTGGGCTGGCCTGGCATATGCCACTTCAGCGTACAATTTTGTACAAATATCCTGGGGCTCTAGGTGTGGTTCTATACAGGGCTGTACAAGGAAGTAACAAATGCGCGAGTAGCTGTTGTGCCATCGACGCGACCCGGACAACATTCAGCAATGTGTCACCCTGTGACCCAAGTCCAACCACATTTGCCACATGGACGTAGAGGAAATTCACTGACCCTGCATTCATCCGTACTGCCACACTTGAAAGACTATGGACACACCACATCTATGACATCCATGTGAAAAGGAATGTTTAATGCACATTCAGTGGAGTGTTGCATCTGGAGCAGTCCAGGGCCATGCAATCCCCACTTCACATTGATGGCCTATGAAGGCCCTGCCAGAGTCCTTCAGGAAATGTCAAGTCCTAAGGAAGAGGAAGTGTTCAGTCTCAGTCTGATTGCTGTGTCATTGGCAATCAACCAGAATATGGCAGTCAATGTCGAGGTCCAAGGTGAGTGTCACATGGTGCATCGGTGGACAGTGGAAGGTGATGATGGCACTACCAAGCTGAAACTGGTTATTTGGTGGAGATGAATGCTACTGCGTCCTTATTACCATGAAGGAGGTTTTATCCGCATGTTCGTCCTCTGCTGTTCCATGTGCCTCACGTGTGGGCGGTGGTGTTTTGTCCCCAGCACTCTGTGGCATTGACACCTGAGGGACCGGAGGGGTGCACTAACAGCCAATGGCTCTATGGCCAGGGCAAATAACAGCGGGGATAGCGGGAACCCCTGTCAAGTACCATGCCCCACTGGATACGAGGAAGAGATGACCATTCCGACCTTCACTCTGACGCTCGCCAAAGAAAACAATATTTCCGTCCAGCACACGTAGACCTTCCCAAGTCCAAAAGCTCTCATCATAAAAAATAAGTAGGGCCACTTTTAACTATCAAATGCTTTTGCAATATCCACGGAAAGGATTACCGCTAGTTTGTCCCCGTCGCGGTCCTCAACAAGAATGCATAGCAATCGGTGTACGTTACCTGCGGTGTTGCGGGTAGGAATAAAGCCGGCCTGATCAGGATGAATCAAACGTACCATGTGCGGGAGGAGTCGATTGGCCAGAATACGGCTCAAGATTTTATAATCCGTGATGAGCATGGACAGGGGGCGATACGCAGAGGGGTCAGTAGGGACCTTCCCTGGTTTAAGTAGAGGGATGATGACTGCTTCCCTAGCTGAGGTCGGCAGAACCTCCAACTCCCTGGCTTCTCTAAAGATCATCAGTAATCCAGGGGCAAGGATATCTATATAGGTCGAATAAAACTCGATGGGCAGGCCATCGATTCCTGGAGTCTTGTTACACGCCATCTGTTTGATAGCGCATCTAACTTCAGACAGTGTGATGTCTTGGCCAAGTGAGTCAGCCTGTTACGGATCTATGGTGGGTAGTTCTAAATCTCCAAGAAAGTCTTGCATGTCGGTTTCACTGGCTTGCAGCTGACTATCATACAAATCGGCATAATAGTTACAAAACCGGGCATTTATCTGATGCTGAGTATATTCTGTTTGTCCCGCCGTCGAGGCCAGCGCCAGGATAGGAGTGCCAACTACGCCAGTAAAGTATCCACCTTGTCCCTTTCGGCATGCGCTCGGGCTAGACAAGCCCAATGGTCAAAGCACCTCAAGCTCTCTACCATTACAGCCACGGCTTCCTTAGAACTCAAAACCAGTTCCTGCGCCTCAGAGTTAGTTGAGTGTGCTCACTCGGCTTTCCTCTCTCTCTGCTAAGTAAATTTCTTGTAACAACATCTTCCGCACGTTTACCCATTTAGTAATACACAAGCCCCGGATCACCACTTTAAAGGCGTCCCACTCATTTGCAGTTGTCCTGGCTGTACCCTCATTATCGCTAAAGTATCATTCTGTTCCCGTCTCCAACTCAGCGCGGAAGACCGGGTAATCTAGCCTCTCCGGATGCAATTGCCAGGGCGGTACGGCTGGGCACTCAAGGGCCCAGGAAAAACTCACCAGCGGCGGGTTATGATCTGAAATGGTACGCAATAAATATTCACTATGAGCTACCATAGTAGCGAGTCCAGCGCTACATAAAATCACATCAAGTCTCAGATGCAAATCATGCATGGGCGAGAAGTATGAATAATCTCTTTTTCCAGGGTGTTGTGCGCACCATACATCTATGGGTCCCCAGCTATCTTGCCACTGGGATCTGATCTGCGATAGCTTATGAATTGGGGCATCAGGCAATGGGGATGGGATCTATCCATGGTCACGTCCGCTATGGAGTTAAAGTCCCCTCCTAATAATACCGGGTTCGTGAAGTAGATGTCCAGAGTTTCAGACATGAGAGCAAAGAAAGTTGCCTGTTCCACATAAGGGGCATAGATACTGCTAAGGGTCACATCCCACCCGTGAAGGAGTCCCATAACCACTACATAGCGGCCCTCAGGGTCTACTAACTGGTCAGTCATCAATACCCCTCTCAAAAAAGCCGAATATATAGTATAATAAAGGTGCCCTCTCCACCTACGCTGCAATGCTAACCCTTCAGTCTTAGTTAGATGTGTCTCCTGTAGGAATACTATCTGTGCGCTTCTGTGTAACAGATAGGTATGGACCTTGTAACGCCATTGCATAGAGTGTAAACTCCGCACATTCTAAGTCATACATTTTACATCAGGTAACAGACCCATAATCCAATTGTAAAAACATAGTAAGTCGCCGCTCCCTCCAGGACACACCGGTGAGTACCATTCCCCAATAAAGCCACTCAACATCCCCAACAGTCCCAAACCCACCCTTATCGCTACCCTCCCCCCCAGAACAGGCACTAACATAGTGAATCCTATCCAAACTGACCCCAACAAACTCCCTCAAAATAGTATCAAAGGCGTGCTAACTGGGGGTGGGGTAGAACCTAGCAAAGCAACAACAGCCAGCCGATGCATCCAGCACCAAACCCAGTAAGGCCCGAACCCCCATTGATGAAGGTAGCAGCGCCCCCCAACCAATAAGGTAAGAGCTGTTCAGCGACCAGGTGTCCTCGCTGGCCCTCAAGTGTCTCGGACACCCCAAACATTGGTAACTTGGTGCACAGTGAACCGCAAAATGCATGAAGTGTCCACCATATAATCTGCCATATCCGGTGTCACCCTGGGAAAGAATCTGGCTGCCAGTCTCAGATAGCTCAGCCTCTGTATCATCAGCTCCTTTTTCTGATCCAGTGGATGCCACCGGCGTGGATGACTCGGCCCAGCAATATTCATAACAGCCAGTAGTGCAGCCAATCAATCTGTCTCTGTCTGAGACACCAAGGGGCCCCGAGGCACTGATCGTCATCTCCTATTTAGGCGGGGCCGACGAAGTCGCAGCTCCACCGCCGGTCACAGCAAGGGCAGGCCCGCTGCTCCCTTGCCAGCTCGGTATTCCTCTAGCCATGCCCAGGCCTCCTCAGGGCTATTGCTAAAATGTGTTTTGCCATCTAGTACGATTCGCAATCGGGTAGGGAACATCAAAGAATATTGTATTCCTTCATCTCTGAGCGCACGTTTGACCGCCAGAAAGGATGTCCTGGCCCATTGCACTTCGAGCATATAATCTGGGAATAGAGTGACATTGCTTTTTCTATTATTTTTCTAATTTAGTCTCAGATGTATTCTTTGAATATGTGTCTCATTTATTACCTCTGTGAGTACAACAAATGCTTAACACTGCCATCTGATAGGCATTACTGCTCACCCATGCTACCACAAAAGAGAGCATTAGTAATATCTATTTAAGCCTCTGTAAACTAATTTGGGACCCACTGGACTCCTGCACAGCATTCTTCTTTTTTGCACATTATATAGAGAGCCAGCATTCTGCACAGAAGGAAACTGATTCCTATTTAGGCATAGTTTGAAGTTTTTTGAGAAAATGTGGGTAAAGAAAAGTGATCATCAAACATGCAAGTCAAACCTTTTTGACTTCCTTTGGGTTTGTAATCTTAAAAAATGTCTGGTGTTGATCGGGTTCCCCGGAAGTCGTATGATCAATGGGCCTAATATTATAGGCATACATCATGACAAAGTTTCTTTGAAACTTGCTTGTCACATATACTTTGACGTTGTCACAGTGTTGGCCCCTTCCATTGAAATGTGAAGGTACCATTTGTATTTAGAGAAGTGTGGATGTTAGGACCGTTTTTCCAATCAGGAAATTCCCTTTCTCAGCATGTACATATGACAAAACCTTGTTTTTCACTATGGTTTGCAGTGTAATAATGAAAGAAAACTAAGCTGTGCAATTCAATTAAGCGATATCTCCCTGGCTTGCTTTGGGACATTAGTTTCAAAACTCCACGGGTTAGTCTAATATTGACGTCAACCCACATTGCACATTTTGGTGAAATCTCCTTTTCTCAAATTGATTGATCTATTCTGCTTTTGTACACTATGTTGCTGATCTTGTTTTTGAATCTACCACTTGAATATGCACCCAAGAAAGTGAGAAATATTTTATAATGCTCAATTTTAATGTATTTAAACAATATCTGAGGATAAGCATAATATGTTCCCTATTCTTCAGACCAGTGACTAGCCTTCCAGTGGCATCTTCAGCTAGTGGGAGCCATCAGAATGCTTTCTATCTAGTAGCCATGTACATCCCATTACCATGGTCCAGCACTACTGGACAAGGGATTAATAAATTGGCGTTAAATGTATGATGGCATTTTGCTTTGGTAGAAAGTCTGATTTGCAAAATGGGTCCATTTGCGACCATATTTAACTAACCCAAATTGTGAATCCGTAACACATTACCAAATTGGAATTTGGTTTTGCAACTAAATATCAAACAATTTGTGTGTGGGAATGTTTAGGGCATCCATTCAAATACCAATATTGAATGGGATAGATTAATATTTTGAGACGGAAATCCTGTGACCTACCATTAATACTTTACAGAATGTGCAAAAGCAGATGTGTCCCATTCACAGATGGGAAGGAGTCCTGAAGGGACCCCTCTCCAATGTGAATGCTGAAAAAACACAATAATAGTTCAAATGTAACATTTACATTTTTTTTTAAACTCATCCACTTTCCCTTTCAGGACAATGGACTGAATTAAAAAAACAATGATTGATTTATTTAAAAGCAGGCACAGACATGGCAGTCTGCTGACCCCTATGCCACAATCCCTGTGATGCCTGTGAATCATAGTGGGTCAAAATTTGCGACCTACCTCAAAATTCTTTATGAAGTATGTTAAATTGTAACCCACTGCGATTCAGTATTTTGATAACAGACCTCGTAGTTCATTGGTCAGTTTGCAAAATACCACACTGGTCGCAAAAATAATCATTGCAAGTTGCAAACAACATTTTGCAACCAGTTCTTCATAAACAGGAATCCTTAGAAAGAGTCTAACCAATCAACTCAGTGAAAGTCTTTGTTGAAGAAAGATTATTTACCTCACTTTGTGATTTTTGGTTTCTCTAGTCCTGGGGGATTCCTCTTAACCCCCTTAGTCCTCTGTCATATTTTTTTCTCCCCCACTCTTAGTTTCCCTTCCCCAATCCTATCACTTTCCTTCCTGCCTTTGTGCGCTCCCGGTTGCCTCCTCCTCATTTCATCGGTACCATTTTCATCCACTATTGATACCCTGTAATTCTACAAATCAATACTTACAATTCAAATATTAGTAGTTATTGTAAGAATGTCGTTCTTTATTCAGTCCTAGGTTTCTACCCTGGAACCATTACACCTTTTCCGCGGAACCAGTCTATTTTCATTGAAAAAGGTAATTTGTCATTTTGGCATTTCCCCAGCATGAAGTTTCCTCATTCTCATTTTGTCAGTCTGACTGTTTTCATGTTGGATTTTCGTTAATATGATAGAATTCTATATAAATGAGTTCTACTCCAGATAGCAAATTGTAGGACATCATTTCAAAATGTAATGCTTCACTTGGCACCTAATTTTTTTTTTCTTTTTTTCAGTGTCAATAATGCATGGTGGGTACATAATGAAAAATCATTGTAGGCCTTAGCTCAGTTGCTGACTTTGCTTGTCTAATCTTTTCCCCCAAAGGATGAAAGCTCCACATCAGAGGTTCCTAACCTGTGGTCAGGGGACACCTCGGGGACTGCTGATCCTACTTAAGGGGTCCACGACTGCTTGGAAAGTTAAATAAATATTAAACTGTGTATGGAGAAGCAAAATGTGTCATTGAAATGTTTTAAATGTGTTGTAAATGTGTTGGAATCTGAAATTGGAGAATAAATATTAAGGATCTGATTTGAATGTCGGTGGGCAGCTTACTCCGTCACAATGGTGCCAGATATCCTGTCCGCCGAAATCTAATATCCATTATTTCATATGGGATTTAGATTTCGGCAGACGGGCTATCCATCAACATTGTGAGGGAGTAACCCATCCACCAACATCTAAATCAGGCATTAAGTTTATAGCCCCGGATTGATTTGTGGGAACTTTGCATGGGCTTCAAACAGAGTACAGTAGGGACATTGAGTGACCTACACTTAATTTAGAAAATCTCTAATCTTCCTATTAAAATGAATATTTAAATTTCACTTTTATATTTGTTTATGAACTAAATATTTAATCAATTGTTTTTTTGCTTGATGAATGCTTGTTTTTGTGTTTTTTTGTGTATTGTTTTGCCGTTCAAACCATTGAAAATTCTTAGGCTGGGATCCCTGGCTTCAATTATGGCTTGCTGGAGGTCCCAGATTCTATAATGATTCAGTTGTTGTCCCCTGGTTTCAGCAATAATTAGGTGGGGTTCCAAAGAAGTAAAAAGGTTAAGAACCACTGCTCTTCATCTATGACTCATAAACATAAGGGCAATGTTGCAGTATATTTCTTTCATAAATCGTCCTGTAGTACCAAAAATGACAGTTGCCCTCTTGTTGCCAAACACAGCTTTAGCAATTTAAATATACAAAAGAAAGAAAATATATAAATTAGGTATCAAGGAAAGCATTACATTTTGAACTGATGCCCTACAGTCTGCTATCAGAAGTAGATCTAATTGATATAGAAATGTCAAAATGATGAAATACCTTTTCTATGAAAACAGTCTTGTTCAGTGGAAAAAAGTGTAATGGTTCTGTCATAGAAACTAAGCAATGCAAAAAGAACTCCATAAAAATGTTGTATTGAAAACCATAGTTCTGTCTAAACAAATGAGCCCTGGGGGAATTCGGAATGTATTGTACTTTTCAGAAATGCATAGCTTTCTGGGTTCATCCGTGGATTTCTCACCTTTGCAACCACACACTGTAATGGAGAAAACAATGTATTTTTCAATATCAAGCTTTCAGAAAACTTAGATGTGAGTGATTTAAGGAGCAAATGATTTGCAACGTCCTTATTTTTTGTGAAAAAATATACATGCTTTTAGTGTCAGTATTTTTTTCATTGTCCTTTAAAAATGAATGTTTTCCATGCTTTGTTCCATACTTACTTTCTCAGAATGCTGTAGAGTTATAACTAATGAGAAAAAAACTTCTTAAGCTACATGATCTGGCAAAAACCGTGAAAGAACTGTCATGAATTGTTGATCAATGCAAGGAAACAGCCCCGCATATTTATTAAAGAGTTTGATGTCCATGCACAACGTAACGGGGCGCAAGAGCTTTTGGTGGCCCTGAGTTGATTGATGAATCTAGAGTAACTCAATGTAGATCAATTTGCAGAGTTACGTTACTCTGCCCCAGGGAGCCGTTCCATGGGTAGGGCGTGTGTGTTCCCACGCATACACCCATGGATTTTGATGCATTCCCAGATTTACCATTACTGGTAGACCTGGGAATTCATCAAAATGCCACACCTTCCCAGGTGAGGCATAACTAGGAGAAATATCTTTATTTCTCCCTTTTGTTACTCTTTATACATGAAACATGGAAAGAGGAACGTGCCACGGGGGCACTTTCCTGCACAAAACAATCCTGCTTACCACACAGGCAACCTTGCACCATGGTGCAAGGTTGCCTCTATTGGTGCTAGGCAGCACATTGTGCACCAGGCGAAGGAAAAGACAGGAATGCGAGCCCCTTCATGCTTGAGTCTTACATGATGGGTCAGGAGTGGCAAGCAGTGTTCACATTTCCAACCTGAGCACCGCCATGGGTTTGCAATAGTTTCACAGTCAGGCACAAATAGTAGGCAGGAGGTGAGGATATCACTTATGCAGGACTGGCAAGACAGTGTAGGTGAGGTAGGTCAGCATTCTTATCCCAACATGCATACCACACCAGGGAGGACATGCACTTTGGCAATTGATCTGACTGCGATGTGCATCCAAGACTCAACAATGTTGTTTCCTTTTGCTGGCCTGTGATCCTTACAGCTCGTTCACAGACTTTTGCCTGATCACGTGGCTGAAATTCCACCTATTTTTTGCAGGATTTCAAAAAGCTCCAAGCCTGCCCACAAACTTGGGGTAAAACAGGTGTTAGATGTGTAACTTTATAAATTCCAATTAAGTACTTGCACTTGAATAAGATAGAAGAAAATAAAGAGAGTATAATAAATCAAGATCACAAAAGTGAATTTCCAGAGTGTTAATTAATGTCAATCCCGATAATTCCTTTTTTATAAATGACCTGTTAAGCCTTTGGCTACTTTACAATAATTTTTTGTTGTTGTTTGCTTTGAAATTGTTGTATACAATATCCAGTAGGTTAGTAGGCAAAACAAATGCTGTCAACAAATGCATATATACACCCACCAGAGTTAATAAATAAAGTATATCAGCTATACAAAGGGCCCTTGATCTTGGGAGACTAACTGTAAATGTATCACTTTTCGTGTGGTCTGTGTGCTCCTATTTGTTTTATTAAGGGCTGTTGGATTTTCTGCAACAATACATGATTTTACCTTATATCGTGTTTGCTCTTAAAATGTCTTTTTCGAGCCAGACCCTAATACAGCCACCTTGAGAGATGCACTGGGCACCTGAACTTCTGTAGGGTAAAATATGACACATTAGGAGAATCTTCTCACTTATAGTGGGGTACCTATTGCTTTGAATTAACAGGTCTAGAGGGGCTGTATCTACAAAAACAATTCAGGGCTGTAACCTGGTTAAAAAACCTGAAATTGAACAGGTGCTAACGACCAAGCCTCTAGAGCCTTGGTTAAGGGAGAGGAGTGCAGAATATAGAAGCATGTACCCTCCTTGCTCCTTGGATCCTATCATGAAAACACAGTAGAGTTTCTTCAAACCAGTATGTCTTTTGCACACTCCAAGGCACATTTCTAGAGGCAAGGTGAATTTTTATTCAGGCGGTGATTCTAAGATCCATGAAGAAAACTCAAATGCTTTACACTTACCTATGCCATAGCATTCGATCCAGCGACGATCACTGTCATAGTTGCTAGTGGTGGCACACCAGATGGCAGAGCGATCTTTTGCGATGCAGCTTTGGTAGGTTACTCCTTTGTAGATGAATGGAAACACACAGTCTGGATTGATAGCTGCATTTGAAATATGGGGATTAAAAAAAGTAGACGAGTCAGGGTGTAAAGCAAGATAACTTAGCAAGTTGATTGCTGGGAACCTCCCTAGTTTCCTATATTAGAGCTGACCTCAGCTTCTGTATGATAACCCACAATACACATTGTCAGTCAGTTTACTTAAGAAGTGCCTTAGATATCAGAGAGTTGTGTGTTACTTAGTCATAACATACTGTTACTTTGAAGTATGGGCCCTAACCATGCCCACATAGTACTTATGCACTCAGCATTGCCACATGGTAGGGAATATTGCAGGAGGTATTTATCAGAGTCATCTGTTGAGAGGTTTATAACAGCACTTTCAAAATATATTTTCGCAAACATTTAGCCATGATTGGAAGCTGAGAGTTAAAGAATGATCCGTGAGCGAATAGTGTGCACCCTGTATATTGTAATCAGAATATCAATGGAACAGAATATCGAGGATAAATTATCAAAACTGAATTATCAATAGGTAAGCAAGCATACATTTTGCATACCTAACTCGACAAATAAGTACCTTGGTGATGTATATCTTCAAGGAACTTAAATGTGGTGGTTGGACTAGTACATTTACATTTCCCCATATGCACTTAACTTGTGATATTGTGTCCCTCAATATTCTGGCCACGATATTCTTTTAGGTCGATAGTCACAAAAGTTTATATTTATTAGTGCAACTTGTGCAAATCAGACTTTGCTTAGAAATCAAAATACCTTTTCTGACCTACTTGGAAGTCTTGGTTTTAGAGTGCTACTGAATCATTGGTATATCCTATGAGGGTGTTAAGGACAGTTTTTCATTTGAACTTGTAAAATTGAAGTTAAGATAAAGTGGTCACTTTGTAAGGTTGTTCAGTGTGAGCTTATGGGGGTTTAGTGTTCATCTTCTACTACAATTGTTTTATTATGAAAATATCAGAGGTCACTCATAACTCGTCTGAAATACCAAGTTGTGCTGAGGACTCTATCAGATAATACCAAGAGTCACTAAGAAATCTGTGATTGCTATACAACTTTGACTGACTCACTTAAAAGCTCTTTTTTAAAAATGATACACATTCAGTGTAGTAACCCACATAATTCACTGGTTTACTTAGAATTATGCATGTTATATTCACCAATCATAATAGACACTGAGAGCTGGGTCCCACATAATACACCAGGTCACTCAGAGTTCTAGTCCATCATTATTTTGCACACTATGCCATCTAACTTAGGACCCAGCAATATGCAAATCATACTTGACCCTGCTCCATTGCTACAACCTTTTATCAGTTGCTTGTATTAGGATTCAGGATGGCCTTGACTTGACAGTTTTGGCTGGACTGTTTCCACTCGAGCATGGTCAAGAATGATTGGCGTATATCTGGGTCTAAACTGAGGTGTCTGAGGTGACATGGAGTTCAAAGTAAGCATGGATTGGGAGGCAGCTCCGAGTAATTACCAGTAGTTGAGATTGATTTAAGCATTCCACCAATCACTTTTTTAATACTTTTATATGTTGCCTTACGTGGGATGATTATGCCCAACATGGGTCCTGTGCACACTGGGTCACTGGAACCAATCATTCTCAGCTTATGAGCCAATAAGAAAGGCAAAACTGGTCTTGGGTTGCTTGAGTTCCGGTTTAGTAAGGACCCCATTAGGCAGTTTGGGCTGGACTAATACGATTGGAGCAGGGTCAAGATTGATTTGCAGAAAGCTGGGTCTAAACTGAGGTGCCATGGTGTGTAAAATAAGGATTGATTGATATGTTGCCCTGTGTAATTACCAGTGACCAGTTGCGGCCGGAAGTGGGAGTACCGGCTGGGCGGTGACGTGGGGAGGGGGAGGGGCACGGTGGGGGGTAGTAATGTATGGATTATGGAGTTTAACAGGTAAGTAAACATATAAATAAATAAAATGAATTTACATTTGAGAAGAACGAACAATTACACAATAAACAAATACATAAATACATAAAAATACACTTTTAAAAATGGTGATTAATAGCATATTGGTTAAAAGGGGCAGTAGAACCCATTACACAATTGCTGCTAAAAAAGTATAGAATGTCAACATCACAAAATGTGCCTTTATTTTTAAAATACAAAATGGTACAGCTCAGTGCCACCCACATTAGAACCATTCTCATGTAAAGCCATAGAGCCTGTAAAAATGCTGCACGCTTAATCCAAACAACCCTAAAAAACATGGCCACACAACAAACTACTATCTGGGTAGTGTCATTCTGTAATATTCTGAACATTTCTTTGCGCACCGTAAAGCCCACAAATTTGCACAAAGCAACAATCCATTTTGCCTGTATTTGTTTGTAAAATGGACAGACTAAACAAAACATGAATGGCTGTTTCAGGACACTCATCACAGCCTGGACACATATAATCTTTTTGCCCCTTTGTCTGTTGCCATCGACTGGCAAATGGTCTTATGGGTAAGGTACCACACCTAAATTGCTAATATAGTTTCCTAGCCAGCGGAGGAGAAATTTCATGAAAGGTACCTTCATAGGCGGCTAAAGGTTTCTGGTCAAATAAACACACGGATAGGTAACTCGTACACATCCTAATTTTGTTAACCGCCACATTTTCCCCAAAAAGTCATTTTACACTGGCCTTACCAATCATGCACATGCTTTTAGGGTTTGTCCAACACTCCTCGCTATTTTCCATGTGTACTCAGAGGCCAAAAGGTCTTTAACTCCCTCACTGTAGGACTCAAGGGCAGGAATTGTCCATAACCTGTGCCAAATGGTTAGCATTCTACATTCAATATTATCTTCAATTTCCTTTTGGCCCATGTCTAAAGAAAGAGGGGACAGTGTGTACAAGGAGGCAAATTCAATAAGGTTCTTAAAAAACGTTGCTCCACTATGGATAGGCCTTTAATGTGGGAGTAACCCCACAGCTCAGCTCCATAGAGAACCACCCGAAGGGCCTTCGCATTGTACATTTCCAATGCTGGACCCTTGCTGATATGGTTTTCCTGTGAATTTTACCTGTATATGTTTTATGTTGAATTAGTATACATGGTCTTTTTCCGCCTGTGGTGTCCAGATTGGGCTCTTGGTCAATGTAATCCCCAAGTACTCAAAGCTGGGTACCAGATCTAAAATTGTGTCACCCACTAGCATCCTTCTCCAACAAGACTTCAACAACTGTGTACTACAAATCATACATTTGGTCTTGGAGCTGTTAAGCTCCAAGCCTCGATCCACACAGAACAATTGAAAGAGTTGGTGACTTAGAAATTAACAATGATCGTCTGCAAAGAGAAGTGCAGGGGCCCTCTGCCCACCTATTTTAGAGGCATCGTACCCATCTTGATCTAGGAAGTCAGTTACTCCATTTGTGTATAACATTAAAAGGGTGGGGGCCAAAACACACACCCTAGCGGACCACACAATCGATACAGATCTGGTCTGTCAGTGCCCCGTCCTTCCCTACCTCACCTGGGCAAATGTGTCAGCATACTGCCTCACAATATTATCCAGCAGAAGGGCCAGCAAACCCATCTCTTCAAGACCCTTCCAAAGACTTGCTCATGGCACTAAATCAAAACGACTTACCTGACATGCGGCGTCCCGGGGCTCCCTATTCTTAGTTTCTCACCACTTCTTCCTGACAAATGCACATGCGTGTGTGCCCACATGTCATTTAAGTCGTTTTGATTCATTTAACAATGTTAAATCATTTGGAGGACATTTACAAGAGGGCAGGAGGGAGGCAGGCGGCGCATAGTGGGGCTACGTGAATTGTGCGGGTGGGCATAGATTTCCCCCCACTTCATGTGCTTCGCATAGCCCCACTACACCCACTACACCCAGACTTAGTTTTAAATACCAATAAAATGATTTTATTAATAAACAATTGCATTACAAAAAGTCAATATTCAATGTGATATTTGAAATATATATGTATTTCATTATATAATATTTTGAATTAGAAACACACATATGTATTAATACATTAAAACATTTTTTTGATACTTAATATTTTATACAGCAATATGTAAAACAGCATTTATATTAATTGCTGAAATTAAACCAAAATATTGCATTTAAATTACTTCAAAAAATTCAAACAAACTAGAAATTTGAATTTAAATATGATTTAAATTTAAATATGAATAAATATTTACAAAGAAAAAACATTCATATATTACAACTAATTTGTTATCTCTTTCACAAATTATGATTTGTTTAAATTAATATTCAGTTATATACACACAAAAATACCAATGTCTTGCAGAACATGTACATACATTTAAACTTTATATTTACAAATGTATAAAACTAGATAAATCAATCAATCAATCAAAGACATTTATAGAGCGCACTACTCACCCGTAGGGTCTCAAGGCGCTAGGGGGGGGGTGCCGTTACTGCTCGAACAGCCAGGTCTTGAGCTTCTTCCTGAAGGAGAGGTGGTCTTGGGTCAGTCGCAGGTCGGTCGGGAGGGAGTTCCAGGTCTTGGCGGCCAGGTAGGAGAAGGACCTTCCTCCTGTTGTCGCTCTTCGGATGCGGGGGACGGCGGCGAGGGCGTGGCTGGTTGATCGGAGGTGGCGCTTGGGAGCGTAGAAGTTGATTCGGTTGATGAGGTAGCTCGGGCCTTGATCGTGTAGGGCTTTGTGTGCGTGGGTGAGGAGACGGAAGGTGATTCTTTTGTTGACGGGGAGCCAGTGCAGGTCTCTCAGATGTCCGGAGATGTGGCTGTTTCGTGGGATGTCGAGGATGAGTCTGGCTGAGGCGTTCTGGATCCGCTGGAGTCTCTTCTGGAGCTTGGCGGTGGTTCCGGCGTGGAGGGCGTTGCCGTAGTCCAGTCGGCTGGTGACGAGGGCCTGGGTGACAGTCTTCCTGGTCTCGGTGGGGATCCACCAGAAGATCTTCCGTTGCATGCGCAGGATGTTGAAGCATGACAAGGAGACGGCGTTGACTTGTCTGGTCATGGAGAGGGAGGAGTCCAGGATGAAGCCCAGGTTGCGTGCGTGGTCCGTCGGTTTGGGTGCGGTGCCCAGGGCGGGGGGCCACCAGGAGTCATCCCAGGCGGAGGGCGAGGAGCCCAGGATGAGGACCTCCGTCTTGTCTGAGTTCAGTTTCAGGCGGCTGGTCGTCATCCACTCGGCTACATCTTTCATCCCTTCGTTCAGGTTGGCTCTGGCGGCGGTGGGGTCGTTGGTCAGGGAGAGGATCAGCTGGGTGTCATCGGCGTAGGAGATTATGTTGAGGTTGTGTTGGCGTGCGATGGCCGCGAGGGGGCTCATGTAGACGTTGAAGAGGGTGGGACTCAGCGAGGATCCTTGAGGGACGCCGCAGATGACTTCGGTGGCCTCTGACTTGTACGGTGGTAGGCGGACTCTCTGTGTTCTTCCGTCGAGGAAGGAGGTGATCCATTCCAGTGCCTTCTCCTGGATTCCGACGTTGCCGAGGCGCTGCATTAGGGTGCGGTGGCAGACAGTGTCGAATGCCGCGGAGAGGTCCAGGAGGATGAGGGCCGCTGTTTCTCCGTTGTCCATCAGGGCTCGGATGTCATCGGTGGCAGCGATGAGGGCGGTCTCGGTGCTGTGGTTGGCTCGGAAGCCAGACTGTGAGGGGTCGAGGGATCCATTTGTCTCGAGGAAGGCGGCCAGCTGTTTGTTGACGGTCTTCTCGATGACTTTGGCCGGGAACGGGAGGAGCGAGATGGGACGGTAATTCTTGAGTTCGGTGGGGTCCGCTGTCGGTTTCTTGAGTAGAGCGCTGAGTTCGGCGTGCTTCCAGCTCTCAGGGAAGGTGGCGGTGTCGAAGGAGGTGTTGATAATGTCCCGCAGGTGGGGTGCGATGACAGCGTCAGCCTTGTTGAAGACGTGGTGAGGGCAGGGGTCAGTCGGAGATCCGGAGTGGACGGAGTTCATCGTGCGGACGGTGTCTTCGGTGCTGATCGGAGTCCAGGCGCGGAGGGTGGTGGTGGGTGGCGTTGCTGCGGTCGTGGGGTGCGTCGGTTGGATGCTGAAGCTGTTGTGTATGTCCGCGATCTTGTTGTGGAAGTAGGAGGCGAGGGAGTTGAGGAGGTCTTGCGATGGGGTGATGCCGTTGTTTCCGGCGTTGGGATTGGAGAGCTCTTTCACGATGTTGAAGAGTTCCTTGCAGTTGTGTGCGTTGTTGTCCAGCCGGTCCTTGTATGCATTTTTCTTAGTGGCGCGGATCAGTTGGTGGTGTTTCCGGGTGGCGAGCTTGAGGGTGGTCATGTTGTCCATTGTTGGTTCCCTTCTCCATACTTTCTCGAGGGCTCGGCAGTTCTTCTTGGAGCTCTTGAGTTCGTCGGTGAACCATGGGGCTTTTCTGCTGCCGGGTCTGCTGGGCGGGGTCCTCAGAGGGGCGAGTTCGTCCGCGCAGTTGCTGATCCACTTCGTGAGGTTGTCGGCGGCCTGGCTGGGGTTCGCTGAGCCGGCAGGAGGGTGCTGGCTCAGGGAATCGGTGAGCTGGTCGGCTGTGATCTTGTTCCAGCTTCTTCGGGCAACCTGTTGCTGGCGGTGGTGGATCGTCGTTCTTTTGAAGGTGAAGTGGACACAGCTGTGGTCCGTCCAGTGGAGTCCTGTGGCGTGGCTGAAGGCGATGTCTTTGCTGGATGAGAAGACGGCGTCGAGTGTGTGTCCGGCGAGGTGGGTGGGGGTGGACACCAGCTGCTTGAGTCCAAGGTTGGCGAGGTTGTCGAGCAGGGTGATGGTGTTTCGGTCGCTGTTGTTCTCCAGGTGGAAGTTGAGGTCCCCCAGGAGGATGTAGTCGGCGGAGGGGAGGGCATGCGGGCTGATGAAGTCGGCGATGTCCTCGCTGAATTGTGTGCGTGGTCCCAGGGGTCGGTAGATCAGGGTGCCTCTGAGGGTGGTCTTCGGGTCGGTGTGGATCTGGAAGTGCAGGTGTTCGGCGGTGGTTAGGGTGTCGTCGGTGTTGGTCGTGATGCGGATGGTGTCCTTGTTGATGATGGCGATGCCTTCTCCCACCTGGTTGGCGGTGCGGTCCCTCCGGGTGATCTTGTAGCCCTCTGGGATGGCGATGGCGATGTCGGGCGCTGAGGAGGCGTTCATCCAGGTCTCCGTGAGGAAGGCGATGTCAGGGGCTGTGGTGTCGAGGAGGTTCCAGAGTTCGATGGCGTGTCTGTGGATGGAGCGGGTGTTGAGCAGGATGCACTTGAGGTGGTTGCTGCTGGTGTTTGGCTTGGCGGGTGCTGGTGCAGGGTAGGTCCGGAGGCATGGGGTCAGACTAATTTGCATATAGCCAGGTTCTGAACTGGGGTGATGCAGTGAGCTAAAAAACGGTGATGGATCAAGCCCTGATCTATTGACTGGGTATGAGTGTCTTGATTAATTCAGATATTCTGTCCATCACCACCCCCTTTTCTGAATCGTTTTTGGCCACTACAGGTGTGGCAGGGTATGCTCAGACATGAGTCCCTTGCTCACTGCATCACTAGGATTCAAGCAAGCCGGGCCCACGAAGGCTGAAATGCCAGAAACCGGTCCCCGGAAGCTTGTCTCCTTTCCAGTGAAGAATTGGCTTGGTAGTTTGGTCTGCCCTGTTCCCATGAGGCATGGGGTCAGACTAATTTGCATATAGCCAGGTTCTGAACTGGGGTGATGCAGTGAGCTAAAAAACGGTGATGGATCAAGCCCTGATCTATTGACTGGGTATGAGTGTCTTGATTAATTCAGATATTCTGTCTATCAACACCCCCTTTTCTGAATCGTTTTTGGCCACTACAGGTGTGGCAGTGTATGCTCAGACATGAGTCCCTTGCTCACTGCATCACTAGGATTCAAGCAAGCCGGGCCGACGACGGCTGAAATGCCAGAAACCGGTCCCCGGAAGCTTGTCTCCTTTCCAGTGAAGAATTGGCTTGGTAGTTTGGTCTGCCCTGTTCCCATGAGGCATGGGGTCAGACTAATTTGCATATAGCCAGGTTCTGAACTGGGGTGATGAAGTTAGCTAAAAAACGGTGATGGATCAAGCACTGATCTATTGACTGGGTATGAGTGTCTTGATTAATTCAGATATTCTGTCCATCACCACCCCCTTTTCTGAATCGTTTTTGGCCACTACAGGTATGGCAGGGTATGCTCAGACATGAGTCCCTTGCTCACTGCATCACTAATATTCAAGCAAGCAGGGCCGATGACTGCTGAAATGCCAGAAACCGGTCCCCGGAAGCTTGTCTCATTTCCAGTGAAGAATTGGCTTGGTAGTTTGGTCTGCCCTGTTCACATGAGGCATGGGGTCAGACTAATTTGCATATAGCCAGGTTCTGAACTGGGGTGATGCAGTGAGCTAAAAAACGGTGATGGATCAAGCCCTGATCTATTGACTGGGTATGAGTGTCTTGATTAATTCAGATATTCTGTCCATCACCACCCCCTTTTCTGAATCGTTTTTGGCCACTACAGGTGTGGCAGGGTATGCTCAGACATGAGTCCCTTGCTCACTGCATCACTAGGATTCGAGCAAGCCGGGCCGACGACGGCTGAAATGCCAGAAACCGGTCCCCGGAAGCTTGTCTCATTTCCAGTGAAGAATTGGCTTGGTAGTTTGGTCTGCCCTGTTCCCATGAGGCATGGGGTCAGACTAATTTGCATATAGCCAGGTTCTGAACTGGGGTGATGCAGTGAGCTAAAAAACGGTGATGGATCAAGCCCTGATCTATTGACTGGGTATGAGTGTCTTGATTAATTCAGATATTCTGTCCATCACCACCCCCTTTTCTGAATCATATGCACAAGGGGGGCCCTCAATGGTCCCCCAAAGTCAATCTCCGCCAACCTTCAAATGGCAGACGAACCGCCATTGAACGGCTGGTGGAATGCAGCATCCTAATGTGGCTGATGGTGCGTGCTAGTCTTTCCGTCTGCCAGCACACTGCTAGCCATCCTAATCTGACGGGTGGAGAATGGCTGTACTATGGCAGTGAACCTGCCACCGGCATCATAATCCCGCCCCATATTTTTAACAACGATATCAGAAACAAAACTTAAAACATCATCATCTTTATTTTGGTTTCAAGAACCATAAAAGCAAATAAGAACAAAAGCACACACACAGAGGCTTGATGACCTCAACCAAACTATGAGTGATTTCTAAGCAACACTAAACAGACAAAATGTCAGAGATAAAAAAAACTGTAATATTTTTACACATGAATGGGTTTGCCCATACATTAAAGGTGATTATGTCATGTCATTGAGGAGCCTGCACTATAATACCAACAGTGATAGCTCAGACCCGAGGTGTATTAGTTTAGACTCCAGTTCAGGTGCACATGGGAACCACAGGGGCAAGAGGAATTAAAGAAGGGCTACTGGACAGGGTTATGGACAAGGGAGAGAATGGGGCCCAACATGGCCCCCATATGTCCCATGTAATACTACTTTAACCCTCCACCCCCTCCGATACATCCAATACCATTGAAGCACTGGGGAGCACCATAGGGCCTTTACCCAAATTACCCACACAACCAACAAAGATCTTTGTTAGGGGCATACCAGGAATGCCTGAAAGGCAGGATGAACCAGGGAATACAGGTCCAAATGAGCTCCCACACTGGAGCAGGTCAGATTCACCACCAGGAGTATGACCAAGGATACACCCAGTTAATCACTTTTGAGAAGGCTGTTTTGAAAGATATTGGTGATATAGACCCTAGGACTTTACGAGTATTTGTTAACACCACTAAAGAAGAGAAGGCAGCAATACAAGAGCTGGCTAGTGACTAAAGCATAGTTATTAAATCGGCAAAGGTAGGGCAATAGTCTTTCAGTCCACAGAGGCCTATTGGATAGAATTTCTAAGATTTCTAGGCGATGGAAGAAATTATGAATCACTAACCACAGACACCACAGACGCACATAATTGGATCGCACAAAAGGACAGCAAGTTCCTGACCAACAAGCACCCTACCACCACCTACTTCTACACTATCCATAAAATACATAAAGCTTTGGAATCGACCACTAGTATCTGGGATAGGGTAGATCCTAGAACCTCTATCTAGGTGTGTAGATGCCTTTCTAAGGCCAGCAGTGCTTTGACTTTTGAGAGACATACATATCAACCTAGGCAAGTCTCTACAACAATCTCCCCCATCTAGAATAACTGGATATAATTGAAGAAGTGCTTCATGAGGAAGAATGGGACTTAAAGACATCGAGAAATGTTGAGATGGAATGCTGTAAATGGACTTTAAAAATAAAACTTCTTAATATTTGAAGAAGCCCTCTATTTACCAAAACACAGGAACAGCATGGGAAACACCTTTGCACTGAGTATAGCTAGTCTCTACGTCCAACACTTGGAGGTTCACCAAATCCTTTGCCATCAGAACCCCTTTTGCAAACAAATAAGACTATGAAAATGATACAACAATGATGTTCTTATCATTTGGGAGGGTAATGAAGTAACAGCAAAGAACTTGACTCCATGTATAGAGCGAATTCCTGGAATTGACTCATATCATAAGCAGGTAGGAACTGGTATTTTTGGACCTCAATATAGAGGTAAACCAGGGGGACTCTACAAACAACAACTCATGAGAGACCCTCTGCAAAGAACTGTCTACTATTATACAACAGCTTTAATCCCTGTCCCCTAAGTGACCATCTCCGTCATGATGAACCTTACTCGCACATATGTATAGATATGGCCCACTTGGGCAGTATTTTTGCTGATTATTTTCTTTAAGACTTCATTAGCAGTTTAGAATTCAGGTATAATACAAGTACATAGTTTAAATGTTTATGCAAGTGAAAAACGCTGTGATGGTGATGATATCACAATTTGCCAGATTTGAGATCACTATTTATTTAGCGCAAGGCATTAATCGGCTTTAGAGAACGTTCTCTTTTGAGATTGTAGGTTCGTGTCCCGAACCCGTTATTATGTTCACAAATAATTTGTTAATTTTTGTACTCGTAAACTTGCAAAAATTGAAAACCTAAAACCTGCTAAATAACTTCAATTCATAGAACAAACTGCAATTATCAATTTTGAAGCAAAATGCCGTGTATGTGGATTAATTGACATGAGAGTATGAACTCCACTTTTGATTGTTGTTTTATATTTTGGGCCACGAGTGAGAATAATAATTGTGAATTTGGGACGTTTAAATTAATAGGAGTCCAGATATGGTTGAACTAAAACGTAATGTATGAGATGGACTAAGTCAAAGTATTTTATTTATGTTTATTATCACGTGACTCATTACTTTACTTTATTATCCTCATAGAAACGCACATTCTTGCCCGTGAAGAAGGAGAAAACTTACATTGAAACGCGTAGGACGTTGTGTTCTGTATAAACTGCACCAAGAATAGAGGCCACGGCTCCTGTGTTGTTTCTTTCCGCTACTGGAGGAGGGATCACGCCGGATTGAGTGTGTTGGTGTTAAAGGGGGTGGCTACCCCTGCCGTGTGCCCGCCGAAACAGAGGCTTGGGGAACAGCCACAACTCTGTGTTCACATTTTTGAAAACCCTTGCCCACATGAAGACGCCACTTTACACGAGGCAGCCGGAGGTGTGTGAAACCGGAGTACGCGGCGAGTGAAGAAGGGGGAAGCAGGGAGCTGCGATCTCCCAACTCGGACCTTGCAGTTGAGCTGGCTAAACACATCACGGGCGTTGCATAAAGTGGGGAACAATATCGTGGAAAATCGGATTAACGCTGGGGTGACTAACAACCAGCCAACGACACTACACGTGCAGCCCGTAAACATCGGGATTTACGAGTTTGTAGTGAACCGGTAAACTAAACATGGCAGACACAAGAAACAACAAGCGGAATGCAGCAGCAATCAAACTATTTGATAAAACCACACACACCGACAAAGGGGGTGATAAAACAACAACCGCCCCCAACAGTGTGATGGACAAGAAAAAGCTTTGGGATACATTATGGAGAGTGCTCAAAAAAGAGCAATCTAAATGGCGGTAGGCCACGGCCCTGCAACACTATGTGGACTGTAACAGGGTGCCTCGGGGATTGCGTATTTTCATTACTCCAACACTCCAACAACCTGATCCAGAGCTAATATCGGAATGGATGGATAATAATCATATTTGCTCGATGAATATGTTGAAGATACTAATCAAGTTTGCCGAAAAGGAAAGCGTAAAAATGACGCAAGAAAGTGAATTAATAATTGCAAAATTAAAGGAACTTTACGGTGATGATGAGTTTAATACTGAGATGGAGAAAATGAATAAGCGGCTTGAGAAACTTGAAGAAGAAATTAAAATGAAAAAACTGTCTAGTTCGAGAGGGACGAAATTGACTATAAGAAGGGTCAAATTCTAAGCTTTGGAAAAAAGTTTGACAAATTAAGGAGTGAAAACATTACCCAAACAAAATCCAATGAAGGAACAGTACAAGGAGCAACGGGAGGAGAAGAACCTTCGGTTTCCACCGGTGCAGTATCACGAATAATGGAACAAATTATGCAGTGTGACACTGAAACAACACCAGATTTGTACAGTGACGATGCGGAAATAGTAAAAGCACGTTTTTTAAGGGAGTACGAGTTGTTGGCCAAAGAAAGGTCAAATACAATGGCCCACAGCGACAGCCCAGCAAGAGGGCGTGGAAAAGGAGGAAGAGGAGGCAAAAAACCAAACTACTCTATACAGTCAGACAGACCTGTGGGAACAAGAACGAGGGGCAAGTTCGCTAAGAAAACATGAAGATCAAGACAGTGGTAAATCTGTCTAATTACAAACTGAATGATGATGAATTAGAGGTTTTAATGTTAGGATTATCTTTTTGCCCAACTCCTAATTTTAATTATACAGAAACAAGAATTGACTTATTCCATTACATACGTAAACTGAAACTCAAAAAGTGGTTCACGAACAAACCCACTAAACAACCCACTGTAAGAACTAGCGATCAACCAGTTCTCCAAATAGGGGACATCGAGACTTTACATACGGTGCATGAGTTGGCTGAAGTTGAGGGGTGGGTCGATGATCCCCTCTTAAATGCAGCTAACAGCGATTTAACCCTGGATTTGATGGCAGCAACCCCCATTAAACCGAAGTCGGTGTTCCTACTACAAATCAATTGTGAAGCAAATAATTGTTTTGAAAAAGGAATGGTCAATGAACTAAAAAGACTGAAATTTCGTAAAATGTATACAAGAAGTAATTTGACAAAAACCACATAAAAGAACTAAATGAACTAGAATCCAACCAAGATTTTATCATCAAACAAAGTGACAAAGGGGGCAACGTAGTAATCTAGCCCCTTGATATGTATAGAGAAGAGGGGAATCTACAGTTATCAGACACGAGCAGATACTGCCTGACAACTAGAACATTGTATGATCAAGCAATGATGAATGTATCTAATCAAATTACTAAGTGGAAAGATGATTGTATATTAACCAATGATAAATTTTCATATCTGGCTTGCAAATATCCGAAACTACCGGTTTTATATTTGCTTCCCAAGTTGCATAAAAATGCTCAGAGACCACCAGCGAGGCCAATTGTTTCTTCCTGTGGGAGTGCCTTGGAAAAAAATTCAAAATATGTAGATTTTTTTCTACAACCCATGGTTCAATCTCTTCCATCCTATGTCCTTGACACAAGTGACTTCTTAAGACAGATCAGTGACATTGAGTGGTCCCCCAATTACCTCATGCTAGGCCTAGATGTTTGTAGTCTGTATACGAGTATTCCTCAACTATTGGGTCTAGAAGCATGTAGACATTTTTTCCAGAACAGACCTTTGTGCTTTCTTCATCACACCGAAATGTTGCTCAAAATGATTGAACTATGTTTGTGAAACAATTTTTTTCTTTTCGACAACAACATCTATAAACAAATCCAGGGGACGGCGATGGGAACCTGCTTCGCCCCCAGCTTTGCAGGTCTTTACCTCGGCTGGTGGGAGGAGCAGGTTGTCCATAAGATCGGATTATTTAAAGACCACGCCGTCCTCTGGTTGCGCTATATAGACGATATTTTTTGTGTATGGAGTGGCACCGAAACACAAGCTAACCAATTTGTGGAGGCATTGAATGAAAATCAACTCAATCTCCAATTTACACATCAGATAAGCAGTGACACCATGGAATTTCTAGATCTTAAACTAGAGATAAGAAACAATACCATTGAAAGTTCTTTGTATAGAAAAACCACGGCTGGCAACAGCTTACTTCATGCGGGCAGTTGCCATCCACGCAATTGAATACACAGCATACCATTTGGGGAACTATTACGTGCCCGCGGGAACTGTAGTACTACTGATAAATTCGAGAAAGAAAAAGAAATTATGAGCGAAAGATTCCTGACACGTGGCTACAGCCCCAAAAGCATTAAGGATGCCATCTCTAAAGTCGAATCCCTGAATCGCCAAGATCTTATATTCCCCAAGGTTGAGGAATCTCACAGTAAACCCAAAGAAATTATAAGATTCATAACGACTTATAATACACAAGCATGGGAAGTGAAAAAGAGCCTCAAGAAATTCTGGGAGGTCTTAAAGACCGATAATGATCTTAAGGATTACATAGGAGATCACCCGTCTCTGACCTTTCGTAAACCCAGATCACTACGGGATCACTTGTGCAGCAACATGATCCAAACCCCCAACAAATGTAATGCGGTAAAAGGCTTTTTTTACCTGTAATCAGTGCAAAGACTGTACATTCAGTAGCAGTGTCAAATCCTTGAAATTTAACATTAATGAACCTCCATGGGTCATTCAAAAACATCTTAATTGCAATACTGAATATGCTATTTACACCCTGAAATGCCCATGTCTGAAGTATTACATTGGGAGTACTATTCATAAAGGTAAAAAACGTGTGCTGGAACATCTCAGGGCCATAAATAAAAATGACAAAACATATCCAGTTACTCGCCATTTTCAAGAGTACCATAAAAGTAATGCCAATCTTGTCAAATTTGCAGTTATTGACTGCATCTCCCCCAATATAAGAGGAGGGAATAGACTGTTGGAACTTAGAAAATCGGAGTCCAAATTCATTATTACGTTTAACACTTGGTGCCACATGGGTTAAATATGGACGAAGAATTGTCTGTGAATTTACATGGAGACTAAATGTAAGGTTAATCAAATGTGCTTTTTGCTGCTTAAAATTTCTGACTGCTGTTTTTAGAATTCATGTGTTTTACACTTCATAACCGTTTTATTTAGGTTGTGAAGATTTTAATAGAACCTTGTCTTTGTCGTCTTATCTGTTACAGACCTGTATACAAGAATGATTAATTATGGACTCCACCTGTGATCAAGAAAGCATTAGCCCACTGGGGCATGATTTGATTTGGCCTCACTTCATCATGATGAACCTTACTCGCACATATGTGTAGATATAGCACCCTTGGGCAGTATTTTTGCTGATATTTTCTTTAAGACTTCATAAGCAGTTTAGAATTCAGGTAAAATACAAGTACATAGTTTCAATGTTTATGCAAGTGAAAAACGCTGTGATGGTGATGATATCACAATTTGCCAGATTTGAGATCGCTAGTTATTTAGCCCAAAGCATTAATCAGCTTTAGAAAACGTTCTCTTTTGAGATTGTAGGTTCATGTCCCAAACCCGTTAATATGTTCACAAATAATTTGTTAATTTTTGTACTCGTAAACTTGCAAAAATTGATACCTAAAACCTGCTAAATAACTTTAATTCATAGAAAAAACTGCAATTATCAATTTTGAAGCAAAATGTTGTTCATGTGGATTAATTGACATGAGAGTATGAACTTTTGATTGTTGTTTTATATTTTGGGCCACGAATGAGAATAATAATTGTGAATTTGGTAGGTTTAAATTAATAGGAGTCCAGATATGGTTGAACTAAAACGTAATGGATGAGATGGACTAAGTCAAAGTATTTTATTTATGTTTATTATCACGTGACACATTATTTTACTTTATTATCCTCATTGAAACGCACATTCTTACCCATGAAGAAGGAGTAACCTTACTCCGAAATGCGTAGGACGTTGTGTTCTGAATAAACTGCACCAAGAATAGAGGCCACGGCTCCTGTGTTGTTTCTTTCCGCTACTGGAGGAGGGATCACTCCAGATTGAGTGTGTTGATATATATATAGGACCTAGTTTCCATAGGAAATCCACAAAATGGCATGCTCGGTTCTGCTCTGTTCCTGAAAGTTTGGGGGTTATTCGTCAAGTGGTGGGCGAGAAAAAAGGGGGGTCCCAAAACGTGTTTTCCTCATGCTATTTTCCATAGGGACCTTTAGCCAGGGCTACAGCCCGAACAGCTGAACGGAATTAAACAAAATTTGGCAGAAAGGTAGAGTTCTGTTCGCAGATTGCGCTTTTTGTTAAATGGTGTAAATCCGTTCAGTAGTTTCTGAGAAAGTTGCAAGTAAATCATAGCAATATCTAGAGTCGGAGTTCAGTACACATACTGAAATCTGTTCAATTACGAGCGCGAGCTGCATGCTGATTGGCTGTGAACTGTCTGTCAACTCTCGAAACCAGGAAGTGTTGGCAGCCATCTTGAGCCTCCATAGAACCGAGAAACAAGAAAACAGTAAAACAAAGTTGAGAAATAAGGGGAGGGGGTTGCTTAGGGGGTCGTATATTGATTTTTAGGCTCTATTTTTTTTTTTTTTTTTCTTTAAGAAAAATCGCGGCGTATGCGTATGTAAATACCTGCAATTACGAGCAGGAGCTGCATGCTGTTTGGCTGTCAATACTCCAAACCAGGAAGTATTGGCAGCCATGTTGTTTGTCGGAAGAGCAGAGTCACAAGAAAACAGTAAAACAAAGTTGAGAATTAAGGAAAGGGGACAGGGTAAAAACATTCTGAGCCTATAGTCTTACTCAGGGGATGATACATGGATCTTTAGGGTTAATTTTTATTTAAAAAAAATAAAAAATGGCGGGGTACTCGTGCAGTACTTGTACGCGGTGGAAAAGGTGAAAAAAAAGTAGAAGTCCGTTTTATTCATTGGGTCCCGGGGGGGTTAAATTACGGGGGCAATTTTTCCGTATAATGGGGGCTTGTAAGGTGCCCCGAACACTGGGGAACGGCACTCCTGTGGTTTTATTTTGAAGTATGCAGGGGGGTTACAGTCCTACTCCCTGCAGTCTCGTGGAGCGGCACCCCTCGGGTGTTTTAAAAAAATATATATGTTTTGAGCTCTCTCTCGCTCTCTGTCCCCGTACACGTCAGGGGAATGCGACATTTCTGGAGCAGTGATATGTAAAATGACCTTCCAGCTCCGGGTATCTGCATTGTCTGGAGTTTTTTATTAATGTTGGGAGTGTGGGCTTGATAATATGTCCTTGTTAAGTCCCATAGAAGCCTAGTTCTGGTTCTATGGGAAATAACAAGGCCGTATTATGAAGCTCATTATCGCCGTTTTATCAGTAGTTTCTTGCCAATAAAACGGCGATAATTTTAACACCGGTCCTTGATAATATGCACCTAAGTTTACTGGTCAAAAAAAAGAGCAATGGTCCATATTATCAACAAAAGGAGATACATTATCGTCGCATTTATTGTTCAGGAAACTGCCGATAAAGCGGAGACAATGGGATTGATAATATGTACTTGTGAATATCCATAGCAGCGTAGGTTAGGATCAGAACCTGGGCTGCTATGTGAAGTTACAAGGGCCTATTATCAAGCCCATTATCGCCGCTTTATCGGCAGTTTCCTGTCGATAAAAGCGGCGATAATGTATTGTATGTAAAGCTTTCCTTTTTTGGTGTAGCAGTTGCACTCTCTTCGCATGCTCAGTGTCGTTTCGAAGTTCACGTTTTTTTTATTCAAGTTCAACTAGCAAACCTTTCTTTATATCAGTTAGTAAACCTGTTGCTTTCTTTTCCCAGTTTGTGTGATTCATTCAGTGCTGTACTTTTGTACAGTATTAATAGTCATATTTTTTATATATTTATTTGAAAGGTAATACCTTGATTACCTACTCCGTCCACCTTGATTTTAGCAGTTTCTCACCATTGTATTTATTATATCTAGTCCTGTATATCTTACTATAGTATTTCAACATTATTTTTATTGTGGACCGTCATACCCCTCCCCCACAAAATAAAAGAAGTATGTCGTTTTTTTAATTTAACTTCTATTAAACAATACATATAAACGAAACTCAATTATAACTATATTAGAACTAGCAAAATAGGTTAAACAATGTTAAAAAGAAATTGTGAAATGGATTCCAAAAGGTGTCCGATTGGTAATCTGCAAAAAAAAAAAAGAAAATTAGAGTTTAGAATTATGTAGATGTGAGTAAATGAGCTGAAGCATTACAAGTTGTGGTAACTCTACAGTTTTACGTGTGCAGTGTGACTCATATATTCCTGTTCTGTTATAGTGCCGCGTTCAAGTGGTGTCTATATGGAAGTGCCTATTGCGTTATGGCGACTTTTTTCTAATGCATTCCTATGAAAGATTTGTAGATCTAGGCCTCTGTGCTTACCGTTGTATAACGCTTGCGGCCAAACACTGCAGCCACTGGGATGGACAACTTCAGGTGGGCTGATCTTCTACACGTCCAAGTAGACAGCAGTGTCTAAGTTTAAGAGAGATAGAGAAATGATGTCACAGGGGTGAGAGGGAGAGAAAACATTAAAACTGTGTCGCAGAGTCTGGAGTTGAGATTTGTTGTTGAACCAGACGTAGATTTACTAGCTCCTTGCATCACTTTACCCATGTTAAAAGTGACTCAAAAGTGGAGTAATAAGGTTGATGATTTGTTTGTCAGACTGTTGTAACCTAGCTGTTGTCACTGCTTGGAGGTAATTATAAATTTTATTGAGAAGCTGCTGTACACTACACACTCAGGTCCATAATATCAAGCCTTTGGCGACAAAAATGATTGCCACTTTATCGGCGGGAAAGTCTCTAAAGTGGCGATAATGGGTTTGATAATATGCTCTATATAATTCCAATCGAAGCTCATGTTAGAGGTCCTTCACATATAACATGAGCTTCGATTGGAATTCCATAGAGCATATTATCAAACCTATTATGGCCACTTTAGCGGCAGTTTGCTGCCGATAAAGTGGAGATATTTTTGTTGCCGAGGTTTGATAATGTGGCCCTTTCTCCTTTCATAAATAAAAGTTACAATATAGATTTACGAGTGCAGTGTACCTGGTACATTTTACTTGTTATAGTGCCGCATTCAAGTGGTGTCTATATGGAAGTGCCTACTGCGTTACTAATACCCGTTATGCCGAATTATTTCTAATGCATTCCTATGAAGGATTTGTAGATCTAGGCCTCTGTGCTTACAGTTGTATAAACCTTGCGGCCAAACACTTCAGGCAGGTGGATTGACAACTTGACTTCAACAATTCTTCTACATGCTTAAGCAGACAGCAGCGTCTAAGTTTAAGAGAGAAAGAAAAATGATGTCACAGAGAGTGAGAGAGAGAGAAAGAGAGAGAAAATAACATTAAAACTGTGTCGCAGAGTCTGGAGTTGAGATTTTTTGTCCTTGCATCACTTTACCCTTGTTAAAAGTGACTCAAAAGTGGCGTAATAAGGTTGTGGATCTGTTTGTCAGACTGTTGTAACCTATCTGTTGTCACTGCTCGGAGGTAATTATAAATTTTACAGAGAAGCTGCTGTACACTACGCACTCTGGGACATAATATCAAGCCTTTACCGACAGAAATTATTGCCACTTTATCGGCATGAAAGTGTCTCTAAAGTGGCGATAATGGGTTTGATAATATGCTCTATAGAATTCCAATTGAAGCTCATGTCAGATGTCCTTCACATCTAACATGAGCTTTGATTAGAATTCCATAGAGCATATTATCAAACCTATTATGGCCACTTTAGCGGCAGTTTGCTTCCGATAAAGTGGCGATAATTTCGTCGCCAAGGGTTGATAATATGGCCCTCTCTCGTTTCCCAAATAAAGCTAACACTACAGTTTTATGAGTGCAGTGTACCTCGTACATTTTACTTGTTATAGTGCCACGTTCAAGTGATGTCTATATGGAAGCGCCTACTGTGTTACTGACACCCGTTATGGTGACTTATTTCTAATGCATTGCTATGAAGGCTTTGTAGATCTAGGCTGCTGTATAAAGAGTGCGGCCACCGGAGTTCACCACTCGACTTGAACTCTGCTTCTATACATCAAAGTATATTCAATAAGTTGCAGAGTATTCCATTGCTGTTGCTCGATAGGCCGTGGTTGATTCCGAACGATGTTTGGTGAAGGAAACAAAAGGACATTTTGATTAGTCTTTGAAACTAAGTTGCGTAACTACTATCAAAAGTGAATTTTAATGTGGGTTCTTAATATTCCGTAGTTAAGACTGTTGCAGCTCCAGCAAACAAAGGAAGATCAATAAGTTAATAAAGGCCTGGGATGGGCCTCGTGACACAGAAAAAAAATACTATCATGGACAAACAATTAATAATAATAGAGGCCTAAGCATGTGGCGTAGTACAGAAATACGACACAGAAAATTATGCACGCACAATTTTTAAGATTAGAGGTGTATAGGTCCTCGTGACTTATAAAGAAATATTTCAATTATGTAAGTACAATTTAAAACCATTGAGGGGTAGGAAAGCCATATGAAGGATAACAAAAATAGTATTATGCATATACAATTTACAGAGGAGGCTGATGTTGTGACGTCTTCTCTTACCTTTGTTTCTGCCGACTTTTGTCGTGTCTTGAAAGGCTGTGGTTTTGCTGAGTCTGGGGTCTGTCATTGCAGCAGAAGCAGGCAAAAGAGAGCGTGCTCACGTCAGTGCTCATATTATATGGGAACCGCGGGGGCTGACCAAACCAAGCCCAGGGCCGTCATTGCTAGCGATTTTGTGGTCTATAGGAATGATGGCCCTGGGGACACCACATTGGCTAATGTATTGGTTTCCAGGCTAAATGATAGCAAGCATGCTTGGTGGTGGCATGTGGGTAGTGTGGGCGGGCGTGCACAGCACATGTGCAAGTATGAGTGTGTGCACCAACAATTAACAACAGAAAGAGATGGGGGCGGTGTTATAATGTGCACAGAGGCAGGCCCAGAATCTGATCTGCAATGAGTCAGCACTTCAAATAATTTTTTTTCTTAGCGCGCCCTGACCTCTGATTTGTCACTGAGAGGGTGATCGCACCATAGTTTGTACTAGTAATCACACTCAGTGTGTACCCGCGCATACGGTACGAATATGCTTTTACGTTACGCGTCGCATTAAAGCTTCGGTGTGACGTCATGTACGGTGTTCTGTACGCAAAAGGGGGCAATGTTTCTACTTGGTTTAAAACATGTATGTATTTAATGTACATACTAAGGGCAGACATTTGAGATAACTATGATTTTTTAAAAATATTTTTAATAATCCTATATTACTTTTAAAAGAATTACACAAATCACGGTAGAAGATTATGTATACTCGTATTGAAAGTGCTGCGCAAGCGCATCATAAGCGTTCGCAAAGCCATGTGACTTTAAATGTAGAGATTTGATTGGCTCATAGCTTTTCCTATTGCGAGTGTTGAAAGTTCCGTCCCATTATAATTATTCGACTTTGACTTTCTAAGAAGAAGCATTTGTTGTGAGAATCGTTTCAAATAGAAGGAAGATCACCATAATAAGAGCAATGAAGTAATCTTCCAGCAGTTCTTCAAAGGGAGATTTCATTCCTGAAGAAGCTCCAAAGAAGGGGAAAGAAGCTCTAATTTGGAAGTTTTTCACTTTTCCAGAAGGTCAAAAAAAGGTTAATGCTGCAAAAGTAACCTGTAAAATTTGCCAAACAACTCTTTCAAGGGGTGTTCCATGTAAAAAATACTCCTTTATCACAGCAAATATGGTGTGACAGGAGAAGAACTTGCACCCCAAGAACTTTGCTCGAGCTGAAAGACGGACGGTTGCACGAGAACCCACATGCTGCTACACCAAGCACATCAACTGTGGCAGCATTTTCATCAAGCAGTCCACACCCACATATCGATTCTGACTTTGCTAAAGTTAAATTTCCTTGCATTTATTGCGATAAACTTTTGTGTTATGGGGAACAGTCTGTCGACCTGATTAAACGCATGATGCAGGATCATTGGGATGTATGACGTTACAACTCATACTTTTACAACGCATGCCATTACAACGAATTTTTTACAACGCAAAAACTTTTACAACGCATGTATTTACAACGCATGTTTTTACAATGCAGGTACCTTTACAACGCATACCATTACAACGTAAGTATTGGTAAGTATATATTATTTTTTTTAATTTAAAATAATTGAAAATAATATAATTTAATTTAATTTAATTTAATTTAATTTAATTTAATTTTATTTTATTTTATTTAATTGATTTGATTTAAATTTAATTTTATGTTATTTTTACCTTATACCCCTGTACCCCAAAAACCCACAACTGACCCTGAACCCTAAAAATACCCCTGTACCCCAAAAACCCAAAACTGACCCTGAACCCAAAAAATACCCCTGTACCACAAAAACCCAAAACTGACCCTGAACCCTAAAAATACCCCTTTACCCAAAAACCCAAAACTGACCCTGAACCCTAAAAATACCCCTGTACCCCAAAAACCCCAAACTGACCCTGAACCCTAAAAATACCCCTTTACCCAAAAACCCCAAACTGACCCTGAACCCTAAAAATACCCCTTTACCCAAAAACTGAAAAATGACCCTGAACCCTAAAAATACCCCTTTACCCAAAAACTGAAAACTGACCCTGAACCCTAAAAATACCCCATTACCCAAAAACTGAAAACTGACCCTGAACCCTAAAAATACCCCTTACCCAAAAACTGAAAACTGACCCTGAACCCTAAAAATACCCCTTTACCCCAAAACTGAAAACTGACCCTGAACCCTAAAAATACCCCTTTACCCAAAAACTGAAAACTGACCCTGAACCCTAAAAATGCCCCTTTACCCAAAAACTGAAAACTGACCCTGAACCCTAAAAATACCCCTTTACCCAAAAACTGAAAACTGACCCTGAACCCTAAAAATACCCCTTTACCCAAAAACTAAAAACTGACCCTGAACCCTAAAAATGCCCCTTTACCCAGAAACTGAAAACTGACCCTGAACCCTAAAAATACCCCTTTACCCAAAAACTGAAAACTGACCCTGAACCCTAAAAATACCCCTTTACCCAAAAACTGAAAACTGACCCTGAACCCTAAAAATGCCCCTTTACCCAAAAACTGAAAACTGACCCTGAACCCTAAAAATACCCCTTAAAAAACCCAAACATATAAAATTTAAAATATAATTATATACTTACCAATACTTACGTTGTAATGGTATGCGTTGTAAAGGTACCTGCGTTGTAAAAACATGCGTTGTAAATACATGCGTTGTAATGGTTTTTGCGTTGTAAAAGTTTCGTTGTAATGGTAGTGCGTTGTAAAATTTGCGTTATAATGGTTGTTTCCCGGATCATTGCTGTCCTCGACATTAGTTGTTCTTTTTTTCATTCTTTTGTTCCACTTGGAATTTATTGAGAAAACACAAAAAAATGCAAAAAAAAAATTCAGTTCTTTTTAGAACTACCTTCAATGGTCTAAGAAAGAACTATATTGCTATGTTAGTGCGTAAAAGTTTGTCAGAATGAATGTGTAGTTCGTAAATGAATGAATGAATATATTACTAGTGAATGGAGAATGTGAAAGTGCAGAACTATAAGGAAGTGCTACAGCATAAATCTATAAGGTGTTTACCTATAGTATATTGTAGTTTGTGCGAAGCACTTGAATGTAACATATGTACATAAATATGTTAGAAGACTATGCTTCAATTTGCACTGCTGGTGAAACTGCCTGGGTGAATTTGTATGTGTTAGGGGTGGATTTACAATCCCCTTGTGCCTCTTTTACACAGCCGTTGTGTCACTTTTGTGACACAGCGATGGTGCAAAAGATGTGCCGTGGTGTGTGCTATTAACAATGTGACGCATCTGGAGGGTGCATTACATTGTAAAGCCCTGCGCCAGAAGAGGCTTTCCTGTGCAGAAGGGGGTGCAGCAACGCCTCCCAAAAGTGACTGAGTGAAATGTATAACATTTCATTCAGTCACTTTTGAGCTTATGCTGTGTCAAAACCTTGCACATGCTTGAAGCAGGTGTAAGGATTGATACAGTTTTGTGAGCATACGGCCCCAGAGGTTTGCTGGAGTTGTATTATACTTGCAATCGAAGTCAAGCAATAATTAATCCAAAAATTACTTTGCAATTTAGTTTTGTTATTATTCTATAAAAGGAATATGAAATATAATCTAAAAAATTAAATACATATCAATATTTATATTAAAAATATAAGAAATTAGTGTAAAAAGAAAGACATAATAATTTATACATTTATAACTTATCATTTACAAAACCTTTGAAATTCAGTGAAAAAACCATAGGTTTCACAAACGTTATAGTTAGGAATAAGCATTTAAAAAACCTTGCAAATTCATTGAAAAAAATATAGGTTTCACGCATGTTATAGTTAAGAATTAGATTTTAGAAAACCTTGCAGATTAATTGAAAAAAACATAGGTTTCACATATGTTATAGTTAGGAATTAGCATTTAAAAAAACATGCACATTTATTGAAAAAACCCTAGTTTTCACAACTTACAGTTAGCTGAACATTTCTCTCAAACAAAACCTTTGAAATTCCTGCGTTATAGTTAGCTCAGCTAACTATAACTTGCACGCCCGCAATGCACTGCTGATGACGTTACATATAACATCACTCATGACATGGTCAGAGACATGTTATGTGTTTATTTTTGTATAGCGCATATGTCACCGTTAGGTCTCAGAGAGCTTGCTGAGTCTGAGTTTGGAGAGACAGGGGGCAGTGGACTGATTAATATAGCCAGGTTTTTAGATTCTTGCGGAAAGTTTTGTGGTTTGGATCAGTTCTAATGGACAATGGTAAGGAGTTCCAGGTGGTGGGGCCTATTTTGGAGAAGCTTCTGTCCCCATTTCTGACAGTCCTGACCTTTGGGACTTTTAGAAGGTGTTGATTTGATGAACGTAGAGCCCTTCCCGGGCAGTAGCCCTGGAGCTTTCTCTGCAGGTAATTTGGCCCCTGTCCATTAATGGACTTGTGCACTAAGCAGCAGATCTTAAATTTGATGCGCTTTCTAATTGGGAGCCAATGTAGAGTCCTTAGGCACGGAGCTGAAGGGGTACGGGGAGGGAGGTCGAGAATCAGCCTTGCAGCTGAGTTTTGCACGGTCTGAACTTTAGTTAGGAGACCTTTGTTCACATCAGCCAATAGTGCATTCCCATAATCAAGGCGACTGATTATGAGACCCTGGATGAGGGGTTTCCGGGAAGCAAGTGGAATCCACTTAAAAAAATTTCTTAGGTTTCTCATTTGCCCAATGCAGGTATGAACCACTTTATTTATGTGTTGGGACAGGGTCAGCTTATCATTGATGATGATACCCAGGTTCCTAGCAGAATTTTTTGGAGCTGGGCAAGGGCCTAGGGATGATGGCCACCATTCTTCCGACCAGATTTTATTGGCCTTGCCAAATAGCAGAATCTCCGTTTTCGCGGCATTTAGCATTAAGTGGTTGGTCGTAATCCATTCTTGGATGGAGATCATGCACTGTTGGAATCTCCCTTTGACATCTGAGTGGTTTGGTCCTAGGGTTATCAGGATCTGGGTATCGTCGGCGTAAGATATCGTCTCAAAGCCATGAGCTTTGATCACCTTAGCTAGAGATGATAGGTATATATTAAATAAAGTAGGGCTCAAAATCGAGCCCTGTGGGACACCTCTGTCATTGTCCACGTAAGATGAGGAGAAAGGGCCTAATTTCACCTTTGATCGCCTGCCTGTCAGATATCTCTAAATCCATCTGTGTGCTTGACCCTCGACACCAATCTCAGTTAGCCGCTTTAGTAGGACGCTATGAGAGATGGTGTGGAAGGCCGCCGACAGGTCAAGTAAAATTAGGATGGCCGATTGCTTGGCGTCAAGGGACAGCCGGATGTTATCTACAACCTCCAGGAGAGCAGTCCCGGTGCTGTGGCAAGCTCTAAAGCCCTATTGGGTGGAGTCCAGTAACATGTTGTCCTCTAGATGTTTGGTTAGCTGGGAGTTGATTAGTGATTCCATTATTTTGCTGAAAAGTGGCAGAAGAGAGATAGGACGGTAGTTTACTGGTTGCTCCGGATCAGCATTATTTTTTTTAAGATGGGTTTTACCGTAGCTTCTTTCCAAGACTCAGGAAAGATGGCCTGGGCTATAGATAAATTATAGATTGCCGTTATTTCAGTCATCATAGCATGGGCTATTTTTGTCAGGATCTGAGCGGATGCGGGATTACTAGGGGAGCCTGATTTTACTTTCTTTAATTTATCTGTAACTTCTCCCACCGTTACAGTTGGAATTCGAGAAGGGGTTTTGGCAGGGATGTGGCTTCCAGGGTAGGCAGGTTAGGTGGACATGAGAGATTGTCCTTGGTGTTGGAGGAGTCAGTCCCTCTAGGAAAGGCTTTATGGATTATGTCAATTTTATCCTTAAAGTAAGCAGAGAGCCTGTCCGCCCATTCTTGGGAATCAGAGGTAGATGGTTGGCAGGAAGAGGGCTTAGAGAATTCCTTTACTATGGAATATAGTTCTTTATAAGAGTTACCAGCCAGTTCTATTCTGATACCTAGATAGGCATTCTTCGCTGAGGCTAAATGATTCATGTAATCTTTATGTGCAGATTTGTAAAGCTGTTTATCCAGAGGCTCTTTTGTTTTCCTCCATTTGCGCTCGGTGCGCCTCATAGCCTGTTTCTTTGATTTAGGGTCTGGTGTAAACCAAGGGGATCTTGTATTTGGGCATTTTGTTTGCTGTATTGGGGCGATATGATCCAAAGCCCTCGTGATTGCTTTGTCTATGTCCTTTGCCACCTTGTCTGGGTCAGAGTTGGGGGTTATCGGGGGAGGCGTGAAGATACTGGCAAAGGAGTCTGGATTGATTTTGTTCCAGGGCCTACTCATTTTTACATTTTTGGAGTGGGTGGGTTTGATCGAATTGGCTCGGATATGAAATTGTATTATCATATGGTCAGACCAAAGGATAGGGTAGAGTTCGACAATTTGAACTGTCAGCGAGTTGGTGCAAAGGAAGTCTAGAGTGTGACCGGCCCTGTGGGTCAGACAGATTTCTAGTAGGGTCAGGTCCATTGCCTTAATATTGTCCATTAATTCAGAGATGTAAGTGTCCTGCTGTAGTTCCATATAGAAGTTAAAATCTCCTAGTAAGAGGACATTTTTACTTGCTAGGACATGAGGGGCCAGAATTTCTAGTAGATGGGTCACGAAATGGGTTCTATTTTCTGGTGGTCTGTAGATGAGCGCTCCTTTCCAGGATTCTCTGTCATTTAGGCATAAGGAGAAAATGAGAAATTCACCTCATTCCGTGATCTGAGTGTCAATGGCTGAGAGTTTTATAAAAGATTTGTGGACTATTGCTGTACCTCCTCCTCTTTTGGCTATTCTATCTGATCTTACAATACTATATCCCGTTGGTATAGCAATGGCTAAGTCTGGGCAGGACGTATCTTGTAGCCAGGTCTCCATAATGAAGAAGAGATCAGGTGATTCCTGATCTAGTAGGTCCCATATTTCAAGGGCGTGCTTTGGGAGGGAGTGCAAATTTCCGTATAAACCCTTGAGAAAGGCGGGAGAGGCTGGTGATGCGTGTGGAGGAAGGTTTTCACTATTGCTGGGGTTAGGGGGGACGCTAAAGGAAAGTAACTCTGCGCGAGAGTATTTAAAGTTGGCCATTTGAGATTTGAGTCGCTAGGAGGGTACCTGACAGCAGTATGGCGGCGGTCTGGCGCGGATGGGCGCAGACGGGCTTGTCTTAGGCGAGTCTTCGGCGCGCTGAGGGCGTGCCCGCTGCACTCGTCCGCTGCGCTCCCGCCCCGCAGGTCTCTTAAGGCTACTGAGGGCCCGTCTAATTGGTGCAGGATGCACGGAGGAAGTCGCAGTCACTTCCCCTGTGCTCCTCTAATAGTCTTCCCTCCACAACAAGCTGACAGAGTCAGTGGTGGACCGGGGAAGCGAGGGAAACAATTGGTGGCAGATGCGGCAAACAAACAGTATTAAAAGTAAGCTCAGTAGTACAAAATGTAAACAAATGTTATTTTTAAAATCAAGTTAAACGCGCAGCATGTCTCTTTTTACTTTTTTCAGCAGGAGAGGGTGATCGTGACTGCAGCCTTTTGTAGTGCCGGGCCCCTAATTGGTGCAGGATGCACGGAGGAAGTCGCAGTCACTTCCCCTGTGCTCCTCTAATAGTCTTCCCTCCACAACAAGCTGACAGAGTCAATGGTGGACAGGGGAAGCGAGGGGAACAATTGGTGGCAGATGCGGCGAACAAACAGTATTAAAAGTAAGCTCCGTAGTACAAAATGTAAACAAATGTTATTTTTAAACATCACTCATGACATCACTGATGACATCACTGATGATATCATCCTTCTGAAAGAATGGCAGACCTCTTTTTGGCGTAATATAACCTTTGATACACACCTTCAGAAATAGAAAGTAAAAATAAAAAAAATGGAGATACCAATACCACTTACCAACAACCTAATTAGTAATTCTGCCATCTACATACCCATGCACTCATTGACCAACAGTTCTATATAGTCACTTATACATGTACTCCATCATCATATGTACTCATATACTTATAAATACTGTTACCCACACACATATTCACACATGCAAATAGACTATCAAACATCCATTTGTTTGCATATACAGCTATACACACACCACTACACTTACTTTTACAGAAACATACTCATACTTACTCTCTTAAACAATCCGTGATAGAAACACATACTTATTTAAACAGAAACTTTTTTAATCTGTCACTGTCATATATACTTACTTATATACATCGATACTCACACATGTTTAAAACATATGTACTTACTCAAAAAGACACTATTGAGGCAGTCATTCACTCACTAGCACACCCATACACACATTCATCCATCTGTGCAGTCCTGCACACATGCTGTCTTCAAAACACATACAAACAGTGAGTCAGTCATTCATGCATCTGTGCCCTAAGTAATACCCGCCACCAAACCATACAGACACTCATTCTGATACTAAAAAAAACAACTAATAACCCATATAGACACTCGTATAGCTACTGACCAACCCATGCAGCCACTTATACACAAAGTGAGACACTGATACAGATATTTACATATTTAAACATTACTCGCTAATACATGCATTCACTAAGATACACTTAATACAATGAAATTTACAAAGAACACATCCATTTAGACAGTTATTTACCCATTGATTCTTCCATCCACCTTTAGATATACATATATAAAAATATTTATTTTTCAGAAAGACACACATACACTGGATGATGTCATCAGTGATGTCATTTGAGATGTCATCAGTGATGTCATGAGTGATGTCACTGACCATGTCATGAGTGATGTTATATGTGACGTCATCAGCAGTGCATTGCGGGCGCGCAAGTTATAGCTAGCTGAGCTAACTATAACACAGGAATTTCAAAGTTTTTGTATGAAATGTTCAGCTAACTATAACGTGTGAAAACTAGGGTTTTTTCAATGAATTTGCATGGTTTTTTAAATAATTCCTAACTATAACATGTATGAAACCTATGGTTTTTTCAATGAATGTGCAAGTTTTTTAAATGCTAATTCCTAACTATAACGTGTGTGAAATCTATGGATTTTTCAATGAATATATATATATTACCTACTGGCGGTCGCCAGTAGGTAGTTATAGTTAGGATCGATTTCCATAGGGAAATTGCAACATTCTATTTGGAATAACTTTGGCGCCGGTTGAGGAATCAGCCTTAAATTTTCAGCAACTTTGCCTCGCGGCGCTCCTTCCCTGAAAGTTTGGGGGGGATTCGTCAAGCGGGGGCCAAGATAAAAGGGGGGTCCCAAAACATGTTTTCCCCATGTTAATTTCCATAGGGCGGTCTGTCGCACTTTTAGCTCGAACGGCTGAATGGATTTTCACCAAACTTGGCAAAATTGTAGGGACTGGTAGCCCGATGTGCCTTTGCTATGTCTCAAGATATGTGCTCCAGAGGATTTTGAGTAATTTAGGTTCCAAAAAATTTATATATCTATAGCCGCGCCCCGGTACGCGTACCAGGGAGCGCTCCGGGTGCGCTACGCGACTTGCGCACAGCAAGCTGATTGGTTCTCGGGTGTCTGTAAACATTCGAAACAGTCCGCAGCGGCCGCCATCTTGTGTCTCGGTAGGATTGAGACACAAGAGGTGGCAAAAATCAAAGGGGGAAATGAGCAAAAGGGGGCAGGGTACACCCCCCCTGACCCCCTAGGTTTGATGTGGGGACCATAAAAGGGTCCCGCGGGGCAAAATTTTTATTATTTTTTTTCCGATTTTCGCAGGGGGAGCACCCGGTACGCGTACCGGGGAGCGTACCATGGAGATAAAGAATGACAGACTTTTTAAAAAAAAAATTGCATTTTTTTATAAATTGGAGGTAGATCTGAAAAGAACTTATTTTTTCTTGTTGTTGTTTTATATTTTCTTATACTTTTTAAAACGAATTTATATTTTTTTGGAATTTTTTTAGAACAAAAACAAAAACAGGGAATGGAAAGTGCTCAACAGGAGCAACAAAAAATAAAAAATTAGGGCTGGGAACGGCAGTGATGGTTCTCCAATGCTCGAACCATGAGCAGAACACTTTGCTCCCCACAGGAAAGTAGCTGATCACAGTCTTTGAATTTAAGGATGCCTTTGTTCAATGCAGGCTGAATGTTTGGAACCAACTCTTGTGATCGCCCCCTCACCGATGGTGTTCGTCCTCCGGTTGATGTAGAGGCCCCATCTCTGGGAACCTCTTGTGCCAGAGCCCTGACACTTTCTCTGGCAAAATTCTGGGGGTGCCTTCTCTCCACATGGCGAAGCATTGTGTTGTTTCCAAAAGAATATTTTTATTGGGGTTACCCCGTGACAGGACTGTGTGACAGATCCTGCACTCCACTTTTGGAGCATTCACCTTTTTTTGATCAGCAGGTATGGAAAAAAAATTCCAGATGAAATGTTCTTTAGTTTTTGGCTGAGGAGGCTCTTCATTGATGAATTCTTCGGAGTCATCTTCACTGCAGGATGGTCTAGCAGCCATGATAATCGAAGATATGTAACAAAGAACCAAGAGCAAAACAGGCAGGTCTTTCAGTCACAAAAGTGAAAGAAGAAGTGAAGGAAATGGGTGGGGATTTCATTCTTTATAAAAAAACTGTTACCAACCAATGAAAAGTGTTATTTTCAGGTCACATGACCCGACGCGCTTACGCTGCACGCCCCGGAGCGCGCCCCGGGGCGTGCCCGTAGTCTCGTTCCAGGGCGCGCCCGGGGCAGTGTAGCGTAAGCACGTCAGGACGTTGCGCGATCGTATGCACTCGCGTTTTTCCGGGTGCGCTTACGCAGTGCGTCATATGACGCATCACGCGGTTACGCGAAACGTCGTGGTGTTGTTTGCGTTTGCGAGCATAGCGCTAACGGGGCGCTCCCCGGTACGCGCCCCGGGAGCGCACCAGGGTAAAAAATAAAAAAATAATAATAATTTGACATAATTATACAATATAAAATTTGTTTTAAAATTTATAATTTTTTAGACATATAAAGATTTGCTATTAAAAAACCATTGAAATTCACTGAAATAACCATAGGTTTCACACCAGTTATAGTTAGGAATAAGCATTTAAAAAACCTATGAAATTCACTGAAAAAACCATAGGTTTCACACCAGTTATAGTTAGGAATTAGCATAAAAAAAACTATTAAATTCGCTGAAAAAAACATAGGTTTCACACCAGTTATAGTTAGCTGGAAGTTTTACTCGCATAAAACAATTGGAATTCCCACGTTATAGTTAGTTGGACTCACTATAACTTGCGCGTGCAATGTACTGCTGATGACGTCACATATTACATCACTCATGACATGGTCAGTGACATCACTCATGACATCACTGATGACACCATCCTTGTGACAAAGTGACAGACCTCCTTTCACTGTAATGTAAACCTTGGAACACATATTCAAAAATAGAAACAAAAATTTTCAAAAAAAATGGAGATACCATATCAGTTACAACAACCAATTCAGTAATTCTACCATGTATATACACATCCACACATTCACCAACAGTTCTATATAGTCACTCATACATTTACTCACTCATCATATGTAGTGATACACCTATACATCTTGTTACACACCGACAGTCATCCAAAAGTTACTCACACACATACTCACACATGTAAATAAACTATTCAACATCCATTTATTTGCATATACAGCTATACACACACTACCACTTTACTTCTAAGGAAACTTACACATACTTACTCTCTTAAACAATCACTTATAGAAACACTTACTAATTTAAACAAGAACTCTTAGAATCCCTCACTCTCATATATACTCACTTATATACATCAATATTCACATATATTAGATTGAAACATATGTAGTTACTGATAAAGACACTAGTGACACAGTCACTCACTCAGTAACAGACACATATACACACTCATCCACCCATATAGTCCTGCACATATGCTGTCTTCAAAACACATACAAACAGAGAGTCAGTGATTCATGCATCTATGTGCTAAGTAATTCCCCCACCAAACCATACAAACACTCATACTGATACTAATAAAAACATATAATAACCCATATACATACACATGTAGCTACTGACCAACCCATGCAGCCACTTATACACAAAGTGAAACACTAATACATATATTTAAATATTTAAACATTACTCACTAATATTTATTTTTCAGAAAGACACACATTCACTGGATGGTGTCATCAGTGATGTCATGAGTGATGTCACTGACCATGTCATGAGTGATGTAATATGTGATGTCATCAGCAGTGCATTGCACGCGCAAGTTATAGTGAGTCCAACTAACTATAACGTGGGAATTTCAATGGTTTTATGCGAGTAAAACTTCCAGCTAACTATAACTGGTGTGAAACCTATGGTTTTTTCATTGAAAATATATATATATATATATATTCACTGAAAAAACCATAGGTTATAGACCATATATAGTTAGGAATTAGCATTTAAAAAACCTTATTTTACTCACACAAAACCATTGAAATTCCATATATAGTTAGTTGCACTAACTATATATTGCGCACCCGCAATCCACTGCTGATGATGTCACATATTACATCATTCATGACATGGTCAGTGACATCACTGATGACATCACTGATGACATCTCAAATGACATCACTGATGACATCTCACTTGACATCAATGATCACATCACTGATGATATCATTCATGTGACAATACAATGCATCTCCTCACATTTTAATATAACCTCTGTTTCACCCAGTGTTAAAAACAGAGTATAATTTTTGAAACCATTGACACACCAATACTAGTTACTACATACGTACTCACTGATTCCTACGTCTACACACACATTCACTCATTCACCCATACAATCATTCATACATACAATCACTCATGTTTACAACACAATCATATGCACTCATACACCTATACAGACACTCACACTCTGCCACTCATCCATGGAGTTACTCACACACCTAGTCAGTCCTGTAAAGAATCAATCACACTTCCATTTTCTACTCTATACAGTTAAACATAGAGCACCTTACGTTTTCAACCATATACTAACACATACTTACTCTCTTATACAATCATTGATACAAGTACACATTGATCTGTACAGAGTCACACACCTCCCATCCAGCCACACACACACTCAGTCTCCCATGCAAATACTTGGGCAATCAATCAATAACCCATATAGTTACTCATATAGCTACTGATCAACACATGCAGCAGTTTACAGAACAACAGACATAATGATGCACAAATTAAGACAGTTTAGTCACTAACCCATGCACTCAGTGAGACACATTTAATCACTCACTCATACATTCAGTCATGCACCTACTAAATCCTTCGTCCAGACACTTATACATCCACTCATTCTTCAATATGTAAGACATATTTTAACTTTACAGAAACATAGTCACTGGATGTTGTCATCAGTGATGTCATCAGTGATGTCATTTGAGATGTCATCAGTGATGTCATCAGTGATGTCACTGACCATGTCATGAATGATGTAATATGTGACATCATCAGCAGTGGATTGCGGGTGCGCAATATATAGTTAGTGCAACTAACTATATATGGAATTTCAATGGTTTTGTGTGAGTAAAATAAGGTTTTTTAAATGCTAATTCCTAACTATATATGGTCTATAACCTATGGTTTTTTCAGTGAATTTTCAAGGTTTTGTAAATGCTAATTCCTAACTATATATGGTCTATAACCTATGGTTTTTTCAGTGAATTTCAATGGTTTTTTAATAGCAAATATCATAAGCTGTCGAATGTCAAGTACGTGGTAAGAATTATTTTTTTCGTGTTTATGCACACTGATCTGCTTTGATTGCTGCCCCCCACCCCTCATTTCTATTAGGAGTACTCTCTCTTTGCAGATAGTGAAGGGTAGTTAACGCAGCCCTTTCCCCCTTTGTAATCCGTCGTGCCTGCTTCTCTCTCCATTTGATTGATTGTTCTCTTTGGTTCATTCTCTATTTACAAACAAGCACAGAGTCGCAATACTCTGTTTAGTCTTTGCAGATAGCGAAAAATCGTGTAAAAAAACAAAAGGAATCGAGCAAAATCAGTAGGCCACTAATGGGATCTCTTTTGACCTCGCTAAAATAGAAACATTAGGAACAACCTGTTGAAAATAGCAATGCGTATGTATATAAGCGGCGTTCATTTGTGTTCACAGTACCCCTTGTTGATTGTTTCAATCGAGCATTGAATTGTTCGAAGTTAATTCTCTTAACGATCTTCTCTACCTGCAAACGAGGAAGAATAGGAATATTCTATCTCCCTTTGCAGATAGTGAAGGGTAGGTAACGCAAGCCTTTAACACGTCGTACCTATTTCATTCCTCATTGATTGATTGATTGTCCGAACATTGACTGTTTGGGAATTAGTTCTTTTTGGAGGTATTCCCTGTTTGCAAATAAACGTAGGAAAATCTTTGCAAGTAGTGAAAGGGTACGTAATGCGGACCGTTCTCCCCCGTTGTAATCTGTCATGCCTATCTACTCCCCACTGATTGATGCACCTTTTTCACCCGGACCATTTACTAGAGATACGTCATCTGGCCCGACCAGAGAGCACCCCTAGTGAAAAGGACATATGCAATAATAACGAAGTGATCACTGTATCCTGTTAACAGAAACTTTACCATGAAACAACCTGGAAAGAAAAAAATAGGAAAACGAAAATCAGTAGGCCACTGATGAACATGAACTTTTATTAAACAACGAACAAAGAAACGATAACATAACGTAATGATAAAACCTATTAATGTCCTAGAAACAAGAAAACGTTAAAATATGCCAGTGGTGAGAGACCAGAAAAACAGTAAGAGAAACCAAATCACCCCTCGCTGTCCCACCGCCTGCCACGCCAAAAAAATCGATAGACTAGGGAAAATGCAAGTCAGTAGAACATCCACCCCCACTCTGGAAACTTCCAAGGTGGGGCAGGGTTCCGGCTACGCCCAGCCGGGAGCAGCCCATATAAGGCAGGTCCTGCTGCCACGCCTCGGCCAGGAGATCCTAACGTAGGGTGTAGCCGGAGGAGAGGCCGAGACCAGCGGGACCCGGCCAGGGGATTGCCTTTACAACGCTGAACAGTTGCAGGGGGGGGGAATGTCTCCTCGACCCTCCCCTCTCTCTCCCAGTCCGGCCGCGGTGGCCCTTGAGAGTTGCAGGTAGTCCCGCCACATGCTCTTCCGGTCCGACCACCAACGGTCGGGGGGCCGAGGCCGACGGGATCCGGCTGCAGCCGATAAACCAAGAAACCCGTTCATGGGGCCAGAGCCAGGGGCGTCCGGCCGACATCCACCGGAAGCCCGGCCCGAAGACGGACGGGACACTTCTTTCTTTTATAATGGCTGCGACAACACTGGAGGGGGATGTCTTGCACATGCCTCCGACCCCCCCCTCGTCCTCATCGCCTGGTCCGGCCATAACAAATCTCAAGCGAGACGCCGTGGGGTGCACTGGGAGGGAGAGACGGTGCGAACAGGCCTCTCCCGCCTCCCCAGGTGGAGGCTTCCCAGCTGCACCCTCAGCGCTCCAGGCGGTGGCATCCTAACAACTACAGTGCTGCACAGTTTCGGAACGACCTAGATAACGGTTCTTCCACTGTGGCCATGCTGCAACGTCTCGCCCGGCAGGGTGGAGCCCGTCCGCTCATGTGACCCCGCGATCGCCGGTAGCTGCCGAACTCTCAAAATGGCGGTCGACCTGGCAAGAGCGGGCCCAACATAAAGAAATGGCCCGGTCACTGGTTGACTCCACCACCGTAGTCCTCCACGACCTTGAAGATTCTAGAGGAGCCGCGGGAGTCTCCGACCCCCGATGGGGAATGACTGCCATGATCGCCCGTGGAGTGACGAAACTGTATCCGCGGGACGTCGGCGCTCCCATGCTGGCGCCAGCCTCACTTTGAATTACTACAATCCTGCAGACCTTACTTCCGGTGAAAGCACAGTGTGACCCGGTAGGAAAAATTATTGCACCCCCTCCCCTTTTTGACTGATAGTTCAAACCACCGATCCTTTCCTTTGCCCTTTTAACGGAACTTTGGACTGCCTCCCCCTCTTTTACATTTTCTAGAGAAAACAAAACATTAACCACTACATTAGCATAGCAGTTGACACCAGAACTGTTTTCAAATTGAAAACCAACAACATCTTCAACAGAATCCTTTTTGTTTCTGCTGTGACCCTGCTACAGCACAGGCATTGTCCCCAGCAGTAATTCTGCAATGCCGGTAAGAATAGCTGTGGTGCCTACTGGACTCACTCACCCCCGCGGCGCCCCACGCCGTTTTTTGCTGGGCGGCAACTTACTAGACATCACTTTCGTGCCATCTAGATTTCAGCGCGTTCTGCTGCCTTGGAACTATTCGCACAACAGACCGCTACTGACAAGAATATTTCATTATTGGTGCTGTCAATTTCAATAAATCTATTGGATAATTAAAAAGAAATTGCCACGGTCTCTTCGTTGTTTAAATGTTTTTACTGTTTTTGTTTTGTTGTATATATTTATATGTTATTAAAGTTTTATATTCCTACTACTTTGTTGGAGTGCTATATATTTTTAATGTGACACATAATTGTAAAAACTTTGATGTACAAAGAGTCATTCCTGGAATCTTCCGCTTCAGGCTCGGTCCCCTCCCCAATCACAATACAGGATGGTTTTCAGATAGTAGGAACGCGTGTGCTGTGACGGATCACATCGGGTGTGGGCCTTGATCTACTATAACTCCTTTGAAGAGGGGTGATTCTTTACAGCTGGGGCCATAAACTACATCTGCAGGGCTAGCTGATAGCCTAGGACCGGCCTGGACATTCGGACACAGAGGAAGAGGAGTGTCAGAGGGTGCGGTAGTGAATAGGGCGAAAGGGAGGTGTCGGGCGGGCACAGAGTGTGATTCTCAGGGAAGAGCAGCGCAGATGGGGGAAGGTTTATTGCCCATGCATAAGACAGAGAGCGGTGGTGACCAGTGCCTGGGGGAGATGCTTACGAGGGTGAGGAGCCATGCTACGAATCGACAGCGTGCAGAGAGTGGGTCTGGTCAAGACATCTAAAATGGCTGCCGTGCACGACAAAAGTGTGGCATTTCAAAAAAGGCAAGATGGCGCAGACAATGTTTTTCAACACTTCCTCATTTCCTTCGAATCGAACGTTAACAGACGTTGGGGCATATTACCAAAGTTAAGCGATATTTATCGCTAACGATGCTTACCAACCAATTTTTTACCACTAAGCATCGTCAGAAATTATCGAAGATAAACCTTACTATTATCAAGGTTTATCGCAAATGCGATAATAAACGGCCGCAATGCATGAATATCGCTAAAAAGTCAGCGATATTCATGCATTACCGAGCTAATACTCTTAGCCATGTTATCCACCTCCCATTGGATAACATGGCTAAGAACTGCTCAGGGCAGGTGTTACTTTTTGGAGATATTCGCGCTTAGCGCGAATATCTCCAAAAGTTGGTAATAGGAGATAGATATCTTGCATGTTGTAATGCAAGTTATTGTGGTATATGGAACTCATACCATAATCTCTCAGGAAAGCAGAAACTGATCCTTTTGGGACCGCCTAAAAAGGCCTAGGGGGTGAGGAGTACTCTACTTTGCCCCCTTTTCACGTTCCGAACTATTTTATTTTACTCTCTTCTGTAATTACACAAAATACCAGCGATAAGATGCATCGGAGACACACAGTGAGAGAAAGGAGGCCGGAGATGAAGAAGACATGTCAAATACACATTGGAGATAATATAGTGGCAGAAGGGAAGTAAATATGAGTAAACTTACCATGTAACATAAAAATGTTGCACTCTATACTATAAGTCTCATTTTATACTACAATCACTTCGCTACAACCTCATAAATTAAAAATAAAAATAAATAATGTCTCAAACAATTTTTGATTTCTAAATATAAATTTATTCTTCAGAATTTTCTAAATTTGAAACAACTAGTAACATGTCCTCATCAGTAATTTCCTCTTCAATCATCTCATCTGGAATCTCCTCATTAAAAGTCTGCAATGATGATTCTTGTAACTCTATGGTCTCCAAACACTCGATAAATTCGCCATCAAGAGATTGATCAAAAAAATCATTCAAGTCATCTCCTCCTTCTGACAATATTTCATTATTGGTGCTGTCCATTTCAATCAATGTAGTGGAATCATTCAAGTCATCTCCTCGTGACAATATTTCATTATTGGTGCTCTCAATTTCAATCAATGTAGTGGAATCATTCAAGTCATCTCCTCCTTGTGACAATATTTCATTATTGGTGCTGTCCATTTCAATCAATCTAATGGAATCATACAAGCCATCTCCTCCTTGTGACAATATTTCATTATTGGTGCTCTCAATTTCAATCAATGTAGTGGAATCATTCAAGTCATCTCCTTGTGACAATATTTCATTCTTGGTGCTGTCCATTTCAATCAATCTAATGGAATCATACAAGTCATGTCCTCCTTGTGACAATATTTCATTATTGGTGCTCTCAATTTCAATCAATGTAGTGGACAATTCAAAAGAAATTGCCACGGTCTCTTCATTGTGAGCCATTTTATTTTGAAATTGCTTGCTGTAAATTGCAGAAAAAAATAATCACTTTCATTTATCGTTTTTAGTAATACATAATATAAAACTAACTTCATCAAGTATTTAGTATAACAGAAGGACTGCAAATAAATAACAGAAAACATTTTTCAAATTATCTTCAAGTGTACAACATAGTTCCCCTTACAAATTAACAACTCACCTTTTTAAAAGTAGCAGAAGTGTTAGTACTGTGTAAATCAAACACCAGAAATTCACCACCAAAAATTCCTCACAAATGTACCTCAGACAGTAGTATCACAAAATGGCTGTGGTTTCCTCTCATTTGACATATATACATAACCAATTAACTTTCATCACACACAAATACAAAACCAAAGTAACATTTTAATTGGTTCTAAATTTCAACACTTTCAAATGTGTTTTCCCCATGCAATTTTCCATAGGACATTTACATACGTCTACAGCCTGAATGGCTGAACGGAATTACACCAAACTTGGCAAAATGGTACATCAAACCTAAGAGGTCAGGAAGGATCTACTATGCCCCCTTATGGTCATTTCCCCCTTCGCTTTGGCCTCCTCTTGTCTCTCAATCCTACCGAGGGACAAGATGGCGGCCGCTACGGACTGTTTGGAATGTTGACAGACGCCGGAGAACCAATCAGCTTCGCAAAGCTCCGTAACGCGAAAAGTACGCGAAGCGGAGCGCTGTTACAGATATATATCTTTTTTTCAACGTTAATTTCTCAAAATCCACTGGAGCACATATATTGAGACCTAGCAAAGGCACATCGGGCTACCAGTCCCTAATATTTTGCCAAGTTTCGTGCAAATCCATTCAGACGTTCGATTATTATTATTTTGTTTTTTTTTTGCCCCGCGGGGCCCTTTTAAAACCTCCACATCAAACCTAGGGGGTCAGCGAGGATCTACTATGCCCCCTTATAGTTATTTCCCCCTTTGTTTTGACCTCCTCTTGTCTCTCGATCCTACCGAGAGACAAGATGGCGGCCGCTACGGACTGTTTGGAATGTTGACAGACGCCGGAGAACCAATCAGCTTCGCTTCACAAAGCTCCGTTGCGCGAAAAGTCCGCGAACCAGAGCGCTAACCGGTCCGCTGTTACAGATATATATCTTTTTTTAAACGTTAATTTCTCAAAATCCACTGGAGCACATATATTGAGACCTACAAAAGGCACATCGGGCTACCAGTCCCTACAATTTTGCCAAGTTTCGTGCAAATCCATTCAGCCGTTCGGGCTAAAAGTGAGGCCAACCGCCCTATGGAAAACTCAATGTTAAAAACACGTTTTGGGACCCCCCTTTTTTCTCGGCCCCCACTGGACGAACCCCCCCCAAATTTTCAAGGGCTGCTCAGAAACAAAATGTGCCATTTTCCTGAAAATTTCAGCCGATTCCGTCCACAAACGCCAAAGTTATTAGACATAGAATTTTCAAAAAACCCATAGAGAAAAAATCCTAACTATATATACCTACTGGCGACCGCCAGTAGGTAATATATATATATATATATATATATATATATATATATATATATATTACCTACTGGCGGTCGCCAGTAGGTATATATAGTTAGGATTTTTTCTCTATGGGTTTTTTGAAAATTCTATGTCTAATAACTTTGGCGTTTGTGGACGGAATTGGCAGAAATTTTCAGGAAAATGGCACATTTTGTTTCTGAGCAGCCCCTGAAAATTTTGGGGGGGTTCGTCAAGGGGGGGCCGAGAAAAAAGGGGGGTCCCAAAACGCGTTTTTCCCATGTTAATTTCCATAGGGCGGTTGGCCTCACTTTTAGCCCGAACGGCTGAATGGATTTGCACGAAACTTGGCAAAATTGTAGGGACTGGTAGCCCGATGTGCCTTTTGTAGGTCTCAATATATGTGCTCCAGTGGATTTTGAGAAATTAACGTTTAAAAAAAGATATATATCTGTAACAGCGGACCGGGCAGCGCTCTGGTTCGCGGACTTTTCGCGCAACGGAGCTTTGTGAAGCGAAGCTGATTGGTTCTCCGGCGTCTGTCAACATTCCAAACAGTCCGTAGCGGCCGCCATCTTGTCTCTCGGTAGGATCGAGAGACAAGAGGAGGTCAAAACAAAGGGGGAAATAACTATAAGGGGGCATAGTAGATCCTCGCGGACCCCCTAGGTTTGATGTGGAGGTTTTAAAGGGGCCCCGCGGGGCAAAAAAAAATAATAATAATAATAATCGAACGGCTGAATGGATTTGCACGAAACTTGGCAAAATATTAGGGACTGGTAGCCCGATGTGCCTTTGCTAGGTCTCAATATATGTGCTCCAGTGGATTTTGAGAAATTAACATTCAAAAAAAGATATATATCTGTAACAGCGCTCCGCTTCGCGTAACGGAGGTTTGCGAAGCTGATTGGTCATTCTGTCACTGGGCTATAGTTGGGCTACATCTGGCTGATATTTGGGCTACATTTGTTTTTTTGTGTGTCTGGCGGCCATCTTTGGGCTACATTGGGCTACATTGGGCTTCATTGGGCTACATTCGGCTAATTAGCAAATAGCTCATCGCAAACTAGGAATGGTAAAGAATCGCTATTTATTCCTTAAAGTTCGCTATTTAGGAAATGCAAAAAACTTTGATGATACATATGGCGGTTCATCTCTAACAAGATAAGAAGCATAGGGATACATTTATGATGACTGGCGCATCACCAGGGATGTGTTAGTCATTCTGTGCCGCTGTTCCGTCACCTATGGTGTGCTGCATTTACAATGCGGCGCATCATGGGGCAAAAACAGCACAGATGCGTGATGTATCTGTGCCGTAAAGGTGGCGCATTGCTGGAGTTGTATCGCAAGTGTGATGAAGCTCCAGCAAGGGTCGGGGGTGCCCCTGTCGCAGGGTTTCTGTTCTCACACAGAACTGTGGACAGAGGATTGGAACCTCGGCGAATGCATTGCTGGAGTTGTATCGCAAGTGTGATGAAGCTCCAGCAAGGGTCGGGGGTGCCCCTGTCGCAGGGTTTCTGTTCTCACACAGAACTGTGGACAGAGGATTGGAACCTCGGCGAATTAGGGTGTCCCAAAACTCACGTTAGTAATCAAAAACTCCTTAGCAAGCTAGGTACAGTGTCACATTGGATATAACAAACTCTCAATGTTTAGACAATCCAGAATATGAACTTATAGTACCTCAGGATACGTGGAACTCATGAACAGTCGGTCGTTATAGATTTCTTAGAAACCAGAACATGGAGTTAAGAAGAACAGATGTGTATTTGAAATGTTTATTTACTAATGCCGTCTTCTCAGGCGTAGTACCTTAGATAATAAAAGTACACATATTATCAGTAGCAAAATTACCAGCATAGTTACTAGTACATAAAAAGTGAATGGTGATAGTATGTTAACATGCTGTAAATGAATAAGAGTTAGCAACACTTATAAGCAGCCGCGGGCCGTGGAGGGAGTTACGGTGAGGCAGGGAGGCGGGGAGGGGGAGAAGCAGGGTGGAGAATACAAGTACACATATTATCAGTAGCAAAATTACCAGCATAGTTACTAGTACATAAAAAGCGAATGGTGACAGTATGTTAACATGCTGTAAATGAATAAGAGTTAGCAACACTTATAAGCAGCCGCGGGCCGTGGAGGGAGTTACGGTGGGGCAGGGAGGCGGGGAGGGGGAGGGGCAAGGTAGAGAGGGCTCCACCCTGCTTCTCCCCCTCCCCGCCTCCCTGCCCCATCGTAACTCCCTCCACGGCCCGCGGCTGCTTATATCTCACCCTCCCTAATACACATATTATATTATTTGCTAAGAAGGTCTCTTTGTGTTGGTTTAGGGCGTGCCCATACTTTAGTGTCTTAGATTTGAAGGAATCACATCAGCATACACCAGCTCTCTCTTCATGTGAACCGCATCAACTGTTGTGTATGTGTGTTCGGCAAAGCAATATAAAACCCGCCTCATGCCCAGAATTGGCAGAAGTTGCACTTATGTTATGAGTATGAAGTCGTGGAGATCAGACCTCATAACAATTCTGTATCGTGTTGTTCTTGAAACTTTAGCACTCTCTGTACAGATATAGTTTAACAAGTAAAGCAGATAGTAGACCAATAACATATTATTCTCATGTAAACCACGATGAACTACTAGGTGGAAAGCTAAAGCAACAACTAAGTGTCGTGTGCAGAAGTTGCAAAAAAGGAAAAATGGCATTTAAACCGGTAATGAGCCCATGCTAACTTAACACGGTGTAAAGATATCCAGGACCTAGATGACACCTCCTCATGATCCGGAAACGAACTGAATAAGATAATAGAAGTGCCATCTCATGAGAGCAGATTGCAAGTTTATATGTGGACGGTCCGCAAGGTAAAGCATTAAAAACTAGGAAAATTTAATGCTAAAGAAAAATAAAACAGCCAAGTACTTTATCGAGTCTTAAGCCAATAGGCAAGGTAAATAATAAAAACTTGACAAATAAGTCAATGAATTGTCAATGAAATGCTAGTACTCAGCATATCAAACATGAAAAAGGTCTATGACATAACTGTGTATGCAAAATAAGCTGCAACAGCCTCCAATAGGAAGTCACCGTCTTCATCCGAAAACAGTTCAGCCATCCAATTTAAAAGCGGAAAAGAACATACGTGCTCTCCCAGCACCGGATCCTCTATCACCATCAGAGGACAGCTCGGTGGGTTTTCAAGAAAGCTCTGTTCCAAGAAAGACTGTGCTGCCGCCAGTAAATTCCAGGGACCAAGTAGTCCATGCATCAATGCCACAGCCATAATCCTTTCGCCAGGACAAACCAACTCGTGAGTAATGATAGGAGTCATCAGCTGATTAAAGTCGACGTCAGGAGAAACCGGTCCGCAGAGACACAAATCAATGGCCCAATCGAAATCACAGGTCAGGCAGTGAAATACAGGCTGGACACAGGTGAAGTAGGAGAATCGAAAAGATAATCCATATGCCGTGCTTAATATCGCCAACGGCATTGTGCCATAATATTCTAGCATGCGATTGCGGAACAGTGTCAGCAGCTGCAGGGTGGGAGGTTGCATAGGAGGGACATCCATATTTAAAAATGTAAAAAAGCACAAGAGCGTCCGCTGGTAATGCAAGTAAAAATGCCAATCCACGAACCAGATTGCAGAAAATAGAATGAAAGGAAGCAGGGATGACTCCAAAGATTTTCTCAAATGAAGTCACGAGACCACTGGTAACAACTTTAAAAAAGTGCGCCAGGGACTTTGTGGAGGATGCGTTAAAGATAGTCGGAAACATGTTGCTGAAATTGAAAGGCAAATCTTAATTGAAAAGGGTGTGCACCTCTGTACGGGTGTTCGCTATGTGAAGTACGAAAGTTTCACGGGCCGAACTCAAGGCCACCTCTCTCTGAGACAAAAGAGCTCTTATTCTTGCCATGCCGTTGAAACGTGTCCCAAGGTTGGTATTTGTGGCCAGATTGAAAACTCCCTATGTTCATGTGTGGGAGGAAATAGAACATTTCTGCAGCAAATAACCCGTTCACTTACTGTTACGATAAAAGGAATACTTTTAATTAACTCAGAAAAATCTTCATTATTGAGCATCAAATAACTACCATTTTCCAACAACTTGAACGTGGGGATGATAGCAGGAACTGGCGTGCCTTGCAACACGCAAGCCATATTTGGTCGGTGTTTGTTGCATGAACCGTGTAACTGTATGTGCCTACACATTAGTGAATGATCTGGCGTCTCAGTGCATTCCTCTCCATTCAGATAAACTTCTTGATCATCTTTGAAACATCTGTATGTGTATGGAAGCGACCAGACCTCATGAAGAAAAGCACTACCTAAAGGTTCATAACGACCTATTGGTATATATTTCATACAATTTGAAAACTTATATAAAGCAAAAGGCAGCGTTATTAAACCGTGGATAAGGCATGTTGCCAAAAAACCCGCAATCCTCTGCTGATGATGTCACTGAGCATGTCATGAATGATGTAATATGTGACATCATCAGCAGTGGATTACGGGTAATGGTATCTCTAGTTTACTCCCTTATAGCTGTCTTTCTTTTAACATAAGTGTCTGTTTCCTTCCCTTATACTTACTGTTTTTGGTTCGCTTCCGGTTCGCGTACCGGCGAGCGAACTGGGAAGCGAACTAAGAGAAATAGAGGTTGGCACAGTTCCAAATATTGTACCAATTTTTTAATAACGGGGAGGTAGTTCTGAAAAGAACTTTTTTTTTTATTTTTCTGAACATTTTTTTACTGTTTTTGAATTTTTCGGAACAGTTTTATATTTTTTGGGGTTTTTCTTGGAGGGGGCAATGAAAACGATTCATTGTAAAGGGCTCAACAGGAGCAACAAAACAAAAAAAAGAAGTATTTATTATTTTGGGCGTTTCGGACAAACTTGCATATGATAGTCAATAGCTCTGTTGATCAGAGTGATGCTTTTTTCTCCGTAGGAAATGAATCCATCGCAAAATGCGCAGATGTGTTTTACATCACCAAATCTCATTTGTATATTTGGCACCATCTCCCTGCCCTCTGGTCCCGTTACTTCCGGTACAACAGATCTTCTGGCCATAATAGGGAGATTATCTAGGTCGTTCCGAAACTGTGCAGCACTGTAGTTGTTAGGATGCCACCTAGTCATATGGCGATGCATTGTGTAGTTTCCGAAACTGTATTTTTTGTCGGTCCCTCTGGACAGTCTATCTTGACATATAAGGCAAGTTACGTATCTTGCATTTACTTTTTTCTGACCTTTGGGAATTTTAAAAAATTGCCAAATGAAGTTTTCTTTCCGGTGAGACGTCCTGGGCTGCTCAGGCAAAAACTGCCTCTCTTCGTGCTCGTCCTCCTGTTCCTCTTCTTCTTCTTCTTGTTGAATTATAACCTGAGCAGGTGGTCCACTCTTCCTTGGATGTGGTGGAGGTGGTGGGGAAGCACCAGCTGAAGCTACTAAAGAAGCCATTGCTCAGTGATCACAAAGGGTCTTTCTCTCACAATGATGAAAGTCAGAGTGAGGAAAGAAGGAGGGATTTTCATCATTTGGGAAAAACAAGAGTTCTCAACCAATCAAAAGTGTTCATTTTAGATTATATGACCTAGTCTTACATCATTAGGAAACCAAAAGTGAAATGAACCAATGAAAAGTGTTATTACCAAGTCACATGACTTGCTGTGTTTACGTTAAGCGCTTTGCAGGGCCTCCCGGTTTGCTTCCAGAAACCTGCGCTTTGCGATTCGCTTCGCGTACCAGTTCGCTAACGTAGTACGTCATATGACGTATCACGCGACAACGTGAAACGTCATGCGGACGGGAGGCGTCACGATGTTGTTTTGTAATGCGGCACTTGCGGTAAAGAAACGTTTACCGGCTCGCGGTCTATTTCGCGGCATCAAGGTCAGCTAACGGGAAGCTTCCCGATTTGCGAAGCGGGAACGAAGAAAAAAAAATATTTAAAAAAAAAATTATTCATAAACATATAAAATATATTTTTGGATTTAAAGAAGAATACATTTTACAGCTACAGATATTAGCTGTTAAAAAACCAATGAAATTCACAGAAAAAACCATAGGTTATGGACCATATATAGTTAGGAATTAGCATTTACAAAACCTTGAAAATTCACTGAAAAAACCATAGGTTATAGACCATATATAGTTAGGAATTAGCATTTACAAAACCTTGAAAATTCACTGAAAAAACCATAGGTTATAGACCATATATAGTTAGGAATTAGCATTTAAAAAACCTTATTTTACTCACACAAAACCATTGAAATTCCATATATAGTTAGTTGCACTAACTATATATCGCGCACCCGCAATCCACTGCTGATCATGTCACATATTACATCATTCATGACATGGTCAGTGACATCACTGATGACATCACTGATGACATCTCAAATGACATCACTGATGACATCACTGATGACATCTCATTTGACATCATTCTTGTGCTAATACGATAAACCTCTTCAGACTCTAATATAACCTTAGATACACTCAGTGTATACAGACACTCACACACTGCCACTCATCCATGGAGTTACTCACACACCCAGTCAGTCATGCAAAGAAACAATCTCACCTCCATTTCTTCAACTATACAGTTAAACACACCTTACTTATTGAAACATATACTAACACATATTTACTCTCTTATACAATCCCTGATACAAGTTCACAATGATCGATACAACCACTCACTCATTCAGTGGCTCTCATGCACAGTTATTTATATATGCCAACTCTCACATGTACTGTGTTTTACATATGTACTTACTATGACATGTAGCATTGAGATATCCATTCACTCATCAATACACTCATGCACACAGTCAACTGCCCATGTAGCTGTTTCCACATGCACTCTTGAACTCATACACCTAGTGAATAAACTGCTCACACATCTATGCATAGAGTCACACACCTTCCAGCCACCCCCACACAAACTCAATCTCCCATAGAAATACTTGGGCAACCAATTAATAACACATATAGCCTCTCGTATAGCTAATGATCAACACATGCAGCAGTTTACAGAACAACAGACATAATGATGCACAAATTAAGACAGTTTAGTCACTAACCCATGCATTCAGTGAGACACATTTAATCACTCACTCATACAGTCAGTCATGCACCTACTAAATCCTTCATCCAGACACTTATACATCCACTCAAGACATATTTTAACTTTACAGAAAAATACAGTCACTGGATGTTGTCATCAGTGATGTCATCAGTGATGTCATTTGAGATGTCATCAGTGATGTCATCAGTGATGTCACTGACCATGTCATGAATGATGTAATATGTGACATGATCAGCAGTGGATTGCGGGTGCGCGATATATAGTTAGTGCAACTAACTATATATGGAATTTCAATGGTTTTGTGTGAGTAAAATAAGGTTTTTTAAATGCTAATTCCTAACTATATGGTCTATAACCTATGGTTTTTTCAGTGAATTTTCAAGGTTTTGTAAATGCTAATTCCTAACTATATATGGTCTATAACCTATGGTTTTTTCAGTGAATATATATATATATATATATATATATATATATATATATATATATATATATATATATATATATATATTACCTACTGGCAGTCGCCAGTAGGTATATATAGTTAGGATTTTTTCTCTATGGGTTTTTTGAAAATTCTATGTCTAATAACTTTGGCGTTTGTGGACGGAATCGGCTGAAATTTTCAGGAAAATGGCACATTTTGTTTCTGAGCAGCCCTTGAAAATTTGGGGGGGGTTCGTCCAGTGGGGGCCGAGAAAAAAGGGGGGTCCCAAAACGTGTTTTTAACATTGAGTTTTCCATAGGGCGGTTGGCCTCACTTTTAGCCCGAACGGCTGAATGGATTTGCACGAAACTTGGCAAAATTGTAGGGACTGGTAGCCCGATGTGCCTTTTGTAGGTCTCAATATATGTGCTCCAGTGGATTTTGAGAAATTAACGTTTAAAAAAAGATATATATCTGTAACAGCGGACCGGTTAGCGCTCTGGTTCGCGGACTTTTCGCGCAACGGAGCTTTGTGAAGCGAAGCTGATTGGTTCTCCGGCGTCTGTCAACATTCCAAACAGTCCGTAGCGGCCGCCATCTTGTCTCTCGGTAGGATCGAGAGACAAGAGGAGGTCAAAACAAAGGGGGAAATAACTATAAGGGGGCATAGTAGATCCTCGCTGACCCCCTAGGTTTGATGTGGAGGTTTTAAAAGGGCCCCGCGGGGCAAAAAAAAATAATAAAAATAATAATTGAACGGCTGAATGGATTTGCACGAAACTTGGCAAAATATTAGGGACTGGTAGCCCGATGTGCCTTTGCTAGGTCTCAATATATGTGCTCCAGTGGATTTTGAGAAATTAACGTTCAAAAAAAGATATATATCTGTAACAGCGCTCCGCTTCGCGTAACGGAGGTTTGCGAAGCTGATTGGTCATTCTGTCACTGGGCTATAGTTGGGCTACATCTGGCTGATATTTGGGCTACATTTGTTTTTTTGTGTGTCTGGCGGCCATCTTTGGGCTACATTGGGCTACATTGGGCTTCATTGGGCTACATTCGGCTAATTAGCAAATAGCTCATCGCAAACTAGGAATGGTAAAGAATCGCTATTTATTCCTTAAAGTTCGCTATTTAGGAAATGCAAATAACTTTTATGATACATATGGCGGTTCATCTCTAACAAGATAAGAAGCATAGGGATAGATTTATGATGACTGGCGCATCACCAGGGATGTGTTAGTCATTCTGTGCCGCTGTTCCGTCACCTATGGTGTGCTGCATTTACAATGCGGCGCATCATGGGGCAAAAACAGCACAGATGCGTGATGTATCTGTGCCGTAAAGGTGGCGCATTGCTGGAGTTGTATCGCAAGTGTGATGAAGCTCCAGCAAGGGTCGGGGGTGCCCCTGTCGCAGGGTTTCTGTTCTCACACAGAACTGTGGACAGAGGATTGGAACCTCGGCGAATTAGGGTGTCCCAAAACTCACGTTAGTAATCAAAAACTATTTAGCAAGCTAGGTACAGTGTCACATTGGATATAACAAACTCTCAATGTTTAGACAATCCAGAATATGAACTTATAGTACCTCAGGATACGTGGAACTCATGAACAGTCGGTCGTTATATATTTCTTAGAAACCAGAACATGGAGTTAAGAAGAACACATGTGTATTTGAAATGTTTATTTACTAATGCCGTCTTCTCAGGCGTAGTACCTTAGATAATAAAAGTACACATATTATCAGTAGCAAAATTACCAGCATAGTTACTAGTACATAAAAAGTGAATGGTGATAGTATGTTAACATGCTGTAAATGAATAAGAGTTAGCAACACTTATAAGCAGCCGCGGGCCGTGGAGGGAGTTACGGTGAGGCAGGGAGGCGGGGAGGGGGAGAAGCAGGGTGGAGAATACAAGTACACATATTATCAGTAGCAAAATTACCAGCATAGTTACTAGTACATAAAAAGCGAATGGTGACAGTATGTTAACATGCTGTAAATGAATAAGAGTTAGCAACACTTATAAGCAGCCGCGGGCCGTGGAGGGAGTTACGGTGGGGCAGGGAGGCGGGGAGGGGGAGGGGCAAGGTAGAGAGGGCTCCACCCTGCTTCTCCCCCTCCCCGCCTCCCTGCCCCATCGTAACTCCCTCCACGGCCCGCGGCTGCTTATATCTCACCCTCCCTAATACACATATTATATTATTTGCTAAGAAGGTCTCTTTGTGTTGGTTTAGGGCGTGTCCATACTTTAGTGTCTTAGATTTGAAGGAATCACATCAGCATACACCAGCTCTCTCTTCATGTGAACCGCATCAACTGTTGTGTATGTGTGTTCGGCAAAGCAATATAAAACCCGCCTCATGCCCAGAATTGGCAGAAGTTGCACTTATGTTATGAGTATGAAGTCGTGGAGATCAGACCTCATAACAATTCTGTATCGTGTTGTTCTTGAAACTTTAGCACTCGCTGTACAGATATAGTTTAACAAGTAAAGCAGATAGTAGACCAATAACATATTATTCTCATGTAAACCACGATGAACTACTAGGTGGAAAGCTAAAGCAACAACTAAGTGTCGTGTGCAGAAGTTGCAAAAAAGGAAAAATGGCGTTTAAACCGGTAATGAGCCCATGCTAACTTAACACGGTGTAAAGATATCCAGGACCTAGATGACACCTCCTCATGATCCGGAAACGAACTGAATAAGATAATAGAAGTGCCATCTCATGAGAGCAGATTGCAAGTTTATATGTGGACGGTCCGCAAGGTAAAGCATTAAAAACTAGGAAAATTCAATGCTAAAGAAAAATAAAACAGCCAAGTACTTTATCGAGTCTTAAGCCAATAGGCAAGGTAAATAATAAAAACTTGACAAATAAGTCAATGAATTGTCAATGAAATGCTAGTACTCAGCATATCAAACATGAAAAAGGTCTATGACATAACTGTGTATGCAAAATAAGCTGCAACAGCCTCCAATAGGAAGTCACCGTCTTCATCCGAAAACAGTTCAGCCATCCAATTTAAAAGCGGAAAAGAACATACGTGCTCTCCCAGCACCGGATCCTCTATCACCATCAGAGGACAGCTCGGTGGGTTTTCAAGAAAGCTGTGTTCCAAGAAAGACTGTGCTGCCGCCAGTAAATTCCAGGGACCAAGTAGTCCATGCATCAATGCCACAGCCATAATCCTTTCGCCAGGACAAATCAACTCGTGAGTAATGATAGGAGTCATCAGCTGATTAAAGTCGACGTCAGGAGAAACCGGTCCGCAGAGACACAAATCAATGGCCCAATCGAAATCACAGGTCAGGCAGTGAAATACAGGCTGGACACAGGTGAAGTAGGAGAACCGAAAAGATAATCCATATGCCGTGCTTAATATCGCCAACGGCATTGTGCCATAATATTCTAGCATGCGATTGCGGAACAGTGTCAGCAGCTGCAGGGTCGGAGGTTGCATAGGAGGGACATCCATATTTAAAAATGTAAAAAAGCACAAGAGCGTCCGCTGGTAATGCAAGTAAAAATGCAATCCACGAACCAGAGTGGAGAAAATGGAATGAAAGGGAGCAGGGATGACTCCAAAGATTTTCTCAAATGAAGTCACGAGACCACTGGTAACAACTTTAAAAAAGTGTGCCAGGGATTTTGTGGAGGATGCGTTAAAGATAGTCGGAAACATGTTGCTGAAATTGAAAGGCAAACCTGTGTACGGGTGTTCGCTATGTGAAGTACGAAAGTTTCACGGGCCGAACTCAAGGCCACCTCTCTCTGAGACAAAAGAGCTCTTATTCTTGTCATGCCGTTGAAACGTGTCCCAAGGTTGGTATTTGTGGCCAGATTGAAAACTCCCTATGTTCATGTGTGGGAGGAAATAGAACATTTCTGCAGCAAATAACCCGTTCACTTACTGTTACGATAAAAGGAATACTTTTTAATTAACTCAGAACAATCTTCATTATTGAGCATCAAATAACTACCATTTTCCAACAACTTGAACGTGGGGATGATAGCAGGAACTGGCGTGCCTTGCAACACGCAAGCCATATTTGGTCGGTGTTTGTTGCATGAATCGTGTAACTGTATGTGCCTACACATTAGTGAATGATCTGGCGTCTCAGTGCATTCCTCTCCATTCAGATAAACTTCTTGATCATCTTTGAAACATCTGTATGTGTATGGAAGCGACCAGACCTCATGAACAAAAGCACTACCTAAAGGTTCATAAAGACCTATTGGTATATATTTCATACAATTTGAAAACTTATATAAAGCAAAAGGCAGCGTTATTAAACCGTGGATAAGGCATGTTGCCAAAAAACCCGCAATCCTCTGCTGATGATGTCACTGAGCATGTCATGAATGATGTAATATGTGACATCATCAGTAGTGGATTATGGGTAATAGTATCTCTAGTTTACTCCCCTATAGCTGTCTTTCTTTTAACATAAGTGTGTGTTTCCTTCCCTTATACTTACTGTTTTTGGTTCGCTTCCAGTTCGCGTACCAGCGAGCGAACTAGGAAGCGAACTAAGAGAAATAGAGGTTGGCACAGTTCCAAATATTGTACTAATTTTTTAATAACGGGGAGGTAGTTCTGAAAAGAACTTTTTATTTTATTTTTCTGAACATTTTTTTACTGTTTTTGAATTTTTCGGAACAGTTTTATATTTTTTTGGGTTTTTCTTGGAGGGGGCAATGAAAACGATTCATTGTAAAGGGCTCAACAGGAGCAACAAAACAAAAAAAAGAAGTATTTATTATTTTGGGCGTTTCGGACAAACTTGCATATGATAGTCAATAGCTCTGTTGATCAGAGTGATGCTTCTTTCTCCGTAGGAAATGAATCCATCGCAAAATACGCAGGTGTGTTTTACTTCACCAAATCTCATTTGTATATTTGGCACCATCTCCCTGCCCTCTGGTCCCGTTACTTCCGGTACAACAGATCTTCTGGCCATAATAGGGAGATTATCTAGGTCGTTCCGAAACTGTGCAGCACTGTAGTTGTTAGGATGCCACCTAGTCATATGGCGATGCATTGTGTAGTTTCCGAAACTGTATTTTTTGTCGGTCCCTCTGGACAGTCTATCTTGACATATAAGGCAAGTTACGTATCTTGCATTTACTTTTTTCTGACCTTTGGGAATTTTAAAAAATTGCCAAATGAAGTTTTCTTTCCGGTGAGACGTCTTGGGCTGCTCAGGCAAAAACTGCCTCTCTTCGTGCTCGTCCTCCTGTTCCTCTTCTTCTTCTTCTTGTTGAATTACAACTTGAGCAGGTGGTCCACTCTTCCTTGGATGTGGTGGAGGTGGTGGGGAAGCACCAGCTGAAGCTACTAAAGAAGCCATTGCTCAGTGATCACAAAGGGTCTTTCTCTCACAATGATGAAAGTCAGAGTGAGGAAAGAAGGAGGGATTTTCATCATTTGGGAAAAACAAGAGTTCTCAACCAATCAAAAGTGTTCATTTTAGATTATATGACCTAGTCTTACATCATTAGGAAACCAAAAGTGAAATGAACCAATGAAAAGTGTTATTACCAAGTCACATGACTTGCTGTGTTTACGTTAAGCGCTTTGCAGGGCCTCCCGGTTTGCTTCCAGAAACCTGCGCTTTGGCACTCGCTTCGCGTACCAGTTTGCTAACGTAGCACGTCATATGACGTATCAAGCGACAACGTGGAACGTCATGCGGACGGGAGGCGTCACGATGTTGTTTTCTAACGCGGCACTTGCGGTAAAGAAACGTTTACCGGCTCGCGGTCTATTTCGCGGCATCAAGGTCAGCTAACGGGAAGCTTCCCGATTCGCGAAGCGGGAACGAAGAAAAAAAAATATTTTAAAAAAAAATTATTCATAAACATATAAAATATATTTTTGGATTTAAAGAAGAATACATTTTACAGCTACAGATATTAGCTGTTAAAAAACCAATGAAATTCACAGAAAAAACCATAGGTTATAGACCATATATAGTTAGGAATTAGCATTTACAAAACCTTGAAAATTCACTGAAAAAACCATAGGTTATAGACCATATATAGTTAGGAAATAGCATTTAGAAAACCTTATTTTACTCACACAAAACCATTGAAATTCCATATATAGTTAGTTGCACTAACTATATATCGCGCACCTGCAATCCACTGCTGATGATGTCACATATTACATCATTCATGACATGGTCAGTGACATCACTGATGACATCACTGATGACATCTCAAATGACATCACTGATGACATCACTGATGACAACATCCAGTGACTGTATGCTTCTGTAAAGTTAAAATATGTCTTACATATTGAAGAATGAGTGGATGTATAAGTGTCTGGATGAAGGATTTAGTAGGTGCATGACTGACTGTATAAGTGAGTGATTAAATGTGTCTCACTGAGTGCATGGGTTAGTGACTAAACTGTTTTAAATTGTGCATCATTGTGTCTGTTGTTTTGTAATCTGATGCATGTGTTGATCATTAGCTATATGACTAACTATATGGGTTATTGATTAGTTGCCCAAGTATTTGTATGGGAGACTGAGTGTGTGTGTGGGTGTCTGGGAGGTGTATGACTCTGTGCATAGATGTGTGAGCAGTTGATTCACTAGATGTATGGGTTCAAAAGTGCATGTGGAAACATCTGTATGGGCGGTTGACTGTGTGCATGAGTGTATTGGTGAGTGAATGGATATCTCAGTGCTACATGTCAAAGTAAGTACATATGTAAAACACAGTACATGTGATAGTTGACATATATAAATAACTGTGCATAAGAGCCAGTGAATGTGTGAGTGGCTGTATGGATTATTGTGAACTTGTATCAGGGATTGTATAACAGAGTAAATATGTGTTATTATATGTTCCAATAAGTAAGGTGTGTATAACTATATAGTTGAGGAAATCGAGGTGTGATTGATTCTTTGCAAGACTGACTAGGTGTGTGAGTAACTCCATGGATGAGTGACAGTCTGTGAGTGTCTGTTTACACTGAGTGTATCTAAGGTTATATTAGAGTCTGAAGAGGTTCATTGTATCATCACATGAATGATGTCATCAGTGATGTGATCAGTAATGTCAAATGAGATGTCATCAGTGATGTCATCAGTGATGTCATTTGAGATGTCATCAGTGATGTCATCAGTGATGTCACTGACCATGTCATGAATGATGTAATATGTGACATCATCAGCAGTGGATTGCAGGTGCGCGATATATAGTTAGTGCAACTAACTATATATGGAATTTCAATGGTTTTGTGTGAGTAAAATAAGGTTTTCTAAATGCTATTTCCTAACTATATATGGTCTATAACCTATGGTTTTTTCAGTGAATTTTCAAGGTTTTGTAAATGCTAATTCCTAACTATATATGGTCTATAACCTATGGTTTTTTCTGTGAATATATATATATATATATATATATTACCTACTGGCGGTCGCCAGTAGGTAGTTATAGTTAGGACCTAGTTTCCATAGGAAATCCGCAACATTCGATTGGGAATAACTTTGGCGCCGGTTGATGAATCTTCGCAAATTTCTCAAAGAAGATGGCCCGCTCCGCTCAGCTCTGCTCCTTCCTTGAAAGTTTTGGGGGGATTCATCAAGTGGGGGCTGAGAAAAAAGGGGGTCCCAAAATGTGTTTTCCCCATGTTATTTTATATAGGACGATTAGACACGGCTACTGCCCGAACGGCTGAACGGAATTACAAGAAATTTAGCCAAATAGTAGAGTCTGATTCGCAGATCACGCTTTTGCTCAAATGGTGTAAATCGATCCAGTAGTTCCTGTGAAAATCAAAAGAAAAAAAATGTATATATCTATAAGCACGCACCGTGCGTGCACCTGTGCGTGCACGTTGCGTGAATCGGGTGTGTGTGAGCGGAATTCTGATTTGCTGTTAGAAGTCTGTCAACATTCCAATCGGTCAAAATCAGGAAGTGTTGGCCACCATTTTGTGTCCAAGACAGAAGAGAGCCAAAAACAAAAGTGGAAAACGTGAAAAGAGGACAGGGTAGAGACTCCCTGACCCCCTAGGTCTTCTCAGGGGGTCCCTGAAGGACCCCGAAGGCCAAACAAAAGATTTCTTTTTTTTTAAATCGCGGGGTGTACGCAAGTTGCACGCACCTCGAGGCAAAAGTGAGTCAAAAACAAAAGTGGAGAACGTGAAAAGGAGGCAGGGTAGAGACTCTCTGACCCCCTAGGTCTTCTCACGCACCCTCGAGGCAATAATTTGCGAGGTTGCGCGCACGTCAGAAAACAACCCCCCCAAAAATACATTTAAATAACAAGTTTGAGTGTTTAGATGTTGGATGTCTCTAAAAAGAGCCGTTGTGTTTATTGAGTGTTTTTTATACCTACAAGTAAGTACCGATGCAGAGTCTAAATTTCAAGAGGAAGACTCTCTTTTCCTCATTTGTGAAATGTACACCGTCTCCTCTATAAATGCCTTGCATGTTGTAACACAAGGTATTGTGGTATATAGAACCCATACCATAATCTCTGAGGAAAGCAGAAACAGATTTATTCACATGTTTCCTTGCTTTCTCAATCTGCGGACAATATTGGTTGGGCCTGTTCCATGTTTGCCTTTGGCATATATTAGAATATACAAAGGCAGTTTGTGGAAAAAGTGACATCAATTGCCCAAAGGTGTCCTTTAAAAGCATTTCCAGACCTACCCCAGTCAAAGTGCCTATGTCATTGCCACCACAGTGCACAATTATGAGGTCAGGGTGTTGGAGATGCAAAAAGGATTTTACCAATGGCATCAATTGGTGACATCTCAATCCTCTCTGGCCAATCCACATAATATCCACATTTGGTAATTCAAGGTTGAGAAAGCATCTATGTGCTGCATACCTTTCACTCCAGAAAATATAGCTGTATCCTACAATCAACACTTTAAGCATGTTGAAGGGAGATCTAGTTGTACTCAGATGGGCTCTGGAAATGAAATGGCAATTTGAAAAGTAGGACTTTAGAAAAAAATGTGGTTGAGATTCAGTGCACTTGAAAAAGAATAAATAATTGGTGGTTTCTGTAAATTCAACATTGAAAACTAGGGTTCATGCTACTGTTTTTTTTAAAGGAGAAATGGTAATGGTTGAGAGAAAGTGATTGAAAGGAACATTGCACAGGATTCCCTGCTGTTTTGAAAAGTCAAAACCCCTTGCTAGTTTGCTTTGCAGATGAACTTTTCACCTGTGTGTACAATTAGGTATTCTATGAAGTGTTACCATGGTAACAGGCAGAGAGAGCAGTGGGGGAAGGTTGAATTGTAAATGAGATTGAAAGTGTTTCAATGTAGAACCAATTAAAATGTTAGTTTGGTTTTGAATTTGTGTGGGAAGATATTTGATTGGTTATCTTCAAGAATATGAGTGTAAAATGAGAGGGAAGCTATGCCATTTTGTGCTTGCAGTGACTGGTGCACTATTCAGAGATTCTGCTTAAGACAATCTGCTGTGTGATTGACACTGTTCTAAAACTACAAAAGCATTTTTAAAGGTGGGTTGTTAATTTGTAAGGGGATCTATGTTGTGCAGTTTAAGTTAAATTGAAAAATGTATTCTAATTTGGAAGCAGGAGTTTATTTGTACAGAGTCTGATTTTGAATTTGTCTGCTTTGGGAAAAATATTGTGAAAGGAGCATTTGGAATGTTGATGTGTTTGAGGAGATATTTTTTTGCAGTACAGTGCTGTTGTTAAAAATGATATAATAATTTGCATAGTTGATGTGTTTTAAAATATGGCAAAAGATGTAGTCATGGAATGAGTCATTCCTTAGGACAGTTAGTGTTATAAAGTCCAAAGCAGCATGTGTGTCAGGCTTCTGAATTCCCAAATAGTCTCCATGATGTGGAATAAAGATCCTGGGTGTGCTGTAGAACTTGCATACCAACTTTTTCAGGAGCATGTAGAAATGATTTTAGTGAATTCTCATTTCTACAATCTCAGTCCCACCTTGAGCCCCTGCATTGCCTGTACACCACTGCACTGTCCTAAAATGTGAAACAGCACATCTAGGTAGACTTTTTTTCACTGTAGTAATCATTTTACTGAATTGCAAGGCATACTGTCATGTGTCTAAGATCACAGTGTGAGTGAGAATTCATTTAAAAAAAATGTGGCAGAATAATTCGCTTAGTTTATGTGTTTTTAAATTATTGTAATACAAGTAGTCATGGAGTGAGTCATTCCTTAGGACAGTTAGTGATAAAAAGCCCAAAGCAGCATGTGTGTCAGGCCTCTGAATTCCCAAATAGTCTCAATGCTGTGTAATAAAGATCCTGGGTGTGCTGTAGAAATTGCATACCAACTTTTTAAGTAGCATGTAGAAATGATTTCATTGAATTCTCATTTCTACAATCTCAGTCCCACCTTGAGCCACTGCATTGCCTGTACACCACTGCACTGTCCTAAAATGTGAAACAGTACTCCTAGCTAGATTTTTTTCACTCTAGTAATCATTTTACCGAATTGCAAGGCATACTGTCATGTGTCTAAGATCACATGTGAGTGAGAACTCATTTCAGAAAAATGTGGCAGAATAATTTGCTTAGTTGTTGTGTTTTAAAATATGGCAAAAGATGAGGTCATGCAGTGATTCATTCCTTAGGACAGTTAGTGCTATGAAGTCCGAAGCACCATGTGTGCCAGGCCTCTGAATTCCCAAATAGTCTCCACGCTGTGTATTACAGATCCGGGGTGTTCTGTAGAAATTGCATACCAACTTTTTCAGTAGCATGTAGAAATTATTTCAGTGAATTCTCATTTCTACATTCTCAGTCACACATTGAGCCCCTGCACTGCCTGTACACCACTACACTGTCCTAAAATGTGAAACAGCACTCCTAGCGAGACTTGTTTTCACTGTAGTAATCATTTTACTGAATTGCAAGGCATAGTGTCATGTGTCTAAGATCACAGTGTGAGTGAAAAATAATTTCAGAAAAATGTGGCTGAATAATTTGCTTAGTTGATGTGTTTTTAAATTATGGTAATGCATGTAGTCATGGCTTGAGTCATTCCTTAGGACAGTTAGTGCTATAAAGTCCAAAGCAGCATGTGTGTCAGGCCTCTGAATTCCCAAATAGTCTCCATGCTGTGTAATAAAGATCATGAGTGTGCTGTAGAAATTGCATACCAACTTTTTCAGTAGCATGTAGAAATGATTTCAGTGAATTCTCATTTCTACAATCTCAATCCCACCTTGAGCCCCTGCATTGCCTGTACACCACTGCACTGTCCTAAAATGTGAAACATCACTCCTAGCTAGACTTGTTTCACTTTAGTAATCATTTTACTGAATTGCAAGGCATACTGTCATGTGTCTAAGATCACAGTGTGAGTGAGAATTAATTTCAGAAAAATGTGGCAGAATAATTTGCTTAGTTGATGTGTTTTAAAATATGGCAAAATATGTAGTCATGGAGTGAGTCATTCCTTAGGACAGTTAGTGCTATGAAGTCCAAAGCACCTTGTGTGCCAGGCCTCTGAATTCCCAAATAGTCTCCATGTTGTGTAATAAAGATCCTGGGTGTGCTGTAGAAATAGCATACTAACTTTTTCATTAGTTTGTATACATTATTTCAGTGAATTCTCATTTCTACATTCTCAGTCCCACCTTGAGCTCTTGCATTGCCTGTACACCACTGCACTGTCCTAAAATGTGAAACAGTACTCCTAGCTAGACTTTTTTTCACTGTAGTAATCATTTTACTGAATTGCAAGGTATACTGTCATGTGTCTAAGATCACAGTGTGAGTGATAATTCATTTCAGAAAAATGTGGCAGAATAATTTGCTTAGTTGATGTGTTTTTAAATTATGGTAATACATGTAGTCATGGATTGAGTCATTCCTTAGAACAGTTAGTGCTATAGAGTCCAAAGCACCATGTGTGTCAGGCCTCTGAATTCCCAAATAGTTTCCATGCTTTGTAATAAAGATCCTGGGTGTGCTGTAGAAATTGCATACTAACTTTTTCAGTAGCATGTAGAAATGATTTCAGTGAATTCTCATTTGTACAATCTCAATCCCACCTTGAGCCCATGCATTGCCTGTACACAACAGCCCTGTCCTAAAATGTGAAACATCACTCCTAGCTAGACGTGTTTCACTTTAGTAATCATTTTACTGAATTGCAAGGCATACTGTCATGTGTCTAAGATCACAGTGTGAGTGAGGATTAATTTCAGAAAAATGTGGCAGAATAATTTGCTTAGTTGATGTGTTTTTAAATTATGGTAATATATGTAGTCATGGATTGAGTCATTCCTTAGAACAGTTAGTGCTATAAAGTCCAAAGCACCATGTGTGTCAGGCCTCTAAATTCCCAAATAGTTTCCATGCTTTGTAATAAAGATCCTGGGTGTGCTGTAGAAAATGCATACCCACTTTTTCAGTAGCATGTAGAAATTATTTCAGTGAATTCTCATTTCTACATTCTCAGTCACACCTTGAGCCCCTGCACTGCCTGTACACCACTGCACTGTCCAAAAATGTGAAACATCACTCCTAGCTAGACTTGTTTCACTTTAGTAATCATTTTACTGAATTGCAAGGCATACTGTCATGTGTCTAAGATCACAGTGTGAGTGAGGATTAATTTCAGAAAAATGTGGCAGAATAATTTGCTTAGTTGATGTGTTTTAAAATATGGCAAAAGATGTAGTCATGGAGTGAGTCATTCCTTAGGACAGTTAGTGCTATGAAGTCCAAAGCACCTTGTGTGCCAGGCCTCTGAATTCCCAAATAGTCTCCATGTTGTGTAATAAAGATCCTGGGTGTGCTGTAGAAATCGCATACTAACTTTTTCATTAGTTTGCATACATTATTTCAGTGAATTCTCATTTCTACATTCTCAGTCCCACCTTGAGCGCCTGCATTGCCTGTACATCACTGCACTGTCCTAAAATGTGGAACAGCACTTCTAGCTAGCCTTTTTTTCATGTAGTAATCATTTTACTGAATTGCAAGGTATACTGTCATGTGTCTAAGATCACAGTGTGAGTGATAATTCATTTCAGAAAAATGTGGCAGAATAATTTGCATAGTTGATGTGTTTTTTAATTATGGTAATACATGTAGTCATGGATTGAGTCATTCCTTAGAACAGTTAGTGCTATAAAGTCCAAATCACCTTGTGTGCCAGGCCTCTGAATTCCCAAATAGTCTCCATGTTGTGTAATAAAGAACCTGGGTGTGCTGTAGAAATTGCATACTAACTTTTTCAGTAGTTTGTAGAAATTATTTCAGTGAATTCTCATTTCTGCATTCTCAGCCCCACCTTGTGCTCCTGCATTGCCTGTACACCACTGCACTGTCCTAAAATGTGAAACTGCACTCCTAGCTAGACTTTTTTCACTGTAGTAATCATTTTACTGAATTGCAAGGCATACTGTCATGTGTCTAAGATCACAGTGTGAGTGAGAATTCATTTCAGAAAAATGTGGCAGAATAATTTTCTTAGTTGATGTGTTTTTAAATTATGGTAATACATGTAGTCATGGATTGAGTCATTCCTTAGGACAGTTAGTGCTATAAAGTCCAAAGCAGCATGTGTGTCAGGCCTCTGAATTCCCAAATAGTCTCCATGCTGTGTAATAAAGTTCCTGGGTGTGCTGTAGAAATTGCATACCAACTTTTTCAGTAGCATGTAGAAATTATTTCAGTGAATACTTATTTCTACATTCTCAGTCCCACCTTGAGCCCCCACCTTGAGCCCCTGCACTGTCTGTACACCATTGCACTGTCCTAAAATGTGAAACAGCACTCCTAGCTAGACTTTTTTTCATTGTAGTAATCGTTTTACTGAATTGCAAAGCATACTGTCATGTGTCTAAGATCACAGTGTGAGTGAGAATTCATTTCAGAAAAATGTGGCAGAATAATTTGCTTAGTTGAGGTGTTTTAAAATATGGCAAAAGATGTAGTCACATTCCTTAGGACAGTTAATTCTACGAAGTCCAAAGCACCATGTATGTCAGGCCTCTGAATTCCCAAATAGTCTCCATGCTGTGTAATAAAGATCCTGGGTGTGCTGTAGAAATTGCATACTACATTTTTCAGTAGCTTATAGAAATTATTTCAGTGAATTCTCATTTCTACATTCTCAGTCCCACCTTGAGCCCCTGCATTGCCTGTACACCACTGCACTGTCCTAAAATGTAAAACAGCACTCCTAGCTAGACTTTTTATCACTGTAGTAATCATTTTACTGAATTGCAAGGCATACTGCCATGTGTCTAAGATCACAGTGTGAGTGATAATTCATTTCAGAAAAATGTGGCAGAATAATTTGCTTAGTTGATGTGTTTTTAAATTATGGTAATACATGTAGTCATGGATTGAGTCATTCCTTAGAACAGTTAGTGCTATAACGTCCAAAGCACCATGTGTGTCAGGCCTCTGAATTCCCAAATAGTTTCCATGCTTTGTAATAAAGATCCTGGGTGTGCTTTAGAAATTGCATACCAACTTTTTCAGTAGTATGTAGAAATTATTTCAGTGAATTCTCATTTCTACATTCTCAGTCACACCTTGAGCCCCTGCACTGCCTGTACACCACTGCACTGTCCAAAAATGTGAAACAACACTCCTAGCTAGACTGTTTTTCACTGTAGCAATCATTTTACTGAATTGCAAGGCATACTGTCATGTGTCTAAGATCACAGTGTGAGTGAGAATTCATTTCATAAAAATGTGGCAGAATAATTTGCTTAGTTGATGTGTTTTAAAATATGGCAAAAGATGTAGTCATGGAGTGAGTCATTCCTTAGGACAGTTAGTGCTATGAAGTCCAAAGCACCTTGTGTGCCAGGCCTCTGAATTCCCCAACAGTCTCCATGGTGTGTAATAAAGATCCTGTGTGTGCTGTAGAAATTGCATACTAACTTTTTCAGTAGTTTGTAGAAATTATTTCAGTGAATTCTGATTTCTACATTCTTAGACCCACCTTGAGCCCTTGCATTGCCTGTACACCCCTGCACTGTCCTAAAATGTGAAACAGCACTCCAAGCTAGACTTTTTTTCACTGTAGCAATCATTTTACTGAATTGCAAGGCATACTGTCATGTGTCTAAGATCACAGTGTGAGTGAGAATTCATTTCAGAAAAATGTGGCAGAATAATTTGCTTAGTTGATGTGTATTTAAATTATGGTAATACATGTAGTCATGGAGTGAGTCATTCCTTAGGACAGTTAGTGCTATAAAGTCCAAAGCAGCATGTGTGTCAGGCCTCTGAATTCCCAAATAGTCTCCATGCTGCGTAATAATGATCCTGGGTTTGCTGTAGAAATTGAATACCAACTTTTTCAGTAGCATGTAGAAATTATTTCAGTGAATTCTCATTTCTACATTCTCAGTCCCACCTTGAGCCCCTGCATTGCCTGTACACCACTGCACTGTCCTAAAATGTGAAACAGAACTCCTAGCTAATAATATTTTCACTGTAGTAATCATTTTACTGAATTGCAAGGCATACTGTCATGTGTCTAAGATCACATTGTGAGTAGGAATTCATTTCAGAAAAATGTGGCAGAATAATTTGCTTAGTTGATGTGTTTTTAAATTATGGTAATACATGTAGTCATGGATTGAGTCATTCCTTAGGACAGTTAGTGCTATAAAGTCCAAAGCAGCATGTGTGTCAGGCCTCTGAATTCCCAAATAGGCTCCATGCTGTGTAATAACGATCCTGGGTGTGCTGTAGAAATTGCATACCAACTTTTTCAGTAGCATGTAGAAATTATTTTAGTGAATTCTTATTTCTACATTCTCAGTCACACCTTGAGCCCCTGCACTGCCTGTACACCTCTGCACTGTCCTAAAATGTGAAACAGCACTCCTAGCTAGACTTGTTTCACTGTAGTAATCATTTTACTGAATTGCAAGGCATACTGTCATGTGTCTAAGATCACAGTGTGAGTGATAATTCATTTCAGAAAAATGTGGCAGAATAATTTGCTTAGTTGAGGTGTTTAAAATGTGGCAAAAGATGTAGTCATGGAGTGAGTCAATCCTTAGGACAGTTAGTGCTATAAAGTCCAAAGCAGCATGTGTGTCAGGCCTCTGAACTCCCAAATAGTCTCCATGCTGCGTAATAATGATCCTTGGTTTGCTGTAGAAATTGCATACCAACGTTTTCAGTAGCATGTAGAATCTATTTCAGTGAATTCTCATTTCTACATTCTCAGTCCCACCTTGAGCCCCTGCATTGCCTGTACACCACTGCACTGTCCTAAAATGTGAAACAGCACTCCTAGCTAGAAATATGTTCACTGTAGTAATCATTTTACTGAATTGCAAGGCATACTGCCATGTGTCTAAGATCACAGTGTGAGTGAAAATTCATTTCAGAAAAATGTGGCAGAATAATTTGCTTAGTTGATGTGTTTTTAAATTATGATAATACATGTAGTCATGGATTGAGTCATTCCTTAGGACAGTTAGTGCTATAAAGTCCAAAGCAGCATGTGTGTCAGGCCTCTGAATTCCCAAATAGTCTCCATGCTGTGTAATAATGATCCTGGGTGTGCTGTAGAAATAGCATATAAACTTTTTCAGTAGCATGCAGAAATTATTTCAGTGAATTCTTATTTCTACATTCTTTGACCCACCTTGAGCCCTTGCATTGCCTGTACACCACTGCACTGTCCTAAAATGTGAAACAGCACTCCTAGCTAGACTTTTTATCACTGTAGGTATAATTTTACTGAAATGCAAGGCATACTGTCATGTGTCTAAGATGACAGTGTGAGTGAGAATTCATTTCAGAAAAATGTGGCAGAATAATTTGCTTAGTTGATGTGTTTTAAAATATGGCAAAAGATCTACTCACATTCCTTAGGACAGTTAGTGCTATGAAGTCCAAAGCACCATGAGTGTCAGGCCTCTGAATTCCCAAATAGTCTCCATGCTGTGTAATAAAGATCCTGGGTGTGCTGTAGAAATTGCATACTAACTTTTTCAGTAGTTTGTAGAAATTATTTCAGTGAATTCTGATTTCTACATTCTTAGACCCACCTTGAGCCCTTGCATTGCCTGTACACCCCTGCACTGTCCTAAAATGTGAAACAGCACTCCAAGCTAGACTTTTTTTCACTGTAGCAATCATTTTACTGAATTGCAAGGCATACTGCCATGTGTCTAAGATCACAGTGTGAGTGAGAATTCATTTCAGAAAAATGTGGCAGAATAATTTGCTTAGTTGATGTGTATTTAAATTATGGTAATACATGTAGTCATGGAGTGAGTCATTCCTTAGGACAGTTAGTGCTATAACGTCCAAAGCAGCATGTGTGTCAGGCCTCTGAATTCCCAAATAGTCTCCATGCTGCGTAATAATGATCCTGGGTTTGCTGTAGAAATTGAATACCAACTTTTTCAGTAGCATGTAGAAATTATTTCAGTGAATTCTCATTTCTAAATTCTCAGTCCCACCTTGAGCCCCTGCATTGCCTGTACACCACTGCACTGTCCTAAAATGTGAAACAGAACTCCTAGCTAGAAATATTTTCACTGTAGTAATCATTTTACTGAATTGCAAGGCATACTGTCATGTGTCTAAGATCACATTGTGAGTAGGAATTCATTTCAGAAAAATGTGGCAGAATAATTTGCTTAGTTGATGTGTTTTTAAATTATGGTAATCCATGTAGTCATGGATTGAGTCATTCCTTAGGACAGTTAGTGCTATAAAGTCCAAAGCAGCATGTGTGTCAGGCCTCTGAATTCCCAAATAGGCTCCATGCTGTGTAATAACGATCCTGGGTGTGCTGTAGAAATTGCATACCAACTTTTTCAGTAGCATGTAGAAATTATTTTAGTGAATTCTTATTTCTACATTCTCAGTCCCACCTTGAGCCCCTGCACTGCCTGTACACCTTTGCACTGTCCTAAAATGTGAAACAGCACTCCTAGCTAGACTTGTTTCACTGTAGTAATCATTTTACTGAATTGCAAGGCATACTGTCATGTGTCTAAGATCACAGTGTGAGTGATAATTCATTTCAGAAAAATGTGGCAGAATAATTTGCTTAGTTGAGGTGTTTAAAATGTGGCAAAAGATGTAGTCATGGAGTGAGTCAATCCTTAGGACAGTTAGTGCTATAAAGTCCAAAGCAGCATGTGTGTCAGGCCTCTGAACTCCCAAATAGTCTCCATGCTGCGTAATAATGATCCTTGGTTTGCTGTAGAAATTGCATACCAACTTTTTCAGTAGCATGTAGAATCTATTTCAGTGAATTCTCATTTCTACATTCTCAGTCCCACCTTGAGCCCCTGCATTGCCTGTACACCACTGCACTGTCCTAAAATGTGAAACAGCACTCCTAGCTAGAAATATGTTCACTGTAGTAATCATTTTACTGAATTGCAAGGCATACTGCCATGTGTCTAAGATCACAGTGTGAGTGAAAATTCATTTCAGAAAAATGTGGCAGAATAATTTGCTTAGTTGATGTGTTTTTAAATTATGATAATACATGTAGTCATGGATTGAGTCATTCCTTAGGACAGTTAGTGCTATAAAGTTCAAAGCAGCATGTGTTTCAGGCCTCTGAATTCCCAAATAGTCTCCATGCTGTGTAATAATGATCCTGGGTGTGCTGTAGAAATAGCATATACACTTTTTCAGTAGCATGCAGAAATTATTTCAGTGAATTCTTATTTCTACATTCTTTGACCCACCTTGAGCCCTTGCATTGCCTGTACACCACTGCACTGTCCTAAAATGTGAAACAGCACTCCTAGCTAGACTTTTTATCACTGTAGGTATAATTTTACTGAAATGCAAGGCATACTGTCATGTGTCTAAGATGACAGTGTGAGTGAGAATTCATTTCAGAAAAATGTGGCAGAATAATTTGCTTAGTTGATGTGTTTTAAAATATGGCAAAAGATCTACTCACATTCCTTAGGACAGTTAGTGCTATGAAGTCCAAAGCACCATGAGTGTCAGGCCTCTGAATTCCCAAATAGTCTCCATGCTGTGTAATAAAGATCCTGGGTGTGCTGTAGAAATTGCATACTAACTTTTTCAGTAGCTTGTAGAAATTATTTCAGTGAATTCTCATTTCTACATTCTCAGTCCCACCTTGAGCCCCTGCATTGCCTGTACACCACTGCACTGTCCTAAAATGTGAAACAGCACTCCTAGCTAGACTTTTTTTCACCGTAGTAATCATTTTACTGATTTGCAAGGCATACTGTCATGTGTCTAAGATCACAGTGTGAGTGAGAATGCATTTCAGAAAAATGCGGCTTAATAATTTGCTTAGTTGATGTGTTTTTAAATTATGATAATACATGTAGTCATGGAGTGATTCATTCCTTAGGACAGTTAGTGCTATAAAGTCCAAAGCTGCATGTGTGTCAGGCCTCTGAATTCCCAAATAGTCTCCATGCTGCGTAATAAAAAGCCTGGGTTTGCTGTAGAAATTGCATACCAACTTTTTCAGTAGCATGTAGAAATTATTTCAGTGAATTCTCATTTCTACATTCTCAGTCCCACCTTGAGCCCCTGCATTGCCTGTACACCACTGCACTGTCCTAAAATGTGAAACTGCTCTCCTAGCTAGAAGTTTTTTTCACGGTAGTAATCATTTTACTTAATTGCAAGGCATACTGTCATGTGTCTAAGATCACAGTGTGAGTGAAAATTTATTTCAGAAAAATGTGGCAGAATAATTTGCTTAGTTGATGTGTTTTTAAATTGTGGTAATACATGTAGTCATGGATTGAGTCATTCCTTAGGACAGTTAGTGCTATATAGTCCAAAGCAGCATGTGTGTCAGGCCTCTGAATTCCCAAATAGTCTCCATGCTGTGTAATAAAGATACCGAGTGTGCTGTAGAAATTGCATACCAACTTTATCAGTAGCATGTAGAAATGATTTCAGTGAATTCTCATTTCTACAATCTCAATCGCACCTTGAGCCCCTGCATTGCCTGTACACCACTGCACTGTCCTAAAATGTGAAACAGCACTCCTAGCTAGACTTGTTTCACTGTAGTAATCATTTTACTGAATTGCAAGGCATACTGTCATGTGTCTAAGATCACAGTGTGAGTGAGAATTCATTTCAGAAAAATGTGGCAGAATAATTTGCTTAGTTCATGTGTTTCAAAATATGGCAAAAGATGTAGTCATGGAGTGAGTCATTCCTTAGGACAGTTAGTGCTATGAAGTCCAAAGCACCATGTGTGTTAGGCCTCTGAATTCCCAAATAGTCTCCATGCTGTGTAATAAAGATCCTGGGTGTGCTGTAGAAATTGCATATTAACTTTTTCAGTAGCTTGTAGAAATTATTTCAGTGAATTCTCATTTCTACATTCTCAGTCCCACCTTGAGCCCCTGCATAGCCTGTACACCACTGCACTGTCCTAAAATGTGAAACAGCCCTCCTAGCTAGACTTTTTTCACTGTAGTAATCATTTTACTGAATTGCAAGGCATACTGTCATGTGTCTAAGATCACAGTGTTAGTGATAATTCATTTCAGAAAAATGTGGCTGAATAATTTGCTTAGTTGATGTGTTTTTAAATTATGGTCATATATGTAGTCATGGATTGAGTCATTTCTTAGGACAGTTAGTGCTATAAAGTCCAAAGCAGCATGTGTGTCAGGCCTCTGAATTCCCAAATAGTCTCCATGCTGTGCAATAAAGATCCTGGGTGTGCTGTAGAAATTGCATACCAAAAAAGCGGTTTTATCAAATCCAGATCTAGATCCAGAGCCGTTGAAGACACCTTTAATTGATGTTTCTACTGGCGCTACATTATCCACTGGATATACACAGCTTAATCCCAATTCCAAAGACAAAGAAAAATCTTATGTCGGTATTACTTCTGGCTGTGAGACTCTGCCTGAACTGGTGTCTCTACCACTACCACTCCCTATTTCCCCCAACTATTCTAAGACACCGTCTGATATCACCTCTCTGGATTTAATTTTAAAAACTTTAATGCTACATCGTCAAGAGACACAACAACATTTTCCCCAATTAAGGGAAGATAACATCAAGGTTCATAATTGTTTGCAGGAAGTAACTAACAAATTAAATGGTGTCACAAAGGAGATCGAAGAGCTACAACAAAGGGTGGTCGAAGTAGAGGAGACGCTGGTCACTACTACAACTCAAATAAGTCAACATGCAGAAGATGTAGGGTATTTGCAGAACAAAGTCGAAGAATTGGAAAATAGGCAGAGGTGACAGAATCTGAGACTTTTTGGGATACCCGAGGGATCAGAGGGCTCAGATGCGAGGGCTTACTTGGTTAAACTTTTTCAAAGATCATTCCCGGACCTCTCTGACTGGGACTGGGATTTCCAACTCCAACGGGTACACAGACTGCCTATAATTTTAAGAAACAAAGAGAGCAAATACCCACAACCTATCATGATTTATTTCGGTAACTATTTGTTAAGACAAGCGGTTTCAATCAAAGCTAGACCGAATAACCCTGTGACAATAGATAACGTAACCTGTTTTGTAAAATCTGATCTTAGCAAGACTACTATGGATAAAAGATGGGGGTTGCGCAAACTGATTGATGCTTTTAAGTCCCGGGGGGCAATAGTCTATCTTCAAGAACCTGCTCGTCTTAAAGTTATCAAAGCTGGCCATACCTACTACTTTACTGAGATAAAGGAAGCTGAACAACTTCTTGCATAAATTGACCTAAATATGTAAATAGAGAGGAATGAAAGTTAGAGGAGAGACAGATAGAGAAAGGGGTGGATAGGGGAGCAAGAGAGAGGTAGGGGGAAAAAAGATTCAAGCTTAATTACTTCTATCTACTTATCTTCTACTTAACTGGGGCATCCAGTTTTGCTTTTGATTTCATTGTATGACAATAATACGGAGGGATGGGGACTTGGGGGAGACCTCTCTGATTGGCTGCCCCTTCAAGCGGTAGCAGAAGATAGAGGTTGGCTTCCAGGTAGGTACTGGAAGCAGGGTTCTGGAGGGAGGGGGCTTTGGTTGGAGGGTAGGGAAAAGGGGCCGCAGGGAGGGGGGGTCATGGAATTCTGGTGTGGAGGAGGTTCTTCAGGGGGAGGGGAAAAAGGTGACACAATCAAAAAAGACATAAGGTGCAGATTAAGGGGCCGATTATGATGGTGGACGGACCTGAGTCCATCCGCCACCATAGAGCAGGAGGGAACCTCCGCATTGCCTGCGGAGTTCCCTCCTGTGCAATTAGGATGTGACCGCCACCCTGGCGGTCACATCCTCTATTGTTACCATTGCGGCGGGAGCAGCTTCAAGCTGCATCCGCCGCAATGGTAAAAATGCATACTTTGCATTTGTATGCAGAAAGCGGCAGGCACCGTGCGTGCCTGCCAATTCCTGCATACAAATGCAGGGGGGTACCAGAGGTACCCCCCATGTGCACCCCCCACACCCCCTTCACCTAGGGGGCCCACAACGGGCCCCCGCAGTGAAGTTCCACATGCTTTTCCACGGCAGAAAACCCGCCGCGGAAAAGCATGTTTTAAAGCCCTTCCTAATATGGTGGACGGTGTCTGAGAGACACCGCCACCATATTAGAGCTTTTCCCCGGCGGTTGTAAGCCAACCGCGGCGGAAAAGCTGCGGACGCAAACCAGGACCCACCAGCCATCCTAATGTGGCGGTGGGTCATTGGTGAGTCCGCTGCGGTTTTTCCGCATCCTCCGGGCTGGCGGTGGCTACCGCCGGCCCGGAGGATGCGGAAAAACCGCAATCATAATAGGCCCCTTAGTGAGAAATATTCTTAAGATTAAATTAGTCATTCTGAACATATTTGAATTAAGATATGTATCAAGTTAATTGCCTAGCCTGGAATGTTTCAGGTCTCAACAATAAAAGTAAAAGACAACTTGTATTTGAGGAACTCAAAATGTATAACCCTCATTTTGCACTTCTAAATGAAACACAAATTCGTTTTCAAGATAGAAAAATGTTAGAACAAGGGGGGTATGAATTAATAATATGTACACCATTAAATGTATCAACGCGGGGAGTGGCTATACTCAAGAAAAACAATTATTTAAGGTAGAAGTTCTTAAAGTTGCTTCTGACAAAGCCGGTAGGCCTCTGAATTCCCAAATAGTCTCCATGCTGCGTAATACAGATCCTGGGTTTGCTGTAGAAATTGCATACCAACTTTTTCAGTAGCATGTAGAAATTATTTCAGTGAATTCTCATTTCTACATTCTCAGTCCCACCTTGAGCCCCAGCACTGCTTGTACACCACTGCACTGTCCTCAAATGTGAAATAGCACTCCTAGCTATACTTTTTTTCATTGTAGTAATCATTTTACTGAATTGCAAGGCATACTGTCATGTGTCTAAGATCACAGTGTGAGTGAGAATACATTTCAGAAAAATGTGGCAGAATAATTTGCTTAGTTGATGTGTTTTACAATATGGCAAAAGATGTAGTCATGGAGTGAGTCATTCCTTAGGACAGTTAGTGCTATAAAGTCCAAAGCAGCATGTGTGTCAGACCTCTGTATTCCCAAATAGTCTCAATGCTGTGTAATAAAGATCCTTGGTGTGCTGTAGAAATTGCATACCAACTTTTTCAGTAGCATGTAGAAATGATTTCAGTGAAATCTCATTTCTACAATCTAAATCCCACCATGAGCCCCTGCATTGCCTGTACACCACTGCACTGTCCTAAAATGTGAAACAGCACTCCTAGCTAGGCTTTTTTTCACTGTAGTACATATTTTACTGAATTGCAAGGCATATTGACATGTGTCTAAGATCACAGTGTGAGTGAGAATTCCTTTCAGAAAAATGTGGCTGAATAATTTGCTTAGTTGATGTGTTTTTAAAATATGGTAATACATGTAGTCATGGAGTGAGTCATTCCTTAGGACAGTTAGTGCTATAAAGTCCAAAGCAGCATGTGTGTCTGGCCTCTGAATTCCCAAATAGTCTCCATGCTGTGTATTAAATATCATGGGTGTGCTGTAGAAATTGCATACCAACTTTTTCAGTAGCATGTAGAAATTATTTCAGTGAATTCTCATTTCTACATTCTCAGTCCCACCTTGAGCCACTGCATTGCCTGTACACCACTGCACTGTCCTAAAATGTGAAACAGCACTCCTAGCTAGACTTTATTTCACTGTAGTAATCATTTTACTAAATTGCAAGGCATATTGACATGTGTCTAAGATCACAGTGTGAGTGAGAATTCCTTTCAGAAAAATGTGGCTGAATAATTTGCTTAGTTGATGTGTTTTTAAAATATGGTAATACATGTAGTCATGGAGTGAGTCATTCCTTAGGACAGTTAGTGCTATAAAGTCCAAAGCAGCATGTGTGTCTGGCCTCTGAATTCCCAAATAGTCTCCATGCTGTGTATTAAATATCATGGGTGTGCTGTAGAAATTGCATACCAACTTTTTCAGTAGCATGTAGAAATTATTTCAGTGAATTCTCATTTCTACATTCTCAGTCCCACCTTGAGCCACTGCATTGCCTGTACACCACTGCACTGTCCTAAAATGTGAAACAGCACTCCTAGCTAGACTTTATTTCACTGTAGTAATCATTTTACTAAATTGCAAGGCATATTGTCATGTGTCTAAGATCACAGTGTGAGTGAGAATTCATTTCAGAAAAATGTGGCAGAATAATTTGCTTAGTTGATGTGTTTTTAAATTATGGTAATACATGTAGTCATGGAGTGAGTCATTCCTTAGGACAGTTAGTGCTATCAAGTCCACAGCAGCATGTGTGTCTGGCCTCTGAATTCCCAAATAGTCTCAATGCTGTGTAATAAAGATCCTGGGTGTGCTGTAGAAATTGCATATCAACTTTTTCAGTAGCATGTAGAAATTATTTCAGTGAATTCTCATTTCTACATTCTCAGTACCACCTTGAGCCCCTGCATTGCCTGTATACCATTGCACTCTCCTAAAATGTGAAACAGCACTCCTAGCTAGACTTTTTTTCACTGTAGTAATCATTTTACTGAATTGCAAGGCATACTGCCATGTGTCTAAGGTCACAGTGTGAGTGAGAATTCATTTCAGAAAAATGTGGCAGAATAATTTGCTTAGTTGATGTGTTTTTAAAATATGGTAATACATGTAGTCATGGATTGAGTCATTCCTTAGGACAGTTAGTGCTATAAAGTCTAAAGCAGCATGCGTGTCTGGCCTCTGAATTCCCAAATAGTCTCCATGCTGTGTTATAAAGATCCTGGGTGTGCTGTAGAAATTGCATACCAACTTTTTCAGTAGCATGTAGAAATTATTTCAGTGAATTCTCATTTCTACATTCTCAGTCCCACCTTGAACCCCTGCATTGCCTGTACAACCCTGCACTGTCCTAAAATGTGAAACAGCACTCCTAGCTAGACTTTTTTCACTGTAGTAATCATTTTACTGAATTGCAAGGCCTACTGTCATGTGTCTAAGTGTCAGGATCCCTAACGTTCCAGAATCCAAATCCAAACGAGGGCAGAAGAAAGAACTTTCGTGGTCAACCCTGTGGCGATTGAGTAATCTTAAGATGGCCGCCAGGGAGCTAGAGTCAGCTGTCTCGTCATTCACGATCGGCAGCGGAGAGCTTACGTGACGCTCGCGCACCTGAGCAACTGCGCACTTCACCGAAGCCTTTCCGATGAACGCCAGCCCTTTTCTTGTGCACTCGTAGTTACCCGTAATTTTAAAGAAAAGAAAGGTTATTGTAGACGGAAGACTTGTTAAAACACTTCCAGTAATTTCCCCGAAGATTCAAAATTCGTTGTGTTGGAAACGCGTCTCGAGAGGTTCGTCTCTTCAGGACGGAGCTTCGATGAACGACGCATTCCGGCGAGTGTGACTGGAGATCTAAGGAGAAGACTAAGCTAAGTGACCAAAGTCTTTCACGTTAATTGACAGCAATTCATTGAACTTTAGAACGGTTAAGGATTTAAGTAAGAAGTATTTTCCAGAAGTTTCTGTCACAGCATCTAGAGAAGTAGGAAGGAAAACAAAGATAGTGAACTGCAGAAATACTAGTCATAATCGAAGAACGATAGAAGAACAACTTACGGATTTTCACTCAGCAACACAAAAGAAAACAAAGGAGTTTATGGAGTAGAAGAATATAATAAGGAAATCACCTGATATTAAAAAGAATCCCAAGATAAGGCTGCACGCAGTATAGAGTCAGGTAGGATCATAAAATTAAGATACATTTAGAGGAATAGGAAGGAAGGACAGGAGTAAAACTTGTTAACTGTAATTACAGATGTGGGCTATGACCAACTAGCAAGAAAAGAACGAAAACACATCAGACTACAGGAAGAGAAGCAGGTCAAAGTAGAATCTAGGGTAGGTAATCACTGAGAGAGTTCTAGGAGGAGAGAGAGAGTAGGAAGATAGAGAGAGAGTCATTTAATGTGTATGTTTAGTTTCCTTAGGTATCTTTCGGTGGCTGGAAGACGGCTGACGGGAGACTCTGACAGGAAACCGAAGGTTCAGGACCAGTCTCTTCTTTGCTCTTTTTTATTTTATCCAATTTCCCCCTTCCCCCTTCCCCCTTTTCAAATGAACTAGCGCCACAACTTCAATCTGGCCCTGGTTATTTGGAAGTGGGAGTCGGGAAGCTAGCATCATCTGTTCCCGTGCAAGAACTAGAGAATCGTGATTGGTAAGCTGTGGCCTTGACAGAGTGAAGTGCCCACGTTCTTACTTGCACCTGAACAGAATGGTTGAGGGAATAAATTTGCACACTCTGGGGCGGTCTTGGAAGCTATACAGAAAGAGTTAGTAGGAGTAAAAGAAGAAAATCAAAGTCTAAGACAAGAAATTATAAATTCAAGAAAAGAGACGGCAGACTTAGCTCGGCAAATAAGACAACCGTACCCCATAGGAAGGGAGGGGCCTTCCACTTCTGTGGGGGACACAAATAAACTAACAACACAGGTTATCCATTCCTTGTCTCCTGTAATACCTTTGGCAGCGCCTGAAAGATTCAGTGGGGACCCACAGAAGGCACAAGTATTCATCACGCAATGTTCCTTACAATTTATGTGCCACCCTTCTATCTTCCCTGATGCGCAATCTAAGGTAGCTTTTATTTTATCATACTTAAGTGGAGATGCGGCGGCCTTGTCAATGCCGATAGTGTCATGAGACGATCCGCTCTTACAGAACTACGACGAGTTTAAGAAATAATTCCTGCGAATATTTGATCGAAGACGAATCTCCCAAGCAGTGGATAATGAGTTGTTGGAGTTAAAACAAGGAAACAGAGATCTGGTAGTGTATCTGGCCCAATTCAATAAACTGATAATGGAAACCGATTGGCCGGAAAGTAAGCGAACAGCAATCTTTTATCGAGGTCTGCGTGATGAATTGAAAGATGGTTAGGCGCAAATACCGAACTGTCCTACGGAAATATCTGCCTTGATTGATCTGGTGTTAGATCTAGATTTCCGCCAAGGAGAGCGAAAAGGGGAGAGGAAGCGAGAGTCCAGAGGTATTGTTCCTCGTTTTGATAGAGCTCGGACAGATGAAGGAAGAAGCTCGGAAGGATCTTCAGTTTCGGAACCGATGCAGATAGGAGCTATCAGGGGTCCACTCTCAAAAGAAGAAAAGGAAAAAAGGCGGACCAGTAATTTGTGTATGTATTGTGGTTCAAGTGGACATTTTGTGCGAAACTGCCCAAAGAAACCTAAAGGCACCTTCAAGCCGAAGGAAAACTTGCAGCACCACCTGTAGAAGGAGTTGTACAGGTGGATGCGAAGGAAGAAAAGACTCCACAGGAACATCGTTTGGCCAATACCCTACAGTCTTCTTCGCCACATTTGATAGTGTCATGACGATAAAATTTCGCCAAGAAACCATGAAAGAAGTGGCAGTTATGGTGGACTCAGGAGCCACTGGCAATTTTTGTGACCTGAAATTCGCAGCAAAAATTGGGTTGCAAGCAGTTCCCAAGGCAAAAAGTGAACCAGTAAGAGCTATCGATGGTACTAATCTCTCTTCTGGACCCATTGTGAGTCACACCGAACAGGTGGAGCTAATTCGTGACGATGGGCATAAGGAAGTTATTCACTTTAATCTAATTGATGCCCCACAATTTCAGCTTATCTTAGGACTCCCGTGGCTCACAGAACACAATCCAACTATAGACTGGAGCGATAGAACGATAGAAATGAATTCACCCTATTGTCAAGAGAATTGTTTCAGAAATCAAGAAGAAGCGAATAAAGAGAATCCGGCCCATGCTTTATGTTCTGCGGAAGCCAGAGTGTGAGTCATCAGCACGCAGCCGATACCCCCGGAATACCTAGATTTTGAAGGCGTGTTTAATGATCAGGAAGCTGAACAATTGCCACCGCATCGTGTTTACGATTGCAAAATAGAATTTGAACCAGGTGTTAATCTGCCGTGTAGTCGGGTTTATGCCTTGACAGAAAAAGAACATCGCCATCTGAGGGAGTATCTGGATAAGTACTTGGCTAACGGTTTTATTCGCCCCTCTCAATCCCCCGTATCTTCGCCTCTGTTTTTTGTGCCCAAGAAGGAAGCAGGGGAGTTGAGGACGTGCATAGACTACCGAGCAATTAACCGAATAACCAAGAAGAACAGGTATCCACTTCCACTTATCTCAGTCTTACTGGATCAGGTAAAGGGAGCTCGAATTTTCACTAAGTTGGACTTAAGAGGGGCATACCACCTCATTCGAGTAAGAGAAGGTGATGAGTGGAAGACGGCCTTCAGAACTCGCTTTGGGTTATTTGAATACCAGGTGATGCCCTACAGGTTATGTAACGCTCCTGCAGCATTCCAACACTTCATCAATGACGTACTCAGTGACTACATCGATCAATGTGCAATTGTGTACATAGATGACATACTGATCTATTCAGAAGATACTCAAGAGCACCAGACACAAGTCCGAGGGGTTCTACAGAAACTTCAGGAGAATAAATTATTTGTCAAATTGGAAAAGTGTGCCTTCAGTGTCACACAAGTGGAATTTTTGGGTTTCGTGATTTCACCAACGGGAATCAAGATGGACACACGGAAGATTCAGGCTGTGTTAGAATGGAAGTCACCGACCAGCGTCAAGGAAGTGCAAGCCTTCATTGGGTTTGCCAACTTTTACCGGAGATTCATAAGTGAATTCTCTCGACGAATTTTTCCTCTTACTCGACTATTAAAGAAAGGAGCACGTTTCGAATGGTCCGAGGAAGCAGAATTAGCCTTTAAGTCCTTGAAGTGTGAGTTCACTTCAGCACCCATTCTCCTTCACGCGGAACAATGGAACCTTTTTATGTTGAAACAGATGCTTCTAATATGGCAGTAGGCGCTGTACTTTCTCAAAGGAACAAGGAAACAGGTCAGTTGCACCCAGTGGCCTATCGTTCGAGGAAATTAACGCCAGCAGAAATCAACTATACGATTAGGAAAAAGAGTTGTTGGCAATAAAGGATGCCTTCAAGGAATGGAGACATTATCTCATGGGAGCTCACCATGTAGTGACTGTCTATACAGACCATCGCAATTTAAAATTCTTGAAGTCAGCCAGAACTCTAACTCCTCGACAGCTTCGTTGGTCGCTGTATTTTGCTGACTATGATTTTGTAATAACTTACAGGCCAGGAACTCAAAACGGAAAGGCGGATGCCTTATCTCGAATGGGAACTGGAGAGGAGAAGAATCAAACAAACACTCAAGCAATCATACCAGACTCTAAAATAATTTGTGCCACAGATACCCAGAGTTTCAAGGAGCAGGTAGTCCGAGCCTTGTCTCCAGAAGAGATGCAGGAGTGGGCTCAGCAAGAGGATGGAAGAGAAGTTTTTGATGATTTGCCTTACAAGGAAGGAGCATTGTACCTGCCAACTCCAGCTTTGCAGACGCAAGCTTTGAAGGAATGTCACGATCATCAGTTACCGGGTCATAAAGGAGAGCTCAAGACGGCGGACCTCATAAAACGAAAATATTGGTGGCCACAGATGACTAACGATATTGAACAATATGTAAAAACCTGTGAGATATGCGCTCAGGGAAAATCAGAACGGCAAGCTCCCAAGGGATTGTTACAGCCGCTACCAGTTCCTCCCTTCCATGGCACACTGTGACTCTAGATTTAATCATTGATTTACCATCCTGTCAAGGGTTCAACACCATCCTAGTGGTAGTAGATGCATTCACCAAGATGACACATTTTGTGGCTTTAAAGGGTACTCCAACAGCAAAACAGTTGGCTACTCATTTTAGTACACAGGTAGTGAAATTGCATGGGATTCCAAAAGTCATTATATCAGACCGAGGAACTCAGTTTGTTTCCCATTTCTGGAGGGCCTTCATGAAGAGTTTAGGTGTAGAGACACGATATTCCACCAGTTTCCATCCGGAGACAGATGGACAAACTGAAAGAGTGAACCAAGATCTAGAGCAGTATCTAAGATTATTTTTTTTGAAACAGAGCGGTGAATGGCCAGACTATTTATGGACTGTAGAATTTGCTTTAAACAATGCTAAGAATGTGTCCACTGGTTATTCTCCGTTCTATTTGAATAATGGGAGACTTCCTAATTCCTCAGTGCAGGATTTTGAGAGTCCAGTCCCTGCAGTTGAGGATTTAGTCTCTCATCTAAGTTCAGTACATAAATCTGCGTCTAAGAACCTTGAGCAGGCTAAGGAGAGGTATAAAAAGTATGTGGATAGAAAAAGAAAAGAACCTCCCCCTCTGCATGTGGGGAATGAAGTCTGGTTGAATACTAAGAATCTTAGATTAAAGGGGAATCGAAAATTTCAACCCAGATTCATTGGCCCTTATCCCATAGCGGAGCAAGTGAATCCTGTGACATACAAGTTGACATTGCCATCTAAATTTAAAATCCACCCAGTGTTCCATGTCTCACTATTGAAAAAATCAGCTCTCGATCTGCGTAAAGAATCCGCTCCACAGCCGATTCAGTTAGAATCTGGATTGGAGTTTGAGGTCAAAGAAATCCTGGACTCAAAGCTGGTCAGGAATAAATTGTATTATCTGATCGACTGGAAAGGTTATGGACCAGAGGAGCGGTCCTGGGAACTAGATTCTGATGTTCATGCTCCTAGACTAGTCAAACAATTTCATCAAAGATATCCCACTAAGCCAAGATTGGGAGGGTCATCTTTGGTGGGGGGTACTGTCAGGATCCCTAACGTTCCAGAATCCAAATCCAAACGAGGGCAGAAGAAAGAACTTTCGTGGTCAACCCTGTGGCGATTGAGTAATCTTAAGATGGCCGCCAGGGAGCTAGAGTCAGCTGTCTAGTCATTCACGATCGGCAGCGGAGAGCTTACGTGACGCTCGCGCACCTGAGCAACTGCGCACTTCACCGAAGCCTTTCCGATGAACGCCAGCCCTTTTCTTGTGCACTCGTAGTTCCCCGTAATTTTAGAGAAAAGAAAGGTTATTGTAGACGGAAGACTTGTTAAAACACTTCCAGTAATTTCCCCGAAGATTCAAAATTCGTTGTGCTGGAAACGCGTCTCGAGAGGTTCGTCTCTTCAGGACGGAGCTTCGATGAACGACGCATTTCGGCGAGTGTGACTGGAGATCTAAGGAGAAGACTAAGCTAAGTGACCAAAGTCTTTCACGTTAATTGACAGCAATTCATTGAACTTTAGAACGGTTAAGGATTTAAGTAAGAAGTATTTTCCAGAAGTTTCTGTCACAGCATCTAGAGAAGTAGGAAGGAAAACAAGGATAGTGAACTGCAGACATACTAGTCATAATCGAAGAACGATAGAAGAACAACTTACGGATTTTCACTCAGCAACACAAAAGAAAACAAAGGAGTTTATGGAGTAGAAGAATATAATAAGGAAATCACCTGATATTAAAAAGAATCCCAAGATAAGGCTGCACGCAGTATAGAGTCAGGTAGGATCATAAAATTAAGATACATTTAGAGGAATAGGAAGGAAGGACTGGAGTAAAACTTGTTAACTGTAATTACAGATGTGGGCTATGACCAACGAGCAAGAAAAGAACGAAAACACATCAGACTACAGGAAGAGAAGCAGGTCAAAGTAGAATCTAGGGTAGGTAATCACTGAGAGAGTTCTAGGAGGAGAGAGAGAGTAGGAAGATAGAGAGAGAGTCATTTAATGTGTATGTTTAGTTTCCTTAGGTATCTTTCGGTGGCTGGAAGACGGCTGACGGGAGACTCTGACAGGAAACCGAAGGTTCAGGACCAGTCTCTTCTTTGTTCTTTTTTATTTTATCCAATTTCCCCCTTCCCCCTTTTCAAATGAGCTAGCGCCACAACTTCAATCTGGCCCTGGTTATTTGGAAGTGGGAGTCGGGAAGCTAGCATCATCTGTTCCCGTGCAAGAACTAGAGAATCGTGATTGTTAAGCCGTGGCCTTGACAGAGTGAAGTGCCCACGTTCTTACTTGCACCTGAACAGAATGGTTGAGGGAATAAATTTGCAGACTCTGGGGGCGGTCTTGGAAGCTATACAGAAAGAGTTAGTAGGGGTAAAAGAAGAAAATCAAAGTCTAAGACAAGAAATTATAAATTCAAGAAAAGAGACGGCAGACTTAGCTCGGCAAATAAGACAACCGTACCCCATAGGAAGAGAGGGGCCTTCCACTTCTGGGGGGGACACAAATAAACAAACAACACAGGTTATCCATTCCTTGTCTCCTGTAACTCCTTTGGCAGTGCCTGAAAGATTCAGTGGGGACCTATAGAAGGCACAAGTATTCATCACACAATGTTCCTTACACTTTATGTGCCGCCCTTCTATCTTCCCTGATTCGCAATCTAAGGTAGCTTTTATTCTATCATACTTAAGTGGAAATGCGGCGGCCTGGTCAATGCCGATAGTGTCACGAGACGATCAGCTCTTACAGAACTACGACTAGTTTAAGAAAGAATTCCTGCAAATATTTGATCGAAGACAAATCTCCCAAGCAGTGGATAATGAGTTGTTGGTGTTAAAACAAGGAAACAGAGATCTGGTAGCGTATCTGGCCCAATTCAATAAACTGATAATGGAAACCGATTGGCCGGAAAGTAAGCGAACAGCAATGTTTTATCGAGGTCTGCGTGACGAATTGAAAGATGGTTTGGCGCAGATACCGAACCGTCCTACGGAAATATCTGCCTTGATTGATCTGGTGTTAGAGCTAGATTTCCGCCAAGGAGAGCGAAGAGGGGAGAGGAAGCGAGAGTCCAGAGGTATTGTTCCTCGTTTTGATAGAGCTCAGACAGATGAAGGAAGAAGCTCGGAAGGATCTTCAGTTTCGGAACCGATGCAGATAGGAGCTATCAGGGGTCCACTCTCCAAAGAAGAAAAGGAAAAAAGGCGGACCAGTAATTTGTGTATGTACTGTGGTTCAAGTGGACATTTTGTGCGAAACTGCCCAAAGAAACCTAAAGGCACCTTCAAGCCGAAGGAAAACTTGCAGCACCACCTGTAGAAGGAGTTGTACAGGTGGATGCGAAGGAAGAAAAGACTCCACAGGAACATCGTTTGGCCAATACCCTACAGTCTTCTTCGCCACATTTGATAGTGTCATGACGATAAAATCTCGCCAAGAAACCATTAAAGGAGTGGCAGTTATGGTCGACTCAGGAGCCACTGGCAATTTTTGTGACCTGAAATTTGCAGCAAAAATTGGGTTGCAAGCAGTTCCCAAGGCAAAAAGTGAACCAGTAAGAGCTATCGATGGTACTAATCTGTCTTCTGGACCCATTGTGTGTCACACCGAACAGGTGGAGCTAATTTGTGACGATGGGCATAAGGAAGTTATTCACTTTAATCTAATTAATGCCCCACAATTTCAGCTTATCTTAGGACTCCCGTGGCTCACAGAACACAATCCAACTATAGACTGGAGCGATAGAACGATAGAAATGAATTCACCCTATTGTCAAGAGAATTGTTTCAAAAATCAAGAAGAAGCGAATAAAGAGAATCCGGCCCATGCTTTATGTTCTGCGGAAGCCAGGGTGTGTGTCATCAACACGCAGCCGATACCCCCGGAATACCTAGATTTTGAAGGCGTTTTTAATGAACAGGAAGCTGAACAATTGCCACCGCATCGTGTTTACGATTGCAAAATAGAATTTGAACCAGGTGTTAATCTGCCGTGTAGTCGGGTTTACGCCTTGACAGAAAAAGAACATCGCCATCTGAGGGAGTATCTGGATAAGTACTTGGCTAACGGTTTTATTCGCCCATCTCAATCCCCCGTATCTTCGCCTCTGTTTTTTGTGCCCAAGAAGGAAGCAGGGGAGTTGAGGACGTGCATAGACTACCGAGCAATTAACCGAATAACCAAGAAGAACAGGTATCCACTTCCACTTATCTCAGTCTTACTGGATCAGGTAAAGGGAGCTCGAATTTTCACTAAGTTGGACTTAAGAGGGGCATACCACCTCATTCGAGTAAGAGAAGGTGATGAGTGGAAGACGGCCTTCAGAACTCGCTTTGGGTTATTTGAATACCAGGTGATGCCCTACAGGTTATGTAACGCTCCTGCAGCATTCCAACACTTCATCAATGACGTACTCAGTGACTACATCGATCAATGTGCAATTGTGTACATAGATGACATACTGATCTATTCAGAAGATACTCAAGAGCACCAGACACAAGTCCGAGGGGTTCTACAGAAACTTCAGGAGAATAAATTATTTGTCAAGTTGGAAAAGTGTGCCTTCAGTGTCACACAAGTGGAATTTTTGGGTTTCGTGATTTCACCAACGGGAATCAAGATGGACACACGGAAGATTCAGGCTGTGTTAGAATGGAAGTCACCGACCAGCGTCAAGGAAGTGCAAGCCTTCATTGGGTTTGCCAACTTTTACCGGAGATTCATAAGTGAATTCTCTCGATGAATTTTGCCTCTTTCTCGACTATTAAAGAAAGGAGCACGTTTCGAATGGTCCAAGGAAGCAGAATTAGCCTTTAAGTCCTTAAAGTGTGAGTTCACTTCAGCACCCATTCTCCTTCACGCGGAACAATGGAACCTTTTTATGTTGAAACAGATGCTTCTAATATGGCAGTAGGCGGTGTACTTTCTCAAAGGAACAAGGAAACAGGTCAGTTGCACCCAGTGGCCTATCATTCGAGGAAATTAACGCCAGCAGAAATCAACTATACGATTACGGAAAAAGAGTTGTTGGCAATAAAGGATGCCTTCAAGGAATGGAGACATTATCTCATGGGAGCTCACCATGTAGTGACTGTCTATACAGACCATCGCAATTTAAAATTCTTGAAGTCAGCCAGAACTCTAACTCCTCGACAGCTTCGTTGGTCGCTGTATTTTGCTGACTATGATTTTGTAATAACTTACAGGCCAGGAACTCAAAACGGAAAGGCGGATGCCTTATCTCGAATGGGAACTGGAGAGGAGAAGAATCAAACAAACACTCAAGCAATCATACCAGACTCTAAAATAATTTGTGCCACAGATACCCAGAGTTTCAAGGAGCAGGTAGTCCGAGCCTTGTCTCCAGAAGAGATGCAGGAGTGGGCTCAGCAAGAGGATGGAAGAGAAATTTTTGATGATTTGCCTTACAAGCAAGGAGCATTGTACCTGCCAACTCCAGCTTTGCAGACTCAAGCTTTGAAGGAATGTCACAATCATCAGTTAGCGGGTCATAAAGGAGAGCTCAAGACGGCGGACCTCATAAAACGAAAATATTGGTGGCCACAGATGACTAAAGATATTGAACAATATGTAAAAACCAGTGAGATATGCGCTCAGGGAAAATCAGAACGGCAAGCTCCCAAGGGATTGTTACAGCCGCTACCAGTTCCTCCCTTCCCTTTGCACACTGTGACTCTAGATTTAATCATTGATTTACCATCCTGTCAAGGGTTCAACACCATCCTAGTGGTAGTAGATGCATTCACCAAGATGACACATTTTGTGGCTTTAAAGGGTACTCCAACAGCAAAACAGTTAGCTACTCATTTTAGTACACAGGTAGTGAAATTGCATGGGATTCCAAAAGTCATTATATCAGACCGAGGAACTCAGTTTGTTTCCCATTTCTGGAGGGCCTTCATGAAGAGTTTAGGTGTAGAGACACGATATTCCACCAGTTTCCATCTGGAAACAGATGGACAAACTGAAAGAGTGAACCAAGAGCTAGAGCAGTATCTAAGATTATTTTCTTTGAAACAGAGCGGTGAATGGTCAGACTATTTATGAACAGTAGAATTTGCTTTAAACAATGCTAAGAATGTGTCCACTGGTTATTCTCCGTTCTATTTGAATAATGGGAGACATCCTAATTCCTCAGTGCAGGATTTTAAGAGTCCAGTCCCTGCAGTTGAGGATTTAGTCTCTCATCTAAGTTCAGTACATAAATCTGCGTCTAAGAACCTTGAGCAGGCTAAGGAGATGTATAAAAAGTATGCGGATAGAAAAAGAAAAGAACCTCCCCCTCTGCAGGTGGGGAATGAAGTCTGGTTGAATACTAAGAATCTTAGATTAAAGGGGAATCGAAAATTTCAACCCAGATTCATTGGCCCGTATCCCATAGCAGAGCAAGTGAATCCTGTGACATACGAGTTGACATTGCCACCTAAATTTAAAATCCACCCAGTGTTCCATGTCTCACTATTGAAAAAATCAGCTCCCGATCTGCGTAAAGAATCCGCTCCACAGCCGATTCAGTTAGAATCTGGATTGGAGTTTGAGGTCAAAGAAATCCTGGACTCAAAGCTGGTCAGGAATAAATTGTATTATCTGATCGACTGGAAAGGTTATGGACCAGAGGAGCAGTCCTGGGAACTAGATTTTGATGTTCATGCTCCTATACTAGTCAAACAATTTCATCAAAGATATCCCACTAAGCCAAGATTGGGAGGGCCATCTTTGGTGGGGGGTACTGTCAGGATCCCTAACGTTCCAGAATCCAAATCCAAACAAGGGCAGAAGAAAGAACTTTTGTGGTCAACCCTGTGGCGATTGAGTAATCTTAAGATGGCCGCCAGGGAGCTAGAGTCAGCTGTCTAGTCATTCACGCACCTGAGCAACTGCGCACTTCACCGAAGCCTTTCCGATGAACGCCAGCCCTTTTCTTGTGCACTCGTAGTTACCCGTAATTTTAGAGAAAAGAAAGGTTATTGTAGACGGAAGACTTGTTAAAACACTTCCAGTAATTTCCCCGAAGATTCAAAATTCGTTGTGCTGGAAACGCGTCTCGAGAGGTTCGTCTCTTCAGGACGGAGCTTCGAAGAACGACGCATTCCGGCGAGTGTGACTGGAGATCTAAGGAGAAGACTAAGCTAAGTGACCAAAGTCTTTCACGTTAATTGACAGCAATTCATTGACCTTTAGAACGGTAAAGGATTTAAGTAAGAAGTATTTTCCAGAAGTTTCTGTCACAGCATCTAGAGAAGTAGGAAGGAAAACAAAGATAGTGAACTGCAGAAATACTATTCATAATCGAAGAACGATAGAAGAACAACTTACGGATTTTCACTCAGCAACACAAAAGAAAACAAAGGAGTTTATGGAGTAGAAGAATATAATAAGGAAATCACCTGATAATAAAAAGAATCCCAAGATAAGGCTGCACGCAGAATAGAGTCAGGTAGGATCATAAAATTAAGATACATTTAGAGGAATAGGAAGGAAGGACAGGAGTAAAACTTGTTAACTGTAATTACAGATGTGGGCTATGACCAACTAGCAAGAAAAGAACGAAAACACATCAGACTACAGGAAGAGAAGCAGGTCAAAGTAGAATCTAGGGTAGGTAATCACTGAGAGAGTTCTAGGAGGAGAGAGAGAGTAGGAAGATAGAGAGAGAGTCATTTAATGTGTATGTTTAGTTTCCTTAGGTATCTTTCGGTGGCTGGAAGTTGGCTGACGGGAGACTCTGACAGGAAACCGAAGGTTCAGGACCAGTCTCTTCTTTGTTCTTTTTTATTTTATCCAATTTCCCCCTTCCCGCTTTTCAAATGAAATAGCGCCACAACTTCAATCTGGCCCTGGTTATTTGGAAGTGGGAGTTGGGAAGCTAGCATCATCTGTTCCCGTGCAAGAACTAGAGAATCGTGATTGGTAAGCCGTGGCCTTGACACTAAGATCATAGTGTGAGTGAGAATTCATTTCAGAAAAATGTGGCAGAATACTTTGCTTAGTTGATGTGTTTTAAATTATGGTAATACATGTAGTCATGGAGTGAGTCATTCCTTAGGACAGTTAGTGCTATAAAGTCCAAAGCAGCATGTGTGTCAGGCCTCTGAATTCCCAAATAGTCTCCATGCTGTGTAATAAAGATCCTGGGTGTGCTGTAGAAATTGCATACCAACTTTTTCAGTAGCATGTAGAAATTATTTCAGTGAATTCTTATTTCTACATTCTCAGTCCCACCTTGAGCCCCTGCATTGCCTGTACACCACTGCACTGTCCTAAAATGTTAAACAGCACTCCTACCTAGACTTTTTTCACTGTAGTAATCATTTTACTGAATTGCAAGGCATACTGTCATGTGTCTAAGATCACAGTGTGAGTGAGAATGTATTTCAGAAAAATGTGGCAGAATAATTTGCTTAGTTGAAGTGTTTTTAAATTATGGTAATACATGTAGTCATGGAGTGAGTCATTCCTTAGGCCAGTTAGTGCTATTAAGTCCAAAGCAGCATGTGTGTCAGGCCTCTGAATTCCCAAATAGTCTCCATGCTGTGCAATAAAGATCCTGGGTGTGCTGTAGAAATTGCATACCAACTTTTTCAGTAGCATGTAGAAATTATTTCAGTGAATTCTCATTTCTACATTCTCAGTCCCACCTTGAGCCCCTGCACTGCCTGTAGACCACTGCACTGTCCTAAAATGTGAAACAGCACTCCTAGCGAGACTTGTTTTCACTGTAGTAATCATTTTACTGAATTGCAAGGCATATTGTCATGCGTCTAAGATCACAGTGTGAGTGAGAATTCATTTCAGAAAAATGTGGCTAAATAATTTGCTTAGTTGATGTGTTTTAAAATATGGCAAAAGATGTAGTCATTGAGTGAGTCATTTCTTAGGACAGTTAGTGCTATAAAGTCCAAAGCAGCATGTGTGTCAGGCCTCTGAATTCCCATATAGTATCCATGCTGTGTAATAAATATCATGGGTATGCTGTAGAAATTGCATACCAACTTTTTCAGTAGCATGTAGAAATTATTTCAGTGAATTCTCATTTCTACATTCTCAGTCCCACCTTGAGCCCCTGCACTGCCTGTACACCACTGCACGGGAAACAAACTTTACAACGCAACTTTTACAACGCACTACCATGACAACGAAACCTTTACAACGCAACATCCATTACATAGCATGCCATTACAACGCAACTATTACAACGCATGACACTACATCGCATATCATTACAATGCATTTTATTATAACGCAGTCATTACAACGCATACCATTACAATGCATACCATCACCATCCAACACTTACCCTACTGTTGCACCCCCTGGAATTAGAATAGTAATTTTTACTCCTACACTATCCAATACTTACCATACAGGCAATGTAATGTTATGCGTTGTAATGGTATACATTGTAAAGGTAATATACGTTGTAATGGAATGCGTTGTAAAGGTAGTTTTAAAAAATTTGTTGTAATGGTATGCGTTGTATTGAAATGAGTTGTAATGGATGTTGTGTTGTAAATTAGGTGTTGTAAAGGCGTGCAATGTGAAAGTATGTGTTGTAACGTCATACATCCCCACTGCACTGTCCTAAAATCTGAAACAGCACTCCCAGCAAGACTCTCTTTCAATGTAGTAATCATTTTACGGAATTGCAAGGCATACTGTCATGTGTCTAAGATCACAGTGTGAGTCAGAATTACTTTCAGAAAAATGTGGCAGAATAATTTGCTTAGTATATGTTTTTTTAAATTATGGTAATACGTGTAGTCATGGAGTGAGTCAGTCCTTAGGACAGTTAGTGCTTTGAAGTCCAAAGCAGCATGTGTGCAGGCCTCTGAATTCACAAATAGTCTCCATGCTGTGTAATAAAGATCCTGGGTGTGCTGTAGAAATTGCATACCAAATCTCTCTGTAGCATGTAGAAATCATTTCAGTCAATTCTCATTTGTACATTCTCAGTCCCATCTTGAGTCCCTAAACTGCCTGAACACCACTGCACGGGAAACAACCTTACAACGCAACTTTTACAACGAACTACCATTACAACGAAACTTTTACAATGCAACATCTATTACATAGCATGCCATTACAACGGAACCATTACAACGCATGTCACTACAACGCATAATGATAAAAATGATGATAAAAAATGTATAACGCGCAAAACAATAACCCGCAGGTATCAAGGCGCCTAACAATACCATCAAAATTGAAACAAACGTCCTTACACATAGGCTTGCAGAAAGAGGCGAGTTTTAAGGGCACTTCGGAATTTCTGAAGGGAAGGTAGAGACCTGAGATCCAAAGGAAGATCATTCCACCATTTGGGGGCCAGGGCGGAGAAGGCCCTGCCACCCCACTTGGCTCTTTGAATGCGGGGAACTGACAGGAGCAATTTCCCGGAGGAACGCAAGTCCCTTCCAGGAATGTAGTGGGAAATGATGGAGCCAACTCCCGTGTCATTGTTTTTTGCAATGGCTCTATAGATCATGCATAGAACCTTAAACCGTACTCGGTGTTCTACTGGTAGCCAGTGCAATGCTTTCCTGGCCGACGTGGCCGAGGAGCGTCTGGGAGCATCCAGAACAAATCTGGCTGTGGCATTCTGAACTACCTGTAAGCGTTGCAGGAGGCTCCTGTTCAGCCCCGCATACAGCGCATTACAGTAGTCCAGACGTGAGCCAATGAGTGAGACAGCTATTTGCTTTCTGGACTGCAAGGAGAGGTATTTCCTAATCCTTCGTAGGGTGTGAATTAAACCCCAGCAGGTGGAGATGGTTCTACTCACCTGCCTGCCCATATCCAGGGCAGGGTCTATCATCACCCCAAGGTTCTTAGCAGATGTTGTGGGGGAAGGGCACACTCCTAGAGAGTCAGGCCACCAACTGGCTGACCAGATGTTCTCTTTCCCTCCAAACACCATCACCTCAGTCTTCTCCCCATTCAGCTTGAGTGAATTATTGATCATCCACTGACCAACCGCCTCCATACAAGATCTAAACTTGGAGGCAGTTTGTACATCTGAATGGGGAAGAGAGACGAGGATTTGGGTGTCATCCGCGTAAGAAACTACCTCCATCCCGAAAGATCTTATTAGTCTGGCTAGTGGGGTCACGTAGATGTTGAATAGGGTCGGACTAAGAGCCGACCCTTGTGGGACCCCACACCGCACTTGTCGGGATGGAGATAGGAACTCCCCCAGCTTGACTCTTTGTTCCCTTCCGTCAAGGAAGGAGGTCAGTAGATCTAGAGCTGCGTCCCTCACCCCCACTTCCCTCAGACGAGATGTAAGTACTGAGGGGGAGAGGGTGTCAAAGGCCGCAGTTAGATCTAACAGGACCAGGAGGGTGGTCTGGCCCCCATCCACTGTCGTGCGGATCTTATCGAGCACGATGGTGAGGGCCGACTCGGTGCTATGTTCCCTCCTGAATCTGTGCTGGGAAAAGTCCAGACAACCCGAGCCTTCCACAAAGGCAGCAAGATGCTTGTTTAGATGTGCCTCAAGCATCTTCCCTGGGGCTGGAAGCAGCGAGATTGGACGGAAGTTTTTTAGGACCTCCGGATCAAGAGAGGCCTTCTTTAGCAGAGGTTTCACTACTGCACTCTTCCACTCCGAGGGGAAGATACCATCTCTCATAGCTAGATTCATTATTTCTAGCAGAGGAGGTAGGAGGGTCACCCTACACTGCTTGATGATTTTCAGTGGGCAGGTGTCCAGAGGGGAGCCGGATTTGGTCTTATTAAGCAAGCTCTCCAGATCTTGCAAAGCCAGCGAGGGAATAGAGTCCAGAGTGTTCGATAGGGAGATGTCCGTGGTGGTCATGTTCATCTCAACCCGAACAGGAGGCGCACTAATACATTGCATACCTTTACAATGCATGTCATTACCATGTCATTACCATGCAGTCATTACAACGCACACCATTACAACTCATACCATTACCATTCAACACTTACTCTATTGTTGCACTCCCTGGAGTTAGAATATACTATCCAACACTTACTAGTTGAACCAGTAACAGTAAGCGAAAGAAAAATGATTCTATTGAAGAGGTTGTTGGTTTTCAGTTTGAAAACAGTTCTGGTGTCAACTGCTATGCTAATGTAGTGGTTAATGTTGCTTTTTTTCTTGAAACTTTACTACAACAAATTGTTGAAAATCGGGACAAAAGATTTCGTTGTTTGTTGAATTCTGTGTATGAGAAATGTAGTAGTGATAAAACTAAAATAGAAAGTGTTTCTGATATTCGAAATGTTTTAGACATATGTTCTGGTTTAAATCAATTTTCACAGAATATTCAGCAAGATTGTCAGGAATTTTTAATGTAAATGCTTGTTGTATTGCAAGATGAAGGTATAGAAATTGAAAATCTTTTTGGCCTTTCTCATAAATGGCAACATGACTGTGACAATTGTTCGTTTTCAACTGGTACTGAAATAGACACTGAAAGTTTTATATATTTGACTTTAACAGACTGCAAATCAGTGTCTTTTAATAATCTAGTTAGAGAAGCAAATCAAAACATGGTCTGTACCCAATGTAACTCACAAATGTTATCAACGTTATTTATACAAAGATATGGACAGTATGTAATTGTATTGCTGCAACAATGCAGACCTGATGGAAGAAAACTGACAACTTTAATAAAAAAAATGTTGGCTTATCAACTATGAATATCAGGAAAAACGTTTGTAATTATTTTCCATGAAGGTCCGTCTACAACATCAGGACATTACAAAGCTTATTTAAAATGTACGAAAGGCTGGACTCATTGTAATGATACTCAATTGATTTTTAAACATCATTTGCATTATGACTTACCAAATTGTTACCTTGTGTTTTTACAACCCAAATTGTATGGAAAAGAATTGGCCTGGGAAAATTACTGCTGTTAAGAAAGGGTAATCTGGTGTTGAAAAGTACTTTGAGAGTGAGGGTGATGAAGTTAAAAAAATTATTGTAGTTGACGTAGAGGTAGTGAAAATGTATCAGATAGTGGGTGATGTGGCTATCACAGGAGATGTTGATCATCAGTGAGGCAGAGGTGTTTTAGATTTGTTGTAGTTGTTGGAGATGTTGCTGACATTTTTCATTCCCTTGTAGAGGTTTCTTTAATGGTATACAGTTCCTTGGTAAAATAAAGGATGAACAGAGTGTGATCGATATTCCAGATGATTGTGAGGTTCTGATATCATGCTAGTTGTTTAAGGTTCTATGTACATGATAAATAGCATTGGGTGGAGGTATAACCATTGTTAGATGGTCCAAAAGATGTTGATGCTTTGAAGGTTGGGAAACGGACGCTTAAGAGTACTATTAAGTGTCTTCCAAATTAAGGATTTCACACATACTATTTAACCATGGGGAATGGTATTTAAAACAAAAAATGACTATTTCGGGTAAATGCTGTTAGCATATAGGTAATACTGTTTTGTTACTTTGTGATTGTTGGTGCTATCCTTTACTTATGTAAAAAATAGCTGTTTGAAAAAGACATTTAAGATATTTCTTTTCTAATTGTTACATTCTTAATGAAAATGTTGAATGGGTTGTTTAAAGACAATCTTATTGATTGTCTTTTTTGTGCCCGCTGTTATATGATGAGTGCTATTGAACTCACTGAATTCAGTGAAATTCAATATATTCTGAGAACAGCAAAATAAAATATATAACATATTGTACAAATTATTTTGTATTGTGAAATATTTATTATAACTCAATTTTGTCTTCTCTTCCACAGATATTATATTTATTAAAAATAGATTATTAACTTTTCAATACGTATAAGGTGAGTATGACAAACAAAAAATACTTTCTCATCACTCTCTTACTTCTCTTTTCCTTCTCCTGCTCCCTCTTTCCTCTCTGTGACCCTCACTTCTCTTTTCTTTCCTCCTCCATCATTACCCTTCTTTTGCTCTATCCCTCACTCTTTTCTCTCTTACCCCTTACTCTCTTTCCTTCGCACCATCCCTCACTCACTTTCAGTCACTCCCCTTCTCTTATTACCTCACTTCCTTTTGTTCACTCCCCTGCCTTTATCCCTTCCCTCACTCCCCAATCCTCCATCTGTCTCTAAGTCTCTTCCTCTGTCTTTGTCGCTATAACTGTCTCACTCCCTCACAGTCCCTCACTCTCCCTCTCTTTCTCTCTTTCACTGTCTCCCTCTCCCTCCACCAATCTTCTTTTTCTTTCCTCTCTCTTTTCATAAATTCTTCTCTCTCACTCACTACTTTTTCTTCTATCTTAATATGCTTCTTTTTCCCTCCCTATCACTGCCCTTCACTCAATCTCACTCCTCTTCTCCTACTTCATATTCTCCTCTCTGTGCATCAATCCTATTCTCTTTCACCTGCATCCATTCTCTCACTCCCCCTTACTCTCTTTCCCTCACTCCATCCATCAATCCTCTTCCCTTACTTCCCTTACCTCATTCACTTTTGCTAACTCCCATTCGTTTAGTCCCCCACTCCCCTTCACCCCATTTCTCTCTCCCTCTCTTCCTCTGTCTCACTCAGGCTAACTGCTGCACTCCCTCTCAGTCACTTGCTCTCCCTCTCTTTCTCTCTCACTCTCTCTCTCTCTCTCCCTCACCCTTACTGTATTTCTATTTCTGTTTCCTTCACTTCCTTCCTTTCTCTCAGTCCACTTTCCTCTCTCTTAATATCCTTCCTTCTCTCTCATTCCCCTTTCGTCACCCTCATACCCCTTTTTCTTACTGTTACTGCCTTTCACTCACCCTCTGTACTTTTCCTTCACTCACCTAACCCCACTCCCCTTCCATCACTCCTCTTTGTTCACTCCGTCACTTCAGCTCACTTACTCCCATTTGTTTATTTCTTCCCTCACTTTTTTCATCCATTTTTCTTTTCCCTGTCTCCCACTGTCTCACTCACTCTAACTACCTCACTGCTTCTCAGTTCTTTGCTCGCCCTCTCTTTTATTCTGTAACTCTCTCGCCCTTACCGTTAAACTCCTTCCCTCTCTATTTATATCACTCCTCCTCTCTTCCTCACTCATTTTCCCTCTCTTAATTTTGTTCCTTCTTTCTCATTCATCTTCCCTCATACTCCTTCCCTAACTGTCACTGCCCTTCAGTCACCGTCACTCCCTTTCCCCCTCTCCACTTCCTCCTGTTTGTATTTCTCACCCTTTCACTTTCCCGTTCCCTTTTCCTCTCTCCCCCTCGCTCTCCTATTCTCACTCCATTCCTTACTCCCCTTCTCTCATTCCCCTTTTCTAACTCCCTCCATCCCCTCACTCCCCATCTCTCACTTTCCCTTACTCCCCTTTTCTCATCCTCAAAACCCTTCCCTCACCGTCACTCCACTCCTCTTACCTTCACTCCCTTTACTCTGCTCTACTTCTCCCTCTCCATCTCTTACTCCCCTTCCCTGTCTCTGTTCCATGCTCCCCTTTTCTCACTCCTCCTCCCTCACTTTCCTTTCCTTACTACCCTATCTTACTCTTTCTCCTCCCTTACCTCACTCCCCTACCCTTAGTCCCCTTGTTTCAGTCACTCTTTGACTGCCCTTTCCTCACTCACCATACTAGACTTTCCTCACTCATTCCATCAATCCTTTCCTCCTTTTCACTCAGTCATTTCAGTCATTCATTTATACACTACACGTTCATTCAAAAAAAGTATGACACAGTATATAAGAGATATAGCTCTTCTTGGAGAAGTGAAGTTAGTTCTGAAAAGAACAGGTTTTTTTGTCTTTTTAGTTTTGTATTTTTTTGTAGTTTTTTAACAATTGTATATTTTTGGGGATTTTTTTTAAACAAAAAAGTAAACAGGTACCGAAAAACTTAAGCATGGGCGTAAAATCCGCTCCGCTCGCGGATTTTTCGGATTTTCGGCAAATTCGCAATCCGCGAACTCTCGCAAATTTGTCTAAAATCCGTGAATCCGCTCGCGGCGGATTTTTTGCTTGGTTGCGGCGCGCGGCGTGGTGCACGGCGTTCACTTTCCGTCATTAAGCGTTTGCCGAGTTGTTTTTCTCGATCATATTTTGCGAGTGCTACGCCATTTTGGATCTTGCTGCGTGATCCCGCGGGAGTTTGGCGCCCGCGAATACGTAATCGCGGCTTGCCGCCTTGCACAGCACACCTCCCGAGAGTTCGCAATTGCGAACACGTAGTTGCGGCGGACAGGAACAATCTCGCACTCGCGAAATATAGATTTTGCAATTCTGCACAAGAAATCCACCAGCAAACAGGATAAACCTTCAGAAAATGATGATTTTTATCAGAATCACTACTCAGGTTGACATTTGCATGGCCTTTTTTTTTGCAAGGAGTCCATTTTTGGGGGGGGGGAGGAAGGAAGTGCCCCACAGTCTCCAACTTCCTGTTCCTGTCCAGCAGGCTCCTCCCAGTGCTTTCTCCATCTCCTGGTCACTTTCATTTGGATCTGGAGCTGGAAGGATTACTTTTTGTGGGTGCTGCTGGATATTTGGATTTGAGGCCTTTTTGACTTTCTTTGGATCACTTTTGGATTAGAAATCAACTTTCACAAGTAAGTTTGTTTGGGGCATTACAGTTGCTGCAACTACAATTTTGGAACTTTTTCAGAACATTAAATAAATTATATTGTGGGTAGCCACAGTATCCAGTAGGACCAGGGTTGGTTATGGGTGCATGATACAACTGTTTTGTTGAATTTAAACACCATTGAGGCCATGGATGGGCTGGGATTGTGCTGGATTTTGTGGTTTTTGTTGTTTTTTGGGGCTGCTGGTGGGGCCCTTTGCCCAAGGGTGGTGAGTGTTGCATGGGCCTAGTCTTTCTGTGGGGTATCTTCTTGAATTTAAACACCATTGAGGCCACGGATATGCTGGGTTTGTGCTGTTTTTTGTGTTTTTTGTCGTTTTTTTGGGGCTGCTGGTGTGGCCTTTTGCCAAGGGGTGGTGATGCATGGACTGAGTGTGCCTGTGGGGTCTCACTCTCTTTAATGTAAACATCCTGGATGGCATTGGATTGTGGTGATTTTTGGCTGTTTTTCTGTTTTTTGGGGTGTACTGTTGATGTGGACTGGCCATGTGGGTGGTGGTGGTGGCCATCTTGAGTGCTGGCTGGTACAGGCAACATGTGCTTGGGGTGCAAGGGGCCATTTTGAAGAGAGGCAGTGTCTGAGGTCTGCACTTATTTTGCCTACTTTTCATCCATTATACCCAGGGGTATTGAGTGTTGCATGGGCCTAGTCTTTCTGTGGGGTGTCTTCTTGAATTTAAACACCATTGAGGCCATGGATGGGCTGGGATTGTGCTGAATTTTGTGGTTTTTGTCATTTTTGGGGCTGCTGGTGGGGCCCTTTGCCCAGGGGTGGTGAGTGTTGCATAGGCCTAATCTTTCTGTGGGGTGTCTTCTTGAATTTAAACACCATTGAGGCCATGGATGGGCTGGGATTGTGCTGTTTTTTGTGTTTTTTGTCGTTTTTTGGGGGCTGCTGGTGTGGCCTTTTACCAAGGGGTAGTGATGCATGGACTGAGTGTGCCTGTGGGGTCTCACTCTCTTTAATGTAAACATCCTGGATGGCATTGGATTGTGGTGATTTTTGGCTGTTTTTCTGGTTTTTTGGGGTGTACTGTTGATGTGGACTGGCCATGTGGGTGGTGGTGGTGGCCATCTTGAGTGCTGGCTGGTACAGGCAACATGTGCTTGGGGTGCAAGGGGCCATTTTGAAGAGAGGCAGTGTCTGAGGCCTGCACTTATTTTGCCTACCTTTCATCCATTATGCCCAGGGGTAGTGAGTGTTGCATGGGCCTAGTCTTTCTGTGGGGTGTCTTCTTGAATTTAAACACCATTGAGGCCATGGATGGGCTGGGATGGTGCTGAATTTTGTGTTTTTTGTCGTTTTTTGGGGCTGCTGGTGGGGCCCTTTGCCCACGGGTGGTGAGTGTTGCATGGGCCTAGTCTTTCTGTGGGGTGTCCTCTTGAATTTAAACACCATTGAGGCCATGGATGGGCTGGGATTGTGCTGTTTTTGTGTTTTTTGTCGTTTTTTTTGGGCTGCTGGTGTGGCCTTTTGCCAAGGGGTAGTGGTGCTTGAACTGAGTGTGCCTGTGGTGTGGTCTCACTCTCTTTAATGTAAACATCCTGGATGACATTGGATTGTGGTGATTTTTGGCTGTTTTTCTGTTTTTTTGGGGTGTACTGTTGATGTGGACTGGCCATGTGGGTGGTGGGCATCTTGAGTGCTGGCTGGTACAGGCAACATGTGCTTGGGGTGCAAGGGGCCATTTTGAAGAGAGGCAGAGTCTGAGGCCTGCACTTATTTTGCCTACTTTTCATCCATTATGCCCAGGGGTAGTGAGTGTTGCCTGGGCCTAGTCTTTCTGTGGGGTGTCTTCTTGAATTTAAACACCATTGAGGCCATGGATGAGCTGGGATTGTGCTGAATTTTGTGGTTTTTGTCGTTTTTTGGGGCTGCTGGTGGGGCCCTTTGCCCAGGGGTGGTGAGTGTTGCATGGGCCTAGTCTTTCTGTGGGGTGTCCTCTTGAATTTAAACACCATTGAGGCCATGGATGGGCTGGGATTGTGCTGTTTTTTGTGTTTGTGTCGTTTTTTTGGGGCTGCTGGTGTGGCCTTTTGCCAATGGGTAGTGGTGCTTGAACTGAGTGTGCCTGTGGTGTGGTCTCACTCTCTTTAATGTAAACATCCTGGATGGCATTGGATTGTGGTGATTTTTGGCTGTTTTTCTGTTTTTTTGGGGTGTACTGTTGATGTGGACTGGCCATGTGGGTGGTGGTGGTGGCCATCTTGAGTGCTGGCTGGTACAGGCAACATGTGCTTGGGGTGCAAGGGGCCATTTTGAAGAGAGGCAGTGTCTGAGGCCTGCACTTATTTTGCCTACTTTTCATCCATTATGCCCAGGGGTAGTGAGTGTTGCATGGGCCTAGTCTTTCTGAGGGGTGTCTTCTTGAATTTAAACACCATTGAGGCCATGGATGAGCTGGGATTGTGCTGAATTTTGTGGTTTTTGTCGTTTTTTGGGGCTGCTGGTGGGGCCCTTTGCCCAGGGGTGGTGAGTGTTGCATGGGCCTAGTCTTTCTGTGGGGTGTCCTCTTGAATTTAAACACCATTGAGGCCATGGATGGGCTGGGATTGTGCTGTTTTGTATGGTTTTTGTTGTTTTTTGGGGGCTGCTGGTGTGGCCTTTTGCCCAGGGGTAGTGGTGCATGGACTGAGTGTGCCTGTAGTGTGGTCTCACTCTCTTTAATGTAAACATCCTGGATGGCATTGGATTGTGGTGATTTGTGCGTGTTTTTCTGTTTTTTGGGGTGTACTGTTGATGTGGACTGGCTTGGGGTGTAAGGGGCCATTTTGAAGAGAGGCAGTGTCTGAGGCCTGCACTTATTTTGCCTACTTTTCATCCATTATGCCCAGGGGTACTGAGTGTTGCATACTTGCATGGGCCTAGTCTTTCTGTGGGGTGTCTTCAATGTAAACATCATGGATGGCATGGGATTGTGCTGATTTTTCTGTGTTTTGTCAATTTTTTGGGGTGTATAACTGAACTGATGTTCCTCTGTCTTCCATTGCTTTTAGGTGCACAAGACTCAAGAGAACCACCAGTGCCAGGAAGAAGTCCTGCAGCGGTGTGTGTGTGCAGCATAACGTCACGCGACGTCACGTCTGGACACAGACAACTCTGCAACTCGTGCAACTGCTGCCTGCTGTCCTGACCTGCTCTGAAGAAGATGGCCCCAAAAAAAGTTACCCGTAGCTCCTCTAGCAAGAAAGTTGCCAGTAAGGAGCAGAAGAAGCAAGTTACCAAGGAGACTGGTGTGCCGGCCACCCCTTTTTATGGGATTAAAAAAAAAGTATGCCTGCAGCAGCAGCGATATCTGCTGGGGACCAAGCTGGGAGCAGCACCCCCGCTCCATTGGGCTCAGTGCCACCACCACCACCACGCCAACTTAAGTCCAAGCCCTTGAGTGCTGCAGAGGCAGCCAGTATAGTTGTTCAATCACCATCGACCAGTGATGTTGGCTCATCGCAAGAAAGCAGCAGCAATGTCCCTCAATCAACACAGGTTGTTGTAGCTCATCTGACGAGTGTTGAACAACCGCAGCCGCAACAACAATCACATGTGCAAGTACAAGCCCAAGTACATGTGGAAGGAGAGGCAGCGCAAGGAGATGCGCAAGCAGAGGTGCATGGAGGGTCACAAGTGCCCACAATAGTTGTTCCTCCCGAAGTAGGGGCACATCAGGAAATCGACAATCAAGGCGAGGTATCATTTGGGGAAGACACTCCTCCTGATGATCATTCATTGTCTTCCATACCCCTAGCAAGGAAGAGATCAAGGGTGGTGTCTACATCTTCTTCAAGCACACCTCCTTCTGATGATACGGATCAAAATTGGGAACCAGCACCACTGCCGTCTGAGAGTGAGGCACACCATGATCTGACAAAGGTAGTTAAGCGTAAAAGGAAGCTCGTCCAAAGTCTCAGACTTATGGAGTGTGATGATGAGGCTCAGCAAGAAGTGGCGGATACTGCTGCTGATGAAGACTCTGACAACGATGACCCAGTCATCATAAAGGTCACTGCAGCCCCAGCGGGCATGCAGCAAACAGACATTTTGACCCTAGCCCGAAAAGCTGCTGAGCGTGATGATGATGATGTTGTCGACGAGGAGGCAGTGGAAACACCACCACAATCATTGGAGTTAAGTAGTACACCAACTCGTACCGCTTCCATATTTCTTTCTGGCAAGAAGGGACCTCCATCCACCTCAACCTTAATTAGTGGTGGTGAAAGTGCACAATGTACAAAAGTTGGGCAATCCAGATCCTCCACTTCATCTGGCATTAGCAGCATGACCACCACCACCAGTATCGCCGCCTCCTCCGGCCCCCACAGACACTTCAAGTCCCCAGTTTGGGACTTCTTTACTGTTTGCCCACAAAAGGAAAAGTTCGCCATTTGTACCATTTGTAAGCTTGCAGTTAGTCGTGATAAGTTAGGTACCAACTATGGTACCGGAGGCCAGAGAGGTCATCTTAGGAGACAGCACACTGTCCAATGGTTTGCGCACCTAAAGGCGATCAAGGAAGCCCGAATTGGAAGTCAAGAAAACATTGATGTTTCATCTGATGATGACGAGGAGGAAGAAGACGTGTCAAACACTTCACTTACACCCAGTACCCCTGTCAGCAGCACACCCCATGTGAGGCACACTAAGAGTGTTGGAGGGAGTGAGACACCAACGCGCAAAAGTTCACCAGCGAGCATAATTGGGTCAACGAAGTCATTATCATCCCGTAAATGCTTGGTCAGGGCAACATTAGAACCATGTTTTCTTCAGACGCGCCATATGAACGCAACCACCCACTGACGCATCTGTATAACACTAAGCTGGCTAAAATGCTAGCTGTGGACCTTCTCCCTTTTTCTTTTGTAGAAGCGGTAGGTTTTCTAGAATTAGTGGCAACGCTCTGCCCTGAATGGAAGGTTCCTAGCCGGTTCTATTTTACCAGAGTTGCGGTTCCAGCACTACAAGAAGATGTGCTTGAGGCGATTGGGGCAGCTTTGCAGAAGAGTGCTGTTCACACTATACATCTGACAACAGACATGTGGACCAGTGGCGCAGGCGCTGATTACATGTGCATCACTGCACACTGGGTCTCTTTTTCAGGTGTTAAAGCAAAGCTAAATGCAGGTGTTGACCCGGACCAAGTTTTTAAAGCTGCTCGGAAACATGCAACACTAGCCATGTTTGGCTTGGAGAAAAGTCACACATCACAAAACATTTTGGACGAGTTTAACAAAAAGGTCTTTCACTGGCTGTCCCCAAAAAAACGCCAGATTGGTTATGTTTCCACGGATAATGGCGCCAATGTAGTTAAGGCCATGGCGCTGGGTCACTATTTCAGAGTGCCGTGTTTGGCGCACTGTATCAACCTGGTAGTTCAAAAATTCTTGAGTGATAAAGACAGTCCAGCGTGCAAGGTAATGGCCACCTGCCGCAAAATGTGCAACCATTTCAGCCATTCTTTTAAGGCCCGGGAGCATCTGAGGAGCCTGCTACTTGAACGTCGAATGCCAGTGAAAGCACTCATCCAGGAGGTGGCAACACGTTGGAACTCAACCTTCTACATGCTTGAGCGTCTGTATGAGCAGTATATGGTACTCGATCACTATTTCTTAAAAGAGGGTACAGCTCAGAAGGACGTGCGGATGGGTGCGGCGCAATGGGACATAGTTAAAAGCCTGACAGACATGCTTCGTCCTTTTGAGTTCTTCACGCGTGCAGTCAGCCAGGAGGACTGTAATTTGGGAAAAGCTATCCCATTGTTGTGCATGCTGGAGCACCAACTGAAGGCGGTGTCTTCTGAGTTAGAAAAAGATGAAAAAAACCAAGACACTTTTCTTTTGTCGGAGAAATTATTAGAGTGCCTACGTGGTGATGAACGTCTTAAAAAGATCAACTCAGAACAGCATTACATTTGTGCTACTATTCTGGATCCACGCTACAAAAAGGCGCTGGCAGGCCAAGCATTCTTTCCTTTTGCTGATGAAGATGTTGAAACGTACAAACGTTGGCTAGCCTGGTCAGCCAAGAGGTTTGAAAAAGAACGGCAGGATATTGAAGGAGAAGGCAGTACATCAGCATCAGCAGGCCATCCCCAGTCTAAAGAATCCACTTCTGCACCTGTGGCTGTGGCCCAAGTGACCTCTCAGCCGTTAATGACACCGGCAACCGGATCATCTGCACCACACACAAGAGTAACATTAGCTGCTGAAGAGGATTGGCTAACTTTGCTTGGGTATGGTTCTCAAAAAAAGGTCACAGGCACAGCAAAAAGTAAGCAAAGTGGAGGAACCGTTGAGGACCTTGAGTCGATGGTGCAGGACTATCTGAATGACTCAACAGAGGTCTTTCTTAATGATGAGCCATTGCAGTATTGACATGGGAAAAAACAATTGTGGCCACAGCTCTCCAACCTGGCTATAAACTATTTGTCTTGCCCACTCGCAAGTGTGTCTTCTGAACGTGTTTTCAGTGCTGCTTGTGGCATTGTAACTCCCAAACGGAGCCGCCTCTCGCCCAAAAATGTGGAGAGGCTAACAATGATCAAGATGAATCAGCACCTCATACCACCAGATTACAAAGTACGAGAAAGCACGCCGCATGAAGACGAGGAGGACAGCAACGTAGATGAGGGGATTTGTTCTCTTTTCGGTGACGCTGACCTCATCCTGCCTGAATTCGCAGAGTATGAGGACGAAGTCTTCCTCTTATTCCCTGACACCGAGCCCTGAAAATGAGACAATGAATCAATAACTTTCTTTTTCGTCCTTATTCACTTTTATTCCTGTGTGTCTGTCTTTCTTTGTTTTGCACAGTTAATTTAATTCAAACTTTAATCACCTAATCCCAAAAACAAGCCCATCAGCAGAACTGTCTTCACTTGTTTGCTTATTGATTTGAAGGTGCCGCAGTCTACATTCCTCAGGTTCACAAGTTCAGAAGAACATGCTCCTCTATCCTCCTCCTCCAGACTCCGATTTCCCTCAAAGCAGAGGGCTGGATTACGCCCAATGAAGAAAGACTCAGCACTTGTGGGGGTGTTCTACTTCTTTGCGGGTGAGTTGTCGTCTCTGGGCCCATTGCTGTGAAGCTCTAATAATGGATAAAAGTGTTTTGGACCAAATATGAGGCGGAAATTTCTTGCCGTTTTTGCTGACTTGCTTGCCTTTGAGGTCCTCTTTGGCAGGGTTCCGGGTGTTTGTGGGTGAGTTTTGGGGTCTGGGAGCACTGCTGCGACAGTCTAATCTTGATTGCATTTGCTTTTCAGGAAATCCGTGGTGGAAAACAGGAGTTATGATGATGACCTAGCTGCACAGCGTGTTTGGACCGAAGAGCGAGAGATATTGTAAGTATGAGATTTTGCTTTTTGGCTGTTTGGGGGTGTTGTCGCGTGCTTTTTTGCGGGTGGGTTGGCGGGTCTTGGGGCATTCCTGGGAAGGTCTAATACCTGATAGAAGTGATTTGGACAAAATCCATAAGGAAAAGCCTTTTTTTTGCTATTTCTTCTGACATCTTGCTCAATGTAGCGTTTTTGGGGGCCTGTTTGGGGGGCTTCCTGGTGTTTGTGGGTGGGTTGCCGGGTCTCTGTCGAAGCACTGCTCTGACAGTCTAATCTTGATTGCATTTGCTTTTCAGGAAATCTGTGGTGGAAAACAGGAGTTATGATGATGACCTAGCTGCACAGCGCGTTTGGACCGAAGAGCGAGAGATATTGTAAGTATGAGATTCTGCTTTTTGGCTGTTTGGGGGTGTTGTCGCGTGCTTTTTTGCGGGTGGGTTGGCGGGTCTCTTGGGGCATTTCTGTGAAGGTCTAATACCGGATAGAAGTGTTTTGGACAAAATCCATAAGGAAAAGCCTTTTGGCACTTTTTGTAACTTAGGGTTCGTTAGGGTTAGCCCTAGCAGAAGGATTGCATGTGTTTCGGGGTGTTCTATTGCAACTGAGTTCTGAGGTCTTAGAGCACTTTTGGAGCGATGCTGGCTATGGATACTTTTGCTTGCTTGCAAGTGGTTTGAATACAATCCACGGTGGGTAAGGGTGTATTTGGACCTACTTTTACTTTCAAAGTACGTTTTGTCACCATTTTTCTGCTAGGCCTCGTTTTTTGAGATCTGATTGGGGGTCTTCTACATTTTTGCGACTGGCTTTAGTAATGGTCTTGGTGGGAGCATGGCTGGGAAGGTCTAATTTTGTTCTAAAACACAGTTTACAGTACAACTAACTTGAGGGGAAAGATCCGCTAAATTAATTTGGCCATACTTATTTATCCTTAAAAAGGTGACTCAGACAGAGTACGCAATTTCAAAAATATTGTACTGTCTATTAGGAAAATCAAAGTGTGACTTTTTGCACCACACAGCGTACATACCTTATATTTATTTATCAGTGGTATTGTAATAGCACTTCCTGTTTTCCGTTCAATAATTACAGGCCGGGTTTCAGTCAACATCCGCCAGGCAGGCAGTGGACAGGGTGTCTTCTGTCAGTGGTCACCAACATTGAGGGACGAAGCATCAGCTGGAATGGAGGAGTGCCGCTAATAAGAGGAATTGTTTGCTGCATGCAACTTACTTACCAAATTCAACAGGACAACTCCAACAACATACAGAATACAGATACAGTATCCATTGTTTTCTTCTATGAGTGTGACTGCATGTGGTTAGCTTTAGTTTGTACCCAAATATTTCTTTATCTTCAATTATTGTTTGTCCATGCTGTGCTTTTTTTTTCTTCTCTCAACAAAACCTACCCAAAAAGAAACCCCCCTTTCCCATCCATTTTCCAAACCCTAACCCTCTTCCCCCGGCTGTGTGGTTTTGCTTGATGTCTGACTAAATGACATCAATAATTCCACACACTTGCTGGGGAGGATAAGGTCATAGCAACAGGCTGGTGAAGGAATACGAGGATATATTCTAGACTTACTCAGCTTCAGTACTATTTCTTGTAGTAGTGGGAGCCAATGTCAAATAAATTCAACGCAAGTACTAGTTATACTTGCAATACTTTACCATTTGTTAGGCTACATTGTGGCACTGTTCTAGTGTACTGTCACCTGCTATATTCTCTATCGTACCGTAACCGTTGTAATGCTACAGTAAGGACAAACCAGGTTTCGTTTTCTTTTTTTCCATAGGCATGCAACTGCCACTGTGTCACACCACTAGTACCACAGCAATGAGGAAATTTCATCCGCCCAGGATTGCCAACCTTAATCCCCATTTCCCGTGGAGCCAGCCCTGGGCCTAGCCCTAATTTCTAACACAAATTACAGGTAAGATAAGCGTTTGGTGGGAGGTAGTATAATGGAGTATTAGGACTAAATGAGAGATTGACGGTAGTACTACTAAAGTCCTAGGACTCTTCAGGAAAACAAACTTACTGTTACACCCCCACCCACCAGACTGAAAAGCAGTAAAAAACAGGTATGGTCAGATAAAGTTTAAAAAAGTATATTTATGTAGCCCTAACAAAATAATCTCCCTCAAAACCCTCCCTAACCCCAACGATTATCTTTGAAAAGTCCCAAAAAGAACCCAACTCCCAAATCCCACCCCCCAAAAGTCTCTAAAAAAAGGGCAAGGGACACTCCACTACTGGAGGGTGCTGGGGAATTTTGCGGCCAGGGCATCATACTCCTTGCGGAGGGTGGCATGGTCGAAGCGGAGGCCCTCCACCAAGTTCTTGTACCTAAGGACCTCCTGCTCCAGGTAGGACATTCTGACTCCTAGGCGGCGCTGGCGTGCCTTGCAGCTCCTGTGGGGGGCAGCTGGTCTTTTTGCTGCTTGGCGGTGGCGGTTGGCTTTGTTAGCCCGGCTCCGTACCGCTGGAGCACTGCGCTGGCTGGCAGCCCGTGGGGTCACGGAGGAGGATGCAGCTGTCCCAGTCGAGGATGTTGTGGTTGCACCGGTCGACTGCGTGTCCACCTCCTCCTCCAGGGCCACCAGCCGCCGATATTCGGCGACAGTGGCATCCAGCCTCCGTTGCCGGGCCATTCGAGCCTGCTCCCTCCGTGATGTCGATTTGGAAGGAGCAACTATATGAAGAAAGAAAGACATAGTCTGTAACCAATGCTCCTTAAAATTAATAACACAAAGTGATTGAGCCGAAAGTTGTGTCACAGTACAAGTAGCAAATTGAAAGCACAGTACATAACTATTGAGGACAGTATCTATCTAACCTCCCACTTCTGCATCCTTGCTCTAACATTAGTGGTAGTTTAATGAACAAATTCTACAACCACTATGGACTTCCATTACAGTCGACTATGACAGTACACCAGTCTTATTCTTCTTCTTCTCTCTTGTTTAGGAAAATTGGTACATTATCTTATGCAAGCCGGCAGAATGCCAGCGCAGTGAACTTGCACCCGAGAAAAACAGACGCACACCATGTTGAGTGAGACAGACTTGCGTTACTGTACCGGTCCAGTACATGCAGGTGGTGAAGCTATTACTTTTCTATTACGGGTGGCACTGAGAATACTCTGTTACAACGGCTACTGCTTAATTAATTTACCTTTCACCCTACAGTGCAAATGAGTACTAGAAAAGGAAAATGAAGAAGCTAAATAATTAGATTATCTATCACTTCACATGGGATGTATTTGATGACATATGGGGTGACTTTAGGTGCTTTGCTTATTATTGAGTGAACAGTGATACGCCCACACATGAATGACGTACTACTACTAAACTAAAGCTATTAAGAGAGGTACGGAGTGTCCACCATAATAACCGGATATATGCTGTGCTTGCAGTTGTAATACAAACTACTGCTACTATTCATGGTAGTATTGGACAAATTTACAATTTCTTTTCCTTGCCTTCCCTACACTGGAACGGACGTGCGGGTGCGGTGTTACATGCTCTTCAAGGTAACACTTAGTTCATCCAGCGACCATCTACTCTCTCTAGATACACATGTGCTATCTAAGAGTCAGATAATACCATGCTCCAGGCATCCATCCATTCAAAGTATATGCACACATACAGTTTCTGTTTCACCCACCCAGGCTGTTGTCCTTTCACCCATCCTTGCTTCATCATTGACCCAGCCATGCACCATACCATATTCTTTCCTTCCCAGCCACCTCGGGGGCCAAGCAAACACATATCATTCTTCTTTGCCAGCCATCATAACATTTCTCGTCCTTCCACACTTACTTACACCCTTCTTTCGCTTTTCGTTCATCCCATCCATCAAGTTCATCTAAGATCTTATTGGGATTCTTCTCACCAAAAACTTCACAGCTAAGTTGAAGTACATTTCGAGGAGGCTACTACCTGGTTGATTTGTAATACACCAGTGCAGAAAGCACACTATGCAGTCTTCAATCTCAATAAGTAAGGAATATATAGCTTACCTCTTCCCGCCACCACCGTGCGAACCCTCACAGGAACGTCCGCCGGCACTTCCACCGCATCCTCCCCAGAGTCCTCGCCCAACACCACCACCTCCGCACTGGCGCCGCCACCAGATGTTACACCTACAAAGTACATTTAAGAATGTTAGAAATACACCTCTCACTACTATATAATATTTGGTCTAGGAGGAATAAAGACATTTTAAAAAAAACAAAATACAATGTAATAATTTGTAACTGTATACTCCCTTTTTCCAGGGAAGGCTGTTGTCTTGCTGCACTTTTTGGCACAACTGATGAATGCTTGCTTTTTATTTTTAACACACAACACTTTTTCTCCTAACAGAAGCTTGACTTCTAAGAACACGATCAGGGTCAAGCTCAAGTTCAAACCAGGTGAGAGCTCAGCTCGACCACAAGAAATGTGTCCAATTAATCGTTAGCACTAAGCACTTTTCCATTTTCAGTTAAACGTTTACTTTTATGACAAAGTTGATTTTAATAAATGTGTTTAGTTTTAATAAAGCTTTTAAACTTAAATAGACTCTGTGGTTTTTGGTCCTCCAGACTAGAGTGGATGAGCTAAAGGTTTTGGAATTTTTGCAAGCATGAGTGCCTCTGACACTTCTTGACTGTGACTCCGTACTCTTGTCCTGCGTAGGATAATCTAATGATCATTGGGGATCAATCATCGGTGACTTAGGGAGCTAAATGACTCTGCCAAACTATCTAGTCAGTAAGGAGATTGGGGGTTCTTCAAAGTCTGATATCACTGAGGTATGTGGAAAGAAAGTCTACCTGCGCCTATTATAATTGATAAACAATGCACTATTTAGTGTTCATAGTTCGGTTTGTGCAGATTTGTCCCTGCAACAGTAGTAGAATGGATTGTCCTCCTATCCAAACCAAAAGTAAAGTAGTATCCTATTCTTTCTTGGTGGTCATTCACCTTTTTATTGTTGGCAATTGTCAAAGCATAAACATTTAGAAGACTTAAAAAGACATTATGGACAATCCCAGAGGACTGCACTCAGTGCATAGAGCTATTGCTGACTAGAATGGGAGTCCAATGGAATTGCCAAATGTGCAATCTTAGTTAGCTACACAGACAGACTAATAAGAATAATCTAGTAATACCACAGGGAGTCATAGTCGAGGCAGGATAAGAATTTAGATCCAGTCTACAAGAAGATCAAAGACGATTTAGAAAAAATCGAATGAGGAACGCTAGGAAAAAATAGGTACTCTTTATTAAAATTAAAACTTACTGGGGCCAGCAAAGGAGCCCTCGCCTGCCCGATCCTGGCCTGCATCCTCCTGAACAGCACCCTCCTCCTCCTCCTCCTGTGTCCTCTTGCCCTTGGGGGGAGCTGATGTACAACATGAAAGAAAGAAAGACCAGAAAACATGGATAAGATTTGTCAACCAAATCAAACATTTCAAAAGAACAATAACAAAATATTTTGGAGAAATAGCAAATAGATAGACAACTATTCCACGGGATATATTGACCTATCTCATGTGGTATACTACGTTATTCGTATTGCCTGATTTGCGGACCGTTGACTTTGAAAGTTCCTATGTAACTCAATAAACAGACTACTAAAAAGGTTTGCCTAGGCCTGGCAGGCAGCAGTCCGCAGCACGCGAAGTGACAGACAAAGTCCATCCTGCTTGCAGATCAGTGAATACTCAAACTATCAATCCACCGACCACCACCACTATTTCTTCTTATAGCCATGTGTCTAAAGGAAGGACTGGACTTCAGTCTGTTGGGGCTGATTTAGAAGTCCCTTGCGGCTCATTTTCCTCCATTGTTGCGTGACTTTTGTGACGCAGCGGCAGAACAAAAGAGTCGCCATGGTGCGGCGTATATATTAAAAAAAAACGCATATGGGAGATGCATCACGTTGTAAAGCCCTGCGCCATCAGGGGGCGTTCCGGCGCAAGGGAGGGCGTTCCTGCGCAGGAACTAATCCTAAAAGTGGCTGAGGGAAATCTACAAGATGTCAATCAGTCACTTTTAGGACAATGATGCGTGACTCAAACCCTGCGCCTGCTTGAAGCCGACGTACGGCTTGATGCAGCATTGGGGAGATAGGGCACCCCAGAGCATTGCTGGAGCTGCGCCATCATTGGCACGCAACTCCAGCAATGCGCCGCCTTTACGGCACAGATGCGTAAGGCTTCTGTGACGTTTTAGGCCAATGGGTGGTGGTGGCATGGCGCACAATTACTGCCGCATCCCTGCTACTTTGCAGGGATGCGCCGGTAATTGAAAATATGACCCTTAGTGTCTAGCATTACGCAGTTCTTATCTTTACACTACACTCATACATAATTTCTCAGGCCAATGAAATGAACACAAAATACAAAACAAATAAGCATAGTAGCAAGCAAGGCTACTGAGAAGGAGAGCAGTGCACCTGAAATGCATAGAAGATTTTGAAATATAATTTACCTACAATGTAATCGGCAGCATTATTGCTCTTGGTAAAGAAGAAAGATTTGCAAATAACAGAGCCGGATAAAACAGAGTAGTGATGAAATAGCTAGAAATAGCTACTACTACTCACCAAGCCCGGGGACCTCTACGCCGAGCGCGTCCAGCAAGTCCCGTTCCCGGTCCATGACATCCGTCCAGCGGTGGGTGGCCTGGTTATAGGTGCGCCGGACCCCAGAGAGCTTAAACATGGCCCGGCACACCTTCTCCCACCGCTTCCGGCGCTCCCGGATGCCATAGCCGGTTGCGATCTTGCCGCCTCCCAGGATGGTCTTGGGGAGGCGGCGCTGGACGTAGAAGATTAGTGCGCCCACCTCCTCCGCACTAAAGATCTCCCGTGGCATCACTTGCTCCCCCCTCAAATGCCCGCACGGGAGCCGGGCACGGGGTGCGGGACCCTTACCCTTCTCAGGGTGCTTCCCGGCTCCCTTTACCATGGTCTGGGCAGAAATGAAGTTAAATGATAAAGAAGAAATAGAATAGGGAAGAAGAAAAGAAAAGAGTTTAAAAAAGTAGTTTAAAATTAACTCAAAGTAGCAGAAAACACAAAAATATAGAGCTAGAAAAATAGAGGGCTAGATAATAAGTAAAATAGATCAAATAAACTTCAAACAAGCAAAGGATGGCAGAGATTCAAAGAGGATACAGAGAGCATGCCCAGAACCATAGCAATGAATGAGAAACAAGATGGCCGCACCCATTCACGACCGCGTGGGTAAGTTCGCGCAAGATTTTCCTCGAGATCACGCGCGAAATTGTACTAGCGAGCAGCACACTTTGCGAGATTACACATAGCGGGCGGAAACGGAATTACGTCACGCAAACAAGATGGCCGCGCCTGTGTACGACCGCGTGGGTAAGTTTGCAAACGTATCAGTACAAGCGCCTTGCGAACACGCAAAAAATCACGCGAACATACACGCCGCAAAAAAAATAAATAGTGTATTCGCATGCATTTGCGGCTTCCGAAATCGATCTCGCACGGATTTGCGCCCCGCAAATTGCGCGAAATTGCAGAAAAACGATTTTTGCTAAACTCAAAGCAATCACCAGGTGCAAAAGTTCAAACTTAACATTAGTAACCATTCACTCTAGTGCTTCCTGAGGGGCCCCTCCAGAGTTCAGTTGCCTCTTTGCAACTATTCTATGACTCTGCTATGAACCAAACAGCAGGCTCATAGAATAGCTACAAGTAGACCATAAAGGTCCTGTGAAAAAAAACTGCACTGCAACAGAAAGCAAATTACAGATAAGGAAGGAAGCAGGCGCCCGCCAGACTGGAAGTTTCAAAATTACTGACACATTAATCACCCCCAAATTAATTCATGGCAGTTGAAGAAGGGCAGGTGTGCTTGCTTTCACTGCAACAGAAAGCAAATTACAGATAAGGAAGGAAGCAGGTGCCAGCCAGACTGGAAGTTTCTAAATCACTGACACATTAATCAACCCCAAATTAATTCATGGCAGTTGAAGCAGGGCAGGTGTGCTTGCTTTTTTTCACCCCCATAATCTACAGTGATAAACAAACATAATGGATGGCAGTGAGGACGTACCAGAGGGTGGCATGGGTGTACCAGAGGGTGGCAGTGGTGAAACAGAGGGTGCTGTGAACCTGTGATGATAAACCAGACGTAGAAACAACATAGTCGCGGCCGTTGCGAGCCGAAAAGTAAGTTCGCAATTGCGAAATGGTCCACAAATCCTCGCGAACGCTCGCCAACACAAAAAAACGTCAAAATCCGCTAATCCGCGAGAGTTCGCGGATTTTGCGTATTGCGAATCCGTAAATTCGCAAATTCGCGTACGCGAGATCCACTAGATCTGCCCAAGCTTAGAAAAACTGTTTAACTGGAACAAAAATAATAAATGAAAAAAATTAAGTGTGGCGACATGTGTGCTGTCTAATCTTCATGTCAATCAAATTGACACTCATTGCAGAAGTTGCAACCCCCTAGGCCTTCTCAGGGGGTCCCTGAAGTACCCCGAATGGCAAAAAAAACATTTTTTTTTAACATTTTTTTTCACCCCCATAATCTACAGTGATAAACAAACATAATGGATGGCAGTGAGGACGTACCAGAGGGTGGCATGGGTGTACCAGAGGGTGGCAGTGGTGAAACAGAGGGTGCTGTGAACCTGTGATGATAAACCAGACGTAGAAACAACATAGTCGCGGCCGTTGCGAGCCGAAAAGTAAGTTCGCAATTGCGAAATGGTCGACAAATCCTCGCGAACGCTCGCCAACACAAAAAAACGTCAAAATCCGCTAATCCGCGAGAGTTCGCGGATTTTGCGTATTGCGAATCCGTAAATTCGCAAATTCGCGTACGCGAGATCCACTAGATCTGCCCAAGCTTAGAAAAACTGTTTAACTGGAACAAAAATAATAAATGAAAAAAATTAAGTGTGGCGACATGTGTGCTGTCTAATCTTCATGTCAATCAAATTGACACTCATTGCAGAAGTTGCAACCCCCTAGGCCTTCTCAGGGGGTCCCTGAAGTACCCCGAATGGCAAAAAAAACATTTTTTTTTAACCGCGAGGTGCGCACGGTGCTTGCACCCCCCAGGCAGAAGTTAGTCAAAAACAAAAGTGGAGAACGTGAAAAGTGGGCGGGGTACAGACTCTCTGACCCCCTCGGCCTTCTAAGGGGGTCCCTGAAGGAATAAATAACAAATATCAGTGTTTACATGTTGATTGAAGTTGTAGACTATACAGTTCAACTTTATCCAAATCATAAAAACTAGCTGTGCCGTTGCATATTAGAGGATACAGTCAATGTATTCCAATATACAAAGGCAGTTTGTGGAAAAATAAATATATACAAATATAAAAATTGATACAGAAATTAGCATTTTGAAAGCCTTTGAATTTCACTTAAAAAACCATACGTTTTACACTCGTTATATTTAGGAATTAGTATTTAAAAAACTTGCAAATTCACTGAAAAAACCTTAGGTTTCACACGTCTTATAGTTAGGAAATATCATTTAAAAAACCTTGCAAATTCACTGAAAAAGCCATAGGTTTCACACATGTTATAGTTAGCTGGACATTTCACTCATACAAAACCTTAGAAAATCCCACGTTATAGTTAGTTCAGCTGTCTGTTGCGGTCGCATCTAGATGCAGAAGATTTAACTAATGTATTGCATAAGAATGGGAAATGGACTTTAAGAGTTTGAAAATATTAAAAGGTTAAACCTGAGTGTGGGCCACATTTGTGGGGGATTTTCCTTACCACTTACCTGAAAATCCACTGGGGACTACCACCAGTGCAACTAATAAGCAAATGTTAAAACTCATATTATGCAGACTGAAATAAGTTAAGCACTCTGAATTCACTGCCTTACACAAGTTCATTAATACAGTGTAACATATGCAAGAATAAGGTACACTTAGTTGCAGGTGTAAAGCAGTCTTTAGTCAGAGCGTTGTCTGTGTAACTCTTGCACTGAGTGAGCCAACATTGAAGACATGAAGAAAACTCCTTTGGCACAGTTCAGTGCAATTTAATTGTGCAATTGTTCAACAGAATTTAGGGCTAATGTAAAAATGATTTGTGACTCGCAAATCAGTCATAAATCGGTTAGCAACCGAAAAAGTGGCGTTTCATAATGTACAAACGCCATTCACTAACCAAAACTAGCAATGTGACATGTTTGCAAGTCTATATTTTTTGTGACCAATATTTGTGAGTCGCAAATACATAATTGGTATTTGCGACTTGGAAACCTTATGTTTGAGGCTGTTGCAAATAGCAAATAGTTGCAAAAACACCAGTTTGCTCATGCAATTTTTAACTGATTCATTTCAAGTAGGTGTGCAGACAATAAAAGCTGGCAGAGAAACAATCAGTTAATTTTATGGGATTGTAAGGAGGACGAAGGAGGAAATCTTTGATCAGTTCGGGGAAAGTACTGCAATGATGTTTGATGTGATTGAATTGCAGAAACCGCAACTTGAAATCAGTAAGCTGCGCAGCAGATCCATCTCCACTCATGTGCGGTTGTTGTGCTTACTGCACCTTTTGGCATCTGGACACAACCAGGAGTGTTGGCTGTTACTGGTGGGGTGTCACCAAGTACGCTGTCAAGTTTTTTTATGGTTCTTAGCTGCCATGCTTCTAACCATTAACAAGTACATATACTTAACCAGGAATGCAGAGGAAATTCAAATCCCAAAATTAAACTGTTACACAGTGGCAACACTCCTATCTCTTAGGGTGTGTATATGGAACACATGTTCCTATTAGTCCTCCAGCCATATAGAATACTTATTTTGGAATCAGAAAAAATACACATTCCCTCAATTTCCAAATTGTATGTGAAGCACACACTGTCATTACAGATACAGTGGCAAAATACCCAAGGAGTCCCCATGTCTTATACATCTTCAGGCACAGTGGAACATGATTGCATGAAAACGAGATTTTGAGGAGGGATATTTTTTAGGTAATGTGATGCTGCATCATAACACATATGAATGTGATCACTTAAACTCAGGTTCTCACACTTATATTGAAACACTGCTAAATCAAGAGAACTGGACCTGGTAGGCGCCGGTGAGCTGGATTACAACACTGATGCGCCTTGCACTAAAAGAGAACTTCATTAGATTTGATGACCAACTGTACCTAAAAGTCCATGGCACTTTGATGGGCAGCACGTTTGCACCAAGCATAGCATGTCTGTACATGGGACAACTCGAAGAAGAGCACATCTGGATCCCCATCCCATTTTGCAACAACATAAAAAAGTAGTGGCGCTACATAGACAACATTCTTGTCATGTGGGAAGGAGATCTAACTATACTGGGAGAGTTCCATGAGTGGTTGAATCATTGGAATCCACACTTAAAATTCACTCTGTCCTACAACCAAGATCAGGTGTCCTTTCTGGATGTGACTATCAGTGCAAAAAGGGGGGGGGGTTTCAGCTCCTTGTTCACCAAACCGACAGATAAAAACAGTTTATTACACTTCAGTAGCTCCCATCCCCGTGCACTTAGAGAGAATATCCCTGTGGGCCAATTTCTGCGTATTCGCAGGAATTGTGCTGATCTCAGCTAATACAGAGCTGAAGCAGAGCTCTTGACAAAAAAATTGGAAGAACGATCCTATCCTAAGAGGATCATAGAGTAAGCCAGATAACAATCCCGTAATACAACTAGGTAGGCTTTGCCAGAAACACACCAGAAAGAGGAACTCAACACACTCATATGTGTGACAACCTTCAATGTATCATCTAATGATATCAAAAAAGTCATAAATAGAAAAGGGCCAGTCTTAACATTAAACATACTGGATTTAAAAAAAACAATGTTTTCTTTCAAAAGAAATACAACCTGAGAGACACCCTTATCCCATTTCGTGCTGCCGTTAGCCGACGGGAGCACTACCTCCCTAGTGCTGCCGTCGGTCAACGGTCGACGCAGCTCTGCCCACCCTTTAGAATGCCCGCACTGCGGCGGAAAGACCGCTGCCGTTAAGGCGTTAAACACACAGACCTACAAAAATTGAAAACACCAAACCAAAGCACACTGTGGAATCAACCACAAGTCACGGGCCATTACCCGTTTGGGTCCTGTGTGTCTTGCGCATTTACATGGCACTCGAAAGAATTAGACGTAGGCCTACATCATGCATGGGAGCAAAAATCACACACTAACTGTAACTCAGACATGGTTGTCTATGTGATCAAATGCCCATGCCAACTAATGTACATAAGAATGACAGGGAGGAAAGTAATAGGGCGCGTAAACGAACATAGGAGCGCAATAAAAAGATCTGTGACAGCTAAAAAATGAACTGCCCACTATGTAGAGAAGAAACATGTAGACAGTGACCTGTGGTGGTCAGTCATCGAGAAGGTCCCAAGAGAGGGCAACATAACTAGGACACTTTTAGAACATGAGCAACGATGCGTCTATAATTTGAAAACCCATGTCTCCGGTTTGAATGATTCCATACCTTGGAACCAACTTAATAAGAACAAATGAGACTATCGTGTCTGCACTGTGTATTTGAGAAATCCTTCAGTTAAGCCCATTTGAGGAGTTAGTTGTGGTCCATGCAGAACAAAATCAAAGTGGTATTGGGGTTGTTTCAGACTCTAATTACATTAATATTGATAAAAACCTAGATACCACCCGAGACTACACCAAGATCTCAGCAAAAAACGTTATTAGCTAAATCCGTATTGCACACAAGGAAATAGGAGTTTATAACACCGGTATCCCCTAACCACGTAGGGGTAGAGGGAGTGGTTCAATGCAGGAAATGTCCACATTATTAACCTTACAATCATGCAAATACAGAGTTTAATTGAAGTGTGTTATCCCTTGAATCACACAAAACAGCTCACCTCAAGATTACATTTTACTTCATGAGGTAGGAAACAACTGGGACTACACTTCACAGAATTCCAGAGAGAGGATGCACAGAACGCGACCCTGTTAGTGGGCGGGGTCACGCATCCCCGGAAGCAGGTGGGTCTGCATCTCCGAACTAAGTTCCAGGTTACAGTTAAAAGTCCTGACCGCTTAGCAGCTTCTACTCCAAGCGGTGGGAGCCTCATCCGAACAGGTTTTTATATGGGGCAGGATCCTTTATGGCGTAATTAGCGTCCTCTTGTGTGATGCACAGTATGGTATGTGTGGGTATGATACCAGGGGCCCTGAGCAGTAATCATTATGTACCCACCTATATATGCACTTTCTTTTCCTGCTCCCCTCTGGTTCCTGCTCTACTTATTTGGTACTTACAAACGGGATCCTTACCCACTGCTCCAACATTGGTATGTATGGACTTCCTAAATCTCCCTGATTCTATAGGGTTTGAGTACAGGGCTACCCCAGCTTTTAACGAGATCCCATGTGGAGTTTATCCTCTCCCAAACTGGGGAAAGAAAAATATATATTCATGAGATACAGAGAGATAGTTTATGGTAAAAAGATCACCACATGAATGAGAGGTTTGCCGCTTTTTATTTTTTTAATGCTTGTTTGAGTGTATCTGACTAGTATGACCGACCTTTGTCAATCACGCACCAATGAGTGTATGATAATAGAATGCAGAACATGACCGCTGCCCATCAAATTGCACACTACAGAAACCGTTGTGTGTGTTTGTGAGAATAGGCTAAAAGCACACGCATATTCTCTATGGTTGTCACTTACAATATATTTGGAACATGGTGGTATGAGCACAAATGCCTAATATTTACATGCAGTCGTGCACCTGGATACAACTGTGTGTGTATACTGTTTTTTCTCTGTTTATCTTCCCTCAACAGATGGAGTGATATATGATGACAATTGTCTCATTTAAATAAGGGGCAGCTATCTGCCCTTATCGTGAAATAGTATGGGGAAATTCTCCTACTATACCATTTTCCCAGGGGTTCCACACCCTGAAGAAAGTCCGAGCACCCTTTATGTGGCAGCAAGGGACAGAAACATGTTGGCAATAGGGTCTTAGGACCATAATACCCCTACTGACCATAGATTCTTTGTTTTTAGTATCTTTGTCAGATCCAAGAATAAAGGGAAACTGGGATCTGACATTTGTTTTTAATCTTTATCCCCCTGGCCAAAAATCTATCTCAGTAAGTGCTCCCTGAAAGATTGTTGAGCCCTTCCTGACTTCTAGGTGTCCGGGTGTCCCTATGATGAAGCATGATACCACTAGGGTGTGTGAGGGAAAAATATAACAAAAGGACATGCTTCCTTTCCCACGCATAAGTGGTGTTAGTAACTTCACATAGGGGATACCACTGATCTACGATTTATAAACTGATCTAGTTAGTCTAACCTCTTAATGACGGACTAGGTAACCAAGGGAGTACTTGTTGTGATATTCTGTATATATTATACCAAAGTGATGTATAGTGTGCACAGAGTCCTGTGGAGCCCCAAAGGGAGGCAGAGGTAATGTTACATAGAACCTTACTCTCTATTTGTGGTAGTTTGGTTGAGCAGTAAGGCAGTATCAGAAGACAGTGTTAAGCATGTGTTGTACACACTCAGTCAGCAAATGAATTCACTCACTCAAAGACTGAACTTCAGACCGATTGCTTTTGTATTCGCATATTTCTTTAGTTATTTTACTGTCTAGACCCAAGCAAGCCTGGCACAGGTAAGCAATAAATACTTTACAGTAGTAAATGCTGATTGTAATACAGTTGAATTGCAATTGTAAATATACTATGGTTTGACTTACAGTATTGTTTCAGAGAAATACAATCACTTGTAAATACAGACTAGTAACTGGTAACCTCGCAGATAAGGGCACTCAACACTATCCTCAGGGATATTAGTATCAAAAGGGTTTTTATAGGTGGTGGTGCAGCAAGGTGAGAAAAGGGTGGTTACCAGACTACCCTAAGAAGCCACAACAGGGTGTGGCCGTTACTACTGATCAATGGGAGATCTCACCTGCGCCCCAATATATCTATAAAGAAAGTTAACTGGTAATCAACTTCAATCACAATGATGAATACAAATAGAATTATCACAATTATAAACACAGAAGTGTGACTATAAGTGTCTGGTCACAAACATTCAAAGTCCATTCCTCAAGTATGGTTCAATGACTCATTAACACGTGTTTCGTATGGCTTTTCACATTTGCCAAAGACTTCATCAGGGCTGTATTGTAAACATCAAATAAATATATATCAGGACTGTCTAGTTCAAAAATAAGTTGTTTTAAAAAGTAAGTCTTGAAAGTAAGAAAAGAAGGGTGGCTTGTCCAAAAGTAAAATAGCCACGATAGTGCACCCATAGTAACTAGGTCAAAAAGTTATCTAATTCACTACGAGAGAAATGGAGAAAAAAAAGAAAACCAAAACGTCACTGAGATCATAGGGTCTCCACTGTGCACACCTTATAACCCAAAATATGTTTTAAGTAAGGCAATATTCACCTTTTCTAATTGTAATTAATACATGGACGATTCATTTCATCCTCTTGAAAGAGAATTAGTCCTTTTCGTAATCTAAATAACAGAAGTTTATCACGTTAGTAAGTACTCTAATTAAATACTTCCTCGTATTGTCCCCGCTATATAGTATCGATGTCACGTGACCCATGGTCCAATTTCTCCTAAACGTACTTTGGTGCTAAAGACACCATATATTTCTAGTATCTAGTAAGTGTTATACTACACTATTTCAACATCAACAAAATTCATGTAAGACTCTCACTGAACTCACCACTTCAATATATCATCATCGCCTCCAATAATAAGTAAATATAGCACGCTTCCAGGTCACACGTGAAAGGGTCAAACAATATATGTATCTGTAGTAAATAAATTGCAACATCAGACATACGACGATATCAACACAGATATTCCAGTAATTATAATACCACAACCGGTCCACCTTACCCTATATTTTCAATAATTCCTTATTTCAGTGTCTCACTCCTTCAGGGACTGAAATATTATATTTAAAGCCTTCCCAGATTCACCAATGTCTGTGAGAAAACAAGGATAAATTGCCCAGCCATCAGAACAATAAAAATTATCCCCAGCATTCTTATCATAGTTCCTTAATCATGACGCTTACCTCAAGTTATGTCCTCAATTTATCATAACCTAAGAAGTTATAAATACAAAAAACATTAATCACACAGCCAGAGCTTAGGTCCAGATGTCGTAACCAGGATTACCAAGTTATAACTCACCTCGCTATTCCTCTTCATCCAGATATCCTATCTCTAAACAGTGAGGGAGAAAAAGAAAAGAGCGCATGTCAATACGCGCTCAATATCGCATATTCATAGTCTAAAATTAAGTAACATCCCCCTCTCACCGTGGGAACAGATCCTTGTCATTTTCAATCTCGGCGTGCAACTTTGTCGCCATATTTGTAAGCCCTTTTATACTATTTAGTGAGTCAGCGCCATCTTGTAATGTGCAAAATACTCACAAAAATCCCAAATTCCTCTCATTATATCTCCAGAGTTGTAAATATTAATACTTAAGTCCTATCTTTTTATAGATATGGTCGGTACTGTTAGAAAAATGTGTTTCCTCCATTCCGACTGCGACAGCGAGTCATAATAATCCCTTACAATAGTCTCAATCCCATTGCTAACGGGATTTCCGCATAAGAGACGAAGCGTCAAGGCGGCAGAAAGAATCCAAATATCAACCCGTGAGTCTTCCGGGTATATTTGCATCACCAAAATGTATTTATTTGAAACTAATCAAAAATAAAGAAACAAATATTATAATGATTATTCCGAAATGTTATACGATTAAGTAACCAACTGCAGTCTCGAACCGCGAGTCTCCTCACACGTCACCCAGTTCCCTATTCCTAGAGCTATCAAAATATTCCGTGAAAAAGAAGCATTCAACACCATCAAATCGTCCTTAATAAATATGCATCACCCCAAATCAAACCTAAATAAAGCGGAGATCAAGATGAAGTAGAGCTAAGATTAGAGTATTTATAGAGAGAAGGACAGGAGCAAAATTAAGTAAGAAAATAAGTGACTATATAGAAATTCAGACCAAGAAGTGAAGGTTACACAGACAAGAAAAAAATACATCATTAACAAAACAACTATAATCATAATATCTCCTCAAGTCAGTATACATTTCCATTACATATATTCAGAAAGTTATTGCTACAACAAAAATATATATTTTTCTCGGCATCTGCAGTAATCCTACAATATGGATCTCAGGAGGGTGAAATAACTTAAACATTCATCATAATAAAATATCACCACAATAGTTTCACACATTGTAATAATTACAATATAGTCAACGTCCTAGATAATACTGTAATTCCAAATCTAAATTGAGGCCATCTTCAACGGCCCTCAATTTCATAATCCACATGCATTCCCTCTTTTGTCAGCTTTCACTACATCTATGCCATGGTAGTGAAATTGGTGCTTGATCCTATCGTCCTTACATAATGGGCAGCTATTGGATACCTAGTATCACCATTTTTAAGTGCCCTAAAATGTTCTATCATCCTATCACGATGAGGTGTAAATAAACCAGAAACGCGTGTCCAGGGATGGCAAAGAAAGCGAAGATAGCAGAGAATCGAAAGAAGATGCATCGCGGAACACGAACTACACTTACCACAGTACTTAGGGGCGATCCCGCTGGTGTGTGAGTAGTGTGCGACCCCACCCCCTAGTGTAATGTTAAAGCTCCCTCGAGCTGTTGGCTGACGAGCCTGGGACCCCGCACCTGTGCGCCTGAGTGGTACTAAACCTGGCAGATATTTGGCAGCCACCGGCAACCCCAGAACATGGCCTAATCCCTGCTGATGAGGGGTAAATACCCCGAAACACGTGTCCAGGGATGGCAAAGAAAGCGAAGATAGCAGAGAATCGAAAGAAGATGCATCGCGGAACACAAACTACACTTACCACAGTACTTAGGGGCGATCCCGCTGGTGTGTGAGTAGTGTGCGACCCCACCCCCAAGTGTAATGTTAAAGCTCCCTCGAGCTGTTGGCTGACGAGCCTGGGACCCCGCACCTGTGCGCCTGAGTGGTACTAAACCTGGCAGATATTTGGCAGCCACCGGCAACCCCAGAACATGGCCTAATCCCTGCTGATGAGGGGTAAATACCCTGAAACACGTGTCCAGGGATGGCAAAGAAAGCGAAGATAGCAGAGAATCGAAAGAAGATGCATCGCGGAACACAAACTACACTTACCACAGTACTTAGGGGCGATCCCGCTTGTGTGTGAGTAGTGTGCAACCCCCACCCCCAAGTGTAATGTTAAAGCTCCCTCGAGCTGTTGGCTGATGAGCCTGGGACCCTGCACCTGTGCTCCTGAGTGGTACTAAACCTGGCAGATATTTGGCAGCCAGCGGCAACCCCAGAACATGGCCTAATCCCTGCTGATATGGGGTAAATACCCCGAAACACGTGTCCAGGGATGGCGAATTAAGCGAAGATAGCAGAGAATCGAAGAAGATGCATCGCGGAACACAAACTACACTTACTACAGTACTTAGGGGCGATCCCGCTTGTGTGTGAGTAGTGTGTAACCCCCACCCCCAAGTGTAATGTTAAAGCTCCCTCGAGCTGTTGGCTGATGAGCCTGGGACCCTGCACCTGTGCTCCTGAGTGGTACTAAACCTGGCAGATATTTGGCAGCCAGCGGCAACCCCAGAACATGGCCTAATCCCTGCTGATATGGGGTAAATACCCCGAAACACGTGTCCAGGGATGGCAAAGAAAGCGAAGATAGCAGAGAATCGAAAGAAGATGCATCGCGGAACACAAACTACACTTACCACAGTACTTAGGGGCGATCCCGCTTGTGTGTGAGTAGTGTGCAACCCCCACCCCCAAGTGTAATGTTAAAGCTCCCTCGAGCTGTTGGCTGATGAGCCTGGGACCCTGCACCTGTGCTCCTGAGTGGTACTAAACCTGGCAGATATTTGGCAGCCACCGGCAACCCCAGAACATGGCCTAATCCATGCTGATGAGGGGTAAATACCCCGAAACACGTGTCCAGGGATGGCGAAGAAAGAGAAGATAGCAGAGAATCGAAAGAAGATGCATCGCGGAACACAAACTACACTTACCATAGTACTTAGGGGTGATCCCGCTCTTGTGTGAGTAGTGTGCGACCCCACCCCCAAGTGTAACGTTAAAGCTCCCTCGAGCTGTTGGCTGACGAGCCTGGGACCCCTCACCTGCGCGCCTGAGTGGTACTAAACCTGGCAGATATTTGGCAGCCACCGGCAACCCCAGAACATGGCCTAATCCCTGCTGATGAGTGGTAAATACCCCGAAACACGTGTCCAGGGATGGCGTAGAAAGCGTAGATAGCAGAGAATCGAAAGAAGATGCATCGCGGAACACGAACTACACTTACCACAGTACTTAGGGGCGATCCCGCTGGTGTGTGAGTAGTGTGCGACCCCACCCCCAAGTGTAATGTTAAAGCTCCCTCGAGCTGTTGGCTGACGAGCCTGGGACCCCGCACCTGCGTACCTGAGTGGTACTAAACCTGGCAGATATTTGGCAGCCACCGGCAACCCCAGAACATTGCCTAATCCCTGCTGATGAGGGGTAAATACCCCGAAACACGTGTCCAGGGATGGCGAAGAAAGCTAAAATAGCAGAGAATCGAAAGATTATGCATCGCGAAACACAAACTACACTTACCACAGTACTTAGGGGCGATCCCGCTGGTGTGTGAGTAGTGTGTGACCCCACCCCCAAGTGTAATGTTAAAGCTCCCTCGAGCTGTTGGCTGACGAGCCTGGGACCCCGCACCTGCGCGCCTGAGTGGTACTAAACCTGGCAGATATTTGGCAGCCACCGGCAACCCCAGAACATGGCCTAATCCCTGCTGATGAGGGGTAAATACCCCGAAACACGTGTCCAGGGATGGGGAAGAAAGCGAAGATTGCAGAGAATCGAAAGAAGATGCATCGCGGAACACGAACTACACTTACCACAGTACTTAGGGGCGATCCCGCTGGTGTGTGAGTAGTGTGCGACCCCACCTCCACATGTAATGTTAAAGCTCCCTCGAGCTGTTGGCTGACGAGCCTGGGACCCCGCACCTGCGCGCCTGAGTGGTACTAAACCTGGCAGATATTTGGCAGCCACCGGCAACCCCAGAACATGGCATAATCCCTGCTGATGAGGGGTAAATACCCCGAAACACGTGTCCAGGGATGGGGAAGAAAGCGAAGATTGCAGAGAATCGAAAGAAGATGCATCGCGGAACACGAACTACACTTACCACAGTACTTAGGGGCGATCCCGCTGGTGTGTGAGTAGTGTGCGACCCCACCTCCACATGTAATGTTAAAGCTCCCTCGAGCTGTTGGCTGACGAGCCTGGGACCCCGCACCTGCGCGCCTGAGTGGTACTAAACCTGGCAGATATTTGGCAGCCACCGGCAACCCCAGAACATGGCCTAATCCCTGCTGATGAGGGGTAAATACCCCGAAACACGTGTCCAGGGATGGCGAAGAAAGCTAAAATAGCAGAGAATCGAAAGAAGATGCATCGCGGAACACAAACTACACTTATCACAGTACTTAGGGGTGATCCCGCTGGTGTGTGAGTAGTGTGCGACCCCACCCCCAAGTGTAATGTTAAAGCTCCCTCGAGCTGTTGGCTGACGAGCCTGGGTCCCCGCACCTGCCCGCCTGAGTGGTACTAAACCTGGCAGATATTTGGCAGCCACCGGTAACCCCAGAACATGGCCTAATCCCTGCTGATGAGGGGTAAATACCCCGAAACACGTGTCCAGGGATGGCAAAGAAAGCGAAGATAGCAGAGAATCGAAAGAAGATGCATCGCGGAACACAAACTACACTTACCACAGTACTTAGGGGCGATCCCGCTGGTGTGTGAGTAGTGTGCGACCCCACCCCCAAGTGTAATGTTAAAGCTCCCTCGAGCTGTTGGCTGACGAGCCTGGGACCCCGCACCTGTGCGCCTGAGTGGTACTAAACCTGGCAGATATTTGGCAGCCACCGGCAACCCCAGAACATGGCCTAATCCCTGCTGATGAGGGGTAAATACCCCGAAACACGTGTCCAGGGATGGCAAAGAAAGCGAAGATAGCAGAGAATCGAAAGAAGATGCATCGCGGAACACAAACTACACTTACCACAGTACTTAGGGGCGATCCCGCTGATGTATGAGTAGTGTGCGACCCCACCCCCAAGTGTAATGTTAAAGCTCCCTCGAGCTGTTGGCTGACGAGCCTGGGACCCTGCACCTGCGCACCTGAGTGGTACTAAACCTGGCAGATATTTGGCAGCCACCGTCAACCCAAGAACATGGCCTAATCCCTGCTGATGAGGGGTAAATACCCCAAAACACGTGTCCAGGGATGGTGAAGAAAGCGAAAATAGCAGAGAATCGAAAGAAGATGCATCGCGGAACACAAACTACACTTACCACAGTACTTAGGGGTGATCCCGCTGGTGTGTGAGTAGTGTGTGACCCAACCCCCAAGTGTAATGTTAAAGATCCCTTGAGCTGTTAGCTTGTGAGCTTGGGTCCCCGCACCTGCCCGCCTGAGTGGTACTAAAGCTGGCAGATATTTGGCAGCCACCGGTAACACCAGAACATGGCCTAATCCCTGCTGATGAGGGGTAAATACCCCGAAACACATGTCCAGGGATGGCGAAGAAAGAGAAGATAGCAGAGAATCGAAAGAAGATGCATCGCGGAACACGCACTACACTTACCACAGTACTTAGGGGCGATCCCGCTGGTGTGTGAGTAGTGTGCGACCCCACCCCCTCGTGTAATGTTAAAGCTCCCTCGAGCTGTTGGCTGACGAGCCTGGGACCCCGCACCTGCACGCCTGAGTGGTACTAAACCTGGCAGATATTTGGCAGCCACCGGCAACCCCAGAACATGGCCTAATCCCTGCTGATGAGGGGTAAATACCCCGAAACACATGTCCAGGGATGGCGAAGAAAGAGAAGATAGCAGAGAATCGAAAGAAGATGCATCGCGGAACACGAACTACACTTACCACAGTCCTTAGGGGCGATCCCGCTGGTGTGTGAGTAGTGTGCGACCCCACCCCCAAGTGTAATGTTAAAGCTCCGTCGAGCTGTTGGCTGACAAGCCTGGGTCCCCGCACCTGCCCGCCTGAGTGGTACTAAACCTGCCAGATATTTGGCAGCCACCGGCAACCCCAGAACATGGCCTAATACCTGCTGATGAGGGGTAAATCCCCCGAAACACGTGTCCAGGGATGGCGAAGAAAGAGAAGATAGCAGAGAATCGAAAGAAGTTGCATCGCGGAACACAAACTACACTTACCACAGTACTTAGGGGTGATCCCGCTGGTGTGTGAGTAGTGTGCGACCCCACCCCCAAGTGTAACGTTAAAGCTCCCTCGAGCTGTTGGCTGACGAGCCTGGGACCCCGCACCTGCGCGCCTGAGTGGTACTAAACCTGGCAGATATTTGGCAGCCACCGGCAACCCCAGAACATGGCCTAATCCCTGCTGATGAGTGGTAAATACCCCGAAACACGTGTCCAGGGATGGCGTAGAAAGCGAAGATAGCAGAGAATCGAAAGAAGATGCATCGCGGAACACAAACTACACTTACCACAGTACTTAGGGGCGATTCCGCTGGTGTGTGAGTAGTGTGCGACCCCACCCCCAAGTGTAATGTTAAAGCTCCCTCGAGCTGTTGGCTGACGAGCCTGGGACCCCGCACCTGCGCACCTGAGTGGTACTAAACCTGGCAGATATTTGGCAGCCACCGGCAACCCCAGAACATGGCCTAATCCCTGCTAAAGAGGGGTAAATACCCCGAAACACGTGTCCAGGGATGGCAAAGAAAGCGAAGATAGCAGAGAATCGAAAGAAGATGCATCGCGGAACACAAACTACACTTACCACAGTACTTAGGGGCGATCCCGCTTGTGTGTGAGTAGTGTGCAACCCCCACCCCCAAGTGTAATGTTAAAGCTCCCTCGAGCTGTTGGCTGATGAGCCTGGGACCCTGCACCTGTGCTCCTGAGTGGAACTAAACCTGGCAGATATTTGGCAGCCAGCGGCAACCCCAGAACATGGCCTAATCCCTGCTGATATGGGGTAAATACCCCGAAACACGTGTCCAGGGATGGCGAATTAAGCGAAGATAGCAGAGAATCGAAAGAAGATGCATCGCGGAACACAAACTACACTTACTACAGTACTTAGGGGCGATCCCGCTTGTGTGTGAGTAGTGTGCAACCCCCACCCCCAAGTGTAATGTTAAAGCTCCCTCGAGCTGTTGGCTGATGAGCCTGGGACCCTGCACCTGTGCTCCTGAGTGGTACTAAACCTGGCAGATATTTGGCAGCCAGCGGCAACCCCAGAACATGGCCTAATCCCTGCTGATATGGGGTAAATACCCCGAAACACGTGTCCAGGGATGGCAAAGAAAGCGAAGATAGCAGAGAATCGAAAGAAGATGCATCGCGGAACACAAACTACACTTACCACAGTACTTAGGGGCGATCCCGCTTGTGTGTGAGTAGTGTGCAACCCCCACCCCCAAGTGTAATGTTAAAGCTCCCTCGAGCTGTTGGCTGATGAGCCTGGGACCCTGCACCTGTGCTCCTGAGTGGTACTAAACCTGGCAGATATTTGGCAGCCACCGGCAACCCCAGAACATGGCCTAATCCATGCTGATGAGGGGTAAATACCCCGAAACACGTGTCCAGGGATGGCGAAGAAAGAGAAGATAGCAGAGAATCGAAAGAAGATGCATCGTGGAACACAAACTACACTTACCATAGTACTTAGGGGTGATCCCGCTGTTGTGTGAGTAGTGTGCGACCCCACCCCCAAGTGTAACGTTAAAGCTCCCTCGAGCTGGGGGCGCTAGAGGGCGCGCTTGCGGAATGGCTGCCTAGACCTGCAGCTCCCGCTCCTTGGATATTGATCCTGCATCGATCTGCCGCCACGGGGACCGTGTGACCCCCAGAAACCCGGTCCCCGCATCACGGAAGTGCCCCCTACACTCGACTGAAGTTTGGAGCGGCTGGGAGGCTCGGAGCCGAAGATACGGGCTCCCAAAGATTCCCCGACATCAGCCCTGGAGCGCACTGAGGAGAGACCCCGGCCGCCGCAGCTACGCGACCCCGGAGGCCGCCACGAGGCCGAAGGGCCGCTCGGACATTCTGCCTGCTCGCTCCTCCGGGTCGGAACACGGTGCAGGCTGAGAGAGAGAGCGGCACTTCTCCTCCTGCGCTCGAATTCTTCCTGAGCGCAGCCTTGCCGTTCCGCTGCGCGACCTGCCTCCGGCGAACCGTCTGGTGCCCGGCCGGCGGCCGTGCCTGTCCCCGGAGCTGCGGCGGACCCGGAGCTGTGTGCGTTGCCTGCTGGTCCCGGATTTCAGAGGTGAGACAGCGGAGCTGCTGGGGCGGAGCGGAGCCCCCGGGCTGCAGATAGCGCTCCTGGCTCACGGACTGCCATAGAGCCGGCGGCCACTGGCAGCGGGGACAAAAGCCATCAAGAGGCCTGACTGCCCTTCCCCCTCAGGGATACCTGGTGCGTTGCGTTACACGTGGTGATGGCTGGCGAAGGAGATTTGGCCTGAAGACTTGGCGCACAGACTGGCGCTTCGGCGCCCACGCAGCCTGGCCGGTACCTAGGCCTACTGCTGAGTGAGCGGCGGGCATCTGCTGCCATAGACCTATTGCTGACCACGTGACGCTGCCTGTGTCACTGCGCGCACTCTGCGTCGCTGATGGGCTCCAACCTCTGAGTCACTCCTGATACACAACCGGTTGCTGACCGCCCGCTTGGCCACTATTGTCCTCGCTATCCTATCTGGACCCTCACTTGTTTGGAGATATCACCATGGGGCGCCCGGACGCTCGCCAGCCCAAACTAAGCTTTGATAGCACTCGCAGGGACCACACATCGACGCGGACGCGCCAGGGTCCTGGTGAGCCACCCCCGCAGCCTGCCCAGCCTGATGCCCCTGCTGCGGATATCGCCAGCCTTCTACAGGAAATGCGACAGGGCTTCGCTACCGTGGTAGAGAAAGTGGATGGAGTCACGGCTCGACTGGACGCCCTGGTCCACAAAGTGGATTGCCATGAAGAACGCCTTACGACTGCGGAACAAAGGATCTCCGACAACACCGACGCCGCCGCGACCCACGCAACACAGTTAGCGAGAATGGATAACCTCCTCCGTGTCATTGCGGCGAAGAATGAGGACTTAGAAGCGCGCAGCCGCCGCAATAACATTCGCATTACCCATGTGCCGGAATCCACTGCCACAGGCAGAATGGAACTCTATGTGGAGAAATTGCTCAAGGGCTCCATAGGGGAGGACGCCTTCTCCTCGCAATTCATAGTGGAAAGGGCTCACCGATCACTGGCACCTATGCCCCAGCCTGGCCTACCACCGAGACCCATAATCGCTCGACTTCTGAATTACCGGGACCGCGACACGGCTCTTCGAGCGGCCAGGACACAGAGGTCGCTGAGGTACGACGGCATCACCTTTTCCATTTATCCTGACTTTACACCAATGGTTCAGGATGAAAGGCGTAAATTCCTGCCAATAAAAAAGAAACTGCGTGAAGCCCAGATAGACTATGCACTTTTATATCCGGCGAAGCTGAGGGTTACTCATCAGGGCAAACAACGCTTCTTCACTAACCCGCAGAAAGCCGAAGACTACTTTAAATCCATCCGAGGGGCGCGCAGAGGCGACCGGGCACCTGAGGACGACCTGGAGATCGACGACCTGCCTCCTGAACGCCAGGAAGATTAACTGCCTTCATGACCTTCGATATTTGGCAAGAACGTAATTATCTACTGGTCGGTGCTGACGCACCTTTTGGCGGTTGGGCAGAACCATGCGGATCGGACTTACTGGACATCGCACCCCCTGTGGTAACGTATACCAAGGACCGCTCTCTTGGCCCTAGCCTCCACCGAGGGCGGTACAGACTGGAGCTATGGGCCGGATAGTGGCAGCGTGTACCTTTAGATGTTCCCTAATTGGGTGTTCCCCACTGGACATTTGTATGTTGGGTTTTTTGCCACTCTGAAGTTGGGGGGGAGGGGTGTGAGGGGGGGATGTGCTTGGGGATTCCATGGCTACTGGCATGTTTGGGATGCTGGGGTGGGTGGGGGGGGTTCGGACGTTATGAGGTTACTATTGCATAGCTGGTGTTTGCATATGCTGATGTGGTGTGAGGCCTGGCGCTACTGTTGCGGCTGTGACTCCATGCTTTGGCCCGCTTGGCCGCCTTCTTCTCTGATGTCAAAGTGCTTATGGCTGCGGTGAACTCGACTGCACGATTAACCTGTCTCTCATGGAATGTTCGGGGGCTGAACGATGCTCGGAAATGCAGGAATGTGATCGCCTACTTGACTAGACACCATGTACAAATAGCTCTACTACAAGAGACACACTTGCCTGCGCGCAGGGACGCCCCGTTTGGACAGAAATGGGCGTGTACTCGCGCTTTTTCTTCCTATTCGTCTTATGCTAGAGGGGTGGCGATACTAGTTGCCCGAGGTGTACCTTTCTTTCACATGGGAGAAGTGGCGGACAAAGAGGGGAGATATGTTTTGTTGTGGGGGAGACTGGGGCATGATGTTTATTTATTTGTCTCAATGTACGCACCGAATATTGACTCACCTGATTTCTTTTCCACACTGTGGGGCAAGATTGTGTCCATCGGGGCAAGACACGTCATCTGGGGAGGCGATTTTAATCTGGCCTTGGTGCCCTCCCTGGATAGAGCGGATGGTGTTAATTCTTACAAGCCCCGAGCTCGGGAGGTTTTGGAGGGGGTAATGGAGGAGGGTGGGCTATTTGACGCCTGGCGACGGCTACATCCCCACGGGCGGGAGGGCACGCACTTTACGCATCACACCGGGACCTGGGCGCGCTTGGATTACTTTTTGGTAGATCGGGAGGTCACTGGGGAGCTGTTAGAGGCCGATCATTTGCCCAGGACCTATTCGGATCACAGCCCTGTTAGACTACGGTTCCGGACTCCTGGGTGGGATAGTCCACGGCCGCACTGGAGGTTGAGCCCCAATACGCTCCTTGATGAGCTCTTTCGCACGGAGTTGGGCGAGGAGATCAGGGACTTCTTTCCTAGAAACAAGGGCTCAGTAGAGTCAGTGGAACACATATGGGAGGCTTTCAAAGTCACTATTCGGGGATTCTGCATCTCTAAGAGCCATGGGGTCCTGCGGGATATCCTGCGAACCATAACCACATTGGAGAATGAGTTGCATGCACTAGAGCTCCAAATGGTGACGAGCGATGACCCACTCCTGCGGGCAACCTTTCGGGACACACTAACCAAGTATGAGGAGGAGACTGCAAGAGAGGCGAAATACCGGGGCAAACACTGGGTGGCCCGGAAATACTGCGAGGGGGATAGGCCTGGTAAAGTGCTTGCCTCACTCACGCGCGCGCCACGTGAACACAACACAATATTAGAACTTATCGATGAGGATGGCACTGTCACTAGAGAGTCGGATGGGATACTGACTGCATTCACAACACACTACGCGGCACTATATACCTCGAAGGCAGAAGCTGATGCTCCATACGCTGACTATATGAACGACGTGGCGCTATGCTGGCTTAGCGACGGTGACAGGGAGTTCCTAGCGGCTCCTTTTGAGCTCGAGGAAGTTCGCGAAGCCATTATGTCCCTGCAGAATGGGAAGGCCCCAGGACTCGATGGCATCCCAGCCGAATTTTACAAAGCTTATATTGATATTATGGCACCCGTACTTAACGAAGTCTTCACTGAATCGTTAGCTGATGGTAGACTACCTCGTTCCATGCGTGAAGTGGTTATCACCTCCCTTCTGAAACCTGGCAAGGCCCCTACTTCCTGTGACTCTTACCGCCCACTCTCCCTTTTAAATTGTGATGTGAAGATCCTTGCTAAGGTCCTCGCCACAAGACTATCACTGCTGATGACTAGAATCGTCCTGCCCGACCAATCTGGCTTCGTGGCAAGCAGATCCACCTCCCATAATCTGCGCACCCTGTTTTCTCTGCTACGCTCTGTCCACCCTGATGTCCCTGTGGCGGCTGTGTTCCTTGACGCCACCAAGGCGTTCGACTCCGTCGAATGGCCTTACCTCTTCTCGGTTCTGGGCCGCATGGGGTTCCCTAAACTGTTCTTGGCATGGGTACGCCTCCTATACACGGATCCCACGGCGAAAGTACTGATCAATGGGAAGCTATCGCCGCCTCTCAGACTTACCAGAGGCACTCGCCAGGGATGCCCGCTCTCACCCCTGTTGTTTGCAATCGCGGTCGAACCATTAGCGTGCCGCCTCCGCCAATTACACCGGGAGGGAGCGATTCAATGCCTGCAGCGGCAAATAGATGTGTCCCTCTATGCGGATGACATCACACTATATGTCAAATTCCCGGAACTACACGTCAACCCCTTGCTCCGTGAATTCGTCCTGTTCGGGGGGCTATCAGGCGTTCATATTAACTGGGCCAAGTCACAATTTTTTCCCCTAACTGATGCGGTGGCTGATTTTCCGTTAGATTATCCGTTGGTGTGGTGCAAAGACGGTCTTCGCTATTTGGGGATCCGCATCGCACGGGACAAAGATGAGACGCTTCGCTCCAATTATGGGGTGGCTATAACCAAATTGACCGCTTCTGTCGACAGGTGGATCACGATGCCACTCTCCATGGCTGGCAGGGCCTCCCTTATTAAAATGGTGATATTACCCCGTTTTTTGTATTTTTTCCTAAACATCCCATATTATCCGGGGGCCTTCTTCTTCAGGACACTTCGCGCCGAATTACGCAGACTTTTTTGGGGGGGCAAATCTCCCCGGCTGAAGTGGTCCACGTTGACCCTTCCCTACGACCAGGGTGGCTTCGACATTCCAGATTTCGAGACATATTACCTGTGCGCGCAAGCGCATTTTGCTTACCATTGGATGGCTCCCACCCCCTTCATGCCTCACGTAGCAGTGGAGGATTGGATAGCACACCCACTCCCGTTGAACGGTCTGATGCATTGTCCCGAGACTTCCATCCCTACAGCGAACACCTCGGTCTCATGCACCCTGGACGCGTGGCGACGAATCGCCCAGCGACTCCTCTGCGCGATGCCCTATTCTCCTAAGCTTCCTCTGACCTACCACCCAAACCTTACATTGCTGTCGGAAGTTGGGTTTCGCCAGCTCTGTAACAAACTGCACATTTCCTCTTGGGGTGACTTGTTCCACAACGGAATGTTCAAAACAGCGGACCTCTTCTTCCAATCGCATGCCCACTCGCCCCTCGAGCTGTTTTACTATATTCGATTGCGCGCGGGGATGCGAGACATCCTTCCGGAATACCCTATTGAACCTGTGCCCTTGCCACCGCTACACCATCTCCTAGAATCTCCAGATGGGGCCCATCTGGTCTCTGGGCTCTACCGCAAATGTCGAGGAGCTGCCCCCCTATCGGTCTCTGCTGCCAGATTGCGCTGGTCAGAGGAACTGGACACAGAGATCTCGGATGACCAGTGGCAATACTGCTGCGCATTGACCTCCCGCATCTCTGCCAGTTGCAGATTGAAAATAATACACTATAAATACTTGCAGAGGGTCTACTACACCCCGGCCCGGAAACACAGATTCGGGCTGGCCGATAATGACCGCTGTGAACGCTGCCGCGCAGAACACGCTGACTTTCTCCACTTAGCATGGTCCTGCCCCCAAATTGCTGACTATTGGCGACAAGTCATCGAGGCCGTTGTGCAGATGGTGGATGAGGAGATCCCCGCGGACCCCCTGGTGGTCATCCTTGGATACACGACGCACATATCCAAGGGAAGCAGAAAATTCGTCGATATAGCATTCCTCCTAGCCAAGCGCCGTGTCGCCTGCCGATGGAGCAGAGGCAGGGCGCCTAAGTTCAAGGATTGGCTAACTGACTTAACATATTGCCAGGATCAGCATAACACTTTTTCGGAATTATTGCCTCTCACGAGCAGACCTAGGAATATCTGGGACCCACTAGTACACTACCTGCTACAGCGCTCGGATGATGACACGACGTCAGACGATGGGCCCACTACCTCCCAATCCCATTAGCATTATTGTTCGCCTTATTGCTACCCGGCGATACATGACACACGTTGTTTTCCTCCATCTATGGGATCCCTATGCCCCTGCAGTCTCCCCGTGGAAGGCATAGCACTGGTCTCCACGGTACGGCCCCCCTCGCCTCCCCCCTCCTATGACCGACCTTCCCTTCCGACGCGCCACCGGACGTCCCCCCCCCTCCTCTGGAGGGTGCTATCCCACATTCCACTAACAGCTTTGCACTTTCGCCCCATGGACAGCCAACGCCTTAGGTCATTGACTTCTAGACATTCGTCACCCTACGCACCAGCGCCTGGCGACACCACCACACTACACCACCATCATACATTGTAATCGCACTGTAATGCATCACTTCACCCACGTAACCTTGTTAAAAAGTTGGGGTTTTTTTTTTCTCTTTTTTCTTTTTCTTGTTCTACTAGTTACAAAACATTAGGAGCGAGATTCTCATCCTGCTCACACAAAACCTGTTTGGCTGCAGTACATCCTTCTTGGCCTGCCCCGCCGGACAGCGCTGTACGAAGCCTTTTTCTTGTAACGTGCCGCCGGGCCCCCGGGATGCCGGCTCAAAGGCTGTGTAATGTTGCTCCACTATCGCTGCCGGCCTCCGGGTTGTAGGCACATCAAGCTGTGTATCCTTATGTGCTCATATCAATAAAGCAGTTTTAAACACCCAAAAAAAAAAAAAAAAAAAAAAAAAAAAAAAGCTCCCTCGAGCTGTTGGCTGACGAGCCTGGGACCCCTCACCTGCACGCCTGAGTGGTACTAAACCTGGCAGATATTTGGCAGCCACCGGCAACCCCAGAACATGGCCTAATCCCTGCTGATGAGTGGTAAATACCCCGAAACACGTGTCCAGGGATGGCGTAGAAAGCGTAGATAGCAGAGAATCGAAAGAAGATGCATCGCGGAACACGAACTACACTTACCACAGTACTTAGGGGCGATCCCGCTGGTGTGTGAGTAGTGTGCGACCCCACCCCCAAGTGTAATGTTAAAGCTCCCTCGAGCTGTTGGCTGACGAGCCTGGGACCCCGCACCTGCGTACCTGAGTGGTACTAAACCTGGCAGATATTTGGCAGCCACCGGCAACCCCAGAACATTGCCTAATCCCTGCTGATGAGGGGTAAATACCCCGAAACACGTGTCCAGGGATGGCGAAGAAAGCTAAGATAGCAGAGAATCGAAAGATTATGCATCGCGGAACACAAACTACACTTACCACAGTACTTAGGGGCGATCCCGCTGGTGTGTGAGTAGTGTGTGACCCCACCCCCAAGTGTAATGTTAAAGCTCCCTCGAGCTGTTGGCTGACGAGCCTGGGACCCCGCACCTGCGCGCCTGAGTGGTACTAAACCTGGCAGATATTTGGCAGCCACCGGCAACCCCAGAACATGGCCTAATCCCTGCTGATGAGGGGTAAATACCCCGAAACACGTGTCCAGGGATGGGGAAAAAAGCGAAGATTGCAGAGAATCGAAAGAAGATGCATCGCGGAACACGAACTACACTTACCACAGTACTTAGGGGCGATCCCGCTGGTGTGTGAGTAGTGTGCGACCCCACCTCCACATGTAATGTTAAAGCTCCCTCGAGCTGTTGGCTGACGAGCCTGGGACCCCGCACCTGCGTGCCTGAGTGGTACTAAACCTGGCAGATATTTGGCAGCCACCGGCAACCCCAGAACATGGCCTAATCCCTGCTGATGAGGGGTAAATACCCCGAAACACGTGTCCAGGGATGGCGAAGAAAGCGAAAATAGCAGAGAATCGAAAGAAGATGCATCGCGGAACACAAACTACACTTATCACAGTACTTAGGGGCGATCCCGCTGGTGTGTGAGTAGTGTGCGACCCCACCCCCAAGTGTAATGTTAAAGCTCCCTCGAGCTGTTGGCTGACAAGCCTGGGTCCCCGCACCTGCCCGCCTGAGTGGTACTAAACCTGGCAGATATTTGGCAGCCACCGGCAACCCCAAAACATGGCCTAATCCCTGCTGATGAGGGGTAAATACCCCGAAACACGTGTCCCGGGATGGCGAAGAAAGAGAAGATAGCAGAGAATCGAAAGAAGATGCATCGCGGAACACGAACTACACTTACCACAGTACTTAGGGGCGATCCTGCTGGTGTGTGAGTAGTGTGCGACCCCACCCCCAAGTGTAATGTTAAAGCTCCCTCGAGCTGTTGGCTGACGAGCCTGGGACCCCGCACCTGCGCGCCTGAGTGGTACTAAACCTGGCAGATATTTGGCAGCCACCGGCATCCCCAGAACATGGCCTAATCCCTGCTGATGAGGGGTAAATACCCCGAAACACGTGTCCAGGGATGGCGAATTAAGCCAAGATAGCAGAGAATCGAAAGAATATGCATCGCGGAACACAAACTACACATACTACAGTACTTAGGGGCGATCCCGCTGGTGTGTGAGTAGTGTGCAACCCCACATACACATGTAATGTTAAAGCTCCCTCGAGCTGTTGGCTGACGAGCCTGGGACCCCGCACCTGCGCGCCTGAGTGGTACTAAACCTGGCAGATATTTGGCAGCCACCGGCAACCCCAGAACATAGCCTAATCCCTGCTGATGAGGGGTAAATACCCCGAAACACGTGTCCAGGCATGGCGAAGAAAGCGAAGATAGCAGAGAATCGAAAGAAGATGCATCGCAGAACACGAACTACACTTACCACAGTACTTAGGGGCGATCCCGCTGGTGTGTGAGTAGTGTGCGACCCCACCCCCAAGTGTAATGTTAAAGCTCCCGCGAGCTGTTGGCTGACGAGCCTGGGACCCCACACCTGCGCGCCTGAGTGGTACTAAACCTGACAGATATTTGGCAGCCACCGGCAACCCCAGAACATGGCCTAATCCATGCTGATGAGGTGTAAATACCCCGAAACACGTGTCCAGGGATGGCGAAGAATGCGAAGATAGCAGAGAATCGAAAGAAGATGCATCGCGGAACACGAACTACACTTACCACAGTACTTAGGGGCGATCCCGCTGTTGTGTGAGTAGTGTGCGACCCCACCCCCAAGTGTAATGTAAAAGATCCCTCGAGCTGTTGGCTGACGAGCCTGGGTCCCTCACCTGCGCGCCTGAGTGGTACTAAACCTGGCAGATATTTGGCAGCCACCGGCAACCCCAGAGCATGGCCTAATCCGTGCTGATGAGGGGTAAATACCCCGAAACACGTGTCCAGGGATGGCGAAGAAAGCGAAGATAGCAGAGAATCGAAAGAAGATGCATCGCGGAACACGAACTACACTTACCACAGTACTTAGGGGCGATCCCGCTGGTGTGTGAGTAGTGTGCGACCCCATCCCCAAGTGTAATGTTAAAGCTTCCTCGAGCTGTTGGCTGACGAGCCTGGGACCCCGCACCTGCGCGCCTGAGTGGTACTAAACCTGGCAGATATTTGGCAGCCACCGGCAACCCCAGAACATGGCCTAATCCCTGCTGATAAGGGGTAAATACCCCGAAACACGTGTCCAGGGATGGCGAAGACAGCAAAGATAGCAGAGAATCGAAAGAAGATGCATCGCGGAACACGAACTACACTTACCACAGTACTTAAGGGCGATCCCGCTGGTGTGTGAGTAGTGTGCGACCCCACCCCCAAGTGTAATGTTAAAGCTCCCTTGAGCTGTTGGCTGACGAGCCTGGGACCCCGCACCTGCGCGCCTGAGTGGTACTAAACCTGGCAGATATTTGACAGCCACCGGCAACCCCAGAACATGGCCTAATCCCTGCTGATGAGGGGTAAATACACCGAAACGCGTGTCCAGGGAAGGCAAAGAAAGCGAAGATAGCAGAGAATCGAAAGAAGATGCATCGCGGAACACGAACTACACTTACCACAGTACTTTGGGGAGATCCTGCTGGTGTGTGAGTAATGTGCGACCCCACCCCCAAGTGTAATGTTAAAGCTCCCTCGAGCTTTTGGCTGACGAGCCTGGGACCCCGCACCTGCGCGCCTGAGTGGTACTAAACCTGGCAGATATTTGGCAGCCACCGGCAACCCCAGAACATGGCCTAATCCCTGCTGATGAAGGGTAAATACCCCGAAACACGTGTCCAGGGAAGGCAAAGAAAGCGAAGATAGCAGAGAATTGAAAGAAGATGCATCGCGGAACACGAACTACACTTACCACAGTACTTAGGGGAGATCCCGCTGGTGTGTGAGTAATGTGCGCCCCACCCCAAGTGTAATGTTAAAGCTCCCTCGAGCTGTTGGCTGACGAGCCTGGGACCCCGCACCTGCGCGCCTGAGTGGTACTAAACCTGGCAGATATTTGGCAGCCACCGGCAACCCCAGAACATGGCCTAATCCCTGCTGATGAGGGGTAAATACCCCGAAACAAGTGTCCAGGGATGGCGAAGAAAGCGAAGATAGCAGAGAATCGAAAGAAGATGCATTGCGGAACACGAACTACACTTACCACAGTACTTAGGGGCGATCCCACTGGTGTGTGACTAGTGTGCGACCCCACCCCCAAGTGTAATGTTAAAGCTCCCTCGAGCTGTTGGCTGACGAGCCTGGGACCCCGCACCTGCGCGCCTGAGTGGTACTAAACCTGGCAGATATTTGGCAGCCACCGGCAACCCCAGAACATGGCCTAATCCCTGCTGATGAGGGGTAAATACCCCGAAACATGTGTCCAGGGATGGCGAAGAAAGCTAAGATAGCAGAGAATCGAAAGAAGATGCATCGCGGAACACGAACTACACTTACCACAGTACTTAGGGGCGATCCCGCTGGTGTGTGAGTAGTGTGCGACCCCACCCCCAAGTGTAATGTTAAAGCTCCCTCGAGCTGTTGGCTGACGAGCCTGGGACCCCGCACCTGCGCGCCTGAGTGGTACTAAACCTGGCAGATATTTGGCAGCCACCGGCAACCCCAGAACATGGCCTAATCCCTGCTGATGAGGGGTAAATACCCCGAAACACGTGTCCAGGGATGGCGAAGAAAGCGAAGATAGCAGAGAATCGAAAGAAGATGCTTTGCGGAACACGAACTACACTTACCACAGTACTTAGGGGCGATCCCACTGGTGTGTGAGTAGTGTGCGACCCCACCCCCAAGTGTAATGTTAAAGCTCCCTCGAGCTGTTGGCTGACGAGCCTGGGACCCCGCACCTGCGCGCCTGAGTGGTACTAAACCTGGCAGATATTTGGCAGCCACCGGCAACCCCAGAACATGGCCTAATCCCTGCTGATGAGGGGTAAATACCCCGAAACACGTGTCCAGGGATGGCGAAGAAAGCTAAGATAGCAGAGAATCGAAAGAAGATGCATCGCGGAACACAAACTACACTTACCACAGGACTTAGGGGAGATCCCGCTGGTGTGTGAGTAGTGTGCGACCCCACCCCCAAGTGTAATGTTAAAGCTCCCTCGAGCTGTTGGCTGACGAGCCTGGGACCCCTCACCTGCGCGCCTGAGTGGTGCTAAACCTGGCAGATATTTGGCAGCCACCGGCAACCCCAGAACATGGCCTAATCCCTGCTGATGAGGGGTAAATACCCCGAAACACGTGTCCAGGGATGGCGAAGAAAGCGAAGATAGCAGAGAATCGAAAGAAGATGCATCGTGGAACACAAACTACACTTACCACAGTATTTAGGGGCGATCCCGCAGGTGTGTGAGTAGTGTGCGACCCCACCCCCAAGTGTATTGATAAATAATTCCACATCAAGAAACATAAATCTTTCATAATTAAATTCAGCTGTAAATTTCATATGTACTTGGTTACTATTCAGGTGTTCAAAAAACTCTTGCAATTCTTCTACGGTACCCCTCCAAATCATCAAGCAATCATCTATGAATCGACCCCAATAGTATAGGTGATCGATCCATTTGCTGCCCTTCGGGCCCCAGATCCACTCCGCCTCAACCCAACCCATAAATAGGTTGGCAAAAGATGGAGCAAATCTGGAACCCATCACAGTCCCATGTCTCTGCTTGTACCACTTATCTTTAAATAGAAAGTAATTATTCTCAAGGATAAGTCTTATCATCTCCAATAACATCATAGTATGATCATATTGTTCAGCTGGTCGTTTCTTCAAAAAACTTTCAATAGCTACTATTCCCAAATCATGGTCGATATTGCTATACAAAGAGATAACATCCAATGACACTAGAATCATACCATTCTCCCAAGTAATATCATTCATTAAATTTAAGACATGTCTGGTGTCCTCAATATGGGATGGTAAGTTATGAACAAATGGTCGCAAATAAATATCTATAAACTGTGACAGTTTCCCCGATGGCCCTTCAATACCAGAAATAATGGGCCTACCTGGTGGTTTTTCCCTATTCTTATGGATTTTTGGTAAGCAGTACAAGCAAGGAGAACATGGGGATGTGATCTTCAAATACATATATTAGTCAAAATCCAACAATGATCTATCATACCAAATTTTCAGTTTGTCATTAATCAATGGTATTATTAATTGTAGTGGGTTAGATGCCACCTTCTCATAATAATATGTATCATTAAGTTGAGATAAAACCTCTTGTTTGTAGTCTATAGTGTTCTGGATAACTATATTGCCCCCCTTATCCGCCATTTTGATGACTATATGAGGGTTCGCGCCTAATTATTTTAAGGCTACACGTTCTTTAGCAGTCAAGTTATTCCGCCTTGGATACCTCTTATTTTCCTTAATATCCTTGTTAATTAACCTGTCAATATCCAAGTTGACAGCCTTGAAAAAAGCGTCAATCACATTGCCTGAGGATAACTGTGGGGTCCATCGTGACTTGCTTTTCAAGCCACTTGATTCAATAACAATTTGGTTAATCTCTAAATCCATAAGGAGTTTGGACATGGTCAATGGGTCCTCTTCACTTTCAGTAAGTGATAATAACTGTTTGGTATCTTGTATTTCTTGAATTGAAAGGCTACTCAATTCAGGTCTAGTAACAGAACTAGGTAGTTTGGGATGGTTTGCAAAATGTTTCTTTATTTTTAACATCCTAATAAATCTATACAGGTCAATTTTAACCAGATTCCAATCCATTTTATTAGATGGACAAAAACTTAAGCCTTTCTTGAGCAAAGACACCATGTCAACAGTCAAATCAAGTGAAGAAAGGTTAACAATCTCAATTGCATTCATATCATATGTACTCTCCACTGGTTCTTCCAGGACCGAGTGCTAATGCCCTGTCTCAGTTTTGTTTCTCCCTTTGCCTCTGGTTCCTCTCCTGGTCTTACGTTTCCTGCATCTCGCCTGTTTCCAATCCTTATCCGACGTACTTCCTCTAAAAAACTATTACCTCAAACTGTAGTACCTGATGCATCTACTAGGTCTACGTTCTCACTCATGGAAATATTGCTTGAGGAGGAGTAGGGGTCACTAACACTTGAGTTTTCTCCCTTGTTCTTAGTCGGCAGATTCTTACCAATTAAATGATCAAAGCGCCAAGCAAAAGTAAAAATGCGACCTGTTAGGTAATCATTCTCGTCCCTTTTTCATTTTTTAGTATTTTCTTCTCTTAATGTCAGTTTGTAATTCAACTAGAATTTCATCCAAGATCGCATCATTTTTCATAGTAGATTCTGGAATAATAAGTAATTTAATTTCATCTTCTATTGTTTCAATTTCCATCAGTAATTTTTTAATTTTCCTCTCAGCATTTTCAATCAAAATATTGATGAGATTCCTCGAGCTGCTAGTTAGCTCCTTCTCCCAGGTATCAAGTACGTCTGGCTCAAAGTCTTCATAGGTGGGCATAATTTGAGAACGTAGACCCCTAGGTAGCCTATTCAGAACTAAATACTGCTTCAGTGTGGCAGCATCCCACCATTTATTTAATTCTGCTTTTTTGAGCCATTCCAATTTAACAAACTTGGCTCTCAGACCCTCCTGTTTCTGCTCCTTACTCGAACTCACAGCTGTACCTATGGAGGAGCCTGCATTAAGATTAGTAAATAAGTCCTGGGCTTCTTTGTCCCTATTCATTTTAATCCCTGTGGCTGCTCCTAAGCTAGACTAAGAAAATGAAAGACTAGTAACTGGCAAACTCGCAGACAAGGGCGCTCAACACTATCCTCAGGGATATTAGTTTCAAAAGAGTTTTTATAGGTGGTGGTGCAGCAAGGTGAGAAAAAGGTGGTTACCAGACTACCCTAAGAAGCAACACCAGGGTGTGGCCGTTACTACTGATCAATGGGAGATCTCACCAGCGCTCCAATATATGTATAAAGAAAGTTAACTGGTAATCAACTTCAATCACAATGAAGAATGCAAATAGAATTATCACAATTGCAATTTATTTACTACGGATACATATATTGATTGACCCTTTCACATGTGACCTGGAAGCATGCTATCTTTACTTATTATTGGAGGCGATGATGATATATTGAAGTGGTGAGTTCAGTGAGAGTCTTACATGAATTTTGTTGATGTTGAAATAGTGTAGTATAACAATTACTAGAGATATATGGTGTCTTTAGCACCAAAGTACGTTTAGGAGAAATTGGACCATGGGTCACGTGGCATCGATAATATATAGCGGGGACAATAAGAGGAAGTATTGAAGTGTAATTAGAGTACTTACTAACGTGATAAACTTCTGTTATTTAGATTAGGAGAAGGACTAATTCTCTTTCAAGAGGATGAAATGAACCGTCAATGTAGTAATTACAATTAGAAAAGGTGAATATTGCCTTACTTCAAACATATTTTGGGTTATAAGGTGTGCACAGTGGAGACCCTATGATCTTGGTGACGTTTTGGTTTTCTTTTCTTTTCTCCATTTCTTTGGTAGTGAATTAGAAAACTTTTTGACCTAGTTACTATGGGTGCACTATCGTGGCTATTTTACTTTTGTACAAGCCACCCTTCTTTTCTTACTTTCAAGACTTACTTTTCAAAACAACTTATTTTTGAACTATACAGTCCTGATATATATTTATTTGATGTTTACAATACAGCCCTGATGAAGTCTTTGGCAAATGTGAAAAGCCAGACGAAACACGTGTTAATGAGTTATTAAACCAGGACTTGAGGAATGGACTTTGAATGTTTGTGACCAGACACTTATTGTCACACTTCTGTGTTTATAATTGTGATAAATCTATTTGTATTCTTAATTGTGATTAAAGTTGATTACCAGTTAACTTTCTTTATACATATATTGGAGCGCAGGTGAGATCTCCCATTGATCACTTGTAAATACAGTACATAGAATTGAATGGGATTTTCAGTAAAATAGCAGGCAAATTACTTTTGGATTACTTTTCTTACTCCATACTGTATGCCTGGATGCAGCCCTTGGACATTTCCTGTAAACAGGTTAGTAAAAGGGTTTTTGTTCAATCGTACAATTTTAAAGAATTCATTTAGGTTTCAAACTCCACACTTAGAAACTTTTTCAGGAAAAATGTCAATGTTAACCTATGGGGGAAATATGGTTATCGGTTTTTAGGAAAGTGTTTGGCCAGAGATGCCAATTGGGTTTAGGCTTCAATGCAGTTTTAGGGAAAGAAAATAGGCCCAGGGTACCTGATTAGCAAGAGTCCAGGACACACTCAGTCAAAGTACATTAGCAATTCAGCAAAAAGTGGGGGCAACCATGCAGAAAGCGGACGCTTTCTCTTTTCACACTAACTTTCCTGAGGGGCATCTGTTATACCACCTGCTATCTGTGCATTTTGTAGAACTTCCACTGCAGTCGTGATCTGCCCTGGGTCCTGGGCAATATCACTACTAAAGTGTCCCATTTCCACCTGTAATGTTACTGTTTTCCTTGATAGGCTGAAATTGAAAATGGCCAAATGATAAGTTAATGGGTTAGGCAATCCATCCTAGGCACAGTGCTATGATTTGGATGCCTTTGATAGGCACAGTAATCCCCAATGTGCATGAATAATTCCTGTATGTCTGTGGTGAGGCTGACCATCGTGGTGTTCATTGTTGCCAATTGTGTCCCAATATTCTCAAATCCAAATGAAATGCATTGCTGCATGTTCTCCATCTTCCTGTTCATGAGCCTCATCTGCTTGTATTGCAGCAACTAAATTTGGATCATGGGCACCTCATTCCTGGAAATAGCAGTGCTTTGTCTTCTGCATCTACAATGTGATGTGTCTCATGGCGCCGACAGTGCCCACACCCTAGAACACGCTGTTGTTGTTGCCTCACACATGGGAGCTGCCTGTGTCTGGTGGATTTTGTTGTCCTCCACTGATGCTGCCTGTGGTGGCAATGATGCAGTTCTGCATTTGGCTGGTGTTGTGCTTTAGGGACTGGCAATGAGGATCGGTTCCTCAGCTGCAATGGTTGCGTCCTCCACTCCATCCACATTGGAGTCATCACTATGTACCTACGTGGGAAATAATGCAAATCTGTTTACTCACTGATATGATGGATATCAATTTGTAGTTTTGATAGCAGTACCCCAATAAATGTATACTTGTGAATCCTGTGTGAACATGTTGATTATATCTGATGCATGCTACAGTTCTATGTGGACTTGGACATAAATGTGACAATTGTAAAGAATTCACACTTACTATGTGAGGTTCCAGGTGCCAGGTGCTCAGGTATCAATGTTCCTCATACCGATATGATCCTCAGGCTCCAAGGTGGTTTCAACTATGAGCAGTGGGTGTGGGGGCATTTGGAGGGTCCACCTTTTCTGTTACCTGAGATTCCGACAGTCGCGTTACCACCTTTTCTTTAGTTCGTGACCTGAGGTCATATCACCTCTTACGGATCTCTTCTATAGATCTGTGGGTTACTCCACCTGCATTTATCCGTTGTTGCATTTTCTGCCAGATTTTTTGATTTTGTGAGCCTGGGACTGTCATGGGTGCCCTTCCAATCAGTAACTCATGGTTCTCACAATACTCTTCAGTCAGGACCTCCAACTTATGTTTAGTGAATTTCAATTTTATTTTCCTGCCTCCTACATCCTTTTCTCCACATTGGCTGGCCATTACTACTGACGGAACTTCTTTAGCTTACTATAGCTGTGCTGGAGCTGGTAGCTGCACTCCACCTCTACTCCACATCCACTTAGGCTGGTGTCCAGGCAGGTACTGTGAGGCATTTCCTGGTTCAGAGGTGATTAACCATGACCAGGATATATTTTTTTGCCATTTGGAGTTGTGTTTGCAATTTGCGACTCCGTTCACAATATGCAACTCCATTCGCAATTGTGGGCTCAAATTTTATGTACATGAAGAATTGCAATTTTCTGATTGCCCCTTGCAGTGATTTGCAATTATGAAATTGCAATTCTTTACATTTGTACATCTAGCCCCTGATTCCTTAACCTTTTATTAAATTAAATACTTTAAATGATTTCAATTGTGTATCTCAAAAGCGTATGTTGAGCTTGGTAGGCACTATGGGCCATATTTGTTGAAGTGTTACGTCACCCTTGCACCATGCAACGGGGCACCAGGGCGACGCAGTTCTTATGTTAGATTTATCAAGCCATGCACGGCCACCTTGTGTTACTCTGTCCCAAGGAGGCGCCCCCTGGGTGGAGAGTGGGTTTTCACATGCATCCACCCATGGATTTTGGTGCACTCCCAGATTTACCATTACTGTTAGACCTGAGAATGGGTCAGAATGCTACACATCACCAAGGGAGGTAAACAAGGAGAAATATATTGGGTTCTCCTCGTTTTTCCTCTTTCTATGTATGTTGCATTCTGCAGCACATGCAGAAAGAGCAAATGTCACAGGGGGTTGCTTTTGTGCAGGAAGGTGTCTTTTCCTGCTCAAAAACTATCTTATTTACAATGTAGGCACCCTTCCGCCATGGTGCGAGGGTGCCGGCATTGGCACAGGGCAGCACAGTGTGCGCTATCGCAGGGAAAAGGCAGGAATGCACTGTATAATGCTGAATATGGTGCATTTCTGCCCTTTCTCCCTCACAACGTGTGACGTCAGGGTGTGTCATCGGTCCAGGCATCATTGAGAACCGCTCCCTTAATCAGCAACATGTTCTCGACATAGTGTACCACCTCGTCCAAAAAACAGATACCACATCCATCCACTATTTTAGCAGAACACTTAATTTCACATTTATACAGAGCTACTTTCACTCAAGAACTGGTTCTATTGATGCTATTGAAAAACAAAACTGAATACAACCAAACTTCATGTATCTGGGATACCTTAATTGCTGTAACTTAGCATATTGGGAAGACACTACCAGATGTATACCTTCTTCCAATAACTGAGTTGGCTAGCTTATTGCTTGGCGATACAAAAGGGGATGATGGACGGAGCGTTTGAGCAAATCAAACACTCACCCCCAGTCAACTGATCTGGGTTTAAACCATCACCATTCTTTAGCCCACTAAGCCACCCAATTTCAGACATGGCTATATGCAAATCAGTCTGACCCTGTGCCTCATGGGAACAGTCCAGCCCGAACTGCCAAACCATGTCTTCCATGGACCGGAAACAAGCATCCTGGGACCGGTTTCGGATTCATAATCCTCATCAGCCAGGCTATCTTGAATCCAGTGGCCAAGTGAGCAAGGGACTCACGTCTGAGCATACCCTGCCACACTTAGGGCGAACAAAGCGATACAAAAGGGGATGATGGACCGAGCGTTTGAGCAAATCAAACACTCACCCCCAGTCAACTGATCTGGGTTTAATCCATCACCATTCTTTAGCCCACTCAGTCACCCCATTTCAGACGTGGCTATATGCAAATCAGTTTGACCCTGGGCCTCATGGGAACAGTCCAGCCCGAACTGCCAAGCCATGTCTTCCATGGACCGGAAAAAAGCATCCTGGGACCGGTTTCGGTTTCATAATCCTCATCAGCCAGGCTATCTTGAATCCAGTGGCCAAGTGAGCAAGGGACTCACGTCTGAGCATACCCTGCCACACTTAGGGCGAACAAAGCGATACAAAAGGGGATGATGGACGGAGCGTTTGAGCAAATCAAACACTCACCCCCAGTCAACTGACCTGGGTTTAATCCATCACCATTCTTTAGCCCACTCAGCCACCCCATTGCAGTCATTGGCTATATGCAAATCAGTCTGACCCTGTGCCTCATGGGAACAGTCCAGCCCGAACTGCCAAGCCATGTCTTCCATGGACCGGAAACAAGCATCCTGGGACCGGTTTCGGATTCATAATCCTCATCAGCCAGGCTATCTTGAATCCAGTGGCCAAGTGAGCAAGGGACTCACGTCTGAGCATACCCTGCCACACTTAGGGCAAACAAAGCGATACAAAAGGGGATGATGGACGGAGCGTTTGAGCAAATCAAACACTCACCCCCAGTCAACTGATCTGGGTTTAATCCATCACCATTCTTTAGCCCACTCAGCCACCCCATTTCAGACATGGCTATATGCAAATCAGTCTGACCCTGTGCCTCATGGGAACAGTCCAGCCCGAACTGCCAAGCCATGTCTTCCCTGGACCGGAAACAAGCATCCTGGGACCGGTTTCGGATTCATAATCCTCATCAGCCAGGCTATCTTGAATCCAGTGGCCAAGTGAGCTTATTGCTTGGACTCAGTGTGGACAGTGTCCACTAGGGCTGATCATTGTCTCCCAATTTAGCTTTTTCTGAGCTCTTATGAAGGATTATTGGCGGTCTCTTTCTAGGATGAACATGGACAATGCTTACTAATCATTCTGCAAAAAAAAACAATTGACGGACAGAAAGTTGAACAATGTCAAACTTTCACTTCAGTACAGAAATCTGGGACTAAATCCATTATATTTTTTCTCCCCATGGCAGCAATTTTCACACTAAGTGGGATGGGTATTGCTTAGATGTAGGTCTCTTGTTCGTTGTGCCACTATATTCAAGCTAGCTTGGCTTACAAGGATGTTACCCTGAAAGCACTCCCAGAATGCTTGTTTCCAGTCCAGGGATGGCCCGACCAGCAGTTCGGGCTGGACTGTTCCCATGAGGAGTAGGGTCAAGAGTGATTTACATATGGTTGGGTCCAAACTGGGCGGCATAGTGAGCAAAAGAATTATGGATTTAACCCATATCACTTGACTGGGGTGAATGTTTGATTCATACGCATTCCATACATCATTTGTTGCCGCACACCTTTCTTCGCCATAGGTGGGATGGGTATGCCCAGATGGTGGTCTCTTGCTTGCTGTGCCACTGGAATTCCAGTTAGCCTCACTGATGAGGAGTGCTACCGCGAAACCGGACCCAATATGCTTTTTTACTGTCCAGGGAGGATCCGGCTTGGTAGTTCTGACTGGATTGTTCCTATGAGGAGCAGGGTCAGGATGGATTGGCATATGGTTGGGTCCAGATTGGTGTGGCGAAGTGATCAAAAGTACAATGGATTTAGCCAAGATATTTTCACTGGGGGTGAATGTTTAATTCATTCAGAATCCTGTTTATCAATTGCTGCTGCGGCACTAACTGTTCTGGACAGAAACCTAGGGGTCTGTCAATAACAAACTTTGGGCATGATGCAGGCTACCTTAAAGTTCATCCTTTTCAGTATAGGCAGCCAGTGGAGCTGCAGTAAGAAGCCAGAAATATGAATAGGCGTCCTTAAGACTAAAGCTGAGAACATGGGTTATTAATATACAACTCCCTGTTACGTCTCAACATAGTTCTTTGAGACTCTCTGCTAGACTCCAGGTAAGTGTAGCACAAGCAGCAGGCAATTCCCATGAGAAATATGCATGATGCAGACCCACCAATTTAGAAATTGAGAAAGCAACAAGATACAATTTTGAAACCAAGTAGGAAGAATAGTGAGAAGTATAATAAGCAAATATATACTAAAACAATCAACATCTGATAAGAACTCAACCATTTTGAGACAAAAAGTGCCAAGAAACCACAAACTCTATGTAAAAGTTCAGTTAGTGTCTGACTAAGACCGAGCTGCAATTTCAGACTGTCTGTGATGGATTGGAGGTTGGACGAGCCGGGTGGATCACACCGGTCAAAGTTTTTATCTTAGGACTCAGGGCCAGACTGTGTCTTGACTTAAGCCTAGTCCATCCCTAAATGTTATGTATTTACCAGATAAGTTTGACACTATTTAAACTCTTTACCAGACTTTGAATACATCCGACAGCCTGTGTCTCTCCTTGACTCACCACTGTGAGAAGCTGAGGGGAGAGGAGAGAATGGTGGGCAGATGAAGGGAGAAGGAGGAGACTCAGTGCTTAATTTGTGCCAGTGTCTGCGATTGTTGGACACCAGCAAATATTTTGTAACACTGACACTTAGTTATGACAGTCCACCACATGGCAGCGCTGTTGGTCTATTTTGTAACACATAATAAAAGTGCTTACCATTTCATAATACCATTACAAAAGTATTAATACCAGGGAGTCCAGACCTTTCTTATAGCCATTGGTCACAAAGTATTGTTCTAATTATCACATTTAAAGCACTGTAGGGTTTAAGAAAGTATCTTTTGTACTAGTATTTGGCAGTGCTGGCCGGGACCATAGGTGCTACTACCTGCAGCGGCCTCCTGAGAAATACCTTGGGACCTGGAATTTATTCTTTGCAAATTAGCCCTGAGCATATTGGGGAGATAGGGCAGAGTTGCTTTAAAGTGGGCAACTGAAAGGAAAAGTTGAGAGTTTTGGGGGAACAAGAGTATGTTGCAAAAAGAGGGCGGCAAGGCACAGAGGAAACTGGGATTCTCTCAATCAATCAATCAGTCGGACGTTTGTTAAGTGCACTACATACCTGTGAGGGTCTCAAGGCGCTTGGGGGGTGGGGGCCGCTACTTATCGAACAGCCAGGTCTTTAGTATCCTCCTGAAGGTCAGCAGGTCTTGGGTCTGTCGTGGGCTCAGTGGGAGGGTGTTCCATGTCTTGGCGGCTAGGTGGGAGAAGGATCTCCTGCCAGTGGTTGTTCTTCAGATGCACGGGACAGTGGCGAGTGAGAGGTCAGCGGAGCGGAGCTGATGGTTGGGGGTGTAGAAGGAGAGCCGTCTGTTGAGGTAGGCTGGGCCGGTCTTGTGAAGTGCCTTGTGTGCGTGGATGAGGAGCTTGAAGGATATCCTCTTGTTGATGGGGAGCTAGTACAGGTTTCTCAGGTAGGGGGTTATGTGGTCATGTTAAGGTACATTGAGGATCAGTCATGCCGAGGCGTTTTGGATGCATTTTAGTCGATTGATGAGCTTGGTCGGGGCTCCCGCGAAGAAAGTGTTTCCTAGTCGACTGACGAGGGCCTGGGTGACTGTCTTTCTTGTATGTGTCAGGATCCATCTGTATATCTTGTAGAGCATGCTGAGGGTGTTGAAGCAGGAGGAGGAGATGGCGTTTACTTTCTTGGTCATTGGGAGAGTTGAGCCGAGGATGATTCCCAGGTTGCGTGCATGGTCGGTGCCGGTCGGGGCAGCCCCCAGTGCCATTGGCCACCAGGAGTCATTCCAGGCTGACAGGTTGGAGCCGAGGATGAGGATTTCCGTCTTTCCGAGTTCAGCTTCAGATGGCTGATCTTCATCCAGTCGGCGACGGCCTTCATTCCTTCATGGAGGTTGGTTTTGGCGGTGATGGGGTCCTTGGCGAGGGAGAAGATCAGTTGAGTGTTGTAGGTGTAGGAGATTATGTTGAGGTCGTGCTGTCGGGCAACGTGTGCGAGCGGGGCCATGTAAATGTTGAACAGTGTCGGGCTGAGAGGGGATCCTTGGGGTACGCCGCAGATGATCTCAGAGGCTTCGTAACGGAATGGGGGGAGGTGGACGCTCTGGGTTCAGCCAGAGGGGAAGGAGGTGGTCCATTCCAGAGCCTTGTCTCGGATCCCTGCGGCGTGGAGGCGTGTTTGCAGTGGTAAGGGGAGACAGGGAGGAAATCAGGCAGGCTGAGAGGAAAGAGGGAACAAGGAAAGAAATAGCACTCTAGGAAAATAAATTGAAGACTCTGGTGGAAAGTGGGTGTACTCAGCGGCAAGAAAACATGAAAAATTAAGAAAAAAGTAGAAAAACGTGAGGGGAAATAAGCAAAATTGGAAAACAGAAGGGACATGAGGAAGCCTAAGTTGAAATAGGCAGATTCAGGGAGAACTGGGAGACTGGAGGCAAACAGGAAGGCTGAAAGTGTAGTGGGCAGCTTCAGGGAAAGATGAAATACTTTGAGGGTAAAGTACTGGGTTTTTAAGAACCCAGCGGTGCCAGGGGACACACCCAAAGACTTCGAGTTCTCCTGTCTCAGACTACAGAAACGCAGAGTCTTCTTGGTGACTTCAAAGATCAAATTTATTGGCTGCAGCCAGTAACAGATATCCTAGAAGTACAACACGGTGTATATTCTCAGGAGACTGCTCGAACTTACAAAGCAAGTCATCTCTTTTATACCAAATATTGTCCTTCAGGCAAACATTCCTTATTTACAATAAACCAATCCCATGTGTATACGACAAAAAGCATTGCATGACAAGCCCACATTTCTATGTCCAGCCTACCATCAATGACTTGGCAAAACCCAACGCTCTTCATCAGATAGATGGTCGGACCCCAAATAAAAATGGGAATCTCCTCATCGTAAAGCAGGTCATAAAGCAAGGAGCAGAGACAGGTGTGTGTGTGAGATTAGACATAGTTGTGTGCAATAAAGGGTTTATGGTAGGCTGTGCCTTGATCTCAATCTTGATCGGCCACTGGGAAAGGACCTGGCCGAACAGGTTTGGCTCCGGGCAGTGGAGTCAGCTTGCCCAGGTCACACAGAAGTCAGCAAAGGTGTACGTGTCCCTAAGACTCGCTTTGGCCTTTGTCATCGGCCTATGTGAGGGCAACCACAAAATGGCTGCTGTACACAAAATAGAACCCGAGGGTTCAGAACAGAATCTCTGATTTGATGGTGATCTCATCACTCGAACACGACGAACATGCTCGTATATAGTATACTCGTCATTCTCGGTCTGCTGATACCAAAATCGTCATGATACGAACATGTTTATTACATGGGTCCAGAATCCACGGAACCACAAGGGGAGAAAGAGTAAACTGAGGGGAAAATGGGCAGACTAGGTAGAAGATAGATAGACTGAAGGGAAAGAGGACTGTTAGAAATCATTAAGGACGACACTGACGAGGCGATCTTGCAAGAGACTACAACTCAAATGAGTCTCTGCAACGCGCACGTCTATGACATCATCGCGCTCCTGTTGGGCGTATTTCCGGTTACTCATTCTACTGAGCCAAGTCAGAGTGTCCGTGAGTCCGTGAGGTCTGGTAAGGGTGCTTTGCACTACGATTCCTGAAATTTACCTTTGTGCTATTATTCTTCGTTGCTCAGCGGAAGCGGCAATTCACAGACCCTCTGAAAGTTACACGGCTTTCCCGTTGGTTGACCACTTACTGGTTCTTACGGGGAAGAACGATTCTTTACTCCATGGCTTTCCCATTGGATGAACCGAATTCTGGGTTCATGCGGGGAAGAAGAATAAGTGTGCCTCGTTTTCCCGACTCCACGTAGGAATTCGTTTGATTCGAGGGGGCGTTCTGTATCAAGGATAGGATTTCCTTGAGAGACCTTTGATGCTGTTTTTTGAGATTTGTGCTTATACGGAGGGAGGCTTGTATTTACTGTTTGACTCCCTTAATATCGTTATCAATCTTAAGTTCTGAGAAGAATCAGAACGCAATTTACTTTCACAAACAATCTATGAACTAAAACCCATTGTGGAGTTGGATTGATACTGCCTTGTGTTATTTTGGAGCATTGCTTGTGTGGGTTACTGAGCGTTTAAACACCTGTTCCTGGACATTCTCGTGTTTTGTTTTGCTACAGGGGATCCTGAATTATTCCACAGTCAGCCCTGCACCCCTGTAAAGCACAGTGCCTCATATCCTTGGGTAGGTTGTTAGAACCAAGAGACAAGTATTTGTGAAACTACATGATATAGTGTTAATGTATTGTCTCCTTCTCTTAGATGTGTGCTACGAATTGATAATCCATCTATGCTAACAAATAGAGAGAGAAGAGTATTTTCTTTTAGAGGTACTTAGAACCTGTCATATATTATAGTGGATTATAGACAGGATCTTGAGTGTATCGTGACAGTGTATGACCAGAGTGTTCTTGTCATTTCAGGTCTCCCTCCCCGCTGTCCCCTTCCTTTCCTTCCCCCGCTTGATCACTCCATGGAGTATGTATGTTAAAGTCAGACCGTGGTGGTATTGAGAGGTGGACCATAACGAGCAACATACGACCCTGAGTATCCTAGGCTGCGACAGAGTAACCGGCCCACTTATTTATATCCTCCCAGTTGCAAGTTGAAATGGGCCCTTTGGAGGACATCACAGCGGCACATACATTAGTACAGACAGAACTTGCAGCCTCTAGGGCAGAAACAGCCAATTTACAGGCAGTTGTGGATGGAATACAAATGATCCATTTTCATGCAGGCACAGCACAAACACCATCTGTGGTAGTAGAAGTACCTAGACCCATTTCCCTAGCCACCCCTGAGAGATTCCACGGGGAGAGTAGTAAAGTACAAGTATTCCTGCTGCAGGTTATGCTACATTTGTCGTGCATGGTCAAGGCTTTTACTACCAACCACTCTAGAGTAGCATTCCTCATCTCTTATCTGGAAGGTGATGCGGCTCAATGGACTGTGCCTTTGGTGCGGAGAGACGACCCGTTATTATATGACTGGGACTCCTTTATTAGGGAATTTGAAAAGACCTTCAACCGCACATCGCCACCCTTTCAGCTGATCGGGATCTGCTGGAATTACGTCAAGGAAGTCGGGACCGTATCACTTATCTGAAAGACTTTCGCAGACTCATCACGGAGACAGAGTGGCCAGAAGTTAAACAGGCTGCTATCTTTCACCAAGGGCTTAGGGAGGAAATGAAAGTCATCCTGGCGCAAATTGACCCTCAACTGGTATCCTGCGAAGACTTGATAAGTATGGTGATTGGATCACAGAGTCAACGACCGCAAAGGAGAACACAAAAGACAGGAGTGTGGTTCCACGAGGTTCGAGGCACCTCATCAATCTGAAGGACAAACGGCTAGAGTTGAGCCCATGGACGTTGGTGCTATGTTTTCTGCGCTTACCACTGAATAGAGGGATTACCGAAGGAAGAAGGAAGAAGGGGCTATATATGTATTGTGGCAAGAAGGGCCATTTCATCCGAGAATGTACCCTGAGAACGAAGTATCCTCGGACAGACAATAAATGTGGCTGGTTGCCTCCACATCGTCTGCGGGAAACGACAGAGCTTGAGGACCACAGAAGCCATTCCCTCAAGCTATTCTTACATCCCTTCTTCAGACATATACCCCCTCAGTAAGACAGACCATTTCTTTGTGAACCTTCATTTTCTTATCAGAGAATCTTCCTTGAACTGGAAACAATCATCCTGTGACAGGTTTCTGGCTAATCAGCCGCCATCAGCCAGGCTTCCTTGAATCCAGTGGCAACGTGAGCAAGGGACCCACGTTTGGGCATACCATGCCAACTTAGGGCAATGAAAGCGCACAGGGTTATACTGATTTGCATATGGACATGTCTGAACTGGGGTGCTGGAGTGAGCTAAACAATGATGATGGATTAAACCAAGATCAGTTGACGGGGGTGAGTGTTAGATTTGCTCAAGCTCTCTGTTCATCATCCCCTTTAGTATCAACCTGAGGGTCAGTTCTTTTTTTTTTTTGTAGGGCCACTAGGCCACCAGGATTTATTTTTATGTTAGGGAGCCACCCCTTGGACATGGGTCCCTCCCCTTTATGGGATGATGATTGTGGCCATTTCTGGCATCTTTGGGTGGCAGAGTAGCAGTATGTCTTTAGGCCCATCTGCCCACTAGACACCAGAGTTTAAAAAAAAAAAATTGGGGTGACCGCAAGGGCAAGGGTTGCTCCCCTTTTACGGGGGTGAATATTTAATTTGTTCTGTTAGGCCCACCTACCCCTTAACTTGGCAGGTGGACTGGTGCATTATTTGCATATGTGATTGTAATTATTTTTTCTACTTTTAAATCTAGTGTAAAGCTTTTGATTCCTGTTTGCGGTTTGGACAGTGGTTGTTCTGCAGTTTTGCATAGTTGCATTTTTTTGGTAAGAAAAACGTTTGTGTTGTATGTGCTCCAAATGAGTAATATTATAATGTATGGATGCATTTATTTGTAAGTGGTGTTATAGTGGCAGCATATTTAGTTAGTTTTTTGAGCATGAAAATCTCTGTGATGTGTTTTGCCTTGTCTTAAGTATAATTTTCTTTTCTCTTTCTTTTTTAGTGGGATATTGTTGATCCATACTGTGTGCGTGCAGAGTATGTGGTGTGTGAGTTTAGCTGCTTCTGGCAAGTGAGTGGTATCGTTTTGGAGTGTATAGGTAATTTTGATACAGGTGCAATTTGTTTATTACTCATTTTATAAAGTGTTTGTTGTTGACTTGTTTCTCAACAAAAAGGGGAACCGTGGTGGACTTTGTTTAACGGGGTCCAGTGTACAAGTCCAAACAACTAGTGACACAAGAGGGGTACAAAGTTCCCCAAAATTAATGTGAAGAACAGTGTGAGTGTAGCATAGAGAACAGAAAAGGGGGAATTCCCTTTTTGGAACTAAAACCCTCACACACCCAGCAAGCTAGGTGTCATGCTTCATCATATGGGTTCTGCTCCTCATCAGACTGGCGCTGCAATGTCTGACGGGCTCCCATAAAGGGGCTCTTTATCGGAGATCTTTTGTTCCAGCCATATGGTTCATGCGTGTGATAGGGCAGAGGGAAGTGTAGTCGTGAAGTGAAGGTGGGTAAAAAAGGTGAGTCAGTCCACAATGAACTTTATTAGCGTGGTTGACTCCCTTGATTAAAAGGGGTGAGAGGGGAGATATATACCGGGGAGATTCACAGCAAAATATCTACAACCCTCAGGTCAGGTCAACATGTTTCTTGCCATCATGGCAATTCTTCAGGACCTAAGTGATAAGTACTACACAGTGAAATAATTAATTATGTAAATTACATCCTCATCTTGTAGGTCAGTAAACGGGCAGGCCAATTGGGTCCTACTCTAGTGATGCGACCTAGAAAAAATATATAAGAAAATACAACAGAGGGATGTGGTAATTGCAATACTCTGTCATTTACTAGTGCACAAATACTCTACATTGTACACACACACAAAAGACATTAAAACAGTGAAAAAAGGGGGCATTATAGATGCAAAATACCCTTAGTTTTCCAGTGACAATCTCAATTGAGACTGACGGCGAAAACGTTGCGAATAATGGAAGGGAGGGCTCAATGCTTACCCTAGGAGGTTCCCTAAGGTGCCCCGCAGACTGCTCCCGTGGGACCGGCACAATTGGGTATGGTACCTAGGGGAGAAGAAAAGGATGCAATGCAGGGGACTTATCTTGGAAGAGACAACAGGGGACTTGTGTCAAAAAGAACCGTGCTCATGGAGCCCTAGGTGCTAGTTGAGGACAGCTCAAGTATGTGGCCACCTCTCCTCGAGCCCCATGTGCCTGTACTCTATAGAGATGGAAGTCGTGTTATAGACAGTGCCTGTCTGGAAAAAATGACCTTTCCCCACATGATACGTGGCATCAGGGAAGCAAGCTTCTTCCACGAATACAGAAGCCAAAGTGAAACTCAGGGAGATGTTCCACAAATTGCCCGAGCGCCGACAACAGAGTTCAAGGCATCGGTCACAAGGGAGACTCGCATACTGCTTACCTTCGGCGGCGCGCGGTCCAAGACGTATAAACCTACCCCCACGAACATGGCCTGGTCAGGGCGCGGAGCAGCTGGTGGCGAGCACAGGGAAGACCCGGATGTAAGAAGCCATCGCCATCCCGCCATGTCAGTGCCGTGGGGGCGTGGCGTATGTCGTCCAGGACTGCGCATGCGCCAATCCGGAACCTGGATGCGATACCTACACATGGACGTGCCATTGAATCTCAGGGGTCAGAACGGCGGCCATCTTAGGGGTAGTAACATTCTCAAAGAGTTAAGAGGCCAGGAAAGGGAGTCTATACACCCAGGCAAAGTATGACGATGATGATAGTGATGGCGTACCCTTGGTAGGGGGTAACTGGCCGACTCGTAAGTGATCTATGCCAGGGGGTAGGTATGTCCATAGGCAGCCTGGCAGACCCATATAGTGTAGTGATGGAATCCAGGTGATTGAGAGGGCACCAGTGCTGTGGTCGGTTTTAGAGGCTGATCAACCTGTGCCTCGAAATAGTGTACAAGTGTCTGTGTTCAGGCAACTTAGAGGACAGTATAAACAGACTCAAAGGAGGGTGGGGGAAAGGGGGGTAACCACCCAGGAATTTGTCTACCATGTCAGCAATGACCATGGGACCAAATCATTCAACCCCACTGAGTCAAGTCTGAGTCGGTGGACCCATCTTTGCTCGATCCTGAACAATGCCTGCTGTGTAATGGCCGGATGGGATTCTAATACCAACCAGGTGACACTGTCTGATGAATGGCCATGCTGTGAGTAATGTTCGTATAGTCTCGTGTGTGTCTTGGAGCATCTAATGTTGTTTTGACTAATTCTGGGTACTCCCTTGTGTCTGGACAAAGCTAAACCTCTCTGAAGAACTGTAATGACAGCAAAACACGTATTAGGGGTTGCTTTTATTCATTTCAGGTTGGCTTGGATGGTATTTTATCAATCCAAAGCTGTAATATTGTGCCTGGAGTGGTAAATGGCTTTTGTCATTTTACAGCTCGGCGTGGATAGCACTGTGCTAATCCTATGCTTAAAGACTTTGCAGTACAAATGGCAAAAGACTTTGTCCATTTCTATCTCGACTTGGATAGCACTGTGCTAATCCTATGCTTAAAAACTTTGATAGAAAAGCAGACATTTGAGGTGAGAAAATTTAGAGTGTCGCAGGTGTTGAGGGTACTCAATACAAGAGCTGCCTTCCACCTAAACTTGGGAACTACCAAGAGTTCTATCCTTTTTTTGCATAATTTATGCGTCACTCTATGCCTGCAAGGGAATTGTTTTCACTTGTACTGTGTGCTACTTATTATCTAGACAAAGCTATACCTCTCTGAAGAGCTACAATGACACCAAAACACGTGTCAGGGGTTGATTTATTCATTTCAGGTTGGCTTGGATGGTATTTTACCAATCCAAAGCTGTAATATTGTGCCTGGAGTGGTAAATGGCTTCTGTCATTTTATAGCTCGGCGTGGATAGCACTGTGCTAATTCTATGCTTGAAGACTTTGCTGTACAAATGGCAAATGTCTTTGTCCATTTCTATCTCGGCTTGGATAGCACTGTGCTAATCCTATGCTTAAAAACTTTGATAGAAAAGCAGACATTTGAGGTGAGCAAATTTAGAGTGTCGCTGGTATTGAGGGTGCTCTATTCAGGAGCTCCCTTCCACCTACACTTGGGAACTACCCACAGTTCTCTCCTTCTTTTTTGCATAATTTATGCTTCACTGTATGCCTGCAAGGGAATTGTTTTGACTTATACTGGGTGCAGCCTTGTGTCTGGATAAAGCTAAGTCTCTCAGAAGAGCTGTAATGACAGCGAAACACGTGTCAGGGATTGCTTTTATTAATTTCAGGTTGGCTTGGATGGTATTTTACCAATCCAAAGCTGTAATATTGTGCCTGGAGTGGTAATTGTCTTTTGTCATTTTACAGCTTGGCGTGGATACCACTGTACTATGCTTTAAGACTTTGCTGTACAAATGACAAAAGACTTTGTCCATTTCTATCTCTGCGTGGATAGCACTGTGCTAATCCTATGCTTAAAAACTTTTATTGAAATGCAGACATTTGAGGTGAGCAAATTTAGAGTGTCGCTGGTGTTGAGGGTACTCTATACAGGAGCTGCCTTCCACCTAAACTTGGGAACTACCCATAGTTCTCTCCTTCTTCTTTGCATAATTTATGTGTCACTCTATGCCTGCAAGGGAATTTTTTTGACTTATGCTGGGTGCTCCCTTGTGTTTGGACAAAGCTAAACATCTCTGAAGAGCTGTAATGACAGCGAAACACGTGTCTGGGGTTGTTTTTATTTATTTTAGATTGGCTTGGATGGTATTTTACCAATCCAAAGCTGTAATATTGTGCCTTAGTGGTAAATGGCTTTTACCAATTTACAGCTCGGCGTGGATAGCACTGTGCTAATCCTATGCTTAAAGACTTTGCTGTACAAATGGCAAAAGACTTTGTCCATTTCTATCTCTGCGTGGATAGCACTGTGATAATCCTATGCTTAAAAACTTTGATAGAAAAGCAGACATTTGAGGTGAGCAAATTTAGAGTGTCGCTGGTGTTGAGGGTGCTCTGTTTAGGAGCTGCCTTCCAACTAAACTTGGGAACTACCCAGAGTTCTCTCCTTCTTTTTTGCATAATTTATGCGTCACTCTATGCCTGCAAGGGAATTGTTTTGACTTATATTGGGTGCTCCCTTGTGTCAGGACAAAGCTAAACCTCTCTGAAGAGCTGTAATGACAGCAAAACACGTGTCAGGGGTTGCTTTTATTCATTTCAGGTTGACTTCTAAGGTATTTTACCAATCCAAAGCTGTAATATTGTGCCTGGAGTGGTTAATGGCTTTTTTCATTTTACAGCTTGGCGTGGATAGCACTGTGCTAATCCTATGCTTAAAGACTTTGCTGTACAAATGGTAAAAGACTTTGTCCATTTCTATCTCGGCATGGATAGCACTGTGCTTATCCTATGCTTCAAAACTTTGATAGAAAAGCAGACATTTGAGGTGAGCAAATTTAGAGTGTCGCTGGTGTTGAGGGTGCTCTATACAGGAACTGCCTTCCACATAAACTTGGGTACTACGCAGAGTTCTCTCCTTTTTTGCATAGTTTATGCTTCACTCTATGCCTGTAAGGGAATTGTTTTGACTTATACTGGGTGCAACCTTGTGTCTGGACAAAGCTAAGCCTCTCTGAAGAGTTGTAATGACAGCGAAACACCTGTCAAGGATTGCTTTTATTCATTTCAGGTTGGCTTGGATGGTACTTTACTAATCCACAGCTGTAATATTGTGCCTGGAGTGGTTAATGGCTTTTTTCATTTTACAGCTTGGCGTGGATAGCACTGTGCTAATCCTATGCTTAAAGACTTTGCTGTACAAATGGCAAAAGACTTTGTCCATTTCTATCTCGGCATGGTTAGCACTGTGCTAATCCTATGCTTCAAAACTTTGATAGAAAAGCAGACATTTGAGGTGAGCAAATTTAGAGTGTCGCTGGTGTTGAGGGTGCTCTATACAGGAGCTGCCTTCTACCTAAACTTGGGAACTACCCAGAGTTCTCTCCTTTTTTGCATAATTTATGCATCACTCTGTGCCTGCAGGGGAATTGTTTGAGTTTTAAAGGGTGCTCCCTTGTGTCTGGACAAAGCTAAACCTCTCTGAAGAGCTGTAATGACAGCGAAACACATGTCAGGGGTTGCTTTTATTCATTTCGGGTTGGCTTGGATGGTATTTTACCAAGCCAAAGCTGTAATATTGTACCTGGAGTGGTAAATTGCTTTTGTCATTTTACAGCTCGGCGTGGATAGCACTCTGCTAATCCTATGCTTAAAGACTTTGCTGTACAAATGGCAAAAGACTTTGTCCATTTCTATCTTGGCATGGATAGCACTTTGCTAATCCTATGCTTCAAACCTTTGATAGAAAAGCAAATTTAGAGTGTCGCTGGTGTTGAGGGTGCTCGATACAGGAGCTGCCTTCCAACTAGTTGGAAGAGGTGTGGCGCCGCGGCCAGGGCGACTGACGCTGGAATCTGGGGACCACGGTTCGATCCCCGGCTCCGGCGGCAGGTTAGCCCAGCACCATGTGACTCTGGGCAATAGCTCGCTTAATCTTCCCGACGGCCCCCAGCGCCTAGAGACCCTTACGGGTGATTGTGCGCTTTACAAATGTGGACTTTACTTTACTTTACTTTACTCAACTTGGGAACTACCCAGAGTTCTCTCCTTCTTTTTTGCATAATTTATGCATCACTCTATGCCTGCAAGGGAATTGTTTTGACTTTTACTGGGTGCTCCTGTCAGGATTCGCTCTCCTCACCAGAAGAGAGTCCATAAAAGAAGCCCATGCTGGAGAACTTCATTACGCCGTTTATTACTGTACTGTGGCAGTCTGCCATGTTGAGAAGGCAATAGTTAGTTCCACAGAACAGTGTTGAGGTCAGCGGTCTAGTTGATTTGCCGGATTGTGAGGATGGTTTTTAATGCGCATGCGCGCGCCTCGCTCTGCCCACTTCAACCGGCTTTTCTCGCCTGACAGGAGCGTTCCTCGCTCGCTGTCATTTCTAGAAGAAAGAATCTCCAGAGAATTTCGTTGCCTGCACTCGTCTACTTCTATGGGAAGTATGAATGGAATGCCTTTAGTCCTGGTTTAAAGAATTGTTGATAATTAAAAACTTTTCTCCTCAGAACATTCGACACTGTCGTTTCTGGAGGCAGCGTTTGAAGTTATTCGGCTGAATAACCGGAGCAGAGTATCGTGGAGCGTCTTCAGTCAAGAGAAGACCTCACCATATTCAAGTAAGCGTATTTGGTACAGTTCATAGAGTCTTAAGGCTATGACTAAAGGCGATACGATCTTCGGACATTCTGAACTCTGAAGAACAGAGGATCCTTGAGCCTTCAGAGACTAATTCACCTACTGGAATGAGTTGTAAATAAGACTTTCATGTTTCCAGGATTCTTCGAGCCTTAATGTTAGGCTATTAAGACCTTGTCAGAGTTATTGGACAATTCTCCTTGGCATTGGAAGTTCATTACATCAAAGGTTCCTTTTGGTGCCAGTTGTTCTTCCGGTGAATCAGATATTGTACGTTACAGACAAACAACCTTAGGGAGGAGCTAGCTTCTAGGTAGACACTGGTAAGACACATAAGTTAATCAGAAAGGTTTTAGCATTAATGATACAGTTCACTGAGGCAGGTGCTTAACAAGTGTTTTTCCTTGCAGCTAAATCCAGACCAGACCAGGGTTGGAGCCAGTGTCCAAAGCGTGTCTCTCTCTTGTTTGTCTTCCACTTCCCCTTTCCCCCCCGGGCTAATTCTACGGGCAGCGAATTCTTGGTTGTCTTTAGTTTTGGCTTGAAGGGGATTTAGGGTAAGAGCTTCTGTTCCTGAGGGGGCCGCTCCTGAGTATCCTTTGCAGTTTGACAGATTGAAGTGCCTACCTCTTAATTGAGGATTCAGGCCCCCCCCTGAGCAGAATGGTGGAAAGTCTGGATCTAAAGGCGTTAACTGACGTACTGAATAATATGCAAGATCAGTTAAATAGCACTTTAGAAGAAAATAAGGCATATAGAGAAGAAGTTAGGAGGTCAAGTCAAGAGTCTGCTCAAACCCGTAGAAGGTTAGATGATTTAGTGACTGCAGGGCCCGTTTTTAAAGTAATGTTACTACACCTCAGCCTTCTTCCTCTACAGGGATTTCCACTCAGGTTATTCATTCCATTTTCCCTGTAATTCTTTTAGCTTCCCCAGAGAGGTATGGTGGGGACCCTATGAAAGCGCAAATTTTCCTGACACAGTGTTCATTACACTTCCTGTGTCGTCCGATAATTTTTACGGACGATCAAGCAAAAGTGGCTTTCATATTGTCGTACCTGACAGGAGATGCGGCTGCATGGTCTATGTCTTTGGTCACCAGTAATAATCCTATTTTAACCAACTACGCCGATTTCAAGGTAGAGTTCGAACGAATATTTGATCGGCGATCAGCGTCGCAGGCTACAGATAATGAATTGCTGGATCTCAAACAATGAAATAAAGATTTGGTGGCATACTTAGCAAGTTTTAATAAGTTGGTGGTGGAAACCAGTTGGCCAGAGGCAAAAAGAGCAGAAATATTTTACAGAGGCCTTCGGGATGATCTTAAGGATGCTTTAGCCCAAATTCCTTAAAGACCTACTGAAATTTCTGCGCTTATTGATTTGTTTTTGCAGTTAGATCATCGGCTCAGTGACAGACGAAACGAAAAGAAAAAAGATTTTCGCTTCATACCTCCGCGTTTTGACAGGGTGAAAAGTGAGACTCAGAAAAGTTCAGAAGTAACATCTTCAGAAGAACCCATGCAAATTGGTTCAGTGCGAGGGCCACTCACCAAATACGAGAAAGAGAGGAGGAGGAGTTCCCAGCTATGTTTATATTGTGGGGGTTCAGGACATTTTGTCAAAGAGTACCCCAAAAGACCTAAGATCTCTTTGCCGGTAAAAGATCGGCTTCGCCCGTAGAAGGAGTCGCACGGGTGGAAGCATTATCAAAGACGACTCTAGGACAGCAACATATCATGAACACCTTGCAATCTGCGGCTCCTCATTTGATCGCGATTTTTGTAGTTAAATTCCGTGACCACGAAATAAAAGAGGTGTCATTCATGATTGATTCTGGGGCCACCGGAAACTTTTGCGATCTTAAATACGCTCAACTAAACGGAATTCGATCAGTTAAGAAACTGATGCCAGAGGCAGTTCGAGCAGTGGATGGCACCAATTTGTCTTCTGGGCCAATTACTCACGAAACAGAGATGATGTTGTTAACAGGATTGCAGGGGCATTCTGAGTGGATCACGTTTAACCTAATCGATGCACCCCAGTTTCAGTTGATCCTTGGATTGCCTTGGTTGACCGAGCATAACCCGAGAATAGATTGGAGCAAGAGAACCATTGAAATGGATTCCTCTTATTGCAGAGAAAATTGTTTTGATTCTTTAGATTGCAAGGAATTTTCTCACGTAAAAATTTTAGCGTCTAACCACTCCGCTCAGATTTGTGTTTTGGAAACTAGAGAGATTCCTGAGGAATACCAAGATTTAGTAGAGGTTTTTGATAAAAAGGGGGCTGACCAGCTTTCACCTCATCGCCCTTATGACTGCAAGATCGAAATCGAGCCTGGAGCTATTTTACCTTGCAGTAGATTTTATGCCCTTACTGAGAAGGAAAATCGGCTTTTGAAAGAATACCTTGACAAACATCTGGCAAATGGGTTTGTACGTCCATCACAGTCTCCGGTGTCATCTCCTCTATTCTTAATTCCTAAACGGGATGGAGATCTTCGAGCTTGTATTGACTATAGAGCTCTGAATCAAGTGACTGTCAAAAATCGGTACCCGCTCCCCTTGATTTCTGTGTTACTCGATCAAGTCAAAAATGCTAAAATGTATACAAAGCTGGATCTCAGAGGAGCGTATCATTTGATTTGGGTGGCTTCTGGAGATGAGTGGAAGACGGCGTTCAGGACTCGAAATGGACTCTTTGAGTACTGTGTAATGCCCTACGGATTATGCAACGCTCCTGCTGCATTTTAGCATTTCGTGAATGATGTGCTCGGAGAATTCTTGGACAGAATTGCAGTGGTTTACATAGATGACATTTTGATCTTTTCAAACAGTGAAGAGGAGCACATCCCGCATGTGAGAGCGATCTTGACCAAGTTGCTTGAGAATCATCTTTATGTAAAGTTATAGAAATGTGCTTTCCATGTAACTCGAGTGGAATTTTTGGGGTTTGTGTTGTCCCCAGAAGGAGTGAGCATGGACACCACCAAAATAAAAGCAGTACAGAATTGGCCTCCTCCGAAGTCTGTTAAGGAAGTCCAGAGTTTTTGGGGTTTTCCAAATTTTTATCAGAGATTTATCTCAGACTTTTCACAGAAGGTGATCCCAATAACTCGCTTGTTGAAAAAAGGAGTCAAGTTTGTTTGGGGAGTTGAAGCAGAGGACCCTTTTCAATTTCTTAAGGATTCATTTACACAAGCGCCCATTTTGCTGCATCCTCGAACAGAGGACCCCTTTTTTGTGGAAGCGGATGCTTCTGATGGAGCTATCGGTGGAATATTGTCTCAGCGTCATCCGGCTACCGGACAACTGCATCCAGTGGCGTATTACTCCAGGAAGTTGAGTCCTCCAGAGTGCAATTATTCAATTGCAGACAAGGAATTACTGGCGGTGAAGAATGCATTTGTGGAATGGCATCATTATTTGATGGGGGCCAGACATAAGATAACAGTGTTTACTGATCACAGGAATTTGCAGTTTCTTAAATCAGCCTGAACCTTGACAGCCCGACAGTTACGTTGGTCATTATTTTTTGTTGATTTTGATTTTATAATCACCTTTCGACCAGGAAAAAGTAATGCTAAAGCAGATGCCTTATCCTGCATCGATTCAATTTCTCCAGACACTGGAAAAGAACCTCAAAGTATCATCCCAGAGGAGAAAATCATTCTGGCCACTAATCCTCCTGGAATGGTGGACAAGCTGCAAGAATCCATGACCGCACAAGAGATGGAGGTTTGGTCCAAACAGGCTGAGGGTCGAGAAGTCAAAGATGGAATTCCTTATCAGGATCATCGAATGTTTCTTTCCACACAAGAACTTCAGGAAAAATCTATGGAGTCTTGTCATGACAGCCTGTTGGCAGGACATAAAGGGATACACAAGACAACTGAGTTATTGGAAAGAAACTTCTGGTGGCCAGATATGAGACCTCAGGTACGAGAGTTTGTGACCACTTGTGAGAGGTGTTTAAGGGGGAAGTCAGATAGGAGGTCGCCTCAAGACAAGTTGAGACCTTTACCCATCCCGCCCCATCCTTGGCATACAGTGTCCATGCATCTAATAGTGGATTTACCCTCAAGTCATGGGTTTACCACAGTTTTGGTGTTTGTGGATGTTTTCTCTAAAATGGCACATTTTGTTCCCTTAAAGAAGATTCCAAATGCCCCTCAGCTAGCTCAGCTTTTTGCTCAGCATATTGTGCGCCTCCATGGAATCCCCAAGGTGCTGGTTTCGGACAGAAGCACACAGTTTGTTTCCCATTTTTGGAGGGCTTTCACTGCAAAATTAGGTATTGACACTCGATTTTCTACCAGTTACCATCCAGAAACGGATGGCCAGACGGAACGAGTGAATCAGGAGCTTGAACAATACCTGCGCCTCTACCTATTGGATCAAAAGATGGAATGGTCCGATTTGGTGTGGGCAGCAGAGTTTGCCTATAATAATGCCATTCACTCCTCCACTGGTCATTCTCCTTTTTATGTAAACTACGGTAGACATCCCACCTTAACTGTAGAGAAAGAGGAAGGTCCAGTCCCGGCAGTGGAAAAAGTAGTTAACATAATGCAGAAATCCCTTTTTCAGGTCAAAAAGAATTTAGTGAAAGCAAAAGAATCCTACAAAAGACAGGCAGATAAAAAAAGAAGGGAAAACCCAGTCTTTCAGTCAGGAGACAAGGTTTGGTTGTCCACAAAGAATTTGAAATTAAAGATTAATCGAAAATTTCAGCCTCGATTCTTAGGCCCATTTAAGGTTGAAAAAATGTTGAATCCAGTGACAGTTAAACTACATTTGCCCTCTTATCTCAAGGTCCACCCAACTTTCCATGTTTCACTGCTAAAAAAGAGCCCACCTAAGCTGAGGGAACGTTTAAAGCCAAAACCCATTCAGGTAGACACACACGAAGAATTTGAGGTACATAAAATTTTAGATTCTAAACTAAAGAAAGGCACACTGTATTATCTGATTGATTGGAAGAACTTTGGTCCGGAGAAGAGATCATGGGAGCCATATGAGAATTTTCACGCTCCAAAACTCCTTCATGAGTTCCACAAAGCCAATCCTTCCAAACCCAGGCAGGGAGGAGCCTTCTTGGTGGGAGGTACTGTCAGGATTCGCTCGCCTCACCAGAAGAGACTCCATAAAAGAAGCCCATGCTGGAGAACTTCATTACGCCGTTTATTACTGTACTGTGGCAGTCTGCCATGTTGAGAAGGCAGTAGTTAGTTCCACAGAACAGTGTTGAGGTCAGCAGTCTAGTTGATTTGCCGGATTGTGAGGATGGTTGTTAATGCGCATGCGCGCGCCTTGCTCTGCGCACTTCAACCGGCTTTTCTCGCCTGACAGGAGCGTTCCTCGCTCGCTGTCATTTCTAGAAGAAAGAATCTCCAGAGAATTTCGTTGCCTGCACTCGTCTACTTCTATGGGAAGTATGAATGGAATGCCTTTAGTCCTGGTTTAAAGAATTGTTGATAATTAAAAACTTTTCTCCTCAGAACATTCGAAACTGTCGTTTCTGGAGGCAGCGTTGGAAGTTATTCGGCTGAATAACCGGAGCAGAGTATTGTGGAGCGTCTTCAGTCAAGAGAAGACCTCACCATATTCAAGTAAGCGTATTTGGTACAGTTCATAGAGTCTTAAGGCTATGACTAAAGGTGATACGATCTTCGGACATTCTGAACTCTGAAGAACAGAGGATCCTTGAGCCTTCAGAGACTAATTCACCTACTGGAATGAGTTGTAAATAAGACTTTCATGTTTCCAGGATTCTTCGAGCCTTAATGTTAGGCTATTAAGACCTTGTCAGAGTTATTGGACAATTCTCCTTGGCATTGGAAGTTCATGACCTCAAAGGTTCCTTTTGGTGCCAGTTGTTCTTCCGGTGAATCAGATATTGTACGTTACAGACAAACAACCTTAGGGAGGAGCTAGCTTCTAGGTAGACACTGGTAAGACACATAAGTTAATCAGAAAGGTTTTAGCATTAATGATACAGTTCACTGAGGCAGGTGCTTAACAAGTGTTTTTCCTTGCAGCTACATCCAGACCAGACCAGGGTTGGAGCCAGTGTCCGAAGCGTGTCTCTCTCTTGTTTGTCTTCCACTTCCCCTTTCCCCCCCGGGCTAATTCTACGGGCAGCGTATTCTTGGTTGTCTTTAGTTTTGGCTTGGAGGGGATTTGGGGTAAGAGCTTCTGTTCCTGAGGGGGCCGCTCCTGAGTATCCTTTGCAGTTTGACAGCTCCCTTGTGTCAGGACAAAGCTAAACCTCTCTGAAGAGCTGTAATGACAGCAAAACATGTATCAGGGGCTGCTTTTATTCATTTCAGGTTAGCTTGTATGGTATTTTACCAATCCAAAGCTGTAATATTGTACCTGGACTGGTAAATGGCTTTCGTCATTTTACAGCTTGGCGTGAATAGCACTGTGCTAATCCTATGCTTAAAGACTTTGCTGTACAAATGGTAAAACACTTTGTCCTTTTCTATCTCGGCATGGATAGCACTGTGCTAAACCTATGCTTACAAACTTTCACAGAATAGCAGACATTTGAGGTGAGCAAATTTTAGAGTGTCGCTGGTGTTGAGGGTGCTCTATACAGGAGCTGCCTTCCACCTATACTTGGAAACTACCCAGAGATCTCACCTTCTTTTTTGCATAATGTATGCATCATTCTATGCCTGCAAGGGAATTGTTTTGAATGTTAAAGGGTACTCCCTTGTGTCTGGACAAAGCTAAACCTCTCTGAATAGCTGTAATGACAGCGAAACACATATCAGGGGTTGCTTTTATTAATTTCAGGTTGGCTTGGATGGTATTTTACCAAACCAAAGCTGTAATATTGTGCCTGGAGTGGTAAATGGCTTTCGTCATTTTACAGCTCGGTGTGGATAGCAGAGTGCTAATCCTAAGCTTAAAGACTTTGCTGTACAAATGGCATAAGACTTTGTACATTTCTATCTCGGCGTGGATAGCACTGTGCTAATCCAATGCGTAAATACTTTGATAGAAAATCAGACATTTGAGGTGAGCAAATTTACAGTGTCTCTGGTGTTGAGGGTGCTCTATACAGGAGCTGCCTTCCACCTAAACTTGGGAACTACCCAGAGTTCTCTCCTTCCTTTTTGCATAATTTATGCGTCACTCTATGCCTTCAAGGGAATTGTTTTGACTTATACTGGGTGCTACCTTGTGTCTGGACAAAGCTAAACCTCCCTGAAGAGCTGTAATGACAGCAAAACACGTGTCAGGGGTTGCTTTTATTCATTTCGGGTTGGCTTGGATGGTATTTTACCAATCAAAATCGGTAATATTGTGCCTGGAGTGGTAAATGGCTTTTGTCATTTTACAGCTCGGCGTGGATAGCACTGTGCTAATCCTATGCTTAAAGACTTTGCTGTACAAATGGCAAAATACTTTGTCCATTTCTATCTTGGCGTGGATAGCACTGTGCTAATCCTATGCTTAAAGACTTTGCTGTACAAATGGCAAAAGACTTTGTCCATTTCCATCTCGGCATGGATAGCACTGTGCTCATCCTATGCTTAAATGCTTTGATAGAAAAGCAGACATTTGAGGTGAGCAAATTTAGAGTGTCGCTGGTGTTGAGGGTGCTCTTTGCAGGAGGTGCCTTCCACCTAAACTTGGGAAATACCCAGAGTTCTCTCCTTCTTTTTTGCATAATTTATGCCTCACTCTATGCCTGCTGGGGAATTTTTTGACTTTTAAAGGGTGCTCCCTTGTGTCTGGACGAAGCTAAACCTCTCTGAAGAGCTGTAATGACAGCGAAACCCGTGTCACGGGTAGCTTTTATTCATTTCACGTTGGCTTGGATGGTATTTTACCAATCCAAAGCTGTAATATTGTGCCTGGACTGGTAAATGGCTTTTGTCATTTTACAGCTCAGCGTGGATAGCACTGTGCTAATCCTATGCTTAAAAACTTTGATAGAAAAGCAGACATTTGAGGTGAGCAAATTTAGAGTGTCGCTGGTGTTGAGGGTTCTCTATACAGGAGCTGCCTTCCACCTAAACTTGGGTACTACCCAGAGTTCTCTCCTTTTTTGCATAATATATGTTTCACTCTATGCCTGCAAGGTTATTGTTCTGACTTATACTGGGTGCTCCCTTGTGTCTGGACAAAGCTAAACCTCTCTTAAGAGCTGTAATGACAGCGAAACACATGTCAAGAGTTGCTTTTATTCATTTCAGGTTGGCTTGGATGGTATTTTACTAATCCAGAGATGTAATATGGTGCCTGGAGTGGTAAATGTCTTTTGTCATTTTACAGCTCGGCGTGGATAGCACTCTGCTAATCCTATGCTTAAAGACTTTGCGGTACAAATGAATGAATGAATGAATCAATTTGGAATTTGTATTGCGCAAATTAGCCCAGAGGCGACAAGGCGCATCAGATGGAACAGCTGAGTGAAGGGAGGAAACAGATGATGATTTACAGGTAGGCTTCTGTGAAAAGCCAGGTTTTTGGACCTTTGCGGAAAAGAGCGAGGGACGCCGGGCCCTTGAGTTCAACTGGAAGCATGTTCCAGAGTCTCGGGGCAAGGGAGAAAAAGGCCTTCCCTCCCCACCTGGCCTTGGCAGTTCGGGGGACAGACAAAAGGTTCATGTTGGCAGAGCGCAAAGCCCCGCCCGGGGTGTAAAAGGACACAAGAGACCTAATGTCTTCTGCACCAGATCCGTGAAGGGCACGGTAGGTAATAACTAATACCTTAAAGTTTATCCTAGCCTGCACAGGAAGCCAGTGGAGGTTTTTTTCTGATCAAGGAACCTGATGAACGCCTGGGGGCATCAGCAACAAACCTTGCTGCTGCATTCTGGACAACTTGTAAACGGTGGATCAGCCTTCTACTAATACCTAAATAGTCTGCGCAGAAGGCAGACCTGGGGCCGGGTGGTCTATAGATAAGGATGCCCGCAAAGGACACCATGGGGGAGGGGTTAAGGGAAAAGAGTAAGGCCTGGAAGGAGTACTGAGGGGATGGGAGGCACTCAATTCGGCATGTTATTGAATTTTTGTATAGAATGCCAATTCCCCCACCCTTACGCCCCTCTCTGTCCAATCTCACAAGGGCGTAGCCATCGGGAATGGCATTAACCAGTTCGGGTCCATACTATTCTGAGCCCCAGGTTTCGGTGATAAAGGCCCACGAGGGTTTCCTCTCCGAAATAAAATCTCTAAAAGCAATATTGTTTTTAATTAGGGATCGAGCATTGATGAGAATGCCCGTTTCCCTAGAAGGAGAGGAGGGGTTTTGTTCCTTTGTCACAATCGGAATTCCTAAAGGTGTGGGTAGGGTGGCAGTTTTCGCGCCCCTGGTGCAACAGCACTCAAAACCGTCACGCAGTCTCTCAGGTACATACTTATGATGACAAGTCTGCCAGGATGGCTTAAGCGCTTGAAGAGTACATAGGGATTAGGTAAAGCTTACTGAGAGAGGAGTGTTTATTGCGTTGGCCTCCCTGGCCCCTGGTGCTTCCTTAGCGCGGACGGGCGCAGACAGGCTGGACTCTGGCGTGACTCCGGTGCTGATGCGGTGCGTCCGCTGATCGCATCCGCTGCACGGAGACATGCCCGTCTCCTTTAGTAGGGAGGACTAGAGCGCTAAAGGTGCTGCTGCCTTGCACCCAAAATGACTGCTTCCGGATTTCGCCGCCCGGGTCTCGGTATTCAGCCTCAAGATCGACTGGTACCGTCCAAAGTACGGGGAAAGGGATCGAAACAGCCGAGAACTCAGCAAGATAATGGTGAGTGACAGGGAAAGTGAAAATAAGATTTTAAAAATTCGCCGCTTTAAAATAAGTGCACAGCACGCTAGTAATCAGCAGTACACACAACACACAGCAGTCTACCTCCCGGCTTCCGCCTTAGGAGGGTACAACCATTAACACCGTCAGACAGCAGAAACTCGTGTCTGCCTCGAGTGTGCTCCTTAAGTAGGGAGGACTAGAGCGCTAAAGGTGCTGCCGTCTCCCACCCAAGATGGCCACTGCCGGATTTCGCCGCCCGGGTGTCAGTATTCAGCCTCAAGATTGGCTGGTACCGCCCAAAGTGCGGGGAAAGGGATCGAAACAGCCGAGAACTCAGCAAGATAATGGTGAGTGACAGGGAAAGTGAAAATAAGATTTTAAAAATTTGCCGCTTTAAAATCAGTGCACAGCACGCTAGTAATCAGCAGTACACACAACACACAGCAGTCTACCTCCCGGCTTCCGCCTCAGAAGGGTACAACCATTAACACCGTCAGACAGCAGAAAAACGCCAAAAGACTTTGTCCATTTCAAATGGCAAAAGACTTTATCCATTTCTATCTTGGCGTGGATAGCACTGCTCTAATCCTCTGCATTAAAAACTTTGATAGAAAAGCAGACATTTAAGGTGAGCACATTTAGAATGTCGCTGGTGTTGAGGGTGCTCTATACAGGAGATGCCTTCTACCTAAACTTGGGAACTACCCACAGTTCTCTTCTTTTTTGCATAATTTATGCATCACTCTATGCCTGCAAGGGAATTGTTTTGACTTATACTGGGTGCTCCCTTGTGTCTGGGCAATGCTAAACCTCTCTGAAGAGCTGTAATGACAGCAAAACACATGTCAGGGGTTGCTTTTATTCATTTCAGGTTAGCTTGGATGATATTCTACCATTCAAAAGCTGTAATATTGTGCCTGGAGTGGTAAATGGCTTTTGTCATTTTACAGCTCGGTGTGGATAGCACTGTGAAAATCCTATGCTTAAAGACTTTGTTGTACAAATGACAGAAGACTTTATCTATTTCTATCTCGGCGTAGATAGCACTATGCTAATCCTATGCTTAAAAACTTTGATAGAAAAGCAGACATTTGAGGTGAGCAAATTTAGAGTGTCGCTGGTGTTGAGGGTGCTCTATACAGGAGCTGCCTTCCACCTAATCTTGGGAACTACCCAGAGTTATCTCCTTCTTTTTTGCATAATTTATGCGTCATTCTATGCCTGCAAGGGAATAGTTTTGACTTATACTGGGTGCTCCATTGTGTCAGGACAAAGCTAAACCTCTCTGAAGAGCTGTAATGACAGCAGAACACGTGTCAGGGGTTGCTTTTATTCATTTCAGGTTGGCTTGTATGGTATTTTACCAATCCAAAGCCGTAATATTGTGCATGGAGTGGATAATGGCTTTTGTCATTTTACAGCTTGGCGTGGATAGCACTGTGCTAATCCTATGCTTAAAGACTTTGCTGTACAAATGGTAAAAGACTTTGTCCATTTCTATCTCGGCATGGATAGCACTGTGCTAATTCTATGCTTAAAAACTTTGATAGAAAAGCAGACATTTGAGGTGAACAAATTTAGTGTGTCACTGGTGTTGAGGGTGCTCTATACAGGAGCTGCCTTCCACCTAAACTTGGGAACTACGCAGAATTCTCTCCTTTTTTGCATAATTTATGCTTCACTCTATGCCTGCAAGGGAATTGTTTTGACTTATACTGGGTGCAACCTTGTGTCTGGACAAAGCTAAGCCTCTCTGAAGAGTTGTAATGACAGCGAAACACGTGTCAAGGGTTGCTTTTATTCATTTGAGGTTGGCTTGGATGGTATTTTACTAATTCACAGCTGTAATATTGTGCCTGGAGTGGTAAATGGCATTTGTCATTTTACAGCTCGGCGTGGATATCGCTGTGCTAATCCTAAGACTTTGCTGTACGAATGGCAAAAGACTTTGTCCATTTCTATCTCGGCATGGATAGCACTGTGCTAATCCTATGCTTCAAAACTTTGATAGAAAAGCAGACATTTGAGGTGAGCAAATTTAGAGTGTCGCTGGTGTTGAGGGCGCTCTATACAGGAGCTGCCTTCCACTTAAACTTGTGAAATACCCAGAGTTCTCTCCTTCTTTTCTGCATAATTTATGCATCACTCTGTGCCTGCAGGGGTATTGTTTGAGTTTTAAAGGGTGCTCCCTTGTGTCTGGACAAAGCTAAACCTCTCTGAAGAGCTGTAATGACAGTGAAACACATGTCAGGGGTTGCTTTTATTCATTTCGGGTTGGCTTGTTTGGTATTTTACCAATCCAAAGCTGTAATATTGTGCCTGGAGTGGTAAATGGTCATTTTATAGCTCGGTGTGGATAGCACTGTGCTAATCCTTTTTTTATGTATTCCTCATATATCAGAAATGGGCATTTTAGATGAGGAAATCCCCCTCTTCTCTCCTTTGCAATGATTTTCCGGCCTCCACAATTCGAACAAGGGAGATGAAAAGGTATGGATACCCCTCTAGTTCAACTGTTTGCAGGCTCCACCCCAACTCTCAATAACTATACTGCCCTTGGATTGAATTGGAGAGCCGACACCAACAGTGCCCAGGTGAAATCATCTAAATACAATCAAAGTAGTCTCATCGGTTCCGCCAGGCCACTAGGGCCGCCCAGATCTTAACATGGCTAGAGCAGTCACAGGCCATATCAGATTCACTTATATATATAATATAGTTCAGACAATCAGAGAATATGGGGTCAAAGGGTTCTTCCAAGCCATACATATTTCCCGCCTAGCTAAGACCGTCACATAAAAAATAAATGTGGTTGCTAATTCATTAGGCTGATATTCTGAAACTAAACCAAATAAGATTGTTGTAGGGTGATGAGAAATTGTATTGCCAATACATCAGTTATAAAATCTTCTATTCTGGACCAAAAATCTGTGACTCTGGGACAATCCACAAACATGTGAAGGTCGTCAGCGTCGAGAGCTTCACATCTTTGACAACAATGTTCTAAATTAGTGATCTTAACCAATTTTTTGGCCGAGATGTAGACTCGATGTAGGGTAAATAGGTGATTTCTTTTGAGGGGTGCCGCTTTAACTACGGTATTTAACATCGTAAAAGAATCAGCCCACCTGTTGTTTAGGTTGTCCTCTTCAGCGACTGTTGTCCCTCCCCACAACTTTAGAAGTTCTTGTTCAGTAATTCCATCCGAGTCTAGCATGGCCTCATACCAAAAAGATTCCTCTTTCTTCCATTTCCCCTTTCTATTTACTAGATCGAACTTGGATTCAAGGGTTTCTGGGGCCCATGATATAGTAGCCCACCAGGCTGACAACTGATAATATTTGAACCTAGTAAGAGTGCCTCCTGTCAACCTAGAGATGGAATCCCAATCCATTAACTGTGTATTGTGTTGTAGGTCCCCCCAATGTGTGATGCCTGCAGCTTTGAGGGGATTTGACAATTCCTCTTTAAGGCATTCCGGTGTCCCTGGAGAATCCCATATCGATGCTTGAAACACAAAATAAGGGATTCCCAGTTTTTTCCCAATGAATACCCAGTTCTTCATGGCAGTCTCTAAGATCTTTAACCTTACTTTCTTATAGCATCTGGGATCACCAAACTTATGAAGAAAATATTCACGCTCTTGGGGGATGCCCTGCAGTAATGCCTGAAATAATCGGCCCAAAGATGACATATCAGCTTTATCTGCCAGGAAATGAAAATGTTTAAAGTGAAATGAGTGGCAATAGAGTAGTAAGTCTGGCAATGCCAACCACCCGACTTTGAGATTTCTCCTCAGCTTTTTCCAGGATATTCGTGGAGATTTAGAGTTCCAAATAAAGGTTCCGATTTTATTCTGTATTTTGGCTATTTCTTTAGGGCTAAAACTCAAAGGGATAGTGTTGAACAAAAAAGTTACTTTAGGTAAAATAACCTTTTTTACTAAATTAACTGCCAAAAATATTTAGGGGAAGACCAGACCAACGCAAACACTGTGTTAATCCTCTGCTTAAAGACTTTGCTGTATAAATGGCAAAAGACTTTGTCCATTTCTATCTCAGCATGGATAGCACTGTGATAATTCTATGCTTAAAAACTTTGATAGAAAAGCAGACATTTGAGGTGAGCAAATTAAGAGTATCGCTGGTGTTGAGGGTGCTCTATACAGGAGCTGCCTTCCACCTGAACTTTGGAACTACCCAGAGTTCTCGCCTTCTTTTTTGCATAATTTATGCATCATTCTATGCCTGCAAGGGAATTGTTTTGAATTTTAAAGGGTACTCCCTTATGTCTGGACAAAGCTAAACCTCTCTGAAGGGCTGTAATGACAGCAAAACACATGTCAGGGGTTGCTTTTATTCATTTAAGGTTGGCTTAGATGGTATTTTACCAATCCAAAGCTGTAATTTTGTGCCTGGAGTGATGAATGGTTTTTGTCATTTTAAAGCTCGGCGTGGATAGCACTGTGCTAATCCTATGCTTAAAAACTTCCCTGTACAAATGGCAAAATACTTTGTCCATTTCTATCTCGGCGTGGATAGCACTGTGCTAATCCTATGCTTAAATACTTTGATAGAAAAGCAGACATTTCAGGTGAGCAAATTTAGAGTGTCGATGATGTTGAGGATGCTCTATACAGGAGCTGCCTTCCACCTAAACTTGGGAACTACCCAGAGTTCTCTCCTTCTTTTTTGCATAATTTATGCGTCACTCTATGCCTGCAAGGGAATTGTATTGACTTATACTGGGTGCTCCCTTGTGTCTGGACAAAGCTAAACCTCTCTGAAGAGCTGTAATAACAGCAAAACATGTGTCAGGGGTTGCTTTTATTCATTTAAGGTTGGCTTGTGTGGTATTTAAACCAATCCAAAGCTGTAATATTGTGCCTGGAGTGGTAAATGGCATTTGTCATTTTACATCTCGGCGTGGATAGCACTGTGCTAATCCTATGCTTAAAGACTTTGCTGTACAAATGGCAAAATACTTTGTCCATTTCTATCTCGGCATGGATATCACTGTGATAATCCTATGCCTAAAAACTTTGATAGAAAAGCAGACATTTGAGGTGAGCTAATTTAGAGTGTCGCTGGTGTTGAGGGTGCTCTATTCAGGAGCTGCCTTCCAACTAAACGTGGGACCTACCCAGAGATCTCTCCTTCTTTTTTACATAATTTATGCGTCATTCTATGCCTGCAAGGGGATTGTTTTGAATGTTAAAGGGTAGTCCCTTGTGTCTGGACAAAGCTAAAAAACAGACATTTGAGGTGAGCAAATTTAGAGTGTCGCTGGTGTTGTGGGTTCTCTATACAGGAGCTGCCTTCCACCTAAACTTGGTAACTACGCAGAGTTCTCTCCTTTTTTGCATAGTTTATGCTTCACTCTATGCCTGTAAGGGAATTGTTTTGACTTATACTGGGTGCAACCTTGTGTCTGGACAAAGCTAAGCCTCTCTGAAGAGTTGTAATGACAGCGAAACACGTGTCAATGGTTGCTTTTATTCATTTCAGGTTGGCTTGGATGGTATTTTACTAATTCACAGCTGTAATATTGTGCCTGGAGTGGTAAATGGCATTTGTCATTTTACAGCTCGGCGTGGATAGCACTGTGCTAATCCTTTGCTTAAAGACTTTGCTGTACAAATGGCAAAAGACTTTGTCCATTTCTATCTCGGCATGGATAGCACTGTGCTAATCCTATGCTTCAAAACTTTGATAGAAAAGCAAACATTTGAGGTGAGCAAATTTAGAGTGTCGCTGGTGTTGAGGGTGCTCTATACAGGAGCTGCCTTCCACCTAAACTCTTGAAATACCCAGAGTTCTCTCCTTCTTTTTTGCATAATTTATGCATCACTCTGTGCCTGCAGGGGAATTGTTTGAGTTTTAAAGGGTGCTCCCTTGTGTCTGGACAAAGCTAAACCTCTCTGAAGAGCTGTAATGACAGTGAAACACATGTCAGGGGTTGCTTTTATTCATTTTGGGTTGGCTTGGATGGTATTTTACCAAGCCAAAGCTGTAATATTGTGCCTGGAGTGGTAAATGTTTTTTGTCATTTTATAGCTCGGTGTGGATAGCACTGTGCTAATCCTTTTCTTTTTGTATTCCTCATATACCAGAAATGGGCATTCTAGATGAGGAAATCCCCCTCTTCTCTCCTTTGCAATGATGTTCCGGCCTCCACAATTCGAACAAGGGAGAGGAAAAGGTATGGATACCCCTCTAGTTCAACTGTTTGCAGGCTCCACCCCAACTCTCAATAACTATACGGCCCTTGGATTGATGCCAATTCCCCCACCCTTACGCCCCTCTCTGTCCAGTCTCACAAGGGCGTAGCCATTGGGAATGGCATTAACCAGTTCGGGTCCATACTATTCTGAGCCCCAGGTTTCGGTGATAAAGGCCCACGAGGGTTTCCTCTCCGAAATAAAATCTCTAAAAGCAATATTGTTTTTACTTAGGGATCGAGCATTGATGAGAATGCCCGTTTCCCTAGGAGGAGAGGAGGGGTTTTGTTCCTTTGTCACAATCGGAATTCCTAAAGGTGTGGGTAGGGTGGCAGTTTTCGCGCCCCTGGTGCAACATCACTCAAAACCGTCACGCAGTCTCTCAGGTACATACTTATGATGACAAGTCTGCCAGGATGGCTTAAGCGCTTGAAGAGTACATAGGGAGTAGGTAAAGATTACAGAGAGAGGAGTGTTTTTGCGTCGGCCTCCCTGGCCCCTGGCGCTTCCTTAGCGCGGACAGGCGCAGACGGGCTTGACTCTGGCGTGACTCCGGCGCTGATGCGGCGCGTCCGATGATTGCATCCGCTGCACGGAGACATGCCCGTCTCCTTTAGTAGGGAGGACTAGAGCGCTAAAGGTGCTGCTGCCTCCCACCCAAAATGACTGCTTCCGGATTTCGCCGCCCGGGTCTCGGTATTCAGCCTCAAGATCGGCTGGGACCGCCCAAAGTGCGGGCAAAGGGATCGAAACAGCCGAGAACTCAGCAAGATAATGGTGAGTGACAGGGAAAGTGAAAATAAGATTTAAAAAATTTGCCGCTTTAAAATCAGTGCACAGCACGCTAGTAATCAGCAGTACATACAGCACACAGCAGCACTGCTCTAATCCTCTGCATTAAAAACTTTGATAGAAAAGCAGACATTTGAGGTGAGCATATTTAGAATGTCGCTGGTGTTGAGGGTGCTCTATACAGGAGATGCCTTCTACCTAAACTTGGGAACTACCCACAGTTCTCTTCTTCTTTTTTGCATAATTTATGCATCACTCTATGCCTGCAAGGGAATTGTTTTGACTTATACTGGGTGCTCCCTTGTGTCTGGGCAAAGCTAAACCTCTCTGAAGAGTTATAATGACAGCAAAACACATGTCAGGGGTTGCTTTTATTCATTTCAGGTTGGCTTGGATGATATTTTACCATTCAAAAGTTGTAATATTGTGCCTGGAGTGGTAAATGAATAAAAAAGGGGGTGGTGATGGACAGAGTATCTGAGTTAATCAGAACACTCCTACCCAGTCAACAGATCAGGGCTTGATCCATCACCGTTTTTTAGCTCACTGCACCATCCCAGTTCAGAACCTGGCTATATGCAAATTAGTCTGTCCCTGGCCCAGTGCATCATCCCCTTTTCCAAAATCGGTTTTATCCACACTATGTGTGGGAGGGTATACTCAGACGTGAGTCCCTTGCTCATTGCACCATCAGGATCCAAGCAAGCCGGGCCGAAGAAGGCTGTGATGCCAGAAACCGGTCCCCGGAAGCTTGTTTCCTTCCCAGTATAAGAATTGGCTTGGTAGTTTGGTTTGCCCTGTTCCCATCATGCACTGGGACAGGAACATACTAATTTGCATATAGCCAGGTTCTGAGCTGGGATGGTGCAGTGAGCTAAAAAACGGTGATGGATTAAAACCATGATCTATTGACTTGGTAAGAGTATTCTGCATCATTCAGAAACTCTGTCCATCACCACCCCCTTTTCCAAAATCGGTTTTATCCACACTATGTGTGGGAGGGTATACTCAGACGTGAGTCCCTTGCTCATTGCACCATCAGGATCCAAGCAAGCCGGGCCGAAGAAGGCTGTGATGCCAGAAACCGGTCCCCGGAAGCTTGTTTCCTTCCCAGTATAAGAATTGGCTTGGTAGTTTGGTTTGCCCTGTTCCCATCATGCACTGGGACAGGAACATACTAATTTGCATATAGCCAGGTTCTGAGCTGGGATGGTGCAGTGAGCTAAAAAACGGTGATGGATTAAAACCATGATCTATTGACTTGGTAAGAGTATTCTGCATCATTCAGAAACTCTGTCCATCACCACCCCCTTTTCCAAAATCGGTTTTATCCACACTATGTGTGGGAGGGTATACTCAGACGTGAGTCCCTTGCTCATTGCACCATCAGGATCCAAGCAAGCCGGGCCGAAGAAGGCTGTGATGCCAGAAACCGGTCCCCGGAAGCTTGTTTCCTTCCCAGTATAAGAATTGGCTTGGTAGTTTGGTTTGCCCTGTTCCCATCATGCACTGGGACAGGAACATACTAATTTGCATATAGCCAGGTTCTGAGCTGGGATGGTGCAGTGAGCTAAAAAACGGTGATGGATTAAAACCATGATCTATTGACTTGGTAAGAGTATTCTGCATCATTCAGAAACTCTGTCCATCACCACCCCCTTTTCCAAAATCGGTTTTATCCACACTATGTGTGGGAGGGTATACTCAGACGTGAGTCCCTTGCTCATTGCACCATCAGGATCCAAGCAAGCCGGGCCGAAGAAGGCTGTGATGCCAGAAACCGGTCCCCGGAAGCTTGTTTCCTTCCCAGTATAAGAATTGGCTTGGTAGTTTGGTTTGCCCTGTTCCCATCATGCACTGGGACAGGAACATACTAATTTGCATATAGCCAGGTTCTGAGCTGGGATGGTGCAGTGAGCTAAAAAACGGTGATGGATTAAAACCATGATCTATTGACTTGGTAAGAGTATTCTGCATCATTCAGAAACTCTGTCCATCACCACCCCCTTTTCCAAAATCGGTTTTATCCACACTATGTGTGGGAGGGTATACTCAGACGTGAGTCCCTTGCTCATTGCACCATCAGGATCCAAGCAAGCCGGGCCGAAGAAGGCTGTGATGCCAGAAACCGGTCCCCGGAAGCTTGTTTCCTTCCCAGTATAAGAATTGGCTTGGTAGTTTGGTTTGCCCTGTTCCCATCATGCACTGGGACAGGAACATACTAATTTGCATATAGCCAGGTTCTGAGCTGGGATGGTGCAGTGAGCTAAAAAACGGTGATGGATTAAAACCATGATCTATTGACTTGGTAAGAGTATTCTGCATCATTCAGAAACTCTGTCCATCACCACCCCCTTTTCCAAAATCGGTTTTATCCACACTATGTGTGGGAGGGTATACTCAGACGTGAGTCCCTTGCTCATTGCACCATCAGGATCCAAGCAAGCCGGGCCGAAGAAGGCTGTGATGCCAGAAACCGGTCCCCGGAAGCTTGTTTCCTTCCCAGTATAAGAATTGGCTTGGTAGTTTGGTTTGCCCTGTTCCCATCATGCACTGGGACAGGAACATACTAATTTGCATATAGCCAGGTTCTGAGCTGGGATGGTGCAGTGAGCTAAAAAACGGTGATGGATTAAAACCATGATCTATTGACTTAGTAAGAGTATTCTGCATCATTCAGAAACTCTGTCCATCACCACCCCCTTTTCCAAAATTGGAGTGGTAAATGGCTTTTGTCATTTTACAGCTCGGTGTGGATAGCACTGTGCTAGTCCTATGCATTAAGACTTTGCTGTACAAATGACAGAAGACTTTATCCATTTCTATCTCGGCGTGGATAGCACTATGCCAATCCTATGCTTAAAAACTTTGATAGAAAAGCAGACATTTGAGGTCAGCAAATTTAGAGTGTCGCTGGTGTTGAGTGTGCTCTATACAGGAGCTGCCTTCCACCTAAACTTGGGAACTACGCAGAATTCTCTCCTTTTTTGCATAGTTTATGCTTCACTCTATGCCTGCAAGGGAATTGTTTTGACTTATACTGGGTGCACCTTGTGTCTGGACAAAGCTAAGCCTCTCTGAAGAGTTGAAATGACAGCGAAACACGTGTCAAGGGTTGCTTTTATTCATTTCAGGTTGGCTTGGATGGTATTTTACTAATTTATAGCTGTAATATTGTGCCTGCAGTGGTAAATGGCATTTGTCATTTTACAGCTCGGCGTGGATATCACTGTGCTAATCCTTTGCTTAAAGACTTTGCTGTACAAATGGCAAAAGACTTTGTCCATTTCTATCTCGGCATGGATAGCACTGTGATAATCCTAAGCTTAAAAACTTTGATAGAAAAGCAGACATTTGAGATGAGCAAATTAGGAGTGTCGCTGGTGTTGAGGGCGCTGTATACAGGAGCTGCCTTCCACCTAAACTTGTGAAATACCCAGAGTTCTCTCCTTCTTTTTTGCATAATTTATGCATCAATCTATGTCTGCAGGGGAATTGTTTGACTTTTAAAGGGTGCTCCTTTGTGTCTGTACACAGCTAAACCTCCCTGAAGAGCTGTAATCACAGCGAAACACATGTCAGGGGTTGCTTTTATTCATTTCAGGTTGGCATGGATGGTATTTTACCAATCCAAAGCTGTAATATTACACCTGGAGTGGTAAATAGCTTTTGTCATTTTTCAACTCGGTGTGGATAGCACTGTGCTAATCCTGTGCTTAAAGACTTTGCTTTACAAATGGGAAAATACTTTGTCCATTTCTATCTCGGCATGGATAGCACTGTGATAATCCTATGCTTAAAAACTTTGATAGAAAAGCTGACATTTGAGGTGAGCAAATTTAGAGTGTCGCTTGTGTTGAGGGTGCTCTATACAGGAGCTGCTTCCACATAATCTTGGTAACTATCCAGAGTTCTCTCCTTCTTTTTTGCATAATTTATACATCACTCTAAGCCTGCAAGGGAATTGTTTTGCATTTTAAAGTTGCTCCCTTGTGTCTGGACAAAGCTAAACATCTCTGAAGAGCCGTAATGACAGCCAAGCACCTGTCAAGGGTTGCGTTTATCCATTTCAGGTTGGCTTGGATGGTATTTTACTAATCCACAGCTGTAATATTGTGGCTGGAGTGGTAAATGGCTTTTGTCACTTTACAGCTCGGCGTGGATAGCACTGTTCTAATCCATTGCTTAAAGACTTTGCTGTACAAATGGCAAAAGATTTTGTCCATTTCTATCTCGGCGTGGAAAGCACTGTGCTAATCCTATGCTTAAAAACTTTGACAGAAAAGCAGACATTTGAGATGAGCAAATTAAGAGTGTCGCTGGTGTTGATGGTGCTCTATACAGGAGCTGCCTTCTACCTGAACTTGGGAACTACCAATAGTTTTCGCCTTCTTTTTTGCATAATTTATGCGTCATTCTATGCCTGGAAGGGAATTGTTTTGAATTTTAAAAGGTACTCCCTTGTGTCTGGACAAAGCGAAACATCTCTGAAGAGCTGTAATGACAGCGAAACACGTGTCAGGGGTTGCTTTTATTCCTTTAAGGTTGGCTTGGATGGTATTTTACCAATCCAAAGCTGTAATTTTGTGCCTGGAGTGGTAAATGGTTTTTGTCATTTTACAGCTCGGCGTGGATAGCACTGTGCTAATCCTATGCTTAAAAACTTTCCTGTACAAATGGCAAAATACTTTGTCCATTTCTATCTCGGCGTGGATATCACTGTGCTAATCCCATGCTTAAATACTTTGATAGAAAAGCAAACATTTCAGGTGAGCAAATTTAGAGTGTCGATAATGTTGAGGGTGCTCTATACAGGAGCTGCCTTCCCCCTAAACTTGGAACTACCCAGAGTTCATTCCTTCTTTTTTGCATAATGTATGCGTCACTCTATGCCTGCAAGGGAATTGTTTTGACTTATACTGGGTGCTGTCTTGTGGCTGGACAAAGCTAAACCTCTCTGAAGAGCAGTAATGACAGCAAAACATGTGTCAGGGGTTGCTTTTATTCATTTCAGGTTGTCTTGTATGGTATTTTACCAATCCAAAGCTGTAATATTGTGCCTGGAGAGGTAAATGGCATTTGTCATTTTACAGCTCGGTATGGATAGCACGGTGCTAATCCTATGCTTAAAGACTTTGCTGTACAAATGGCAAAAGACTTCACATTTAACATGAGCTTCTATTGGAATTCCATAGAGCATATTATCAAGCCCATTATCGCCACTTTATCAGCAGTTTCCTGCCGATAAAACGGCAATAATTGTATTGACCAGGCTTGATAATATGCCCCAAAGAGATTATTAAGATTATCGCCGCTTTTATCGGGAGGAAAACTGCCAATAAATTAGCGATAAAGGGCTTGATATTAGGCCCTTGTGAATTCCCATAAGGGAACCTGGGCTGCTATGGGAATTTCCAAGGCCCTATTATCAAGCTCATTATCACCATTTTATCAGAATTTTTCCTGCCGATAAAAGCGGCGATAATGTATCGCCTTTTGTTGATAATGTGCCAATTTGTTTCGTGCCCTCCATCGCATTTTGCGATGCAGGGTGCAGGATACGAGATTCATTTTATAAATTTAATTGTTTACTTACCTGCAATCATACAAATTCCGCTGTTTATAACCCCCCATCCTGCCCCTCCCCCGAGCCACTTGCCGCGGCCACGGCTGAGTCAGTTACTTGAACTTACCTTAAGGATAATACATTTAAAAAAAGTATATATTATAAAATTGTCACCTGTGGAAGTTACAAAAAACACAGTTACTAGATATATTTTACAACACAAAATAATTTGTGAAACATTTCATTTGCCTTTTTTACTGTTCTCAGAATAGGTTGAATTTCACTACAAACAGTGAGTTCAATAGTACTCATCACATACCAGCGGGCAAAAAAAAGACAATCCATAAGGATATCTTAAAAAAAAAACAGTCAACATTCTCGATAACTAAATAAAAAATAGAAATAAAACATAGCTTAATTTTTTTTTTCTAAGACCAATTTCTTACGTAAACATAACATATCTCATACAATCATAAAATAACAACACATTCTGATTCATTTTCCTACACTGTAAATAATGTTACTTAGAAATAGATGCTGACAAAATACACAGCAAAACGTCCTCAATGGTTTTGCACACTTTTCCTTACAGCCAAATAGTATGTATCAAGTCCTTTGTTTGGAAGTTGTTTCATAGTAATCCTGAACGTCCGCCTCCCAGCCTTCTGATCCAAAACCTCCAACATCATCTATGGGTCCTCCAGGACTCATCGATCAGTCCGACGCTGTACAACATCTACAAAGGCCACCCTAACACAAGTAGCCACCATCACAACTTCAACAACATCTCCTACACAAAGAACACCCAGCTCATTGTCTTCCTCACCAAGAAGCCACATACCACGAAAAGCAAACTCCACGACACTATGAAGGACGTCACTAAGTACATAAAAAGCAGCACTGTAAACACAAACTGGCAGAAGATGAAGGTACTCATCCTCAGACTCACTGCATCAGCCTCAGACAACTCTTGCTACCTGACTACAGTGTGAAGAGTACCAACACCTACCAACCATGTGCAAAACATAGGATTCAACATCAACTGCTCTTTCACCATGTGTAAGCAAGTCTACACCGTGTCCGTGTACTGGTATAACACCCTCCACATGCTCCGCCACATTTACAAGTGGATCGTAACCAAAAGAAGAAGAGTGACACAGGCCCTCATCAGCAGCAGAGTACATTGTGGTAAAACACTCTACACATGAATTCTAGCCAAACACCTACAAGAACTACAACAAATCCAAAAGACCACTATGTGACTGATCATCAATGTCCCTGGCTGCACCCACATCACCCACCACCTGATACACCTACACTGCCTCAACATCAACAAAAGGATCACCTTCAAGCTCCTCAGCGTCACTTACAAAATTCTCTACAATACCCGAGTAATGTACCTTAACAGCAGTAATCCTAAAGGGCAAATTTTGATCTTAAAATTTTGTCTTTAAAAATATTAGGTAATAATTTGGTAACTCTTTGGGCAAACGTTGCTTAAAAACTAATTGAGTATCATTACACTGTATCCAACCTTTCAGACATTTTAAATAAACAATGTAATGTCCAGATGTGGTAGAAGGTCCATCATGAAAAATAATAGCAACAGCTTTAAAAGTTCTTCCTGATATTGACCATTGACCAGCTAAAACATTTTTTAATTGAAGTTTTCAATTTTGTTCCATCAGTTCTACAACATTGCAGCATTAAAATAACATACTTTCCATATGTTTGTATGAATAATGTTGATGACATTTCTGATTTACATTGGCTACACTCCATGTTTTGACTTGCTCCTCTAATTAGATTGTTAAAAGGCACTGATTCACAGTCAGCTAAAGTCAAATATATGAATCTCTCAGTGTCTATGTCAGTGCTACATGTAAACAAACAATTTTGACAGTCATGATGCCATTTATAAGAAAGACCAAAGAGGTTTTCAACAGCTATATCTTCATCTTCCAGTACACCCAGCATAAACATTAAAAATTCCTGGCAATCTTGCTGAATATCCTGTGTAAATTGACTAGAACCAGAACATATTTCTAAAACATTTCGAATATCGGAAAAAACTTTCTATTTTACTTTTATCACTAGTACATTTCTCATAAACAGAATTCAACATTGAACAGAATCTTTTGTCCCGATTTTCTACAACTTGCTGTTGGAAACTTTGAAGAAAAAAAACTATTAACAACTACATTAGCATAGCAGTTGACACCAGAAGTATTTTCAAACCAATAACCAACATTCTCTTCAACACTGTCCTTTTTCTTTTTGCTTGGAGGCGCAACTTCATTTTGTTTGTTTCTATGTCTACAGTTTCAGAACAGATATTCTCAAGTCTTCTTTTTCTACCTACTACACGCTTTTCAATCACTGGATATTGACCTATATTGGGTGCATATTCTCTTCTTAACCTGTTATACTCTTTCACACAGTTTATATCTGCAGAAATGTTTGTCTCATCAAAATCAATCAAGTACAATCCAGATAAAGTTTTGACTCGAGACAAAGCAACATATGACATACCTTCTTTAAACACGGTACTTCCAATATTTACTAAAGCACAATCTACACTTAAACTTTGAGATTTTTAAATGGTCAACCCATATGCCAAACAAACAGGAAACTGTTTTCTGCAGACATACAAATCTTTTACAAGCAAAAAACGAGCTGCACAATGACTAACTTGTTGTACTTCAGCAATTTGATCAAATTTGATTTTCAAAAATTCAATGCCAGCTTTGTTTACATAATTAACAAAATCAACAATGTTACCCATTGCTCCATTTACTGAACCTTTCTGCACGTTCAAATTACTTTGCAAAATTACCCTACAATTTACACATGCATACAAATTATTTTCTAAACCAGCAGTTTTACTTATCGATTTCTCTAAAGAATCCAATTTCCTCTTCAAGTTTTCACTCAAAATAATACTGATTCCTTCTTGTTCTATTATATCAATTGCTTCCAATTTTATAATTTCTTCTTTTTCCAACTTTAACATTTCTTCATTGAATATAGAACATTCACGCAGTGTTGACATTAAGCAGATTACAGATTTGTTTTCTGCAATTCTCATGTATATTTTCTCTGGGACAATATTTGCATTTGGAAACAAATTGGAAAGTAATCGTGTCTGTAAAGTTTGTTTGCCATGTTCGGTCAATTTTCCAATTCTTATATCTTTAAGAATAGTTATAATCAACATCATTTGCTTGTCGCATATTTGTAGTAAGTTCCTTATACTGAAAATATGACCAAATGTTTACATTGCCAATACTCCCCAAAGACTTTCTAGTATCTTAAAGACTGGCTGTCCTTTTACAGGAGTAAGTTGTAGAAGATCTCCAAAAACTATGACGTGTTTTCCTCTGAATAATACGTCATACTCTGTTTTAATAATTTGCTGCATTCTTAATTGCACAAAGGTAAGCATTAAATTTGAAACCATGCTTACCTCATCAATAATGAGAAGCTTCTTTTTCTTCAACACTCTTGAAACTTCATAAAAAGCTTCTCCAGATAGCTTGTGGTTTTGTAATTTGTTGTCATGCTCTACTGGTAGCATTAATAAACGATGTAAAGTAATTCCTTTAATATTGTGTGCCGCTAACCCAGTTGGAGCAGTTACAACACAAGACAAATGCGAGTCAGTTATTTTCTGTAGAAAACCTGCTATTACTTTAAATAAAAATCTTTTTCCTGTTCCAGCTTGTCCACTCACATACATACGGAAAGGTTCAAATGATGAGCAAGAGCACTCTTTCTTCTCATGAAGAAATCCATGTTAAACTGTTCACTCACTTGCTCATATATTTCTTTCTGCTCAAGATTTAGTTGGTCTTCCAAGTTTCCTAAGTTTGTTAGATGTTCTTGACCTTGATACATTACTGTTTCCACCTCTTCCATAGCAGTTGCTGCTTCATTTAGAACAATTGGTTCTCCCAGTGGGTCCTGACTCAACGGAGCAGCAGTTTCACTGTCTTGAGAACTGTCTCTAGCAATCTCAGCTGCAATTGTAGCTTCTTGCTCAATTTCGTCATTCAACATTTTGACATAATTAGCAAAAACAGGACATTCTATAGTACCTTTAGTTGCATTGAAGGAATCTTCATAGCGGTGAAAATCTCCAAGTAATTCCAATTCTGAACGCCATGGCTTGAAAAGTTGCAAAAGAGCTAAATAGTAAAATTCCCTTTTGTCAGGTGTTTCGCAACTCAGTTTACGGTGATTAATCATATGTCTTTTTCTTTGTTTCACCAGACATCCTTCAGAACCAATAACGGCATATATACCGTTATTAATGTTTTCGGTAATATTCCGTTTAAAAATATAGTTTTGCAGCACTTCATAGAGACTAATGTTCTCAAGATGATGACTTCTATTTGGATAATATGTATCCAGCATATTTGTTTTCACAATATCAGTACTTTCTGGCTCTTTTTCAGCTAAATATTCAATTTCTTGTACACATTTAAGAACTCGGTTTTGTGTTGCAGCAAGACCTAGACTCAACCAAATGATTCTTCTAGATTTGGAGTATAGACTTGCAGATAATAAGCGTTCCGAGCATTCATATTCTCCGATTTCTCGATGAGAAACTGTAAGTGTATAATTTCTTACTTAGACTCCCATATTTCCTTCAATTCCGTCTTTTCTGACTTTGTTATGTACAATGCCACATATCGAGCAACAGCAATGGAATTGTCAGCAACATATTGAATATCCATATTAGCATTCCACATGGACAAAATGAATGGGTTGTAGTCATTTATGTCTTTTGACTCTTCATTTCTTCTTAAGTTGTAGGTATTTTTTGGAGACTTTCTTGTGATAATATGTCGCAAAGATGACATAAAACTGTTCACTCTTCCTTTCGATTTGACAGGTCGACAACAGTATATGCCACAATGATGGCTTTTGAATCGTAAGACTTGTTGTCTTAAGTCCTTATCTTGTGTACTTTTGGGTACTTCACATGTAGCATATTCTTCAATAAAAGACGACACTGTATCATCTGAGTCTTTTCCAAATTTGGGAGCATCTTTGATCCATAATAGCATATGTATGTGAGGAGCACCTCTCGCTTTGTATTCCTTTCTCCAAAAGAAATCCAGAACCTCTCCAAGAGGAGGATTTTTTTTATTGGTGATAAAAGACATCATAGCTTCGAATCTATGATTGAAATACCTGCATACATTAACCGGATCCAAAGAGCACAATTCTCCAGGTGTCTTGTATTCGATATTTGGTATATTTGGTTTTGCCTCTCGAAGAAATTGAAGTAAATCATCCCAAGCATATTCAGCTCAGCTTAGATTAAGGAACCATGTAGGATTTCATAAGTTCCTTAGCATACATTTAAGTTCTCCTTGACGACGGTACCAGAACTCATTAGTACCACGCTGACATGCCACAGATTAATCAGCTGAGTTTCTAAAACATTATCTTTCTGCTGTACTTTATCCATAAATTCCTTTGCCGAAACATTTTGCAGATGTAGACCTGTTTTCAATATGTGGTTTACTGCATAAGAAATTCCAGACAAATCACTCTCAAACAAAATATGAAACAAATATGGAATACATTGTCGAAATCTTGCATCTTCTGCATATAATCTTGATGTCCGGTATTCATATGCAGGAATCTGCACAGGTCGTTCATCATATAGTCCTCCTTTTCCTGTAGGAAACAACTGAGGGAAACATCGAGCTTCCAAGTTTTTTTCCCGTACACTAATGGGACTTCCTTTTGCTTCTTTCATTTCAAATAACTCTATAGAATTCCCCATCATTCCTTTGGAATGCAATGGATGAACACTGTAATGTATGTAGATTTCTTCAGTTCTGGACACATCCACTTTTTCAATTTGTCCAGATGGCAAGTCAGTATCTTCTTGTACAGTTATTTTCTTCTTCTCCCACATACTCATTTGTGCAATATTGATTATGTTTTACCAGATACAATGTTGCCTTTTTGACTTTCCTAACATCCACTAATTCTAGCCAGATTTCCTTACTCTTAGTAGGAACGCCATTAACAGGAATAACTAAAGGTTCATCCTCTACATTTTCTACACCAATAGTTTCAATATTTTTCTTTAAATCTAGAGGCAAATATACAACTCTTCCCTTTAATCCTCTTTGTATATCAGAAGGAGGCAATTTTTCTGTCTTAGGCTCCATACGAACAATAGCCTGAAAGGGATGCACACATTGAAGAAGAATAGACTCATAGATATTTAAATCCATCAGTTCAGAAGGAATATTTTCCAACTCAAGAATATTATGCAGGGCTCTAGCAGGCATTTGTGCTCTTCTAATTTGTTATAACAATATTTACAAATACGCTGATCAGAACCCAAATCAAAACAATTCTCTACCAACAAATAAGTTGCAAAATCCTTCCACTCATTATTATTTTTCTTTTCACTTTTTAAAGAACAACATTCCTGGTTTGATTTTTATAATGAATTTGTCAACAACAGATACAAGATTAATTTGGCCTTTCTCCTGAAAGTACCTTAAACTGTATAATCTCTTGCTCAAAATGTTCTACACTGCACTGTCCTACATTCTCTTCCACATTTTCTTCTATTAATCTCTCACTTTCTGCACCGTCTTCCAGAAGACCAATGTAACTAATCTCAATTTCATCACAAACATTTGTTACATCTGATACAGATCCATGCAAAAGAGCACTGTTTAACTTTTTTAACATTAGTGCTGGACTTTTCGCGTAATACAATGTTCTGATTAATTTCCTCATCTGAGTATGATGAACTGCTAACATCCTGAAATGGTGGAAAACACTTTGACATACTTTTTTAGAAACACAAGGCAGAGAATGACCTTGCAAACCAGTATTTTCTCTGACTCTGCAAGGGTCTAGTCCTTGTAACATCTTCATCTTTTGTTTAACACTTTTCTTTGTATAATTACGTAAGAAATTGCGTAAAAAATCTATGGATTCTTGCCGCACACTGCAAATACTACTACAATTCCAAGTGTACAGTGGAGCTTTAGGACGTCTTCCTAAAACTTCATCAGCTAACACCTCTTCTGCATTTCTAGGAACAATTTTTTCTTTCTCAATAGGATAACCATTTCTAACCTCATAAGCACGACCACTGGTGTCAACGGCATGCAAAAAATCATTACTCTGAAGATAACTTTCTTCATTAAAAAAGGCTCAGAAGTTGAACTATGTTTCCATTCACCCAAAAATTACTTCTGTTAATTAGTCTTCTCCACTTACTTTTGGACTTCATTAAATGGATTCCCTTATCTAGTGATCTAACCCTATTGATTACTAAAAGAATTTAACTTTTAATTCCAAAGCTTTCTCAACTACATTTTTTATAGCTTTCTTTTTCTTATAAAATACTGTTTTTCTGTTTTTTTCTTATATTCCTTAATTTCTTTCATTAAATTTGATACCAATCTATTATAAAACATTTCTTTCCTAATTTCTATGAATTGCTTTTTTCTCCTTGTACTATACACAGTTTTGTCTGCACTTGATTTTGCATTATTCGTTTCTTTATTAGTAGTTTTTTTTTTTCGTTTCTGATACACTAAAGACATTTTGCTGAACTCTACTCTTAGTCTTTTCCTCAAAAAAGTGCTCCTGCTCTTTCTGTCTATTAAGACATCTCTCTTCATGTAAATCTTCTTGGTGAGTTATCTTGAAATACACACTTTTCTTCTGTTGTTTTCTCTTTTGGTCCTTTGTTGGCATGATGCAGTATTTTAGTACCGATAAACATAACTTATAATAAAAAAATATATAACATTACAAAAATATATATCAAATATTTTATTATATTACTTACAAGAACAGAGGGAGGAGTATGATGACAAACCTCGGAGTATAAAAATAAGAGGACTTACAGCAAAAGAACAAGGAGTATGAAGCAAGGAAAATATACTGACAGTACAATATAACGAAATATAGAAACAGCCGCGGCCCGTGGAGGGAGTTGCGATGGGGCAGGCAGGGGTGGGGGAGGGGCAGGGTGAGGAGTGATAAAGAACGGAATCTGGGGGCATATTACCAACAAGTAGCGATATTTATCGCTAAATAGGGTTATCAACAATTTTTTTATCGTTGCCTATGGTTGGGTATGTTAGCAGGGAAAACATGCTAATAGCAGAGTTTTTCTCCATTGTGCTAAAATATCCAGCGATAGTGGCGAAATGCATGAATATCGTTGAGAATACAGCAATATTCACGCATTAGAGACGAAATGGTCTTAGCCATGTTATCCACCTACCATTGGATAGAACGTCTAAGAACTGGTCTGGGCAAGTGTTAGTATTTGGAGATATTCGCGCTTAGCTCTAATATTTCCAACGCTACGCCTGCCTTGCTAATAGGCTATAGCCACGTTAGCGACTGCTTTCAGTCGCTAACTGGTTGGGTTTGCCCACTTTGCACGTCATTAGCGATAAACATCGCTGAAATGCAAAGCGGGTCCCAAACTGCTCGCTCTCGTCTAAAAGCTGTTGCTAACATCAGTTAGCAGTAGGTTGCTAATAGGGCAATTGAATTATCGGCGCATAGAGGCCGAAAACAGACGCTAAATTGGTGATAATAGGCTATCGCCCCCCTTGGTAATATGCCCCTTGCATCATTGCAGGTAAGTAAACAATTAAATTAATAAAATAAATTTCGGGATATATTATGAACAAAAGTCGATTAATTATTGTCGTTTTTATCGGCAGGAAAATGCTAATAAAGCAACGATAATGAGCTTGATAATATGGTCTTGAGAAATACCAGCCCAGGTTAACACTAGAACTTGGGCTTCTATAGCAATTTACAAGAAGCTATTATTAAGCCCATTTTTTTCGCCATTTTATCGGCAGTTTCCTGTCCATAAAACTTCGATAATTTTAACACTGGTCCTTAATATTATGGCCATCAGTGCCGTATTATCAGTATAGGGCGATACATTATCGCCGCTTTTACCGGCAGGAAACTGCCACTAAAGCGGTGATAATGGCCTCGATAATATATCCTTGTGTATTTTTTTTAGAAGCCCAGGTTAACACCATAACGTGGGTTTCTATGGGAATTCATAAGTATATATTATTGAGAGCATTATCACTGGTTTACCGGCAGTTTTCTGTCGATAAAAGCGGTGATAATGTATCGTCCTTTATTGGTAATATGGCCCATAATCACTTAGTGTACAGAGGCACAAAATGATATTAAAGAAAAAAACATAGCAGCATGCATTATAGCAAAACACATTTACTACTATAAAATGTTTAATAACGGATGAATATAGGAGCATATTATCAATACAGGCAATAACATTATCAACACTTTATCTGCAGTTTCCTGCCGATAAAGTGGCGATAATTGTATCGCCGAGTCTTGATAATATACCCCATAATTCGTTAATGTACAAAGATACACTACACAGACGCACTGCTATACAACTTTTCAACTCACCTTTCAAATTGAATTCTAGATTAACAAGAATACCACTCACACAGTGGATATTCTTCCACAAAAGTACAGTGTTTAAAGCACAACCTTCAAATTGAACATTTTCCCTCTCATTGTACGCTTACATACATATTAATAATTAATTAAAAGTCCTGTTCACATTAATTCAAAAGAAAACACACATTTCAATTGGTTTAACATTCCAAAGTTTTCGTAACTGATATTGGTATCTCCATTTTTTGAAAATTTTAGTTTCTATTTTTGAATGTCTGTATCAAGCGTTATATTACGCTGACAGGAGGTCTGCCACTCTTTCACTATGATGATGTCATCAGGGATGTCATCAGTGAAGTAATTTGAGATGTCATCAGTGATGTCAAGAGTGATGTCACTGACCATGTCATGAGTCATGTAATATGTGACATCATCAGTAGTGCATTGCGGGCGCGCGAGTTATAGTTAGCTGATCTAACTATAACAGAGGAATTTCAATGGTTTTGTATGAGTGAAATGTCCAGCTAACTTAACATAGGTGAAACCTATGGTTTTTTCAGTGAATTTCTAATGTTTTTTAAACGCTGAAACCTATGTTTTTTTCAGTGAATATTTATATATATATATATATATATATATATATATATATATATATATATTACCTACTGGCGGTCGCCAGTAGGTATATATAGTTAGGATTTTTTCTCTATGGGTTTTTTGAAAATTCTATGTCTAATAACTTTGGCGTTTGTGGACGGAATCGGCTGAAATTTTCAGGAAAATGGCACATTTTGTTTCTGAGCAGCCCTTGAAAATTTGGGGGGGGTTCGTCCAGTGGGGGCCGAGAAAAAAGGGGGGTCCCAAAACGTGTTTTTAACATTGAGTTTTCCATAGGGCGGTTGGCCTCACTTTTAGCCCGAACGGCTGAATGGATTTGCACGAAACTTGGCAAAATTGTAGGGACTGGTAGCCCGATGTGCCTTTTGTAGGTCTCAATATATGTGCTCCAGTGGATTTTGAGAAATTAACGTTTAAAAAAGATATATATCTGTAACAGCGGACCGGTTAGCGCTCTGGTTCGCGGACTTTTCGCGCAACGGAGCTTTGTGAAGCGAAGCTGATTGGTTCTCCGGCGTCTGTCAACATTCCAAACAGTCCGTAGCGGCCGCCATCTTGTCTCTCGGTAGGATCGAGAGACAAGAGGAGGTCAAAACAAAGGGGGAAATAACTATAAGGGGGCATAGTAGATCCTCGCTGACCCCCTAGGTTTGATGTGGAGGTTTTAAAAGGGCCCCGCGGGGCAAAAAAAAAACAAAATAATAATAATCGAACGGCTGAATGGATTTGCACGAAACTTGGCAAAATATTAGGGACTGGTAGCCCGATGTGCCTTTGCTAGGTCTCAATATATGTGCTCCAGTGGATTTTGAGAAATTAACGTTGAAAAAAAGATATATATCTGTAACAGCGCTCCGCTTCGCGTACTTTTCGCGTTACGGAGCTTTGCGAAGCTGATTGGTTCTCCGGCGTCTGTCAACATTCCAAACAGTCCGTAGCGGCCGCCATCTTGTCCCTCGGTAGGATTGAGAGACAAGAGGAGGCCAAAGCGAAGGGGGAAATGACCATAAGGGGGCATAGTAGATCATTCCTGACCTCTTAGGTTTGATGTACCATTTTGCCAAGTTTGGTGTAATTCCGTTCAGCCATTCAGGCTGTAGACGTATGTAAATGTCCTATGGAAAATTGCATGGGGAAAACACATTTGAAAGTGTTGAAATTTAGAACCAATTAAAATGTTACTTTGGTTTTGTATTTGTGTGTGATGAAAGTTAATTGGTTATGTATATATGTCAAATGAGAGGAAACCACAGCCATTTTGTGATACTACTGTCTGAGGTACATTTGTGAGGAATTTTTGGTGGTGAATTTCTGGTGTTTGATTTACACAGTACTAACACTTCTGCTACTTTTAAAAAGGTGAGTTGTTAATTTGTAAGGGGAACTATGTTGTACACTTGAAGATAATTTGAAAAATGTTTTCTGTTATTTATTTGCAGTCCTTCTGTTATACTAAATACTTGATGAAGTTAGTTTTATATTATGTATTACTAAAAACGATAAATGAAAGTGATTATTTTTTTCTGCAATTTACAGCAAGCAATTTCAAAATAAAATGGCTCACAATGAAGAGACCGTGGCAATTTCTTTTGAATTGTCCACTACATTGATTGAAATTGAGAGCACCAATAATGAAATATTGTCACAAGGAGGACATGACTTGTATGATTCCATTAGATTGATTGAAATGGACAGCACCAAGAATGAAATATTGTCACAAGGAGATGACTTGAATGATTCCACTACATTGATTGAAATTGAGAGCACCAATAATGAAATATTGTCACAAGGAGGAGATGGCTTGTATGATTCCATTAGATTGATTGAAATGGACAGCACCAATAATGAAATATTGTCACAAGGAGGAGATGACTTGAATGATTCCACTACATTGATTGAAATTGAGAGCACCAATAATGAAATATTGTCACGAGGAGATGACTTGAATGATTCCACTACATTGATTGAAATGGACAGCACCAATAATGAAATATTGTCAGAAGGAGGAGATGACTTGAATGATTTTTTTGATCAATCTCTTGATGGCGAATTTATCGAGTGTTTGGAGACCATAGAGTTACAAGAATCATCATTGCAGACTTTTAATGAGGAGATTCCAGATGAGATGATTGAAGAGGAAATTACTGATGAGGACATGTTACTAGTTGTTTCAAATTTAGAAAATTCTGAAGAATAAATTTATATTTAGAAATCAAAAATTGTTTGAGACATTATTTATTTTTATTTTTAATTTATGAGGTTGTAGCGAAGTGATTGTAGTATAAAATGAGACTTATAGTATAGAGTGCAACATTTTTATGTTACATGGTAAGTTTACTCATATTTACTTCCCTTCTGCCACTATATTATCTCCAATGTGTATTTGACATGTCTTCTTCATCTCCGGCCTCCTTTCTCTCACTGTGTGTCTCCGATGCATCTTATCGCTGGTATTTTGTGTAATTACAGAAGAGAGTAAAATAAAATAGTTCGGAACGTGAAAAGGGGGCAAAGTAGAGTACTCCTCACCCCCTAGGCCTTTTTAGGCGGTCCCAAAAGGATCAGTTTCTGCTTTCCTGAGAGATTATGGTATGAGTTCCATATACCACAATAACTTGCATTACAACATGCAAGATATCTATCTCCTATTACCAACTTTTGGAGATATTCGCGCTAAGCGCGAATATCTCCAAAAAGTAACACCTGCCCTGAGCAGTTCTTAGCCATGTTATCCAATGGGAGGTGGATAACATGGCTAAGAGTATTAGCTCGGTAATGCATGAATATCGCTGACTTTTTAGCGATATTCATGCATTGCGGCCGTTTATTATCGCATTTGCGATAAACCTTGATAATAGTAAGGTTTATCTTCGATAATTTCTGACGATGCTTAGTGGTAAAAAATTGGTTGGTAAGCATCGTTAGCGATAAATATCGCTTAACTTTGGTAATATGCCCCAACGTCTGTTAACGTTCGATTCGAAGGAAATGAGGAAGTGTTGAAAAACATTGTCTGCGCCATCTTGCCTTTTTTGAAATGCCACACTTTTGTCGTGCACGGCAGCCATTTTAGATGTCTTGACCAGACCCACTCTCTGCACGCTGTCGATTCGTAGCATGGCTCCTCACCCTCGTAAGCATCTCCCCCAGGCACTGGTCACCACCGCTCTCTGTCTTATGCATGGGCAATAAACCTTCCCCCATCTGCGCTGCTCTTCCCTGAGAATCACACTCTGTGCCCGCCCGACACCTCCCTTTCGCCCTATTCACTACCGCACCCTCTGACACTCCTCTTCCTCTGTGTCCGAATGTCCAGGCCGGTCCTAGGCTATCAGCTAGCCCTGCAGATGTAGTTTATGGCCCCAGCTGTAAAGAATCACCCCTCTTCAAAGGAGTTATAGTAGATCAAGGCCCACACCCGATGTGATCCGTCACAGCACACGCGTTCCTACTATCTGAAAACCATCCTGTATTGTGATTGGGGAGGGGACCGAGCCTGAAGCGGAAGATTCCAGGAATGACTCTTTGTACATCAAAGTTTTTACAATTATGTGTCACATTAAAAATATATAGCACTCCAACAAAGTAGTAGGAATATAAAACTTTAATAACATATAAATATATACAACAAAACAAAAACAGTAAAAACATTTAAACAACGAAGAGACCGTGGCAATTTCTTTTTAATTATCCAATAGATTTATTGAAATTGACAGCACCAATAATGAAATATTCTTGTCAGTAGCGGTCTGTTGTGCGAATAGTTCCAAGGCAGCAGAACGCGCTGAAATCTAGATGGCACGAAAGTGATGTCTAGTAAGTTGCCGCCCAGCAAAAAACGGCGTGGGGCGCCGCGGGGGTGAGTGAGTCCAGTAGGCACCACAGCTATTCTTACCGGCATTGCAGAATTACTGCTGGGGACAATGCCTGTGCTGTAGCAGGGTCACAGCAGAAACAAAAAGGATTCTGTTGAAGATGTTGTTGATTTTCAATTTGAAAACAGTTCTGGTGTCAACTGCTATGCTAATGTAGTGGTTAATGTTTTGTTTTCTCTAGAAAATGTAAAAGAGGGGGAGGCAGTCCAAAGTTCCGTTAAAAGGGCAAAGGAAAGGATCGGTGGTTTGAACTATCAGTCAAAAAGGGGAGGGGGTGCAATAATTTTTCCTACCGGGTCACACTGTGCTTTCACCGGAAGTAAGGTCTGCAGGATTGTAGTAATTCAAAGTGAGGCTGGCGCCAGCATGGGAGCGCCGACGTCCCGCGGATACAGTTTCGTCACTCCACGGGCGATCATGGCAGTCATTCCCCATCGGGGGTCGGAGACTCCCGCGGCTCCTCTAGAATCTTCAAGGTCGTGGAGGACTACGGTGGTGGAGTCAACCAGTGACCGGGCCATTTCTTTATGTTGGGCCCGCTCTTGCCAGGTCGACCGCCATTTTGAGAGTTCGGCAGCTACCGGCGATCGCGGGGTCACATGAGCGGACGGGCTCCACCCTGCCGGGCGAGACGTTGCAGCATGGCCACAGTGGAAGAACCGTTATCTAGGTCGTTCCGAAACTGTGCAGCACTGTAGTTGTTAGGATGCCACCGCCTGGAGCGCTGAGGGTGCAGCTGGGAAGCCTCCACCTGGGGAGGCGGGAGAGGCCTGTTCGCACCGTCTCTCCCTCCCAGTGCACCCCACGGCGTCTCGCTTGAGATTTGTTATGGCCGGACCAGGCGATGAGGACGAGGGGGGGGTCGGAGGCATGTGCAAGACATCCCCCTCCAGTGTTGTCGCAGCCATTATAAAAGAAAGAAGTGTCCCGTCCGTCTTCGGGCCGGGCTTCCGGTGGATGTCGGCCGGACGCCCCTGGCTCTGGCCCCATGAACGGGTTTCTTGGTTTATCGGCTGCAGCCGGATCCCGTCGGCCTCGGCCCCCCGACCGTTGGTGGTCGGACCGGAAGAGCATGTGGCGGGACTACCTGCAACTCTCAAGGGCCACCGCGGCCGGACTGGGAGAGAGAGGGGAGGGTCGAGGAGACATTCCCCCCCCCTGCAACTGTTCAGCGTTGTAAAGGCAATCCCCTGGCCGGGTCCCGCTGGTCTCGGCCTCTCCTCCGGCTACACCCTACGTTAGGATCTCCTGGCCGAGGCGTGGCAGCAGGACCTGCCTTATATGGGCTGCTCCCGGCTGGGCGTAGCCGGAACCCTGCCCCACCTTGGAAGTTTCCAGAGTGGGGGTGGATGTTCTACTGACTTGCATTTTCCCTAGTCTATCGATTTTTTTGGCGTGGCAGGCGGTGGGACAGCGAGGGGTGATTTGGTTTCTCTTACTGTTTTTCTGGTCTCTCACCACTGGCATATTTTAACGTTTTCTTGTTTCTAGGACATTAATAGGTTTTATCATTACGTTATGTTATCGTTTCTTTGTTCGTTGTTTAATAAAAGTTCATGTTCATCAGTGGCCTACTGATTTTCGTTTTCCTATTTTTTTCTTTCCAGGTTGTTTCATGGTAAAGTTTCTGTTAACAGGATACAGTGATCACTTCGTTATTATTGCATATGTCCTTTTCACTAGGGGTGCTCTCTGGTCGGGCCAGATGACGTATCTCTAGTAAATGGTCCGGGTGAAAAAGGTGCATCAATCAGTGGGGAGTAGATAGGCATGACAGATTACAACGGGGGAGAACGGTCCGCATTACGTACCCTTTCACTACTTGCAAAGATTTTCCTACGTTTATTTGCAAACAGGGAATACCTCCAAAAAGAACTAATTCCCAAACAGTCAATGTTCGGACAATCAATCAATCAATGAGGAATGAAATAGGTACGACGTGTTAAAGGCTTGCGTTACCTACCCTTCACTATCTGCAAAGGGAGATAGAATATTCCTATTCTTCCTCGTTTGCAGGTAGAGAAGATCGTTAAGAGAATTAACTTCGAACAATTCAATGCTCGATTGAAACAATCAACAAGGGGTACTGTGAACACAAATGAACGCCGCTTATATACATACGCATTGCTATTTTCAACAGGTTGTTCCTAATGTTTCTATTTTAGCGAGGTCAAAAGAGATCCCATTAGTGGCCTACTGATTTTGCTCGATTCCTTTTGTTTTTTTACACGATTTTTCGCTATCTGCAAAGACTAAACAGAGTATTGCGACTCTGTGCTTGTTTGTAAATAGAGAATGAACCAAAGAGAACAATCAATCAAATGGAGAGAGAAGCAGGCACGACGGATTACAAAGGGGGAAAGGGCTGCGTTAACTACCCTTCACTATCTGCAAAGAGAGAGTACTCCTAATAGAAATGAGGGGTGGGGGGCAGCAATCAAAGCAGATCAGTGTGCATAAACACGAAAAAAAAAATTCTTACCACGTACTTGACATTCGACAGCTTATGATATTTGCTATTAAAAAACCATTGAAATTCACTGAAAAAACCATAGGTTATAGACCATATATAGTTAGGAATTAGCATTTACAAAACCTTGAAAATTCACTGAAAAAACCATAGGTTATAGACCATATATAGTTAGGAATTAGCATTTAAAAAACCTTATTTTACTCACACAAAACCATTGAAATTCCATATATAGTTAGTTGCACTAACTATATATTGCGCACCCGCAATCCACTGCTGATGATGTCACATATTACATCATTCATGACATGGTCAGTGACATCACTGATGACATCACTGATGACATCTCAAATGACATCACTGATGACATCACTGATGACAACATCCAGTGACTATGTTTCTGTAAAGTTAAAATATGTCTTACATATTGAAGAATGAGTGGATGTATAAGTGTCTGGACGAAGGATTTAGTAGGTGCATGACTGAATGTATGAGTGAGTGATTAAATGTGTCTCACTGAGTGCATGGGTTAGTGACTAAACTGTCTTAATTTGTGCATCATTATGTCTGTTGTTCTGTAAACTGCTGCATGTGTTGATCAGTAGCTATATGAGTAACTATATGGGTTATTGATTGATTGCCCAAGTATTTGCATGGGAGACTGAGTGTGTGTGTGGCTGGATGGGAGGTGTGTGACTCTGTACAGATCAATGTGTACTTGTATCAATGATTGTATAAGAGAGTAAGTATGTGTTAGTATATGGTTGAAAACGTAAGGTGCTCTATGTTTAACTGTATAGAGTAGAAAATGGAAGTGTGATTGATTCTTTACAGGACTGACTAGGTGTGTGAGTAACTCCATGGATGAGTGGCAGAGTGTGAGTGTCTGTATAGGTGTATGAGTGCATATGATTGTGTTGTAAACATGAGTGATTGTATGTATGAATGATTGTATGGGTGAATGAGTGAATGTGTGTGTAGACGTAGGAATCAGTGAGTACGTATGTAGTAACTAGTATTGGTGTGTCAATGGTTTCAAAAATTATACTCTGTTTTTAACACTGGGTGAAACAGAGGTTATATTAAAATGTGAGGAGATGCATTGTATTGTCACATGAATGATATCATCAGTGATGTGATCATTGATGTCAAGTGAGATGTCATCAGTGATGTCATTTGAGATGTCATCAGTGATGTCATCAGTGATGTCACTGACCATGTCATGAATGATGTAATATGTGACATCATCAGCAGTGGATTGCGGGTGCGCAATATATAGTTAGTGCAACTAACTATATATGGAATTTCAATGGTTTTGTGTGAGTAAAATAAGGTTTTTTAAATGCTAATTCCTAACTATATATGGTCTATAACCTATGGTTTTTTCAGTGAATATATATATATATATATATATATATATATATATTACCTACTGGCGGTCGCCAGTAGGTATATATAGTTAGGATTTTTTCTCTATGGGATTTTTGAAAATTCTATGTCTAATAACTTTGGCGTTTGTGGACGGAATTGGCTGAAATTTTCAGGAAAATGGCACATTTTGTTTCTGAGCAGCCCCTGAAAATTGGGGGGGGGGTTCGTCCAGGGGGGGTCGAGAAAAAAGGGGGGTCCCAAAACGTGTTTTTAACATTGAGTTTTCCATAGGGCGGTTGGCCTCACTTTTAGCCCGAACGGCTGAATGGATTTGCACGAAACTTGGCAAAATTGTAGGGACTGGTAGCCCGATGTGCCTTTTGTAGGTCTCAATATATGTGCTACAGTGGATTTTGAGAAATGAACGTTTAAAAAAAGATATATATCTGTAACAGCGGACCGGGCAGCGCTCCAGTACGCGTACTTTTCGCGCAACGGAGCTTTGTGAAGCGAAGCTGATTGGTTCTCCGGCGTCTGTAAACATTCCAAACAGTCCGTAGCGGCCGCCATCTTGTCTGTCGGTAGGATCGAGAGACAAGAGGAGGCCAAAGCGAAGGGGCAAATTACCATAAGGGGGCATAGTAGATCCTCGCTGACCCCCTAGGTTTGATGTGGAGGTTTTAAAAGGGCCCCGCGGGGCAAAAAAAAAATAATAATAATAATAATCGAACGGCTGAATGGATTTGCACGAAACTTGGCAAAATATTAGGGACTGGTAGCCCGATGTGCCTTTGCTAGGTCTCAATATATGTGCTGCAGTGGATTTTGAGAAATTAACGTTCAAAAAAAGATATATATCTGTAACAGCGCTCCGCTTCGCGTACTTTTCGCGTTACGGAGCTTTGCGAAGCTGATTGGTTCTCCGGCGTCTGTCAACATTCCAAACAGTCCGTAGCGGCCGCCATCTTGTCTCTCAGTAGGATTGAGAGACAAGAGGAGGCCAAAGCGAAGGGGGAAATGACCATAAGGGGGCATAGTAGATCCTTCCTGACCTCTTAGGTTTGATGTACCATTTTGCCAAGTTTGGTGTAATTCCGTTCAGCCATTCAGGCTGTAGACGTATGTAAATGTCCTATGGAAAATTGCATGGGGAAAACACATTTGAAAGTGTTGAAATTTAGAACCAATTAAAATGTTACTTTGGTTTTGTATTTGTGTGTGATGAAAGTTAATTGGTTATGTATATATGTCAAATGAGAGGAAACCACAGCCATTTTGTGATACTACTGTCTGAGGTACATTTGTGAGGAATTTTTGGTGGTGAATTTCTGGTGTTTGATTTACACAGTACTAACACTTCTCCTACTTTTAAAAAGGTGAGTTGTTAATTTGTAAGGGGAACTATGTTGTACACTTGAAGATAATTTGAAAAATGTTTTCTGTTATTTATTTGCAGTCCTTCTGTTATACTAAATACTTGATAAAGTTAGTTTTATATTATGTATTACTGAAAACGATAAATGAAAGTGATTATTTTTTTCTGCAATTTAAAGCAAGCAATTTCAAAATAAAATGGCTCACAATGAAGAGACCGTGGCAATTTCTTTTGAATTGTCCACTACATTGATTGAAATTGAGAGCACCAATAATTAAATATTGTCACAAGGAGTAGATGACTTGTATGATTCCATTAGATTGATTGAAATGGACAGCACCAATAATGAAATATTGTCACAAGGAGATGACTTGAATGATTCCACTACATTGATTGAAATTGAGAGCACCAATAATGAAATATTGTCACAAGGAGGAGATGACTTATATGATTCCATTAGATTGATTGAAATGGACAGCACCAATAATGAAATATTGTCACAAGGAGGAGATGACTTGAATGATTCCACTACATTGATTAAAATTGAGAGCACCAATAATGAAATATTGTCACGAGGAGATGACTTGAATGATTCCACTACATTGATTGAAATTGACAGCACCAATAATGAAATATTGTCACAAGGAGGAGATGACTTGAATGATTTTTTTGATCAATCTGTTGATGGCGAATTTATCGAATGTTTGGAGACCATAGAGTTAGAAGAATCATCATTGCAGACTTTTCATGAGGAAATTGCTGATGAGGACATGTTACTAGTTCTTTCAAATTTAGAAAATTCTGAAGAATAAATTTATATTTAGAAATCAAAAATTGTTTGAGACATTATTCATTTTTATTTTTAATTTATGAGGTTGTAGCGAAGTGATTGTAGTATAAAATGAGACTTATAGTATAGAGTGCAACATTTTTATGTTACATGGTAAGTTTACTCATATTTACTTCTCTTCTGCCACTATATTATCTCCAATGTGTATTTGACATCTCTTCTTCATCTCCGGCCTCCTTTCTCTCACTGTGTGTCTCCGATGCATCTTATCGCTGCTATTTTGTGTAATTACAGAAGAGAGTAAAATAAAATAGTTCGGAACGTGAAAAGGGGGCAAAGTAGAGTACCCCTCACCCCCTAGGCCTTTTTAGGCGGTCCCAAAAGTATCAGTTTCTGCTTTCCTGAGAGATTATGGTATGAGTTCCATATACCACAATAATTTGCATTACAACATGCAAGATATCTATCTCCTATTACCAACTTTTGGAGATATTCGCGCTAAGCGCGATTATCTCCAAAAGCTAACACCTGCCCTGAGCAGTTCTTAGCCATGTTATCCAATGGGAGGTGGATAACATGGCTAAGAGCATTAGCTCGGTAATGCATGAATATCGCTGACTTTTTAGCGATATTCATGCATTGCGGCCGTTTATTATCGCATTTGCGATAAACCTTGATAATAGCAAGGTTTATCTTCGATAATTTCTGACGATGCTTAGCGGTAAATAATTCGTTGGTAAGCATCGTTAGCGATAAATATCGCTTAACTTTGGTAATATGCACCAACGTCTGTTAACGTTTGATTCGAAGGAAATGAGGAAGTGTTGAAAAACATTGTCTGCGCCATCTTGCCTTTTTTGAAATGCCACACTTTTGTCGTGCACGGCAGCCATTTTAGATGCCTTGACCAGACCCACTCTCTGCACGCTGTCGATTCGTAGCATGGCTCCCCACCCTCGCAAGCATCTTCCCCAGGCACTGGTCACCCCCACTCTCTGTCTTATGCATCGGCAATAAACCTCCCCCCATCTGCCCTGCTCTTCCCTGAAAATCACACTCTGTGCCCGCCCGACACCTCCCTTTCGCCCTATTCACTACCGCACCCTCTGACACTCCTCTTCCTCTGTGTCCGATTGTCCAGGCTATCACCTAGCCCTGCAGATGTAGTTTATGGCTCCAGCTGTAAAGAATCACCCCTCTTTAAAGGAGTTATAGTAGATCAAGGCCCACACCCAATGAGATCCGTCACACCACACGTCTTCCTACTATCTGAAAACCATCCTGTATTGTGATTGGGGAGGGGACTGAGCCTGAAGCGGAAGATTCCAGGAATGACTCTTTGTACATCAAAGTTTTTACAATTATGTGTCACATTAAAAATATATAGCACTCCAACAAAGTAGTAGGAATATAAAACTTTAATAACATATAAATATATACAACAAAACAAAAACAGTAAAAACATTTAAACAACGAAGAGACCGTGGCAATTTCTTTTGAATTCCTGATGAGGACATGTTACTAGTTCTTTCAAATTATGAAAATTCAGAAGATGTTGCCTGGGGGTGGGTCGTCAGTAGCAGTCTGTTGTGCGAATAGTTCCAAGGCAGCAGAACGCGCTGAAATCTAGATGGCACGAAAGTGATGTCTAGCAAGTTGCCGCCCAGCAAATAACGGCGTGGGGCGCCGCGGGGGTGAGTGAGTCCAGTAGGCACCACAGCTATTCTTACCGGCATTGCAGAATTACTGCTGGGGACAATGCCTGTGCTGTAGCAGGGTCACAGCAGAAACAAAAAGGATTCTGTTGAAGATGTTGTTGGTTTTCAATTTGAAAACAGTTCTGGTGTCAACTGCTATGCTAATGTAGTGGTTAATGTTTTGTTTTCTCTAGAAAATGTAAAAGAGGGGGAGGCAGTCCAAAGTTCCGTTAAAAGGGCAAAGGAAAGGATCGGTGGTTTGAACTATCAGTCAAAAAGGGGAGGGGGTGCAACAATGTTTCCTACCGGGTCACACTGTGCTTTCACCGGAACTGAGGTCTGCAGGATTCTAGTAATTCAAAGTGAGGCTGGCGCCAGCATGGGAGCGCCGACGTCCCGCGGATACAGTTTCGTCACTCCACGGGCGATCATGGCAGTCATTCCCCATCGGGGGTCGGAGACTCCCGCGGCTCCTCTAGAATCTTCAAGGTCGTGGAGGACTACGGTGGTGGAGTCAACCAGTGACCGGGCCATTTCTTTATGCTGGGCCCGCTCTTGCCAGGTCGACCGCCATTTTGAGAGTTCGGTAGCTACTGGCGATCGCGGGGTCAAATGAGCGGACGGGCTCCACCCTGCCGGGCGAGACGTTGCAGCATGGCCACAGTGGAAGAACCCTTTTCCGGGCGCCTGGAGCGGTGAGGGTGCAGCTGGGAAGCCTCCACCTGGGGAGGCGGGAGAGGCCTGTTCGCATCGTCTCTCCCTCCCAGTGCACCCCACGGCGTCTCGCTTGAGATTTGTTATGGCCGGAACAGGCGATGAGGACGAGGGGGGGGGGGTCGGAGGCATGTGCAAGACATCCCCCCCCAGTGTTGTCGCAGCCATTATTCAAGACAGAAGAAGTGTCCCGTCCGTCTTCGGGCCGGGCTTCCGGTGGATGTCGGCCGGACGCCCCTGGCTCTGGCCCCATGAACGGGTTCCTTGGTTTATCGGCTGCAGCCGGATCCCGTCGGCCTCGGCCCCCCGACCGTTGGTGGCCGGACCGGAAGAGCATGTGGCGGGACTACCTGAAACTGTCAAGGGCCACCGCGGCCGGACTGGGAGAAAGAGGGGAGGGTCGAGGAGATATTCCCCCCCCCTGCAACTCTTCAGCGTTGTAAAGGCAATCCCCTGGCCGGGTCCCGCTGGCCTCGGCCTCTCCTCCGGCTACACCCTACGTTAGGATCTCCTGGCCGAGGCGTGGCAGCAGGACCCGCCTTATATGGGCTGCTCCCGGCTGGGCGTAGCCGCAACCCTGCCCCACCTTGGAAGTTTCCAGAGTGGGGGCGGATGTTCTACTGACTTGCATTTTCCCTAGTCTATCGATTTTTTTGGCGTGGCAGGCGGTGGGACAGCGAGGGGTGATTTGATTCTGTTTTTCTGGTCTCTCACCACTGGCATATTTTAACGTTTTCTTGTTTCTAGGACATTAATAGGTTTTATCATTACGTTATGTTATCGTTTCTTTGTTCGTTGTTTAATAAAAGTTCATGTTCATCAGTGGCCTACTGATTTTCATTTTCCTATTCTTTTCTTTCCAGGTTGTTTCCTGCTAAAGTTTCTGTTAACAGGATACAGTGATCACTTCGTTAATATTGCATATGTCCTTTTCACTAGGGGTGCTCTCTGGTCAGGCCAGATGACGTATCTCTAGTAAATGGTCCGGGTGAAACAGGTGCATCAATCAGTGGGGAGTAGATAGGCATGACAGATTACAACGGGGGAGAAAGGTCCGCATTACGTACCCTTTCACTATTTGCAAAGATTTTCCTACGTATATTTGCAAACAGGGAATACCTCCAAAAAGAACCAATTCCCAAACAGTCAATGTTTGGGGAAACAATCAATCAATGAGGAACGAAATAGGCACGACGTGTTAAAGGTTTGCGTTACCTACCCTTCACTATCTGCAAAGGGAGAGAGAATATTCCTATTCTTCCTCGTTTGCAGGCAGAGAAGATTCTTAAGAGAATCAACTTTGAACAATTCAATGCTCGATTCAAACAATCAACAAGGGGTACTGTGAACACAAATGAACGCCGCTTATGTACATACACATTGGTATTATCAACAGGTTGTTCCTAATGTTTCTATTTTAGGGAGGTCAAAAAGAGATCCCATTAGTGGCCTACTGATTTTGCTCGATTCCTTTTGTTTTTTTACACGATTTTTCGCTATCTGCAAAGACTAAACAGAGTATTGCGACTCTGTGCTTGTTTGTAAATAGAGAATGAACCAAAGAGAACAATCAATCAAATGGAGAGAGAAGCAGGCACGACGGATTACAACGGGGGCAACGGGGGCAAAGGCCTGCGTTAACTACCCTTCACTATCTGCAAAGAGAGAGTACTCCTAATAGAAATGAGGGGTGGGGGGCAGCATTCAAAGCAGATCAGTGTGCATAAACACGAAAATGTTTTTACTTACCACGTACTTGACATTCGACAGCTTATGATATTTGCTATTAAAAACCCATTGAAATTCACTGAAAAAACCATAGGTTATAGACCATATATAGTTAGGAATTAGCATTTAAAAAACCTTATTTTACTCACACAAAACCATTGAAATTCCATATATAGTTAGTTGCACTAACTATATATCGCGCACCCGCAATCCACTGCTGATCATGTCACATATTACATCATTCATGACATGGTCAGTGACATCACTGATGACATCACTGATGACATCTCAAATGACATCACTGATGACATCACTGATGACATCTCATTTGACATCATTCTTGTGCTAATACGATAAACCTCTTCAGACTCTAATATAACCTTAGATACACTCAGTGTATACAGACACTCACACACTGCCACTCATCCATGGAGTTACTCACACACCCAGTCAGTCATGCAAAGAAACAATCTCACCTCCATTTCTTCAACTATACAGTTAAACACACCTTACTTATTGAAACATATACTAACACATATTTACTCTCTTATACAATCCCTGATACAAGTTCACAATGATCGATACAACCACTCACTCATTCAGTGGCTCTCATGCACAGTTATTTATATATGCCAACTCTCACATGTACTGTGTTTAACATATGTACTTACTATGACATGTAGCATTGAGATATCCATTCACTCATCAATACACTCATGCACACAGTCAACTGCCCATGTAGCTGTTTCCACATGCAGTCTTGAACTCATACACCTAGTGAATAAACTGCTCACACATCTATGCATAGAGTCACACACCTTCCAGCCACCCCCACACAAACTCAATCTCCCATAGAAATACTTGGGCAACCAATTAATAACACATATAGCCTCTCGTATAGCTAATGATCAACACATGCAGCAGTTTACATCACAACAGACATAATGATGCACAAATTAAGACAGTTTAGTCACTAACCCATGCATTCAGTGAGACACATTTAATCACTCACTCATACAGTCAGTCACGCACCTACTAAATCCTTCATCCAGACACTTATACATCCACTCATTCTTCAATATGTAAGACATATTTTAACTTTACAGAAACATACAGTCACTGGATGTTGTCATCAGTGATGTCATCAGTGATGTCATTTGAGATGTCATCAGTGATGTCATCAGTGATGTCACTGACCATGTCATGAATGATGTAATATGTGACATGATCAGCAGTGGATTGCGGTTGCGCGATATATAGTTAGTGCAACTAACTATATATGGAATTTCAATGGTTTTGTGTGAGTAAAATAAGGTTTTTTAAATGCTAATTCCTAACTATATATGGTCTATAACCTATGGTTTTTTCAGTGAATATATATATATGTATGAAACCAACAGTCCTGTTCCGACAATAGAAGCCGGAATTCCTTCAGGTGCGGACCTCACGCCAACCTCAATTTTGCGATGCAGCCATACCAAAGAAGATCCAAATTCTCAGATGTATAGCAGAATAGAGTTATTTATTTTTTTGAAAATAAAGGTCAAATGTCCATCCGACATCAGTGATGTCATTTGAGATGTCATCAGTGATGTCATCAGTGATGTCACTGACCATATCATGAATGATGTAATATGTGACATCATCAGCAGTGGATTGCGGGCGCGCGATTTATAGTGAGTCCAACTAACTATAACGTGGGAATTTCAATGGTTTTGTATGAGTAAAATGTTCAGCTAACTATAACTGGTGTGAAACCTATGGTTTTTTCAGTGAATTTCAAAAGTTTTTTAAATGCTAATTCCTAACTATAACGAGTGTGAAACCTATGGTTTTTTCAGTGAATTTCAAAGGTTTTTTAAATGCTAATTCCTAACTATAACGATTGTGAAACCTATGTTTTTTTTAGTGAATTTCAAAGGTTTTTTTAAAAGCTAATTCCTTTCTATATCAAGTTTGTAACCTATGATTTTTTTTATTTTTTATTTACTGTTTTGTATAAGTGTTAATTTTTAATAATTAAAAAAAAAATATTCAAATGTTTTTTTAAAATAATTTTTTCCTGGGGCGCTCAGAGTGTGCGCACTGGTGAGCTTACCGTATCATTTTGTCTTGTAGCACTCAGGGTGCGCGCACCGGTAAGCTCTTCCGAGAGCGCAGCAAGAGCGCTAATTCTGTGTTCGTAAAAAAAAATATGTATGAAAACTAAATAATAATGCAAGACATTCAGTACCATACTTAAAAAAGCATTATTTTCGATTTACGAAATTAAAATGATTTTGCATTTCCGTAAAGCTAGCACAACGTCACTCAGACGCGCCGCGTAAGTGCCCCCGGAAGCGCCCACGTTCGTGCCGTGCAAGCAACCCCGGAAGCGCCTACGTTCGTGCCGCGTAAGTGCCCCCGGAAGCGCTCTGGTGCGCGCAGCGTAAGCGCGTCAAGTCATGTGACCTTAAAATAACTCTTTTTATTGGTTCCTAACAGTTTTTTTACAAAGAATGAAATCCCCACCCATTTCCTTCACTTCTTCTTTCACTTTTGTGACTGCAAGACCTGCCTTTTTGCTGTCGGAACTTTGTGGGAATAAAATCTTGGATTATCATGGCTGCCAGACCATCCAGCAGTGAAGATGACTCCAATGAATTTCTTGATGAAGAGCCTCCTCAGCCGAAAATAAAAGAACACTTTATTTGGAAAAAAAAATACTATTCCTCATGACCAGGAGAAAGTAAATGCTCCAAAAGTGGAGTGCAGTATTTGTCACACTGTCCTGTCATGGGGTGACCCCACTAAGAAATATTCTTCTGGTAATTCCACAATGATTCGCCATGTGGAGAGGAGGCACCCTCAGAATTTTGCCCGGGAAAGTGTCAGGGCTCTGGCACGAGAGGTTCCCAGTGATGGGGCCTCTACTTCAACCGGAGGACAAACTGCATCAAGAAGGGAGCAATCACAAGAGCTGATCCCTAACATTCAGCCTGCTTTTAAATGCAGATATTGCGATCAGCTAATTTGCTATGGGGAACAAAGTGTTCTGCTCATGGCTCGAGCATTGGAGAACCATCGCTGCCGTTCCCAGTCCTAATTTTGTTTTGTGTTTTTTTGCACCTGTTGAGCAGTTTCCCATTCCCTGTTTTTGTTTTTGTTCTAAAAAAAGGAAAAACGAAGAAAAAAAAAGTTCTTTTCAGAACTACCTCCAATTCTCATCAAAGAGCTGTGCTCTTAAAAAAATGAAAAAGAGTTAGTGAAGTGGAGGGCATTGATAGAGGAGAGGAAAATGAGTGAGAAAGCAAAGAAAGGGAAGAGAGGAGAAGGGAAGTGAAGTAGGGGGACTGAAAGAAGGTGAGTGTGGGGAAGGAGAGTGAGGAGAAGGAGAGTGAACATGGGGAATGTGGATATGCGAAGAAAATGTAGTAAAGGAACGGGGGTGTGGAAGGGTAAGAAAAGAGCAGTGATGTTTTGGAAAGACTACAGATACAGACTGGATAAAGACAAGTAAGTGTGAGACCAGGTAATTAAGGCAGTGAAGAAACAGAGAAAGTGAAAGAAAAATAAGAGTAGAAGACTGAAGGCCTCATTTTTGCACCTGCCTCACAGCAAGCGTAACACCGACGCAGGTCCTTTAACATGGGCCTGGCCCCATGTGAAAGGATGCGTTGCTGGAGTTGTGTCACTTTTGTGACACACTCCAGCAATGCATCACTTTTGCGCTTACAGATACGTCAGAAATACTGATGTATCTGTAAGTACTTCTGACATAGTGCGTCATAAATTAAATATGACACGTGAGTAGAAGACTGAAGGCCTCATTTATGAGGCCATGCGTCACTTTTACGCCATCGGTGCGTCACTTTTTGTGACGCACCAGTGATGTAAAAAATGCACCTTGTTGAGTCATATTTACAAAGTGATGCATCTAGGTAGATGTGTCACTTTGTAAACCCCTGCGCCACATTATACCTGCGTCAGGTGTAATGCATGTAAAAGGGGCATATTGAAGCAAGAAAGGGTCGTAGAGGTGACGCAGTGAAATCTATGACATTTCACTGCGTCACTTTTAGGACGCAATTGTGTCAAAATTTTGCGCCTGCATCACAGCAGGTGTAAGACTGATGCAAGCCCTTCCACATGGGGCTGGCCCCATGTGAAAGGATGCATTGCTTGAGTTGTGTCACTTTTGTGACACACTCCAGCAATGCATCACTATTGCGTTTACAGATATGTCAGAAATACTGATGTATCTGTAACTACTTGTGACATAAAACATCATAAATTAAATATCACGCATGCGTAGAAGACTGAAGGCCTCATTTATGAGGCTATGCGTCACTTTTACGCCACCGATGCGTCACTTTTTGTGACACACCAGTAGTGTAAAAAATACACCTTATTGAGTCATATTTACTAAGTGACGCATCTAGGTAGATGCGTCACTTTGAGAACCCCTGCGCCATATTATACCTGCGCCAGCTGTAAAGTATGCAAAGGGTGTGTATTGACATAAGGAAGGGTCATAGAAGTGACACAGTGACATCTAAGAGATATCACTGCGTCACTTTTATGACGCTCTTGCGTCCAATTCTTGCACCTGCTTAACAGCAGCCGTAAGACTGATGCAGGCCCTTTCACATAAGACTGGCCCTATGTGAAAGAATGCATTGCTGGAGTTGCATCATTTTTGGGACACATTCCAGCAATGCATCACTTTCCTCTAAACACTCTACATTATTTTTCTTACTCTATTCTTTACACTGTTTTTCCCTGTGGTGCGCTCAAGGTGCGCGTACCGGAGAGCGCACATGGGAACGCACCCAGCGCTCACCCAGCGAATTAAAAAAAAAAAAAAGTTGTTTTGCCTGTCAGGGTCCTTCTAGGCCCCCCTCAGAAAGCCTAGGGGGTCAGAGGGTGTCTATTCTGCCCCTTTTTAATTATTTCCTCATTTATTTTTCACCTCTTGTGTCTCTGTTCTTCAGAGTCACAAGATGGCGGACTATGCAGACCATTTAGAATGTTTACAGACACCCAAGAGCCAATTAGCTTTTGAAATTTACAACTAATTAAAATGTTTCTTTGGTTTTGAATTTGTGTGTGATGAAGGTTCATTGGTTTTCTACTAATGAAATGGTTCTCTAATGAGAGGTAAACACAGCCATTTTGTGATAGTGATCTTTGAGGTACATTTGTGAGGAATATTTGGTGTTCTATTTCTGGTGTGAAATTTACACAGTATTATCTCTTCTACTCCTTTCTAAAAGGTGAGTTATTAATTTGTAAGGGGAATTTAATACTTGATGAAAGCTAGTTTAATATTATCTATTCCTAAAAACGATAAATTAAAGTGATTTTTTTTTCTGCTATTTACAGCAAGAAATTTGAAAAGAATATGAATATCAATGAGGACACTGTTAATATTAATTTTGAAATTTCTGCAACCTTTGTTGAGGAGAGTTTGATTGAGGTCTCAAATGATCCTATTCATAACACTATCCATGTAGAAGACCTTCTTTTCAGAGAAGATGGAATGGAGGATTTTAATGATAAAACATTGGATGCTCAATTATTGGAATGTTTGGACGATGTTGAGTTCCAGGAGTTATATATGAAGAGTTGTGATGAGGAGATTCCTGATCAAATAATGCTAGAAGTACTTCTAAATTATGAAAATTCTGAAGAATAAATTTATATTTATAAATTATAAATTGTTTGAGACATTTTTCTGTTATTATACTTGAAATGTATGTGATAGTGGTGAAATAATTGTGATATAAAGTGAGATTTATAGTATAGAGTGCAACATTTCTGTATTACATAGTAAGTTTACTCACAGTTACTTTCCTTCTCCCAATATATTTTCTCCAATGTGCATTTCACATCTCTTTTTCATCTCATGCCTTCTTTCTCTCACTATTTCTCTCTAGTGTACACTATCGTCGCCATTTTTTGTATTTTCAGAATACAGAGAATTGTAATACTCCAAACAAGGAATTCAGTATGTGCCATACTATATTTTGCAGAAAAGACCCCAGAATGAAGTACAATTTTGGTAATCAAACTATGATTCGGCACGTGCAGAGTAGGCACGCCCATAACTATGCCCGAAAGAGTGTCAGGGCTCTGGCACGAGAGGCTCGAAGAAATAGTGCCTCTACTTCAACTAGAGGAATAACTGCATTGGTCAGGGGGCGACCAGAGCAGCTGATCCCAAATAACTAACTTGTTTTTAATGAGGCCCCCATCAAATGCAAAAATTGTGATGCCGTACTTTGTTACGGGGAACAAAGTATTATGTTCATTGTTTGAGCATTAGAGAACCACCGCTGCCATCCCCAGTCCTAATTTTAGTGAGAGAGGAAAAGAAAATGAGTGAGGGAGGAAAAAAAGGGACGAGAGGGGAAGGGAAGTGAAGTAGGGGGATTGAAAGAAGGTAAGTGTGTAAGTATAACTAAGTTATAGTGAGTGAGCTTGACAGAAGAGGAGCGAGAGACTAAAGAGACGGACAGAATGAGACTAACAGAGAGAGAATGAGGTAAGGGGGAGTGTAGAGAGAGGAAGGAAAGTAAAAGAGAAGGTCTGAAAGAAGATGAGTGTGAGAGTATGGCTCACTAATATGGAGTGAGCATGATAGAAGAGGAGTGAGAGACTAAGAGGACGGAGAGAATGGCGGTAAAACAGAGAGAGTGAGAAAAGTGGAGTGAGTAAGTTAGAGGACAGAGGGATTGACAGAAGCAGTTACTGAACTGCAGAAAAGGAGTAAGGAAAGTGAAAAGAGTGAAGGAGTGAAGGATGGGAAAAGAGAGGTAAGAAAGTAAAGTATAAGGTCTGAAAGACTGTGAATCTATGAGTATGGACGAGTTATAGGCAGTGACCGTGACAGAAGAAAAGTGAGAGACTAAAAGGATGGAGAGAATTAGGCTAACAGAAAGACATTAAAGGAAGGGAAACGTAGAACTAAGAAGACAGACAAAGAAAAAGAAGTAGTAATTGAAGTGGAGTCAGGAGAATAAAATAAGGGAAATATATAAAACAATGAATTAAAACAAAAGAAAGGAAATAAAATAAAAGAGAAGACCTGTTTTTCCCTATGGTGCGCTTCAGTACCTCATTTATGAGGACATGTGTCACTTTTACGGCGCCAGTGCGTCACTTTTTGTGACGCACCAGTGGTGTAAAAATAGCACCTTGTTGAGTCATATTTACAAAGTAATGCATTTAGGTGGATGTGTCACTTTGTAAACCCTTGCACCACATTATACCTGCACCAGGTATAATATATGCAAAGGGGGTGTATTGACACAAAGATGGGTCGTACAAGTGACGCAGTAACATCTAAGAGATTTCACTGCGTCACTTTGAGGACGCTGTTGTGTTAAAATCTTGCACCTGCCTCACAGCAGGCCTAAGACTGACGCAAGCCCTTTCACATCGGGCTGGCCCCAATGTGAAAGGATGCATTTCTTCAAATTATTTTTTTCTACATTTTTTTACACTGTTTTTTCCTGTGGTGCGCTTGAGGTCCTCATTTATGAGGCCATATGTCACTTTTACACCGCCGGTGCGTCACTTTTTGTAACGCACCAGTGGTGTAAAAATTGCACCTAGTTGAGTTATATTTACAAAGTGACGCATCTAGGTAGATACGTCACTTTGTAAACCCCTGCGCCACATTATACCCGATGTAATGTATGCAAAGGGGGCGTATTGACACAATTAAATTCATAGAAGTAACACAGTGAAATTTACAAGATTTCACTGCGTCACTTTTAGGACGCTATTGTGTCAAAATCTTGCATCTGTCTCACAGCAGCCGTAAGACTGATACAGGTACTTTCACATGAGACTTGCCCCAATATGAAAGGATGCATTGCTGGAAATTATTTGAGGGTAATAGAAAAATACTGAGAAAAGTGAATAAATTAGAAGACAGAGGATTTGAGAAAAGGAGTTATTGAAGTGGAGTAAGAAGAGTAAGAGAAAGGAAAAGAGTGAAAAAGCAAAGGATGGGAAAAGAGAGGAAGGTCAGTAAAAGAGAAGGTATCAAAAAAGGAGAGTGTGTGACTATAACTAAGTTAAAGGGAGTGATCTCGACAGAAGACGAGTGAAAGACTAAAGAGATGGAGAAAATGAGGTAAGGGGAGTGTAGAAGTAAGAGGACAGAGGGAGTAAGAGAAGGAGTTAGTGAAGTGGAGTAAGGAGAGTAAGGGAAGGGAAAAGAGTAAAGGAATGAAGGAAAGGAAGAGAGAGGAAGGAAAGTAAAGGAGGTGAGTGTGAGAGAGGAGTGAGGAAAATGGGAGTAAACATGGGGATTCAGAATAAGTGAGGCAAGCGCAATAAGGGAACAGAGGTGTGGGAGCATCAGAGAAGAGTAGTGAGGTTAAGGAAAATAGTATAGAGAAAATAAATATTCTACATCAAACTTACCTTATAAGTAATATTAATTTAGTTTGATATTTTCATTTAAATTTATATCTGTGAAAGACAAAACAAAATAAGTTACAATATTTAAAATATATACTTTACAATACAAGAGACAAAGTAGGAGATTAACAAGGGTAAGTGAGGGTGAGTGAAATGCAGGAAGGTTGATGAAAAAGGAAAAATAAAGAGAGAATAAAAACAAGTGAGCTTGAGACAAACGAAGTAAAAGAGTGAGAATATACAATTAGTAAAGGAAAGAGTGACACAAAGGAACTGAGTAAGAGAGTAAAGCAAGGTAAGGAAGGGAGTGTGGGTCATTTTTAGGGAGTAAGCATGACGGAAGAGGAGTGATAGATTGAGAGGATCCAGAGACTTAAGCTAAGAGACAGGCCTTGATGGAAAGGGAGTGAGGATGTGAGAGGATATAGGAAGTGAGAAAATAAGTGAGTGAAGTGTAATAAGGTTAATGAGAGAAGGAGCATTATTGCGGGAATAAAGAAAAGAAACAAAGGGAAGGGGAGTGAAGTAGAGTGACTGACAGCTAGAAATTGGTGGATGGGAGATAGGTAATGAGCCGTGAAGGAGCGGTTAATGAGAATAAGTGTGGAAAATGGAATAAAGGAAGGGAGGTGAGGGAGAGTCAACAAAGGCAAGCGAGGGTAAGTTAAGAGAAGTGATAGAGTGTGGAAATAGGTAAGTGAGTATAAGAGAATGGGATAATATTATATATTTAATAATACAAAATACTAAATAATTTCAACAACATGTTAAATGGTTTATTTTTGCTGTTCTCAGAATATATTGAATTTCACTTAAAACAGTGACTTCAAAAGTAATCATCATATAACAGCGGGCCAAAAAAAACGCAATCAAAATGATTGTGTTTAAAAAAACCATTAAATAATTACTTAAATAATATAATTTTTTTAAATCCATATCTAAACTCACTTTCGATCCATCCACTTTTCCACAAGGCCAAATAGTATATGGAAAGTCCTTTTTTATGGAAATTAGTCCACTGTTTTCGTAATGTCTCATTTACTCGACTTTCTGAAAGAAAAGCTCCAACATCTTTCACGTTATGAAACAAGAGTTTTACTTCCATCTCTAGCTTACATTTAATAACTAATTTCTATAATACTCACAGCACACTTTATATAATAAACATATACTATCTCTATGAGAACTACATGTTTTTTATTACCTTCATCACTCTCATTCAGAAAGTAATTTTGAAGAGTAAACTAAGTTATATTAACTGCTGCAATCTTTATAGGTCAATTACCTTCCCTAAAATTTCGGTTGTAAGAACACCAGGTAAGAATTTAGTAAGTCAGAAGGCAAACATTGTTTGAAAGTCAATTGAGTATCATTACAGAGCTGCCAACCTTTTTGCCATTTTAAATAAACTGTGTAATGTCCTGATGTTGTTGAAGGACCATCATGGTAAATAATTGCTGCAGTTTTAAAGGTTCTTCCTGAAATTGATAATTGAGAAGCCACACAATTTTTAATTAATGTAGTCAATTTAGTCCCATTAGGTCTACATCGTTAGAACATTAAAATAACATACTGTCCATATCTTATTAAAAATAAAGTTGATAACATTTCAGATTTACATTGACTACACACCATGTTTTGATTTGCTGCTCTAACTAGATTATGCAGTCTGGTAAAGTCAAATATATAAATCTTTCAGTGTCTACTGTAGTACTACTTGAAAAGGAGCAATTGTCACAATCATGTTGCCATTTATAAGAAAGGCCAAAATCATCTTGTAAAACAACAAGCATATACATTAGAAATTCCTGACAATCTTGCTGAATATTCTGTGAAAATTGATTTAGACCAGAACATATGTCTCAAACCTTTTGAATTTCAGAAACACTTTGTATTTTTGTTCTATCACTGCTACATTTCCCTAACACAGAATTTAATAAACAACAAAGTGTGTGATCACAATTTTCAGCAATCTGTTCTTTTACAGTTTGGAGTAAGAAAACAACATTAACCGCTACATTAGCATAGCAGTTGACACCAGAAGTATTTTCAAACTGAAATCCAACAACATCTTTAACTGAATCCATTTCCTTCCTGCTTACAATTACTGGTTCATCTACTTTTTTTCTTTTTGCTACAACTTTACTACAATTTTTCTCATTTCTTCTTTTTCGGCCTACCACACGCTTTTCAAACAAAGGATATTGAGGTAAATTTGGAGCATACTCTCTTTTTAACCTATTATATTCTTTTACACAATTTAGATCTGCATTAATCTTTGTCTCATCAAAATCAATCAAGTACAATCCAGATAAAGTTCTCACTCGAGATAAAGCAACATATGCCATGCCCTCCTTGAACACAGAATTTCCAATATTCACCAAAGCAGTATCAACACTTAAACCTTGAGATTTATGAATAGTTACTGCATATGCTAAAGAAACAGGAAACTGTTTTCTGCGGACATATAAATCTTTCACTAGCAAAAAGCGAGCAGAACAACGAGTGATTTGTTGTACTTCTTCAATACCATCAAATTTAATTTTTATAATTTCAATTCCATCTCTATTTCGGTAATTCACAAAATCTACAACATGACCCATTGCTCCATTTACTAAACCTCTTTCCACATGTAAATTACGTCGTAAAATTATACGACAATTTAAAGATGCATACAGAGTCTTTTCCATACCAGCAGTTTTGGATATTGTCTTCTCTAAAGAATCCAATTTTGTTTTCAATTTTTCTGACAAAATAATAGTGGCTCCTTCATGTTCTATTTTATCAATAGCTTCCAGTTTCACAATCTCTTGATTTTCCAACTTTAACATTTTGGTGTTGAAGATTGAACATTCTTGCACAGTTGGCATCAAGCATATGACAGACTTGTTTTCAGGAATTTTCTTAAAAATATTCTCTGGAAGAATATTTTCCTTTGGAAACAAATTTGAAATAAAACGTGCATGTAACGCTTTTTTGCCATGCTCAGTTAGTTTTCCAATTCTTACATCTTGTAGAATATTTTTATAATCTTCATCCTTTGCCTGTCGCATATTTTGAAACAGTTCTGCATATTTGAAATTTAGCTATATGTTAACAATTCCAATGCTTCCTAAACACTTCCTGGTATCTTCATGCGTAAGCATTTTAAATACTGGCTGTCCTTTCACTGGAGTTAGTTGCAGTAAATCTCCAAAAACAATGATATGTTTTCCTCAAAATAACACATCATAGTCTGTTTTCAGAGTTTCTTGCATTCTTAAATGCACAAAAGCAAGCATTACATATAATACCATCAATGATAAGAAGTTTCATTTTCTTTAGTACTCTTGAAACTTCACAACAAGCTTCTCCAGATAGCTTGCGGTATTGTAATTTGTTATCATGCTCCACTGGCAGCATCAATAAGCGGTGTAAAGTAATTCCTTTAATGTTGTGTGCAGCCAACCCAGTTGGAGCAGTAACAGCACAAGAGAGCGATGATTCCGTTGTTTTCTGCAAATATGTTGCAATCACTTTAATCAGGAAACTTTTCCCAGTTCCTGCTTCTCCGCTGACATATAGTCGGATAGGCACAAATGATGTACATGAGCACTCTTTTTTCTCATGTGATAAACCATGCTCAATTTGTTGTGTGACTTTGTCATACATATGTCTCTGCTCAACGTTTAGTTCTTTTTCTTCTTCTAAATCAAGTACATCCTCCTGAGCTTGTTCCATGGCTCTTTCAACTTCATCGATGGCAGTGGCAGCTTCATTTTGTATAATTGGTCCTCCTAGTGGATCCTGACTCAATGAAGCAGAACTCTGACTGTCTTGAGAACTGTCTCTAGCAATCTCTGCTGCAATTATAGCTTCTTGCTGTATTTCCTCGTTCAACATTTGTAGATAACTTGAAAAAACAGGACATTCTATGGTATCTTTGGTTGCATTGAACGCATCTTCATAAGTAAGAAAATCTCCAAGTAGTTCCTCTTCTCTACGCCAAGGTTTAAAGAGTTGTAAAAGTGCTAAGTAATACAATTCTCTTTTGTCTGGAGAATCACACTAAATTTTCGATGATTAATCAAATGGCTTTTTCTTTGTTTTACTAAACAGCCTTCACATCCAATTACAGCATATACACCTTTATTGATGTCTTCTGTGACGTTCCTTTTAAAAGTGTAGGTTTGCAGAACTTCATAGAGACAAGCGTTCTCAAGGTGAGTATTTCTATTTGGATAGTATGTATCCAACATGTTATGTATCCAACATGTTTGTCTTCAAAATATCTGTACTGTCTGGTTCTTTCTCCGCCAAATACTCAATTTCTTGTACAGATTTTAAAACTCGGTTTCGTGTTGCAGCAAGACCTAGACTCACCCAAATGATGGTTCTAGATTTGGCATATAGACTTGCTGATGACAACCGATCAGAACATTCATACGCTCCAATTTCTCGATGCGACAACATCTTTAGACTGTAACTGTATAATTTCTTGCTTAGATTCTTTTCATGTGAAATTTCTTCCCACATTTCCTTCAGTTCCGTCTTTTCTGATTTTGTGATGTAAGACGTCACATATCGAGCCACAGCAATAGAGTTGTAAGCCACATATTGAATATCCATGTTAGCATTCCACATGGATAAAATGACTGGGTTGTAGTCATTTATGAATTTGGATTCCTCATTTCTTCTTAGGTTGTATGTATTTTTGGGTGATTTTCTTGTCACAGTATGTCGGAGAGAAGACATAAAATTGTTGACTCTTTCTTTCGATGTTACTGGACGTGGAAATGCAAAACGACATTTTGTGTAGAACTTGTCCTTGGATTTGTATTTTCGACGACAGTATTTCCCACAACGATGGGTTTGAAAGCCTAAAACTTGATGTCTTAAATTGTTTTCTTCTGTACTTTTCGGAACAGCACATGTAGAATACTGCTCAATGAAACTCATCACTTTCTCATCTGAATCTGTTCCAAATGTTGGTGCATCTTTAATCCATAGCAGCATATGTATATGAGCAGCACCTCTTGCTTGATACTCCTTTCTCCAAAAGAAATCCAACACCTCTCCAAGCGGAGGAATTTTTTTGTTTGTAATAAAAGACAACATAGCTTCAAACCTATGATTAAAATACCTGCATACATTAACTGGATCCAAAGAGCACAGTTCTCCAGGTGTCTTGTATTCAATATTTTCAACCATCTACAACCGTCCTTCACCTCATATGCTCGACCACTGGTGTCAACTGCACCAAATCATTATCCTGAAAGTAACTGTCTTCATTAAAAAATGGCTCAGAACTTGAACTATGCTTCCATTCTCCAGAAAAAACATCACAAAAATTAGTTCGATTAATTACTCTCCTCCACTTACATTTTGATTTAAACACATTAATTATCATATCAAGTGTACGAATTCTATTCATTACTAAACAAAACAATTTATTTTTCACTTTAAATGCTTCATCCACGATCTTAACTATGTTTTTTTTCTTGTAAAAAGCTGTCTTGTGTGTATAACTTTTCATATTTTTTAATAAATTCGATATAATCCTGTTGTAAAACATTTGTCTACGATTGTCAGAAAATTGTTTGCTTCTTCTATTGCTTTTCAAAATATTGTCTCCTTGTACACGTCTAACAATTGTAGAAGGACATCCTGTCTTTTTCGAAATTACACGTGTTTCAGCCTTTTTATTTAAAAAACTTTTTTTTGCTTACAATTTCAATAATTTCCTAAGAAAATTTGTACTTTTCTTACCAGGAGCATTTTTCTTTTTCTCTGAAGATTTTATTTTGGTTGGTTCTTGATTTTCTTTTTCCTTAGACCTTAATTTTCTCTTATGATTTTTGTCTCTCCTTGTTTTAGAAGGCATCTTTCTCTTTGTTTGTATAAATGATTGTAATCTGTGGAAAACAAAAAATAACATATTATAGACCACTACAAACATATTACATAGTAATTACAATAAGTAAACAATATAAACACTAGTATACAACAAATAGCTCATTTACATTACATGTGCTTTGCTTTCTGTCAAAAACGATTAACTAATTAATTTGTATGTCTTGTTTATATATAGATGGTCTGTTTTTGGCCAGTAGATACAGAGAAATAATTAGTGCAGAGACACACATAGTGCTTGCACAGACATAGATGGTAGATTACATGTCATATCGTGCACTTGTGCCTCAGATCACACCAAATCTATTGCATTTTCAATGCTTGTTTACCTTGCTTCCATGAAGAAAGCAGTCAGATGCGTCACAAATTTGCCATCAATTTAGAATGTTAGCACTCTAGTTGCTCATTATTTCAAACAGTGTATTCTTAGACAGATTAATTGTTTTTTAGATGAAATGTACCATGTCTGTCACTGCCAACAGTATGTGTGACACCGAGGGCGAGATCTATTGCATTTTCAATGCTTGTTTAGTTTGATTCCATCAAGAAAGCATTCAGATGTGTCACACATTTGCCATAAATTCTGAATGTTTGACGTTAATACTGGTCCAGAGATAGTGTAAAGGTTTCATTGGGATATTTACAAACCGCGTGCACAATGTTAGATATAATTTACTAATTTATGTTATATCTTCTTAATATATAGGTGGCCTGTTTTTGACCTGTAGATACAGAGAAATAATTTGTGCAGAGACACACATACTGCTTCCACAGACAGAGATGGTACATTACATGTAATATAATCGACATGTGCCTAACATCACACCAAATCTATTGCATTTTCAGTGCTTGTTTACTTAGGTTCCATCAACAAGACATTCAGATGTGTCACATATTTGCCATACATTTTCAATGTTTGATATTAATGCTGGTCCAGAAATAGTGTAAAGATTTCATTGGCATACTTACAAACCGCTTCCAGAATGTTAAATGTTATTTATTATTTAATGTCATATCTTGTTTATAGATAGGTTGTCGGTTTTTCGCCTGAAAATAATTTGAAATAATATCAGCAGAAACATATATACTGCTTGCAGACAAAGAGATGGTAGATTACATGTAATATGGTGAACATGTGCCTAATATCACACCAAATCTATTGTATTTTCAATGCTTGTTTACTTTAGTTCCATCAAGAAGGCATTCAGATGTGTCACACATTTGCCATATATTCTAAATGTTAGCACTTTAATTGTTTATTATAGCAAGCTTCACTCACAGTGTGATTTTAGACAAATTAATAAAATTTTAGTTATAATGTACCATGTCTATCCCTGCCAACAGTATATGTGACTCTGCCTAACATCACAATAATAGGTGAATCAAGCTTCAGTCACAGAGTGATCTTAGGCACATAATCAAAATGTTAGATACAATGTACCATGTCTCTCTCTGCCAACAGTATGTGTGACTCTGCTTAAGATCACAGTGATGGGTGAATGAAGCTTCACTCACAGTGTGATCTTAGGCACATGATCAGAATGTAAGATATAATGTACCATGTCTGTCTCTGCAAGCAGTATGTGTGTCTCTGCTCATATTATTTCACTTTCTCTACAGACAAAAAACAGACAACCTATATATAAGCAACACATAACATTAACTTCTCATTACATGTAACATCCTGCTAATCTGCCTAAGATCACACTGTGAGTGAAGCTTAATTCACCCATCAGTGTGATCTTACGCACATGTCCACATTATTAATATATATAAGGTAGACTCTCACAATGTTAACATTTCTCACGGCATTGGTGGGAAAATGCATAAACACACTACTATGTCAAAGATTGCGCACGCATATTGTAAATATGTTTCTCTTTTTTTGTATATTCTATCTCAATTTATAGCATTAAAAAAAAAAATTCCAGCAATGCATCCTTCCACATGGGACAATCCCATGACCTTACCTTATGTAATGTGAGAGATGTTAACATTGTGAGAGTCTACCTTATAAACACACAGCTATGTCAAAGATTGTGCACACAGCTTGTAAATACACACACGGACAAGAGTATGAAATGCCGTGAGAGATCTTATAACTGTGAGAGTCTACCTTAAAAAACACACAGCTATGTCAAAGATTGCTTTGTCTGCCTGCATATTTACAAGCTGCGTGCACAATCTTTGACATAGATGTGTGTTTATGCATCTCCCCACCATTTCATATGGTTTTCTATCTGCTATTCCTATCCCTCTCCAGACATTCACTTCTTCCACCCATGCTACAATGTGCTTAAAAAAAATGACCATGTTTACAACTCCAATGAAACGATCACACAATTTCTAAACCAGCATTGAATCCAAGCATAAAAAACAATTTATAAAGAAGTCTACCTTATAAATACACAGCTATGTCAAATATTGTGCACACAGCTTGTAAATATGTCTCTCTTTTTTTGTATATTCTATCTCAATTTATGCCATTTAAAAAAAATAATTTCCAGCAATGCATCCTTTCACATGGGGCAAGCACTATGTGAAAGGGCCTGCGTCAGTCTTACACCTGCTGTGAGGCAGGTGCAAAATTTTGACACAAAAGAGTCCTAAAAGTGACACAGTGAAATCTCATAGATTTCACTGCGTCATTTGTACAACCCTTTGCATACACTACACCTGACGGACATATAATATGGAACAGGGCTCTACAAAGTGACGCATCTACCTAAATGCGTCACTTTGTAAATATAACTCAAGAAGGTGCAATTTTTACATCACTGCTGTGTCACAAAAAGTGACGCAACGGCGGCAGAAAAGTGACGCATGGCCTCATAAATGAGGCCCTCAAGCGCACCACAGGGAAAAACAGTGCAAAAAATTGTAGAAAAAAAATAATTTCTAGCAATGCATCCTTTCACATGGGACAATCCCATGACCTTACCTTATGTAATTTGAGAGATGTTAACATTGTGAGAGTCTACCTTATAAACACACAGCTATGTCAAAGATTGTGCACGCAGCTTGTAAATATACACCCAGACAACAATATGAAATGCTGTGAGAGATCTTATAACTGTGAGAGTCTACCTTATAAACACACAGCTATGTCAAATATTGCTTTGTCTGCCTGCATATTTACAAGTTGCGTGCACAATCTTTGACATAGCTGTGTGTTTATGCATCTCCCCACCATTTCATATGGGTTTCTATCTGCTATTCCTATCCCTCTCCAGACATTCACTCCTTCCACCCATGCTACAGGTTGCACAATGTGCTTAAAAAAATGACCATATTTACAACTCCAATGAAACCATCACACAATTTCTAAACCAGCATTGAATCCAAGCATAAAAACAATTTATGAAAAAGACTACCTTATAAACACACAGCTAACATTATAGAAAACGGTAAAAATATCATTTCTTAAATAACAGAGACACACACTATGATACTTGTAAAAAATCTTTAAACTCGCTATCTTTTTTAAAAGATTCATTACTCACCTTTAAAAATGGTTTGAAAGATGTCAAACAGTGTCAGTCACAGTCAACAGATATTCTTAAGCAGAATCTTTGAACAATGCTTCCTTCACTGAGACCTTTCAATAATGGCACAGATTCTTTCTGATTTCAGAGCCATATTCTTGCACATAGCCAATTAAAATTATTCTCCCCCAAATTCAAAACCAAACTACACATTTTAATTGGTTGAAGATTTCAAGACTTTAAAACTCACATAACATTCACCCATCCCCCCAGTGCTCATTCACCAAGTAACCACGGTAACGCCCTCTAAAACCAACACAGAGTTCACAAGTTCATTTTACTATGTTGCAAAAAAATCCATCAAGCCTGCTTGACCTCTCAATCTACTAGCTAATAAAATGCAATGTTTCTTTAAATGACTTTTTCTCAACCATTGAAATGACTTCTTACAAAAAAAAACATGCAGCCTAATTTTCAGTGGAGATTTTTAAGAAATCTTCAATCATATCTACTTATTCATCTGCATTGATTTCAAACACTTTTTTTCATAATCAAACTGACATTTCATTTCCACAACTCATCTGACTAGAAGCACACCTACCTTCACACACATATCTTCAAAATGACAAAAGTCTGGTTTGTGGGGCATAGCTATGTCCACTGGGCTCAAAAATATGCAACTAACAGAGGTATTTACAACCTTGATTTACCAAATGTAGACATTGTATGGATTGGACAAAGAGGATTGAGAAGTCACCAAATGATACCATTGGTAAAATCCTTTATGCATTTACCACACCCTGACCTTATAATTGTGCACTGTGGTGGAAATGATTTAGGCACATTGAGTGGGGTAGGTCTGGAAATTCTTTTAAAGGACATCATTGGGCAATTGATGTCACTTTTTTCAAAAAATGCCTTGGTATTCTCTAATATATGACAAAGGCAAAAATCAAACTGGTCCAACCAATTTTGTCCAGAGATTGAGAAAGCAAGGAAACATGTAAATAAATCTGTTTCTGCTTACATGAGAGACTATGGTATGGGTTCCATTTACCACAACAACTTGCGTTACAACATGCAAGACATCTATAGGAGAGATGGTGTTAATTTTACAGATGAGGGGAATAGATTTTTCCTCTTGAATATAAGACTCTGCATTGGTACCTACTTGTAGGTACAAAATCACCCACTTAACACAACAGCTCTTTTCAGAGCTCACTTACTACTAAACATTATTTTTTTACTCTATTTTTTTACACTGTTTTTCCCCGTGGTGCGCTCAGGGTGCGCGTACCGGAGAGCGCATCGATGAGCGCAGCCAGCGCTTATCCTGCGAAATTTGAAAAAAAAAAACGGTTTTTTGCCCTTCAGGGTCCTTCCAGGCCCACCTCAGAAAAACTAGGGAGTCAGGGGGTGTCTACTCTGCCCCCTTTTAATGATATCCCCCTTTCTTTTTTCACCTCTTGTGTCTCGATTCTACCGAGACACAAGATGGCGGACTCTCCGGACTGTTTAGAATGTTGACAGACACCCGACAGCCAATCAGCTTTCCGCTCGCGCACTCCCGTAGCGCACCGGGTGCGCTCCCCGGTACGCGCCCCTTGGAGCGCTCGGAGCGCGCCTATAGATATATATGTGTTTTTGAAGTTAATTTTCAAAAAAAACACTGGAGCAATTTTCAGCAAACATAGCAAAGGCACATCTGCGTACCAGTCCCTACAATTTTGTCATGTTTGGCGTAATTCCGTTCAGCGGTTCGGGCTGTAGACTTGTCAGACCGTCCTATGGCAATTAACATGGGAAAAACACGTTTTGTGAGCCCCCTTTTTTCTCAGCCCCCACTTCACGAAACCCCCTAAACTTTCAGAGAAGCAGCGCAGCGGAGCTGGCCAAAATTTTGGAAAATTTCACACAAATTCCTCAACCGGCGCCAGAGTTATTCCCAATAGAATATTGCTGATTTCCTATGGAAAACAATCCTAACTATAACTACCTACTGGCGACCGCCAGTAGGTAATATATATATATATATATATTCACAGAAAAAACCATAGGTTATAGACCATATATAGTTAGGAATTAGCATTTACAAAACCTTGAAAATTCACTGAAAAAACCATAGGTTATAGACCATATATAGTTAGGAATTAGCATTTAGAAAACCTTATTTTACTCACACAAAACCATTGAAATTCCATATATAGTTAGTTGCACTAACTATATATCGCGCACCCGCAATCCACTGCTGATGATGTCACATATTACATCATTCATGACATGGTCAGTGACATCACTGATAACAACATCCAGTGATTTTTTGTTTCTATAAAGTTTAAATATGTCTTACATATTGAAGAATGAGTGGATGTGTAAGTGTCTGGACGAAGGATTTAGTAGGTGCATGACTGACTGTATGAGTGAGTGATTAAATGTGTCTCACTGACTGCATGGGTTAGTGACTAAACTGTCTTAATTTGTGCATCATTATGTCTGTTGTTCTGTAAACTGCTGCATGTGTTGATCAGTAGCTATATGAGTAACTATATGGGTTATTGATTGATTGCCCAAGTATTTGTATGGGAGACTGAGTGTGTGTGTGGCTAGCTGGGAGGTGTGTGACTCTGTGCAGATCAATCTGTACTTGTATCAATGATTGTATAAGAAGGTAAGTATGTGTTAGTATATGTTTGAAAATGTAAGGTGCTCTATGTTTAACTGTATAGACAAGAAAATGGAAGTGTCATTGATTCTTTACAGGACTGACTAGGTGTGTGAGTAACTCCATGGATGAGTGGCAGACTGTGAGTGTCTGTATAGGTGTATGAGTGCATATGATAGTGTTGTAAAGATGAGTGATTGTATGTATGAATGATTGTATGGGTGAATGAGTGAAGGTGTGTGTAGACGTAGCAATCAGTGAGTGCGTATGTAGTAACTAGTATTGGTGTGTCAATGGTTTCAAAAATTATACTCTCTTTTTAACACTGGGTGAAACAGAGGTTATATTAAAATGTGAGGAGATGCATTGTATTGTCACATGAATGATATCATCAGTGATGTGGTCATTGATGTCAAATGAGATGTCATCAGTGATGTCATCAGTGATGTCATTTGAGATGTCATCAGTGATGTCATCAGTGATGTCACTGACCATGTCATGAATGATGTAATATGTGACATCATCAGCAGTGGATTGCGGGTGCGCGATATATAGTTAGTGCAACTAACTATATATGGAATTTCAATGGTTTTGTGTGAGTAAAATAGGGTTTTCTAAATGCTAATTCCTAACTATATATGGTCTATAACCTATGGTTTTTTCAGTGAATTTTCAAGGTTTTGTAAATGCTAATTCCTAACTATATATGGTCTATAACCTATGGTTTTTTCTGTGAATTTCATTGGTTTTTTAACAGCTAATATCTGTAGCTGTAAAATGTATTCTTCTTTAAATCCAAAAATATATTTTATATGTTTATGAATAATTTTTTTTTTAAATATTTTTTTTTCTTCGTTCCCGCTTCGCGAATCGGGAAGCTTCCCGTTAGCTGACCTTGATGCCGCGAAATAGACCGCGAGCCGGTAAACGTTTCTTTACCGCAAGTGCCGCGTTAGAAAACAACATCGTGACGCCTCCCGTCCGCATGACGTTTCACGTTGTCGCGTGATACGTCATATGACGTGCTACGTTAGCGAACTGGTACGCGAAGCGAGTCGCAAAGCGCAGGTTTCTGGAAGCAAACCGGGAGGCCCTGCAAAGCGCTTAACGTAAACACAGCAAGTCATGTGACTTGGTAATAACACTTTTCATTGGTTCATTTCACTTTTGGTTTCCTAATGATGTAAGACTAGGTCATATAATCTAAAATGAACACTTTTGATTGGTTGAGAACTCTTGTTTTTCCCAAATGATGAAAATCCCTCCTTCTTTCCTCACTCTGACTTTCATCATTGTGAGAGAAAGACCCTTTGTGATCACTGAGCAATGGCTTCTTTAGTAGCTTCAGCTGGTGCTTCCCCACCACCTCCACCACATCCAAGGAAGAGTGGACCACCTGCTCAAGTTGTAATTCAACAAGAAGAAGAAGAAGAGGAACAGGAGGACGAGCACGAAGAGAGGCAGTTTTTGCCTGAGCAGCCCAAGACGTCTCACCGGAAAGAAAACTTCATTTGGCAATTTTTTAAAATTCCCAAAGGTCAGAAAAAAGTAAATGCAAGATACGTAACTTGCCTTATATGTCAAGATGAAATGAAATGAAATGAAAAATTGCATTTGTATAGCGCATAACTGCCCTAGGGCCTCGCAGCGCTTGAAGATAAAATGGTTTAGCGCAGGCTCGGGGCAGATCAGCAGGATTTAGCAAACAAATGCGTTTTCAAGGCCTTTCTGAATGAGAGGAGGTTGCTATTTCCTCGGATGGCAAAGGGGAGGGCATTCCAAAGTCTGGTCGCCGAATGGGAAAAAGAGCGACTGTCCAGAGGGACCGACAAAAAATACAGTTTCGGAAACTACACAATGCATCGCCATATGACTAGGTGGCATCCTAACAACTACAGTGCTGCACAGTTTCGGAACGACCTAGATAATCTCCCTATTATGGCCAGAAGATCTGTTGTACCGGAAGTAACGGGACCAGAGGGCAGGGAGATGGTGCCAAATATACAAATGAGATTTGGTGAAGTAAAACACACCTGCGTATTTTGCGATGGATTCATTTCCTACGGAGAAAGAAGCATCACTCTGATCAACAGAACTATTGACTATCATATGCAAGTTTGTCCGAAACGCCCAAAATAATAAATACTTCTTTTTTTTGTTTTGTTGCTCCTGTTGAGCCCTTTACAATGAATCGTTTTCATTGCCCCCTCCAAGAAAAACCCCCAAAAATATAAAACTGTTCCGAAAAATTCAAAAACAGTAAAAAAATGTTCAGAAAAATAAAAAAAAAAGTTCTTTTCAGAACTACCTCCCCGTTATTAAAAAATTGGTACAATATTTGGAACTGTGCCAACCTCTATTTCTCTTAGTTCGCTTCCTAGTTCGCTCGCTGGTACGCGAACTGGAAGCGAACCAAAAACAGTAAGTATAAGGGAAGGAAACACACACTTATGTTAAAAGAAAGACAGCTATAGGGGAGTAAACTAGAGATACTATTACCCATAATCCACTGCTGATGATGTCACATATTACATCATTCATGACATGCTCAGTGACATCATCAGCAGAGGATTGCGGGTTTTTTGGCAACATGCCTTATCCACGGTTTAATAACGCTGCCTTTTGCTTTATATAAGTTTTCAAATTGTATGAAATATATACCAATAGGTCTTTATGAACCTTTAGGTAGTGCTTTTGTTCATGAGGTCTGGTCGCTTCCATACACATACAGATGTTTCAAAGATGATCAAGAAGTTTATCTGAATGGAGAGGAATGCACTGAGACGCCAGATCATTCACTAATGTGTAGGCACATACAGTTACACGATTCATGCAACAAACACCGACCAAATATGGCTTGCGTGTTGCAAGGCACGCCAGTTCCTGCTATCATCCCCACGTTCAAATTGTTGGAAAATGGTAGTTATTTGATGCTCAATAATGAAGATTGTTCTGAGTTAATTAAAAGTATTCCTTTTATCGTAACAGTAAGTGAACGGGTTATTTGCTGCAGAAATGTTCTATTTCCTCCCACACATGAACATAGGGAGTTTTCAATCTGGCCACAAATACCAACCTTGGGACACGTTTCAACGGCATGGCAAGAATAAGAGCTCTTTTGTCTCAGAGAGAGGTGGCCTTGAGTTCGGCCCGTGAAACTTTCGTACTTCACATAGCGAACACCCGTACACAGGTTTGCCTTTCAATTTCAGCAACATGTTTCCGACTATCTTTAACGCATCCTCCACAAAATCCCTGGCACACTTTTTTAAAGTTGTTACCAGTGGTCTCGTGACTTCATTTGAGAAAATCTTTGGAGTCATCCCTGCTCCCTTTCATTGTATTTTCTGCACTCTGGTTCGTGGATTGGCATTTTTACTTGCATTACCAGCGGACGCTCTTGTGCTTTTTTACATTTTTAAATATGGATGTCCCTCCTATGCAACCTCCGACCCTGCAGCTGCTGACACTGTTCCGCAATCGCATGCTAGAATATTATGGCACAATGCCGTTGGCGATATTAAGCACGGCATATGGATTATCTTTTCGGTTCTCCTACTTCACCTGTGTCCAGCCTGTATTTCACTGCCTGATCTGTGATTTCGATTGGGCCATTGATTTGTGTCTCTGCGGACCGGTTTCTCCTGACGTCGACTTTAATCAGCTGATGACTCCTATCATTACTCACGAGTTGATTTGTCCTGGCGAAAGGATTATGGCTGTGGCATTGATGCATGGACTACTTGGTCCCTGGAATTTACTGGCGGCAGCACAGTCTTTCTTGGAACACAGCTTTCTTGAAAACCCACCGAGCTGTCCTCTGATGGTGATAGAGGATCCGGTGCTGGGAGAGCACGTATGTTCTTTTCCGCTTTTAAATTGGATGGCTGAACTGTTTTCGGATGAAGACGGTGACTTCCTATTGGAGGCTGTTGCAGCTTATTTTGCATACACAGTTATGTCATAGACCTTTTTCATGTTTGATATGCTGAGTACTAGCATTTCATTGACAATTCATTGACTTATTTGTCAAGTTTTTATTATTTACCTTGCCTATTGGCTTAAGACTCGATAAAGTACTTGGCTGTTTTATTTTTCTTTAGCATTGAATTTTCCTAGTTTTTAATGCTTTACCTTGCGGACCGTCCACATATAAACTTGCAATCTGCTCTCATGAGATGGCACTTCTATTATCTTATTCAGTTCGTTTCCGGATCATGAGGAGGTGTCATCTAGGTCCTGGATATCTTTACACCGTGTTAAGTTAGCATGGGCTCATTACCGGTTTAAACGCCATTTTTCCTTTTTTGCAACTTCTGCACACGACACTTAGTTGTTGCTTTAGCTTTCCACCTAGTAGTTCATCGTGGTTTACATGAGAATAATATGTTATTGGTCTACTATCTGCTTTACTTGTTAAACTATATCTGTACAGCGAGTGCTAAAGTTTCAAGAACAACACGATACAGAATTGTTATGAGGTCTGATCTCCACGACTTCATACTCATAACATAAGTGCAACTTCTGCCAATTCTGGGCATGAGGCGGGTTTTATATTGCTTTGCCGAACACACATACACCACAGTTGATGCGGTTCACATGAAGAGAGAGCTGGTGTATGCTGATGTGATTCCTTCAAATCTAAGACACTAAAGTATGGGCACGCCCTAAACCAACACAAAGAGACCTTCTTAGCAAATAATATAATATGTGTATTAGGGAGGGTGAGATATAAGCAGCCGCGGGCCGTGGAGGGAGTTACGATGGGGCAGGGAGGCGGGGAGGGGGAGAAGCAGGGTGGAGCCCTCTCTACCTTGCCCCTCCCCCTCCCCGCCTCCCTGCCCCACCGTAACTCCCTCCACGGCCCGCGGCTGCTTATAAGTGTTGCTAACTCTTATTCATTTACAGCATGTTAACATACTGTCACCATTCGCTTTTTATGTACTAGTAACTATGCTGGTAATTTTGCTACTGATAATATGTGTACTTGTATTCTCCACCCTGCTTCTCCCCCTCCCCGCCTCCCTGCCTCACCGTAACTCCCTCCACGGCCCGCGGCTGCTTATAAGTGTTGCTAACTCTTATTCATTTACAGCATGTTAACATACTATCACCATTCACTTTTTATGTACTAGTAACTATGCTGGTAATTTTGCTACTGATAATATGTGTACTTTTATTATCTAAGGTACTACGCCTGAGAAGACGGCATTAGTAAATAAACATTTCAAATACACATCTGTTCTTCTTAACTCCATGTTCTGGTTTCTAAGAAATCTATAACGACCGACTGTTCATGAGTTCCACGTATCCTGAGGTACTATAAGTTCATATTCTGGATTGTCTAAACATTGAGAGTTTGTTATATCCAATGTGACACTGTACCTAGCTTGCTAAATAGTTTTTGATTACTAACGTGAGTTTTGGGACACCCTAATTCGCCGAGGTTCCAATCCTCTGTCCACAGTTCTGTGTGAGAACAGAAACCCTGCGACAGGGGCACCCCCGACCCTTGCTGGAGCTTCATCACACTTGCGATACAACTCCAGCAATGCGCCACCTTTACGGCACAGATACATCACGCATCTGTGCTGTTTTTGCCCCATGATGCGCCGCATTGTAAATGCAGCACACCATAGGTGACGGAACAGCGGCACAGAATGACTAACACATCCCTGGTGATGCGCCAGTCATCATAAATCTATCCCTATGCTTCTTATCTTGTTAGAGATGAACCGCCATATGTATCATCAAAGTTATTTGCATTTCCTAAATAGCGAACTTTAAGGAATAAATAGCGATTCTTTACCATTCCTAGTTTGCGATGAGCTATTTGCTAATTAGCCGAATGTAGCCCAATGAAGCCCAATGTAGCCCAATGTAGCCCAAAGATGGCCGCCAGACACACAAAAAAACAAATGTAGCCCAAATATCAGCCAGATGTAGCCCAACTATAGCCCAGTGACAGAATGACCAATCAGCTTCGCAAACCTCCGTTACGCGAAGCGGAGCGCTGTTACAGATATATATCTTTTTTTGAACGTTAATTTCTCAAAATCCACTGGAGCACATATATTGAGACCTAGCAAAGGCACATCGGGCTACCAGTCCCTAATATTTTGCCAAGTTTCGTGCAAATCCATTCAGCCGTTCAATTATTATTTTTATTATTTTTTTTTGCCCCGCGGGGCCCTTTTAAAACCTCCACATCAAACCTAGGGGGTCAGCGAGGATCTACTATGCCCCCTTATAGTTATTTCCCCCTTTGTTTTGACCTCCTCTTGTCTCTCGATCCTACCGAGAGACAAGATGGCGGCCGCTACGGACTGTTTGGAATGTTGACAGACGCCGGAGAACCAATCAGCTTCGCTTCACAAAGCTCCGTTGCGCGAAAAGTCCGCGAACCAGAGCGCTGCCTGGTCCGCGCTTACAGATATATATCTTTTTTTAAACGTTAATTTCTCAAAATCCACTGGAGCACATATATTGAGACCTACAAAAGGCACATCGGGCTACCAGTCCCTACAATTTTGCCAAGTTTCGTGCAAATTCATTCAGCCGTTCGGGCTAAAAGTGAGGCCAACCGCCCTATGGAAAACTCAATGTTAAAAACACGTTTTGGGACCCCCCTTTTTTCTCGGCCCCCCCTGGACGAACCCCCCCCAAATTTTCAAGGGCTGCTCAGAAACAAAATGTGCCATTTTCCTGAAAATTTCAGCCAATTCCGTCCACAAACGCCAAAGTTATTAGACATAGAATTTTCAAAAAACCCATAGAGAAAAAATCCTAACTATATATACCTACTGGCGACCGCCAGTAGGTAATATATTACCTACTGGCGGTCGCCAGTAGGTATATATAGTTAGGATTTTTTCTCTATGGGATTTTTGAAAATTCTATGTCTAATAACTTTGGCGTTTGTGGACGGAATTGGCTGAAATTTTCAGGAAAATGGAACATTTTGTTTCTGAGCAGCCCTTGAAAATTTGGGGGGTGTTCGTCAAGGGGGGGCTGAGAAAAAAGGGGGGTCCCAAAACGTGTTTTTAACATTGAGTTTTCCATAGGGCGGTTGGCCTCACTTTTAGCCCGAACGGCTGAATGGATTTGCATGAAACTTGGCAAAATTGTAGGGACTGGTAGCCCGATGTGCCTTTTGTAGGTCTCAATATATGTGCTACAGTGGATTTTGAGAAATTAACGTTTAAAAAAAGATATATATCTGTAACAGCGGACCGGGCAGCGCTCTGGTTCGCGGACTTTTCGCGCAACGGAGCTTTGTGAAGCGAAGCTGATTGGTTCTCCGGCGTCTGTCAACATTCCAAACAGTCCGTAGCGGCCGCCATCTTGTCTCTCGGTAGGATCGAGAGACAAGAGGAGGCCAAAGCGAAGGGGCAAATGACCATAAGGGGGAATAGTAGATCCTCGCTGACCCCCTACGTTTGATGTGGAGGTTTTAAAAGGGCTCCGCGGGGCAAAAAAAAAAAAAATAATAATAATCGAACGGCTGAATGGATTTGCACGAAACTTGGCAAAATATTAGGGACTGGTAGCCCGATGTGCCTTTGCTAGGTCTCAATATATGTGCTCCAGTGGATTTTGAGAAATTAACGTTCAAAAAAAGATATATATCTGTAACAGCGCTCCGCTTCGCGTACTTTTCGCGTTACGGAGCTTTGCGAAGCTGATTGGTTCTCCGGCGTCTGTCAACATTCCAAACAGTCCGTAGCGGCCGCCATCTTGTCTCTCGGTAGGATTGAGAGACAAGAGGAGGCCAAAGCGAAGGGGGAAATGACCATAAGGGGGCATAGTAGATCCTTCCTGACCTCTTAGGTTTGATGTACCATTTTGTCAAGTTTGGTGTAATTCCGTTCAGCCATTCAGGCTGTAGACGTATGTAAATGTCCTATGGAAAATTGCATGGGGAAAACACATTTGAAAGTGTTGAAATTTAGAACCAATTAAAATGTTACTTTGGTTTTGTATTTGTGTGTGATGAAAGTTAATTGGTTATGTATATATGTCAAATGAGAGGAAACCACAGCCATTTTGTGATACTACTGTCTGAGGTACATTTGTGAGGAATTTTTGGTGGTGAATTTCTGGTGTTTGATTTACACAGTACTAACACTTCTGCTACTTTTAAAAAGGTGAGTTGTTAATTTGTAAGGGGAACTATGTTGTACACTTGAAGATAATTTGAAAAATGTTTTCTGTTATTTATTTGCAGTCCTTCTGTTATACTAAATACTTGATGAAGTTAGTTTTATATTATGTATTACTAAAAACGATAAATGAAAGTGATTATTTTTTTCTGCAATTTACAGCAAGCAATTTCAAAATAAAATGGCTCACAATGAAGAGACCGTGGCAATTTCTTTTGAATTGTCCACTACATTGATTGAAATTGAGAGCACCAATAATGAAATATTGTCACAAGGAGGACATGACTTGTATGATTCCATTAGATTGATTGAAATGGACAGCACCAAGAATGAAATATTGTCACAAGGAGATGACTTGAATGATTCCACTACATTGATTGAAATTGAGAGCACCAATAATGAAATATTGTCACAAGGAGGAGATGACTTGTATGATTCCATTAGATTGATTGAAATGGACAGCACCAATAATGAAATATTGTCACAAGGAGGAGATGACTTGAATGATTCCACTACATTGATTGAAATTGAGAGCACCAATAATGAAATATTGTCACGAGAAGATGACTTGAATGATTCCACTACATTGATTGAAATTGACAGCACCAATAATGAAATATTGTCACAAGGAGGAGATGACTTGAATGATTTTTTTGATCAATCTCTTGATGGCGAATTTATCGAGTGTTTGGAGACCATAGAGTTACAAGAATCATCATTGGAGACTTTTAATGAGGACATTGCTGATGAGGACATGTTACTAGTTCTTTCAAATTTAGAAAATTCTGAAGAATAAATTTATATTTAGAAATCAAAAATTGTTTGAGACATTATTCATTTTTATTTTTAATTTATGAGGTTGTAGCGAAGTGATTGTAGTATAAAATGAGACTTATAGTATAGAGTGCAACATTTTTATGTTACATGGTAAGTTTACTCATATTTACTTGCCTTCTGCCACTATATTATCTCCAATGTGTATTTGACATCTCTTCTTCATCTCCGGCCTCCTTTCTCTCACTGTGTGTCTCCGATGCATCTTATCGCTGTTATTTTGTGTAATTACAGAAGAGAGTAAAATAAAATAGTTCGGAACGTGAAAAGGGGGCAAAGTAGAGTACTCCTCACCCCCTAGGCCTTTTTAGGCGGTCCCAAAAGGATCAGTTTCTGCTTTCCTGAGAGATTATGGTATGAGTTCCATATACCACAATAACTTGCATTACAACATGCAAGATATCTATCTCCTATTACCAACTTTTGGAGATATTCGCGCTAAGCGCGAATATCTCCAAAAAGTAACACCTGCCCTGAGCAGTTCTTAGCCATGTTATCCAATGGGAGGTGGATAACATGGCTAAGAGCATTAGCTCGGTAATGCATGAATATCGCTGAGTTTTTAGCGATATTCATGCATTGCGGCCGTTTATTATCGCATTTGCGATAAACCTTGATAATAGCAAGGTTTATCTTCGATAATTTCTGACGATGCTTAGTGGTAAAAAATTGGTTGGTAAGCATCGTTAGCGATAAATATCGCTTAACTTTGGTAATATGCCCCAACGTCTGTTAACGTTCGATTCGAAGGAAATGAGGAAGTGTTGAAAAACATTGTCTGCGCCATCTTGCCTTTTTTGAAATGCCACACTTTTGTCGTGCACGGCAGCCATTTTAGATGTCTTGACCAGACCCACTCTCTGCACGCTGTCGATTCGTAGCATGGCTCCTCACCCACGCAAGCATCTTCCCTAGGCACTGGTCACCACCGCTCTCTGTCTTATGCATGGGCAATAAACCTCCCCCCATCTGCGCTGCTCTTCCCTGAGAATCACACTCTGTGCCCGCCCGACACCTCCCTTTCGCCCTATTCACTACCGCACCCTCTGACACTCCTCTTTCTCTGTGTCCGATTGTCCAGGCTATCAGCTAGCCCTGCAGATGTAGTTTATGGCCCCAGCTGTAAAGAATCACCCCTCTTCAAAGGAGTTATAGTAGATCAAGGCCCACACCCGATGAGATCCGTCACACCACACGTGTTCCTACTATCTGAAAACCATCCTGTATTGTGATTGGGGAGGGGACCGAGCCTGAAGCGGAAGATTCCAGGAATGACTCTTTGTACATCAAAGTTTTTACAATTATGTGTCACATTAAAAATATATAGCACTCCAACAAAGTAGTAGGAATATAAAACTTTAATAACATATAAATATATACAAGAAAACAAAAACAGTAAAAACATTTAAACAACGAAGAGACCGTGGCAATTTCTTTTGAATTATCCAATAGATTTATTGAAATTGACAGCACCAATAATGAAATATTCTTGTCAGTAGCGGTCTGTTGTGCGAATAGTTCCAAGGCAGCAGAACGCGCTGAAATCTAGATGGCACGAAAGTGATGTCTAGTAAGTTGCCGCCCAGCAAAAAACGGCGTGGGGCGCCGCGGGGGTGAGTGAGTCCAGTAGGCACCACAGCTATTCTTACCGGCATTGCAGAATTACTGCTGGGGACAATGCCTGTGCTGTAGCAGGGTCACAGCAGAAACAAAAAGGATTCTGTTGAAGATGTTGTTGGTTTTCAATTTGAAAACAGTTCTGGTGTCAACTGCTATGCTAATGTAGTGGTTAATGTTTTGTTTTCTCTAGAAAATGTAAAAGAGGGGGAGGCAGTCCATAGTTCCGTTAAAAGGGCAAAGGAAAGGATCGGTGGTTTGAACTATCAGTCAAAAAGGGGAGGGGGTGCAATAATTTTTCCTACCGGGTCACACTGTGCTTTCACCGGAAGTGAGGTCTGCAGGATTCTAGTAATTCAAAGTGAGGCTGGCGCCAGCATGGGAGCGCCGACGTCCCGCGGATACAGTTTCGTCACTCCACGGGCGATCATGGCAGTCATTCCCCATCGGGGGTCGGAGACTCCCGCGGCTCCTCTAGAATTTTCAAGGTCGTGGAGGACTACGGTGGTGGAGTCAACCAGTGACCGGGCCATTTCTTTATGCTGGGCCCGCTCTTGCCAGGTCGACCGCCATTTTGAGAGTTCGGCAGCTACCGGCGATCGCGGGGTCACATGAGCGGACGGGCTCCACCCTGCCGGGCGAGACGTTGCAGCATGGCCACAGTGGAAGAACCCTTTTCCGGGCGCCTGGAGCGCTGAGGGTGCAGCTGGGAAGCCTCCACCTGGGGAGGCAGGAGAGGCCTGTTCGCACAGTCTCTCCCTCCCAGTGCACCCCACGGCGTCTCGCTTGAGATTTGTTATGGCCGGACCAGGCGATGAGGACGAGGGGGGGGGGGTCGGAGGCATGTGCAAGACATCCCCCCCCAGTGTTGTCGCAGCCATTATAAAAGAAAGAAGTGTCCCGTCCGTCTTCGGGCCGGGCTTCCGGTGGATGTCGGCCGGACGCCCCTGGCTCTGGCCCCATGAACGGGTTTCTTGGTTTATCGGCTGCAGCCGGATCCCGTCGGCCTCGGCCCCCCGACCGTTGGTGGCCGGACCGGAAGAGCATGTGGCGGGACTACCTGCAACTCTCAAGGGCCACCGCGGCCGGACTGGGAGAGAGAGGGGAGGGTCGAGGAGACATTCCCCCCCCCTGCAACTGTTCAGCGTTGTAAAGGCAATCCCCTGGCCGGGTCCCGCTGGCCTCGGCCTCTCCTCCGGCTACACCCTACGTTAGGATCTCCTGGCCGAGGCGTGGCAGCAGGACCTGCCTTATATGGGCTGCTCCCGGCTGGGCGTAGCCGGAACCCTGCCCCACCTTGGAAGTTTCCAGAGTGGGGGCGGATGTTCTACTGACTTGCATTTTCCCTAGTCTATCGATTTTTTGGGCGTGGCAGGCGGTGGGACAGCGAGGGGTGATTTGGTTTCTCTTACTGTTTTTCTGGTCTCTCACCACTGGCATATTTTAACGTTTTCTTGTTTCTAGGACATTAATAGGTTTTATCATTACGTTATGTTATCGTTTCTTTGTTCGTTGTTTAATAAAAGTTCATGTTCATCAGTGGCCTACTGATTTTCGTTTTCCTATTTTTTTCTTTCCAGGTTGTTTCATGGTAAAGTTTCTGTTAACAGGATACAGTGATCACTTCGTTATTATTGCATATGTCCTTTTCACTAGGGGTGCTCTCTGGTCGGGCCAGATGACGTATCTCTAGTAAATGGTCCGGGTGAAAAAGGTGCATCAATCAGTGGGGAGTAGATAGGCATGACAGATTACAACGGGGGAGAAAGGTCCGCATTACGTACCCTTTCACTACTTGCAAAGATTTACCTACGTTTATTTGCAAACAGGGAATACCTCCAAAAAGAACTAATTCCCAAACAGTCAATGTTCGGACAATCAATCAATCAATGAGGAATGAAATAGGTACGATGTGTTAAAGGCTTGCGTTACCTACCCTTCACTATCTGCAAAGGGAGAGAGAATATTCCTATTCTTCCTCGTTTGCAGGTAGAGAAGATCCTTAAGAGAATTAACTTCGAACAATTCAATGCTCGATTGAAACAATCAACAAGGGGTACTGTGAACACAAATGAACGCCGCTTATGTACATACGCATTGCTATTTTCAACAGGTTGTTCCTAATGTTTCTATTTTAGCGAGGTCAAAAAGAGATCCCATTAGTGGCCTACTGATTTTGCTCGATTCCTTTTGTTTTTTTACACGATTTTTCGCTATCTGCAAAGACTAAACAGAGTATTGCGACTCTGTGCTTGTTTGTAAATAGAGAATGAACCAAAGAGAACAATCAATCAAATGGAGAGAGGAGCAGGCACGACGGATTACAAAGGGGGCAAAGGGCTGCGTTAACTACCCTTCACTATCTGCAAAGAGAGAGTACTCCTAATAGAAATGAGGGGTGGGGGGCAGCATTCAAAGCAGATCAGTGTGCATAAACACGAAAATGTTTTTACTTACCACGTACTTGACATTCGACAGCTTATGATATTTGCTATTAAAAAACCATTGAAATTCACTGAAAAAACCATAGGTTATAGACCATATATAGTTAGGAATTAGCATTTACAAAACCTTGAAAATTCACTGAAAAAACCATAGGTTATAGACCATATATAGTTAGGAATTAGCATTTAAAAAACCTTATTTTACTCACACAAAACCATTGAAATTCCATATATAGTTAGTTGCACTAACTATATATCGCGCACCCGCAATCCACTGCTGATCATGTCACATATTACATCATTCATGACATGGTCAGTGACATCACTGATGACATCACTGATGACATCTCAAATGACATCACTGATGACATCACTGATGACATCTCATTTGACATCATTCTTGTGCTAATACGATAAACCTCTTCAGACTCTAATATAACCTTAGATACACTCAGTGTATACAGACACTCACACACTGCCACTCATCCATGGAGTTACTCACACACCCAGTCAGTCATGCAAAGAAACAATCTCACCTCCATTTCTTCAACTATACAGTTAAACACACCTTACTTATTGAAACATATACTAACACATATTTACTCTCTTATACAATCCCTGATACAAGTTCACAATGATCGATACAACCACTCACTCATTCAGTGGCTCTCATGCACAGTTATTTATATATGCCAACTCTCACATGTACTGTGTTTTACATATGTACTTACTATGACATGTAGCATTGAGATATCCATTCACTCATCAATACACTCATGCACACAGTCAACTGCCCATGTAGCTGTTTCCACATGCACTCTTGAACTCATACACCTAGTGAATAAACTGCTCACACATCTATGCATAGAGTCTCACACCTTCCAGCCACCCCCACACAAACTCAATCTCCCATAGAAATACTTGGGCAACCAATTAATAACACATATAGCCTCTCGTATAGCTAATGATCAACACATGCAGCAGTTTACAGAACAACAGACATAATGATGCACAAATTAAGACAGTTTAGTCACTAACCCATGCATTCAGTGAGACACATTTAATCACTCACTCATACAGTCAGTCATGCACCTACTAAATCCTTCATCCAGACACTTATACATCCACTCAAGACATATTTTAACTTTACAGAAAAATACAGTCACTGGATGTTGTCATCAGTGATGTCATCAGTGATGTCATTTGAGATGTCATCAGTGATGTCATCAGTGATGTCACTGACCATGTCATGAATGATGTAATATGTGATATCATCAGCAGTGGATTGCAGGTGCGCGATATATAGTTAGTGCAACTAACTATATATGGAATTTCAATGGTTTTGTGTGAGTAAAATAAGGTTTTTTAAATGCTAATTCCTAACTATATATGGTCTATAACCTATGGTTTTTTCAGTGAATATATATATATATATATTACCTACTGGCGGTCGCCAGTAGGTATATATAGTTAGGATTTTTTCCCTATGGGATTTTTGAAAATTCTATGTCTAATAACTTTGGCGTTTGTGGACGGAATTGGCTGACATTTTCAGGAAAATGGAACATTTTGTTTCTGAGCAGCCCCTGAAAATTTGGGCGGGGTTTGTCAAGGGGGGGCCGAGAAAAAAGGGGGGTCCCAAAACGTGTTTTTCCAATGTTAATTTCCATAGGGCGGTTGGCCTCACTTTTAGCCCGAACGGCTGAATGGATTTGCACGAAACTTGGCAAAATTGTAGGGACTGTTAGCCCGATGTGCCTTTGCTAGGTCTCAATATATGTGCTCCAGTGGATTTTGAGAAATTAACGTTTAAAAAAAGATATATATCTGTAAGCGCGCTCCGGGCAGCGCTCCGGTTCGCGTACTTTACGCGTAACGGAACTTCGCGAAGCGAAGCTGATTGGCTCTCCGGTGTCTGTCAACATTCTAAACAGTCCGGAGCGGCCGCCATCTTGTCTCTCGGTAGGATCGAGAGACAAGAGGAGGCCAAAACAAAGGGGGAAATGACATAAGGGGGCATAGTAGATCCTCCCTGACCCCCTAGGTTTGATGTGGAGGCTTTAAAAGGGCCCCGCAGGGCAAAAAAAAATATATATTTTTTTTAGTTTTTTGCGTGGTGAGCGCCCGGTTCTCGAACCGGGAAGCGTACTGGGGAGCGTACTATGAGGAAAAAAGAATGATAGACTTTTAAAATATTGTATGTTTATTGATTGTTCATTTTGTTGTTTTTTTTTTGTTTTTTTTTATTTAAGTAGCAATATGTAGGTACCAATGCAGAGTCTACCTTATAAACACACAGCTATGTCAAATATTGCTTTGTCTGCCTGCATATTTACAAGTTGCGTGCACAATCTTTGACATAGCTGTGTGTTTATGCATCTCCCCACCATTTCATATGGGTTTCTATCTGCTATTCCTATCCCTCTCCAGACATTCACTCCTTCCACCCATGCTACAGGTTGCACAATGTGCTTAAAAAAATGACCATATTTACAACTCCAATGAAACCATCACACAATTTCTAAACCAGCATTGAATCCAAGCATAAAAACAATTTATGAAAAAGACTACCTTATAAACACACAGCTAACATTATAGAAAACGGTAAAAATATCATTTCTTAAATAACAGAGACACACACTATGATACTTGTAAAAAATCTTTAAACTCGCTATCTTTTTTAAAAGATTCATTACTCACCTTTAAAAATGGTTTGAAAGATGTCAAACAGTGTCAGTCACAGTCAACAGATATTCTTAAGCAGAATCTTTGAACAATGCTTCCTTCACTGAGACCTTTCAATAATGGCACAGATTCTTTCTGATTTCAGAGCCATATTCTTGCACATAGCCAATTAAAATTATTCTCCCCCAAATTCAAAACCAAACTACACATTTTAATTGGTTGAAGATTTCAAGACTTTAAAACTCACATAACATTCACCCATCCCCCCAGTGCTCATTCACCAAGTAACCACGGTAACGCCCTCTAAAACCAACACAGAGTTCACAAGTTCATTTTACTATGTTGCAAAAAAATCCATCAAGCCTGCTTGACCTCTCAATCTACTAGCTAATAAAATGCAATGTTTCTTTAAATGACTTTTTCTCAACCATTGAAATGACTTCTTACAAAAAAAAACATGCAGCCTAATTTTCAGTGGAGATTTTTAAGAAATCTTCAATCATATCTACTTATTCATCTGCATTGATTTCAAACACTTTTTTTCATAATCAAACTGACATTTCATTTCCACAACTCATCTGACTAGAAGCACACCTACCTTCACACACATATCTTCAAAATGACAAAAGTCTGGTTTGTGGGGCATAGCTATGTCCACTGGGCTCAAAAATATGCAACTAACAGAGGTATTTACAACCTTGATTTACCAAATGTAGACATTGTATGGATTGGACAAAGAGGATTGAGAAATCACCAATTGATACCATTGGTAAAATCCTTTATGCATTTACCACACCCTGACCTTATAATTGTGCACTGTGGTGGAAATGCTTTAGGCACATTGAGTGGGGTAGGTCTGGAAATTCTTTTAAAGGACATCATTGGGCAATTGATGTCACTTTTTTCAAAAAATGCCTTGGTATTCTCTAATATATGACAAAGGCAAAAATCAAACTGGTCCAACCAATTTTGTCCAGAGATTGAGAAAGCAAGGAAACATGTAAATAAATCTGTGTCTGCTTACATGAGAGACTATGGTATGGGTTCCATTTACCACAACAACTTGCGTTACAACATGCAAGACATCTATAGGAGAGATGGTGTTAATTTTACAGATGAGGGGAATAGATTTTTCCTCTTGAATATAAGACTCTGCATTGGTACCTACTTGTAGGTACAAAATCACCCACTTAACACAACAGCTCTTTTCAGAGCTCACTTACTACTAAACATTATTTTTTTACACTGTTTTTCCCCGTGGTGCGCTCAGGGTGCGCGTACCGGAGAGCGCATCGATGAGCGCAGCCAGCGCTTATCCTGCGAAAATTGAAAAAAAAACGTTTTTTTGCCCTTCAGGGTCCTTCCAGGCCCACCTCAGAAAAACTAGGGAGTCAGGGGGTGTCTACTCTGCCCCCTTTTAATGATATCCCCCTTTCTTTTTTCACCTCTTGTTTCTCGATTCTACTGAGACACAAGATGGCGGACTCTCCGTACTGTTTAGAATGTTGACATGGTAAAGAATCGCTATTTATTCCTTAAAATTCGCTATTTAGGAAATGCAAAATAGTTTGATGATACATATGGCGGTTCATCTCTAACAAGATAAGAAGCTTAGGGATACATTTATGATGACTGGCGCAATGAAGTGGACATGACTTACTTCATTGGTAGGCCTTTACATGTATTATGTCCTCTGTATTCTTCATCAAGCGTAACTTTGATCTGCAATCCTGAGTAGGCCTCACCTTAAACAACCCTCTGGATAGGCCACACCTTATCGTCATCCTGAATTAATCATTTAACATGCTAGGGACAGATTTATGATAGGTGTATGCCTCTTTTGCGCCACTGTGCGTCACTTTTGTGATGCAGCGGCGGTGCAAAAGATTTGCTATGAGGCGACAAAATTACAAATTGATGCATTTAGGCAGATGTGTTATGCTGTAAAAAAACTGTGACACATGAAACCGATGCAGCAGTGATGCAAAAGATGCACCATGTTGCAAGACAGGCCTCACTTGGGGCCATATGTATCAAGCTAATTAGCATTCGCAAAGGCCGAAATTCTGTGAATTTCGGCCTTTGCGAATGCTAATTAGACAAATGGTATGTATCAAACAAGTTTGATGCAAAATAAGGAATAGCAAAATTTGCTATTCCTTATTTTGCGATTGCACTTAAGGATTTGCAAATTTTGCAATTCCTTAAATGCAATGTATCAAACAAAAAATATGCAAAAAATGCCATTAAGGATTTGCAAATTACCACAAACTTCTAGTTGGTGATAATTTGCGAATTCTTTTCAAAAAGCTTTTTTTCCCAAAAACAAAAGGTGCCATATGACGCCCATACATGCCCTTAGGGCATGTATGTGCGTCATATGCCCCCAAATTTCTTTTTCAGGGGTGCAGCAGGGTGTTCTTGAGACACCCCTGCACCCTTGGAAAAATTCCTAATTTGCGATGAGCTAATTGCTAATCGCAAATTGCACCTTCATTCCTATGGGCGTCCTGGCCCATGGAAATGAATGGGTAATTTGCAATGGCAGTTCATCTCTAACAAGATAAGAAGCTTAGGGATAGATTTATGATGACTGGCGCATCACCAGGGATGTGCCAGTCATCCTGCGCCACTGTTCCTCCACCCATGGTGTGCTGCATTTACAATGCGGCGCACCATGGGGCAAAAACGGCACAGATGCGTGACGCATCTGTGCCGTAAAGGTGGCGCATTGCTGGAGTTGTATTGCAAGTGCGATGCAGCTCCAGCAAGGCTCAGGGGTGCTCCATCTCCACAATGCTGCGTCAAGACCTATGCCTGCTTCAAGCAGGCGCAGGGTTTTGACGCAGCTTTGTCCTATCTGATTGTAAATGCGGCACACCATGGGTGGCAGAGCAGCGGTGCACGTTAACTGGTGCATCCCTGGGGATGTGCCAGTTAACATAAATCTGCCCCTTTACATTTAAGTATGTGCAGGGGACACAGAGTCGGTGAGGCTTATCCAAGGTTAAGAAGAGATGAGTCCTGTTCACTGAAAAATTGGACATAGGCTTCACCTCCTCAGCATCGCTGGACATGGCTAAATAATAGGTGCAAAATGTTACTCTTGTTAAACAATTTTACTATTATAATCTCTGAGATTTGTCTCTTACTCTGCAACATCTCATTGTTGTTATCTTTCTTTAAAGATAAAGACAACATCAACATGAGCGACAATCAGCAATCAGTTGATTTCGACCTCATCATTGAACTCGTAATTGAAACATCAGTGGATGTTGATCCCTTGGATGATTTAAATCCTGAGGATGAAGAAGAACGTGATGAGGATGCAGATTTGTCAGAATTGTATGACATAGGATGGGAAGCTGACGTGCTTGAGCCTATGGAACTATAAACATTTATTTTAAAAATTTATAATAAATAAAAAGTAAAAATGTAAACCGTTTAATTTAAAAATAAAGACACCTTCAAAAACAGGTTATGTGTAGTGTCTTCAATAAAATATTAAAATATGCTCATAAAATTAGATCAGATTCACATATAAAACAGCACAGGTAAAATGAATATAAATTCCATTTCTTTTCTGCTATTTCTGTATTCTAAATTTGCCAAGCACTAAAAAATCTTCTATGTAAAAATGTCAAGTAGTGTTTTAAGTTTTTGATTACTGTTATTGATTTACTGTTGGGTAATAGTGGTTAATAACATTTTTTAATATATTTTACCACAGATTCAACTGCAGATCATTTCAAGATTTCAGCATGCCAACCAAAGAAAGACTGAGAAAGGCTGCAAAACGTCAAAGACAGCAGGTCAATGAAAAAAAGCAGCAGTCCTCTAACAAAAAGATTTGTCAAGTCACCAAGAAAGCACCGGGTAAGAGTACAAAAACATTCATAAGAAATATGTGTAGTAAAAAAAATATTACTACAGAAAATGTTTCAGTCCAGAAAAAGAGAAGCAAATCAAACGGAAAGGAAAGGCCAATGAAAAATGTTACTGCTAGAGCAAGAGATAACTCTGTGCATGATAGTAGAAGGAAACAACAGTTTAGGGACATTCGTAAACGAATGTTCCGCAACAGGATAATTGGCAATTTGTTAAAAAATATTAAGAAAGGTCAACAGAAAGTGTTTTTTTATAAGAGAAAAAAAATAGTTTAGAAAGTTATTGATCAGGCATTTGAAATTAAATGTAAGTTATTTATTTTGATAATCAATAGAATTAGGAAGCTAAACAAGGCAATTTATGATTTCAAAAGAAATAGTAGATGGAAGAGAATAGTTAATCGTAGTAATTTTTGTGAAGTTTTTTCTGGAGAATGGATGCATAGTTCAAGCTGTGAGGCATTTTTTAATGAGGAGAGTTATTTCCAGGATAATGATTTGTTGCATGCAGTTGACACCAGTGGTCGAGCTTATGAAGTGAAAGATGGTTGTCCAGTTGAAAAAGAAAAACTTGTGACAATAGAGGCAGAAGAGGTGTTAGGTAATGAGGTTTTAGGAAGACGTCCTAAGGGTCCTGTGTATACCTGGAAGTGTAGTAGTATTTGCAGTGTGCGACAGGATTCCATCAATCTGCTTTGTGATTTTGTACAGTCATTTAATAAGAAAAGTTTGAAGCAGAAAATGAAGTTGTTGCAAGAATTAGATCCTTGCAGAGTGAGAGAAGTGACAGGTTTGCATGGTCATTCACTGGCTTGTCTTTCCAGGAGAGTATGCCAGAGTGTTTTTCATCATTTCAGGATGCTAGCAGTGCATCATAATAAAGTGAGGAAATTAGTTAGAATGTTGTATTATGCTAAGAGTACAGCAATTATGCTTAAACAATTATGCGCTGCTCTTTTGCATGGTTCTGAAATAGATGTGAAGAATATATGTGAAGAAATTGAGTTTTGTTACTTTGGAAGTAAAGAGGAGAATGTTGAAATTGACCAAGAAGAAGCGGGTAATGTGGAAGATAGTGTACAGGTTTCCAGTACAGATAATTTCCAGAGGGAAATTGCGACGTTTGAGGTGAAATCAAGTGAGAGGCCAAATTTCACTTGTGTGTGTTGTCGACGCAGTTATTATAAGAATCAGACTAAGTTAGTGGATTTATATGCAAAAAGTGAAAGGGAAAATAATAGTGAATGGAAGGATTTCACAACATACTTGATGGTAGAAAATTGTTTTGATTTGGGATTGGATCAACGTGTGTGTACTTATTGTTGTAACAAATTAAATCAAAACCAGATGCCTGCTAGAGCAGTTCATAATAATCTGGAATTGGTTGAGATTCCTTCTGAATTGAAGGATTTAAATACTTATGAATCTATTTTGACTCAAAGTATCCATCCCTTTCAGGCTATTGTAAGAATGGAGCCAAAGACAGGGAAATTGCCTCCATCAGATTTACAGAGAGGATTAAAGGGAAGAGTTGTTTATTTGCCTCTAGATTTGAAGAAAAACATTAACACAATTGGAGTAGAAAAAGTGGAAGAGGAACCTCTGGTTATCTTAGTTAATGGGGTTCCGACAAAGAATAAGAAAATATGGCAAGATTTAGTGGATGTTAGGAAAGTTAAAAAGGCAACATTGTATTTGAAAAAAAATAATAAATACTATAGGAATGTATATGTTGCAGAGGAGGAAGTAAGTGAGGAAGAGGATAGCGATTTGTGTGCTGGTCAAATTGAGAAAGTAGAACCCTCTACTAGTGAAGAAATATATGAACATTATAGTGTTCATCCTTTGCATTCCAAGGAAGTCATGGGGAATGCTATTGAGTTGTTTCAAATGAAACAAGCCAAAGGGAGTCCCATTAGTGTTTGGGAGGAAAGTTTGGAAGCTCGGTGTTTCCCACAGCTTTTTCCAACAGGTCAGGGAGGAAGATATGATGAGCGACCTCATCAAATTCCTGCTTCTGAATACCGGACTTTGCGATTGTATGCAGGAGATGCTAGGTTTCGACAATGCATTCCCTATTTGTTTCATCTCCTGTTTGAAAGCGATCTATCTGGACTGTCATATGCAGTGAACCACATCTTGAAAAGTGGTATACACATGCAAAACATCTCGGCAAGTAACTTTATGGATAAAGTCAATGTCCAGGACAGTATTTTGGATTCTCACCTGATTAATCTCATGGCGTGTCAGCGTGGTACTAATGAGTACTGGTACCATCGTCATGGTGATTTAAAATGTATGCTGAGGAACTTAGGAACTCCCACATGGTTCCTCACTCTGAGCTGTGCCGAGTATGGCTGGGAAGACTTACTTGAATTTCTACGAGAGGCAAATGGAAACATCGAAAACATCGAATTCAAGACACCCGGAGAACTGTGCTCTTTGGATCCAGTCAATGTATGCAGGTACTTCAATCATAGATTTGAAGCTATGATGTCTTTCATCATGAATAAGAAGAATCCACCTCTTGGAGAGGTGTTGGATTTCTTCTGGAGAAAGGAGTACCAAGCAAGAGGTGCTCCTCATATACATATGTTGCTGTGGATCAAGGATGCACCTAAATTTGGAACGGATCCAGAAGACTCAGTGATGAGTTTCATACAACAGTATTCTACGTGTGCTGTTCCAAACGCAAAGGAGAAGAAAAGCCTAAGAGAAAAAGTTCTACGTTTCCAAAGCCATCGATGTGGAAAGTACTGTCGTCGTAAATTCCGAAACAAGGACAAGTTCTACACCAAATGTCGTTTCGGCTTTCCACGACCGGTGATTTCTAAAGGAAGAGTAAACAGTTTGATGTCTTCGCTGCGACATAATGTGATGAAGAAATCACCTAAAAACACATACAATTTGAAGAGGAATGAAGAGTCTAAGTACATCAACGACTACAACCCGGTGATTTTGTCCATGTGGAATGCTAACATTGGATATACAGTTTGTGGCTGATAACTGTATGGCTGTGGCTCGGTATGTGACATCTTACATCACCAAAAAAGAGAAGACAGAATTGAAGGATATGTGGGAGGACATTTACCCTGAAAAGAGCCTCAGCAAGAAGTTGTACAGTTTCAGTCTGAAGATGTTGTCGCATCGAGAAATCGGAGCTTACGAATGTTCTGACCGGTTGTCTTCAGCAAGTCTCTATGCCAAGTCCAGGAGTATCGTTTGGGCGAGTCTTGGTCTTGCTGCAACGCGTAATCGAGTTCTGAAACCTGTGCGGGAAATTGAGTATTTGGCGGAAAAGGAGCCAAACAGTACCGACATTTTGAAGACCAACATGTTGGATACATATTATCCAAATCGAAGCAGTCACCTCGAGAATGTTTGTCTGTATGAGGTTCTTCAAAATTACATATTCAAGAGGAACATCAAAGAAGATACTGAGAAAGGAGTGTATGCTGTAATAGGAAGTGAGGGATGTCTGGTCAAGCAAAGAAAATGCCACTTGGTAAACCATCGAAAATTGAGTGGCGAATCTCCTGAAAAAAAGGAGTTTTTCTATTTAGCACTTTTGCAACTTTTCAAGCCTTGGCGTGCAGAAGAGGAACTGCTTGGAGATTTCCTCTCTTACGAAGACTCTTTCAATGCTGCCAAGGAGACCATAGAATGTCCTGCTTTTCCCAAATATGTAGAAATGTTGAATGCGGAAATTGAGCAGGAAGCAACGATTGCAGCCGAGATTGCCAGAGACAGTTCTCAGGACAGTCAGAGTTCTGCTTCATTGAGTCAGGATCCAGTAGGAGGACCTGTTATCGAAAATGAAGCTGCCACTGCTATGAATGAAGTGGAAAGAGCCATGGCACATGCTCAGGAGGATGCGGTTAACTTAGAAGAGTTGGAAAGACAACTCAACGTTGAGCAGAGGAAAATATATGACGAAGTTACCATGCAAATTGATCATGGATTAAGTCATGACAAGAAAGAGTGCTCATGTACGTCGTTGAAGCCTGTCCGACTGTACATGAGTGGAGAAGCGGGAACTGGAAAAAGTTTCCTTATTAAAGCAATTTCATGTTATTTGCAGGAAAGGACAGAGTCATCGCTGTCTTGTGTTGTCACCGCTCCAACTGGACTGGCAGCACATAACATTAAAGGGATTACTTTACATCGTTTACTGATGCTGCCAGTGGAGCATGACAACAAATTACAATATCACAAGCTATCTGGAGATGCTTGTTGTGAAGTTTCAAGAATCTTGAGGAAAATGAAACTTCTTATCATTGACGAAGTAAGCATGGTTTCCAATGTCATGCTTGCCTTTGTGCATTTGAGAATGCAGGAAGTTCTCAAAACAGAGTATGATGTGTTATTTGGTGGCAAACACATCATTGTTTTCAGAGATCTTCTGCAGCTGACACCAGTGAAAGGGCAACATGTGTTCAAAATGCTCACGCATGAAGATACCAGGAAGTGCCTAGGGAGCATTGGCAACGTCAATATATGGTTAAACTTCAATTATGCTGCACTGCATGAAAATATGCGTCAGGCGAAGGATGAAGTTTACAAGACTATTCTACAAGATGTTAGAATTGGAAAAGTGACCGAGCAGGGGAAAGAAGCTTTACATGCACGATTACTGTCAAATTTATATCCAGAACAAGTTGTTGTGCCTGAGAATATTTTTCAGAAAATTACTGAGAAGAAATCTGGAATATGTTTGATGCCAACTCTTGCAGAATGTGCCAAATTCAACAACAAAATGTTGCATTTAGAAAAGCAACAGATTGTGAAACTGGAAGCTATTGACAGAGTAGAGCATATGGGATCAACAATTATTTTGTCTGAGAATTTGAAAACAAAATTGGATTCATTAGAGAAGACTATATCTAAAACTGCAGGTTTTGAAAAGACTCTGAATGTGTGCTTGAACTGCCGTATAATTTTAAGAAGGAATTTACATGTTGAAAGAGGTCTGGTAAATGGATCAATGGGTAATATTGTTGATTTTGTAAAATATAGAGATGGAATTGAATTTTTAAAAATTAAATGTGATGGCATTGAGGAAGTACAGCTAATTGGTCGTTGTTCTGCTAGATTTTTGCTTGTGAAAGACTTATATGTTCGCCGTAAGCAGTTTCCTGTTTGCTTGGCATATGCGGTGACAATCCATAAATCGCAAGGTTTAAGTGTAGACAGTGCATTGGTGAATATTGGCAGTTCTGTGTTCAAGGAGGGTATGGCATTTGTGGCATTGTCACGAGTTAGAACTTTATCGGGATTGTACTTGATTGAGTGTGATGTCACAAACATTTGTGCGGATCTAGATTGTGTTAAGGAATACAATAGGTTAAGAAGAGAGTATGCGCCACATTTGCCTCAATATCCTTTGTTTGAGAAACGTGTGGTAGGCCGGAAACGAAGAAATGTGACCAATACTGGGGAGGTTGTAGCAAAAAGACGAAACGTCGATGAACCTGAAATTATAAGCAGAAACAAAAAGGATTCTGTTGAAGATGTTGTTGGTTTTCAATTTGAAAACAGTTCTGGTGTCAACTGCTATGCTAATGTAGTGGTTAATGTTTTGTTTTCTCTAGAAAATGTAAAAGAAGAGATTGTGGTCAATTCTGATCAAAGATTTTGCAGTTTGTTAAATTCTGTGTTAGAGAAATGTAGCACTGATAGAACAAAAATAGAAAGTGTGTCTGAAATTCGAAATCTGTTAGACAGATGTTCAGGCCAAACACAATTCTCTCAAAATATTCAGCAAGATTGTCAGGAGTTTTTAATGTATATGCTTGATATATTGCATGCTGAAGGTGTAGATGTAGATCACCTGTGTTAGAGAAATGTAGCACTGATAGAACAAAAATAGAAAGTGTGTCTGAAATTCGAAATCTGTTAGACAGATGTTCAGGCCAAACACAATTCTCTCAAAATATTCAGCAAGATTGTCAGGAGTTTTTAATGTATATGCTTGATATATTGCATGCTGAAGGTGTAGATGTAGATCACCTGTTTGGGCTTTCTTATCAATGGCAGCATGACTGCGAGAACTGTAGGGTATCAAGTACTACTAGTGTAGACTCAGAAAGATTTATATATTTAACTTTGCCAGACAGTAAATCAGTCTCTTTTAATAAACTAGTAAAAGCAGCTGATCACAACATGGAGTGTAGCCAATGTAAATCTGAAATGATGTCCACATTATTTATACGAACATATGGCCAGTATGTTATTTTAATGTTCCAACGATGTAGGCCTGATGGAACAAAATTGACAACTTTAATTAAAAATGTTGTGGCTTCACAGTTGTCAATATCAGGAAGGACTTTTGTAACTGCAGCAATTATATATCATGACGGTCCTTCAATATCATCAGGACATTACACAGCTTATTTAAAGTCTAGAAATGGCTGGTCATTCTGCAATGATTCTGTTTTAATTTTTTTTTAAAAATTGCCGTATGACCTTAAAAACTCTTACCTGGTGTTTTTAAAACCAAAATTTTAGGGAAAGAATCTCGGGATGTGCTCTGAGGAATTTCAAGAAGTTCTAATGGCTCCTACACGATTTGGCCTTGAGGATAAGTGTAGTACAGAGACATAACTTCTTACCATAACACTGGACGTCATGGAGAAATAAGTGCACTTTGAATGAGTTCAAAAAAACTGTTTCTTTTTATAAGCTAATTGAAGCAGCCAATCAAAACATGGAGTAGAGGGAATGTAAGTCTGCAATGCTGTCTACTGTTTTATATTGCTTTGTGATTAAAAGTGATGTAGAGAATTAAATAATTGTAGTAGTCATAGAGATAGTGTAAGTCTGCTTCATAGTAAGCAGTATCAGTGTCATAGGAAATGTAGAACATGACTGAGCAAGAAGGGGAAGATATTACTAGTCCAGGATTGTGAAAATGATCTTCAACATTTTTATTGTGAAAGTTGCGGAAATACAACATGACGGGATTGGCTTACAAGAATTCTAAGAGTTATAAATGGCTCTGACATGATTTGGCCTTGTGGAAACGTGTGGTAGAGAGCAAGAAGTCATTTATTGTATGTAACATGTTTTTCAAAACGATGGAGGTTTTCTTTCAGAAAGTGGCGGTCTGAAAGTAATAACAGCACAACAGAGTGTAAGCTGTTCATAGGACATCCTTAGACGTCATGGAAAGTAAGTTAACTTTAAGGAGTTCTGAATTCTGATTTGTTATGTTGTATGGGTTTTTTAAACACAATCATTTTGATTGTGTTTTTTTTTCCCCGCTGTTATATGATGAATACCTTCAAGTCACTGTTTTTAGTGAAATTTGATACATTCTGAGAACAGCAAAAATAAACCATTTAACATGTATAATTAATTCTGTACTGTTTGCATTTATGATGTACATTTAGAACTGTGTAGGAGGCATGGAGAAGGAGAGGCTTCTGTAAGTGTCAAAGTTGTTGCATACAGTGCTCATATTCTACGTAGTCTTTCATATGATAGACTACATTTCCACAATGAGATACCTAAGCAAAGGAAACACAGGTGATATGATTGTGGAATGAGCAAAAGAAATTGCAAGTTTTTCAATTATATTACCTGTGTTTCCTAACATTACACATCACATTGTGTAGATGAGGTTTAGGCCTGTTCCTGGAGACAGAGGAGGTCTGACATTGATGCACAAATTAAGACAGTTTAGTCACTAACCCATGCACTCAGTGAGACACATTTAATCAGTCACTCATACAGTCAGTCATGCCCCTACTAAATCCTTCATGAAGACACTTATACATCCACTCATTCTTCAATATGTAAGACATATTTTAACTTTACAGAATTATACAGTCACTGAATGTAGTCATCAGTGATGTCATCAGTGATGTCATTTGAGATGTCATCAGTGATGTCATCAGTGATGTCATTTGAGATGTCATCAGTGATGTCATCAGTGATGTCACTGACCATGTCATGAATGATGTAATATGTGACATCATCAGCAGTGGATTGCGGGTGCGCGATATATAGTTAGTACAACTAACTATATATGGAATTTCAATGGTTTTGTGTGAGTAAAATAAGGTTTTTTAAATGCTAATTCCTAACTATATATGGTCTATAACCTATGGTTTTTTCAGTGAATTTTCAAGGTTTTGCAAATGCTAATTCCTAACTATATATGGTCTATAACCTATGGTTTTTTCAGTGAATATATATATATATATATTACCTACTGGCGGTCGCCAGTAGGTATATATAGTTAGGATTTTTTCTCTATGGGTTTTTTGAAAATTCTATGTCTAATAACTTTGGCGTTTGTGGACGGAATTGGCTGAAATTTTCTGAGCAGCCCTTGAAAATTTGGGGGGGGTTTGTCAAGGGGGGGCTGAGAAAAAAGGGGGGTCCCAAAACGTGTTTTTAACATTGAGTTTTCCATAGGGCGGTTGGCCTCACTTTTAGCCCTGTGAGCGCGAATATCTCCAAAAAGTAACACCTGCCCTGAGCAGTTCTTAGCCATGTTATCCAATGGGAGGTGGATAACATGGCTAAGAGCATTAGCTCGGTAATGCATGAATATCGCTGAGTTTTTAGCGATATTCATGCATTGCGGCCGTTTATTATCGCATTTGCGATAAACCTTGATAATAGCAAGGTTTATCTTCGATAATTTCTGACGATGATTAGTGGTAAAAAATTCGTTGGTGAGGGGGAGGCAGTCCAAAGTTCCGTTAAAAGGGCAAAGGAAAGGATCGGTGGTTTGAACTATCAGTCAAAAAGGGGAGGGGGTGCAATAATTTTTCCTACCGGGTCACACTGTGCTTTCACCGGAAGTGAGGTCTGCAGGATTCTAGTAATTCAAAGTGAGGCTGGCGCCAGCATGGGAGCGCCGACGTCCCGCGGATACAGTTTCGTCACTCCATGGGCGATCATGGCAGTCATTCCCCATCGGGGGTCGGAGACTCCCGCGGCTCCTCTAGAATCTTCAAGGTCGTGGAGGACTACGGTGGTGGAGTCAACCAGTGACCGGGCCATTTCTTTATGCTGGGCCCGCTCTTGCCAGGTCGACCGCCATTTTGAGAGTTCGGCAGCTACCGGCGATCGCGGGGTCACATGAGCGGACGGGCTCCACCCTGCCGGGCGAGACGTTGCAGCATGGCCACAGTGGAAGAACCCTTTTCCGGGCGCCTGGAGCGCTGAGGGTGCAGCTGGGAAGCCTCCACCTGGGGAGGCGGGAGAGGCCTGTTCGCACCGTCTCTCCCTCCCAGTGCACCCCACGGCGTCTCGCTTGAGATTTGTTATGGCCGGACCAGGCGATGAGGATGAGGGGGGGGGGGGTCGGAGGCATGTGCAAGACATCCCCCCCCCAGTGTTGTCGCAGCCATTATTCAAGAAAGAAGAAGTGTCCCGTCCGTCTTCGGGCCGGGCTTCCGGTAGATGTCGGCCGGACGCCCCTGGCTCTGGCCCCATGAACGGGTTTCTTTGTTTATCGGCTGCAGCCGGATCCCGTCGGCCTCGGCCCCCCGACCGTTGGTGGCCGGACCGGAAGAGCATGTGGCGGGACTACCTGCAACTCTCAAGGGCCACCGCGGCCGGACTGGGAGAGAGAGGGGAGGGTCGAGGAGACATTCCCCCCCCCTGCAACTGTTCAGCGTTGTAAAGGCAATCCCCTGGCCGGGTCCCGCTGGCCTCGGCCTCTCCTCCGGCTACACCCTACGTTAGGATCTCCTGGCCGAGGCGTGGCAGCAGGACCTGCCTTATATGGGCTGCTCCCGGCTGGGCGTAGTCGGAACCCTGCCCCACCTTGGAAGTTTCCAGAGTGGGGGCGGATGTTCTACTGACTTGCATTTTCCCTAGTCTATCGATTTTTTGGGCGTGGCAGGCGGTGGGACAGCGAGGGGTGATTTGGTTTCTCTTACTGTTTTTCTGGTCTCTCACCACTGGCATATTTTAACGTTTTCTTGTTTCTAGGACATTAATAGGTTTTATCATTACGTTATGTTATCGTTTCTTTGTTCGTTGTTTAATAAAAGTTCATGTTCATCAGTGGCCTACTGATTTTCGTTTTCCTATTCTTTTCTTTCCAGGTTGTTTCATGCTAAAGTTTCTGTTAACAGGATACAGTGATCACTTTGTTATTATTGCATATGTCCTTTTCACTAGGGGTGCTCTCTGGTCGGGCCAGATGACGTATCTCTAGTAAATGGTCCGGGTGAAACAGGTGCATCAATCAGTGGGGAGTAGATAGGCATGACAGATTACAACGGGGGAGAAAGGTCCGCATTACGTACCCTTTCACTACTTGCAAAGATTTTCCTACGTTTATTTGCAAACAGGGAATACCTCCAAAAAGAACTAATTCCCAAACAGTCAATGTTAGGACAATCAATCAATCAATGAGGAATGAAATAGGTACGACGTGTTAAAGGCTTGCGTTACCTACCCTTCACTATTTGCAAAGGGAGAGAGAATATTCCTATTCTTCCTCGTTTGCAGGCAGAGAAGATCCTTAAGAGAATTAACTTCGAACAATTCAATGCTCGATTCAAACAATCAACAAGGGGTACTGTGAACACAAATGAACGCCGCTTATGTACATACGCATTGCTATTTTCAACAGGTTGTTCCTAATGTTTCTATTTTAGCGAGGTCAAAAAGAGATCCCATTAGTGGCCTACTGATTTTGCTCGATTCCTTTTGTTTTTTTACACGAATTTTCGCTATCTGCAAATACTAAACAGAGTATTGCGACTCTGTGCTTGTTTGTAAATAGAGAATGAACCAAAGAGAACAATCAATCAAATGGAGAGAGAAGCAGGCACGACGGATTACAAAGGGGGCAAAGGGCTGCGTTAACTACCCTTCACTATCTGCAAAGAGAGAGTACTCCTAATAGAAATGAGGGGTGGGGGGCAGCATTCAAAGCAGATCAGTGTGCATAAACACGAAAATGTTTTTACTTACCACGTACTTGACATTCGACAGCTTATGATATTTGCTATTAAAAAACCATTGAAATTCACTGAAAAAACCATAGGTTATAGACCATATATAGTTAGGAATTAGCATTTACAAAACCTTGAAAATTCACTGAAAAAACCATAGGTTATAGACCATATATAGTTAGGAATTAGCATTTAAAAAACCTTATTTTACTCACACAAAACCATTGAAATTCCATATATAGTTAGTTGCACTAACTATATATCACGCACCCGCAATCCACTGCTGATCATGTCACATATTACATCATTCATGACATGGTCAGTGACATCACTGATGACATCTCAAATGACATCACTGATGAGATCACTGATGACATCTCATTTGACATCAATGACCACATCACTGATGATATCATTCATGTGACAATACAATGCATCTCCTCACGTTTTAATATAATCTCTGTTTCACCCAGTGTTAAATACAGAGTATAATTTTTGAAACCATTGACACACCAATACTAGTTACTACATACGTACTCACTGATTCCTACGTCTACACACACATTCACTCATTCACCCATACAATCATTCATACATACAATCACTCATCTTTACAACACTATCATATGCACTCATACACCTATACAGACACTTACACTCTGCCACTCATCCATGGAGTTACTCACACACCTAGTCAGTCCTGTAAAGAATCAATCACACTTCCATGTTCTTGTCTATACAGTTAAACATAGAGCACCTTACATTTTCAAACATATACTAACACATACTTACTTTCTTATACAATCATTGATACAAGTACACATTGATCTGCACAGAGTCACACACCTCCCAGCCAGCCACACACACACTCAGTCTCCTATACAAATACTTGGACAATCAATCAATAACCCATATAGTTAATCATATAGCTACTGATCAACACATGCAGCAGTTTACAGAACAACAGACATAATGATGCATAAATTAAGACAGTTTAGTCACTAACCCATGCACTCAGTGAGACACATTTAATCACTCACTCATACATTCAGTCATGCACCTACTAAATCCTTCGTCCAGACACTTATACATCTACTCATTCTTCAATATGTAAAACATATTTAAACTTTACAGAAACACACAGTCACTGGATGATGTCATCAGTGATCTCATCAGTGATGTCATTTGAGATGTCATCAGTGATGTCACTGACCATGTCATGAATGATGTAATATGTGACATGATCAACAGTGGATTGCGGGTGCGCGATATATAGTTAGTGCAACTAACTATATATGGAATTTCAATGGTTTTGTGTGAGTAAAATAAGGTTTTCTAAATGCTAATTCCTAACTATATATGGTCTATAACCTATGGTTTTTTCAGTGAATTTTCAAGGTTTTGTAAATGCTAATTCCTAACTATATATGGTCTATAACCTATGGTTTTTTCAGTGAATATATATATATTTACACAAAGTGATCCTCGTTAATTTGAAGCACTTCCCAGTGGGTGCACAGCATAGGGGCCGGTTCCTGGCCATAATTCAATTTTGTACAACAAATGACGGGCCACTCTGAGCAGGCTTTTTGCTTGATTTATTCCTCGTATCGCACTCCACCAAAATGGATTCAGCCTTCCACTGCATTTCTCATGGTCAGTCAGTCTTTCTTTACTTACACTTTTTATAGCCCGCCTCAACCTTAAAGTGGCATTGTGGGAGATGTAGTGTATTGAAAACAATTGTTTTCAATACACTATATCTCCCACACTGTCACATTAAGGCTGAGGTGGGCTATAAAAATTGTAACCACTTACCTTATTTTGTCCCTCAATATTCTGTCAAGTATATGAATGTATCTCCATATTCCTAGCCTTGATATTCCATGCTACAATCATTTCAGAACATGCTGCAGAATAATCTTATTTTCTGAAGCGCAAAATGAATCTAGTCTTTCAGTCTCTAGGAGAGGAACCAGGTGTTTCCTAGGATAGCACTGTGGAGAGCAAGTCCAACAGAGATGCAAGTGCTCAAGGACTTAGTCAATGGTCTTGTGACAAGGAAATATAATATAAAGATAACAATAAAAATGCAGCATTGTACATTGCAAATAAACTCAATATTGTCTAATAATGGATATTTACATTACCTATCACTGCTAGGTCCATGACAAGCAGCAGTGTGCAGACAAACAAACTTGCCAGATCAGCTTTCATTCTGCAAATAGAAAAGGGAATGTTTAGCAATGTTGATATCATTGAAACTGGAAAGGAAGCAGAGGGCCACCATGACCATGGAAGAAGCTACTGAATCAGAGGACTGGGCAAGATCGGAAAACAAGAGACCCATTTGATTAGGCCACCATTTAACATGACAACCTCAGATAACTGAAACATGCTTTTTTCAACTTTTAGGCCCGCAGGATTCATCAGGATTTGCAGAGTTTGAGGAGCAACATGTTTCAATTTAATACAGTTATAAGAAAACAACTTACATTTAATATAAACAGAATTTGGTAGAATTTAACCTGTAAATCACCATTGGTGGAGAAGTAGGAGTCCACCATATGTTGTAAAAAAACTAAAGGTGCTTGTATGTTATCTATGTATCTCAATGCTTTGTCAGCAAGTAGTCCTTAAAGGGTGTTTTTGGAAGGCTCATGCAGGGTGCGCTTTATGTTGAGTTATGCGCTTCACATCAGACAGGCTTCTGGCTTCTCGCTATTCGAGGACCCCCTACAATGCTTAATATCTGAGTAGGTGAGATTTTAGCTTCAGGTCTCTCTAAGTAATAGTCATTAAATTATACATACTGAGTGCTTCAAGGGCGAGCCATTGTAGAGAAGAAACACAAAAGGTGATTTGGTCTCCTTTATTTGTTGTTCTGGAGCTAACCAAGACCTTTTGATTTTACAAACATGTTAGCTACTGTCTAACATCATTGTGAGGGACAAACACTCTACTCTATCACATGGAGCACATCAACCCTCAAAGTAGATCCCCCCAGTGCCAGGGACTCCCATGACATTGCATACTTTTGGAGACCATGAATTATTTTTGCTTTTATCCCAAAATTTGTAATAGTGGTGAGTGGCCAGCAGACTCCCCACAACAATAGTTTTCTACAAACATCATGACAAAACAAAAGAAAATTACAAAGTCAAACGAATGCCAGACCCACAGGCTTTTGTAATGCTTTTCTATGTTTAAAATGAAGCGTGCTGCAGAGTGTATCCATACATCAGGAAGTAAAGAATATTTTTGGAAGGCTAGTAAGGAGGAGATGTCTAAAGTCAACATGGGAGTTCACAAGGGTGAGAAATGTCATGTCAAGATCTTTTTGCCATGAAGATTTTAGTGTGTCTTCATTGTCTGAACTGATATCCTGCACTCCAAGGGCCATATTATCAAGAACGGGCGATAACATTATCGCCCCTTTAGTGGCAGGAAACCGCAGCTAAAGCAGCGATAAGGGGCTTGTTAATATGCCCTTGAGAATTACAATAGAATTACAATAGAATCCCAGGTTCTGGTGGGAAGGACATGAAACCTGGGCTTCTATTTGAATTCCCTAGGGCATATTATCAAGCCCCATATTGCCCCTTTAGCTGCAGTTTCCTGCCGCCAAAGTAGTGATAATGGTATGCCCATTCTTGATAATATGGCCCCAGGCCATAAGTCATAATAGAGAGTTTCTATGGTAAAGTTATGTAGTGGTAACAGTGTTGAGTGTAGGACAAGTCATTGGATTTGGTGTGAGCCAAGAGCTTTTCATTTTAATAAAAATACGTAAACCTAACCATATGTGTAAAGGGTACTTTCAGGCAACCATCTTCATCCATTGTTCAGTTGCACAGTCGATTATATGCTTCTTCTGCCCACCATATGACACAGCAGGTGTCTGTGGTTGAGCACACTTCTGCTGTTGCTTTCCTCATGTGTGAGTGAAGGCATTCCAAGGAACAGATTTGTAGGTCAGTGCGTCACTTTGTAAATATATATATATATATATATATATATATATATTACCTACTGGCGGTCGCCAGTAGGTATATATAGTTAGGATTTTTTCCCTATGGGATTTTTGAAAATTCTATGTCTAATAACTTTGGCGTTTGTGGACGAAATTGGCTGAAATTTTCTGGAAAATGGAACATTTTGTTTCTGAGCAGCCCCTGGAAATTTGGGGGGGGTTCGTCAAGGGGGGGCCGAGAAAAAAGGGGGGTCCCAAAATGTGTTTTTAACATTGAGTTTTCCATAGGGCGGTTGGCCTCACTTTTAGCCCGAACGGCTGAATGGATTTCCACAAAACTTGGCAAAATTGTAGGGACTGGTAGCCCGATGTGCCTTTTCTAGGTCTCAATATATGTGCTTCAGTGGATTTTGAGAAATTAACGTTCAAAAAAAGATATATATCTGTAACAGCGGACCGGGCAGCGCTCCGGTTCGCGGACTTTACGCGTAACAGAACTTCGCGTAGCGAAGCTGATTGGCTCTCCGGTGTCTGTCAACATTCTAAACAGTCCGGAGCGGCCGCCATCTTGTCTCTCGGTAGGATTGAGAGACAAGAGGAGGCCAAAACAAAGGGGGAAATGACCATAAGGGGGCATAGTAGATCCTCCCTGACCCCCTAGGTTTAATGTGGAGGCTTTAAAAGGGCCCCGCGGGGCAAAAAAAAAAAATTGTTTTTGTTTTTTTGCGTGGGTAGCGCCCGGTTCGCGAACCGGGAAGCGTTCTGGGCAGCGTACTATAAGGAAAAAAGAATGATAGACTTTTCAAATACTGTATGTTAATTGATTGTTGGTTTTGTTGATTATTTTTTAATTTTTTTTATTTTTTAAGCAATTATTTATTTTTGTGATTGTGTTTGAAAATTTAATAACATTTCTAACATTTAACTAGTTTATGAATTACATATAAAAACGATTAAAGACTCAAACAATTTTTTAATATTACATACAATTTTATTTTTCGGATTGTTTTTCAAAATTTAATAGAACGTCTAGCATTTGACTGTCCGATATGTCCTCTTGTTGAGTGAACATCAGTTCCCACATTTGACCGTCATCATAATGAAGTAAATGATCCACAGATTCTACACATTGAACTAATTCATGGTCCCGTGATTCATCCATGAAATCTGAGTCATCATTGTCCTCAATATCTTTTTCTGTGTTGTTCTCCAGAACAATTTCGAAGGAAACATTCTGCTCACCTTCCATTTTATTGCTGTAATTTGCATAAAAAATAAATATATCAGTAGAGATAGGGCACTGTTGGGTTTAAGTTCAGACAGTTACTTGTGAGTTTATAACAGAGAAGTAATCTATGGGCACTGTATGGTTTCAGGCGTGAAGTAGTACTATTAAAAAGTGCCTGTGAAGAAGCCTAAGTAAATTCATAATTATACCACAGAAACCTAAATCAATCCATAATTATAATAAAGAAGCCTTTCTCAATGTCTAACTCTTACAGAGGGATAGTATATAACTATCTGAAAATGTTTTCAAATTTATAAAATAATATCTCACCTTCTAAAAAGAAGTTTAAGTTGTGAGTGAAAATGATCTTGCAATGTAGTTCAGGAAGTAGTAGTCAAAATGGCTGTGTTTCTCTCTCTTCCTTTATATATATTCAGGTACATAGCCAATCAAATGTCAGGTAAAAAAAGTAGAAAATGAAAGTAACATTTTAATTGGTTGTCAATTCCAACACTTCAGATGTGTTTTGTGAAGTAATTTACCTCAGGGTATTTAGAGAGGTCTACAGGCTAAATGGTTAAATGGAATTTCAATCAAATTTGTGAAAATGGTAGGCATTGGTATGTAGTATGAGGTAATCTATATTTGGTGAAATTGTCTCCAGTCGCTTTTCTGTAAACTACTTTCCCACCTTTTTTGATGGTGCGCTTCCCAGGGAGCGACCCGGTACGCGAACTGGCGAGCGCCCCGGTTCGCGAACCTTAAGCGTTACGGGAGTCCACCATTTTGTGTTTCGGTCGAATTAAGATACAAGATGGAGGGCAAATAATGTTCAGAATGGGTAGAAGGGGGCACGGTAGACTTATCTTGACCCCCTAGGTTTTCTGAGGGTGGCTGAGGAGGCCCATATGTGCGAAAAAAAAACATTTTTTTTTAAATTTAGCGAGGTTAGCTCCCGGTTCGCGTACCGGGTAGCGCCCCAGGGAGCGTACTTTGTTGAAAATTAGTGAAAAATGTTAGAGTAAAATAATAATTGTGAGTGATCAGATGTAGGGTAGCTCTGAGAAGAGCTTTTGGGTTTATGGTACATTTAGGTACTTATAAGTAGGTACCAATGCACAGTCTTAAATTCAGAATGAAAATTCTGTTGCCCTCATCTGAGAAGTGAACTCCATCTCCTCTGTAGATATCTTGCATGTAGTAACGCAAGTTATTGTTGTACAGGGAGCCCATTCCATGGTCTCTCATGTAAGCTGAAACAGATTTGTTTACATGCTTCCTCGACTTCTCAATTTGTGGACAAAATTGGTTTGACCACCTCCATTTCTGTCTTTGGCATATATTTGAATATACCAAGGCAGTCTGAGGAAAAAGTGCCATCAATTGCTCAAAGGTGTCCTTTAAAAGCATTTCCAGACCTACCCCAGTCAAAGTGCCCAAATCATTACCTCCACAGTGCACAATTAACAGGTCAGGTTTTGGCAAATGCATAAAGGTTTTCACCAATGGTATCAATTGGTGACATTTTAATCCTCTGTGGCCAAACCACTTAATTTCCACATCTTGTAAATTGATGTTAGGTAAATTCCTGTTCTCAGCATACCTCTGAGCCCAATAGATGTAACTATGTCCAACAATCCAGACAGAAAACATGGTGAGAGAAGGTTCTCCTGCAGTCAGATGAAGTGTGGCAATGAAATGGCAGTTGAAAAAATAAGAGTTTAAAATGAAAAAAACTGTGGAGTTTCTGTGTTAATGAAGCAGTAACAGTGATTGGTGGATTTTGATTGCTGAAAACAGAAAGTTAGGGTGCATGGATGAGTTGTTTGAAAGATGTATTTTGAGTGGTCAAGAAAAAATCATTAAATGAAAGAATGCACTGGATATGAGGTGCACTGAGAGTTCAGAGTTCAATTGCAACATTGTTGTGTGAACTTGCAAACACCAGAGGTCTTCCAAGACGTGGTTGCCATGCAGAAAAGGCAGAAAGGGCAGAGGGGGGAAGGGTTTTCATTTGAAAAAAAGTGAGGGAAGAGTTTTGATTGGGTGACATGAGAGATATGTGTGAAGAATTACAGCATTTCTGTGCTTTTGATAGCTGCAGACTCTGGAGTGCATACCTTTTGCTCTGCTGAAGACAAATTGGTGTGTTTCTGAGACTGTTTTGAAACTCAAAGTATTTGCTAAGGTGAGAAAAGATTTCTTTAATTTAGATAGAGAATAGTGTGCTTTAAGGAGAAAATTATGAAGAAAGTTGTGTTCTTCCAATGTTGCTTTGTCTCAAGTGTTTTACAAATAGATTTTGTTTCTTTGAGAAAATGTAATTGGAGAAAATGTGAAGTATTAGTACTGACAGGGTGTTATTGTGCATAGGAGCTGTGGAGTCTTTTCAAATTATGACTTGAAAATTGTTTTTGAGGAAAATGAATGGTTATAATATTTATGACAAGGACATAATGGTGTATGCTTCATTATAAGGCAATTGAGTGTCTCTGATGTTATTTTTCCCATTTTAATGTAAGACCTTTCTCTGTGGAGCAAATTGCTTGTAAATATGCTCCCATCTGTGCATGGCAAATTTAGATTTTGAATGTTTGCGTTACATAGCCATGTTAAAAGTGACACAAACATGCTGCAAAGGCAATCAAAAAACGCTTTCATGTGTCTTAAGGACATTTTAAGTCATTTCTCCATGTGCAGTGTTTTGAAATTATGATTTGAAAATCGTTTTTGGGGAAAAGGAATGGTTTTTAAATTTATGACAAGGACATAATGGTGTATGCTTCTTTATAAAGCATTTCAGTGTCTCTGATGTCATTTTTCCCATATTACATTAAAAGACCTTTCTCCGTGGGGCACATTCCTTGTAAATATGCTCCCACCTGTGCATGGCAAATTTAGATTTTGAATGTTTGTGTTACATAGCCATGTTAAAAGTGACCCAACCATGCTGGAAAGGCAATCAAAAAACGCTTTCATGTGTCTTAAGGACATTTTAAGTCATTTCCTCATGTGCAGTGTTTTCAAATTATGATTTGAAAATCGTTTTTGGGGAAAAGGAATGGTTTGTAAATTTATGACAAGGATATAATGGTGTATGCTTCTTTATAAGGCATTTCAGTGTCTCTGATGTCATTTTTCCCATATTACATTAAAAGACCTTTCCCCGTGGGGCACATTCCTTGTAAATATGGTCCCACCTGTGCATGGTAAATTTAGATTTTGACTGTTTGAGTTACATAGCCATGTTAAAAGTGACCCAAAAACTTGCAAAAGCTTTAAAAAAACACTTTCATGTGTCTTAAGGACATTTTAAGTCATTTCCCCGTGGGCAGTGTTTTCAAATTATGACTTGAAAATCGTTTTTGAGGTAAAGGAATGTTGTTAAAATTTATGTGCGCCATATGCCCCCAAATTTCTTTTTCAGAGGTGCAGCAGGGTGTTCTTGAGACACCCCTGCACCTTTGGAAAAATTCCTAATTTGCGATGAGCTAATTGCTAATCGCAAATTGCACCTTCATTCCTATGGGCCTCCTGGCCCATGGAAATGAATGGGTAATTTGCAATTAGCAATTTGCTCATCGCAAATTAGGAATGGTAAAGAATCGCTATTTATTCCTTAAAATTCGCTATTTAGGAAATGCAAAATAGTTTGATGATACATATGGCAGTTCATCTCTAACAAGATAAGAAGCATAGGGATAGATTTATGATGACTGGCACAATGAAGTGGACATAACTTACTTCATTGGTAGGCCTTTACATGTATTATCTCCTCTGTATTGTTCATCAAGTGTAACTTTGATCTGCAATCCTGAATAGGCCTCACCTTAAACAAACCTCTGGATAGGCCACACCTTATCGTCATCCTGAATTAATCATTTAAAATGCTAGGGACAGATTTATGATAGGTGTATGCCTCTTTTGCGCCACTGTGCGTCACTTTTCTGATGCAGCGGCGGTGCAAAAGATTTGCTATGATGCGACAAAATTACAAATTGATGCATTTAGGCAGATGTGTCATGGTGTAAAAAAACCGTGCCACATGAAACCGATGCAGCAGTGATGCAAAAGATGCACCATGTTGCAAGACAGGCCTCACTTGGGGCCATATGTATCAAGCTAATTAGCATTCGCAAAGGCCAAAATTCTGTGAATTTCGGCCTTTGCGAATGCTAATTAGACAAATGGTATGTATCAAACAAGTTTGATGCAAAATAAGGAATAGCAAAAATTGCTATTCCTTATTTTGCGATTGTACTGAAGGATTTGCAAATTTTGCGATTCCTTAAATGCAATGTATCAAACAAAAAATATGCAAAAAATGCCATTAAGGATTTGCAAATTACCACCAACTTCTAGTTGGTGGTAATTTGCGAATTCTTTTCAAAAAGCTTTTTTTCCCAAAAACAAAAGGTGCCATATGACGCCCATACATGCCCTTAGGGCATGTATGTGTGCCATATGCCCCCAAATTTCTTTTTCAGGGGTGCAGCAGGGTGTTCTTGAGACACCCCTGCACCTTTGGAAAAATTCCTAATTTGCGATGAGCTAATTGCTAATCGCAAATTGCACCTTCATTCCTATGGGCCTCCTGGCCCATGGAAATGAATGGGTAATTTGCAATTAGCAATTTGCTCATCGCAAATTAGGAATGGTAAAGAATTGCTATTTATCCCTTAAAATTCGCTATTTAGGAAATGTAAAATAGTTTGATGATACATATGGCGGTTCATCTCTAACAAGATAAGAAGCTTAGGGATAGATTTATGATGACTGGCGCATCACCAGGGATGTGCCAGTCATCCTGCGCTGCTGTTCCGCCACCCATGGTGTGCTGCATTTACAATGCGGCGCAGCATGGGGCAAAAATGGCACAGATGCGTGACGCATCTGTGCCGTAAAGGTGGCGCATTGCTGGAGTTGTATCGCAAGTGTGATTCAGCTCCAGCAAGGCTCAGGGGTGCCCCATCTCCACAATGTTGCGTCAAGACCTATGCCTGCTTCAAGCAGGCGCAGGGTTTTGACGTAGCTTTCTCCTATCTGATTGTAAATGCGGCACACTATGAGTGGCAGAGCAGCGGTGCACGTTAACTGGTGCATGCCTGGGGATGTGCCATTTAACATAAATCTGCCCCTTTACATTTAAGTATGTGCAGGGGACACAGAGTCGGTGAGGCTTATCCAAGGTTAAGAAGAGATGAGTCCTGTTCACTGAAAAATTAGACATAGGCTTCACCTGCTCAGCATCGTTGGACATGGCTATATAATAGCTGCAAAATGTTACTCTTGTTAAACAATTTTACTATTATAATCTCTGAGATTTGTCTCTTACTCTGCAACATCTCATTGTTGTTATCTTTCTTTAAAGATAAAGACAACATCAACATGAGCGACAATCAGCAATCAGTTGATTTTGACCTCATCATTGAACTCGTAATTGAAACATCAGTGGATGTTGATCCCTTGGATGATTTAAATCCTGAGGATGAAGAAGAACGTGATGAGGATGCAGATTTGTCCGAATTATATGACATAGGATGGGAAGCTGACGTGCTTGAGCCTATGGAACTATAAACATTTATTTTAAAAATTTATAATAAATAAAAAGTAAAAATGTAAACCGTTTAATTTAAAAATAAATACACCTTCAAAAACAGGTTATGTGTAGTGTCTTCAATAAAATATTAAAATATGCTCATAAAATTAGATCAGATTCACATATAAAATAGCACAGGTAACATGAATATAAATTCCATTTCTTTTCTGCTATTTCTGTATTCTAAATTTGCCAAGCACTAAAAAATCTTCTATGTAAACATGTCAAGTAGTGTTTTAAGTTTCTGATTACTGTTATTGATTTACTGTTGGGTAATAGTGGTTAATAACATTTTTTATTATATTTTACCACAGATTCAACTGCAGATCATTTCAAGATTTCAGCATGCCAACCAAAGAAAGAGTGAGAAAGGCTGCAAAACGTCAAAGACAGCAGGTTAATGAAAAAAAGCAGCAGTCCTCTAACAAAAAGATTTGTCAAGTCACCAAGAAAGCACCGGGTAAGAGTACAAAAACATTCATAAGAAATATTTGTAGTAAAAAAAATATTACTACAGAAAATGTTTCAGTCCAGAAAAAGAGAAGCAATTCAAACGGAAAGGAAAGGCCAATGAAAAATGTTACTGCTAGAGCAAGAGATAACTCTGTGCATGATAGTAGAAGGAAACAACAGTTTAGGGACATTCGTAAACGAATGTTCCGCAACAGGATAATTGGCAATTTGTTAAAAAATATTAAGAAAGGTCAACAGAAAGTGGTTTTTTATAAGAGAAAAAAAAAAGTTGAGAAAGTTATTGATCAGGCATTTGAAATTAAACGTAAGTTATTTATTTTGATAATCAATAGAATTAGGAAGCTAAACAAGGCAATTTATGATTTCAAAAGAAATAGTAGATGGAAGAGAATAGTTAATCGTAGTAATTGTTGTGAAGTTTTTTCTGGAGAATGGATGCATAGTTCAAGCTGTGAGGCATTTTTTAATGAGGAGAGTTATTTCCAGGATAATGATTTGGTGCATGCAGTTGACACCAGTGGTCGAGCTTATGAAGTGAAAGATGGTTGTCCAGTTGAAAAAGAAAAACTTGTGACAACAGAGGCAGAAGAGGTGTTAGGTAATGAGGTTTTAGGAAGACGTGCTAAGGGTCCTGTGTACACCTGGAAGTGTAGTAGTATTTGCAGTGTGCGACAGGATTCCATCAATTTGCTTTGTGATTTTGTACGGTCATTTAATAAGAAAAGTTTGAAGCAGAAAATGAGGTTGTTGCAAGAATTAGATCCTTGCAGAGTGAGAGAAGTGACAGGTTTGCATGGTCATTCACTGGCTTGTCTTTCCAGGAGAGTATGCCAGAGTGTTTTTTATCATTTCAGGATGCTAGCAGTGCATCATAATAAAGTGAGGAAATTAGTTAGAATGTTGTATTATGCTAAGAGTCCAGCAATTATGCTTAAACAATTATGCGCTGCTCTTTTGCATGGTTCTGAAATAGATGTGAAGAATATATGTGAAGAAATTGAGTTTTGTTACTTTGGAAGTAAAGAGGAGAATGTTGAAATTGACCAAGAAGAAGCGGGTAATGTGGAAGATAGTGTACAGGTTTCCAGTACAGATAATTTCCAGAGGGAAATTGCGACGTTTCAGGTCAAATCAAGTGAGAGGCCAAATTTCACTTGTGTGTGTTGTCGACGCACTTATTATAAGAATCCGACTAAGTTAGTGGATTTATATGCAAAAAGTGAAAGGGAAAATAATAGTGAATGGAAGGATTTCGCAACATACTTGATGGCAGAAAATTGTTTTGATTTGGGATTGGATCAACGTGTGTGTACTTATTGTTGTTGCAAATTAAATCAAAACCAGATGCCTGCTAGAGCAGTTCATAATAATCTGGAATTGGTTGAGATTCCTTCTGAATTGAAGGATTTAAATACTTATGAATCTATTTTGATTCAAAGTATCCATCCCTTTCAGGCTATTGTAAGAATGGAGCCAAAGACAGGGAAATTGCCTCCATCAGATTTACAGAGAGGATTAAAGGGAAGAGTTGTTTATTTGCCTCTAGATTTGAAGAAAAACATTAACACAATTGGAGTAGAAAAAGTGGAAGAGGAACCTCTGGTTATCTTAGTTAATGGGGTTCCGACAAAGAATAAGAAAATATGGCAAGATTTAGTGGATGTTAGGAAGGTTAAAAAGGCAACATTGTATTTGAAAAAAAATAATAAATACTATAAGAATGTAGATGTTGCAGAAGAGGAAGTAAGTGAGGAAGAGGATAGCGATTTGTGTGCTGGTCAAATTGAGAAAGTAGAACCCTCTACTAGTGAAGAAATATATGAACATTATAGTGTTCATCCTTTGCATTCCAAGGAAGTCATGGGGAATGCTATTGAGTTGTTTCAAATGAAACAAGCCAAAGGGAGTCCCATTAGTGTTTGGGAGGAAAGTTTGGAAGCTCAGTGTTTCCCACAGCTTTTTCCAACAGGTCAGGGAGGAAGATATGATGAGCGACCTCATCAAATTCCTGCTTCTGAATAACGGACTTTGCGATTGTATGGAGGAGATGCTAGGTTTCGACAATGCATTCCTTATTTGTTTCATCTCCTGTTTGAAAGCGATCTGTCTGGACTGTCATATGCAGTGAACCACATCTTAAAAAGTGGTATACACATGCAAAACATCTCGGCAAGTGACTTTATGGATAAAGTCAATGTCCAAGACAGTATTTTGGATTCTCACCTGATTAATCTCATGGCGTGTCAGCGTGGTACTAATGAGTACTGGTACCGTCGTCATGGTGATTTAAAATGTATGCTGAGGAACTTAGGAACTCCCACATGGTTCCTCACTCTGAGCTGTGCCGAATATGGCTGGGAAGACTTACTTGAATTTCTACGAGAGGCAAATGCTAACGTAGAAAACATCGAATTCAAGACACCCGGAGAACTGTGCTCTTTGGATCCAGTCAATGTATGTAGGTACTTCAATCATAGATTTGAAGCTATGATGTCTTTCATCATGAATAAGAAGAATCCACCTCTTGGAGAGGTGTTGGATTTCTTCTGGAGAAAGGAGTACCAAGCAAGAGGTGCTCCTCATATACATATGTTGCTGTGGATCAAGGATGCACCTAAATTTGGAACGGATCCAGAAGACTCAGTGATGAGTTTTATACAACAGTATTCTACGTGTGCTGTTCCAAACGCAAAGGAGAAGAAAAGCCTAAGAGAAAAAGTTCTGCGTTTCCAAAGCCATCGATGTGGAAAGTACTGTCGTCGTAAATTCCGAAACAAGGACAAGTTCTACACCAAATGTCGTTTCGGCTTTCCACGACCGGTGATTTCTAAAGGAAGAGTAAACAGTTTGATGTCTTCGCTGCGACATAATGTGATGAAGAAATCACCTAAAAACACATACAATTTGAAGAGGAACGAAGAGTCCAAGTACATCAACGACTACAACCCGGTGAGTTTGTCCATGTGGAATGCTAACATGGATATACAGTTTGTGGCTGATAACTGTATGGCTGTGGCTCGGTATGTGACGTCTTACATCACCAAAAAAGAGAAGACAGAATTGAAGGATATGTGGGAGGACATTTCCCATGAAAAGAGCCTCAGCAAGAAGTTGTACAGTTTCAGTCTGAAGATGTTGTCGCATCGAGAAATTGGAGCGTACGAATGTTCTGACCGGTTGTCTTCAGCAAGTCTCTATGCCAAGTCCAGGAGTATCGTTTGGGCGAGTCTTGGTCTTGCTGCAACTCGTAATCGAGTTCTCAAACCTGTGCGGGAAATTGAGTATTTGGCGGAAAAGGAGCCAAACAGTACCGACATTTTGAAGACCAACATGTTGGATACATATTATCCAAATCGAAGCATTCACCTCGAGAATGTTTGTCTTTAGGAGGTTCTTCAAAATTACATATTCAAGAGGAACATCAAAGAAGATACTGAGAAAGGAGTGTATGCTGTAATAGGAAGTGAGGGATGTCTGGTCAAGCAAAGAAAATGCCACTTGGTAAACCATCGAAAATTGAGTGGCGAATCTCCTGAAAAAAAGGAGTTTTTCTATTTAGCACTTTTGCAACTTTTCAAGCCTTGGCGTGCAGAAGAGGAACTGCTTGGAGATTTTCTCTGTTACGAAGACTCTTTCAATGCCGCCAAGGAGACCATAGAATGTCCTGCTTTTCCCAAATATGTAGAAATGTTGAATGCGGAAATTGAGCAGGAAGCAATGATTGCAGCAGAGATTGCCAGAGACAGTTCTCAGGACAGTCAGAGTTCTGCTTCATTGAGTCAGGATCCACTAGGAGGACCTGTTATCGAAAATGAAGCTGCCACTGCTATGAATGAAGTGGAAAGAGCCATGGCACATGCTCAGGAGGATGCGGTTAACTTAGAAGAGTTGGAAAGACAACTCAACGTTGAGCAGAGGAAAATATATGACGAAGTTACCATGCAAATTGATCATGGATTAAGTCATGACAAGAAAGAGTGCTCATGTACGTCGTTGAAGCCTGTCCGACTGTACGTGAGTGGAGAAGCGGGAACTGGAAAAAGTTTCCTTATTAAAGCAATTTCATGTTATTTGCAGGAAAGGACAGAGTCATCGCTGTCTTGTGTTGTCACCGCTACAACTGGACTGGCAGCACATAACATTAAAGGGATTACTTTACATCGTTTACTGATGCTGCCAGTGGAGCATGACAACAAATTACAATATCACAAGCTATCTGGAGATGCTTGTTTTGAAGTTTCAAGAATCTTGAGGAAAATGAAACTTCTTATCATTGACAAAGTAAGCATGGTTTCCAATGTCATGCTTGCCTTTGTGCATTTGAGAATGCAAGAAGTTCTCAAAACAGAGTATGATGTGTTATTTGGTGGCAAACACATCATTGTTTTCGGAGATCTTCTGCAGCTGACACCAGTGAAAGGGCAACCTGTGTTCAAAATGCACACGCATGAAGATACCAGGAAGTGCCTAGGCAGCATTGGCAACGTCAATATATGGTTAAACTTCAATTATGCTGAACTGCGTGAAAATATGCGTCAGGCGAAGGATGAAGTTTACAAGACTATTCTACAAGATGTTAGAATTGGAAAAGTGACCGAGCATGGGAAAGAAGCTTTACATGCACGATTACTGTCAAATTTATATCCAGAACAAGATGTTGTGCCTGAGAATATTTTTCAGAAAATTACTGAGAAGAAATCTGGAATATGTTTGATGCCAACTCTTGCAGAATGTGCCAAATTCAACAACAAAACGTTGCATTTAGAAAAGCAAGAGATTGTGAAACTGGAAGCTATTGACAGAGTAGAGCATATGGGATCAACAATTATTTTGTCTGAGAATCTGAAAACAAAATTGGATTCATTAGAGAAGAGTATATCTAAAACTGCAGGTTTTGAAAAGACTCTGAATGTGTGCTTGAACTGCCGTATAATTTTAAGAAGGAATTTACATGTTGAAAGAGGTCTGGTAAATGGATCAATGGGTAATGTTGTTGATTTTGTAAAATACAGAAATAGAGATGGAATTGAATTTTTAAAAATTTAATTTGATGGCATTGAGGAAGTACAGCTAATTGGTCGTTGTTCTGCTAGATTTTTGCTTGTAAAAGACTTATATGTTCGCCGTAAGCAGTTTCCTGTTTGCTTGGCATATGCGGTGACAATCCATAAATCGCAAGGTTTAAGTGTAGACAGTGCATTGGTGAATATTGGCAGTTCTGTGTTCAAGGAGGGTATGGCATATGTGGCATTGTCACGAGTTAGAACTTTATCGGGATTGTACTTGATTGAGTGTGATGTCACAAGCATTTGTGCGGATCTAGATTGTGTTAAGGAATACAATAGGTTAAGAAGAGAGTATGCGCCACATTTGCCTCAATATCCTTTGTTTGAGAAACGTGTGGTAGGCCGGAAACGAAGAAATGTGACCAATACTGGGGAGGTTGTAGCAAAAAGACGAAAAGTCGATGAACCTGAAATTATAAGCAGAAACAAAAAGGATTCTGTTGAAGATGTTGTTGGTTTTCAATTTGAAAACAGTTCTGTTGTCAACTGCTATGCTAATGTAGTGGTTAATGTTTTGTTTTCTCTAGAAAATATAAAAGAAGAGATTGTGGTCAATTCTGATCAAAGATTTTGCAGTTTGTTAAATTCTGTCTTAGAAAAATGTAGCACTGATAGAACAAACATAGAAAGTGTGTCTGAAATTCGAAATCTGTTAGACAGATGTTCAGGCCAAACACAATTCTCTCAAAATATTCAGCAAGATTGTCAGGAGTTTTTAATGTATATGCTTGATGTATTGCATGCTGAAGGTGTAGATGTAGATCAGCTGTTTGGGCTTTCTTATCAATGGCAGCATGACTGCGAGAACTGTAGGGTATCAAGTACTACTAGTGTAGACTCAGAAAGATTTATATATTTAACTTTGCCAGACAGTAAATCAGTCTCCTTTAATAAGCTAGTAAAAGCAGCTGATCACAACATGGAGTGTAGCCAATGTAAATCTGAAATGATGTCCACATTATTTATACGAACATATGGCCAGTATGTCATTTTAATGTTCCAACGATGTAGGCCTGATGGAACAAAATTGACAACTTTAATTAAAAATTTTGTGGCTTCGCAGTTGTCAATATCAGGAAGGACTTTTGTAACTGCAGCAATTATTTATCATGACGGTCCTTCAACAACATCAGGACATTACCCAGCTTATTTAAAGTCTAGAAATGGCTGGTCATTCTGCAATGATTCTATTTTAATTTTCAAAAAAAAATTGCCGTATGACCTTAAAAACTCTTACCTGGTGTTTTTAAAACCAAAATTTTAGGGAAAGAATCTCGGGATGTGCTCTGAGGAATTTCAAGAAGTTCTAATGGCTCCTACACGATTTGGCCTTGAGGATAAGTGTAGTTCAGAGACATAACTTCTAACCATAAGACTGGACGTCATGGAGAAATAAGTGCACTTTGAATGAGTTCAGAAAAACTATTTCTTTTTATAAGCTAATTGAAGCAGCCAATCAAAACATAGAGTAGAGGGAATGTAAGTCTGCAATGCTGTCTACTGTTTTACATTGCTTTGTGATTAAAAGTGATGTAGAGAATTAAATAATTGTAGTAGTCATAGAGGTAGTGTAAGTCTGCTTCATAGTAAGCAGTATCAGTGTCATAGGAAATGTAGAACATGACTGAGGAAGAAGGGGAAGATATTACTAGTCCAGGATTGTGAAAATGATCTTCAACATTTTAATTCTGAAAGTTGCGGAAATGCCAAATGACGGGATTGGCTTACAAGAAATCCAAGAGTTATAAATGGCTCTGACAAGATTTGGCCTTGTGGAAACTTGTGGTAGAGAGCAAGAAGTCATTTATTGTATGTAACATGTTTTTCAAAACGATGGAGGTTTTCTTTCAGAAAGTGGCGGGCTGAAAGTAATAACAGCACAACAGAGTGTAAGCTGTTCATAGGACATCCTTTGACGTCATGGAAAGTAAGTTAACTTTAAGGAGTTCTGAATTCTGATTTGTTATGTTGTATGGGTTTTTTAAACACAATCATTTTGATTGTGTTTTTTTTTCCCCGCTGTTATATGATGAATACCTTCAAGTCACTGTTTTTAGTGAAATTTGATACATTCTGAGAACAGCAAAAATAAACCATTTAACATGTATAATTAATTCTGTACTGTTTCCATTTATGATGTACATTTAGAACTGTGTAGGAGGCATGGAGAAGGAGAGGCTTCTGTAAGTGTCAAAGTTCTTGCATACAGTGCTCATATTCTACGTAGTCTTTCATATGATAGACTACATTTCCACAATGAGATACCTAAGCAAAGGAAACACAGGTCATATGATTGTGGAATGAGCAAAAAAATGTGCATGTTTTTCAATTATATTACCTGTGTTTCCTAACATTACACACCACATTGTGTAGATGAGGTTTAGGCCTGTTCCTGGAGACAGAGGAGGTCTGACATTTGTTCAAGAGTGCAGTGGACATTACTCACTTCGTTGGTAGGCCTCCACATGTATTATCTTCTCTGTATTCTTCAACAAACCTAAATTCCATCTGCAACCCTGAGTAGGGCTTACCTGAAACAAATCTGTGGATAGGTTACACCTTATTGGCATCTTGAAACAATCATTTAAAATGTTAGGGTCAGATTTATGGTGGCCGTGCGCCTCTTTTGCTCCATTGTGGGTCACTTTTGTGTAAAAGATGCACCATGTTGCAAGATAAGTTTCAGTTCATCTGCAGCAAGATACCATCAGTTTAAAATGTATATAATTAGCATTGTGTAGGGGGCATGCAGAAGCAAAAGCTTTTATAAGTGTCAAAGTTGTTGCATGCAGTGCTGCACTTCTAGGTACTGTTTAATATGCTGGACTACATCTGCACTATGAGATACCTAAGCAAAGGCAACACAGGTGATGTGATTGTGAAATGAGGAAAAGAAACTCCACATTTTTCAATTACATCACTTGTGTTTCCTAAGTTTATGAAGGACATTGTGCAGATGAAGTTTAGGTCTGTCCACGGACACAGAAGAGGTCTGGCCTTTGTTCAAGAGTGAAGTGGACATGACTTACTTCATTGGTAGGCCTTCACATGTATTATGTCCTCTGTTCTCTTCAAACAACTCGAAATTTCATTTGGAACCCTGAGTAGGTCTCACCTCAAACAAACCTCTGGATAGGACACATCTTATTGGCATCCTGAAGCAATCATTTAAAATGTTAGTGTCTTGCGACACTTTTCTGAGACAACAGCAGTGCAAAAGATGCACCATGTTTTAAGATAGGCCTCACTTCATCTGCATCAAGATACTGTTAGTTTAAAATGTATATCTTTAGGACTGTGTAGGGGGCCTGGAGAAGCAGAAGCTTCTGTCAGTGTCAAAGTTGTTGAAAAACTGTTTGTCCTTCAATCTTTTCCCTTGTCTTTTGTAATTTTTAAATACATGTTTTAATATTTTTCAAATGTTTGTTCTCTCTTTCACAGATTGAAAGTATAAAAACAAAAAGTGAGTAATTTAACGACAATTATAAGGTAAATGTTTTGTATTCTTTTCGTTACATTTCTATCACATTCACCTACTATTAGTTCCACAGCTTCATTTCTTTAACCCTCAGTTTCCTGCCTTTGCTACTTTCCTCATTCCTTTCTCTATTACCTACTTACTCAACTCCTTCCACTCTTTTTCTCAGTCCCTCTCTTCTCATAGTTCCTCACTCTTGTTCACTCACTCCGTCTCTATTACTCTTAGTGTCTTTGACTGATCACTTTTTCACTACTTGTTCATAATGCTCTCTCTGTGTAGTTGAAGCACACTAAGGGGCATATTATGAACACAGCCAATAAAATTATTGCTGTTTTTATTGGCAGAAAACTTATGCAAAAGTGGTTTTAGCGGCAGTTTTCTGCCGCAAAAGCGGCTTTGGTGACATATTTCTGCCGATAAAAGCTGCAAAACTTTTATTGCCTATGTTGATGATATGGCTCTATGTTATTTACATTTCTTTGCTGTTTCAATTAATCTTTTTCTGTTATTTTTTGTTTTCTGTTTTCTATTTTTTCTCTCTGTTATTCCCCATGTTTTAATCTTATTTTGAACATTCACTCACATTCTCCAAGAAACTCTTCTTTGTTATTGTTCTACTCTCTTTTTTTTCTTTCACTTCCTTATCTATTTTGTTTTCCACAATTATACCCTCTTCCGTCTTTTCTTCGGTAAATAGATCTATTAAACAGTATCTCTGGTTTACTCCCTATAGCTGTCTTTCTTTTAACATCACTCTCTGTTTACTTTCCTTATACTTACTCTTCTTTTTTTTTTTTTTTTTTGGTTCGCTCCCGGTTCGCGAACCGGGAAGCGAACTGGGAAGCGAACTAAAAGAAATAGAGCTTGCCAGAGTGCTAAACATTCTAGCAATTTTTTTTGAAAGGGGAGGTAGTTCTGAAAATAACTTTTTTTTAATGTTTTTGTTGTTTTATATTTTTTTTTATTTTTTGAAATTTTTTTGTTTTTTTTGTATTTTTTGAACAATTTTATATTTTTTTGGGTTTTTTTGGGGGGGGAAACAACAAAAAACAGGCATTGAAAAGGGCTCAACAGGAGCAAAAAAAAATTACTGTCTGGGGCGGTTAGGGCAATTATGATTATTATAAGCCAGGTTGATGGAATTAATACTCATGTTACCACATGATATCAATGCACCACAGTGCAGACAAGTATATTTCATATGCCCAAAATTCTCCTGGATGTTTGGCACGGTTTCCCGTGCCTCTGCTGCTGTCAATGATATTAACGATGTTGACCTGGCCACAGGAGTTGCTGTTGGGTTTTGTTCCATGTCACGAATTTCCGCCCGGCTGTAATTGAGTGGATGCCACCTGTTCATGTGCCTATGCATGGTATAGTTCCCATAGCTATACTTTTTATCAGTCCCTCTTGATAATTTCTCTTTGCAAATGAGGCAGGTGACATACCTCGCATTCACTTTCTTCTGCCCTGGAGGGATTGAAAAAAACTGCCAAATGAAACTGGCTTTCCTATGGGAAACCCGGGGCACCTCTTCCAAGAACTGTGGTCCTTCTCTCTCCTCTTCCTCTATTTCTTCCTCTTCCTCCTCTGTGTTGGTGATGACCTGGGGAGGTGGTCCTCTCTTCCCATGAGGAGGTGGAGGTGGTGGTGGGGGTGCACCAGCTGAAGCAAGTACTGAAGCCATTGCTCTACTATGAATAAAGGTCTTCCTCTCACAATGATGAAAGTCAGAGTGAGGAAAGAAGGAGGGGTTTTCATCATTTGGGAAAAACAATAGTTCTAAACCAATGAAAAGTGTTATTTTTAGGTCACCTGACCTAGCCTTACATGATTATGAAACCAAAAGTTAAATGAACCAATGAAAAGTTTTATTAACAAGTCACATGACCTCTCACGCTTATGTTACGCGCTGCGGAACGCGCCCCGGATCGCTTCCGGGTCGCTGCGCTTCGCGCCTCGGTTCGCGTACCGGAGGACTTCCGGGTGCGCTAACGCAGCGCGTCATAAGACGCATTACGCGACAACATGATACGTCGCGCTTCCGCGACGCGTCACGATGTTGATTTCTAACGCGGCAGTTGCGCTAACGGAATGTTTACCGGTTCGCGGACCGGGTCGCGGCATCAAATTGAGCTAACGGAAAGCTTCCCGGTTCGCGAACCGGGAGCGAAACAAAAAAAATATTTAAAAAAAAATGTATTAATAAACATATAAAATATATTTTGGGATTTAAAGAAGAATACATTTTACAGCTATAGATATTAGCTTTTAAAAAACCAATGAAATTCACTGAAAAAACCATAGGTTATAGACCATATATAGTTAGGAATTAGCATTTACAAAACCTTGAAAATTCACTGAAAAAACCATAGGTTATAGACCATATATAGTTAGGAATTAGCATTTAAAAAACCTTATTTTACTCACACAAAACCATTGAAATTCCATATATAGTTAGTTGTACTAACTATATATCGCGCACCCGCAATCCACTGCTGATGATGTCACATATTACATCATTCATGACATGGTCAGTGACATCACTGATGACATCACTGATGACATCTCAAATGACATCACTGATGACATCACTGATGACATCTCATTTGACATTACTCATGACATCATTCATGTGATGATACGATGAACCTCTTCAGACTCTAATATAACCTTAGATACACTCAGTGTAAACAGACACTCACAGATTGTCACTCATCCATGGAGTTACTCACACACCTAATCAGTCTTGCAAAGAATCAATCACACCTCCATTTCCGAAAACTATATAGTTAAACACACCTTACTTATTGAAACATATAATAACACATATTTACTCTGTTATACAATCCCTGATACAAGTTCACAATAATCCATACAGCCACTCACACATTCACTGGCTCTTATGCACAGTTATTTATATATGTCAACTACCACATGTACTGTGTTTTACATATGTACTTACTTTGACATGTAGCACTGAGATATCCATTCACTCACCAATACACTCATGCACACAGTAAACCGCCCATACAGCTGTTTCCACATGCACTTTTGAACCCATACATCTAGTGAATCAACTGCTCACACATCTATGCACAGAGTCATACACCTCCCATACAAATACTTGGCCAACTAATCAATAACCCATATAGTTAGTCATATAGCTAATGATCAACAATTGCATCAGATTACAAAACAACAGACACAATGGTGCACAATTTAAAACAGTTTAGTCACTAACCCATGCACTCAGTGAGACACATTTAATCACTCACTTATACAGTCAGTCATGCACCTACTAAATACATCATCCAGACACTTATACATCCATATTTTAACTTTACAGAAACATACAGTCACTGGATGTTATCATCAGTGATGTCATCAGTGATGTCATCAGTGATGTCATTTGAGATGTCATCAGTGATGTCATCAGTGATGTCACTGACCATGTCATGAATGATGTAATATGTGACATCATCAGCAGTGGATTGCGGGTGCGCGATATATAGTTAGTACAACTAACTATATATGGAATTTCAATGGTTTTGTGTGAGTAAAATAAGGTTTTTTAAATGCTAATTCCTAACTATATATGGTCTATAACCTATGGTTTTTTCAGTGAATATATATATATATATATATATATATATGTGTATATATATTACCTACTGGCGGTCGCCAGTAGGTATATATAGTTAGGATTTTTTCTCTATGGGTTTTTTGAAAATTCTATGTCTAATAACTTTGGCGTTTGTGGACGGAATTGGCTGAAATTTTCAGGAAAATTGCACATTTTGTTTCTGAGCAGCCCTTGAAAATTTGGGGGGGGTTCGTCCAGTGGGGGCTGAGAAAAAAGGGGGGTCCCAAAACGTGTTTTTAACATTGAGTTTTCCATAGGGCGGTTGGCCTCACTTTTAGCCCGAACGGCTGAATGGATTTGCACGAAACTTGGCAAAATTGTAGGGACTGGTAGCCCGATGTGCCTTTTGTAGGTCTCAATATATGTGCTCCAGTGGATTTTGAGAAATTAACGTTTAAAAAAAGATATATATCTGTAACAGCGGACCGGGCAGCGCTCTGGTTCGCGGACTTTTCGCGCAACGGAGCTTTGTGAAGCGAAGCTGATTGGTTCTCCGGCGTCTGTCAACATTCCAAACAGTCCGTAGCGGCCGCCATCTTGTCTCTCGGTAGGATCGAGAGACAAGAGGAGGCCGAAGCGAAGGGCAAATGACCATAAGGGGGCATAGTACATTGTCGCTCACCCCCTAGGTTTGATGTGGAGGTTTTAAAAGGGCCCCGCGGGGCAAAAAAAAATAAAAATAATAATAATCGAACAGCTGAATGGATTTGCACGAAACTTGGCAAAATTGTAGGGACTGGTAGCCCGATGTGCCTTTGCTAGATCTCAATATATGTGCTCCAGTGGATTTTGAGAAATTAACGTTCAAAAAAAGGTATATATCTGTAACAGCGCACCGCTTCGCGTACTTTTCGCGTTACGGAGCTTTGCGAAGCGAAGCTGATTGGCTCTCCGGTGTCTGTAAACATTCCAAACAGTCCGTAGCGGCCGCCATCTTGTCTCTCGGTAGGATCGAACAGCTGAATGGATTTGCACGAAACTTGGCAAAATTGTAGGGACTGGTAGCCCGATGTGCCTTTGCTAGGTCTCAATATATGTGCTTCAGTGCATTTTGAGAAATTAACGTTCAGAAACAAGATATATATCTGTAACAGCGCTCCGCTTCGCGGAGATAAAATTATATGTGTATTACCTAGCTGTTGCTAACACCAGTTAGCGACGGCTAGTAGAAGATAGCGACCATCTTGGGCCCCACTTTGCATGTGAGTGATATTTATCACTAATGACATGCAAAGTGGGCATGCCAAGATGTTAGCGACTGGAAACAGTCGCTAACATCGCTATCTCCTATTATCAACTTTTGGAAATATTCGAGATAAGGGCGAATATCTCTAAAAGCTACCACCTGCCCTGAGCAGTTCTTAGCCATGTTATCCAATGGGAGGTGGATAACATGGCTAAGAGCATTAGCTCGGTAATGCATGAATATCGCTGAGTTTTCAGCGATATTAATGCATTGCGGTCGTTTTTTATCGTATTTCCGATAAACCTTGATAATAGCAAGGTTTATCTGCGATAATTTCTGACGGTAAAAAAATCGTTGCTAAGCATCGTTAGGGATAAATATCGCTTAACTTTGGTAATATGCCCCAACGTCTGTTAACGTTCGATTCGAAGGAAATCAGGAAGTGTTGAAAAACATTGTCTGCGCCATCTTGTCTTTTTTCAAATGCCACACTTTTGTCGTGCACGGCAGCCATTTTAGATGCCTTGACCAGACCCACTCTGTGCACGCTGTCGATCCTTAGCATGGCTCCCCACCCTCGCAAACATCTCCCCCAGGCAGTGGTCACCCCCGCTCTCTGTCTTATGCATGGGTAATAAACCTCCCCCATCTGCGCTGCTGTTCCCTGAGAATCACACCCTGTGCCCGCCCGACACCTTCCTTTCGCCCTATTCACTACCGCACCCTCTGACACTCCTTTTCCTCTGTGTCCGATTGTCCAGGCTGGTCCTAGGGTATCAGCTAGCCCTGCAGATGTAGTTTATGGCCACAGCTGTAAAGAATCACCCCTCTTCAAAGGAGTTATAGTAGATCAAGGCCCACACTCGATGAGATTCGTCACAGCAGAAGCGTTGCTATTATCTGAAAACCATCCTGTATTGTGATTGGGGAGGGGACCGAGCCTGAAGCGGAAGATTCCAGGGATGACTGTTTGTACATCAAAGTTTTTACAATTATGTGTCACATTAAAAATATATAGCACTCCGACAAAGTAGTACGATTATAAAACTTTAATAATTTATAAATATATACAAGAAAACAAAAATAGTAATAACATATAAACATTTTTAGGGAAAAACAACGAAGTAGCGGTCGGCTGTGCGAATAGTCCCAACGCAGCACAACGTCCAGATTTCCGGCGTGGGGCGTCGCGGGGGGTGGGTCATCAGTAGCAAACTGTTGTGCGAATAGTTCCAAGGCAGCAGAACGCGTTGAAATCTAGATGACACGAAAGTGATGTCTAGTAAGTTGCCACCCAGCAAATAACGGCATGGGGCGTCGCGGGGGGTGGGTCATCAGTAGCAAACTGTTGCGCGAATAGTTCCAAGGCAGCAGAACGATGGCACCAAGGTGATGTCCAGTAAGTTGCCGCACTGGTTTTGGTATCCTACAATGCTGCTCCGAATAACGGCGTGGAGCGCCCCGGGGGAGGCGGCGTGAACGGGCCTCTCCAGGTGGAGTGTCATCTGTTGTAGTGGGGCGCCCCTTTACCGTTTCAGTTGCCATTCCGTCCGTTTTTGGTCCACTGTGTCAAAAGCCGCAATTCAGCTGAGTTGCGCCCACTCTTGCGGTGCAGCGATAGGCGGCTGTCACAGGACTCTCAAAATGGCGGCAGGCTCTTTCCTTTTTGGGCCTGGTCCACTGAAATGGCCCTGGGACACCTTGGAAATCGGACGCTTGTCTGCTAGGTCTTGGACCTCATTCTCGAAAGCGTCCCCTCCGCCTTGAGAATTCATCAAAAGTTTTGGGGGCTCCGACTCCTGCAGGCTTCTGGTGGGGAGCGGCTGCCATGATTGCTCGCGGAATGACCACGACTGAGCTACGAGATGGTGGTGCTTTCATGCTGACGCCAGCTTCAGTCTGAAACATCCAGAAACAAGGTGGGGCTTTCATCGTTTGGGGAAAAAAAAAAGTTTTCATCCTATGAAAAGTGTTGTTTTTAGGTCACATGATCAAGCCTTCCATCATTAGGAAACCAAAAGTAAAATGAACCAATGAAAAGTTTTATAAACAAGTCAAATGACCTGTTATGCGGCATAGGGTGTAAAATTAGGAGAAAATACGTTGGCACGTGAGGCGGCGTCAGTAGCGGACCGATGTGCGAATAGGCCGAAGGCAACACAACGCGCCAAGATCTGGATGGCACCGAGGTGGTGTCCAGCAAGTTGCAGCACTGGTGTGGCCATCCTACAATGCTGAAAGTCGGCGTGGGGCGCCCCGTTGGCCTGTGAGTTTGCGTCAGTAGCGGACCGATGTGCGAATAGGCCGAAGGCAGCACAACGCGCCAAGATCCGGATGGCACCGAGGTGGTGTCTAGTAAGTTGTCGCACTGGTGTGGCCATCCAACAATGCTGAAAGTCGGCGTGGGGCGCCCCGTTGGCCTGTGAGTTTGCGTCAGTAGCGGACCGATGTGCGAATAGGCCGAAGGCAGCACAACGCGCCAAGATCCGGATGGCACCGAGGTGGTGTCTAGTAAGTTGCCGCACTGGTGTGGCCATCCTACAATGCTGAAAGTCAGCGTGGGGCGCCCCGTTGGCCTGTGAGTTTGCGTCAGTAGCGGACCGATGTGCGAATAGGTCGAAGGCAGCACAACGCGCCAAGATCCGGATGGCACCGAGGTGGTGTCTAGTAAGTTGTCGCACTTCTGTGGCCATCCTACAATGTTGAAAGTCGGCGTGGGGCGCCCCGTTGGCCTGTGAGATGGCGTCAGTAGCGGACCGATGTGCGAATGGGGCCAAAGGCAGCGCAACAATATTTTCTGATTTGAAGACACCACAAGGCGCTGAGATGCCAAGATCCGGATGGCACCGAGGTGGTGTCTAGCAAGTTGTGGCACTGGTGTGGCCATCGTACAATGGTAAAAGTCGGCGTGGGGCGCCCTGTTGGCCTGTGAGATGGTGTCAGTAGCGGACTGATGTGTGAATGGGGCCAAAGGCAACGCAACAATATTTTCTACTATATTTTCGGAGTAGAAGACACCACAAGGCGCTGAGATGCCAAGATCCGGATGGCACCGAGGTGATGTGTAAGTTGCGGACGGATGTGCGAATGGGGCCAAAGGCAGCTCAACAATATTTTCTGAAGAGAATACACCACAAGGCGCTGAGATGCCAAGATCCGGATGGCACCGAGGTGATGTCTAAGTTGCGGACCGATGTGCGAATGGGGCCAAAGGTAGCGTAACAAGATTTTCTGTATGGAAGATACCACTAGGCGTTGAGATGCCAAGATTCGGATGGCACCGAGGTGATGTCTAGGAAGTTGTGCCACTGGTGTGGCCATCGTACAATGGTAAAAGTCGGCGTGGGGCGCCCTATTGGCCTGTGAGATGGTGTCAGTAGCGGACTGATGTGCGAATGGGGCCAAAGGCAGCGCAACAATATTTTCTGACTGAGACCACAAGGCGCTGAGATGCCAAGATCCGGATGGCATCGAGGTGATGTCTAAGTTGCGGACTGATGTGCGAATGGGGCCAAAGGCAGCGTAACAATATTTTCTGTATGGAAGATACCACTAGGCGTTGAGATGCCAAGATTCGGATGGCACCGAGGTGATGTCTAGCAAGTTGGTGTGGTCATCCTACAATGCTGAAACTCGGCGTGGGTCACCCCATTAGCCTGTGAGATGGCGTCAGTAGCGGACCGATGTGCGAATAGGCCGAAGGCAGCACAACGCGCCAAGATCCGGATGTCACCGTGGTGGTTTCATAGTTGAGAGGCACTTCATCTGCAGTGGGGCGCCGAGATCCGGATGGCACCGAGGTGATGTCTAGCAAGTTGCTGTACTTGTGTGGTCATCCTACAATGCTGAAACTCGGCGTGGGTCACCCCATTAGCCTGTGAGATAGCTGTTCTTTGGATTTGGGCCTGGTCCACTAAAATGGCCCTGGGACACCTAAGAACTCGAACGCTCGATTTTTTTTTCCTTTCCTGTACATGCAAAAAAAGGTAAATGCCCGGTATGTTACACGCTTCATCTGCCACGATGAACTCTCCAGAGGAACCGAAAAAATATATAGTTGTGGTAACTATACCATGCATCGTCATATGGAGAGGTGGCACCAATTAATTATAGTGCTGCATAAAAGAGAGATTTGGAGGAGAACCCCTGACCTGCTAGTACATTCATCAAAGAAGTGGCACTGAGAGCTTCAGAGGCAAGGGAAACGGTCCCAAATATTTAGAAGAACTTTGGAAAGATTAAAATGACATGTTTAGATTGTGGTAAATTAATTTCATGTGGGCAGATGAGTGTTACTCTAATAAATACAGCATATGAACATCATCATAGTCGATGGTTGGTAGAGACATTTTGACTATATCCTGGACCTGCCCGTCCTCACCCAAAATGGCGCCGGAATAAATGGGACTCGTAACTCCTTGTTGTGTACTGGTTGCAGAACCTTGAAATCACGAGATACGTATGCAGTTTTGAAGCACATGGCGGGCGGGGACGAGAATTGATTGAATATTTCGACATCCCTATTGATATTAAGTTCTGATGTGTTATTGATTACTGTACTGTTGAAAATTCGAATTAACGTCACCCATGGTACTTGCCCGCAAATGTATATCTAGATAATTTTATTGTAACTGGCCCTGTCGTATTTTAATTATAAAATGTACGTCCACCGATTCCGTAACTGTTAGACACCTTAGTTTTTGCAACCTAATGGCCCGCCCGTTACGTTCCTCTACAGTGTAAATGTCTATTCATCATATACGATTACAGTTTGCTCCGTGGCAGGCCCACGTGGTTATAGGCTCGTATTTGTATAATGAAATTTTCACAATAAAGGTTTTTAAAAGAAAACATGGTAGTAGTGTATACATTGGTAAAGTTTTTAATAATAGTCACTGTTTTAGAATCATTAAAAGGCAAGTGAAATAAAGCAGACCAATTACATGAAGGGTAAAAGGTATAATACGAAGGAACGCAGTAAAGATAAATGGTCAAGGGCTGTTGTGTTTTCTATTCCTGCAACATAAAGTGATCGATAAGAATCTCATATTCAGGCGTATCGGCGACTAAGACAGCAGGTCGACCCTCTTTTGCTCAACGGCTCCGTCATGGGACGAAGAAACGCTCTTTTTCTCGAAAAAAGAATATATTTTACTTGCAGGACAGTTGTAAAATTTCCGGGAAAGTACATTAGCCTGGAACATTATAACATATATTTAAGAGAAAATAATGTTCGGAAGTAATTAAAAGCGTAATTTTTAGGTGATATGACCAAGGCTTTCATCATTAGAATAAGAAAAGTAAAAGGAACCAATGAAAAGTTTTATTAACAAGTCACATGACTTGTTATGCTTACGTTACGCGCTGCGCGCCCCGGATGACTTCCGGATGCGCTAACGCGGCGCGTCATATGACGCATTACGCGACAACGCAGGTCCAGAATATAGTCAAAATGTCTCCACCAACCAGCGGTCGAAACACAACCCCTTTCAGCAGGCTAAATAGTTCTGTTAAATGACAACAGAAAGGACAGGCAACAAGAACCATCAGTCAAAGAGGGGAGGGCTAGTTCTTCTCTACCGGGTTACATTGGGGCGCTACCGGAACTGATCGAATTGGTAGTCTACAGTGTTTCTGGATGTTTCAGACCGAAGCTGGGGTTAGCATGAGAGCAGCACCATTTCGTAGCTCCGTTGTGGCCATTCCGCAACCAATCATGGCAGCCGCTCTTTATCGTTATTTTGGGCGGGGTGGGTGGCGGAGCCGAGCTGTTTTGCAGCCATCATTGTGTGGAGTTCAGTTCATCTCACTAGTTTTGTATTTGTCATGAGGGGTTGTTCCTAATGTTTCTATTTTAGCGAGGTCAAAAAGAGATCCCATTAGTGGCCTACTGATTTTGCTCGATTCCTTTTCTTTTTTTTTACACGATTTTTCGTTATCTGCAAAGACTAAACAGAGTATTGCGACTCTGTGTTTGTTTGTAAATAGAGAATGAACCAAAGAGAACTAATTCTAAAACAGTAAATACTTGGATAACAATCAATCAAATGGAGAGAGAAGCAGGCACGACGGATTACAACGGGGGCAAAGGCCTGCGTTAACTACCTTTCACTATCTGCAAAGAGAGAGTACTCCTAATAGAAATGAGGGGGGGGGCACCATTCAAAGCAGATCAGTGTGCATAAACACGAAAATGTTTTCACTTACCACGTACTTGACATTCGACAGCTTATGATATTTGCTATTAAAAAACCATTGAAATTCACTGAAAAAACCATAGGTTATAGACCATATATAGTTAGGAATTAGCATTTACAAAACCTTGAAAATTCACTGAAAAAAACATAGGTTATACACCATATATAGTTAGGAATTAGCATTTAAAAAACCTTATTTTACTCACACAAAACCATTGAAATTCCATATATAGTTAGTTGCACTAACTATATATCGCGCACCCGCAATCCACTGCTGATCATGTCACATATTACATCATTCATGACATGGTCAGTGACATCACTGATGACATCACTGATGACATCTCAAATGACATCACTGATGAGATCACTGATGACATCTCATTTGACATCAATGACCACATCACTGATGATATCATTCATGTGACAATACAATGCATCTCCTCACGTTTTAATATAACCTCTGTTTCACCCAGTGTTAAATACAGAGTATAATTTTTGAAACCATTGACACACCAATACTAGTTACTACATACGTACTCACTGATTCCTACGTCTACACACACATTCACTCATTCACCCATACAATCATTCATACATACAATCACTCATCTTTACAACACTATCATATGCACTCATACACCTATACAGACACTTACACTCTGCCACTCATCCATGGAGTTACTCACACACCTAGTCAGTCCTGTAAAGAATCAATCACACTTCCATTTTCTTGTCTATACAGTTAAACATAGAGCACCTTACATTTTCAAACATATACTAACACATACTTACTTTCTTATACAATCATTGATACAAGTACACATTGATCTGCACAGAGTCACACACCTCCCAGCCAGCCACACACACACTCAGTCTCCTATACAAATACTTGGACAATCAATCAATAACCCATATAGTTAATCATATAGCTACTGATCAACACATGCAGCAGTTTACAGAACAACAGACATAATGATGCACAAATTAAGACAGTTTACTCACTAACCCATGCACTCAGTGAGACACATTTAATCACTCACTCATACATTCAGTCATGCACCTACTAAATCCTTCGCCCAGACACTTATACATCTACTCATTCTTCAATATGTAAAACATATTTAAACTTTACAGAAACACACAGTCACTGGATGATGTCATCAGTGATCTCATCAGTGATGTCATTTGAGATGTCATCAGTGATGTCATCAGTGATGTCATTTGAGATGTCATCAGTGATGTCATTTGAGATGTCATCAGTGATGTCATCAGTGATGTCACTGACCATGTCATGAATGATGTAATATGTGACATGATCAGCAGTGGATTGCGGGTGCGCGATATATAGTTAGTGCAACTAACTATATATGGAATTTCAATGGTTTTGTGTGAGTAAAATAAGGTTTTTTAAATGCTAATTCCTAACTATATATGGTGTATAACCTATGGTTTTTTCAGTGAATATATATATATATATATATATATATATATATTACCTACTGGCGGTCGCCAGTAGGTATATATAGTTAGGATTTTTTCCCTATGGGATTTTTGAAAATTCTATGTCTAATAACTTTGGCGTTTGTGGACGGAATTGGCTGAAATTTTCTGGAAAATGGAACATTTTGTTTCTGAGCAGCCACTGGAAATTTGGGGGGAGTTGGTCCAGGGGGGGCCGAGAAAAAAGGGGGGTCCCAAAACGTGTTTTTAACATTGAGTTTTCCATAGGGCGGTTAGCCTCACTTTTAGCCCGAACGGCTGAATGGATTTGCACGAAACTTGGCAAAATATTAGGGACTGATAGCCCGATGTGCCTTTTGTAGGTCTCAATATATGTGCTCCAGTGGATTTTGAGAAATTAACGTTTAAAAAAAGATATATATCTGTAAGCGCGCTCTGGGCAGCGCTCCGGTCCGCGGACCTTAAGCGTACCGGAACTTCGCGTAGCTAAGCTGATTGGCTCTCCGGTGTCTGTCAACATTCTAAACAGTCCGGAGCGGCCGCCATCTTGTCTCTCGGTAGGATTGAGAGACAAGAGGAGGCCAAAACAAAGGGGGAAATAACTATAAGGGGGCATAGTAGATCCTCCCTGACCCCCTAGGTTTGATGTGGAGGCTTTAAAGGGGCCCCGCGAAGCAAAAAAAAATACTTTTTTTTTGTTTTTTTTCGTGGTTAGCGCCCGGTACGCGAACCGGGAAGCGTTCTGGGGAGCGTATCACAATGAAAAATGAATGATAGACTTTTCAAATGCTGTATGTTAATTGATTGTTGGTTTTGTTGATTATTTTTTTTTTTTTTAAGTTTTTTTTATTGTGTTTCATAATTTAATAAACTTTCTAACATTTCATTGTCAGAAATTTCATAATCATGGAATATAGATTGTAGTCTCTGAGGTTGTAAAATGTCCTCATTTGCAAGGAGGTTATCTACTGCTTGTACACATTGCAGTAGTTCTTGGTCCCAAGATTCATCCATAAATTCAATCTCATTTGGATCAATGATTTCTGTGTTGGACTCTGGAAGGACAATTTCAAATGAAATGTTTTGTTCACTTTCCATTTTTCCTGAAATTTGCATAAAAAAAATATATATTAGTAGAGGTAGGGCACTGTTGGGATTAATTTTAGATAGGCAGTTTTTAACAGAGAATTTATCTTTGGGCAGTGTATAGTATCAGAGTGGAAGTAGGAATATAAAAAAGTGTATCTAAATTTATAAGTACTACAGAGGGATAGTATATAACTAACAGAAAAAGTTTGCCATATTAACTTAAAGTGCTCAATATACTTCAGTTTTAAAAATAACAACTTACCTTTAAAAAGAAGTTGAAGTTATTAATGAAAATTCTAATAGAAATGTACACCAGGAAGTAGTAGTCAAAATGGCTGTGTTTCCTTCTCTTCCTTTATATATATTCGGGTACATAACCAATCAAATGTCAGGTAAAAAAAGTAGAAAATGAAAGTAACATTTTAATTGGTTGTCAATTCCAACACTTCAGATGTGTTTTGTGAAGTAATTTACCTCACGGTATTTAGTGAGTTCTATAGGCTAAACGGCTAAATGGAATTCCAATCAAATTTGTGAAAATGGTAGGGATTGGTATGTAGTATGAGCTAATCTATATTTGGTGAAATTGTCTCCAGTGGCTTTTCTGTGAACTACTTTCCCACCTTTTTTGATGGTGCGCTTCCCAGGAAGCGACCCGGTACGCGAACCGGTGAGCGCCCTGGTACGCGAACCTTAAGCGTAACGGGAGTCCACCATTTTGTGTTTCGGTCGAATTATGATACAAGATGGAGGGCAAATAATGTTCAGAATAGGTAGAAGGGGGCACGGTAGACTTATCTTGACCCCCTAGGTTTTGTGAGGGTGGCTGAGGAGGCCCATATGTGCGAAAAAAAACCATTTTTTTTTAAAATTTCGCGAGGTTAGCTCCTGGTACGCGTACCGGGTAGCGCCCCAGGGAGCGTACTTTGTTGAAAATTAGTAAAAAAAGTTAGAGTAAAATAATAATTGTGAGTGATTAGATGTAGGGTAGCTCTGAGAAGAGCTTTTGGGTTTATGGTACATTTTGGTACTTATAAGTAGGTACCAATGCACATTTTTAAATTCAGAGTGAAAACTCTGTTGCCCTCATCTGAGAAGTGAACTCCATCTCCTCTGTAGATATCTTGCATGTAGTAACGCAAGTTATTGTTGTACAGGGAGCCCATTCCATGGTCTCTCATGTAAGCTGAAACAGATTTGTTTACATGCTTCCTCGACTTCTCAATTTGTGGACAAAATTGGTTTGACCACCTCCATTTCTGTCTTTGGCATATATTTGAATATACCAAGGCAGTCTGAGGAAAAAGTGCCATCAATTGCTCAAAGGTGTCCTTTAAAAGCATTTCCAGACCTACACCAGTCAAAGTGCCCAAGTCATTACCTCCACAGTGCACAATTAACAGGTCAGGTTTGGGCAAATGCATAAAGGTTTTCACCAATGGTATCAATTGGTGACATTTTAATCCTCTGTGGCACAACCACTTAATTTCCACATCTTGTAAATTGAGGTTAGGTAAATTCCTGCTTTCAACGTACCTTTGAGCCCAGTGAATATAACTATGACCAACAATCCAGACAGAAAACATGGTGAGAGAAGGTTCTCCTGCAGTCAGATGAAGTGTGGCAATGAAATGGCAGTTGAAAAAATGTGAGTTTGAAATGAAAAAAACTGTGGAGTTTCTGTGTTCATGAAGTAGTAACAGTGATTGGTGGATTTTGATTGATGAAAACAGAAAGTTAGGGTGTAGAGATGTGTTCTTTGAAAGATGTATTTTGAGTGGTCAATAAAAAATCATTAAATGAAAGAAAGCACTGGATATGCAGGTGCACTGAGAGTTCAGAGTTCAATTGCAACATTGTTGTGTGAATTTGCAAACACCAGAGTTTCTCCAAGAGGTGGTTGCTATGGAAAATAGGCAGAAAGGGCAGAGGGGGAAGGGTTTTCATTTGAAAAAAAGTGAGGGAAGAGTTTTGATTGGGTGACATGAGAAATATGTGTGAAGAATTACACCATTTCTGTGCTTTTGATAGCTGCAGACTCTGGAGTGCATACCTTTTGCTCTGCTGAAGACAAATTGGTGTGTTTCTGAGACTGTTTTCAAACTCAAAGTATTTGCTAAGGTGAGAAAATATTTCTTTACTTTAGATAGAGAATAGTGTGCTTTAAGGAGAAAATTATGATTTATGTGGCGCAAATTGCTTGTAAATATGCTCTCACATGTGCATGGAAAATTTAGATTTTGAATGTTTTTGTTATATAGCCATGTTAAAAGTGACGCAACCATGCTGGAAAGCCAATCAAAAAATGATTTCATGTGTTTTAATGACATTTTAAGTCATTTTCTGATGTGCAGTGTTTAGAAATTATGATTTGAAAATCGTTTTTGTGGAAAAGGAATTGTTTTTAAATTCATGACAAGGATATAATGGTGTATGGTTATTTATAAGGCAATTGACTGTCCTTGATGTTATTTTTCTCATTTTAGTGTAAGACCTTTCTCTGTGGCGCAAATTGCTTGTAAATATGCTCTTACATGTGCATGAAAATTTTAATTATCAATGTTTGTGTTACATAGCCATGATAAAAGTGAACCAACCATGCAGGAAAGCCAAAAAAAAAACGCTTTCATGTGTTTCAATGACATTTTAAGTCATTTTCTCATGTGCAGTTTTTTGAAATTATGATCTGAAAATCGTTTTTGGGAAAAAGGAATTGTTTTTAAATTCATGAGAAGGACATAATGGTGTATGGTTCTTTATAAGGCAATTGACTGTCCCTGATGTTATTTTTCCCATTTTAATGTCAGACCTTTCTTTGTGGCGCAAATTGCTTGTAAATATGCTCCCACCTGTACATTGAAAATTTTGATTTTGAATGTTTATGTTACATAGCCATGTTAAAAGTGACCCTACCATGCAGGAAAGCCAATCAAAAAACGCTTTTATGTGTCTTAAGGACAATTTAAGTAATTTTCCCATGTGTAGTGTTTTGAAGTTATGATTTGAAAATCGTTTTTGAGGTAAAGGAATGTTGTTAAAATTTATGTTCGCCATATGCCCCCAAATTTCTTTTTCAGGGTTGCAGCAGGGTGTTCTTGAGACACCCCTGCACTTTTGGAATAAATTCCTAATTTGTGATGAGCAAATTGTTAATCGCAAATTGCACCTTCATTTATATGAGCCTCCTAGCCCATGGAAATGAATGGGTAATTTGCAATTAGCAATTTTGTCAAACAAATTTGGAATGGTAAAGAATCGCTATTTATTCCTTAAAATTCGCTTTTTTGGAAATGCAAAATAGTTATATGATACATATGGCGGTTGATGTCTAACAAGATAAGAAGCTTATGGATACATTTATGATGACTGGTGCAATGAAGTAGAAATCACTTACTTCATTGGTAGGCCTTTACAATAAATTATCTCCTCTGTATTCTTCATCAAGCATAACTTTAATCTGCAATCCTGAGTAGGCCTCACCTTAAACAAACCTCTGGATAGGCCACATCTTATTGTCATCCTGATTTAATCATTTATAATGCTAGGGACAGATTTATGATATGTGTATACCTCTTTTGTGCCACTTAGAAAACATTGTCCATGGGGAAATGACTTAAAATGTCATTAAGACACATGAATGTTTTTTTTTAAAACGTTTGCAATTTTTTTGGGTCACTTTCAACATGGCTATGTGTCTGAAACAGTCAAAATCTAAATTTGCAATGCACTGGTGGGAGCATATTTACAAGGAATGTGCTTCATGGGGAAAGGTCTTATAATGTAATATGGGAAAAATGACATTAGAGATACTGAAATGCCTTATAGAGAAGCATACACCATTATGTCCTTGTCATAAATTTGCAAACCATTACTTTTCCCCAAAAACGATTTTCAAATTATATTTAGAAAACAGTGCACATGTGGAAATTACTTAAAATGTCAATAATTCAAAATTTGTGATTCCTTAAATGCAATGTATCAAAAAAAAATATGTAAAAAATGATATTAAGGATTTGGAAACTACCACCAACTTCTAGTTTGTGGTAATTTGCGAATTCTTTTCAAAAAGCATTTTTTTTTTTAAAAAAAAAAAGGTCCCATATGACGCCCATACATGCCATTAGGGCATGTAGATGTAACATGTGCTCCCAAATTTCTTTTTCAGGGGTGCAGCAGGGTGTTCTTGAGATACCCCTGCACGCTTGAAAAAAATCCTATTTTGTGATGAGCTAATTGCTAATCACAACTTGCAACATTAATTCCTATGAGCCTCCTAGCCTATGGAAATGAATGGGTAATTTGCAATTAGCAATTTGCTCATTGCAAATTAGAAATAGTAAAGAATCGCTATTTATTCCTTAAAATTTGCTATTTATAATATGTAAAATATTTTGATGATACATATGGCAGTTCATCTGTAACAAGATAAGAAGCTTAGGGATAGATTTATGATGAGTGGCGCATCCCCAGGGATGTGACAGTCATCCTGCGCCACTGTTCCGCCACCCATGGTGTGCTGCATTTACAATGCGGCGCAGCATGGGGCAAAAAAGGCACAGATGCGTGACGCATCTGTGCTGTAAAGGTGGCACATTGCTGGAGTTGTATCGTAAGTGCGATGCAGCTCCAGCAAGGATCAGGGGTGCCCCATCTATACAATGCTGCGTCAAGACCTATGCCAGCTTCAAGCAGGCGCAGGGTTTTGAAGCAGCTTTCTCCTATCTGATTGTAAATGCGGCACACCATGGGTGGTAAAGCAGTGGTGCACATTAACTGGTGCATGCCTGGGGATGTGCCATTTAATATAAATCTGCACTTTAACATTTGAGTATGTGCAGGGGACACAGAGTCGTTGAGGCTTATCCAAGGTTAAGAACAGATGAGTCCTGTTCAGTGAAAAATTAGACATAGGCTTCACCTGCTCAGCATCGCTGGACATGGCTAAATAATAGCTGCAAAATGTTACTCTTGTTAAATAATTTTACTATTATAATCTGTGAGATTTGTCTCTTACTCTGCAACATCTCATTGTTGTTGTCTTTCTTTAAAGATAAAGACAACCTCAACATGAGCGACAATCTGCAATCAGTTGATTTTGACCTCATCATTGAACTTGTAATTGAAACATCAGTGGATGTTGATCCATTGGATGATTTAAATCCTGAGGATGAAGAAGAGCGTGATGAGGATGCAGATTTGTCCGAATTATATGATATAGGATGGGAAGCTGACCTGCTTGAGCCTTTGGAATTATAAACATTTATTTTTAAAATTTATAATCAATAAAAAGTAAAAAGGTAAACCGTTTAATTTAAAAATAAAGACACCTTCAAAAACAGGTTATGTGTAGTGTCTTCAATAAAATATTAAAATATGCTCATAAAATTAGATCAGATTCACATATAAAATAGCATAGGTAACATAAATATAAATCTCATTTCTTTTCTGCTATTTCTGTATTGTAAATTTGCAAGGACTAAAAAATCTTCTATTTAAAATGTCAAGTAGTGTGTTATGTTTTTGATCACTATTACTGATTTACTGTTTGATAATAATGTTTAATAACATTTTTATTATATTTTTCCTCAGATTCAACTATGCCTACAAAAATAAGAGAGATGAAGGCTGCAAAACGTCAAAGACAGCAGGAGAAAAAAAAATGCAGCAGTCCTCTAACAAAAAGATTTCTCAAGCGATGAAGAAAGCACCGGGTAAGAGCTCTAAATATTTCATAAGAAATATTTATAATAAAAAAAATATTAGTACAGAAAATGTTTCAATCCATAACAACACAAGTAAATCAAATGGAAAGAAAAGGACAAATGAAAATGTTACTGCTAGAGCAAGAGATAAATCTGTGCATGATAGTAGAAGGAAACAACAGTTTACGGAGATTCGTAAACGAATGTTCCGTAACAGGATAATTGGCAATTTGTTAAAAAATATTAAGAAAGGTCAACAGAAATTAGTTTTTTATAGGAGAAAAAAAAAAGTTGAGAAAGTTATTGATCAGGCTTTTGAAATTAAACGTAAGTTATTTATTTTGATAATCAATAGAATTAGGAAGCTAAACAAGGCAATTTTTGATTTCAAAAGAAATAGTAGATGGAAGAGAATAGTTAATCGTAGTAATTTTTGTGAAGTTTTTTCTGGAGAATGGATACATAGTTCAAGCTGTGAGGCATTTTTTAATGAAGAGAGTTATTTCCAGGATAATGATTTGGTGCATGCAGTTGACATCAGTGGTCGTGCTTATGAAGTGAAAGATGGTTGTCCAGTTGAAAAAGAAAAACTTGTGACAACAGAGGCAGAAGAGTTGTTAGGTAATGAGGTTTTAGGAAGACGTGGTAAGGGTCCTGTGTACACCTGGAAGTGTAGTAGTATTTGCAGTGTGCGACAGGATTCCATCAATTTGCTTTGTGATTTTGTACGGTCATTTAACAAGAAAAGTTTGAAGCAGAAAATAAGGTTGTTGCAAGAATTAGATCCTTGCAGAGTGAGAGAAGTGACAGGTTTGCATGGTCATTCACTGGCTTGTCTTTCCAGGAGAGTATGCCAGAGTGTTTTTCATCATTTCAGGATGCTAGCAGTGCATCATAACAAAGTGAGGAAGTTAGTTAGACTGTTGTATTATGCTAAGAGTCCAGCAATTATGCTGAAACAATTATGCGCTGCTCTTTTGCATGGTTCTGAAATAGATGTGAAGAATATATGTGAAGAAATTGAGTTTTGTTACTTTGGAAGTAAAGAGGAGAATGTTGAAATTGAGCAAGAAGTAGAGGGTCATTTGGAAGATAGTGTACAGGTTTCCAGTACAGATAATTTCCAGAGGGAAATTGCGACGTTTGACATGAAATCAAGTGAGAGGCCTAATTTCACTTGTGTGTGTTGTAGACGCACTTATTATAAGAATCAGACTAAGTTAGTGGATTTATATGCAAAAAGTGAAAGGGAAAATAATAGTGAATGGAAGGATTTTGCAACATACTTGATGGTAGAAAATTGTTTTGATTTGGGATTGGATCAACGTGTGTGTACTTATTGTTGTAACAAATTAAAACAAAACCAGATGCCTGCTAGAGCAGTTCATAATAATCTGGAATTGGTTGAGATTCCTTCTGAATTGAAGGATTTAAATACTTATGAATCTATTTTGATTCAAAGTATCCATCCCTTTCAGGCTATTGTAAGAATGGAGCCAAAGACAGGGAAATTGCCTCCATCAGATTTACAGAGAGGATTAAAGGGAAGAGTTGTTTATTTGCCTCTAGATTTGAAGAAAAACATTAACACAATTGGAGTAGAAAAAGTGGAAGAGGAACCTCTGGTTATCTTAGTTAATGGGGTTCCGACAAAGAATAAGAAAATATGGCAAGATTTAGTAGATGTTAGGAAAGTTAAAAAGGCAACATTGTATTTGAAAAAAAATAATAAATACTATAAGAATGTATATGTTGCAGAAGAGGAAGTAAGTGAGGAAGAGGATAGCGATTTGTGTGCTGGTCAAATTGAGAAAGTAGAACCCTCTACTAGTGAGGAAATATATGAACATTATAGTGTTCATCCTTTGCATTCAAAGGAAGTCATGGGGAATGCTATTGAGTTGTTTCAAATGAAACAAGCCAAAGGGAGTCCCATTAGTGTTTGGGAGGAAAGTTTGGAAGCTAGGTGTTTCCCACAGCTTTTTCCAACAGGTCAGGGAGGAAGATATGATGAGCGACCTCATCAAATTCCTGCTTCTGAATACCGGACTTTGCGATTGTATGCAGGAGATGCTAGGTTTCGACAATGCATTCCTTATTTGTTTCATCTCCTGTTTGAAAGCGATCTGTCTGGACTGTCATATGCAGTGAACCACATCTTGAAAAGTGGTATACACATGCAAAACATCTCGGCAAGTGATTTTATGGATAAAGTGAATGTCCAAGATAGTATTTTGGAATCTCACCTGATTAATCTCATGGCGTGTCAGCGTGGTACTAATGAGTACTGGTACCGTCGTCATGGTGATTTAAAATGTATGCTGAGGAACTTAGGTACTCCCACATGGTTCCTCACTCTGAGTTGTGCCGAGTATGGCTGGGAAGACTTACTTCAATTTCTACGAGAGGCAAATGCTAACGTAGAAAACATCGAATTCAAGACACCCGGAGAACTGTGCTCTTTGGATCCAGTCAATGTATGTAGGTACTTCAATCATAGATTTGAAGCTATGATGTCTTTCATCATGAATAAGAAGAATCCACCTCTTGGAGAGGTGTTGGATTTCTTCTGGAGAAAGGAGTACCAAGCAAGAGGAGCTCCTCATATACATATGTTGCTGTGGATCAAAGATGCACCTAAATTTGGAACGGATCCAGAAGACTCAGTGATGAGTTTCATCCAACAGTATTCTACGTGTGCTGTTCCAAACGCAAAGGAGAAGAAAAGCCTAAGAGAAAAAGTTCTGCGTTTCCAAAGCCATCGATGTGGAAAGTACTGCCGTCGTAAATTCCGAAACAAAGACAAGTTCTACACCAAATGTCGTTTCGGCTTCCCACGACCGGTGATTTCTAAAGGAAGAGTAAACAGTTTGATGTCTTCGCTGCGACATAATGTGATGAAGAAATCACCTAAAAACACTTACAATTTGAAGAGGAACGAAGAGTCCAAGTATATCAACGACTACAACCCGGTGATTTTGTCCATGTGGAATGCTAACATGGATATACAGTTTGTGGCTGATAACTGTATGGCTGTGGCTCGGTATGTGACGTCGTATATCACCAAAAAAGAGAAGACAGAATTGAAGGATATGTGGGAGGACATTTCCCATGAAAAGAGCCTCAGCAAGAAGTTGTACAGTTTCAGTCTGAAGATGTTGTCGCATCGAGAAATCGGAGCGTACGAATGTTCTGACCGGTTGTCTTCAGCAAGTCTCTATGCCAAGTCCAGGAGTATCGTTTGGGCGAGTCTTGGTCTTGCTGCAACGCGTAATCGAGTTCTCAAACCTGTGCGGGAAATTGAGTATTTGGCGGAAAAGGAGCCAAACAGTACCGACATTTTGAAGACAAACATGTTGGATACATATTATCCAAATCGAAGCAGTCACCTAGAGAATGTTTGTCTGTATGAGGTTCTGCAAAATTACATGTTCAAGAGGAACATCAAAGAAGATACTGAGAAAGGAGTGTATGCTGTAATAGGAAGTGAGAGATGTCTGGTCAAGCAAAGAAAATGCCACTTGATAAACCATCGAAAATTGAGTGGCGAATCTCCTGAAAAAAAGGAGTTTTTCTATTTAGCACTTTTGCAACTTTTCAAGCCTTGGCGTGCAGAAGAGGAACTGCTTGGAGATTTCCTCTGTTACGAAGACTCTTTCAATGCCGCCAAGGAGACCATAGAATGTCCTGCTTTTCCCAAATATGTAGAAATGTTGAATGCGGAAATTGAGCAGGAAGCAACGATTGCAGCCGAGATTGCCAGAGACAGTTCTCAGGACAGTCAGAGTTCTGCTTCATTGAGTCAGGATCCACTAGGAGGACCTCTTATTGAAAATGAAGCTGCCACTGCTATGAATGAGGTGGAAAAAGCCATGGCACATGCTCAAGAGGATGCGGTTAACTTAGAAGAGTTGGAAAGGCAACTCAACGTTGAGCAGAGGAAAATATATGACGAAGTTACCATGCAAATTGATCATGGATTAAGTCATGATAAGAAAGAATGCTCATGTACGTCGTTGAAGCCTGTCCGACTGTACGTGAGTGGAGAAGCGGGAACTGGAAAAAGTTTCCTCATTAAAGCAATTTCATGCTATTTGCAGGAAAGGACAGAGTCATCACTGTCTTGTGTTGTCACTGCTCCAACTGGACTGGCAGCACATAATATTAAAGGGATTACTTTACATCGTTTACTGATGCTGCCAGTGGAGCATGACAACAAATTAGAATATCACAAGCTATCTGGAGATGCTTGTTTTGAAGTTTCAAGAATCTTGAGGAAAATGAAACTTCTTATCATTGACGAAGTAAGCATGGTTTCCAATGTCATGCTTGCCTTTGTGCATTTGAGGATGCAAGAAGTTCTCAAAACAGAGTATGATGTGTTATTCGGTGGCAAACACATCATTGTTTTTGGAGATCTTCTGCAGCTGACACCAGTGAAAGGGCAACCTGTGTTCAAAATGCTCACGCATGAAGATACCAGGAAGTGCCTAGGCAGCATTGGCAACGTCAATATATGGTTAAACTTCAATTATGCTGAACTGCATGAAAATATGCGTCAGGCAAAGGATGAAGTTTACAAGACTATTCTACAAGATGTTAGAATTGGAAAAGTGACCGAGCATGGGAAAGAAGCTTTACATGCACGATTACTGTCAAATTTATATCCAGAACAAGATGTTGTGCCTGAGAATATTTTTCAGAAAATTACTGATAAGAAATCTGGAATATGTTTGATGCCAACTCTTGCAGAATGTGCAAAATTTAACAACAAAATGTTGCATTTAGAAAAGCAAGAGATTGTGAAAGTGGAAGCTATTGATAGAGTAGAGCATATGGGATCAACAATTATTTTGTCTGAGAATCTGAAAACAAAATTGGATTCATTAGAGAAGAGTATATCTAAAACTGCAGGTTTTGAAAAGACTCTGAATGTGTGCTTGAACTGCCGTATAATTTTAAGAAGGAATTTACATGTTGAAAGAGGTCTGGTAAATGGATCAATGGGTAATGTTGTTGATTTTGTGAAATACAGAAATAGAGATGGAATTGAATTTTTAAAAATTAAATTTGATGGCATTGAGGAAGTACAGCTAATTGCTCGTTGTTCTGCTAGATTTTTGCTTGTAAAAGACTTATATGTTCGCCGTAAGCAGTTCCCTGTTTGCTTGGCATATGCGGTGACAATTCATAAATCGCAAGGTTTAAGTGTAGACACTGCATTGGTGAATATTGGCAGTTCTGTGTTCAAGGAGGGTATGGCATATGTGGCATTGTCACGAGTTAGAACTTTATCGGGATTGTACTTGATTGACTGTGATGTCAGAAACATTTGTGCAGATCTAGATTGTGTTAAGGAATACAATAGGTTAAGAAGAGAGTATGCGCCACATTTGCCTCAGTTTCCTTTGTTTGAGAAACGTCTGGTAGGCCGGAAACGAAGAAATGAGAACAATACTGGGCAGGTTGTAGCAAAAAGAAAAAAAGTGAATGAACCTAAAATTACAAGCAGAAACAAAGAGGATTCTGTTGAAGATGTTGTTGGTTTTCAGTTTGAAAACAGTTCTGGTGTCAACTGCTATGCTAATGTAGTAATGAATGTTTTGTTTTCTCTAAAAAATGTAAAAGAAGAGATTGTGGTCAATTCTGATCAAAGATTTTGCAGTTTGTTAAATTCTGTGTTAGAGAAATGTACCACTGATAGAAGAAACATAGAAAGTGTGTCTGAAATTAGAAATCTGTTAGATAGATGTTCAGGCCAAACACAATTCTCTCAAAATATTCAGCAAGATTGTCAGGAGTTTTTAATGTATATGCTTCATGTATTACATGCTGAAGGTGTAGATGTAGATCAGCTGTTTGGGCTTTCTTATCAATGGCAGCATGACTGCGAGAACTGTATGGTATCAAGTACTACTAGTGTAGACTCAGAAAGATTTGTATATTTAACTTTGCCAGACAGTAAATCAGTCTCCTTTAATAAGCTAGTAAAAGCTGCTAATCACAACATGGAGTGTAGCCAATGTAAATCTGAAATGATGTCCACATTATTTATACGAACATATGGCCAGTACATCATTTTAATGTTCCAACGATGTAGGCCTGATGGAACAAAATTGACAACTTTAATAAAAAATTTTGTAGCTTCGCAGTTGTCAATATCAGGAAGGACTTTTGTAACTACAGCAATTATATATCATGACGGCCCTTCAATATCATCAGGACATTACACAGCTTATTTAAAGTCTAGAAATGGCTGGTCATTCTGTAATGATTCTGTTGTAATTTTCAAAAAAAAATTGCCGTATGACCTTAAAAACTCTTACCTGGTGTTTTTAAAACCAAAATTTTAGGAAAATAATCTCGGGATATGATCTGTGGAATTTCAAGAAGTTCTAATGGCTCCTACACAATTTGGCCTTGAGGATAAGTGTAGTTCAGAGACATAACTTCTAATCATAGGATTGGACATCATGGACATGTATGTGCAGTTTAAATGAATTCAGAAAAACTGTTTCTTTTCATAAGCTAATTAAAGCAGCCAATCAAAACATGGAGTAGAGGGAATGTAAGTCTGCAATGCTGTCTACTGTTTTACATTACTTTGTGATTAAAAGTGATGTAGAGAATTAAATAATTGTAGTACTCATAGAGGTAGTGTAAGTCTGCTTCATATTAAGCAGTATCAGTGTCATACGAAATGTAGAACATGACTGAGCAAGAAGGGGAAGATATTACTATTCCAGGATTGTGAAAATGATCTTCAACATTTTAATTCTGAAAGTTGCGGGAATGCCAAATGATGGGATTGGTTAACAAGAAATCCAAGAGTTATACATGGCTCTGACAAAATTTGGCCTTGTGGAATCTTGTGGTAGAGAGCAAGAAGTCATTTATTGTATGTAACATGTTTTTAAAAACGATGGAGATTTTCTTTCAGAAACTGGTGGGCTGAAAGTAATAACAGCACAAAAGAGTATAAGCTATTCATAGGACATCCTTGGACGTCATGGAAAGTAAGTTAACTTTAAGGAGTTCTGATTTTTGATTTCTGATCTTGTATGGGTTTTTTAAACACAATCATTTTGATTGTGGTTTTTTTTCCCCGCTGTTACATGATGAATACCTTCAAGTCACTGTTTTTAGTGAATTTTGATACATTCTGAGAACAGCAAAAATAAACCATTTAACATGTATAATTAATTCTGTAATGTTTCCATTTATGATGTATATGTAGAACTGTGTAGAAGGCATGGAGAAGGTGAGGCTTCTGTAAGTGTCAAAGTTGTTGCATGCAGTGCTGCACTTCTGCGTATTCTTTGATATGCTAGACTACATCTGCACAATGAGATACCTAAGCAAAGGAAACAGAAGTGATGTGATTGTGAAATGAGCAAAATAAATTGCATGTATTTCAATTACATCACCTGTGTTTCCTATCATTACGAATCACATTGTGCAGATCAAGTTTAGGTCTGTCCAGGGAAACATAGGAGGTTTGGACTTTGTTGAAGATTGCAGTGGACATGACTCACTTCATTGGTAGACCTTCACATGTATTATGTCTTCTATTCTCTTCAACAACTTGAAATTTCATCTGCAACCCTGAGTAGGCCTCACCTGAAACAAAACTCTGGATAGTAGACATCTTATTGGCATCCTGAAGCAATTATTTTAAATTTTAGTGTCTTGCGACACTTTTCTGAGAGAACAGCAATGCAAAAGATGCACTATGTTTTAAGATAGGCCTCACTTCATCTGCATCAAGATAGTGTTACTTTAAAATGTATATCTTTAGGACTGTGTAGCTTCTGTAAGTGTCAAAGTTATTGAAAAACTGTTTGTCCTTCAATCTGTGCCCTTGTCTTTTGTAATTTTTCATAACATGTTTTTATATTTTTCAAATGTTTGTTCTCTCTTTCACAGATTGAAAGTATAAAAATAAAAAGTGAGGAATTTAACGACAATTATAAGGTAAGTATTTTGTACTCTTTTCGTTACATTTCTATCACATTGAACTACTATTAGTTCCACTGCTTCATTTCTTTAATCCTCAGTTTCCTGCCTTTGCTACTTCCCTCATTCCTTTCTCTATTACCTACTTACTCAACTCCTTCCATTTTTTTTCTCAGTCCCTCTCTTTTCATAGTTCCTCACTCTTGTTCACTCACTCCGTCTCTATTACTCTTAGTGTCTTTGACTGATCACTGTATCACTATTTGTTCATAATGCTTTCTCTGTGTAGTTGAAGCACACTAAGGGGCATATTATGAATGCAGCCAATAAAATTATTGCTCTTTTTATTGGCAGAAAACTGGTGCAAAAGCGGCTTTAGCGGCAGTTTTCTGCCGCAAAAGCAGCTTTAGCGACACATTTCTGCCTATAAAAGCTGCAAAACTTTTATTGCCTATGTTGATAATATGCCCCTATGTTATTTACATTAGGGCTATATTGTCCAGTATAACAATCAAAATTGCTCTCCAAAGACACCAGGCAAAGCAGACGCTCCCTCAAACAGATCACCAAGCGCAATTTACCCTACTTACAATCTAGCCTGTTCTCTGTCGAGACTTTAGCAATCTTTAGAGCACAAGATAAGATTTTTTTACATGGAAGAGCCATACGTATTGCAATTCTACTTAAGAAACAAGCATTGGCATAGACAATAGGTCTCGCCTTTGGGACCTTATACGTGTTTAGCCATGCAACAGTTGATGTTGCTGCACCAAGGATATTATGCTGCATAACTAAAGACTTAGAAGGTCCAAAAGTCGATACCTATTGGCTATGCCAATGCTTGTTTTTCTTTCACTTCGTTATCTATTTTGTTTTTCACAATTATACCATCTTCTGTCTGTTTTTTGGTAAATAGATCTATTAAATAGTATCTCTTCTTTACTACCTATAGCTGTCTTTCTTGAAACATCACTCTCTGTTTACTTTCCTTATACTTACTCTTTTTTTTTAAAAAGTTTTTTTTTTGGTTAGCTCCCGGTACGCGTACCGGGAAGCTAAACCGGAAGCGAACCAAAAGAAATAGAGCTTGCCAGAGTGCTAAACATTCTAGCAATTTTTTTGGAAAGGGAAGGTAGTTCTGAAAAGAACTTTTTTTTTTATATTTTTGTTGTTTTATATTTTTTTTGTATTTTTTGAACATTTTTTGTTTTTTTTGTATTTTTTGAACGATTTTATATTTTTTTTGGGTTTTTTTGGGGGGGGGGGGAACAACAAAAAACAGGCGTTGAAAAGGGCTCAACAGGAGCAAAAAAAAATTACTGGGGGCGGTTAGGGCAATTATGATTGTCATAAGCCAGGTTGATGGCATTAATACTCATGTTACCACATGATATCAACGCACCACAGTGCATACAAGTATGTTTCATGTGCCCAAAATTCTCTTGGATGTTTGGCACAGTTTCCCGTGCCTCTGCTGGTGTCAATGATATTGACGATGTTGACCTGGCCACAGGAGTTGCTGTTGGGTTTTGTTCCATATCCCGTATTTCCGCCCGGCTGTAATTAAGTGGATGCTTCCTGGTCATGTGCCGATGCATGGTATAGTTCCCATAGCTATACTTTTTATCAGTCCCTCTTGATAATTTCTCTTTGCAGATGAGGCAGGTCACATACCTCGCATTCACTTTCTTTTGCCCTGGAGGGATTGAATAAAACTGCCAGATGAAACTGGCTTTCCTATGGGAAACCCGGGGCACCTCTTCCAAGAACTGTGGTTCTTCTCCCTCCTCTTCCTCCATTTCTTCCTCTTCCTCCTCAGTGTTGGTGATGACCTGGGGAGGTGGTCCTCTCTTCCCATGAGGAGGTGGAGGTGGTGGTGGGGGTGCACCAGCTGAAGCAAGTACTGAAGCCATTGCTCTACTATGAATAAAGGTCTTCCTCTCACAATGATGAAAGTCAGAGTGAGGAAAGAAGGAGGGGTTTTCATCATTTGGGAAAAACAATAGTTCTCAACCAATGAAAAGTGTTATTTTTAGGTCACCTGACCTAGCCTTCCATAATTATGAAACTAAAAGTGAAATGAACCAATGAAAAGCTTTATTAACAAGTCACATGACTCTAACTTTCATGTTACGCGCTGCGGAACGCTCCCCGGTTAGCTTCCGGTTCGCTGCGCTTCGCGCCTCGGTCCGCGCCCGGGGACACTTCCGGGTGCGCTAACGCAGTACGTCACAAGACGCATTTCGCGGCAACGCGATACGTCGCGCTTTCGCGCCGCGGATCGCTTCCGGGGAGTTGCGTTTCGCGCCTCGGTCCGCACCCCGGGGCACTTCCGGGTGCGCTAACGCAGTACGTCATAAGACGCATTACGCGGCAACGCGATACCGTAACTATGTTGATTTGTTACCGGTTCGCGGACCGGATCGCGGAATCGAATTGAGCTAACGGGAAGCTTCCTGGTTCGCGGACCGGGAGCGAAACAAAAAAAATATTAAAAAAAAATTATTAATAAACATATAAAATATATTTTTGGATTTAAAGAAGAATACATTTTACAGCTGTAGATATTAGCTTTTAAAAAACCAATGAAATTCACTGAAAAAACCATAGGTTATAGACCATATATAGTTAGGAATTAGCATTTACAAAACCTTGAAAATTCACTGAAAAAACCATAGGTTATAGACCATATATAGTTAGGAATTAGCATTTAAAAAACCTTATTTTACTCACACAAAACCATTGAAATTCCATATATAGTTAGTTGCACTAACTATATATCGCGCACCCGCAATCCACTGCTGATCATGTCACATATTACATCATTCATGACATGGTCAGTGACATCACTGATGACATCACTGATGACATCTCAAATGACATCACTGATGACATCACTGATGACATCTCAAATGACATCACTGATTACATCACTGATGACATCTCATTTGACATTACTGATCACATCACTGATGACATCATTCATGTGATAATACGATGAACCTCTTCAGACTCTAATATAACCTTAGATACACTCAGTGTAAACAGACACTCATAGACTGTCACTCATCCATGAAGTTACACACACACCTAGTCAGTCATGCAAACAATCAATCACACCTCCATTTCCTTAACTATACAGTTAAACACACCTTACTTATTCAAACATATACTAAAACATATTTACTCACTTATACAATCCTGGATACAAGTTCACAATGATCCATACAGCCACTCACACATTCACTGGCTCTTATGCACAGTTATTTATATATGTCAACTCTCACATGTACTGTATTTTACATATGTACTTACTTTGACATGTAGCACTGAGATATCTATTCACTCACCAATACAGTCATGCACACAGTCAACCGCCCATACAGCTGTTTCCACATGCACTTTTGAACCCATACATCTATGCAGAGAGTCATACACCTCCCAGTCACCCATACACACTCTCAGTCTCCCATACAAATACTTGGGCAACCAATCAATAACCCATATAGTTAATCATATAGCTACTGATCAACACATGCAGCAGTTTACAGAACAACAGACATAATGATGCACAAATTAAGACAGTTTAGTCACTAACCCATGCACTCAGTGAGACACATTTAATCACTCACTCATACAGTCAGTCACGCACCTACTAAATCCTTTGTTCAGACACTTCTACATCCACTCATTCTTCAATATGTAAGACATATTTTAACTTTACAGAAACATACAGTCACTGGATGTTGTCATCAGTGATGTCATCAGTGATGTCATTTGAGATGTCATCAGTGATGTCATCAGTGATGTCATTTGAGATGTCATCAGTGATGTCATCAGTGATGTCACTGACCATGTCATGAATGATGTAATATGTGACATGATCAGCAGTGGATTGCGGGTGCGCGATATATAGTTAGTGCAACTAACTATATATGGAATTTCAATGGTTTTGTGTGAGTAAAATAAGGTTTTTTAAATGCTAATTCCTAACTATATATGGTCTATAACCTATGGTTTTTTCAGTGAATTTTCAAGGTTTTGTAAATGCTAATTCCTAACTATATATGGTCTATAACCTATGGTTTTTTCAGTGAATATATATATATATATATGTATCTATGGCAGACAAGTTGGTGCATAACTTTCTTGAGAAACAAGTTTCAGATACGTGGGGTGCCCTCGGGGGAGGATTTAAGAAATGTACAGTCTGCAAGGCATGCAGGCACGGGTGCAATAAGACACAGTATATAGTACCCTTTAAAAGTGAGCCTGTGATGATTAGGAAGCGCATGTCTTGCAGAACTGAGTTTGCAGTGTATGTGCTGCAGTGCCCTTGTGATCTCCGGTATGTGGATAGTACCCGCCTTCCGGAACACAAGCGGATACTGCAGCACATTAGGGCTATCGTGGGGAAAGATCAGGTGTACCCGGTAGCCCGCCACTTCGAAAATCTGCATAATAGTGACCCCTCATTCCTCCAATACTACGCCATAGACTGTGTCCTTCCATTAAAGAGAGGAGGAGACAGAGATGCGAAACTCCGGGTATTGGAAACCAGGTACATAATAGAATTAGACAGTAAGGGCCCGCGGGGATGAACGCTAGCGAAGATCTTTATACTTGTCTTTAGTTCTATATTTATGTTGTACCTGGCTAAATGAAAATTATGAATTTAAATATTTTACAAACGTGGAATGATGTTCCCTTTCTCTTTTATGCTTACCGTGAATTTCAATTGATATCTCTCATGTTGGGTTTGGTACTCGTTGACTAATGGTGGTATGAAGATGTCCTATAAAATGTGAAACTTCTTCCCAAACCTTTTTTAAAACCTTTGTTATGACTTTATTTACAAATGAAATTTTGAATTATGAATTGTTATCATGCACTATACGAATTTTTTACACATAGGATTAGGTATTGACGAGGGTAAACAATAAGATTATGTGAGTTCATATGAATTAGATGTAAATATTTTCAATAATGTCATTATTTTTGTCCCTTTGCGAAAGATAACAGTGTCATTTTATATGCACAAGGGTTTGCATATGTTCTGATGTTGACACAACATTTATCATGATGTTTACAGAATCTGTTATTTTTCGTCAACAATTGCATATACATATTACTAGTAGGAAATTACAATTATTAGTAGGAGCAAGATCGTTTTCCTACGCACGGGCACTTCGCCGTTTATTGTAAATAGTGTGTATATAGAACAATAATGTGAGCGAAATGTATGGCACTATGCCATTAACTCTATATGATAGACATCTTGTTATATAAGGATGTGAACAGCAAAGGGTTAACCTGGGGAGGTTGGAATTGATTAACATCACCCCTTTCCTTTGAACTCCTTAAGTACCCTCGTCTATGTTTTAGCAACTGTATCATGTGATCAAGCCTCGAGTCAGAGGCGAAACGCATCATGCGGACTTGCTGGGTTTTATGGAAATAAAACACTAAAATTGCACCGGAAACTTTGGGTCTGACTTTTTCGTTTTCTTTGAGAACTGTCCGGACAGAGAGGACAGTGATGTGGTGGCTGCTACATCGAGCGGAGTATATGGAATAAATATATATATATATATATATTCACTGAAAAAACCATAGGTTATAGACCATATATAGTTAGGAATTAGCATTTACAAAACCTTGAAAATTCACTGAAAAAACCATAGGTTATAGACCATATATAGTTAGGAATTAGCATTTAAAAAACCTTATTTTACTCACACAAAACCATTGAAATTCCATATATAGTTAGTTGCACTAACTATATATCGCGCACCTGCAATCCACTGCTGATGATATCACATATTACATCATTCATGACATGGTCAGTGACATCACTGATGACATCACTGATGACATCTCAAATGACATCACTGATGACATCACTGATGACAACATCCAGTGACTGTATGTTTCTGTAAAGTTAAAATGTGTCTTACATATTGAAGAATGAGTGGAAGTATAAGTGTCTGGACAAAGGATTTAGTAGGTGCATGACTGAATGTATGAGTGAGTGATTAAATGTGTCTCACTGAGTGCATGGGTTAGTGACTAAAGTGTCTTAATTTGTGCATCATTATGTCTGTTGTTCTGTAAACTGCTGCATGTGTTGATCAGTAGCTATATGATTAACTATATGGGTTACTGATTGATTGTCCAAGTATTTGTATGGGAGACTGAGTGTGTGTGTGGCTGGCTGGGAGGTGTGTGACTCTGTGCAGATCAATGTGTACTTATATCAATGATTGTATAACAAGGTAAGTATGTGTTAGTATATGTTTGAAAATGTAAGGTGCTCTATGTTTAACTGTATAGACAAGAAAATGGAAGTGTGATTGATTCTTTACAGGACTGACTAGGTGTGTGAGTAACTCCATGGATGAGTGGCAGAGTGTGAGTGTCTGTATAGGTGTATGAGTGCATATGATAGTGTTGTAAAGATGAGTGATTGTATGTATGAATGATTGTATGGGTGAATGAGTGAATGTGTGTGTAGACGTAGGAATCAGTGAGTACATATGTAGTAACTAGTATTGGTGTGTCAATGGTTTCAAAAATTATACACTGTATTTAACACTGGGTGAAACAGAGGTTATATTAAAATGTGAGGAGATGCATTGTATTGTCACATGAATGATATCATCAGTGATGTGGTCATTGATGTCAAATGAGATGTCATCAGTGATGTCATCAGTGATGTCATTTGAGATGTCATCAGTGATGTCATCAGTGATGTCACTGACCATGTCATGAATGATGTAATATGTGACATCATCAGCAGTGGATTGCAGGTGTGCGATATATAGTTAGTGCAACTAACTATATATGGAATTTCAATGGTTTTGTGTGAGTAAAATAAGGTTTTTTAAATGCTAATTCCTAACTATATATGGTCTATAACCTATGGTTTTTTCAGTGAATTTTCATGGTTTTGTAAATGCTAATTCCTAACTATATATGGTCTATAACCTATGGTTTTTTCAGTGAATTTCAATGTTTTTTTAATAGCAAATATCATAAGCTGTCGAATGTCAAGTACGTGGTAAGTGAACATTTTTTCGTGTTTATGCACACTGATCTGCTTTGAATGGTGCCCCCCCCCTCATTTCTATTAGGAGTACTCTCTCTTTGCACATAGTGAAGGGTAGTTAACGCAGGCCTTTGCCCCCGTTGTAATACGTCGTGCCTGCTTCTTCTCCATTTGATTGATTGTTATCCAAGTATTTACTGTTTTAGAATTGGTTCTCTTTGGTTCATTCTCTATTTACAAACAAACACAGAGTCGCAATACTCTGTTTAGTCTTTGCAGATAACGAAAAATTGTGTAAAAAAAAAGAAAAGGAATCGAGCAAAATCAGTAGGCCACTAACGGGATCTCTTTTTGACCTCGCTAAAATAGAAACATTAGGAACAACCCCTCATGACAAATACAAAACTAGTGAGATGAACTGAACTCCACACAATGATGGCTGCAAAACAGCGTCCCGGTCCGCTGTTACAGATATATATCTTTTTTTGAACGTTAATTTCTCAAAATCCACTGAAGCACATATATTGAGACCTACAAAAGGCACATCGGGCTACCAGTCCCTACAATTTTGCCAAGTTTCGTGCAAATCCATTCAGCCGTTCGGGCTAAAAGTGAGGCCAACCGCCCTATGGTAAACTCAATGTTAAAAACACGTTTTGGGACCCCCCTTTTTTCTCGGCCCCCCCTTGACAAACCCCCCCCAAATTTTCAAGGGCTGCTCAGAAACAAAATGTGCCATTTTCCTGAAAATTTCAGCCAATTCCGTCCACAAACGCCAAAGTTATTAGACATAGAATTTTCAAAAATCCCATAGAGAAAAAATCCTAACTATATATACCTACTGGCGACCGCCAGTAGGTAATATTCACTAAAAAAAACATAGGTTTCATACCAGTTATAGTTAGCTGAACATTTTACTCATACAAAACCATTGAAATTCCAACGTTATAGTTAGTTGGACTCACTATAACTCGCGCACCCGCAATCCACTGCTGATGATGTCACATATTACATCATTCATGACATGGTCAGTGACATCACTGATGACATCACTGATGACATCTCAATTGACATCACTGATGACATCTCAATTGACATCACTGATGACATCACTGATGACATCATCCAGTGAATGTGTTTTTGTAAAGTTTAAATATGTTTTACATATTGAAGAATGAGTGGATGTATAAGTGTCTGGATGAAGGATTTAGTAGATGCGTGACGGACTGTATGAGTGAGTGATTAAATGTGTCTTACTGAATGCATAGGTTAGTGACTAAACTGTCTGAATGTGTGCATCAGTATGTCTGTTGTTGTGTAAGCTGCTGCATGTGTTGATCAGTAGCTATATGAGTGGCTATGTGGGTTATTGATTGGTTGCCCAAGTATTTGTATGTGAGGCTGAGTGTGTGTGTGGGTGGCTGGGAGGTGTGTGACTCTGTGCATCGATGTGTGAGCAGTTGATTCACTAGGTTATGGGATCAAGAGTGCATGTGGAAACAGCTGTATGGGCGGTTGACTGTGTGCATGGGTGTGTTGGTGAGTGAATGGATATCTCAGTGCTACATGTCCAAGTTAGTACATATGTAAAACACAGTGCATGCGAGAGTTGGCCTATATAAATGACTGTTCATGAGAGCCAGTGAGTGTGCGAGTGGCTGTGTGGATCAATGTGTACTTGTAAAAGAGAGTAAGTATATGTTAGTATATGTTTGAATAAGTAAGGATTTGTGTGTATGACTGTATAGATGAAGAAATGGGCGTGTGATTGATTCTTTGCATGACTGACTAGGTGTGTGAGTAACTCCATGGATGAGTGGCAGTGTGTGAGTGTCTGTATAGGTGTATGAGTGCATACAATAGTGTTATATTAATGAGTGACTGTATGTATGAGTGAGTATATGGGTGAATGAGTGGGTGTGTGTGTAGACCTAGGAATCAGTGAGTGCATATGTAGTAACTGATATTGGTGTGTCAATGGTTTCAACAATGGTAGTCTGTATTTAACACTGAGTGTATGAAAGGTTATATTAGAGTGTGAGGAGGTGCATCGTATTATCACATGAATGATGTCATCGGTGATGAGATCAGTGCTGTCAATTGAGAAGTCATCAGTGATGTCATCAGTGATGTCATTTGAGATGCCATCAGTGATATCATCAGTGATGTCACTGACCATGTCATGAATGATGTAATATGTGACATCATCAGCAGTGGATTGAGGGTGCGCGAGTTATATTGAGTCCAACTAACTATAACGTTGGAATTTCAATGGTTTTGTAGGAGTAAAATGTTCAGCTAACTATAACTGGTGTGAAACCTATGGTTTTTTTTGGTGAATTTCAAAGGTTTTTTAAATGCTAATTCCTAACTATAACGAGTGTTAAACCTAAGGTTTTTTCAGTGAATTTCAAATGTTTTTTAAATGCTAATTCCTAACTATAATGAGTTTGAAACCTATGTTTTTTTAAGTGAATTATTACGTTTTTTCAATAGCAATTTTTTATAGCTATCAATTATTATAATAATTCCAATATTCTATATTTTTGTAATTTTAATTTTTTAATGTATTTTTCCTGTTTTCTTTTATATTTAAACCCTGGAGCACTCAGGGTGCACGCACCCGTAAACGCAGCAGTACGCGTAGCGCAATTCCCGCGAGCAAAAAAATATATATTTATGTATTTAAAATAAATAATAATGGAAGACATTCGGTGGAATACTCATAAAAGTAGTATTTTTGATTTTTAAAAGCTGTATTTTAACTTTAAACACATTTCCGAAAATCGAGCAAAACGTCATTCATACGCGCCATGTAAGCACCCCCGGAAGCGCCTCCGTAAGCGCCTACGTACGTGCCGCATATGCGCCCCCGTAAGCGCCCAGGAGCGCGCAGCGTAAGCGCGTGTCAAGCCATGTGACCTTAAATCAACACTTTTGATTGGTTCATAATAGTTTTTTACACAACTCTGGAAAGTCCCCACCCATTTTCCTCACTACCTCTTTGCAATTGCTGAGAGAACACCTCTTGCCTGTTTGTCATACTACTAGCACACATTTTTCAAAGATGTCTGCTTCCCAGGACCACTCCACAGATTCTGATGTGGAAATCCTGTCTGAGGACCCCCCAAAGAAAAGTTAAAGAGCATTTCATTTGGAAGTTCTTTACTTTCCCAGAGGGGGAAAAGAAATGTAATGCTGCAAAGGTAACGTGCCGGATATGTGATACAACTCTGCCACCTTGATCCGGCATGTGGAAAGGAGGCATCCTAACAACTTTGCTAGGGAGAGCACCAGGGACCTGGCACGCAATCCCCCAAGAGATGGCGCCTCCACCGGAGCATCTACATCGTCTGTGAGAGGAACAATAACAACTTTAATCCCCAACATACAGCCGGTGTTTGCGGATTTGAAAATAAAATGCAAAAATGCAGCAGAGCATTGAACTAATTGTTCGAAAGAAGGAGGAACACCGCTGCTCCACCCAGCCCTAATTTTTCCCCTTTATTTTGCTCCTGTTGAGCAGTTTTGCATTCCCTGGTGTTGTTATTGTCCTGAAAAAAATCCCACAAAAATATAAAATTGTTCTTAAATAGTAGAAAAAAATGTAAAAACAAAAAAAGAAGAAGAAAAAAAGTTCTTTTTAGAACTACCTCAAATTCTCAAAAAAGAGCTATATTCATTATATATTGTTTCATTCTTTTTTTCAATGAATGTGTACTGCATAAATGAATAGATAAAGTGACTGAATGAAGGGGAGAAAATGACTGAGAGAACAAATGACAGAAGGCGATTGAGGGAAGGTGAGTTGTGAACGGGAGTGAGTCGAAGTGAAGTGAATGAAGGAGAGTGACAGGGAGTGAGGGAAGGGAATGAGTAAAGGTGAAAAAAGGGGATTGATATTGAGGGAAGGAGGGTGAGGGGGATAAAGTAATGGGAGTGAGAGTAAGGCAAGGGGAGTGAGGGAGAAGGAAGGGGGGGTGAGTGAGGGTGAGTTGATGACAGTGAGGGATGGACGGTGAGTGAGGGTGAGTGAAGGGAAGTGAGAGAGTGAGGGGACGGAGGGAGTGATAGTAAGACAGAGGGATTGAGGGAAGAGGAGTGAGGAAGTGAGAGGACAGAGGGAGTAAGAGAAGGAGTGAGTGAAGTGGAGTACGGTGAGAGAGGAAAGGAGAATGAGTGACAAAGCGGAAGACAAGAGAGGGGAAGGGAAGTAAAGCAGGGGGACTGAAAGAAGTTGAGTGTGGAAGAGGTGACAGAGGGGAAATGAGAATAAGTGAGGGAAGCGGAGTAAGGGAACGGGGGTGAGGGAGGGTGAGAGAAGAGCAGTGAGGTTGAGGAAAAGAGTGATGAGAAACTAAATTTTGTTTGTCAAACTTACCTTATAAGTAATGTAAACTTAATTCCATATTTTTACTAAATTGAATATCTGTGGAAGAGAAAAAAAAAAGTAAGTTATAATATTTATAATATATATTTCAAAATACAAGATACAAGGCAGGAGATTAAAAGTCATAAAAGGGTACTAAGAGATAAAGTAGGAGTGAAGGAAACGCAAAGGGAAACAAAGGAACGGTGAAGGACAGAGAGAGGGAAAGAGAAATAGAGGGAGAGCAAACGACTGAGAGGATAATGAGGCGGTTAGATTGAGTGACACAGAGGGAAAGAGAAATGAAGTGAAGGTGAGTAAGGGACTTAAGGAATATGAATTAGCAGAACTAAATGAGGAAAGGGGAGTAAGGGAAGGGGAGTGAGTGAGAGGGAAGGGGGTGTGAGTGAGGGTGCGTTCACGACAGTGAGGGATGGAAGGTGAGTGAGGGTGAGTAAAGGGGAGTGAGAGAGTGAGGGTACAGAGGGAGTGAGGATAACAGAGAGGGAGTGAGGGAAGAGGAGTGAGGAAGTGAGAGGACAGAGGGAGTGAGAGAAGGAGTGAGTAAAGTGGAGTAAGGTGAGTGAGGAAAGGGGAATTACTGAGAGAACAAAGGAAGGAAAGAAGGGGAAGGGGAGTGAAGCAGAGACACTGGGAAAAGGTGAGTGGGGGAGGAGAGTAAGGGGAAGGGGAGTTAAGGATGGAGAATGAGGATAAGTGAGGGAAGTGGAGTAAGGGAACAGGGGTGAGGGAGGGTGAGAGAAGGGCAGTGAGATTGAGGAAAGAGGGGTGATAGAGGGTGGATAAAGGCAAGTGAGCATAAGACAAGGGGAGTGAGGGAGTGAGGAGATAGAGGGGGTGAAGAAAGGATTGAGAGAAGGGGACTGAGTGAGGGAGCAAAGAAAGGTAAGTGAGGGAGTTTTGGTGAGTTAAAGGGAGTGAGCATGAGGGAAGGGGGAGTGACAAAGTGAGGGGATAGAGAGAGTGAGGGTAAGAGAGAGGGAGTGAGGGAAGGGGAGTGAGGATGTGAGAGGACAGAGGGAGTGAGAGAAGTAGTAAGTGAAGTGGAGTAAGATGAGTAAGAAGGAAAATGAGTGAGGGAGCAAAGGAAGGTAAGAGAGGGGAAGGGGAGTGAAGCAGAGGGACTGAGAGCAGGAAAGTTGGGGAGGGGAGAGAGGGGTAAAGAGTGAAGCGGAGTAAGGGAACGGGGGTAAAGGAGGGTGAGAGAAGGGCAATGAGGGTGAGTAAAGAGGGGTGATAGAGGATGCATAAAGGTGAGTAAGCGTTAGACAAGGGGAGTATAATATATATTTCATACTACAAAATACAAAATAACTTGTACAATATGTTATATGATTTATTTTGCTGTTCTCAGAATATATTGAATTTCACTAAAAACAGTGAGTTTAATACTACTCATCATATGACAGCGGCCAAAAAAAAACCACAGTCAAAAAGATTATGTTTAAAAAACCCATACAATGTTTCAATAAATAATGTAAAACTTAGAAAAAACATATCTTACATGTTTTCTTCCAAACAAACATTTCTTAGGTACATTTCAACAATCACAAACTAATAAAAAATTAGTATGTCATTATTATACTCTCAAAGTAAAGTAATATAAAAACATATATTAACAACATTTACCCGAAATTCTCATTTTTGATTCACATACTTTTCCACGAGGCCAAATAGTATATGGAAAGTCCTTTTTTTGGAAATTACTTAATAGTACTTTTAAACTTCCATTTACCCGACTTTGTGAATGAAAAGCTCCAACATCTATTCGATCATCTAACAATAGTTATATTTCCACCTCTTTCTCACTCATGATCAACATTTCCTATAATACTGATATCATTCACTTTGTGATACACGTACACTACCTCTATGAGTACAGCAAGTATTTTATTATCTTGATCACTCTCACTCACAAAGTAATTTTGAACAGCAGACTAACTTTTATTAACTGCTCTAATCTTCCTAAGCCAATTACCTTCCCTAAAATTTGGGTTGTAAAAACACTAGGTAAGAATTTTGTAAGTCAAAAGGCAAACGTTGTTTGAAAGTCAATTGAGTATCATTACAATAAGTCCAGCCTTTTTGACATTTTAAATAAGCTGTGTAATGTCCTGATGTTGTAGAAGGACCATCATGGAAAATAATTGCTGCAGTTACTATGGTTCTTCCTGAAATTGATAATTGAGAAGCCACAACATTTTTAATTAAAGTTGTCAATTTAGTTCCATCAGGTCTACATCGTTGGAACATTAAAATTACATAATGTCCATATCTTTGTATAAATAATATTGATAGCATTGCAGAGTTACATTGGGTACAGATCATGTTTTGATTTGCTTCTCTAATTAGATTATTAAAAGACACTGATTTGCAGTCTGGTAAAATCAAAATATATAAATCTTTCAGTGTCTATTGTAGTACTGCTTGAAAAGGAACAATTGTCGCAGTCATGCCGCCATTTATAAGAAAGGCCAAAAAATTTTCAGCATATATACCTTCATCTTGCAATACAACAAGCATATACATTAGAAATTCCTGACAATCTTGCTGAATATTCTGTGAAAATTGATTTAGACCAGAACATATGTCTAAAACATTTCGAATATCAGAAACACGTTCTATTTTTGTTTTATCATTGCTACATTTCTCAAACACAGTATTCAACAAACAACAAAATGTTTGATCCCGATTTTCAACGGCTCTTGTAAAGTTTTGAGGAAAAAAACAACATTAACCACTACATTAGCATAGCAGTTGACACCAGAACTGTTTTCAAACTGAAATCCAACAAATTCTTCAACAGAATCCTTTTCTTTTCTGCTTACAATTACTGGTTCATCTAGTTTTTTTCTTTTTGCTACAACCTCACTACAATTTTCTCATTTCTTCTTTTTCGGCCTACTACACGCTTTTCAAATAAAGGATATTGAGGTAACTTTGGAGCATATTCTCTTCTTAACCAAATATATTCTGCACTAAACTTTGTCTCATCAAAATCAATCAAGGTAAATCCAGATAAAGTTCTGAATCGAGATAAAGTAACATATGCCATACCCTGCTTGAACACAGAACTTCCAATATTCGCCAAAGCACTATCTACACTTCAACCTTGAGATTTATGAATAGTCACCGCATATGCCAAACAAACAGGAAACTGTTTTCGGCGGACATATAAATCTTTCACAAGCAAAAATCAAGCAGAACAATGACTCAATTGTTGTACTTCTTCAATTCCATGAAATTTAATTTTCAAAAATTCTATTTCATCTCTATTTCGGTAATTCACAAAATCAACAACATGACCCATTGCTCCATTTACTAAACCTCTTTCCACATGTAAATTCCGTTGTAAAATTATACGACAATTTAAACATGCATATAGACTCTTTTCAAAACCAGCAGTTTTAGATATTGTCTTCACTAAAGAATCCAATTTTGATTTCAACTTTTCTGACAAAATAATAGTAGCTCCTTCATGCTCTATTTTATCAATAGCTTCCAGTTTTCACAATCTCTTGATTTTCTAACTTTAACATTTTGTTGTAGAAGATTGAACATTCTTGCTGAGTTGGCATCAAGTATATCACAGATTTGTTTTCAGCAATTTTCCTATAAATATTCTCTGTGAGAAAATTTTCGTTTGAAAACAAATTAAAAAGTAATCGTGTCTGTAAAGCTTCTTTGCCATGTTCACTTACTTTTCCAATTCTTATATCTTGAGAATATTTTTATAATCTTCATCCTTTGCCTGTCTCATATTTTGAAGCAGTTCTACATATTTAAAATATAACCATATATTAACATTTCCAATGCTTCCTAGGCACTTTCTGGTATCTTCATGCGAAAGCATTTTAAACACTGGTTGTCCTTTCACAGGAGTTAGCTGCAGTAGATCTCCAAAAACAATGATGTGTTTTCCTCCAAATAACACACCATACCATTAAGAATTTCTTGCATTCTTAATTGCACAAAAGCAAGCATTACATTTGATACCATCAATTAAAAGAAGTTTCATTTTCTTCAGGACTCTGGAAACTTCACAACAAGCTTCTCCAGATAGCTTGTGGTATTGTAATTTATTATCATGCTCTACTGGCAGCATCAATAAACGATGTAAAGTAATCCCTTTAATGTTATTTGCTGCCAACCCAGTTGGAGCGATAACAACACAAGAGAGCGATGAATCAGTTATTTTCTGTAGATAAGTTGCAATTACTTTAATTAGAAAACTTTTTCCAGTTCCCGCTTCTCCACTCACGTACAGTCGGACAGGTTTAAATGACGTACATGAGCACTCTTTTGTCTCATGACATAAACCATGCTCAATCTGTTCTGTGTCTTCGTCATATATGTGTTTCTGCTCAACGTTTAGTTGTTTTTCTAAGTTTACTACATCCTCCTGAGCTTGTTCCATGGCTCTTTCCACCTCATCCATGGCAGTGGCAGCTTCATTTTGGATAATTGGTCCTCCTAGTGGATCCTGACTCAATGAAGCAGAACTCTGACTGTCTTGAGAACTGTCTCTAGCAATCTCTGCTGCAATTGTAGCTTCTTGCTGTATTTCATCGTTCAACATTTGCAGATAATTTGTCAAAACAGGACATTCTATGGTATTTTTGGTTGCATTGAAAGAATCTTCATAACTGAGAAAATCTCCAAGTAGTTCCTCTTCTGTACGCCATGGCTTAAAGAGTTGCAAAAGAGCTAAATAGTAAAATTCCTTTTTGTCTGGAGATTCGCAACTCAATTTTCGATGATTAATCAAATGTCTGTTTCTTTGTTTCACCAGACATCCTTCACATCCAATTACAGCATATACTCCTTTATTGATATCTTCTGGAACATTCCTCTTAAAAGTATAGCTTTGCAGTACTTCATAGAGACTAACGTTCTCAAGATGATTAATTCTATTTGGATAGTATGTATCCAACATATTTGTCTTCAAAATATCTGTACTGTTTGGTTCTTTCTCTGCCAAATACTTAATTTCTTGTACAGATTTCAAAACTCGGTTTCGTGTTGCAGCAAGACCTAGACTCACCCAACTGATTGTTCTAGATTTCGCATATAGACTTGCAGATGATAACCAATCTGAACATTCATATGATCCAATTTCTCAATGCGACAACATCTTCAGACTGTAACTGTACAATTTCTTACTTAGACTCTTTTCATGAGAAATTTCCTCCCACATTTCCTTTAGTTCTGTATTCTCTGATTTTGTTATGTAAGACGTTACATATCGAGCCACAGCAATAGAGTTGTCAGCAACATATAGGATATCCATGTTAGCATTCCACATGGACAAAATGACTGGGTTATAGTCATTTATGTATTTTGACTCTTCATTTCTTTTTAAGTTGTAGGTGTTTTTCGGTGATTTTCTTGTCACAGTATGTCACAAAGAAGACATAAAATTGTTCACTATTCCTTTAGATATCACTGGTCGTGGAAATCCAAAACGACATTTTGTGTAGAGCTTGTCCTTGGATTTGAACTTTCGACTACAGTATTTTCCACAACTATGGGTTTGGAAGCGTAAGACTTGATGTCTTAAATTGATTTCTTCTGTACTTTTCGGAACAACACATGTAGAATACTGTTAAAAAAAACTCATCACTGTGTCTCCAAAAGAAATCCAAAACCTCTCCAAGAGGAGGTTTTTTGTTTGTGATAAAAGACATCATAGCTTCAAATCTATGATTGAAATACCTGCATACATTAACTGGATCCAAAGAGCACAGTTCTCCAGGTGTCTTGTATTCTATATTTTCTATGTTTGCATTTGCCTCTCGAAGAAATTGAAGCAAGTCTTCCCAAGCATACTCAGCACAGCTAAGAGTAAGGAACCATGTAGGAGTTCCTAAGTTTCTTAGCATATATTTCAGTTCCAAAAGACAACAGTACCAATACTCGTTAGTACTACGCTGACATGACATGAGGTTAATTAGCTGAGATTCCAAAATAGTGTCTTGCTGTTGGACTTTACCCATAAAGTCCCTTGCCGAAACATTTTGCAGATGTACTCCACTTTTTAGTATATGGTTCACTGCATAAGAAAGTCCAGACAAGTCACTCTCAAACAGAAGATGAAACAAATATGGAATACATTGACGAAACTTTGGATCTTCTGCATATAATCTTAAAGTCCGGTATTCAGATGCAGGAATTTGAACAGGTCTGTCATCATATCGTCCACCTTGACCTGTTGGAAATAACTGAGGAAAACAACGTGCTTCAAAACTTCCTCCCAATACACTAATGGGACTTCCTTTTGCTTCTTTCATTTGAAACAACTCAATAGCATTCCCCATTACTTCTTTGGAATGCAGAGGATGAACACTATAATGTTCATAAATTTCTTCACTTCTAGAGACACCTACTTTTTCAATTTGCCCATCTGAGAAATCACTGTCCTCTTCTACAGTTGTTTCCTCTTCTCCTACATATACATTTTTGTAGGACTGATTGTTTTTTACCAAATACAACGTTGCCTTTTTGACTTTCCTAACATCCACTACTTCTTGCCAGATTTTCTTACTCTTTGTAGGAACGCCATTAACTAGAATAAACAGAGGTTCCTCTTCCACATTTTCTACACCAATTGTATCAATATTTTTCTTTAAATCTAGAGGCAAATAAACAACTCTTCCCTGAAGGAGGCAATTTCCCTGTCTTAGGCTCCATGCGAACAATAGCCTGAAAAGGATGCACACATTGAATCAGAATAGACTCATAGGTATTTAAATCCATCAATTCAGAAGGAATGTTTACCAACTCAAGATTATTATGTACAGCTCTAGCAGGCATTTTGTTTTCATTTAATTTTTTATAACAATATTTACAAATACGTTGATCAGAACCCAAATCAAAACAATTTTCTACCAACAAATAAGTTGCAAAATCCTTCCACTCACTATTATTTTCCTTTTCACTTTTTACATATAAATCAACTAACCTAGTCTGATTCCTATAATGAGTTAGTCGACAACATACACAAGAAAAATGTGGCTTTTCACTTGAATTGACTTTCAACTTTGTAATTTCATGGTCAAATGTTTCTGTACTTAAAATCTGTACATTCTCTTCCACATTACCTTCTATTACTGTATCAGTTTCTGCACTGTCCTCTTTAACACAATTTGAAAATTAAGAGGCCTCAGACACATACTGCATAGGACTTTCTACAACTACATCACCCAAATCATGACTCACTTCATGATTTAGGTGATTTAGCACATAGAGGGGGAGATAGTGAAGACAGAGACAAAATGGTACAGTCAGAGGGTGCGAGACTACAGGCAGAGAGGGGAAAGATTTAACATGGTAGCTCTGTCTAATACACACCACCAGCCATATCATAATAGGCCTCTGCATATGCATATGAGAGGGTGCAGTCAGAGGTTGCAGGCAGAGGGAGAGGGATGGTGCAGACAGAAAATGAGATAATGCAGGCAGAGACTAAACTAGTACAGGCAGAGGATAGATGGTGCATGGCTGCATGCAGAGAGACATATGGTGCAGTCAGAGAACAGATGGTGCAGAGAAAGGGTTAGATGGTTCAAGCAGAGACACAGATAGTGGAAGCAGACACAGACATGGTACACACAGAGGATACAATGGTACAACAGAGAAGAAATGCTGGAAACAGTGAGAGAAATGTTACATGCAGAGGCTAATTGGAGCACACAGAGGGGAAGATAGTGAAGACAGAGATAACATGGTACACGCAGAGGGTGCGAGACTACAGGCAGAGAAGGAAAATATTTAACATGGTAGCTCTGTCTAATACACACCAGCAGCCATATCATAATAGGCCTCTGCAGATTCACATGAGAGGGTACAGGCAGAGGTTGCAGGCAGAGGGAGAGGGATTGTGCAGACAGAAAATGAGATAATGCAGGCAGAGACTAAACTAGTACAGGCAGAGGATAGATGGTGCAGGGCTGCATGCAGAGAGACATATGGTGCAGTCAGAGAAAAGATGGTGCAGAGAGAGGGTAAGATGGTTCAAGCAGAGACACAGATAGTGGAAGCAGACACAGACATGGTACACACAGAGGATAAAATGGTACAACAGAGAAGAAATGCTGGAAACGGTGAGAGAAATGTTACATGCAGAGGCTAATTGGAGCACACAGAGGGGGAGATAGTGAAGACAGAGATAAAATGGTACACGCAGAGGGTGTGAGACTACAGGCAGAGAAGGAAACGATTTAACATGGTAGCGCTGTCTAATACACACCAGCAGCCATATCAAAATGGGCCTCTGCAGATGCACATGAGAGGGTGCAGGCAGAGGTTGCAGGCAGAGGGAGAGGGATGGTGCAGACAGAAAATGAGATAATGCAGGCAGAGACTAAACTGGTACAGGCAGAGGATAGATGGTGCAGGGGTGAAGCAGAGAGACAGATGGTGCAGTCAGAGAAAAGATGGTGCAGAGAGAGGATGAGATGGTTCAAGCAGAGACACAGATAGTGCAAGCAGACACAGGCATTGTACACACAGAGGATAAAATGGTACAACAGAGAAGAAATGCTGCAATCAGTGACAGAAATGTTACATGCAGAGGCTAATTGGAGCACACAGACGGGGAGATAGTGAAGACGGAGATAAAATGGTAAAAGCAGATGGTGCGAGACTTCAGGCAGACAAGGAAAAGATTTAACATGGCAGCGCTGTCTAATACACACCAGCAGCCATATCATAATAGGCCTCTGCAGATGCACATGAAAGGGTGCAGGCAGAGGGTGCAGGCAGAGGGAGAGGGACAGTGCAGACAGAAAATACATTTCCAATTTACAGTACTATCTCTATACCAGCATTTAATCAAAGCATGAGACACAATATCAAAATAAAGAGAACCCTATAAGCAGAGAGATGTAAACTGTGAAGAGACACAGGTGACATTATAGAAAAAGGTGCAAATATAATTCTTTAATTTCTACAGACACTCAGTGTGATCCTAGTCAAAAATGTTAAAACCATACATTTTACCAAAACACATATACCACAGTAAATCGTTTAAGAGACAGAACACAGCCCATATAAATGAGCACTACATTACAGTGCAGAAACCTGACTCATTTCCAAAATACATTTCCAATATGCACCATTAGTTTTTTGCCAGCATTACATCCAAACATGAGACACAATGCAAGAAGAAAGAGGCCCAATATGCTTTTAAATCTGCCTAAGAGTACATACAGCACTCTATCTATATTAAGTGGGTCAATGCTAAGAGGACGTCTAATACAACTGAGAGTATTATGAAGAAAGCAGAGGAGGGGGTATATAAAGAATGGGGAACATTAGGGGACAGTAAAGACAACCACAAAATAGAGGGAACACAAGAAACAGATAAAAATAGCACTCTCAAGAAAGACAAGAAAAATAAGGAAAGAGTAGAAATTTCAGAAAACAAAGGATAGTATAAGCTGAGAGAAGTAGACTGTGAGGACAGACAGGGGAGATTTTAGAAAAAGATCAAAATGTAATTCTTTCATGTAGACACTCTAGTGTGATCCTGGACCAAAAATGTAAAACCATACATTTTACCAAAAATCATTTCCCATCCTAAAACATTTAACTGACTAAAAACATTCAATGTATATTACCACTACATTTCAGTTAACAATCCTAAGTTAATTTTCAAATATATTCTAACTTTACTGCAATATTTTTTTCCCAACATTAAAACCAAAAACAATACGTGGTGCAGGGCTGCAGGTAGAGGAGAGTTGCTGCAGACAGAGAACAGATAACACAGAGACAGGGTAATATGATTCACACAGAGAGACAAATGGTGCACACAGACACAGATATCATGCGCACAAAGGGATAACATGGTACAGCAAGAAAGAAATGCTGCAAACAGAGAAAGAAATGTTACATGCAGAGGGGAGATGAAACACACAGAGAGGGAGATAATACATACAGAGAGAAAATGGTACAGAAAGAGGGTGAAAAGCAACAGGCAGAAAGAGAAAAGTAAATTATTCAGCAATAATCTTCTGAAATGAATACTGACTCACACTGTAATCTTAGACACATAACTGAAATCCTTGCAATTCAGTCAAATGATTACTACAGTGAAGGGGGGGTCTTGCTAGTAGTGTTGTATAAAGAGAGCAAGGGTGAGGGAGAGAGAAAGAGGGAGACAATGAGAGGGAAGAAATAAACAAAAGGAAGTAAATCAGATGGAGAGAGGGAGTTAGAAAAGATGAGTAAAGGAAAGGGATAATGACAGTGAGGAAAGAGATATGAGGGTGAGGAAAGGAGAGTGAGAGAAAACAAAAGCATATTAGGAAAAAGGATAAAGGAGTAAGTGAAACAGAAGGATTTATAGAAAAAGAGAGGAAGGAAAAAGAACAGTGGTGGAGAGAAAGGAAGACCGTGAGAGAGAGTGAAAAAGAGGGAGAGTGAGTAACTTCCACATTAGAACACATTTTTAATATTAACTTAAAGTGCACAACATATATCCCCTTACAAATTATTAACTCACCTTTAAAAATGCTTTTGAAGATTTAGTACAGTGTCAATCACACACCTGATTTTCTTAAGCAGAATCTCTGAAATGTACCTCAGACACTGCAACCACAAAATGGCCCTGATTCCCTCTCATTTTTCACACATATCCATGTACATAACCAATGAAATTTCTTCCCACTTGAATTCAAAAACAAACTAACATTTTAATTGGTTGTACATTTCAACACTTTCAAAGTCACATAATGTTCAACCTTTCCCCACTGCTCTCTCTGCCTGTTACCATGGTAACTCTCCATAGAACACCTATCTGAACTCAAAAGGTGAAACGTTCATCACTCAATGTTGCAAACCAAACCAGCAAGTGTGTTTGACTTCTCAATATTCCAGCTTATCCTGTGCAATGTTCTTTTCAATGACTTTTTCTAAACCAATAGTATTATTCCTTTTAAAAGCCAGTAGTATGCACCCTAGTTTTCAATGTTAAATTATCAGAAACGTCCAATAATTTCTTTATAGTGCACTGAATCTCATCCACATTTTTTTCTAAACTCCTACTGTTGTGGTTCTATCTAGGACCCTAATTCGATATTCCCGATTTATGCCCTTATATGGTTAAAATAAATAATATCCTTATAAAGGCTGTGGTTCTGAAAATTCTGGACTCGAGAATTAAACTTTATCGTAGCATGAAGATCTTTATATCAAAAGACCGAGAATGGCTAGTACACCATGTACAAGCATTGTCGTCATATTCGAGTGACGATTTCATCTCGAAATCGTCATTTTCGTCCTGAACCCTTGGCTTCCATATTGTGTACGGCAGCCATTTTGTGAGTTGCCCTCATATAGGCTTATAACTACAGCCAAATTCGATATCAAAGGACACGTACACCTTAATTGACTTCTCCGCGACCTGGGCAAGTTGGAACCATTGCCCCAGGCCGAACCTGCCCGGCCAGTTCCTTTCCCAGTGGCCGAACGAGATAGCATCAAGGCACAGCTGTCCCTGCTCTTTTCTCTCTACTTGCTTTATGATGAGGAGTTGCCCGTTTTTACTGGGGGTCCGTTGATATCTGATGAAAATACTGGGCCTTGCAGGATAATTTATTATGGGATGGACAAACTGAAATGTGGGCTTGTCATCATGACTCTGCTTTCCTCTGTAGTGAAAACATGTGAATGATATACTAAAATGTAAAGAATGTTTGCCTAAAGCTGAATATTTTGTATAAAAAGAGAAGCCTGGCTTTGTAAGATTGAGCAGTCTCCTGAGAATATACATCCCGTGTTGTTGTACTTCTAGGACGCCTGTTATTTGGTTGCAGCCAATAAAATCGATCCTTGACTTCACCTAGAAGACTCTGAGTTTCTGTGGTCTGAATCAGGAAAGTACTCGAGGTCTTTGGGTGTTGTCCCTGACACCGCTGGGTTACCGGTTCAGTACCGGTTCTGAAAAACCCAGTACCTCAGCTGGCGCCCAATGTGGGGCGATACCAGCGGTACCGGTCCAAGCCTGAGGTTTGTGAGGAGCTTCGTGTTAAAATTCTGGAGAAAGGCCAACCACTTCATCGACCCCTGCATGTCGACGTGGTCCGAAAGTATTTGCTGCGAGGTTCCCCGCTTCCCGGCGGCTACGAAGGACTGCTGCCCTGGCTATCGCCCTGATTTGGACCCTTGATGTTTGGTAGAGCGAAACGATAGACGAGTCTTCTGGTGACGTCATCGATACCTCAGTTAAGTATAAGTGGAGCGTCTCCCAGTCCTTAGTTGGTTCTTAGTTTGGGTATCCCTTCGGGATCTTTTATTTGGAACTTGCAAGCGCCAAAGCCGAAGGACTCGTGTATTCACGAGAATATCGTATTCGATAATCCTTTGAAGTTTGAAGCTAGACTAGAGAGCGAAGATGCCTGGTCTTAGCAGACTTGGAAATTTGTTTTGTCTTGGTTGTAATAATAGGGATTCCCGATTGGAGAACTGGTGTCCGGTTCCTCCGATTGGAACTCCAACATATGAACTGTATGTGAAACATGGAGTAGGCCCCATCACATACAATGAAGTATGGATCAAATACACCAGAAATGATGGTGTTCTAAAGTGGCCCCAATATGGTAGCTTTGACACGGAAATCCTAGATAACCTTGAAGTCAAACTCTTCAAGAAGAAAGCCCGGCCGGCAATGTTTGACTCTTTCCGCCTATGGCGTAAGGAAGCCAAACAGAAGGAAATTAAATTAGAGAAGAAAAGTAAGAGAGAAAGGGGTATCTCGATAATGCAAGCTGCTATACAGTTTAAAGATAATGAAGAAGAACAGATGAGTGAGCAGTTGCACAGGCAACGTAAAATGGTCATTGAAAAGTGCTATCCTGTTTTGCCGCCTCTTCAGCAAGATGCAGCAAAAGAACTTGAAAAAGATCCCCTAATGTCACATTTGTTAAGTTCGCCACCCCCTTATGCGCAGAATGCTACAGCACCTCCGCAACCTTTAGCTGCGCAACCTGTGGTTGTATTGCCTCCTGCTCCCCCACAATTACCAGCTGCCATTCAGCTGGCTCCTAATCCTCCGGTGCAGCCTCCTCAGGGGTCACCGGCTTTTACACCTGCTCTACCTTTGCTCCCTATGACTTTTCCTATTACCACGACTGCCTCTTCTGGTATTCCTCCTAATACTACTACTGCTTCTGCATCTGCATCTGCCTTGTCTCCCTCTGTCTTTCCCTCTGTCTTTTCATCGACTTCTCCTTCTGTTCGACAGAGAATGACTGATACCGTTGCTAGTCTTATATTTCCCCTGTTTGGGTCTGTTGGTGTGACCCCTAGTACAGAACGTAAACAGTCACGTAGCCAACTGCCTGATTATCAAGAGAGAGAAATGTTTGATCGTATGGCCCACAGATGGGTCACTCGCCCTTCAGGATATGATTTACAATCTGTTATGGATGTCTTTTATCAATGGGATGCACCGAAGCAAAGAAACGTTTTTGATAAAATGTGTACCTTTCTTTCTGAGGATTTAGAGGGGAATGATTTGGAAACCAATCCGCCTGAATTGTGCCGTGTACGGTTTGAGTTTGCCAAAGGCACGATTGTGGGTTCTGAGGTTGAGAAAGCGGTTGTGACATTATTATCGTTTAGAAGGGAGGAAGATACGTCTCGTTCGTTGTTTGAGTCTGACCCTTCCGTTAAAAAGAAGGGAGGATTATATCGCATGAGAGAAGTTCCTCCGGTATGGAAGGAAGCAATTCAGGCTGATGCCGCTCTTCATATTGATGCTTTACCAGCACACTTTCAGCGTGTGTGGGTACATGTCCCATGGAAGCGAGCTGAAGTTCTAGCCCTTAAACAGACACAGCCTGATCCGCGTAACAATCCTGCAGGGTATTACAAAGAGTTGTCACAGACTGCAGGTTCATGCATTATCAATTTAGCCGATATAGACATGTTGTTTGGGAACGTTGTTCCACAGCCTTTATGGGGAAAGATTAGCCATGCAGATCATGATCAGGAGTTAGGTGACTCATGGGCTAATATTATTGCTGCAGATGCCCGACAAGTTGGTGGTGCTACGCCTGAGCCTTTAGTAGCAGATCTCCCTGGCAAAATAATTGATTACATGAAAACTATAATGCCTGCGATGCGTGTAAATTGGGATAAATTGTCTGCGTGTAAGCAAAAGAAAGATGAAACGGTGTCTGATTTCTTCACCAGGTTTGAAGAGACATTTGTCGATCACAGTGGTCAAGATATGAGCACAGAAGGTGGTCAGCGATTGTTCGTCGATAAGTTTGTGCACAATGCTTCCAGAGTTGTGTAAGAAGTTGAAGGATTCAGAGAGTTCGTGGGCCGTTTCCTCCTCAGCACAGATATTGGCCTACTGCACAATATTATGAAAATCGAGATAAAGACGAGAAAGATAGAGCAGAGAAGAAAACTAAAGAGTTAAAAATGAAAGTTCTGTTACAGAAAGCCTATCCGCCACACGGTGGTGGTGGTCAGAATAATGGTGGTCAGAATAATTATCAGCAGCCTCAACAGTTTCAAAGGCAAAGAGTCAAGTATACTCAACCATGCATTCCTGTAGGTCCCAATCAATGTTCGTACTTTAAAGAAGAGGGTCATTTTAAGTATAGCTGTCCCATTCTGATACAGCGCGCAAATGGTGTCTCAGGTGCACGAGGTAGAGGTGTTCAGCAAGCGCCTAGAGGTAGAGGATGTGGAAACGTCCCCCAGAACGCACGTTCCCTTCCGCCGCAAAATTCTATGAATAGTTTTGACCAGCAGAATAACGCGTCTGGTAGGCCAGCTCAGTACTATGCTGATGACTACTATACAGAGGATGAGAATACGGGAAGTAATGAATACTAGGACAGCCATAGACAAAGAGAGGGAGTTGTTTCAGTTCCAGTAGATCAGAATGGACCCTACGTTGAGGTGATTACATCAGGTGTGTCAGAGCCTTTTCTGTTGGATACTGGTGCTACAAAGAGTTCTATTATGCACTCAAAACTCCCTGGCGCACCTTTGTCTGGCGAAATTTCATGTTTCAGTAGGTATTTCTGGCGCCCCGGTTACGAATCCGATTTCTAGCCCTATGTCCCTTTCTGTTGGTCCTTTTGAACTAGAAGCACCCCTTATTCTGACGACAAATTGTGGTGAAAACTTGCTGGGACTGGATTTGTTGAAAAGATTGTATGCGACGTTGTATTGTTCTCCCTCGGGAGTACAACTTACACTGGGTAAGAAAGTGGTTTCTCTAATGTATTTGTCAAAGGACAAACTTCCAACAGAATTGTCGTTTCTTCCTGATATTCTCTGGGCTACTGGTCCCAATGATGTGGGTCTTTTGGAAATACCGCCATATGTTGTGACATTGAAAGCCAATGTTAGAATGCCACGCATTCCCCAATACAAGATTTCTAGTGAAGGTGAGAAAGCGTTGCTAGCGATCGTTTATGATCTGATTGAAAAAGATGTGATTGAAGAGACAAGAGGTAACGTTTGCAATAGCCCTGTTCTGCCTGTTTTGAAACGTACTGATCCTTCCCAGCCACCTGTTTACAGATTTGTGATTGATCTGAGAGAGGTCAATAAGATCGTTGTGCCACAATTTCCAGTTGTCCCTGATATCACTGCCTTATAGACTATGATTCCAGCTTCTGCGACCTGGTTTTCGGTGATCGACTTGAAGAATGCCTTCTTCAGCATCCCGATTGTTGAGGAGAGTAGAGATATTTTTGGCTTCAGTTTAGGAGGACGAAGCTTCCGCTTCAAACGCGCTCCCCAGGGCTACCTGATGGTGCTACCCTTGTGCAGTATGTTGACGATTTGCTAGTCGCTGCAGATACTGAGGAAATCTGTAAAGAAGCCACGTTGTCATTGTTGCGTAATTTGTGTGATTTGCATCACAAAGTGTCTCTCTCGAAATTGCAATATTGTCGACAAGAAGTGACCTACCTAGGTCATCTCTTATCGAAGGAGGGAAGGAAACTGACCCCAGAAAGAATTCAGGCAATAGCGAAATTGAGTGTGCCAAGGACACAGAGAGAAGTGCGTGCTTTCTTTGGTATTACATCCTATTGCAGACAATGTATACCGAATTTTTCATTGCTGGCCAAACCTTTGGTGGCATTGACGTGTAAAGATACACCCAATCTCGTTCCTTGGTCTGAAGATTGCCAGAAAAGTTTTTCTGAAGTGCGCACAGCATTATGTTCGGCTCCTGTGTTGGGTACCCCCGACTACAGTAAGCCTTTTACATTGTACGTTCATGAGAGGGAAGGTTGTGCATTGTCAGTGTTGACACAGTTGTTTAGAGACAAGCAGCGTCCATGTGCGTATTTTTCGTCTACTTTGGACCCGGTAGCTAAAGCATTGCCAAGTTGTTTGAGAGCCACAGCAACAGCAGCTGTTTCTATTCGACAGTCTGCTGGCTTAGTAATGAATAATACCCTAATTGTAATGGTCCCACATGCAGTAGACACATTGTTAAACAGAACCAAGACACAGCACTTAACTATTGCTCGATTGTCAGGTTACGAGTTGACATTGTTAGCGAGTCATGTGCATATAAAAAGATGCAACACTCTCAACCCAGCTACGTTGTTGCCAGTTGTAGAGGAGTTAGATGCTTCTGAACAGCATGATTGTTTTCTTCGAACAGAAGAAGAAACGAAAGGGAGAGTGGACCTTCTCGATACTCCTCTTGCTGAGTGTGATGGTACATTATGGGTGGATGGTTCATGCTTCAAGCTCCCGAATGGTGAAACGACTGCAGCATATACTGTCACGACTTTGCATACGATTGTTGAAGCTGCACGTATTCCACACAATTCAGCTCAAGCAGCAGAGTTGATTGCACTTACACGAGCATGTGTGTTGTCGAAAGGAATGAAAGTGACCATCTACACCGACAGCCAGTATGCGTTTGGAGTGGCTCACAGTTTTGGACGATTGTGGAAAGAACGTGGGTTCCTGACTTCGCACGGAGCTAAGATTCAGCATGGTCAGTTGGTGAATGAGCTTCTTGAATCACTGACCTTGCCGTTACAAGTTGCGATCGTGAAATGTAGTGCTCACAAGAAGGTGATTGATGATGTTGGTCGTGGAAATGCATTTGCTGACGAAGTCGCAAAAGAAACAGCAAGGAATGTAATAAGCCGAATGTATGTCGCAGGCCCTGCAGGATGGGTTGGTGATGTTGGAATTTGTGGAGACACGATAGAGAGTGTGAAGTCTATTCAAGCTGAGGCTACAGAGAAAGAGTTGAACATGTGGAGAGAGAGTACGGGTAGAATGGATGCAAATGGATGTTGGATCGAATTGTCAGAGCATCAGAGATGGTTGTTGCCCGATGCGTACGTGCGTGCAGTAGTTACAATGGCACATGGAATGGCTCACATCAGCGTAAAAGGGATTTGCAAGTTGTTTGCTCCAGTATGGCAAAATGCTGGAATTCCCAAGTGTGCAGAGAATGTCGTCAAGAATTGCATGGTGTGTCTGAAGTACAATCCTGGTAGGGGAACCCCAACTCCAGCTGGTCATTTTGCGCGTCCTACGTATCCGTTCGAGGTTTTGCAGCTAGATTTCATCCACATGGAAAGGTGCAACAATTTAAAATACGTACTCGTTGTTGTTTGTGCCTTTTGAAGATGGGTAGAAGCCTATCCCTTAAAGGACAACACTGCCTTGTCTACAGTGAAAGCCCTTGTGAAAGAATTCTTCCCTAGATTTGGAATGCCAAGAATGGTCTGGAGCGACAATGGGAGTGAATTTGTGGGTCGAGTGATGAAGAGAGTATGTGAAGGGCTAGGTATTCACCAGAAGTTTCACGCTGCAAATCACCCCCAGTCAGCTGGACTAGTAGAATGCTACAATGGCACGTTAAAACTTAAATTGGCCAAGATCCAAGCGAGCACTGATCTTAAATGGCCTGATGCTCTACCCTTAGCACTCCTATCCACCAGAATGACTGTGCATTCGCGAGTGGGACTTAGTCCCTATGAAATTGTTTTTGGCCGTCCGGCCAACATATGGGGAGTTCCAAGGCCCACAAAGTTCAGTGAAATCGAACATCCTGTTTTGCTTGACTATCTGTATGAATTGACGGCTAAATTGCGTGTTTTACACCAACTGGTCCACAACACCCTGCCTCCGGTCTCCGAAACTCCAGGTCATCCCATCGACCCAGGATCCTGGGTTCTCGTGAAGAATTTCCAGCGAACCAAGAACGATCAGCCCAGGTGGACCGGACGGCACCTCGTCCTTCTTTCCACGAGATCAGCTGTTCGAGTGGAGGGGAAGAAGCACTGGATCCACGGGGTCCATTGTAAAAGGGTACCTTTACCCCTGCCATACGACTGGTGGGTCCAGGAGGGTGTCGCCGACTCAGAGACTGAAACCGTGCCTTGTTTTCTGCTTTTCAGTGATGCACACGTAAAAGGAACACTTACTGAACAAGAGAGTGACAATATTTTGCAACCAGGTGTATCACCGTCAGTTCGATTGGACACTACAGAACCTGAACTCTTGTTCCGAGATCATACCAAACCTGGAAAGCAAAGATACAATTTGAGGCCGAGACCTATGGACAAATAAATTCTTTTTTTCTCCCTCTGCTATTTTTGAAACCGCAGCTCTCCCATCTGAGAAACTTGCTTATTTTTGTTTTTCGAACCGCCATCCGGGTCGCGATTGCCCAAAGTCTTTGGGGTGCAGCTGGCGACGTTAGGTCGACAGTTCTGGTTGGTCTAAGGGAGTTGCCCTAGGCTGACAGAAGCATTCCTTAGCAGAAACAACCTCCCATCGCGAGCAGCACTTTAGAGAGGATGGAGTTTCCTAAGATGGAGAGATCTGCCAGAAATGTGTACTTTAAAGCCAGAATATGTGAATTGATGACAAAGAAATGATTTTATTATTATGTATGTTCATGTTAGTAGGTGCAACGATGTTTTAGCAGGATATGTCTTATTTTCTTTGCAAGTAACATTTGCACCCACTGTGTCGCCCATACCTCCTCCTACTGTTCCCCCGCATTCTTTCCACCCTCTTCCTGACCATGAATCCAATAGAAGGTTAGAGTTTATTTATAACTCCTTTATCCAGCTCTTACACTAACACCAACTTGTAATGAACACGACTAACTGTTGGGTGTGTGGTCTTATGCCTCACACGACGGATAAAGGTATCCCTTATCTGGTCCTGCCTTTCAGCCACAATGGTTCTGTGTGGGCATACAGAACCATGTTCATTTACGCACGTGAAGTCCACCCCCTACGTTCTGTAAAAGACAACCCCAAGAATAGTGCTCTAGTTAAGGGTATAGTTGACATGATTAAGGAAGAAATTTCTTATGAAACTACCCCGGAAGATGAGATATTTGCATATATAGGATGGAACGTGACCGGATACGGAGCTACTCTGAGTGAAAAACAGCAAGCTAAGAGATCTTCCCCGATTTGGATTGTACCCCATCAGGGTCACCTATGTCTGCAAGGTAATGGCAAGAATCCAAGAGCTCAGCTGGGGAAGAGTATCTGTACTGAGACATATGTTTTTGGGTCTCAGACTTCCCCTGCGTTCTTAGCAGCTAAGGGTACATATTTCATCTGCCACGATAAAGCCTGTACATGGTTGCCCCCTGACTTTTCGGGCACATGTTTTGTTTTGTTCCTGTTGCCTCCCACCTACACAGCAGCAGCAGATTACCACAAGACAAGGATAGTTAAAGGTGTCTTGAGTAAAGAAGACACTGCGAGACAAGAATTTGGGGACTTCGTAAAGGGTTTTCTGCCGTTCTGGGGACCCATGGTTAACAGCAGGAACATAAGGCAATTGACAAGGGTGGTTGAGTCCACTGTAATTGAAACTGCTGGTGCCCTAAGTAACTTGACTGCTGAGCTCCAGTTGGACCATCTTATGACCCTTCAGAACACGGTCGTGTTAGAGGTCATCCTTGCAGACCGGTGTGGGGTATGTAAATTGATCCAATCAAGTTGCTGTGTTTTCATTCCAGATAATGCTCCAACAGTGTACCAGGCCATCTCCAAACTACATAAGATTTCCGAATCTATTCATGTGGATAAAGGAGATTGGTCTTTGATGGGATGGTTCTGGGAACTGATATCCGGCTGGGGATGGAAAATTCTGATGGTCATTGGGATGGTCTTAGCCATTCTTTTTCTGTTCTGTCTGTGCGTGCAGTGTGCTCCTGCCATATGTTGCCTCTGTGCTACATCATGTGTAAGGAAACCTGTATCCAGGGACGAGCTAAGTACTAGGATGATGTTACAGCAACATCTCAATGACTTTAGGAATATAGACCTGGACTCAGATTAGCATGAGATTAGGTTAAATTGCCTATGTAAGGGCAAAAGGAGGGTTTGTGGTTCTGAAAATTCTGGACTCGAGAATTAAACTTCATCGTAGCAAGACGATCTTTATATCAAAAGACCCAGAATGGCTAGTACACCATGTACAAGCATTTTCGTCATATTCTAGTGACAATTTCATCTCGAAATCGTCATTTTCGTCCTGAACCCTTGGCTTCCATTTTGTATACGGCAGCCATTTTGTGAGTTGCCCTCACATAGGCTTATAACTACAGCCAAATTCGATATCAAAGTACACGTACACCTTAATTGACTTCTCCACGACCTGGGCAAGTTGGAACCATTGCCCCAGGCCAAACCTGCCCGGCCAGTTCCTTTCCCAGTGGCCGAACGAGATAGCATCAAGGCACAGCCTGCCATAAACCTTGTCATCACACACAGACCCTGCCTGCTTTATGATGAGGAGGTGCCCGTTTTTATTGGGGGTCCGTTGATATCTGATGAAAATACTGGGCCTTGCAGGATAATTTATTATGAGATGGACAAACTGAAATGTGGGCTTGTCATCATGACTCTGCTTTTCCTTTGTAGTGAAAACATGTGAATGATATACTAAAATGTAAAGAATGTTTGCCTAAAGCTGAATATTTTGTATAAAAAGAGAAGCCTGGTTTTGTAAGATTGAGCAGTCTCCTGAGAATATACATCCCGTGTTGTTGTACTTCTAGGACGCCTGTTACTTGGTTGCAGCCAATAAAATCGATCCTTGACTTCACCTAGAAGACTCTGAGTTTCTGTGGTCTGAATCAGGAAAGTACTCGAGGTCTTTGGGTGTTGTCCCTGACACCGCTGGGTTACCGTTTCAGTACCGGTTATGAAAAACCCAGTACCTCAGTGCATAAGAATCATATGAATATTTAGTAATAGCCCATGCAGTCCAAATACGGCAAGGCTACTCCCCTAGACTCCTAGAAAATACAACGCGTTCTTTAAACAAACCAAGCCTCCAGCAGCCCGGGAAATCCCCCTGCTCTTGTTTTGATTTGCACAAGAACTCCTAGAGTCAGAAAGAACTGTTAGTTCTTGGTGACGTCCTTATGTCCAACCTTACGTCAAACCTGGCACCTTTCAGGTATAAATATACCAACGTTGCCTTAAGCAAACACACAGTGGTTTGGAGCAGAGCGGCTATGTACTTGCCCGGAAGCCCAGCTGATGCGAGGAGCCGAAGGACACCGCCCCCTCCCTTTTGACGCACTGAGAAAGACGCTGTCTTTTTCTCCACCCGAGAAAATACAGCTCCGGTGTTTCCAGTCACCCTTGCGGGTTTCTGGGAGATCGAGTCCTGAGAGAGAGATACAAGACCTCCCACATTCTATTACCAAGGTACGGAGCTGACTAAACCCTTAAGAGAATTCTTGATTCAGATTCCTTGGCAAAACCAACGTAACTTAAACTGCTACTTACTTACTCCTTCCCACGTATTAGGCTTAGGTCAGGTACACCGGGGTAGGCGTATTTAGAAGCACCAGTTGAGTACGTTAGTCAATGTTTTTATGTATGTATATATTTTATCCATTTTAAAGTATCATATGGCTAAGAAACCATATCAATGCTTTTACAGTATTATTTCATAATACTGCTTTTACTGTACGCACTTTACTTTATGATAAGTATTGCAATTGTGGCAATTCATTTCTCTTGCATGAGAAAGAAGACTGCTCAATAAATAATACCTTTATTGAAAACGCCTGTCTCTCTATTTCTCTGCACTCTGGTGAAACTAAGTATGCATGACTGACTGAGTGAAATAACCATCTATTGTTTTCACACGACTCTAGAGATACACTCTTTATTCTGAGGGAGCAAAGTTGTCATGTTTATGCGGTTGTCAGAAGCTAATCCCTTCTTGTCTAAATCCGGAGAGTTAACTCTTTCCTGAACATTCAAGAAAGTTTCTAGTGACCTCTGAGCTAGCTGGCAAAACTAATTAAGTCTAATTTAGTCAGTAGAGACCTAGTTGACCTCAGACCTACGTCTACATTGCTGTTTATATTAATCCAATGCGCAGAGCCTATTGGGAATATAGGAACTACACTACACTACTTTTCAAACTGCCATTTCATTTCCAGAGCCCATCTGAGTACAACCAGATCTGCCTTCAAGATGCTTAGAGTGTGGATTGTAGGACACAGTTTTATTTTCTGGAGTGAAAGTTATGCAGCAAATAGATGCTTTCTCAACCGTGCCATTGGTAAAATCATGTTTGCATCTCCCACACCCTGACCTCATAATTGTACACTGTGGTGGAAATGACCTGTGGACTTTGACTGGGGTAGGTCTGGAAATGCTTTTAAAGGACACCTATGGCCAATTGATGTCACTTTTTCCACAAACTGCCTTTGTATATTCTAATAGGCAAAAATGGAACTGGTCCAACCAATATTGTCCGCAGATTGAAAAAGCAAGGAAACATGTGAATAAGTCTGTTTCTGCTTTCCTCGGATACTATGGTATGGGTTCTATATACGACAACGTTACAACAGGCAAGGCATGTATAGGAGAGATGGTGTACATTTCACAGATGAGGGGAACAGAGTCTTCCTTTTAAACTTTAGACTCTGCATCGGTACTTACTTGTAGGTACAAAAAACACTCAATGAACACAACGGCTCTTTTTAGAGCCAACCAACATCTAAACACTCAAACTTGTTATTTAACGATCTTTTTTTGCTGTTTTTTTTCCACCGTGCGCGCATCTCGTGATTTTTTTCCCCCCCAAAAAAATCTTTTGGCCTTCACGAACCCCCTGAGAAAGACTAGGGCGTCATGGACACTCTACCCTGCCCCCTTTTCATGTTCTTTACTTTCATTTTGCCCTCTTTTCAGCCGCACACTGAAAAAATGGCAGACAACACTTCCTGGTTACCACCGAATCGAATTGTCACAGGCGTCTAACAGTAAATCAGAATTCCGCTTGCGCACACCCGGTTCGCGCACCGTGCGCACACGGGTGCGAGTACGGTGCGCGCTTATAGATATATACATTTTTTCTAATTCGATTTTCTCAACAACTACTGGAGGGATTTACACCATTTAAACAAAAGGGTGATCTGAGAATCAGACTCTACAATTTTGCCAAATTTCTTGTAATTCCGTTCAGCCGTTCGGGCTGTAGCTGAGTCTAATCGTCCTATGGAAAATAACATGGGGAAAACACGTTTTGGGACCCCGCTTTTTTCACAGCCCCCACTTCACGAATCCCCCCAAGACTTTCAGGGAAGGAGCAGAGCGGAGCGGGCCATCTTCTTTGAGAAATTCTCAAAGATTCATCAACCGGCGCCAAAGTTATTCCCAATAGAATGTTGAGGATTTCCGATGCAAACTAGATCGTAACTATAACTACCTACTAGCGACCGCCAGTTGGTAATATATATATATATATATGTATATATATATGTATATTACCTACTGGCGATAGCCAGTAGGTATATATAGTTAGGACCTAGCTACCATAGGAAATCTGCAACATTCTATTGGGAATAACTTTGGCGCCGGTAGAGGAATTTGCATGCAATATCCCAAAATTTTGGCCAGCTCCGCTGCGCTCCTTCCCTGAAAGTTTCGGGGGGATTCGTGTAGTGGGGGCTGAGAAAAAAGGGGGGTCCCAAAACGTGTTTTCCCCATGTTAATTTCCATAGGACGTTCTGACAAGTCTACAGCCCGAACCGCTGAACGGAATTACACCAAACTTGGCAAAATTGTAGGGACCGGTACGTAGATGTGCCTTTGCTATATTTGGTGAAAATTGTTCCAGTGGTTTTTATGAAAATTAACTTCAAAAACACAAATATATCTATATGAGCTCACCCTAAGCTTACTCGTAAGCTTACCGGTACGTGTACCGTATGCGTACGTACGCGTATGGTACGTGTACGTGCACATACCCCTACGTGCATGAGCTGCAGGCTGATTGGCTGCCACTGTCTGTCAACACTCTAAAACAGAAACTGTGGGCAGCCATCTTGTGCTTCGGTAGAGTGAGGTACAGGAAAGCAGAAAAAAAAATTGTAGAACTCAGAAAGGGGGCAGGGTAGAAGCACCCTGACCCCCTAGGCCTGCTTAGGGGGTCCACTAGGACCACCAAGGCAAAAAGAAAAAAACATGTTTACCTTGGGGGTCCTTGTGGGACCCCCTGAGCAGGCCTAGGGGGTCAGGGTACTTCTACTCTGGGCCCTTTATGAGTTTCACACCTTTGTTTCACTGCTTTCTTGTGCCTTGGTTCTAACAAGGCACAACATGGCTGCCAACACTTCCAAGGTTTGGACTGTTGACAGACAGTGGCAGCCAATCAGCCTGCCTTCCCGAGAAGGCATGCATACTCATTGACTGTCAACACTTCTAACCAGGAAGTGTTGGCATCCATCTTGGGCTAGTGTTGACAGACATTGACAGCCAATCAGCATGCCTTCCCGAGAAAGCTGCATGCTCATTGGCTCTCAATACTTCTAACCAGGAAGTGTTGGCATCCATCTTGTGCCTCTGTAGACTGATGCACAAGAAAGCAGAAAAACAAATGTGTAGAACACAAAAAGGGGGCAGGGTAGAAACACCCTGACCCCCTAGGGCTGCTCAGGTGGTCCCACTAGGATATTAATATATTTAAACGTTATCCACTAATAGAATTAGCATTTAAAAAACCTTGTGAATTCAATGAAAAAAACATAAGTTTCAGGCCTTATATAGTTAGGAATTAGCATTAAAAAAACCTTGCAAATTCGCTGAAAAAGCCATAGGTTTCAGGCCTTATATAGTTAGGAATTAGCATATAAAAAACCTTTGAAATTCACTGAAAAAACCATAGGTTTCAGGCCTTATATAGTTAGGAATTAGCATTTAAAAAACCTTTGAAATTCACTCAATAAACTATATGTTCTAGGGGTGTTATAGTTAGCTGGACATTTCACTCATACAAAACCATTGAAATTGCTCCTATATAGTTAGTTGGACTAACTATATTTCGCGCACCCGCAATCCACTGCTGATGATGTCACATATTACATCATTCATGACATGGTCAGTGACATCACTGATGACATCTCAAATGACATCACTATTTCCTCATCTACACACTAAACCTTACTTATTCAAACATATACTAACACAGACTTACTCTCTTTTACAATCACTGAAACAAGTGCACATTGATCCATACAGCCACTTACGCAATCACAGGCTCCCATGTATAGTTATTTACATATGCCAACACTCTCAAGCACTATGTTTTACATATGTACTTACTTGGACATGTAGCACTGAGATATCCATTCACTCACCAACACACCCATGCACACAGTCAACCGCCCATACAGTAGTTTCAACATGCAGGCTTGAACTCATTGTCAGGTCCCTCGATGCGCAAGTAGCGGCAGTAACGCACTCAAAAGGTCGCTAAGTTAAACCCCAACAAACTGTGGGTACCTGGACCGAGAACATTAGAAAACGGAACTTCAAGATGGCCGCCAGCTCGAACCGCGGTCAGCAGTCTAGTGTTTAACTAGCTGTCAGCGGAATCCAGGTGAGGCGCATGATGAGAAAAAACTGCGCACTTCACCGAGGACATTGCCCTGAGAGGAAGCGTTTCAGAGTTTGAGTCCGGAGGCGAATTATAGTTTGACCCAGCGAAGAAAGAGTGTAGTTAGAATTTCCTAATACCCCTTCCCAGTGTGCCCGAGTATCGCGACTGTGCCCACATAGTTGTATGTATAGAATTCGTTACCTGATATCATCGTCGGGTCTCCGTCAAACAACAACGTTAAAAGACGTCAGCAGCAACCGGCAACAAGTGTAGCAGCGGTTTGCCAAGCACCAAGTCAAGAACCTCGTCAACCTACAGAACCGCAAGTAGAGTACCTGCAAAAGAAAATAAATAGTTCTAGATAAGAGTTTTACAAAATGGCAGATTCTGAATAGAACGATATCGAATAATGTACTTAGAATACTTACCGAGTATTGTGAGCGAAAGGTTACGATTTTCGATGAGTCACAAGAATTCGATAGTCGAGTAATGTCCTGAGAGAAAACAGAAGACAGAAATTAGTAGATATTAAAAAGAGGACTAATACAAGATAAAAAAAACAATAGCAATCAGTAAGTCAGAGTTAATAACTAAAAATATAGGCAGAGGCAGAACGAATAATCAGAGGATTAATTCTTATAATACCATGTGTCATTACTTCACAGGGAGATTGCAGCCAAGAGCAGAATGAGGCACGTAGGATAACTGAGCAGAACGAAAAACAAAGAGTGAGTGAGAATAAATAGTTCAGAATAAAAGATCTTAGCGTAGAGTAATTTAAGATATAACAAGTAATAGTATTGTAAATTTCAGGAAAGACATTAGGAAGAGTACAGCAAAATTCCGTGCCAAGAAAAGAAGTAGAAGAGAAGGCAAGACTCTTGGAAACAAAGGGTAGGTAGAGAGCTTAGTGGGTAATGGAGAGATAGGGAGAGAGATTTAGGGTCTAGGCTAACCAAAATTAATTTTCCTTCAGGATCCAGAAAGAAAGTGGTCTGCAGGTCGGACTGACAAGTGGAACCAACCAAGAGTGTCTTTTCTTGTTGTTTATTATTTTATCCAATTCCCCCTTCCCCCAGAGGTAATAGGCTTGAGTCTCATTTTCCGAGCTCCAAGTTGTTGCTCCGGGCGGATTCGGGAGCCAGCATCTCTGTTCCTGTGCAGTTACGACAAGAGTATAATTTTTAGTTCTGACATTCATACACCAATTGAATCAACTTCTCACACATCTATGCACAAAGTCACACACCTCCCAGGTACCCACACACACACTCAGCCTCATATACAAATACTTAGGCAACCAATCAAGAACCCATATAGCGACTCATATAGCTACTGATCAACACATGCAGCAGCTTACACAATAACAGACATACTGATGCACACATTCAGACTGTTTAGTCACTAACCCATGCATTCAGTAAGACACATTTAATCACTCACTCATACAGTCAGTCACACACCAACTAAATCCTTCATCCAGACACTTATACACCCACTCATTCTTGAATATGTAAAACATATTTAAACTTTACAGAAACACACAGTCACTGGATGATGTCATCAGTGATGTCATTTGAGATGTCATCAGTGATGTCATCAGTGATGTCATCAGTGATGTCATTTGGGATGTCATCAGTGATGTCACTGACCATGTCATGAATGATGTAATATGTGACATCATCAGCAGTGGGTTGCGTGCGCGTGAGTTATAGTGAGTCCAACTATCTATAATGTGGGAATTTCAACGATTTTGTATGAGTAAAATGTTCAGCTAACTATAACTGGTGTGGAACCTATAGTTTTTTCAGTGAATTTCAAAGGTTTTTTAAAAGCTAATTACTTACTATAACGAGGTTGTCACTTACAGTTGTTAAAGTGAATTATTACTTTTTTTTTAATAGCTATATTTTATAGCTATTAATTATTATACTTTTTATAAAATTATTAAATAATGTATATTTTTCTAAAGTAAATATTTTAATGTATTTTTCCTGTGTTTTTTTTTATCAATTTACTCCGGATCGCTCAGGGTACGCGCACCCGTAAACGCACCCGGAAACGTAGCGAGAGCGCTATTCCAGCGTGAGAAAAAATATATAATTATGTATTTCATGTAAATAATAATGCAAGACATTCAGTGGCATATTCATAAAAGTACTAATTTTCATCTTTAATATTCATATTTCACCTTTAAAGGCATTTAAAAAAATCTAGCAAAACCTCATCCTGTCGCGCCGCGTAAGCGCCCCCGGAAGCGTTCCCCGAAGCGCCTACGTACTTTTCGCGTAAGCGCCCCGGGACGCGTAGCGTAAGCGCGCGTCAAGCCATGTGACCTTAAAACTACACTTTTGATTGGTTAATAACAGTTTTTTTTCACAAGTAGGGAAATACCCCACCCATTTCCATCACAACCTCTTTGCTTTTGCTGAGACAACACCTCTGGTCTGTTCTTGCAAAAACAAAACTTCTACTATCATGTCTGGTTCCCAGAACCCTTCCCAGGACCAGTCCTCAGACTCTTCCGATGGATTCCTGACTGAGGTCCCCCCACAGAGAAAAATGGAAATTTTTCTTTTTTCCAGAGGGGGAGAAGAAATGTAATGCAGCAAAAGTCACGTGTAAAATTTGTGACACTGTACTCTCTCGTGGAGGTCCCACCCGCAAATACAGTTTTGGAAATGCACCATTAATAAGGCATGTGGAGAGGAGGCACCCGATTAATTTGCACGAGAGAGCACCAGAGCCCTGGCTCGCAATCTACCACAAGAAGGCCCCTCCACTTGCACCGGAGCATCCACATCATCAGTGAGAGGAAGACCAGAACTGATGATTCCAAATATTCAACCTCTTTTTGGTGACATTACCATTCGGTGTAAGCAGTGTGACCAACTGCTCTGTTATGGTGAGCAGAGTATTCAAATAATTTTGAGAACCAGGGAAGATCACCGCTGCGCCCCTCGGCCCTAATTGTTCCCTTTTTTTTCTCCTGTTGAGCAGTTTGGCAATCCCTAGTTTTATTTTTGTTCTCAAAAAAATACAAAAAAATGTAAATCGTTCGGAAAAAATAAAAAATAAAAAAATAAAAAAGAAGAAAAAAAACAGTTATTTTTAGAACTAACTCCAATTTTCTAAAAAGAGCTATATTCTTTACAAATTCTCAAGGAGTGTGTGAAGAGGAGTACGGTGAGAAAGTAAAGGAAAATAAGTGAGGGAGCGAAGGAGGGGAAGAGAGGGGAAGGGAAGGGAAGCAGGGGGACTAAAAGAATGTGAGTGTGGGAGGTGAGTTAGAGGAAGGGGAGTGAACATGGGGAATGAGGATAAGTGAGGAAAGCGGAGTAAGGGAATGGGGGTAAGGAAGGGTTAGAGAAGAGCAGTGAGGTTGAGGAAAGAGTGGTGGTAGAGGGTGGATAAAGGCAAGTGAGCGTGAGACAAGGGGAGTGAGGGAGTGAGGAGACAGAGGGAGTGAAGGAAAGAGTGAGAGAAGGGGACTGAGTGAGGGAGCATAGAATGGTAAGTGAGGGAGTGTGGGAGAGTTAAAGGGAGTAAGCATGAGGGAAGGGGACTGAGAGAGTGAGGGGACAGAGGTAGTGAGACTAAAAGAGAGGAAGTGAAGGAAGGAGAATGAGGATGTGACAGGACAGAGGGAGTGGGAGAAGGACTGAGTGAAGTGGAGTAAGGTAAGTGAGTGAAGGAAGGGAAATAGATGGGAAGAGGACTGAAGCATAGGTACTGAGAGAAGGTGAGTGGGGGATGAAAGTAAAGGGAAGGGGAGAGAAGGATGGTAAATGAGGGGTAGTGAGGGAACCGGAGTAAGGGAATGGGGTGAGGGAAGGTGAGAGAAGGGCAGTGAGGTTGAGGAAAGACAGGTGAAAGAGAGTGGATACAAGTGAGTGATTGTAAGACAAGGGGACTGAGGGAGTGAGGACATAGAGGTAGTGAAGGAAAGAGTGACAGAAAGGGACTGAGTGAGGGAGCAAAGACAGGTAAGTGAAGGAGTGTGGGTGAGTTTTAGGGAGTGAGTGTGACGGAAGAGGAGTGAGAGAGGGAAGGGATGGAGAGAGTGAGGCTAAGAGCGAGGGAGTGAGGGAAGGGGAGTGAGGAAGTGAGAGGACAGAGGGAGTGAGAGAAGGAGTGAGTGAAGTGGAATAAGGTGAGTAAGGGAAGGGGAATGAGTGAAGAAGCGAAGGAAGGGAAGAGAGGGGAAGGGAAGTAAAGCAGGGGGTCTGAAAGAAGGTGAGTGTGGGAGGAGAGTGAAGGAAAGAGGAGTAAACATGGAGAATGAGAATAAGTGAGGGAAGCGGATTAAGGGAACGGGGGTGAGGGTGGTTGAGAAAAGATTAGTGAGGTTAAGGACATGCGTGATGAGAAAGTAAATTTTGTTTGTCAAACCTTATAAGTAATGTAAACTTGATGACATATTTTTATTAAATTTAATATCTGTTGAAGATTAAAAAAAAAATACTTATAATTTTAATAATATTTATTTCAAAATACAAGAGACGAGGCAGGATATTAAAAGTCATAAAAGGGTACTAAGAGATAAAGTAGGAGTGAAGGATACAGAAAGGGAAACAAAAGAATGGTGGAGGACAGAGAGAGTGAAAAAGAAATAGAGAGAAGTGGAGTAACGGGCGTGAGGGAGGGTGAGAGAAGGGGAGTACGGTTGAGGAAAGAGGAGTGATAGAGGGTGGATAAAGGCGAGTGATTGTAAGACAAGGGGACTGAGGGAGTGAGGACCTAGAGGTAGTGAAGGAAAGAGTGAGAGAAAAGGAGCAAATAAAGGTAAGTGAGGGAGTGTGGGTGAGTTATAAGGAGTGAGCGTGACGGAAGAGGAGTGAGAGAGTGAGAGGACGGAGAGAGTGAGGCTAAGAGTGAGAGAGTGAGGGAAGAGGAATGAGGATTTGAGAGGACAGAAGGAGTGAAAGAAGGAGTGAGTGAAGTGGAGTAAGGTGAGAAAGGGAAGGGGAATTAGTGAGGGAGCAAAGAAAGGAAAGAAGGGGAAGGGGAGTGAAGTAGAGTGACTGACAGCTGGAAATTGGTGGAAGGGAGAGAGGGAAAGGGCAGTGAAGAAATGGGGAATGAGGATAAGTGAGGGAAGTGGAATAAGGGAAGGGAGGTGAGGGAGAGTGAGAGAAGGGTAGTGAGGGTGAGTTAAGAGGAGTGATAGAGGGTGGTAAAAGGTGAGTGAGCGTGAGACAAGGGGAGAATAATACAAAATACAAAATAATTTGTACAACATGTTATATGTTTTATTTTTGCTGTTCTCAGAATATATTGGATTTCACTAAAAACAGTGACTTCAATACTACTCATCATATGACAGCGGGCAAAAAAAAACACAATCAGAAAGATTGTGTTTAAAAAAACCATACAACGTTTCAATAAACAATGTAAAATTTAGAAAAAACATATCTTAACTCACTTTTGATCCACGTACTTTTCCACGAGGCCAAATAGTATATGGAAAGTCCTTTTCTTTGGAAATTACTCAATAGTATTCTTAATCTTCCATTTACATGAGTTTCTGAAAGAAAAGCTCCAACATATTTTTCATTATGAAAAAATAGTTATATTTCCACCTCTGGCTTACTTATGATTAACATTTCCTATAATACTCATATCACTCACTATGTGATACACTTACACTACCTCTATGACAACTACAAGTTTTTTATTATCTTGATCACTCTCACTCACACAGTAATTTTGAACAGCAGACTAAGTTTTATTAACTGCTCTAATCTTCATAGGCCAATTACCTTTCCTAAAATTTCGGTTGTAAGAATACTAGGTAAGAATGTGGTAAGTCAAAATGCAAACGTTGTTTGAAAGTCATTTGAGTATCATTACAATTAGTCCAGCCTTTTTGACATTTTAAATAAGCTGTGTAATGTCCTGATGTTGTCGAAGGACCATCATGGAAAATAATTTCTGCAGTTGCAAAGGTTCTTCCTGAAATTGATAATTGAGAAGCCACAACATTTTTTATTAAAGTTGTCAATTAAGTTCCATCAGGTCTACATCGTTGGAACATTAAAATTACATACTGTCCATATCTTTGTATAAATATAGTTGATAGCATTGCAGATTTACATTGAGTACAGACCATGTTTTGATTTGCTTCTCTAACTAGATTATTAAAAGACACTGATTTGAGGTCTGGTAAAATCAAATATATAAATCTTTCAGTGTCTATTGTAGGAGTACTTGAAAAGGAGCAATTGTCGCAGTTATGCTGCCATTTATAAGAAAGGCCAAAAAGATTTTCTACATCTACACCTTCATCTTGCAATACAACAAGCATATACATTAGAAATTCCTGACAATCTAGCTGAATATACTGTGAAAATTGATTTAGACCAGAAGTTATGTCTAAAACATTTCTAATTTCAGAAACACTTTGTATTTTTGTTCTATCACTGCTACATTTCTCAAACACAGAATTCAACAAACAACAAAATGTTTGATCACGATTTTCAACAATCTGTTCTTGTACAGTTTGGAGAAAAAAAACAATATTAACCACTACTTTAGCATAGCAGTTGACACCAGAACTGTTTTCAAACTGAAATGCAACAACATCGTAAACTGAATCCTTTTCCTTTCTGCTTACAATTACTGGTTCATCTACTTTTTACTTTTTGCTACAACTTCACTACAATTTTTCTCATTTCTTCTTTTTCGGCCTACTAGACGCTTTTCAAATAGAGGATATTGAGGTAAATTTGGAGCATACTCTCTTCTTAACCTATTATATTCTTTTACACAATTTATATCTGCACTAATCTTTGTCTCATCAAAATCAATCAAGTACAATCCAGATAAAGTTCTGACTCGAGATAAAGCAATATATGCCATACCCTCCTTGAACACAGAACTTCCAATATTCACCAAAGCACTATCTATTCTTAAACCTTGAGATTTATGAATAGTCACTACATATGCCAAGGAAACAGGAAACTGTTTTCGGCGGACATATAAATCTTTCACAAGCAAAAATCGAGCAGAACAACAACTGATTTGTTGTACTTCTTCAATACCATTAAATTAAATTTTTAGAAATTCAATTCCATCTCTATTTCGGTAATTCACAAAATCAACAACAAGACCCATTGCTCCATTTACTAAACCTCTTTCCACATGTAAATTACGTCGTAAAATTATACGACAATTTAAAGATGCATACAGAGTCTTTTCCAAACGAGCAGCTTTAGATATTGTCTTCTCTAAAGAATCCAATCTTGATTTCAACTTTTCTGACAAAATAATAGTTGCTCCTTCATGCTCTATTTTATCAATAGCTTCCAGTTTCACAATCTCTTGATTTTCTAACTTTAACATTTTGTTGTTGAAGATTGAACATTCTTGCAGAGTTAGCATCAAGCATATAACAGATTTGTTTTCAGGAATTTTCTTAATAATATTCTCTGGGAGAATGTTTTCGTTTGCAAGCAAATCTTACATTAATTGTGCATGTAAAGCTTCTTTGCCATGCTCACTTACTTTTCCAATTCTTATATCTTGTAGAATATTTTTATAATCTTCATCCTTTGCCAGTCGCATATTTTGAAGCAGTTCTGCATATTTGAAATATGTTAACATTTCCAATGCTTCCTAGGCACTTCCTGGTATCTTAATGTGTAAGCATTTTAAACACTGGTTGTCCTTTCACTGGAGTTAGCTGTAGTAGATCTCCAAAAACAATGATATGTTTGCCTCCAAATAACACATCATACTCTATTTTAAGAATTTCTTGCATTCGTAAATGCACAAAAGCAAGCATTACATTTGATACCATGCTTACCTCATCAATGATAAGAAGTTTTCTTTAGGACTCTTGAAACTTCACAACAAGTTTCTCCAGATAGCTTGTGGTATTGTAATGTATTATCATGCCCTACTGGCAGCATCAATAAACGATGTAAAGTAATCCCTTTAATGTTATGTGCTGCCAACCCAGTTGGAGCGGTAACAACACAAGACAGCGATGACTCCGTTCTTTTCTGCAGATAAGTTGCAATTTCTTTAATCAGAAAAGGTTTTCCAGTTCCTGCTTCTCCACTCACGTACAGTCGGACAGGTATAAATGGAATTATATTTTCACATTTTTCAATAATGTCACCTGTGTCTGCTCACAGTTTGCCTCTCTTAGCTTAAAGGGTACTCTGTGCCTGTGTCCCATGTCAGTCTGGTAAATGTTTTCTGGTAAAATGTCTGGCTTTAAAAGTTTGGTCAAGGATCACACTGAGTGTCTGTGTGAAATAAGGAATTACATTTTCATATTTTTCAATAATGTCACCTGTGTCTGCTGACAGTTTGCATCTCTAAGCTTAAAGGGTACTATGTGCCTGTGTCTCACCTCACTCTGTGCCTGTGTATCTATCTTCCCCATAGTGCATACAACAGTCTATCTTTATTAAATTAATCATTACTCACCTTTAAAAATGCTTTAGAAGATTTAGAACAGTGTCAGTCACACACACCTGATTTTCTTAAGCAGAATCTCTGAAATGCACCGCCAACACTGCAACCACAAATGGCCCTGATTCCCTGTAATTCTTCACACATATCCCTGGACTTAACCAATACAATTTCTTCCCACACTATTTCAAAACCAAACTGACATTTTAATTGGTTCTACATTTCAACCCTTTCAAAGTCTCATAATATTCACCCATCACCCCAGTGCTCATTCACCCTGTTACCATGGTAACTCCCACCTAACTCAGCACACAGTTGAAACGTTCATCTTACTATGTTGCAAATGAATCTAGCAAGTGTGTTTGACCTCTCAATGTACTAGCTAATCATGTGCAATGTTTCTTTCAATGACTTTTTCTCAACCATTAGAATTCCTTCTTTGAAAAAACAAAAGCATGCACCCTAATTTTCAGTGGAGAATTTTAAAAATCACCAATCATTGCTTCTCTTTCAAGGGCACTGAATCTCAACCACTTTTTTTTACATAACTCCTACTTTCAAACTGCCATTTCATTTCCACAACTCATCTGAATACAACCACATCTACCTTGAAGATGCCAAAAGTCTGGATTGTGGTCATAGCTTTGTTCACTGGAGTGAAAAATATGCAAGTAACAGAGGTATTTCCAACCTTGATTCACCAATTGTGGACATTATGTGGATTGGCCAGAGAGGATTGAGATGTCACCAATTGATACCATTGGTAAAATCTTTTATGCATCTATCACACGCTGACCTCATAATTGTGCACCGTTGTGGAAATGACCTGGGCATTTTGACTGGGGTAGGTCTGGAAATGCTTTTAAAGGACATCTTTGGGCAATTTATGACACTTTTTCCAAAAACTGCCTTTGTATATTCTAATATATGCCAAAGGCAAACATGGAACTGGTGCAACCAATGTTGTCCACAAATTGAGAAAGCAAGGAAACATGTGAATAAATCTGTTTCTGCTTTCCTCAGAGACTATGGTATGGGTTCCATATACCACAACAACTTGCGTTACAACATGCAAGGCATCTATAGGAGAGATGGTGTACATTTTACAGATGAGGGGAATAGAGTCTTCCTCTTGAATTTTAGACTCTGCATCGGAACCTACTAGTAGGTATAAACAACACCCACATAACACAACAGCTCTTTTCAGAGCTACCCTACCTCTAAGCACTCTAAATTATTTTTTACTCTAATTTTTTACTCTGTTTTTCCCCCGTGGTGCGCTCAGGGTACGCGTACCTGGAAACGTACATGGGAATGCACCCAGCGCTTACCCCGCGAAAATTTCAAATTTGTTTTATACTTTTTTGCCCTTCAGGGTCCTTCTAGGCCCCCCTCAGAAAACCTAGGGGGTCAGAGGATGTCTACACTGCCCCCTTTTAAACATTTCCCCCTTATTTTTAACATCTCTTTTGTCTCGATTCTACAGAGACACAAGATGGCGGACTCTCCGGAATGTTTGGAATGTTGATAGACATCTGAGAGCCAATAAACTTTCCGCTCGCGCACTTCTGTTGGGCGCCAGGTGCGCACCCCGGTACTCGTACCGGTAAGCGCTCGAAGCGCGCTTATTGATATATATGTGTTTTTGAAGATGCTTTTCATAAAAACCACTGGAGCAATTTTAAACAAATATGAAAAAGCCCCTACTACCTACCAGTCCATAACATTTTGCCAAGTTTGGTGTAATTCCGTTCAGCCATTCAGGCTGTAGCCGTGTCTTAATGTCCTATGGAAAATTGCATGGGGAAAACACATTTGAAAGTGTTGAAATTTAGAACCAATTAAAATGTTACTTTGGTTTTGTATTTGTGTGTGATGAAGTTTGATTGGTTATATATATATCTAAAATGAGAGGAAAACACAGCCATTTTGTGATACTACTGTCTGAGGTACATTTGTGAGGAATTTTTGGTGCTCAATTTCTGGCGTTTGATTTACACAGTACTAACTCTTCTACTACTTTCAAAAAGGTGAGTTGTTAATTTGTAAGAGGAACTATGTTGTACACTTGAAGATAATTTGAAAAATACATTCTGTTAGTTATTTACAGTCCTTCTGTTATAGTTATGGATTAGGATAGGCTTCATCACATTCAGTGCTTTATATTTCTAGTTCCTGCCTGATACTATACACTGCCCAAATACTTTTAAAGAACTAAATACTTGATAAAGTTAGTTTTACTAAAAATGATAAATGAAAGTGATTATTTTTTTCTGCAATTTACAGCAAGAAATTTCAAAATAAAATTGATCACAATGAAGAGACTGTGGAAATTTCTTTTGAATTATCCACTACATTTATTGAAATTGACAGCACCAATAATGAAATATTTTCACAAGGAGGAGATGACTTGAATGATTTTTTGATCAATCTCTTGACGGCGAATTTATCGAATGTTTGGAGACCATAGCGTTACAAGAATCATCATTGCAGACTTTTCATGACGAGATTCCTGATGATATGATTGAAGAGGAAATTCCTGATGAGGACATGTTACTAGTTCTTTTAAATTATGAAAATTCAGAAGAATAAATTTATATTTAGAAATAAAAAATTGTTTGAGACATTATTCATTTTTATTTTTAATTTATGAGGTTTTAGCGAAGTGAATGTAGTATAAAATGGGACTTATAGTATAGAGTGCAACATTTGTATGTTACATAGTAAGTTTACTCATATTTACTTCCCTTCTCCCACTATATTATCTCCAATGTGTATTTGACATCTCTTCTTCATCTACTGCCTCCTTTCTCTCACTGTCTGTCTCTGATGCACCCTATCGCCGCTATTTTGTGTAGTTACAGAAGAGAGTGAAATATAATAGTTAGGAACGTGAAAAGGGGGCAAAGTAGAGTACCCCTTGCCCCCTAGGCCTTCTCAGGCGGTACCAAAAGGATCTTTTCCTGCTTTCCTGAGAGACTATGGTATGAGTTCCATATACCACAATAACTTGCATTACAACATGCAAGATTTCTACAGAGGACACGGTGTACATTTCTCAGATGAGGGGAACAGAGTCTTTCTCTTGAATTTTAGACTCTGCATTGGTACCTACTTGTAGGTACTTAAATCACCCACATAACACAACAGCTCTTTTTAGAGCTACCCTACCTCTAAGCACTCCAAATTCTTATTTTACACTATTTTTTTTCACTGTTTTCCCCTGTGCTACGCTCAGGGTACGCGTACCTGGAAGCGTACATGGGAATGCACCCAGCTCTTACCCCGTGAAAATTAAAAACAAAAAAAGTTTTTTTACCCTTCAGGGTCCTACTAGGCCCCCCTCAGAAAACCTAGTGGGTCAGGGGGGGTCTACCCTGCCCCCTTTTAATAATGTCCCCATTTTTATTTTCACCTCTTGTGTCTAGATTCTACCGAGACACAAGATGGCGGACTCTCCGGACTGTTTAGAATGTTAACAGACACCCGAGAGCCAATCAGCTTTCCGCTCGCACACTCCCATAGCGCGCCGGGTGCGCTCCCCGGTATGCTTAGCTGTAAGCGCTTGAAGCGCGCATATATATATATACATTTTTTTTAAGTTAATTTTTCGTAAAAACCACTGGAGCAAATTTCATCAAATATAGAAAAGGCACTTCTGCGTACCAGTCCCTACAATTTTGCAAAGTTTGGTGTAATTCCGTTCAGCGGTTCAGGCTGTAGCCTCGTCTATTCGTCCTATGGAAATTAACATGGGGAAAACACGTTTTGGGACCCCCTTTTTTCTCGGGCCCCACTTCACGAATCCCCCGAAACTTTCAGGGAAGGAGCGCGTAATTTTGGGAAATTACACGCAAATTCCTCAACAGGCGCCAAAGTTATTCCCAATAGAATGTTGCAGATTTCCTATGGTAGCTAGGTCCTAACTATAACTACCTACTGGCGACTGCCAGTAGGTAATATATGTATATATATATATATTTTCTTACAAAACAAACGGTCCCCAATCAATTATTTCCACTGGTGCTTTGTCGAGGTTAGACCCTACCTCGTAATTATCTATTGGATCAAAGGTTTCAAAGTACTCGAGAGGTTGCAGAGATTTGATAGCTTTTATTAAAGCATCATAAACACCACCTCCACAACCACCAAAGTTTCAGCCAAGAAATGGCCTTTGTCACAGTTACTTGAGTCCCCTTTCTATTTCACCCTTTATATGTGGACATTTTCATAGTATATTCACCATTGTATTAGCAATTTAACAATTGATTTATACTCTATTTCTTCTTGGTTTGTACCGAAGTTCATAATACCTTATGTTGTGTGGGTTTACCTAAACACAAAAAGATCATGGGACTAGTGCCCAAAAATGAAGGTAACAAATTATTTACATTTGTTTATAAATGTACATGTAATTCCTCGTACCCTATTAAGCCCAAAAGGGGCCTTAGTTTTAAACTTGATTCTCAGGCGTGATTCCAATCTTCTCACCTTTAATGTCCAATTGCCGCCTCTTTCGTGGTATGGGATTGTTGCAATGCCAAAGTATTTGATGTTTTCCCAATTGGTTCTGGGTTGGGAATGCAGATGTCGCCCAATATATTATATAGTGACTAAACTGTGTGAATATCTGTATACTTTGTCAGTTGTTGTCTAAACTGCAGAGACAATTTTGTTAAATGATGTAAGCATGGGCAGAAAATGAATTTTTGGCAATTTCGCAGTCCGCCAATCGTGCGAAATTATCAAAGAATTTGCAATTCATGATTGGACCGTTTTATTTTGCTTGGTCGCGCTTCAAAAATACAATCTCGTGCACGCGGCATTGACTTACTATGATCCTGAGTTCGGCGAGTTGTTTTCCTCCCGGTTTGTGTGCGCTGCGCCATTTTTGATCTTGCTGCGTGATCGCGCAAGACTTTTTCGACTGCGAGTACGTCATGGCGTGATCACGCAAGACTTTCCGACCGTGAGTATGTCATGGAGTCCCGCCATCTTGCACTGCGAGACTTTCAGAACGTGAATACATCATAAGCACCCACGATCACGCATCACAAGAGTAAACAATAGCGAATACGTAGATGCGACGCGCAGCTGACACCCGGCAGAGATTTGAACACCTCGCTTTCCCGAACTCGCAAAAATTGCAATTCTGCACAAGACATCTATCGCTGGCAGCATACACCTTCTGAAAATGATGATTTGGATCAGAATAACTCCTCAGATTGACATTTGGCTGTACTACTTTGTGCAAGGAGTCCATTTTTGGGGGGTTGGGAGGAACGACGTGCCCCCGAGTCCCCACCTTCCTGTTCCTGTCCAGCAGGCTCCTCCCAGTGCTTTGCCCATGACCTGGTCATTTTTCATTTGGATCTGGAGCTGGAAGGATTACTCTTTGTGACTGCTGCTGGATATTTGTAGTTGAGGACTTTTGGATTTGAGAATTTACAAGTACGTTGGTGTTGTTTGTTTGAGTCATTGCAGTTGCTGTAAATACAATTTATAAACTTTTTCACAACTTTAAAAAATATATATTGTGGGTAGCCACAGTATCTAGTAGGCCCCGGGTTAGTCGTGGGTGCATGATACAACTGTTTCTGTGAGTTTTGTTGAACTTAAATATCATTTACAGCATGGATGGCATGGAATTGAATAGCTCACTGTTATATGTGGAAGTTTTATTTTTATTTTGGGGTGTGTGTTAAAGCCTCACTAGCCAGTAGGCCCAGGGGTAGTCATTGGTGCATGGACCAAGTCTTTCGGTGGGGTCTTTTGAATTTAAATATAATTTAGGGCGTGGATGGCATTGGTTTGGGGTGATTTATGTGTGTATTTTGATTTTTCGGGTGTTGTTGGGGCCTGTTCCAGGGCCTGGCCATGTGGGTGGGTTCCATTTTGAGGCCTGGTCCAGGGCCTGGCCATGTGGGTGGGGGTCTAGGGGCCATTTTGAAGCCAGGCAGTATGCTTTGTGCCATAGGCCCGCACTCAGTCTGCCTTGCATTCATCCATTATGCCCTGGGGTACTCAGTGGTAGATGGACCACGTCTTTCTGTGGGGTCTCTGGAATTTAAAGAAACAACATTTAGGGCATGGATGACATTGAATTGAAGTGATTTTTGTGTGTATTTTGATTTGTTGGGTGTTGTTGGGGCCTGATCCAGGACCTGGCCATGTGGGTGGGGGCTATTTTGAGGCCTGGTCCAGGGCCTGTCCTGGCCATGTGGGTGGGGGTCTAGGGGCCATTTTGAAGCCAGGCAGTGTGCTTTGTGCCATAGACCTGCACCCAGTCTGCCTTACTTTCATACATTATGCCCAGGGGTACTACTCAGTGGTGCATAGACCAAGTCTATCTGTGGGGTCTCTTGAATTTAAACATTATTTAGGGAATGGATGGCATTGGATTGGGGTGATTTTTGTGTGTATTTCGATTTTTTAGGTGTTGTTGGGGCCTGGTCCAGGGCCTGGCCATGTGGATGGGGGGGTGGGGGGGGGCATATTGAGGCCAGGCAGTTTTTGCCATAGGCCGGCAAGCTTGCGGGCCAGTAGGCCTAAGGTTATGAATAGGTGCATGAAACAACTATTTCTGTGTGATCTCTCTTCTATTAATTTAAACATCCATTTTTGATTAGAATTGCAATTTTTATTTTGCATCTTTCCGTTTTCGGGTGTGTTGTGTTAATAATAATAAATGGCAAGTTGCAATAGTATTAATTTGAAGCACGACATATGCAAAATGTATTTAACTGATGTTCCTCTGGCTTCTTTGCTTTTAGGTGCACAAAGACTGAGAACCAGGAATCATCCTCATCATCATCACTGTTGTAGTGCCAGGAAGAAGTCCTGCAGCGTTGTGTGCACAACATCATGGGACGTCATGTGTGGTGGACACAGACAATTCTGCAACTCGTGCAACTGTGTCCTGCTGTTCTGACATATAAAGAAGATGGTCCCAAAGAAAGGTGGCCTTAGCTCCTCTACCAAGAAAGTTGCCAGTGCCAATGCCAGTAAGAAGGAGCAGAAGAAGCAAGTGGTGCGACTTACCAAGGAGACTAGTGTGCCGACCAACACTTTTTTTGAGAAAAAAAACTACGCCAGCAGCAGCGGTGACCAAGCTGGGAGCAGCACCTCCACTTCATTGGTCTAGGTGCCCCCATGCCAAGTTAGAACCAAGCCCATGAGTGCCGCAGAGGCGGCCACTTTAATTGTTCTTTCACCATCGACCAGTGAGGTTGGCGTTGACTCATCGCAAAGTAGCATCCAACCAACACAGGGTGTAACTTATCTGACGAGTGTTCAACCACAGCCGCAACGACAACCACAGGTGCAACAAGGAGAGGCGCAAGGAGAGGCACAAGGAGAGGCGCAAGGAGAGGCGCAAGGAGAGGTGCAAGGAGAGGCACAAGTAGAGGCCCAAGGAGAGGCGCATGGAGAGGCGCATGGAGAGGCACAAGGAGAGGCACAACTGCCACAATACTTGTTCCTCCAGAAGTAGGGGCACATCAGGAAATTGAGATTCATGCGGAGGCATCAGCCGAGCAAGACTTTCCTGATGATCCATTGTCTTAAAGATCCCCAGCAAGGAAAAGGTCAAAGAGGACTGGTACAACTTCTTCTTCAAGCCCCCTTCCTTCTGATGATCTAGATCTTGATTGGCACCCACCAATTCACTTCAGCCTGAGAGGGAGGCACGCCATGAGCTGACAAAGCTAGGTAAAAGGAAGGTTCCCGCAAGGCTTCAAGTTATCGGTGATGACGAAGAAGAAGTTGAATTGGTGTAGGTAAAAGTAAGGTTACCGCAAGGCTTCAAGTTATGGGTGATGACGAAGAAGAAGTAGAATTGGTGTATTCTGCTGCTGATGAACAGTCTGACGATGACGACCCAGTCATCACAGTCGTCACTCCAGCCCAAGCGGGCATGCAGCAGGCAGACATTTTTACCCAATCCCGAAATGCTGCTGTGCAGGATGTGGGCGGTGTGGCACTGGTCCCAACTCCACCACAGGTAACTACTACAGCAACACGATCTACAGCTTCCATATTTTCTCTTAGGAAGAGCCAGCAGGGACCTCCATCCAGCTCGACCTCCATTACCTCACGTAGTGGTGCTGTAAGTGCACAACAAAGTCAAATTCCGCCACGCCCGTCCTCAACTATGGTACCGGAGGCCAGAGAGGTAATCTCCAAAAACATCACAGCATCTACTAGTAGGCGCACCTAGGTAACATCCAGAAAGCCTAAAGTAGAAATCCATATGTAGCCATTGATATTGCATCTGATGACGACGAGCGGATTGTGCAGGTGGAGGTGATGAAGCGAGAGACATTTTTTCTGGTACACACAGTACCCCTGGCAGCAGCACTGTAGTGGTAGCGCCCACACCCTCTACCCCAGCAACATCTAGGCGGCACAGTAAGAGTCTGGTAGAGACACCAATGCGAAAAAGTAAATCAATGAGCCTAACTGGGTTGAAGAAGTCTGGATCCTCATCACATATGAAAACGGTCCAGGCCACCATTAAAAGCATGTTTTGGTCGGAGGCGCCATTCGAACGCAACCACCCAATGGCACGTCTGTATAATGCAATGCTGGCTAAAATGTTAGCGCTGGACCCTCTCCCTTTTTCTTTCATGGAAGGGGGGCGGTTTCTAGAATTTGTGGCAACAGTCTGCCCTAAATGGAAGGTTCCTAGCCGGACCTATTTTGTCAGAGTTGCGGTTCCAGCACTACATCAAGATGTGCTGGACGTGATTTGGGCAGCTTTGCAGAAGAGTGCTGTTCACACTATCCACCTGACAACAGACATGTGGACCAGTTGCCAAGCCGTTGATTACATGTGCATCACTGCACACTGGGTCACTTTTGCGGGGGTTAGAGTGAAGATTGCTGCAGGTGTTGACAGTGTCATCATTTTTCAAGCTACTCAGAAACATGCTACAGTGGCCATGTTTTCCATCGATAAATCTCATAGTGCAGTCAACATTTTGGAGGAGTTTAACAGTAAGGTCTTTCAATGGCTGCTGCCAAGAAAGCACATGATTGGTTATGTTTCCACGGATAATGGCAGTAATATAGTTAAGGCCATGTCTGATGGTGGCTATTTCAGAGTGCAGTATTTGGCGCACAGCATTAACATTATTGTTCAAGATTTCTTATCTGGATGACCCAACAGAGGTCTTCTCTGATCAGAATCCATTGGTGTATTGGTATGGGAAAAGGGCTCAATGGCCACTGATCACCAAGCTGGCTATAATGTAGTGTAGTTCCTATATTCCCAATAGGCTCTGCGCATTGGAATAATATAAACAGCAGTGTAGACGTAGGACTGAGGTCATCTAGGTCTCTACTGACTATATTAGACTTAAGGTTTGCCAGCTAGCTCAGAGGTCACTTGAAACTTTCTCGAATAAACAAGGAGGAGTTTAACTTCCCTGGATAGACAAGAAAAGATTAGCTTCTGACAACCATAAAACATGACAACTGTGCTCCCTCAGAATAAGAGTGTTTCTCTAGAGTCGTGTGAAAACAATAGACAGCTATTTTACTCAGTCACTCATGCATACTTCACCAGAGTGCAGAGAAAAGAGAGATGGGCGTTTTCAATAAAAGGTGTTATTTATTGAGCAGTCTTCTTTCTCATGCAAGAGAAATGAATTGCCACAATTGAAATACTCATAGTAAAGTAAAGTGCGTACAGTAAAAGGAGTATTATGAAATAATACTGTAAAAGCATTGATATGGTTTCTTAGCCATATGATACTTTAAAATAGATAAAATATATACATACAAATATACATTGACTAACGTACTCAACCGGTGCTTCTAAGTACGCCTACCCCGGTGTACCTGACCTAAGCCTAATACGTGGGAAGGAGTAAGTAAGTAGCAGTTTAAGTTAAGTTGGTTTTGCCAAGAATTCTCTTTAAGGGTTTAGTCAGCTCCGTACCTGGGTAATAGAATGTGGGAGGTCTTGTATCTCTCTCTCAGGACTCGATATCCCAGTAACCCGTGAGGGTATCTGGAAACACCGGAGCTGGATTTCTCGGCAGGAGAAAAGATAGCGTCTCTCTCAGTGCGTCAAAAGGGAGGGGCGGCGTCTGTGGGCTTTTGCATCAGCTGGGCTCTCGGACAAGTAGATAGCCGCTCTGCTCCAAAACCATTGTGTGTTTGCTTAAGGCAACGTTGGTATATTTATACCTGAAAGGTGCCGGGTTTGACGTAAGGTTGGACATAAGACATCAATAAAGATGTCACAAAGAACTGGCCATTCTTACAGTGCTCACAGGAGTTCTAGGACGAATCAAAACAAAAGCAATGGGGATTTCCCAGGTTGCTGGAGGTTTGGTTTGTTTAGAGAAGTCGTTGTACTCTCTAGGAGCCCGTGGAAGTAGCCTTGCTTAATGTGGACTGCATGGGCTATGACTAAATATGGATATGATTCTTATGCCTTTATAAGGATATTATTTATTATAACCGTACGAGGACATAAAACAGAAATATCGAATTAGGGTCCTAGATAGAAACACAATACCTACTCCACGATCTAATGTCCATCATTACTAAAACTAAGCAATAGTAAACATATAAAGGTGCATGTGTTTTCCAACCCACCCCAAAATACATAGTTTGTATTTGAAATGGTATATGCTAAATACAAGAAAAAGATTTGTACTGTATGCTTTTCAAGCAGTGTTATCATTCAGTGAAAAAGATGCATATATATATCAGCTGAATGAATTGCGAAAATTACACATGAAATGGCTCTGAATACAGAAAAGAAGGTCGAGACCATTTCATCACATATTTATACATATTCTGTACTGTGCTAGAGGCTGAGGTAATATATTGTCTCTAGAGTTCCAAAAATAGAAGCTCTGTTCTCTAAGAATAGTTTTACTTTAAGCAGAGTACAAGTGCCAGAAAAAAGGTAAATATTTTGGAAGTGGGAAAAAATAATTTCGCTTTCAGAGAAAAAAATAGTTCCAAATATTTTCAGTAGCTTTTGTTTATCAAAGCTGAAGGCTGAATTCAGAGTTCAGGGAACGCTGTGTGCTCGTTGCTTAAAATGTTATTCTTTCTGTTCAGGGGAGAACATCATTTTAGACAGACTCTCAAAAAATTGGTCTACGGCTTCAGGTGAAAGTTCGACCATGTTTGAAAATGCCGCAACAGTGCAGTCTTGAGCATGATTGCTATCATCGATGTCGGGATCAGCAATGCTTACTGAAGGTTGTACCTGGGTGATGCTGCTCTCATCTCGTACTCCACTGCCACATACTCGTAGTGGTGAAGTCTCAACGAATGCCGTCATCAGAATGGGTAGCCGCTGGGGACAACATGATGCATGAGCCGTTACAGGACCTAGCAAAGTATCTGTATCCATTGGTACTGCTGATGGTAGTGTAAGACAGACGTCTAACACGCATTCTTCTCCGCATAGCATACATCGAAGCACAGGTAAGATGCAATTTTGCCAGATTGGTCTGAATGAAAGAAACCAGGTCATATTCAGATCTCTTAGCTAAGCCAAGGACTTTAGTTATGCGGTCCCGATAGCGTATAGCTCGGATCGTTTCTTCCATCGTTGCTGGATTCTTGTCTGCGACTTGGCTTGCCATATCGGAGCAGAAGGATCAAAAACAAAATTCCTGCTACGAGTCCCAAAAGAAGTGGTAGGCCGCCAAAGACAGAATGGACAAAATTAGGAAAAATGCCCAGAACTGTTTCGAAGGGTGTTAACAGTCCCGAAAAAATTGTCTTAAATACATGTGGGATACCACTGGTATCTGACATATTTAGGATTTGGCTTAGCATTTCTACGACATGCACGGGGCAATTTGTTGATAAAAGGGAATGTATCTCTGCCGTTGCCCTTGCAACTTGCAGATCATACGTTTCTTTTGATGGCGTTAAAGGCACAGTTGTCTGTAAAAGAACAGACTTCATTCTGCTTAAAGTATCAATTCGAATAGAAGAGATATTCAAAGAAGGCCAAATTGTCGCCTATATCTGGAGTGCTGTTTGGATACAATAATTGCATACAGCAAGTGACCATGGAACTCACGCTCACGAGATAGGCTTTCCCTGGCACCATGCCACAACAGCTGTGGTCCGTTATTAGAATATAACTCCCGTTAGATAGTTATCTAAAGAATGGCTTCATCTGTGTTGCAGGTGTGCCATGCAGGTGACATGAAAGGTTATTCGAAGACCCTTCACAAGCCCCATGCAAGTTAATGCCTTCACAAAGAAGTGTACCGCTCAGTGATCTTTTACAATTGTTACCACTAAGAAATACATTCTTTTTCTTTTCACTGTAGCATGTGTGTGTATAAGGTAATTTCCATGTTGACCTGATGTACCCTTTACCCAACCTTTCATACTAGCCCGCTGATATATACTCTTGGCAGTATTTAAATTGGAAAGTTGTTAGCGGAATTGTAATTATTCCGTGTATTATCCATTCAATGACAGGTCTTTCTGACATTGTCAATGGTAATCTCTCAAGTTTTTCAATGCTCAGAATCGTATAGTCTGCTCCTTTTTGTGCCAAACTGATTTGTTTATCAGTAAGGTTAAAGATAGAGAATAATGACGGTGTGTTGATTAAACACCATGGTACGTAGCCTGAACGCAGATTTTGCAACGTCCAGCCAAGCTGTACAATAGAACGTAATTGGGACTGACCGTGTTGTAACATTAGTAAGTCCTGCTCTATTATATCTATAGCAGATGATACAATACTGTCCAGTGAATATATTCTGGAGGACAGAGTCATTAACCCATTGTCCACAACAGAAAGTGATTTTTCCAAATTAATACGATCAATTTCTCGTATTTTCTCTGCTGTTTCAATTTGCATTACTTTCCAAGCTTCGTTGTACGCAGCGTATATACCGGCCGTTATGAAACGTTTTTGACGCTGTTTGCGTGGTCCCAATATGAAATCACGCAAGTCAGCACCGTCTTTAAGTAAAGTCAAGTGTTGCTTAATTTTTGTCAGTGTGGATTTTTGTAGCCATTCACGGCATAGTTTCCCTACACTGTATGTTGTAACTATCCCTGGATGTTGTCTCTGGGAGTATCTTGCATCTGGCCTGATCATTTTGAACCCCTGTGTTTTGTTCAGGAATCTATCTTGACAGTTATTTGTGCCTGTGGGCCAGATCAACCATTTTTTCTAATCAGGATGTGTTCTGTTTTGGTTTAAAATATGGGATACGTCTATCTCAACATCTGTAGTGCTATTATTGTCAGGTGTTGGCTTTGGAATAGACGGTTTGTTTAAGTCTTTAATTTTGGCTAGGCCAAGACAAGTAGTTTGTTGAACGGTGTCATTCCAGTATATTATTTGTTCTGGGATCATGCAGGCTCTAAATAATGCTTCTAAACCTTGGACCTACCATTCTTTTGTACCCCAGATGGTTTTTGTTTCAATGTTGTTTTTCCAGAAATCAAAACCAAACATAATAATTTTTTCATAAAATGTTTCTGAATAGATCAATTTAGTATTTGTCAGCATTGTTTTCATCCCTGCCGTATTTAACAGTTTGAAATAAAACGTTTCTACATCACTTGTATTAAACCCTGAGAAGTATGGGAATTTCTCATAAAATGTTTTTGAGCTGCTTTTAGTTGCACAATGTTCCCATTGATTATAACTAAAAACATTTCTAGGTTGAGCAGATTTATGCAAATAGTGATGACCAAAGTGATTATAGCAATACATTTCTTCATAATTTGAAGAACCCTGTAAATAATCATGTTCTGTATATTTTGCTGACATAAATAAATCTGACAAAATATCATTAATACTTCCAAAGTCCCAATCATCAGAGAATGTACTTGGTTTTACAAAGTCACTTAATGAAACCTTGAACTGATGTGGATATTTCAAGAGCTCAACCGGGCCATAGATTTCATAAACCGTTTTGTCCCATGCTACCCCACCGGCGATTGGATTGGCAGTGATGTTCACCGATGATAGTTCTCTTTTCTCGATGTGAGATGACTTGTGTGGCTTTAGGACCAAGTTGATGTTCTGACTTGCTGTGTCCATTGTACTGTATTTTCCCTCAATGAATTTTCCCAAACAAAAAATCATGATGAGCCAAAACAAGAGAAAAAGTACACCTAACACAATCCAAAATTCAATCCATGGAGAAATCAGATAGGTTTCTTTGAGTTGATGAAAGAGTACAGTTACTTTGTCTTTAAAAGTTTTTGTTCCTGGCTTTTCTTCAGGTTCGCTTGGATCTTCAGAAAAGTTATCGAAATTGATGAAGTAGCGAGATGCAGTTCTGTCAATTGTTGGAATCGCTTCTGGATTTTCATTTGCTTTTGCATTTTTTGTTTCATCAGCATAGTCTGAGGCTACATCGTTGTAGACAGGTGTTTCCTGACGAACTGTTGCAATGTGGGTTTTAAGAGGCATAAGTTCCATGGCTTTGTTGCATAGTCCTTTATTATTCACTGCAGGTTTATCAAATGTGATTAGTCTCTCTGTTTGAACCTCTTGTACTGTAGCAAATTTTGGTACTCTGCTATTTCTTGGGAGTCCACTGGGCCTACTACTTATTATTGGCCACATGATTGTGGTTTTACCAGGTCGATGGATACAACTCGGTTCTCATTTTTACCAGCAAGGGGCGGTAGTACAACTGATCTTATTCTGCTGACAGCTAAGACAGGTACTGCTTTTCTGTAAGAAGGCCCAAATTCCTTCTTCACCGCGATCTTCTCTCTGACCGGATCCCCAATCTTTGGAATCCAGACAGGTCTTGCTGGGACAGGTGGTTTATCTTCAGTGGCTGTTGGCTGCTGTTTTAACTTTACGTTGCTCAGGCCTTTTCTTGTTTCATTGAAGTCCTGTAAAATATTCAAACGATCTTTGATATCAAAGCATTTTTCTTCTACCACTGAAGTCTGACTATCAAGGTCCTGAATATGCATTCTAGTCCCGAACAATAGTTCGTACGGACTGAAACCTTTTAGAGAATTTCTTGGCAGATTATTAAGACTACGTTGGACACTTGTTAAATGTTGGACCCACCCATCAATTGAACCTAATACCCTCGCCGTTATAGATTGCTTTAAGTCCCGTTTTTTGCTTTCCACTACCGCATTTCCCTCAGGATGGAAGGGACAAGAGTACCGCAATGCAATGCCCATGCTGGTCATGGCCTCCTTATAAGCCCGAGAGCTAAAAGCAGGACCATGGTCAGAATGTAGCATGCCAATTGCGTATATGCCGATATGGACTCGCAAATCTTTTTATAACAGTTCTGGCGTCAGCTGAGCGCTGGTGTCTGCATTTTAAGTGAATCTAGTCTTAAAAAATATTAATGGGATCTATTATTCCTGCTGGATTTTTGCGTATAGATAGCCTTATGCTAACTACAAGAAGGGCCATGGCAATACTCCGGTCGGTTCGCCACTGCGATCTCTGTTGCAGTTTGGACTGCTCATTGCAAATTTGTAATGTTGCAGGCTCATCCGCGGCCACCAGTATTCTAATTGTAATTCTTTCAGAGATTCCTTAATCTCTTGGTGTCTTAGACCCAATCCCTTGTGTGCGTCTGCTATTAAAAAGACTCTCCTGTTCGTGTTTGGAATTACTCTATCCCTCACTCCAGTCTCTACTGACTATATTAGACTTAATGGTTGCCAGCTAGCTCAGAGGTCACTAGAAAGTTTTTCGAATAAACAAGGAGGAGTTTGACTTCCCTGGATAGACAAGTTCCCTGGATAGACAAGAAGGGATTAGCTTCTGACAACCATAAAACATGACAACTTTGCTCCCTCAGAATAAGAGTGTATCTCTAGAGTCGTGTGAAAACAATAGACAGCTATTTTACTCAGTCACTCGTGCATACTTAGTTTCACCAGAGTGCAGAGAAAAGAGAGACGGGCATTTTCAATAAAAGGTGTTATTTATTGAGAAGTCTTCTTTCTCATGCAAGAGAAATGAATTGCCACAATTGCAATACTCATAGTAAAGTAAAGTGCGTACAGTAAAAGGAGTATTATGAAATAATACTGTAAAAGCATTGATATGGTTTCGTAGCCATATGATACTTTAAAATAGATAAAATATATACATACAAATATACATTGACTAACGTACTCAACTGGTGCTTCTAAATAAGCCTACCCCGGTGTACCTGACCTAAGCCTAATACGTGGGAAGGAGTAAGTAAGTAGCAGTTTAAGTTAAGTTGGTTTTGCCAAGAATCTGACTCAATAATTCTCTTTAAGGGTTTAGTCAGCTCCGTACCTGGGTAATAGAAGCAGGAGGTCTGGTATCTCTTTCTCAGGACTCGATATCCCAGTAACCCGCAAGGGTATCTGGAAACACCGGAGCTGGATTTCTCGGCAGGAGAAAAGACAGCGTCTCTCTCAGTGCATCAAAAGGGAGGGGCGGCGTCCGTGGGCTCTCGCATCAGCTGGGCTCTCGAGCAAGTAGATAGCCGCTCTGCTCCAAAACCACCATGTATTTGCTTAAGGCAAAGTTGGTATATTTATACCTGAAAGGTGCCGGGTTTGACGTAAGGTTGGACATAAGACGTCAATAAAGATGTCACTAAGAACTGGCCATTCTTACAGTGTTCACAGGAGTTCTAGGATGATTCAAAACAAAAGCAATGGGGATTTCCCAGGTTGCTGGAGGTTTGGTTTGTTTAGAGAACTTGTTGTACTCTCTAGGAGTCCGGGAAAGTAGCCTTGCTTAATGTGGACTGCATGGGCTATGACGAAATATGGATATGATTCTTATGCCTTTATAAGGATATTGTTTATTATAACCGTACAAGGACATAAAACAGAAATATCGAATTAGGGTCCTAGATAGAAACACAATAATAAATGATTTGGCTTGCCCACTCGCAAGTGTGTCTTCTGAACGTGTTTTCAGTGCTGCTGGTGCCATTGTAACTTTAAAAAGGACCCGCCTCCAGCCCAATAATGTGGAGAGGTTAACAATGATCAAGTTAAATCAGCACTTCATACCACCAGATTACAAAATACTTGAATCCAAGCAGGAAGAAGAGGTCACCGACTTAGGTGACGGAAGTTCTTCTCTGCTAGATTACCTACTTCCGGTTCAATTCACAGAGTTTGAGGATGAGCTCTACTTCCCTGACACCTAGGCCTGAAATACGTACTTTTTTTGTTTCGTTCTTATTCACTTTTATTTCTGTGTGTCTTTCTTTGTTTTGCAACTATTAGCACAACAAAACTCTAATCACAACAAATCCATCAGCAGCACTCTCTTTGTCCTATTTCCTTATTGAAGGTGCTGCTGTCTGCATTTCTGAAGTTCACAGGTTCACAACTCAGTCATGCTCCTCTATCCTCATCCTCCAGACTCCCCCTATCCATTTCCCCTCAAGGCAGGTGGCCGGATTACGCAGAATCAAGAAACTGTCTCTTCGTAGACGAGTCCCCTCAAATGAAGTGGGACTGGAATGATTGACTATGCTGACTGTTACTTCTGAAATTTACAAGAGAGGCTGCCCTGTGGCCCTTCACTTAAGAATAAGATGCTGACAAAAAGTGGAACAGGTAATGAATGATGAGATGGCATGCACTGGACACCACTGGCTGTCTGGCTCTGATGAAAGCAATTGCTGTTTGTTTGTTGTGCACGAAATGAATCCTATGTGTTCTGTTATTATTTAATCTTTTACACACTAAATGTAACTCAAGTCTACTCTGTTTACCTTGTTTAATGCAAATTGTACTTCTACTGCAGGGGCCACTACATTGCACTTTTTAATATGGAAAATGTCCTTGGACTCACTGTGTGTAGACTGTGACTGCATGAACAACATTGAGTTTGCCAATACTATGATGATGATGAGTCTTGATGATCAAAGTTACATAATATTTTTACAGTCACTCACTGGGCTGGATGGATCATCATCGTTGATTTACGGAAGAACTATGGCCATTTCGTGAGTAACAAACAGGTAAACAAGTCAACAACCACCACAGCAGAACTACATGTCTGTCTAGTCGTGGTATGAAGGGGTCGAGCCAGTGTATTGTTATGCCAGAATCCAGACAGTGGTTCATGTAAAATTGCATCTATGGGGCTTGCTGTATAAAATTAGATCTGCTTTGTCTGTCTGTGTCAAAGAGGTATGCTTGCCTTAATTCTCAACCGCCTCAACTGCCTTTTTTCTCCTTGCTTTGTGACTGCCAGCGCCAGGATGCCTCTTGAGGTGACAGCGCGCTCTATACGTACAATAAATTAAATAAATAATAATAACATGGAGGTTGGTGCACTCAGTGGTGCCTGCCTTGACCGGCTGCATGGCCCTGGCCTGCTGTGTGCTAATTATTATCCTTGAAACAGAGACTCAGAGTAGGCACCTTAGAAATGATGCATGTATGTAATACTGTCGCCTCTGAAAGTGAACGTGTTATTGTTTCACTACACAACATACCTTATATTTTTCCTCTGGAGTGTTTTATTATCTCTTTCTGTTTTTCCATCAACAATTACAGGCCGGCACTTACCCTGTGTGATGGGAAAAACATTAACTCAGGCTTACCATAGCAATCCGCAATTCCGCATCCGCCAGGCAGGCAGTGGACACTGTGGTCACCAAGATTGATCGACGGAGCCTCCGATGGAATGGAGGAGTACCGCGAATTAGAGGAATGGCTGGATGCATGCAACTTCCCAATTTGACCAGGACAACTGCAACATACAGTAACAGTATCCACTTCACTTGTCCTTATCTTTGAAATAATGTTATTGTTTTGTACTTCTATATGTGTGACTCTGTGCGTTTGCTCTCTGCTTCAAATTCATCCCTATAGCTATTTGATACATTTCTATGCTATTTTTAAAACTAATGTAATGTACTACTAAGTGTTTATTCTCTCTGAGGGCAGATAGGCAAGTGAAATTGCATAATTACTGCAGCCCTGTACTGTCAAATTGTTAAGTACTAGTTAGTAAGTTATAGTAAGTACTACTTTTCAGTAACCTAATCATTCATTTAGCAAACAACTTCATGCATGCACTTCCTTTATGTCCCTTAAAAGATTTATGGATATCTTTTTATTCAAAGATTTGTATTTCTTCATTTGTTGTTTTTCAATGCTGTGTTATTTTTTCTCTCTCTCCAAAAAACGTTCCCAAAAACCCCTATTCCATCCATTTTCAAACCCTAACCCTCTTCCCCCGGGCTGTGTGGTTTCCATTGAGGTGTGATGAAATGACACCAATAATTCCACACAATTGCTGGGGTGGATAAGGTCAAAAGCAACAGAAAATCAATTTCAAGGCAGGTCAAGGATATATTCTTATTCTGCTTGACACACACTCATGAGTATTTGCAAATCAATTCAGAATTTCTAGTCCGCCATCGAGTGGATTCATCATCATCAACAACATCCTCGCACATGTGATGAATGCTTACACTTCTGTGTCCTTCAGTACTAGTTCTTGTAGTAGCCATAATAATCCACGCAACTAGTAGTTAACTTTTGATTGAATACTTTAGCATTGCTTAGGCTACAATTTATGGCACTGTTCTTGTGTACTATACTATTGTACTGTTATAGTGCTCCTCTCAGTCCACTCAATGTTTCATTTCCTTTTTTTCATATGCTGCTACTGCCTGTGTGTACCACTACTACTACCACCACAACGATGACATTTCATCCATCCAGGATTCCATAGCCAACCTTTATCGCCATTTGCCATGCAGCAAGCACTGTGCCTAGCTCTATTCTCAAACACAAATCACAGGTAAGATAAGCATTTTGAGGGATGAAGAATAATGAAGTAGGAGTAAGTATGGGTAAATTTTGCGAATCACTGGTTCGCAAATTTGTGCGAAATCACCAAAAAATCTGTGAATTCGCGTATTTTCCCACGAAATCACGGATTTTTTGGCGATTTGCACCATACTTAACTGGAGTACTTTCTACTGACTAATGAGTAAGTGCTACCTCGTTGGGTAAATCTGTATTGTGCTTTTCCTACACTACAGCTGCGTAGAGGCCCAGAAGAGTTGTCTCCATTGACCCTGTGTGTCGGTAACTTTGCCACCGCACCCATAGGTGCCAAGGTACCTCGAGTGAGCTGTCCATCACAGTGGGAGAAAGGTGGGAAGAGGTTGCATAGCCTAGTGTGTGTGGGCTGGGGCCGGGCTTCGGTGCGAGTTCACATGCCTCAAGTTTATAAAGGGTCAGAGGCTGATCAGCGCCGCAAATGAGGAGAAAGCAGTAAGTGCTACCGTGTTGGGTAAATGTATTGTGGTTTTCCTGCACTACAGCAGCGTAAAGGCCCGGAAGAGTTGTCTTCAGTGACCCAGTGTGTCTGTAACTTTGCCACCGCACCCATAGGTGCCGAGGTCCCTCGAGTGAGCTGTCCATCACAGTGGGGGAAAGTGAGGGAAGAGGTTGCATAGCCTAGTGTGTGTGGGCTGGGGCCGGGCTTCTGTGTGAGTTCACATGCCTCAAGTTTATAAAGGGTCAGAGGCCAATTAGCGCAGCAGATGAGGAGAAAGCAGCCTTCTGGTCACTGGAAGTACAGGGAGATTGCGCTCGAGAAACTCGTGGATGCCTAGACCTCCATCACGGATTAAAGCTAATTATAGACAGTCGATCTGGGGAGTAAGCACACCTGCCTAGCATCGACCGTGCTCACTAGATTCTTGGGCTGATTATAATGCGTGACTGAATTTGAGCTTCAACTCGGGCACCTGCTTTTTTTTATCAGTAAGTGCTTCCTGCTGAGGTTTAATTGTTGGGACAGGCGCCTCGTTGCATAATTGTAACTATTTTCTGACCCTGCTTCAAGGGTCAGAGCAGGGTCAGAGAATAGTTGCAAGTAGGCAACGAGGAGCCGCTCAGAAAGCACTTACAGGGTTACAGCAGGTGCCAAAGTTGAAGTTAATTTCTTTGTAACCATTTTACAAAGAAATTAGCTTCAATTTGGGCATCTGCTTTAACCCTCTAAATGTTTGCCAAATTTGGTGTAATTCCATTCAGCAGTTCGGGCTGTAACCCTGGCAAAAGGTCCCATGGAAAATTCCATGGGGAAACCCCGTTTTGGGACCCCCTTTTAGGACCCCCTTTTTTCTCTGCCCCTGCTTCACGAATCACACCCAAACTTTCAGGTAAGGAGCGGAGCGGAGCAGGCCATTTTCTTGGAGAAATTCGTGAATATTCGTCCACCAGCGCCAAAGTTATTGCAAATAGAATCTTGTGGATTTCCTATGGAAACTAGGTCCTAACTATATCTACCTACTGGCGACCGCCGGTAGGTAATATATACCCTTTGCGTGTTTTGCACGTATGTTTCACTGCTTTCTTGTACCTCGGTTCTACCGAGGCACAAGATGGATGCAAACACTTCCTGGTTTTGAGTGTTGACAGACAGTTGACATCCAATCAGCATGTAGCTCGTGCTCGGGAAGGTACAGAGTACAGTATAGAGTACAGTACAGAGTACGGTTCTTTGTCTCTAGATATCAATATGATTTTACTTTTGATTTTCTCACGAACTACTGAACGGATTTACACCATTTAACTAAAAGCACAATCTGCGATCCAAACTCTACCTTTTTTCCAAATTTGGTGTAATTCCCTTCAGCCATTTGGGCTGTAGCCCTGGCTAAAGGTCCTATGGAAAAATGCATGGGGAAAACACGTTTTGGGCCGCCCTTTTTTCTCGGCCCCCATTTGACGTATCACCCTCAAACTTTCAGGGAAGGAACGTAGCGGAGCAGGCCATTTTCTTAGAGAATTTTTGCGTGTATTCGTTGACCGGCGCCAATGTTATTCCAAATAGAATGTTGCGGATTTCCTATGGAGACAAGGTCCTAACTATATCTACTTACTGGCAACCGCCAGTAGGTAATATATATATTACCTACTGGCGGTCGCCAGTAGGTATATATAGTTAGGATTTTTTCTCTATGGGTTTTTTGAAAATTCTATGTCTAATAACTTTGCCGTTTGTGGACGGAATTGGCTGAAATTTTCAGGAAAATGGCACATTTTGTTTCTGAGCAGCCTTTGAAAATTTGGGGGGGGTTCGTCAAGGGGGGGCCGAGAAAAAAGGGGGGTCCCAAAACGCGTTTTTCCCATGTTAATTTCCATAGGGCGGTTGGCCTCACTTTTAGCCCGAACGGCTGAATGGATTTGCACGAAACTTGGCAAAATTGTAGGGACTGGTAGCCCGATGTGCCTTTTGTAGGTCTCAATATATGTGCTCCAGTGGATTTTGAGAAATTAACGTTTAAAAAAAGATATATATCTGTAAGCGCGGACCAGGCAGCGGTCTGGTTCGCGGACTTTTCGCGCAACGGAGCTTTGTGAAGCGAAGCTGATTGGTTCTCCGGCGTCTGTCAACATTCCAAACAGTCCGTAGCGGCCGCCATCTTGTCTCTCGGTAGGATCGAGAGACAAGAGGAGGCGAAAGCGAAGGGGCAAATGACCATAAGGGGGAATAGTAGATCCTCGCTGACCCCCTAGGTTTGATGTGGAGGTTTTAAAAGGGCCCCGCGGGGCAAAAAAAAAAAAAATAATAATAATCGAACGGCTGAATGGATTTGCACGAAACTTGGCAAAATTGTAGGGACTGGTAGCCCGATGTGCCTTTGCTAGGTCTCAATATATGTGCTCCAGTGGATTTTGAGAAATTAACGTTCAAAAAAAGATATATATCTGTAACAGTGCTCCGCTTCGCGTACTTTTCGCGTTACGGAGGTTTGCGAAGCTGATTGGTTTTTCGGCGTCTGTAAACATTCCAAACAGTCCGTAGCGGCCGCCATCTTGTCTCTCGGTAGGATCGAGAGACAAGAGGAGGCCAAAGCGAAGGGGCAAATGACCATAAGGGGGCATAGTAGATCGTCCCTGACCCCCTAGGTTTGATGTGGAGGCTTTGAAAGGTTCTCGCAGGGCAAAAAAATATATACCGTTTTTTTAGTTTTTTTGCGTGGAGTGCGCTCGGTTCGCGAACCGGGAAGCGTTCTGGGGAGCGTACTTTCTTGAAAATTAGTGAAAAAAGTTAGAGTACAATAATAATTGTGAGTGATCAGATGTAGGGTAGCTCTGAGAAGAGCTTTTGGGTTTATGGTACATTTAGGTACTTATAAGTAGGTACCAATGCACATTCTTAAATTCAGAGTGAAAACTCTGTTGCCCTCATCTGAGAAGTGAACTCCATCTCCTCTGTAGATATCTTGCATGTAGTAACGCAAGTTATTGTTGTACAGGGAGCCCATTCCATGGTCTCTCATGTAAGCTGAAACAGATTTGTTTACATGCTTCCTCGATTTCTCAATTTGTGGACAAAATTGGTTCGACCACCTCCATTTCTGTCTTTGGCATATATTTGAATATACCAAGGCAGTCTGAGGAAAAAGTGCCATCAATTGCTCAAAGGTGTCCTTTAAAAGCATTTCCAGACCTACCCCAGTCAAAGTGCCCAAATCATTACCTCCACAGTGCACAATTAACAGGTCAGGTTTTGGCAAATGCATAAAGGTTTTCACCAATGGTATCAATTGGTGACATTTTAATCCTCTGTGGCCAAACCACTTAATTTCCACATCTTGTAAATTGAGGTTAGGTAAATTCCTGTTTTCAGCGTACCTTTGAGCCCAATAGATGTAGCTATGTCCAACAATCCAGACAGAAAACATGGCGAGAGAAGGTTCTCCTGCAGTCAGATGAAGTGTGGCAATGAAATGGCAGTTGAAAAAATGAGAGTGTAAAATGAAAAAAACTGAGGAGTTTCTGTGTTAATGAAGCAGTAAGAGTGATTGGTGGATTTTGATTGCTGAAAACAGAAAGTTAGTGTGCATGGATGAGTTCGTTGAAAGATGTATTTTGAGTGGCGAAGAAAAAATCATTAAATGAAAGAATGCTTTGGATATGCAGGTGCACTGAGAGTTCAGAGTTCAATTGCAACATTGTTGTGTGAGAGGTCTTGCAAGAGGTGGTTGCTATGCAGAAAAAGCAGAGAGGGGGCAGAGGGGGGAAGGGTTTTGCTTTGAAAAAAAGTGAGGGAAGAGTTTTGATTGGGTGACATGAGAGATCTGTGTGAGGAATTACAGCATTTCTGTGCTTTTGATAGCTGCAGACTCTGGAGTGCATACCTTTTGCTCTGCTGAAGACAAATTGGTGTGTTTCTGAGACTGTTTTGAAACTCAAAGTACTTGCTAAGGTGAGAAAAAATTTCTTTAATTTAGATAGAAAATAGTGTGCTTTAAGGAGAAAATTATGAAGAAAGTTGTGTTTTTCAAATGTTGCTTTGTCTCAAGTGTTTCACAAATAGATTTTGTTTGTTTGAGAAATTGTAATTGGAGAAAATGTGAAGTATTAGTACTGACAGGGCTTTTATGTGCATAGGAGCTGTGGAGTGTTTTCAAATTATGACTTGTAAATCGTTTTTGAGAAAAAGCAATGGTTTTAATATTGATGAGAAGGACATAATGGTGTCTGCTTCTTTATAAGGTAATTGAGAGTCTTTCCCATTTCAATGTAAGAAGTTTGTCTGTGGAGCAAATTGCTTGTAAATATGCTCCCACCTGTGCATGGCAAATTTAGATTTTGAATGTTTCCGTTACATAGGCATGTTAAAGGTGACTGAAACATGCTGCAAAGGCAATCAAAAAATGCTTTTATGTGTCTTAAGGACATTTTAAGTCATTTCCCCATGTGCAGTGTTTTCAAATTATGAGTTGAAAATCGTTTTTGAGGTAAAGGAATGTTTTCAAAATTTATGTGCGCCATATGACCCCAAATTTTTTTTTCAGGGGTGCAGCAGGGTGTTCTTGAGATACCCCTGCACCGTCGGAAAAATTCGTAATTTGCGATGAGGTAATTGCTAATCGCAAATTGCACCTTCATTCCTATGGGCCTCCTGCTGCATGGAAATGAATGGGTAATCTTGCTGAAATGCAAAGTCGAATCTGTATTTAAAAGGGTCTGCACCTCTGTACGGGTGTTCGCTATGTGAAGCACGAAAGTTTCACGGGCCGAACTCAAGGCCACCTCTCTCTGAGACAAAAGAGCTCTTATTCTTGCCATGCTGTTGAAATGTGCTCCCAAGGTTGGTATTTGTGGCCAGATTGAAAACTCCCTATGTTCATGTGTGGGAGGAAATAGAACATTTCTGCAGCAAATAACCCGTTCATTTACTGTTACGATAAAATGAATACTTTTAATTAACCCAGAACAATCTTCATTATTGAGCATCAAATAACTACCATTTTCCAAGAACTTGAACGTGGGGATGATAGCAGGAACTGGCGTGCCTTGCAACGCGCAAGCCATATTTGGTCGGTGTTTGTTGCATGAACCGTGTAACTGTCTGTGCCTACACATTAGTGAATGATCTGGCGTCTCAGTGCATTCCTCTCCATTCAGATAAAGTTCTTGATCATCTTTGAAAATCTGTATGTGTATGGAAGCGACCAGACTTGATGAAGAAAACCACTACCTAAAGGTTAATAACGACCTATTGGTATATATTTCATACAATTTGAAAACTTATATAAAGCAAAAGGCAGCGTTATTAAACCGTGGATAAGGCACGTTGCCAAAGCAGTCAACCTTTTGGATTTATACTGGAAATGTTAAAGGAAGAATTACGGAGTAGGGCCTGTAAATCTTTAATAGACAACGAGTAAAATTACTCCAACCATCGTATTCCTCTAACTCCGGGATAGTAGGGGTGTTTAATTTTTTAGAAGTAGCCAATCCAAAGCATTTGGTCTGGGAAATTGTTTCATTCACAAACAACATATGTTTTGGGATGAGACATGCACGGTGGAAAGCCTCAGTGCCTTGTACCTGCCAGGTTTGTGAACCCCAAACTGATGTAGATCCTGGATATTTTTACTCTGTATTACGTTAGCATGGTCTCATTACTGGTTTAAACGCCATTTTTCCTTTTTTGTAACTTCTGCACACGACACTTAGTTGTTGCTTTAGCTTTCAGCCTACCTGCGTCAAGATCTATGCCTGCTTCAAGCAGGCGCAGGGTTTTGATGTAGCTTTGTCCTATCTGATTGTAAATGCGGCACACCGTGGGTGGCAGAGCAGCGGTGCACGTTAACTGGTGCATCCCTGGGGATGTGCTAGTTAATATAAATCTGCCCCTTTACATTTAATTATGTGCAGGGGACACAGAGTAGGTGAGGTTTATCCAAGGTTAAGAAGAGATGAGTCCTGTTCAGTGAAAAATTGAAGATAGGCTTCAGTATATTATATACTTAAGTAGTGTGTTAAGTTTTTGATGACTGTTATTAATTTACTGTTGGGTAATAGTGGTTAATAACATTTTTTATTATATTTTACCACAGATTCAACTGCACATTATTTCAAGATTTTAGGATGCCTAGCAAAGAAAGAGTAAGAAAGGCTGGAAAACGTCAAAGACAGCAGGAGCATGGAATATTGCAGCAGTCCTCTAACAAAAAGATTTGTCAAGTCACCAAGAAAGCACCGGGTAAGAGTCGAAAAACAGTCATAAGAAATATGTGTAGTAAAAAAAATATTACTACAGAAAATGTTTCACTCCAGAAAAGGAGACCGAATTCAAATGGTAAGGAAAGGCCAATGAGAAATGTTACTGCTAGAGTAAGAGATAACTCTATGCATGAAAGTAGAAGGAAACAACAGTTTAGGGATATTCGTAAACGAATGTTCCGCAACAGGATAATTGGGAATTTGTTAAAAAATATTAAGAAAGGTCAGCAGAAAGTGGTTTTTTATAAGAGAAAAAAAATAGTTGAGAAAGTTATTGATCAGGCCTTTGAAATTAAACGTAAGTTATTTATTTTGACAATCAATAGAATTAGGAAGCTAAACAAGGTAATTTATGATTTCAAAAGAAATAGTAGATGGAAGAGAATAGTTAATCGTAGTAATTTTTGTGAAGTTTTTTCTGGAGAATGGATGCATAGTTCAAGCTCTGAGGCATTTTTTAATGAGGAGAGTTATTTCCAGGATAATGATTTGGTGCATGCAGTTGACACCAGTGGTCGAGCTTATGAAGTGAAAGATGGTTGTCCAGTTGAAAAAGAAAAACTTGTGAGAACAGAGATAGAAGAGGTGTTAGGTAATGAGGTTTTAGGGAGACGTCCTAAGGGTCCTGTGTACACCTGGAAGTGTAGTAGTATTTGCAGTGTACGACAGGATTCCATCAATTTGCTTTGTGATTTTATACGGTCATTTAGTAAGAAAAGTTTGAAGCAGAAAATGAAGTTGTTGCAAGAATTAGATCCTTGCAGAGTGAGAGAAGTGATAGGTTTGCATGGTCATTCACTGGCTTGTCTTTCCAGGAGAGTATGCCAGAGTGTTTTTCATCATTTCAGGATGCTAGCAGTGCATCATAATAAAGTGAGGAAATTAGTTAGAATGTTGTATTATGCTAAGAGTCCAGCAATTATGCTAAAACAATTATGCGCTGCTCTTTTGCATGGTTCTGAAATAGATGTGAAAAATATATGTGAAGAAATTGAGTTTTGTTACTTTGGAAGTAAAGAGGAGAATGTTGAAATTGACCAAGAAGAAGAGAGTAATGTGGAAGATAGTGTACAGGTTTCCAGTACAGATAATTTCCAGAGGGAAATTGCGACGTTTGAGGTGAAATCAAGTGAGAGGCCAAATTTCACTTGTGTGTGTTGTCGACGCACTTATTATAAGAATCAGACTAAGTTAGTGGATTTATATGGAAAAAGTGAAAGGGAAAATAATAGTGAATGGAAGGATTTTACAACATACTTGATGGTAGAAAATTGTTTTGATTTGGGATTGGATCAACGTGTGTGTACTTATTGTTGTAACAAATTAAATCAAAACCAGATGCCTGCTAGAGCAGTTCATAATAATCTGGAATTGGTTGAAATTCCTTCTGAATTGAAGGATTTAAATACTTATGAATCTATTTTGATTCAAAGTATCCATCCCTTTCAGGCTATTGTAAGAATGGAGCCAAAGACAGGGAAATTGCCTCCATCAGATTTACAGAGAGGATTAAAGGGAAGAGTTGTTTATTTGCCTCTAGATTTGAAGAAAAACATTAACACAATTGGAGTAGAAAAAGTGGAAGAGGAACCTCTGGTTATCTTAGTTAATGGGGTTCCGACAAAGAATAAGAAAATATGGCAAGATTTAGTAGATGTTAGGAAAGTCAAAAGGGCAACATTGTATTTGAAAAAATATAATAAATACTATAAAAATGTATATGTTGCAGAAGAGGAAGTAAGTGAGGAAGAGGATAGCGATTTGTGTGCTGGTCAAATTGAGAAAGTAGAACCCTGTACTAGTGAAGAAATATATGAACATTATAGTGTTCATCCTTTGCATTCCAAGGAAGTCATGGGGAATGCTATTGAGTTGTTTCAAATGAAACAAGCGAAAGGGAGTCCCATTAGTGTTTGGGAGGAAAGTTTGGAAGCTCGGTGTTTCCCACAGCTTTTTCCAACAGGTCAGGGAGGAAGATATGATGAGCGACCTCATCAAATTCCTGCTTCTGAATACCGGACTTTGCGATTGTATGCAGGAGATCCTAGGTTTCGACAATGCATTCCTTATTTGTTTCATCTCCTGTTTGAAAGCGATCTGTCTGGACTGTCATATGCAGTGAACCACATCTTGAAAAGTGGTATACACATGCAAAACATCTCGGCAAGTGACTTTATGGATAAAGTCAATGTCCAAGACAGCATTTTGGATTCTCACCTGATTAATCTCATGGCGTGTCAGCGTGGTACTAATGAGTACTGGTACCGTCGTCATGGTGATTTAAAATGTATGCTGAGGAACTTAGGAACTCCCACATGGTTCCTCACTTTGAGCTGTGCTGAGTATGGCTGGGAAGACGTCCTTGAATTTCTACGAGAGGCAAATGCTAACGTAGAAAACATCGAATTCAAGACACCCGGAGAACTGTGCTCTTTGGATCCAGTCAATGTATGTAGGTACTTCAATCATAGATTTGAAGGTATGATGTCTTTCATCATGAATAAGAAGAATCCACCTCTTGGAGAGGTGTTGGATTTCTTCTGGAGGAAGGAGTACCAAGCAAGAGGTGCTCCTCATATACATATGTTGCTGTGGATCAAGGATGCACCTAAATTTGGAACGGATGCAGACGACTCAGTGATGAGTTTCATAGAACAGTATTCTACGTGTGCTGTTCCAAACGCAAAGGAGAAAAAAAGCCTAAGAGAAAAAGTTCTACGTTTCCAAAGCCATCGATGTGGAAAGTACTGTCGTCGTAAATTCCGGAACAAAGACAAGTTCTACACCAAATGTCGTTTCGGCTTTCCACGATCGGTGATTTCTAAAGGAAGAGTGAACAGTTTGATGTCTTCGCTGCGACATAATGTGATGAAGAAATCACCTAAAAACACATACAATTTGAAGAGGAACGAAGAGTCTAAGTACATCAACGACTACAACCCGGTGATTTTGTCCATGTGGAATGCTAACATGGATATACAGTTTGTGGCTGATAACTGTATGGCTGTGGCTAGGTATGTGACATCTTACATCACCAAAAAAGAGAAGACAGAATTGAAGGATATGTGGGAGGACATTTCCCATGAAAAGAGCCTCAGCAAGAAGTTGTACAGTTTCAGTCTGAAGATGTTGTCGCATCGAGAAATCGGAGCTTACGAATGTTCTGACCGGTTGTCTTCAGCAAGTCTCTATGCCAAGTCCAGGAGTATCGTTTGGGCGAGTGTTGGTCTTGCTGCAACGCGTAATCGAGTTCTGAAACCTGTGCGGGAAATTGAGTATTTGGCGGAAAAGGAGCCAAACAGTACCGACATTTTGAAGAGCAACATGTTGGATACATATTATCCAAATCGAAGCAGTCACCTCGAGAATGTTTGTCTGTATGAGGTTCTGCAAAATTACATATTCAAGAGGAACATCAAAGAAGATACTGAGAAAGGAGTGTATGCTGTAATAGGAAGTGAGGGATGTCTGGTCAAGCAAAGAAAATGCCACTTGATAAACCATCGAAAATTGAGTGGCGAATCTCCTGAAAAAAAGGAGTTTTTCTATTTAGCACTTTTGCAACTTTTTAAGCCTTGGCGTGCAGAAGAGGAACTGCTTGGAGATTTCCTCTGTTACGAAGACTCTTTCAATGCTGCCAAGGAGACCATAGAATGTCCTGCTTTTCCCAAATATGTAGAAATGTTGAATGTGGAAATTGAGCAGGAAGCAACGATTGCAGCCGAGATTGCCAGAGACAGTTCTCAGGACAGTCAGAGTTCTGCTTCATTGAGTCAGGATCCACTAGGAGGACCTCTTATCGAAAATGAAGCTGCCACTGCTATGAATGAAGTGGAAAGAGCCATGGCACATGCTCAGGAGGATGCGGTTAACTTAGAAGAGTTGGAAAGACAACTCAACGTTGAGCAGAGGAAAATATATGACGAACTTACCATGCAAATTGATCATGGATTAAGTCATGATAAGAAAGAGTGCTCATGTACGTCGTTGAAGCCTGTCCGACTGTACGTGAGTGGAGAAGCGGGAACTGGAAAAAGTTTCCTTATTAAAGCAATTTCATGTTATTTGCAGGAAAGGACAGAGTCATCGCTGTCTTGTGTTGTCACCGCTCCAACTGGACTGGCAGCACATAACATTAAAGGGATTACTTTACATCGTTTACTGATGCTGCCAGTGGAGCATGACAACAAATTAGAATATCACAAGCTATCTGGAGATGCTTGTTTTGAAGTTTCAAGAGTCTTGAGGAAAATGAAACTTCTTATCATTGACGAAGTAAGCATGGTTTCCAATGTTATGCTTGCCTTTGTGCATTTGAGAATGCAAGAAGTTCTCAAAACAGAGTATGATGTGTTATTTGGTGGCAAACACATCATTGTTTTTGGAGATCTTCTGCAGCTGACACCAGTGAAAGGGCAACCTGTGTTCAAAATGCTCACGCATGAAGATACCAGGAAGTGCTTAGGGAGTATTGGCAACGTCAATATATGGTTAAACTTCAATTATGCTGAACTGCATGAAAATATGCGTCAGGCAAAGGATGAAGTTTACAAGACTATTCTACAAGATGTTAGAATTGGAAAAGTGACCGAGCATGGGAAAGAAGCTTTACATGCACGATTACTGACAAATTTATATCCAGACGAAGATGTTGTGCCTGAGAATATTTTTCAGAAAGTTACTGAGAAAAAATCTGGAATATGTTTGATGCCAACTCTTGCAGAATGTGCCAAATTCAACAACAAAATGTTGCATTTAGAAAAGCAAGAGATTGTGAAATTGGAAGCTATTGACAGAGTAGAGCATATGGGATCAACAATTATTTTGTCTGAGAATCTGAAAACAAAATTGGATTCATTAGAGAAGAGTATATCTAAAACTGCGGGTTTTGAAAAGACTCTGAATGTGTGCTTGAACTGCCGTATAATTTTAAGAAGGAATTTACATGTTGAAAGAGGTCTGGTAAATGGATCAATGGGTAATGTTGTTGATTTTGTGAAATACAGAAATAGAGATGGAATTGAATTTTTAAAAATTAAATTTGATGGCATTGAGGAAGTACAGCTAATTGCTCGTTGTTCTGCTAGATTTTTGCTTGTAAAAGACTTATATGTTCGTCGTAAGCAGTTTCCTGTTTGCTTGGCATATGCGGTGACAATCCATAAATCGCAAGGTTTAAGTGTAGACTGTGCATTGGTGAATATTGGCAGTTCTGTGTTCAAGGAGGGTATGGCATATGTGGCATTGTCACGAGTTAGGACTTTATCGGGATTGTACTTGATTGAGTGTGATGTCACAAACATTTGTGCGGATCTAGATTGTGTTAAGGAATACAATAGGTTGAGAAGAGAGTATGCGCCACATTTGCCTCAGTATCCTTTGTTTGAGAAACGTGTGGTAGGCCGGAAACGAAGAAATGTGACCAATACTGGGGAGGTTGTAGCAAAAAGACGAAAAGTTGATGAACCTGAAATTATAAGCAGAAACAAAAAGGATTCTGTTGAAGATGTTGTTGGTTTTCAATTTGAAAACAGTTCTGGTGTCAACTGCTATGCTAATGTAGTGGTTAATGTTGTCTTTTCTCTAGAAACTTTAAAAGAACAGATTGTGGTCAATTCGGATCAAAGATTTTGCAGTTTGTTAAATTCTGTGTTAGAGAAATGTAGCACTGATAGAACAAACATAGAAAGTGTGTCTGAAATTCGAAATCTGTTAGACAGATGTTCAGGCCAAACACAATTCTCTCAAAATAGTCAGCAAGATTGTCAGGAGTTTTTAATGTATATGCTTGATGTATTGCATGATGAAGGTGTAGATGTAGATCACCTGTTTGGGCTTTCTTATCAATGGCAGCATGACTGCGAGAACTGTAGGGTATCAGCTACTACTAGTGTAGACTCAGAAAGATTTATATATTTAACTTTGCCAGACAGTAAATCAGTCTCTTTTAATAAGCTAGTAAAAGCAGCTGATCACAACATGGAGTGTAGCCAATGTAAATCTGAAATGATGTCCACTTTATTTATACGAACATATGGCCAGTATGTCATTTTAATGTTCCAACGATGTAGGCCTGATGGAACAAAATTGACAACTTTAATTAAAAATTTTGTGGCTTCACAGTTGTCAATATCAGGAAGGACTTTTGTAACTGTAGCAATTATATATCATGATGGTCCTTCAATAACATCAGGACATTATACAGCTTATTTAAAGTGTAGAAATGGCTGGTCATTCTGCAATGATTCTGTTTTAATTTTCAAAAAAAAATTGCCATATGACCTTAAAAACTCTTACCTGGTGTTTTTAAAACCAAAATTTTAGGGAAAGAATCTCGGGATGTGCTCTGAGGAATTTCAAGAAGTTCTTATGGCTCCTACACTATTTGGCCTTGAGGATAAGTGTAGTACAGAGACATAACTTCTAACCATAAGACTGGACGTCATGGAAAAATAACTGCACTTTGAATGAGTTCAGAAAAACTATTTCTTTTTATAAGCTAATTGAAGCAGCGAATCAAAACATGGAGTAGAGGGAATGTAAGTCTGCAATGCTGTCTACTGTTTTACATTGCTTTGTGATTAAAAGTGATGTAGAGAATTAAATAATTGTACTAGTCATAAAGGTAGTGTAAGTCTGCTTCATAGTAAGCAGTATCAGTGTGATAGGAAATGTAGAACATGATTGAGCAAGAAGGGGAAGATATTACTAGTCCAGGATTGTGTAAATGATCTTCAACATTTTAATTCTGAAAGTTTCGGAAATGCGAAAAGACGGGATTGGCTTACAAGAAATCCAAGAGTTATACATGGCTCTGACACGATTTGGCCTTGTGGAATCGTGTGGTAGAGAGCGAGAAGTCATTTATTGTATGTAACATGTTTTTGAAAACGATGGAGGTTTTCTTTCAGAAAGTGGCGGGTTGAAAGTAATAACAGCACAACAGAGTGTAAGCTGTTCATAGGACATCCTTGGCCGTCATGGAAAGTAAGTTAACTTTAAGGAGTTCTGAATTCTGATTTGTAATGTATGGGTTTTTTAAACACAATCATTTTGATTGTGTTTTTTTTTCCCCGCTGTTATATGATGAATACCTTCAAGTCACTGTTTTAGTGAAATTTGATACATTCTGAGAACAGCAAAAATAAACCATTTAACATGTATAATTAATTCTGTTCTGTTTGCATTTATGATGTACATGTAGAACTGTGTAGGAGGCATGGAGAAGGTGAGGCTTCTGTCAGTGTCAAAGTTGTTGCATACAGTGCTCATATTCTACGTAGTCTTTTATATTTCATTACTTTAACTGTTTCTGACAGATCTAAAAAAATTTTTTTTAAAAGAACAGTAAGTATAAGGGAAGGAAACAGACAGTTATGTTAAAAGAAACACAGCTATAGGGAATAAACTAGGGATACTGTTACCCGCAATCCTCTGCTGATGATGTCACTGAGCATGTCATGAATGATGTAATATGTGACATCATCAGCAGTGGATTACGGGTAATAGTATCTCTAGTTTACTCCCCTATAGCTGTCTTTCTTTTAACATAACTGTCTGTTTCCTTCCCTTATACTTACTGTTCTTTTTTATAAAAAAATTTTTTTGGTTCGCTTCCGGTTCGCGTACCGGGGAGCGAACTGGGAAGCGAACTAAGAGAAATAGAGGTTGGCACAGTTGCAAATATTGTACCAATTTTTTTATAACGGGGAGGTAGTTCTGAAAAGAACTTTTTTTTAAATTGTTTTTGTTGTTTTATATTTTTTTTATTATTTTTCTGAAAATTTTTTTTACTTTTTTTGAATTTTTCTGAACAGTTTTATATTTTTTTTGTTTTTTTTTCGGAGGGGGCAACGAAAACGATTCATTGTAAAGGGCTCAACAGGAGGAAGAAAACAAAAAAAAGAATTTATTGTTTGGTGAGTTTCGGACAAACATGAGCATGATTGTTAATAGCTCTGTTGATCAGAGTGATGCTACTTTCTGCGTAGCAAATGATTCCACTGCAATGTACGCAGACTTGTTTTACTTCACGAAATCTCGTTTGTATATTTGGCACCATCTCCCTGCCCTCTGGTCCCGTTACTTCCGGTACAACAGATCTTCTGGCCATAATAGGGAGATTATCTAGGTCGTCCTGTTCCTCTTCTTCCTCTTCTTGCTGAATTATAACTTTAGCAGGTGGTCCACTCTTCCTTGGATGTGGTGGAGGTGGTGGGGAAGCACCAGCTGAAGCTAGTAAAGAAGCCATTGCTCACTGGTAACAAAGGGTCTTTCTCTCACAATGATGAAAGTCAGAGTGAGGAAAGAAGGAGGGATTTTCACCATTTGGGAAAAAAAATAGTTCTCAACCAATGAAAAGTGTTCATTTTAGATCATATGACCTAGTCTTACATCATTAGGAAACCGAAAGTGAAATGAACCAATGAAAAGTGTTATTACCAAGTCACATGACCTGCTGTGTTTACGTTACGCGCTTTGCAGGGCCTCCCGGTTTGCTTCCAGAAACCTGTGCTTTGCGACTCGGTAAGCGTACGAGTTCGCTAACGTAGCACGTCATATGACGTATCACGCGACAACGCGAAACGTCATGCGGACGGGAGGAGTCACGATGTTGTTTTCTAACGCGGCAGTTGCGGTAAAGAAACGTTTACCGGCTCGCGGTCTATTTCGCGGCATCAAGGTCAGCTAACGGGAAGCTTCCCGATTCGCGAAGCGGGAACGAAGAAAAAAAAATATTTAAAAAAAAAAATTATTCATAAACATATAAAATATATTTTTGGATTTAAAGAAGAATACATTTTACAGCTACAGATATTAGCTGTTAAAAAACCAATGAAATTCACAGAAAAAACCATAGGTTATGGACCATATATAGTTAGGAATTAGCATTTACAAAACCTTGAAAATTCACTGAAAAAACCATAGGTTATAGACCATATATAGTTAGGAATTAGCATTTACAAAACCTTGAAAATTCACTGAAAAAACCATAGGTTATAGACCATATATAGTTAGGAATTAGCATTTAAAAAACCTTATTTTACTCACACAAAACCATTGAAATTCCATATATAGTTAGTTGCACTAACTATATATCGCGCACCCGCAATCCACTGCTGATCATGTCACATATTACATCATTCATGACATGGTCAGTGACATCACTGATGACATCTCAAATGACATCACTGATGACATCACTGATGACATCTCATTTGACATCATTCTTGTGCTAATACGATAAACCTCTTCAGACTCTAATATAACCTTAGATACACTCAGTGTATACAGACACTCACACACTGCCACTCATCCATGGAGTTACTCACACACCCAGTCAGTCATGCAAAGAAACAATCTCACCTCCATTTCTTCAACTATACAGTTAAACACACCTTACTTATTGAAACATATACTAACACATATTTACTCTCTTATACAATCCCTGATACAAGTTCACAATGATCGATACAACCACTCACTCATTCAGTGGCTCTCATGCACAGTTATTTATATATGCCAACTCTCACATGTACTGTGTTTTACATATGTACTTACTATGACATGTAGCATTGAGATATCCATTCACTCATCAATACACTCATGCACACAGTCAACTGCCCATGTAGCTGTTTCCACATGCACTCTTGAACTCATACACCTAGTGAATAAACTGCTCACACATCTATGCATAGAGTCACACACCTTCCAGCCACCCCCACACAAACTCAATATCCCATAGAAATACTTGGGCAACCAATTAATAACACATATAGCCTCTCGTATAGCTAATGATCAACACATGCAGCAGTTTACAGAACAACAGACATAATGATGCACAAATTAAGACAGTTTAGTCACTAACCCATGCATTCAGTGAGACACATTTAATCACTCACTCATACAGTCAGTCATGCACCTACTAAATCCTTCATCCAGACACTTATACATCCACTCAAGACATATTTTAACTTTACAGAAAAATACAGTCACTGGATGTTGTCATCAGTGATGTCATCAGTGATGTCATTTGAGATGTCATCAGTGATGTCATCAGTGATGTCACTGACCATTTCATGAATGATGTAATATGTGACATGATCAGCAGTGGATTGCGGGTGCGCGATATATAGTTAGTGCAACTAACTATATATGGAATTTCAATGGTTTTGTGTGAGTAAAATAAGGTTTTTTAAATGCTAATTCCTAACTATATATGGTCTATAACCTATGGTTTTTTCAGTGAATTTTCAAGGTTTTGTAAATGCTAATTCCTAACTATATATGGTCTATAACCTATGGTTTTTTCAGTGAATATATATATATATACATATAAATATTACCTACAGGCGGTCGCCAGTAGGTATATATAGTTAGGATTTTTTTCCTATGGGATTTTTGAAAATTCTATGTCGAATAACTTTGGCGTTTGAGGACGGAATTGGCTGAATTCTTCAGGAAAATGGAACATTTTGTTTCTGAGCAGCCCCTGAAAATTTGGGGGGGTTTCGTCAAGGGGGGGCCGAGAAAAAAGGGGGTCCCAAAACGCGTTTTTCCCATGCAATTTTCCATAGGGCGGTTGGACTCACTTTTAGCTCGAACGGCTGAATGGATTTCCACGAAACTTGGCAAAATTGTAGATATTGTTTGCCCAATGTGCCTTTGCTAGGTCTCATTATATGTGCTCCAGTGGATTTTGATAAATTAACGTTCAAAAAAATATATATATCTGAAAGAGCTTTCCGGTTAGCGCCCCGGTTCGCCTACCTGACGCGTAACCGAACTTCGCGAAGCGAAGCTGATTGGCTCTCCGGTGTCTGTCAACATTCTAAACAGTCCGGAGCGGCCGCCATCTTGTCTCTCGGTAGGATCGAGAGACAAGAGGTGAAGAAAAACTAAGGGGGAAATTAATGAAAGGGGGCAAGGTAGGCCATCTTGTGTTTCGGTCAAATTTAATCACAAGATGGAGGAAAAACAATGTGGGAAATGGGTATAAGGGGGCATGGGAGACGTATCCTGACCTCCTAGGTTTTCTGAGGGTGGCTGAGGAGGCCCATATGTGCGAAAAAACGACATTTAAAAAAAAAAATTCGTCCTGTGCGCGAACCGGGTAGCGCTCCGGAAAGCGTAAATCGTGAAAATTAGTAAAAAAAAAGTTACATTTAAAATTTGTTTAGAGTGATCATAGTTAGGGTAGCTCTGAGAAGAGCTTTTGGGTATGTGGTAGATTTAGGTACTTATAAGTAGGTACCAATACATAGTCTAATTCAGGATGAAAACTCTGTTCCCCTCATCTGAGAAGTGAACTCCATCTCCTCTGTAGATATCTTGCATGTAGTAACGCAAGTTATTGTTGTAGATGGAGCCCATTCCATGGTCTCTCATGTAAGCTGAAACAGACTTATTTACATGCTTCCTCGATTTCTCAATTTCTGGACAAAATTGGTTGGACCACCTCCATTTCTGTCTTTGGCATATATTTGAATATACCAAGGCAGTTTGAGGAAAAAGTGCCATCAATTGCTCAAAGGTGTCCTTTAAAAGCATTTCCAGACCTACCCCAGTCAAAGTGCCCAAGTCATTTCCTCCACAGTGCACAATTAACAGGTCAGGTTTTGGCAAATGCAAAAAGGTTTTCACCAATGGTATCAATTGGTGACATCTTAATCCTCTGTGGCCAATCCAGTTGATTTCCACATTTTGTAAATTGAGGTTGTGTACATTTCTGTTATCAGCATACCTTTGAGCCCAGTGGATGTAACTATGTCCAACAATCCATACAGAAAACATGGTGAGAGGAGGTTCTGCTGCAGTCAGATGAAGTGTGGGAATGAAATGGCAGTTGAAACAGTAGGAGTTTGTAATGAAAAAAACTGTGGAGTTTCTGTGCTAATGATTCAGTAGCAGTGATTGGTGGATTTTGATTGCTGAAAACAGAAAGTTAGGGTGCATGGATGAGTTCTTTGAAAGATTTAATTTGAATGGTCAAGAAAAAATCATTTTATGAAAGATTGCACTGGATACGCAGGTGTACTGAGAGTTCAGAGTTCAATTGAAACATTGTTGTGTGAACTTGTAAACATGAGAGATCTTTCAGGAGGTGGTTGCTATGGAAAAAAGGCAGAAAGGGCAGAGGGGGGAAGGGTGTTGATTTGAAAAAAGTGAGGGAAGAGTTTTGATTGGGTGACATGAGAGATATGTGTGATGAATTACAGCATTTCTGTGCCTTTGTTGGTTGCAGCCTCTGGAGTGCATACCCTTTGCTCTGCTAAAGAAAAATTGGTGTGTGTCTGAGACTGTTTTGAAACTCAAAAAGTATTTGCTAAGGTGAGAAAAGATTCATTTAATTTAGATAGAGAATAGTATGCTTTAGGGAGAAAATTATGAAGAAAGTTGTGTATTTGAAATGTTGCTTTGTGTCAAGTGTTTTACAAATAGATTTTCTTTCTTTGAGTTACATAGCCATGTTAAAAGTGACGCAAAAGTGGTGCAAGGGCCTTAAAAATACGCTTTCATGTGTGTTAGGGCATTTTAAGTCAGTTTCCCATGAATCTGGGTGAATAATTTGTTTACTTGATGTGTTTAAAAACGTTTCTTGAAGTCAATTAGGTTTCTTGATATGTGCTGATAGAGTTTCATAGTCAAATGGTCGCAGGACTATTACGTCATAGCCCTCTCACCCTGGGCACAAGAAAATTGCTGGAACTCCAGCTCTGTCAATTTAAACGTGACTTCATTGTAGTTGCATATTTTTAAATGTATTTCTTCATCATAATCCAAAACTTTTTTGTAGAAGGATCATATATTCAATTATTTCTTTTTACATCGTTTGTTTGATTCCCAAATAAATCATATCCAATGCATTTCGGTGCATCTAGCACCTTCATCAGGGAAATCTGTGAATTAATTAAACAAAACAAAACTTGCTTTAGCCTGCATTATTTCATGAGATTCACGATATTAAACATTGCTAGCTTTTTATGTCTGACTTCGTTATTCTTCGAAAGTACGTGATTTAGTATGATACATGCTAACATATAAACCGGCAAACGCCGTGAAATGTTTTACAAAGATTGAATGGATACTTGTTCAGAGTTCGATGATACTATGTAACACTGCTAATGGTGTCGCGCTCTGATGTTATTGTGAAAGTTAACAGTGCCCTTTGATGTTAACGTGAAAGCTTCTGGGCTGCTCTATCGCTTGCAAATGTTTAAAACTATTACGCTGAAAATGCGGGACGCGGCTTACATTAACAAATGCTCGTGCTCTGAATTCTCACCTTGTAGATTGTGTAAACTGCTAGAGTGTTCCGCTTCCGCGGGCGTCGCGCTACGTCCTCTAATGGCGCCGGGATCAAATGTGTTCGTTTTTCTACCCACTGTTTAGCGCATGCGCATTACTATGCTAACTGTTTTTTTCACACAACTTTATTAACGCTGTCTGTGTGTTATGCTGGCAATTTACGTGAGCGTGACTGCGCGCCCTTACTATGTGATACCTGATAGGTTTTGAGAATGTATGAAACGCTTCATATAATGATGTAGGTCATAATCACAGTAATTTGTACATTTAGGCAAAACATATTTACAAGTAGCACACAAATTCTGTTCGATCATTAAGCCCATTGGGCTTCAGACTGTTCAGATAATAAATCCAATGATTCTCTCTTTTGAGTAGGTTTTTCTTATTGCTTGTGCCCTCAGTTTTAAGCACTGTTTCCAGTATGCAAGCTCGCAATTGACTTATGTGATGATGTTTCTCCTTAAAGTGGACGGCCACCGTTGATTTTGTTGATTCAGTTCTTATATTGCTTTTGTGTTCTGTGAGACGCGTTTTTAGTTTGCGTTCAGTGTGGCCTACATACACTGCGCCACAGGGGCATTTCAGCATGTATATCATGTTCATTGTGTCGCATGTCCCATTGACTCTTAACGGTATTTGAAACCCTTTCATGGGATGGGATATCACATTTCCCTTCATAATGTTGTGGCAGCTGCTACAATTCATGCATGGGATAGTTCCACGATAGGTACTTTGTGGAGGTCGCTCAATGGGGTGCTTCAACATTTCCCCTAGGTTCTTTCCTCTCGTGAATGCGAACAATGGTTCTTCTGAAAAGATCCCTTTAAAATCCACTTCCAATTTCAATATTTGCCAATGTTTCCTGATGATTTTCTTAAATTGAGTGCTCACATTAGAGTATTTGCTCACGCATGTTGTTCTTTTTGTGGGTTCTTTTGTTTTGTTCATTAGTGATTCCTCTATGCTTGTTTTTTGTGCTCTTGTCAATGCTGGTTGTATCGTTTGTTCAGGATATCCCCTATCCTGAAACCTTTTTGCCATGATTGTTAATTGTGCTTGACATTCTTGGGTTTCCGAGACCACTCTTCGTACCCTGAGGAACTGTGAATATGGCAGGTGTGTCTTCAGGGGTTGGGGGTGGTGGCTATCAAATTTCAATAAGTTATTCCTGTAAGTGGGTTTTCGATAAAGATTAGTTTGAAATTGATGCTCACTTCTGGTGATTTCTACGTCCAAAAACTGGATCTTGGTGGTGCTCATTTGCCACGTGAAGCTTATCCTTTCATTTCTGCTGTTCAATGTTTCCAATTCTTTACATAGAGTTTGATCGTCACCTTTCCAAATTAAAAAGATGTCGTCGATGAATGTTACATACATCGATAACTGAGTTGCCCATTCTTGACGTTGGTAGATGTGTAAGTTTTCAAAATCAGTCATAAACAAATTGGCATACGCCGGCGCGGCGCAATTGCCCATAGATGTTCCACTTCCTTGGATGAACCATCGTTGTTGATGTTCAAAGTAACTGTTCATGAGAGAAAACTCCATTAGTTCCATTAAGAATATTTGCAGGTCTTGATCATATGTGCTGTTCAATAAAGCTTTTTCAATAGCTTCCAGGCCTTCTTTATGTGGTATTGACGTATAAAGCGCCTTGACGTCGATGGTTACTATTGTTATCTTTTCTGATGTTGTCAAGCTATTCAATTTTTTCAAAAAGTCAGTAGTGTCCTTTATATATGAGGTAGATTTAAGCACTAATGGTTGCAAATATTTATCGATGAACTTCCCCACTGGTTCGTGGAGACTTCCCTTAGTAGAAACTATCGGGCGGCAAGGTGGATTGTTCAAATCTTTATGGACCTTAGGTACCATGTATATGACTGGGCTCTTGGGATTTTCCTGCGTTAGGTATTTACTGGTTTTGTCTGTTATGGTTCCCATATCTACTGCTTTTAACAGTATGTTGGACAAGGTTTTTCGAATTTCTTCCGTGGGGTTATACTCAATTTCCATGTATAGTGTCACATCTTCGATGTGCTCTTTAATCGCTGACTCATAGTAAGATTTATTCAAAATAACCATTGCCCCTCCCTTGTCTGCCTTTTGACACATGATTTTGTCATTTCTTGCCAGTGCTTGTATAGTTCCATACTCCTTGTTAGACATGTTCTTCTGTTTTGGAGTTTTCTTAGTGTTGACTTTTTCTATTTCTAGCTTACATAAGACTTCGAATAAGTCAATTGTCTTGTGGCTGATTGGTGGCATATAGGTACTTGTGGTTTTTAATCCTCTTAATTCATCGATTTTCTCTTGCTGGGGTTCCGTGAGGACGTTATCAAAGAAATGTCTGAGTCTTATTTTCCGTGTCAATTTGAATAAGCTCACCTCTAATTCCAATTTATTTGTGCGGGCTGTGGGGACAAATGACATCCCTTTTTGTAGCGTATCCATTTGAAATTTAGTGAGCCTTTCATCTGATATGTTGATAACCAAGTTTTTTTCTTCTAATGACCTTTCTTGTTCTTGTTTTTTTTGGACGTTGCTGTTCTCGTCTGTGGCGTCGTTTTGTCTATGTCTCTTGTTCTTTCTGAGTCCCCTCCGGGGTCTACTGTTTCTGTGGGGCCTCCTTCTAAAAAAGGACGCGATTCAGTTGATGGTCCCGCTTGTGCGGATGAATCTGGAGTTTTCCTACCTCGTTCTGTACGCCCGGGTCGTCTGTCTTCATCCGTGGAGGATGAATCCGTTTGAGAAGTGTATGTTTTTGTCTGGCGTCTTCTGGCATATACTTCAGCCCACGTGTACACTTCCTGTAACTTGTAACATGCATGAGCAAATACTCTAATGTAAGCACTCAATTTAAGAAAATCATCAGGAAACATTGGCAAATATTGAAATTGGAAGTGGATTTTAAAGGGATCTTTTCAGAAGAACCATTGTTCGCATTCACGAGAGGAAAGAACCTAGGGGAAATGTTGAAGCACCCCATTGAGCGACCTCCACAAAGTACCTATCGTGGAACTATCCCATGCATGAATTGTAGCAGCTGCCACAACATTATGAAGGGAAATGTGATATCCCATCCCATGAAAGGGTTTCAAATACCGTTAAGAGTCAATGGGACATGCGACACAATGAACATAATATACATGCTGAAATGCCCCTGTGGCGCAGTGTATGTAGGCCACACTGAACGCAAACTAAAAACGCGTCTCACAGAACACAAAAGCAATATAAGAACTGAATCAACAAAATCAACGGTGGCCGTCCACTTTAAGGAGAAACATCATCACATAAGTCAATTGCGAGCTTGCATACTGGAAACAGTGCTTAAAACTGAGGGCACAAGCAATAAGAAAAACCTACTCAAAAGAGAGAATCATTGGATTTATTATCTGAACAGTCTGAAGCCCAATGGGCTTAATGATCGAACAGAATTTTTGTGCTACTTGTAAATATGTTTTGCCTAAATGTACAAATTACTGTGATTATGACCTACATCATTATATGAAGTGTTTCATACATTCTCAAAACCTATCAGGTATCACATATTAAGGGCGCGCAGTCACGCTCACGTAAATTGCCAGCATAACACACAGACAGCGTTAATAAAGTTGTGTGAAAAAAAACAGTTAGCATAGTAATGCGCATGCGCTAAACAGTGGGTAGAAAAACGAACACATTTGATCCCGGCGCCATTAGAGGACGTAGCGCGACGCCCGCGGAAGCGGAACACTCTAGCAGTTTACACAATCTACAAGGTGAGAATTCAGAGCACGAGCATTTGTTAATGTAAGCCGCGTCCCGCATTTTCAGCGTAATAGTTTTAAACATTTGCAAGCGATAGAGCAGCCCAGAAACTTTCACGTTAACATCAAAGGGCACTGTTAACTTTCACGATAACATCAGAGCGCGACACCATTAGCAGTGTTACATAGTATCATCGAACTCTGAACAAATATCCATTCAATCTTTGTAAAACATTTCACGGCGTTTGCCGGTTTATATGTTAGCATGTATCATACTAAATCACGTACTTTCGAACAATAACGAAGTCAGACATAAAAAGCTAGCAATGTTTAATATCGTGAATCTCATGAAATAATGCAGGCTAAAGCAAGTTTTGTTTTGTTTAATTAATTCACAGATTTCCCTGATGAAGGTGCTAGATGCACCGAAATGCATTGGATATTATTTATTTGGGAATCAAACAAACGATGTAAAAAGAAATAATTGAATATATGATCCTTCTACAAAAAAGTTTTGGATTATGATGAAGAAATAAATTTAAAAATATGCAACTACAATGAAGTCACGTTTAAATTGACAGAGCTGGAGTTCCAGCAATTTTCTTGTGCCCAGGGTGAGAGGGCTATGACGTAATAGTCCTGCGACCATTTGATTATTCGATTACACTCAGGGAGGAGAGTGATACCCAGGGAGCACGGATAACTCAGTTAAGCAATATAGACTGTGCACATCCCACACTTTGAAGAGTTTCATAGTCAGCATGGACCATATTTACAAGGCCTTTGAGCCACGTTCACGTTATTTTCCCCACTTTAAAAGTGATTTTAAAGGTGGTGCAAGGTCCTTGAAAATACGCCCTCATGAGTGCTTTGCAAATTTAAGTCATTTCCCCGTGGTGCAAGGTCCTTGTAAATACGCCCCCATGTGTGTTTGGCAAATTTAAGTACTGACAGGGTGTGCTTGTACATAGGAGCTGTGTTGTGTTTTCAAATTATGACCAGAAAATCGTTTTTTTAAAAAAAGAAATGCTTTTTACATTCATGAGAACGTCAATATGGTGTCTGCTTCATTAAATAAAAATTTCACTTTCCACCATGAATATGAACACGTTTCTTGAAGTCATTAAGGTTTCACAATATGTTCTGCAAGAGTTTCATAGTGAACATGGGGGCAAATTTACAAAGCTTATGAGCCACATTCACGTCATTTTCCCCACGTTAAAAGTGACTTTAAAGGTGGTGCAAGGTCCTTGTAAATACGCCCTCATAAGTGCTGTGCAAATTTAAGTCATTTTGTTGCATACAGTCCTCATCTTCTGCGTACTCTTGGATATGCTAGACTACATCTGCACAATGAGATACCTAAGCTGAGGAAATACAGGTGATGTGATTGTGAAATGAGCAAAAATATTTGCACGTTTTTCAATTACATCACCTGTGTTTCCTAACATTACGAATCACATTGTGCAGATGAGGTTTAGGCTTGTCCAGGGAGACAGAGGAGGTCTGGCCTTTGTTCAAGAGTGCAGTGGACATGATTCACTTCATTGGTAGGCCTGCACATGTATTAACTCCTCTGTACTCTTCAACAATCCTAAATTTCATCGGTAACCCTGAGTAGGCCTCACCTCAAACAAACCTCTGGATAGGCCACACCTTATCGGCATCCTGAACCAATCATTTAAAATGTTAGGGGCAGATTTATGATGGCCGTATGCCTCTTTTGCGCCGCCGTTGCGTCACTTTTGTGACGCAGCAGCGGTGCAAAAGATGCACCATGTTGCAAGATAGGCCTCACTTCATCTGCAACAAGATACCGTCAGTTTAAACTGTATACATTTAGGACTGTCTAGGGGGCATGGAGAAGCTGAGGCTTCTGTAAGTGTCAAATTTGTTGCATACAGTGCTCACCTTCTGCGTACTCTTTGATATGCTAGACTACATCTGCACAATGAGATACCTAAGCAAAGGAAACACAGGTGATGTGATTGTGAAATGAGCAAAAATATTTGCACGTTTTTCAATTACATCACCTGTGTTTCCTAACATTACGAATCACATTGTGCAGATGAGGTTTAGGCCTGTCCAGGAAGACAGAGGAGGTCTGGCCTTTGTTCAAGAGTGCAGTGGACATGACTCACTTCGTTGGTAGGCCTGCACATGTATTATCTCCTCTGTACTCTTCAACAAGCCTAAATTTCATCTGCAACCCTGAGTAGGCCTCACCTCAAACAAACCTCTGGATAGGCCACACCATATCGGCATCCTGAACCAATCATTTAAAATGTTAGGGGCAGATTTATGATGGCTGTGCGCCTCTTTTGCGCCGCTGTTGCGTCACTTTTGTGACGCAGCAGCGGTGCAAAAGATGCACCATGTTGCAAGATAGGCCTCACTTTATCTGTAACAAGATACTGTCAGTTTAAACTGTATATATTTAGGACTGTGTAGGGGGAATGGAGAAGCTGAGGCTTCTGTAAGTGTCAAAGTTGTTGGATACAGTGCTCACCTTCTGCGTACTCTTTGATATGCTAGACTACATCTGCACAATGAGATACCTAAGCAAAGGAAACACAGGTGATGTGATTGTGAAATGAGCAAAAAAAATTGCACGTTTTTCAATTACATCACCTGTGTTTCCTAACATTACGAATCACATTGTGCAGATGAGGCTTAGGCCTGTCCAAGGAGACAGAGGAGGTCTGGCCTTTGTTCAAGAGTGCAGTGGACATGACTCACTTCATTGGTAGGCCTGCTCATGTATTATCTCCTCTGTACTCTTCAACAAGCCTAAACTTCATCTGCAACCCTGAGTAGGCCTCACCTCAAACAAACCTCTGGATAGGCCACACCTTATCGGCATCCTGAACCAATCATTTAAAATGTTAGGGGCAGATTTATGATGGCCGTGCGCCTCTTTTGCGCCGCCATTGCGTCACTTTTGTGACCCAGCGGCGGCGCAAAAGATGCGCCATGTTGCGACATATTTACAACTTGATGCATCTAGGCAGATGTGTCACGCTGTAAAGTCCTGCGCCACATGAAACCTGCATCAGGTTTCATGTGGGCGTTTTGTTGCAGGGTGGGCGTTCACTTGCATGAAAGCCCTGTAAAACTAACACAGTGAAATTTACAAGATTTCACTGAGTCAGCTTTATGGCATTGCTGAATCAAATTCTTACGCGTGTTTGACACAGGCATAAGGAGTGATGCACCATGCAATGTGTGGCTTGCCCCTGTGCATTGCAGGAGTCATGTCGCGCTTGCGACGTGATTCCTGCAATGCGCCGCTTTTGCGGCACAGATGCGTGACGCATCTGTGCTGTTTTTGCCCCATGGTGCTCCGCATTGTAAATGCGGCACACCATGGGTGGCAGAGCAGCGGCGCACGTTAACTGGTGCATCCCTGGGGATGCGCCAGTTAACATAAATCTGCCCCTTTACATTTAAGTATGAGCAGGGGACACTGAGTCGGTGAGGCTTAGCCAAGGTTAAGAAGAGATGAGTCCTGTTCACTGAAAACTTGGACATAGGCCTCACCTCCTCAGCATCGCTGGACATGGCTAAATAATATCTGCAAAATGTTACTCTTGTTTACCAATTTTACTATTATTGTCTCTGAGATTTGTCTCTTACTCTGCAACATCTCATTGTTGTTCTCTTTCTTTAAAGATAACGACAACATCAACCATGAGTGATAATGAGCAATCTGTTGATCTCGATCTTATCATTGAACTTGTCATTGAAACGTCAGTGAAGGTAGATCCCTTGGATGATTTATATCCTGTGGATGATGAAGAATATGATGAGGATGCTGATTTGTCAGAATCTTATGACATAGGGTGGGCAGCTGACCTGCTCGAGCCTACTACACTATAAAGACTTTTTTTAAAAAATGTAAGTTACAGGAAATGAAACGTAACCATGTTAACCATTTTATTTAAAATTAAATTCAACTTCAAAAACAGCTTGTGTGAAGTGTCTTTAATAAAATAGTGAAATATGCTAATAAAATTAGTTCAGATTCACATATAAAAGAGCACAGGTCAAATGTAGAAGCATTCCATTTCTTTGCTACTATTTCTGAGTTTTAAATTTGTCAATGCACTAAAAATTATTGTATGTAGAATTGACAACTATTGTGTTAATTTTTTGACGAATGTTATTGATTTACTGTTTGGTAATAGCGGTTAATGACATTTATTATTATATTTTACCACAGATTCAACGGCAGATCATTTCAAAATTACATCATGCCTTCGAGGCAAAGGAGGAGAAAGGCTACAAAACGTCAAACACAGCAGCTTACTACATGCTTGCAGCAGTCCTCTACAATAAAAAATCGTCAAGTAAGCAAAAAAGCTCCGGGTAAGACAACAAAATCTTTCCTAAGAAACATTTCCAGAAAAAGAAGTATCACTACAGAACATGTTTTAGTCCAGAAGGAGAGAGTCAATTTAAACAGGAAGGAAAGGCCCCTTAATAAAGTTAGTGGTAGAGCAGGAGAAAACTCTGTGAGTGCTGGTAGAAGGCACAATCAATTTAGGGACATTCGTACACGAATGTTCCGCAACAGGATAATTGTAAATTTGATGAAAAATGTAAAGAAAGGGCAACAGAAACTGGCTTTTTATAAGAAAAAAAAAAAGGTTGAGAAAATTATTGATCAGGCTTTGGAAGTGAAGCGAAAGTTATTTATTTTGGTAATCAATAGAATTAGGAAACTAAACAAGGCAATTTATGAATTAAAAACAATAGTAGATGGAAGAGAATAGTTAATCGTACAAATTTTTGTGAAGTATTTTCAGGAGAATGGATGCATAGTTCAAGTTGTGAGGCATTTTTTAATGAGGAGAGTTATTTCGAGGATAATGATTTGGTGCATGTAGTTGACACCAGTGGTCGAGCATATGAGGTGAAAGACGGTTGTCCAGTTGAAAAAGAAAAACTTGTGTCAACAGAGGCACAAGAGGTATTAGGTGATGAAGTTTTAGGGAGACGTCATAAGGGCCCAGTGTACACCTGGAAGTGTAGTAGTATTTGCAGTGTGCAACAGTGAGAGTAGTGATAGGTTTACATGGTCATTCACTGGCTTGTCTTTCCAGGAGAGTATGCCAGAGTGTTTTTCATCATTTCAGGATGCTAGCAGTCCATCATAATAAAGTGAGGAAATTAGTGAGAATGTTGTATTTTGCTAAGAGTCAAGCAATTAAGCTTAAACAATTAAGCAGTGCTCTTTTGCATGGTTCTGAAGTAAATGTGAAGAATATTTGTGAAGAAATTGAGTTTTGTTACTTTGCAAGTAAAGAGGAGAATGTTGAAATTGACCCAGAAGAAGAAGGTAATGTGGAAGAGAGTGTACAGATTTCCAGTACAGATCATTTTCAGAAGGAAATTGCCACGTTTCAGGTGAAATCAAGTGAGAGGCCTAATTTGACTTGTGTGTGTTGTCGACGCACTTATTATAAGAATCAGACTAAGTTAGTGGATTTATATGCAAAAAGTGAAAGGAAAAATAATAGTGAATGGACGGATTTCGCAACATACTTGATGGTAGAAAATTGTTTTGATTTGGGATTGGATCAACGTGTGTGTACTTATTGTTGTAACAAATTAAATCAAAACCGGATGCCTGCTAGAGCGGTTCATAATAATCTGGAATTGGTTGACATTCCTTCTGAATTTAAGGATTTAAATACTTACGAATCTATTTTGATTCAAAGTATCCATCCATTTCAGGCTATTGTAAGAATGGAGCCAAAGACAGGGAAATTGCCTCCATCAGATTTACAGAGAGGATTAAAGGGAAGAGTTGTTTATTTGCCTCTAGATTTGAAGAAAAACATTAATACAATTGGAGTAGAGAAAGTGGAAGAGGAACCTCTGGTTATCTTAGTTAATGGGGTTCCGACAAAGAGTAAGAAAATCTGGCAAGATTTAGTGGATGTTAGGAAAGTCAAAAAGGCAACATTGTATTTGATGAAAAACAATAAGTTTTACATGAATGTATGTGTTGCAGAAGAGGAAGTAAGTGAAGAAAAGGATAGCGATTTGTGTGCTGGACAAATTGAGAAAGTAGAAGCCTCTAAAAATGAAGAAATATATGAACATTATAGTGTTCATCCTTTGCATTCCAAGGAAGTTATGGGGAATGCTATTCAGTTGCTTCAAATGAAACAAGCCAAAGGGAGTCCCATTAGTGTTTGGGAGGAAAGTTTGGAAGCTCGGTGTTTCCCACAGCTATTTCCAACAGGTCAAGGAGGAAGATATGATGAGCGACCTGATCAAATTCCTGCTTCTGAATACCGGACTTTACGATTGTATGCAGAAGATCCTAGGTTTCGTCAATGCATTCCCTATTTGTTTCATCTACTGTTTGAAAGTGATCTGTCTGGACTGTCATATGCAGTGAACCACATCTTGAAAAGAGGTGTACAGATACAAAATATCTCGGCAAGTGACTTTATGGATAAAGTCAATGTGCAAGACAGTATTTTGGATTCTCACCTGATTAATCTCATGGCATGTCAGCGTGGTACTAATGAGTACTGGAACCGTCGTCATGGTGATTTAAAATGTATGCTGAGGAACTTAGGAACTCCCACATGGTTCCTCACTCTCAGCTGTGCTGAGTATGGCTGGGAAGACTTACTTGAATTTCTACGAGAGGCAAATGGAAACATTGAAAATATCGAATTCAAGACACCCGGAGAACTGTGCTCTTTAGATCCAGTGAATGTATGCAGGTACTTCGATCATAGATTTGAAGCTATGATGTCTTTCTTCATGAACAAGAAAAATCCACCTCTTGGAGAGGTGTTGGATTTCTTCTGGAGAAAGGAGTATCAAGCCAGAGGTGCTCCTCATATACATATGCTGCTATGGATCAAAGATGCACCCAAATTTGGAACAGATCCAGATGACTTAGTGATGAGTTTCATAGAACAGTATTCTACATGTGCTGTTCCAAAGACAAAGGAAGACAAAAGCCTAAGAGAACAAGTTTTACGCTTTCAAAGCCATCGTTGTGGAAAGTACTGTTGTCGTAAATTCAGAAACAAGGACAAGTTCTACACAAAATGTCGTTTCGGCTTTCCAAGACCGGTGATTTCTAAAGGAAGAGTGAACAGTTTGATGTCTTCACTGCGACATAATGTGACTAGGAAATCACCCAAAAATACATACAAATTGAAAAGAAACGAAGAGTCCAAGTACATCAACGACTACAACCCAGTGATTTTGTCCATGTGGAATGCTAACATGGATATACAGTTTGTGGCTGATAACTGTATGGCTGTGGCTCGGTATGTGACATCTTACATCACAAAAAAAGAAAAGACAGAATCGAAGGATATGTGGGAGGACATTTCCCATGAAAAGAGCCTCAGTAAGAAGTTGTACAGTTTCAGTCTGAAGATGTTGTCGCATCGAGAAATCGGAGCTTACGAATGTTCTGACCGGTTATCTTCAGCAAGTCTCTATTCCAAATCTAGGAGTATCATCTGGGCGAGTCTTGGTCTTGCTGCAACGCGTAATCGAGTTATGAAACCAGTACGGGAAATTGAGTATTTGGCGGAAAAGGAGCCAAACAGTACAGATATTTTGAAGACCAACATGTTGGATACATATTATCCAAATAGAAGCAGTCACCTCGAGAATGTTTGTCTGTATGAGGTTCTACAAAATTACATATTCAAGAGGAACATCAAAGAAGATATTGATAAAGGAGTGTATGCTGTAATTGGAAGTGAGGGATGTCTGGTCAAGCAAAGAAAATGCCAATTGGTAAATCATCGAAAATTGAGTGGCGAATCTCCTGAAAGAAAAGAGTTTTTCTATTTAGCTCTTTTGCAACTTTTCAAGCCTTGGCGTGCAGAAGAGGAACTGCTTGGAGATTTCCTCTGTTACGAAGACTCTTTCAATGCAGCCAAGGAGGCCATAGAATGTCCTGTTTTTCCAAAATATCTAGAAATGTTGAATGCGGAAATCGAGCAGGAAGCAACAATTGCAGCCGAGATTGCTAGAGACAGTTCTCAGGACAGTCAGAGTTCTGTTTCATTGAGTCAGGATCCACTAGGAGGACCAGTTATCGAAAATGAAGCTGCCACTGCCATGATTGAAGTGGAAAGAGCCATGGCACATGCTCAGGAGGATGCAGTTAACTTAGAAGATTTGGAAAGACAACTCAACGTTGAGCAGAGGAAAATATATGACGAAGTTACCAACCAAATTGATCATGGATTAAGTCATGAGAAGAAAGAGTGCTCATGTACGTCGTTGAAGCCTGTCCGACTGTACGTGAGTGGAGAAGCAGGAACAGGAAAAAGTTTCCTCATTAAAGCAATTTCATGTTATTTGCAGAAAAGGACTGAGTCATCGCTGTCTTGTGTTGTCACCGCTCCAACTGGACTGGCAGCACATAACATTAAAGGTATTACTTTGCATCATCTGCTGATGCTGCCAGTGGAGCATGATCACAAATTACAATACCACAAGTTATCTGGAGATGCTTGTTGTGAAGTTTCAAGAATATTGAGGAAAATGAAACTTCTTATCATTGACGAAGTAAGCATGGTTTCCAATGTCATGCTTGCCTTTGTGCATTTAAGAATGCAAGAAGTTCTTAAAACAGAGTATGATGTGTTATTTGGTGGCAAACACATCATTGTTTTCGGTGATCTTCTGCAGCTGACACCAGTGAAAGGACAACCAGTGTTTAAACTACTTACACATGAAGATACCAGGAAGTGCCTAGGGAGCATTGGCAACGTTAATATACGGTTAAACTTCAATTATGCTGAACTGCGTGAAAATATGCGTCAAGCGAAGGATGAAGATTATAAGAATATTCTACAAGATGTTAGAATCGGAAAAGTGACCGAGCATGGGAAAGAAGCTTTACATGCACGATTACTGTCAAATTTGTATCCAGAAGAAGACGTTCTGCTAGAGAATATTTTTCGGAAAATTACTGAGAAGAAATCTGGAATATGTTTGATGCCAACTCTTGCAGAATGTGCCATCTTCAACAACAAAATGTTGAATTTAGAAAACCAAGAGATTGTGAAACTGGAAGCTATTGACAGAATAGAGCATATTGGAGCAACAATTATGTTGTCTGAGAATTTGAAATCTAAATTGGATTCATTAGAGAAGACTATATCTAAAACTGCTGGTTTTGAAAAGACACTGAATGTGTGCTTAAATTGCCGTATCATTTTGAGAAGGAATTTACATGTTGAAAGAGGTCTGGTAAATGGATCAATGGGTAATGTTGTGGATTTTGAGAAATACAGAAATAGAGATGGAATTGAATTTTTAAAAATTAAATTTGATGGCATTGAGGAAGTACAGCTAATTGGTCGTTGCTCTGCTAGGTTTTTGCTCGTAAAAGACTTATATGTTCGCCGTAAGCAGTTTCCTGTTTGCTTGGCATATGCGGTGACAATCCATAAATCGCAAGGTTTAAGTGTAGACAGTGCATTGGTGAATATTGGCAGTTCTGTGTTCAAGGAGGGCATGGCATATGTGGCATTGTCACGAGTCAGAACTTTATCGGGATTGCACTTGATTGAGTGTGATGTCACAAACATTTGTGCGGATCTAGATTGTGTTAAGGAATACAATAGGTTAAGAAGAGAGTATGCGCCACATTTGCCTCAATATCCTTTGTTTGAGAAACGTGTGGTAGGCCGGAAACGAATAAATGTGACCAATAGTAGGGAGTTTGTAGCAAAAAGACGAAAAGTCGATTAACCCGAAATTATAAGCAGAAAGAAAATGGATTCTGTTGAAGATGTTGTTGGTTTTCAATTTGAAAATAGTTCTGGTGTCAACTGCTATGCTAATGTAGTGGTTATTGTTGTATTTTCTCTAGAAACTTTAAAAGAACAGATTGTGATCAATTCAGATCAAAGTTTTTGCTGTTTGTTGAATTCTGTGTTAGAGAAATATAGCACTGATAGAACAAAAATAGAAAGTGTGTCTGAAATTCGAAATCTGTTAGACAAATGTTCAGGTCAAACGCAATTCTCTCAAAATATTCAGCAAGATTGTCAGGAGTTTTTAATGTATATGCTTAATGTATTGCAAGATGAAGGTGTAGATGTAGATCATCTGTTTGGCCTTTCTTATCAATGGCAGCATGACTGCGAGAACTGTAGGGTATCAAGTACTACTAGTGTAGACTCAGAAAGATTTATATATTTAACTTTGCCAGACAGTAAATCAGTGTCCTTTAATAAGCTAGTAAAAGCAGCCGATCAAAACATGGAGTGTAGCCAATGTAAGTCTGCAATGCTGTCCACATTATTTATACGAACATATGGCCAGTATGTCATTTTAATGTTCCAACAATGTAGGCCTGATGGAACAAAATTGAGAACTTTAATAAAAAATGTTGTGGCTTCGCAGTTGTCAATATCAGGAAGGACTGTAACTGCAGCATTTATATATCATGACGGTCCTTCACCAACATCAGGACATTACACAGCTTATTTGAAGTCTGGAAATGGCTGGTCATTCTGCAATGATTCTGTTTTAACTTTGAAAAAAAGATTGCCTTTTGACCTTAAAAATTCTTACCTGGTGTTTTTACAACCAAAATTTTAGGGAGGGAATCTCGGGATTTGCTCTGAGGAATTTCAAGAGGTTCTAATAGCTCCTACACTATTTTGCCTTGAGGATAAGTGTAGTACAGAGTGAAAAGTTAATGTTGAACATGAGTGAGCAAGAAGGGTGAGATATTACTAGTACAGGATTGTGAAAGTGATCTTGGACGTTTTCTTTCTGAGAGTTGTGGAAAAAGAAAATGACGGGATTTGCTTAGAAGAATTCCAAGAGTTATAAATGGCTCTTACACTATTTGGCCTTGAGGAGAAGTGCGGTAGAGAGCGAGAAGTCATTTATTGTATGTAACATATTTGTCAAAACGATGGAGCTTTTCTTTCAGAAAGTGGTGGGCAGAAAATAATAACAGCACAACAGAGTATAAGCTGTTCATAGGACATCCTTCGACGTCATGGAAAGTAAGTTACTTTTGAGGAGTTCTGATTTCTGATTGGTTATGTTATATGGGTTTTTTAAACACAATCATTTTGATTGTGTTTTTTTTCCCCGCTGTTATATGATGAATACCTTCAACTCACTGTTTTTAGTGAAATTTGATACATTCTGAGAACAGCAAAAATAAACCATTTAACATGTATAATTAATTCTGTACTTTGTATTGTGAATTTTAATTTGTACTCAACTTGTCTCATGCTCACTCGTCTTTTACTACCTTCTATCCATGCTCTTTACATACTCACATTGCCTTTTGTTTTATTCTCTTTCACCCTTGTTCTCTAACTCCACTTATCTTTCAACCTTTCTTTCCCTATTCCAACTCTGCTTTTTTCTTTTCTCCCTTGCACCATTTTCCAGCTTTTAGACCCTCTGCTTCGCTTGTCTTTTCCATCTTTCCTCCCTTTGTTTTCTAAATTAAATATTTTTGGGTTCTCCTTTTTTGGTGCAATCAGTTAGTATAACTCACCCTCACTCATTTATCTTTCTTTGTTGCCTCACTCAGTCTGTATCTGACACTCTTTCCTTCACTTCCTCTGTCTCCTCTCTCCCTCACTCTCTTTTCCTTATTCACCCTTTCCTTATATAGTTTACCTTACTCACTTTCTTTTACTAGCTTACACAACTTCAATTTAGTTTTCTCTTCAATCCTTCTTTTCTGTCACTGAAAGTATCTTCCTTTTTTTTCTCTTATTAATTTACTCTATTACAATTTCTTTTTCTCTCTGTCTGTCTATCACCGTTTCTTTCTCTTTCTTTCTGCATGTTTATCTCTAACTTTATTTCTTTGTAAAATTGGATGATTTTCAATCTTTTCCCTTGTCTTTTCTAATTTATAAATACATGTTTTAATATTTTTCAAATTTTTGTTCTTTCTTTCACAGATTGAAAGTATAAAAATAACAAGTGACTAAGTTAATGACAATTATAAGGTAAGTGTTTTGTACTCTTTCCGTTACATCTCTATCACATTTGACTTCTGTTAGTTCCACTGCTTCATTTCTTTAACCCTCAGTTTCCTACCTTTGCTACTTCCCTCATTCCTTTTTCTATTACTTACTTACTCTACTCCTTCCACTCCTTTTCTCAGTCCCTTTGTTCCTCACTCCTGTTCACTCACTCCGTCTCTATTACTCTCACTGTCTCTGACTCATCAATCTTTCACTACTTGTTCATTATGCTTTCTCCCTGTAGTTCAAGCACACTATGTTATTTACATTTCTTTGCTGTTTCAAATATTCCTTTTCTGTCACTTCTTCTTTTCTGCTTTCTGTTGTTTCTCTCTGTTATTCCACATGTTTTAACCTTAGTCACTGTCATACATCTTGTTTTATTCCTATTTACTTTCGCTCACTGTTTTCTTAACACTTTCCCTTAGGGTTGTTCTTTTAGTCCGGTTCTATCCCTACCTCTCATTCCACATCCTTTACTGTTTTTCTTCTTAACCCCTCCCATGCTGATGACGGAACCGCTCCGTCATCAGCCGCGGTCGCGCTGTGCTGATGACGGAGCGGTTCCGTCATGGCCTGCCCAGCTCGATAGAACGCTCATGCGCGGCGCGAATTCTGCGCCTGCGCTGAGCATTCTATTGAGCGGGGCAGGCCGTGACGGAACCGCTCCGTCACGAGCACAGCTCAACCGACGCTGGTGACGGAGCGGTTCCGTCACCAGCATGCGGCCCCCGCGCGGCGGAATAGCCGCCGCAGTGAAGGGGTTAATTTGAACATTCACTCACATTCTCCAAGAAACTCTTGTTTATTATTCTTCTACTCTCCTTTTTTTCTTTCACTTCCTTATCAATTTTGTTTTTCGCAATTATACCCTCTTACATCTTTTCTTTGGTAAATAGATCTATTAAACAGTATCTCTGTGTTACTCCCTCTAGCTCTCTTTCTTTTAACATTACTCTCTGTTTCCTTCCCTTATACTCACTCTTCCTTTTTTTTTGTTACTTTTTTTTTTTGTTTCGCTTCCGGTTCGCGTACCGGCGCGCGAACCGGGAAGCGAATCAAAAGAAATAGAGGTTGCCAGAGTGCTAAACAGTCTAGCAATTTTTTATAAATGGGAGGTAGTTCTGAAAAGAACTTTTTTTTTATTGTTTTTGTTGTTTTATATTTTTTTTATTATTTTTCTGATTTTTTTAAAACTTTTTTTGTATTTTTTGAACGGTTTTATATTTTTTTAGTTTTTTTTGGGGGGGGAAACGAAAATCATTCATTATAAAGGGCTCAACAGGAGCAACAAAGAAAAAAAGGTAATTTACTTTCTGGGGCGTTTTGGACATTTATGATTTTCAATAGCTGTTTTGATTAAATTTATGCTACTCTCCCTATAGCAAAGTAATTTGCCGCTAAAAAGGCAGACTTGCTTCACGACCCCAAAGTTCATCTGAATGTTTGGGACCATCTCCCTCGCCTCTGATCCCGTCACTGCCTCTTCGTTTGATGTACTGGCCACAGGAGGGGGGTTTTCCTGCAGGTCACGTACCTGCTCAGCACTATAATTTATAGGTTGCCACCTCTCCATGTGCCGATGCATGGTGTAATTGCCATAGCTGTACTTCTTATCAGTCCCTCTGGACAGATCTTTTTTACAGATGAGACAGGTAACGTAGCTCCAAGAAACTCTTGTTTATTATTCTTCTACTCTCCTTTTTTTCTTTCACTTCCTTATCAATTTTGTTTTTCGCAATTATACCCTCTTACATCTTTTCTTTGGTAAATAGATCTATTAAACAGTATCTCTGTGTTACTCCCGCTAGCTCTCTTTCTTTTAACATTACTCTCTGTTTCCTTCCCTTATACTCACTCTTCCTTTTTTTTTTTACTTTTTTTTTCTGTTTCGCTTCCGGTTCGCGTACCGGCGCGCGAACCGGGAAGCAAATCAAAAGAAATAGAGGTTGCCAGAGTGCTAAACATTCTAGCAATTTTTTATAAATGGGAGGTAGTTCTGAAAAGAACTTTTTTTTTATTGTTTTTGTTGTTTTATATTTTTTTTATTATTTTTCTGATTTTTTTTTAACTTTTTTTGTATTTTTTGAACGGTTTTATATTTTTTTAGTTTTTTTTGGGGGGGGAAACGAAAATCATTCATTATAAAGGGCTCAACAGGAGCAACAAAGAAAAAAAGGTAATTTACTTTCTGGGGCGTTTTGGACATTTATGATTTTCAATAGCTGTTTTGATTAAATTTATGCTACTCTCCCTATAGCAAAGTAATTTGCCGCTAAAAAGGCAGACTTGCTTCACGACCCCAAAGTTCATCTGAATGTTTGGGACCATCTCCCTCGCCTCTGATCCCGTCACTGCCTCTTCGTTTGATGTACTGGCCACAGGAGGGGGGTTTTCCTGCAGGTCACGTACCTGCTCAGCACTATAATTTATAGGTTGCCACCTCTCCATGTGCCGATGCATGGTGTAATTGCCATAGCTGTACTTCTTATCAGTCCCTCTGGACAGATCTTTTTTACAGATGAGACAGGTAACGTAGCGGGCATTTACTTTTTTTTGGCCCCGGGGAACTGTGTAAAATTGCCAGATGTAATTTTCTTTCACATGGGACCTCCTTGGCTCTTCAGGCAAAAACTGCCTCCTCTCTTGCTCCTCTTCCTCTTCTTCCTCTTCTTCCTCCTCTTGATGAAGGATAACATGAGGAGGTGGTCCATCCTTTTTTGGTGGTGGTGGTGGCGGTGGATTGGCTCCAGCAGCTGCAGCTACAAGACTTGCCATTTTTGCAAATATTGAAAGTAGGTCTTCCTCTCACAAAGATGAAAGTCAGAGTGAGGAAAAAAGGAGGGGTTTTCATCATTTGGGAAAAAAAATAGTTCTAAACCAATGAAAAGTGTTATTTACAGGTCACATGACCTGTTATGCTTACGTTACGCGTCCCGCTCCGCGCCCCGGATCGCTTCCGGGGAGCTGCGCTTCGCGCCTCGGTTCGCGATTCGGAGCACTTCCGGGTGCGCTAACGCGGTGCGTCATAAGACGCATTACGCGGCAACGCGATAAGTCGCGCTTACGCGACGCGTCACGATGTTGTTTTGTAACGCGGCAGATGCGTTAACGGAACGTTTACCGGTTCGCGGACCGGGTCGCGGCAACAAATAGAGCTAACGGGAAGCTACCCGGTGCGCGGACCGGTAGCGAAACAAAAATATATATATATATATATATATACATAAAAAAATTATATTACATACATATAAAATATATTTTTCCTTTAAAAAAAGAATACATTTAACAGCTTTTAATATTTGCTATTAAAAAAACATTGAAATTCACTGAAAAAACCATAGGTTATAGACCATATATAGTTAGGAATTAGCATTTACAAAACCTTGAAAATTCACTGAAAAAACCATAGGTTATACACCATATATAGTTAGGAATTAGCATTTACAAAACCTTATTTTACTCACACAAAACCATTGAAATTTGCATATATAGTTAGTTGCACTAACTATATATCGCGCACCCGCAATCCACTGCTGATCATGTCACATATTACATCATTCATGACATGGTCAGTGACATCACTGATGACATCACTGATGACATCTCAAATGACATCACTGATGACATCACTGATGACATCTCAAATGACGTCACTGATGACATCGCTGATGACATCTCAAATGACATCACTGATGACATCACTGATGACATCTCATTTGACATTACTGATCACATCACTGATGACATCATTCATGTGATAATACGATGAACCTCTTCAGACTCTAATATAACCTTAGATACACCCAGTGTAAACAGACACTCACAGACTGTCACTCATCCATGAAGTTACACACACACCTAGTCAGTCATGCAAAGAATCAATCACACCTCCATTTTCCAAACTATACAGTTATACACACCTTACTTATTCAAACATATACTAACACATATTTACTCTCTTATACAATCCTGGATACAAGTTCACAATGATCCATGCAGCCACTCACACATTCACTAGCTGTTATGCACATTTATTTATATATGTCAACTCTCACATGTACTGTGTTTTATATATGTACTTACTTTGACATGTAGCACTGAGATATCCATTCACTCACCAATACACTGATGCACACAGTCAACCGCCCATACAGATGTTTCCACATGCACTTTTGAACCCATACATCTAGTGAATTAACTGCTCACACATCTATGCACAGAGTCATACACCTCCCAGCCACCCATACACACTCTCAGTCTCCCATACAAATACTTGGGCAACCAACCAATAACCCATATAGTTAATCATATAGCTAATGATTAACACATGCAGCAGTTTACAGAACAACAGACATAATGATGCACAAATTAAGACAGTTTAGTCACTAACCCATGCACTCATTGAGACACATTTAATCACTCACTCATACAGTCAGTATTGCACCTACTAAATCCTTCATCCAGACACTTATAAATCCACTCATTCTTCAATATGTAAGACATATTTTAACTTTACAGAAACATACAGTCACTGGATGTAGTCATCAGTGATGTCATCAGTGATTTCATTTGAGATATCATCAGTGATGTCATCAGTGAAGTCATTTGAGATGTCATCAGTGATGTCATCAGTGATGTCATTTAAGATGTCATCAGTGATGTCGTCAGTGATGTCACTGACCATGTCATGAATGATGTAATATGTGACATGATCAGCAGTGGATTGCGGGTGCGCGATATATAGTTAGTGCAACTAACTATATATGCGAATTTCAATGGTTTTGTGTGAGTAAAATAAGGTTTTGTAAATGCTAATTCCTAACTATATATGGTGTATAACCTATGGTTTTTTCAGTGAATATGTATATATATATATATTACCTACTGGCGGTCGCCAGTAGGTAGTTATAGGTCATAGTTAGGATTGTTTTCCATAGGCAATCCGTCCGCAACATTCTATTGGGAATAACTTTGGCGCCGGTGGACGAATCTTCGCGGATTTCTCAAAGAAGATGGCCCGCTCCGCTCTGCTCCTTCCCTGAAAGTTTGGGGGGAATTTGTCAAGCGGGAGTTGAGATAAAAGGGGGTCCCAAAACGTGTTTTACCCATGTTAATTTCCATGGGGCGGTTGGACTCACTTTTAGCCCGAATGGCTGTATGGATTTCCACCAAACTTGGCAAAATTGTAGGGACTGGTAGCCCGATGTGCCTTTGCTATGTCTCAAGATATGTGCTCCAGTGGATTTTGAGTAATTGAGGTTCAAAAAAATATATATATCTATAAGCGCGCCCCGGTACGCGCACCGGGGCGCGTACCAGTGCGCTACGCGAGATCGCGAGCGGAAAGCTGATTGGCTCTTGGGTGTCTGTCAACATTCCAAACAGTCCGGAGTGGCCGCCATGTTGTGTCTCGGTTGGATCGAGACACAAGAGGTGGCAAAAACAAAGGGGGAAATTACCAAAAGGGGGCAGGATAGACCCCCCTGACCCCCTAGGTTTGATGTGGGGGCCATAAAAGGGCCCCGCAGGGCAAAAAAAAAATATATATTTTTTTTGATTTGCGCGGGGGAGCGCCCGGTACGTGCACCGGGGAGCGTACCGGGGAGCGTACCATGGGGAAAAAAGAATGACAGATTTTTTTTAAAAATTGGAGGTAGTTCTAAAAAGAACTGTTTTTTTACTCTTTTTGTTGTTTTATATTTTTTTATGGTTTTTTGGAACATTTTTTACTTTTTTTGGCTTTTATGAACAATTTCATAATTTGTTTGTAATTTTTATGGGGACAAACAAAAAACAGGGAATTGTAAACAACTAAACAGGAGCAAAAAAAAACAGGAAAAAATTAAGGTTTCTTTAGGCACTTGTGGTTGTCTCCAGCACAGTTGATGAGTTTAATACTTTGCTCTCCATAGGTAATTGTTGTTCCACAAAATGTACAAACTATTTTGAATTCTTCAAACTTGGGTTGGATGTTTGGGACCATCTCCCTTGTCTCTGGACCCGATGGAGTGGGTTGTTTACTTTGGGAGGTGCTGGAAGAAGATTGGGGAGGGTTTCTGGTCATTTCTCTGACCTCTGCCACAGCATAGTTGTTTGGATGCCAGCGTTGCATGTGGCGAATCATGGTGTTGTTGCCAAAAGAGTATTTTTGGCAGGGTTCCCCCTGGAAAGTACCCTGCCACAGATCAGACAAGTAACCTTTGGCGCATTTACTTTCTTGAGGTCCTTTGGGATTTTAAAAAACTCCCAGACAATGTGCTCCTTTGGCTTATAGGGGGTAGTATGTTCAGGCAGGAACTGCCTCTCCTCCTCATCCTCCCCCTCCTCCTCTTCTTCTTCACCACCAATGTGTTGTTGTGGTGGTCCTTATGGTGGTGGTGGTGGTGGTGCAGATGCTCCTGCTGCTGCTACTACTGAGCCATTTCTCAATGAATAGAAACAGGTCTTCCTCACTCAAAGAACAAAGTGAGAATGAGGAAAAAAGGTGGGGGCTTTCATCATTTGGAAAACAAAACTGTTCTGAACCAATGAAAAGTGAGTGAGTAAGTGAGTAAATTGTTATTGTATATAGTTAATTAAAACCTTTACAATATTGTTCATATAAAAAAGCAACTTTTACTTAAAAGTATAAGTGTACAAACTAGAGATACATTAAAATAGAGAAACTTTCTAAAATGTCTGTGTACATAGTGATTTTGCAGTTGTACTTGCACTTCGCACAGTCGGATTTGGACCTTTGCCGTCCTTTACCTCAGTGTTCATGATTAGCTGAAGTGCCTTTTGGCAAAATCTAGCGGCCCTACAAGCTGTCTGCAGTTTGTAGCTGTTCAGGGCTAGCATGACGGCCGGGCGGCATGATCTAATTTGAGAAAGACGAAAAACATGAAGTAGGTAATAACGTCTCAGACTTGTTAAAGATGGGCAAATACACAATATGTGCATCAAGGATTCTTCCATTTCCCCACATAGTCTACAGAAGGGTGTCGGCCATCTTTGCTTCCATGCAGGTGTGTGATTTTTTAATATGGTGGTTCCCAGACGTAATTTTAAAAGTATTTTTTGAGCAGCTGGGGATATATGGTTGATTAAATATGGTTGTGGCTCTGGCTTCCCATATGTGCCCAACACAGTCCATCCATGTTTTTTATTTGCTGTGTCAGCTTTATCTGCTGTCCATGATATTTGCTTTGCTGCTGCGTTAGTCTCTTTTTTAAACGCCACAAATGATTGATTTGTGTTCCATGCCTTTTCCATATTAAGGCTCGAGACGGCGTTCTCCCATACCATTTTCCATGAGTTTTTTGTCTTTTTCTGGTTATTTATCTCAGTCCAACAAAGGCCCATAAGGGGGTCCTCTTCAGCAGCTCTTAGTTTCCAGCATGTTTTTAATATGGCTGCTTGTCTAATTTGGTGCTGGTTTAGTAGACCGAATTCTAAGAGGATCTGGGATTGAGATACGAACCTCGGAATATGAAAGATGTATTTGAACAACTCTGATTGTTGTGTGTTCAAAAAGTTAGCATCTTTTCCCTTGTACAACTCCGATCCATACGTGAGAGATGGGAGAAATTTTGCAGATATTATCTTCAACAAATGCGAATTGGATGGACAATTCATTTTTCTTTTTAACAAGTTTAGGGCGAAGCGAAGTTTGATAGCCTGTGCCTTTCTGTAAGACTGATGATCTTTCAGCGACCACCTAGCATCGATTACAACTCCCAAGTATTTGTACGTGGAGGTCTGCTCTAATGTGTTGCCTGCAATTTGCCATTTAAAGGATTTCCTCCCTGGCCGAGCGGCAAAACAGACAATCTTCGTTTTTTTATAATTAGTTTGGAGCCCTTGTGCACAGATGTAATCGTTGAGCTTTGTGATGGAACGTTGAAGGCCCAACAGGGTCTGACTGCAGAGTACGATGTCATCTGCGTACTGTATGCTCCTGATTTTGTGGTTGGCTAGCTTTGGTGGATCACTTTCTGTTTCCGCAATGCACTTGTCCAGGTCCGCTGTGAAAATATTAAACAGCGTTGGTGCCAATACACAGCCCTGTTTGAGGCCAACATGGGTGAAGATTTTACCTGTCGTTCTATCGCCGTTGGCTAGTTTTATTCTAACCCAGGTATTCGAGTATAGGTTTATAATGGCCGACAGCAGCTTTGTTGTTATTCCCCAGTTGGCCATCTTTCGCCATAGTGCCTCCCTCAGAACTGTGTTGAACGCTGCTTTGAGGTCTACAAAGCATGTGTACAGTTTCGCTGAGTTTTCCCTACTTTTTTCCACCATGAGATTTAGCGCCAGCAGGTTGCATGATGTACTGGTTCCTGGCCTGAATCCTGTCTGCGTGATCGGCAGAATCTTGTTCGCACTCACCCAATCTTCCAGGTCCATCAGAAGATTCGAGGCATAGATTTTGGCCTCGACATCTATGAGTGCAATGAGGCGGTAATTGCCTGGGTCGGACCTTGAGCCTGCCTTAAAAATAGGATGTAAAATGCTGCCTCTCCATGACTCGGGAATGCTTCCGGTTTGAAATACATCATTATATAGCGGGGTGAGGTATTCTGCCCAAAACTGTTGGTCTTGTTTGAACAAACCGTTCGGTAGGCCATTTGGGCCTGGGGCGCCTTTGGACCTGAAGTTTTTAAGGGCCATTGCTACCTGAGATGGCGTTATCCAGTTTCCATATGATTTTGGCTCCACTTCTTGGGTATTTATTAGTAGCGAAGTCTGCTGGTCAGTGCACCAAGCCGGGATATATTTCCTTTGGGCTTGCTCAATGTGTTGTATCCAATCGCCCTCGAGAATGTTTGCATTGAAGACCTGTGCCACTCCATTTGCCAATTTGTTAATTTCAGCCCAAAATTTCCCGTTGTTATTAGATTTACTAGATGCTAGTAGTGATTGCCAGATGTCATTTTGGTATTTCGCTTTTTCTAACCACACTTCTTTTTTGTAGGTTTGTCTCAAGCTATAAATTTGTTTGCCAATATCTTCACCCTTTGTCTTGGCTATTGCATGTAGCTTTCTGATTTCTCGATTGAATGACCTTTTCTTACGCAATATTGGTCCAAAAGGCACATGCGGTGATTTTCCAGTTTTACTTTTAATGATTTGGGTTGGAGTCGAAAATATCTCCATTAAATTTGTGATCAGATTTTCCCAGTTGTCCCGGAGGGCGGATGCATCTGCTTCGGACACTTCAGTGTGTACTTTTTTCACGTACATCATTATTTCTTTGAAGTTGTTGCCATTCCAAACTAGTCTCTTAAGATTGTAGAGACTTGGAGGTTCGATCAGTGCTTTGCATGCGGTGGCCCTTTTGTATTGGACACTGAATTCGAAAGCTTGTAGGCTGTGGTCGCTCTCCAGTTTGTGGATGATTTTGAAACTCACAATAGTTTGCAGGGTCTCTAAGTCCACCATAGTGTAATCCAGCACTGATTGTGCCTGTTTAGCAATTCTAGTGGGGGCCGCTGGTTGATCTTGTGGAAACCGGCCGTTCAAAGCAATCATTCCGACCTCGGCAAACATTGATGCACACTGTAGACCGAACTTATCCTTTTTCCGGTGATTTGTAATGATGCTTGGGATGAATCTACCATTCCATTTGTTATGAGTCATGGTTTGGGCCTGGTCCTTTTCAAGCAAGAACATGTTTAAATCGCCTGACACAACCAGCCCTGCCTGTGGGGAGACAGATTGCATAGATTTGATGAAGGCTTTGAGAATCAAAATCTTTTCCACTTTGTTCCTAGAATCTGGATGTAAATATACGTTACAGATTATCATTGGCGAGGAATTTTGCGCACTCTGTGTGCTTTTGCAGGGGTCTTTCTTTATATGAAAAGTGTTATTTTCAGGTCACATGACCCGGGCTTTCATCATTTGGAAACCAAAACTGTTCTGAACCAATAAAAAGTGTTATTTTCAGGTCACATGACCCGACGCGCTTACGCTACGTGCCCGGGTACGAGCCCCGGGGTGCGTAGCGTAAGTGCATCAGGCGCTTACGTTGCGCGATCGTATGCGCTTGGGCGCTTCCAGGTGCGCTTACGCCGTGCGTCATAAGACGCATCTCGCGGCTACGCGATACGTCACGATGTTGTTTTCATTCGCGGCAATAGCGCTAACGGGACGCTCACCGGTACGCGCACCGGGGCGCTCCACTACTGCGCTTACCGGTGCGCTCACCGGTACGCGCACCGGGAGCGCTCCAGGGCAAAAACAAAAAAAAAGGGAAAAATATGCATCAAAAAAATAGTTTTACATAAATATACAATATAAAATTCATTATAAAAAATATTATATTTCATAGCTATAGAGATTTGCTATTAAAAAACCTTTGAAATTCACTGAAAAAACATAGGTTTGAGGCCCTATATATAGTTAGGAATTAGCATTTAAAAAACCTATGAAATTGACAGAAAAAAACATAGGTTTTACACCAGTTATAGTTAGGAATTAGCATTTTAAAAAACTATTAAATTCACTGAAAAAACCATAGGTTTCACACCAGTTATAGTTAGCTGGAAATTTTACTCTTATAAAATCATTGAAATTCCCACGTTATAGTTAGTTGGACTCACTATAACTTGCGCGTGCAATGCACTGCTGATGACGTCACTCATTACATCACTCATGACATCCTCCCCTACCACCTTAGGTCACCTTAAGCGCCTACCGCAATTAGAAAGGATTAACTTCTTATTGGGGAGGTCTGCATTCAGAGTAATGTTAAGTGTTATATAGTTAGTTCTACTAATTATAACTCACTCCCCTGCAATGCACTGCTGATGCGGTCACATATTACATCACTCATGACATGAGTGATTAAAAATATCTTACTGAATGCATGGGTTCGTGACTAAACTGTGTGAACGTCTGTATCCATATGTCTTTTGGTGTGCAACCGGCTACTTGGGTTTGTGAATAGCTACATGAGTGTCTATATGTGTTATTGATTGGTTGTCTGAGTATCTGTATGGGCGCCTGAGTGTTTATGTTGGTTGGGTGTGTGTGACTCTGTGCATAGATGTGTGAGTGGGTGATTCACTGGGTGCATGGTTTCAAGAGTGCATCTGTGATGGACTATGGGTGGGTGACTATGTGTATGGTCATGTTAGTCAGTGAATGCATATCTCAGTTGTACATGTGTGAGTAACTACACATGCGAAAGGCAGTATATATGTGTGTTGGAGTACATAAATGGCTATAGTGTGTGATTCTGAGAGTGGCTGTATGGATGGGTGTGTGCTTGTATCAGTGATTGTATAAGAGCATAAGAATGTGCTAGTATTTGTGTGATTATTTGAGCTGGTGTGTGTATAACTGTACAGGTGAGTAAATGGCAGTGTGATTAATTATTTGCATGACTGACTAGGTATGTGAGTACCTCTATGGATGAGTGGTGGTGTGTGAGTGTTTACATAGGTGTATGAGTGCATATGATAGTCCTGTACTGAGTGACCATACGAGTGACTGTACAGGTGAGTGAGTGGATATGTGTGTAAACCTAAGAATCAGTGAGTGTGTATGTAGTTATTGCTGTTGGAGTGTCTATGGTTTTGAGAATGGCAGTCTGTAATTTAGAGTGGGTGTATCAAAGGTTATATTAGGGTGTGAGAAGATGCATCAATTTATCACATGGATGATGTCATCAGTGATGTCATTTGAGAAGTCATCAGTGATGTCATTTGAGATGTCATCAGTGATGTCACTGACCATGTCATGAGTGATGTAATATGTGACATCATCAGCAGAGCATTGCAGGGGCGCGAGTTATAGTTAGCAGAACTAAGTATAACAGAGGAATTTCTATGGATTTGTATGAGTGAAATGTCCAGCTAACTATGAAACGCCTGAAACCTTTGTTTTTTTCAGTGAATTTCTAAGGTTTTTTTAAATGCTAATTTCTAACTATAACGTGCCTGAAACCTATGTTTTTTTCAGTGAATATATATATATATATATATATATTCACTAAAAAAACATAAGTTTTAGTCACATTATAGTTCGAAATTAGCATTTAGAAAACCTTAGAAATTTACTGAAAAAAATATAGGTTTCAGGGACGTTATAGTTAGAAATGAGCATTTAAAAAAACCTTAGAAATTCACTGAAAAAACCATAGGTTTCAGGGACCTTATAGTTAGTTGGACATTTAACTCATAGAAAATTATGGAAATTCCCCTGTTATAGTTAGTTGAGTTAACTATAATTCGCCCCCCCACAATGTTCTGCTGATGATGTCACATATTACATCATTCATTACATGGTCAGTGACATTACTGATGACATCTCAAATTACATTACTGATTACATCATCCAGTGACTATGTGTTTCTATAAAATATAAATATGTTTTATATATATATTCACTGAAAAAACCATAGGTTATAGACCATATATAGTTAGGAATTAGCATTTACAAAACCTTGAAAATTCACTGAAAAAACCATAGGTTATAGACCATATATAGTTAGGAATTAGCATTTAAAAAACCTTATTTTACTCACACAAAACCATTGAAATTCCATATATAGTTAGTTGCACTAACTATATATCGCGCACCCGCAATCCACTGCTGATCATGTCACATATTACATCATTCATGACATGGTCAGTGACATCACTGATGACATCACTGATGACATCTCAAATGACATCACTGATGACATCACTGATGACATCTCAAATGACATCACTGATGACATCACTGATGACATCTCAAATGACATCACTGATGACTACATCCAGTGACTGTATAATTCTGTAAAGTTAAAATATGTCTTACATATTGAAGAATGAGTGGATGTATAAGTGTCTTGATGAAGGATTTAGTAGGGGCATGGCTGACTGTATGAGTGACTGATTAAATGTGTCTCACTGAGTGCATGGGTTAGTGACTAAACTGTCTTAATTTGTGCATCATTATGTCTGTTGTTCTGTAAACTGCTGCATGTGTTGATCATTAGCTATATGATTAACTGTATGGGTTATTGATTGGTTGCCCAAGCATTTGTATGGGAGACTGAGTGTGTGTCTGGGTGGCTGGGAGGTGTATGACTCTCTTCATAGATGTGTGAGCAGTTGATTGACTAGATGTATGGGTTCAAAAGTGCATGTGGAAACAGCTGTGTGGGCGGTTGACTGTGTGCATGAGTGTATTGGTGAGTGAATGGATATCTCAGTGCTACATGTCAAAGTAAGTACATATGTAAAACACAGTACATGTGAGAGTTGACATATATAAATAACTGTGCATAAGAGCCAGTGAATGTGTGAGTGGCTGTATGGATCATTGTGAACTTGTATCCAGGATTCTATAAGTGAGTAAATATGTTTTAGTATATGTTTGAATAAGTAAGGTGTGTATAACTGTATAGTTGAGGAAATGGAGGTGTGGTTGATTCTTTGCATGACTGACTAAGTGTCTGAGTAACTCCATGGATGAGTGACAGTCTATGAGTGTCTGTTTACACTGAGTGTATCTAAGGTTATATTAGAGTCTGAAGAGGTTCATCTTATTATCACATGAATGATGTCATCAGTGATGTGATCAGTAATGTCAAATGAGATGTCATCAGTGATGTCATTTGAGATGTCATCAGTGATGTCATCAGTGATGTCATTTGAGATGTCATCAGTGATGTCATCAGTGATGTCATTTGAGATGTCATCAGTGATGTCATCAGTGATGTCACTGACCATGTCATGAATGATGTAATATGTGACATGATCAGCAGTGGATTGCGGGTGCGCGATATATAGTTAGTGCAACTAACTATATATGGAATTTCAATGGTTTTGTGTGAGTAAAATAAGGTTTTTTAAATGCTAATTCCTAACTATATATGGTCTATAACCTATGGTTTTTTCAGTGAATTTTCAAGGTTTTGTAAATGCTAATTCCTAACTATATATGGTCTATAACCTATGGTTTTTTCAGTGAATTTCAATGGTTTTTTAATAGCAAATATCATAAGCTGTCGAATGTCAAGTACGTGGTAAGTGAAAACATTTTCGTGTTTATGCACACTGATCTGCTTTGAATGGTGCCCCCCCCTCATTTCTATTAGGAGTACTCTCTCTTTGCAGATAGTGAAAGGTAGTTAACGCAGGCCTTTGCCCCCGTTGTAATCCGTCGTGCCTGCTTCTCTCTCCATTTGATTGATTGTTATCCAAGTATTTACTGTTTTAGAATTAGTTCTCTTTGGTTCATTCTCTATTTACAAACAAACACAGAGTCGCAATACTCTGTTTAGTCTTTGCAGATAACGAAAAATCGTGTAAAAAAAAAGAAAAGGAATCGAGCAAAATCAGTAGGCCACTAATGGGATCTCTTTTTGACCTCGCTAAAATAGAAACATTAGGAACAACCCCTCATGACAAATACAAAACTAGTGAGATGAACTGAACTCCACACAATGATGGCTGCAAAACAGCTCGGCTCCGCCACCCACCCCGCCCAAAATAACGATAAAGAGCGGCTGCCATGATTGGTTGCGGAATGGCCACGACGGAGCTACGAAATGGTGCTGCTCTCATGCTAACCCCAGCTTCAGTCTGAAACATCCAGAAACACTGTAGACTACCAATTCGATCAGTTCCGGTAGCGCCCCAATGTAACCTGGTAGAGAAGAACTAGCCCTCCCCTCTTTGACTGATGGTTCTTGTTGCCTGTCCCTTCTGTTGTCATTTAACAGAACTATTTAGCCTGCTGAAAGGGGTTGTGTTCCGACCGCTGGTTGGTGGAGACATTTTGACTATATTCTGGACCTGCGTTGACGCGTAATGCGTCATATGACGCGCCGCGTTAGCGCATCCGGAAGTCATCCGGGGCGCGCAGCGCGTAACGTAAGCATAACAAGTCATGTGACTTGTTAATAAAACTTTTCATTGGTTCATTTTACTTTTCTTATTGTAATGATGAAAGGCTTGGTCATATGACCTAAAAATTACGCTTTTCATTACTTCCGAACATTATTTTTTCTTAAATATATGTTATAATGTTCCAGGCTAATGTACTTTCCCGGAAATTTTACAACTGTCCTGCAAGTAAAATATATTCTTTTTTCGAGAAAAAGAGCGTTTCTTCGTCCCATGACGGAGCCGTTGAGCAAAAGAGGGTCGACCTGCTGTCTTAGTCGCCGATACGCCTGAATATGAGATTCTTATTGATCACTTTATGTTGCAGGAATAGAAAACACAACAGCCCTTGACCATTTATCTTTACTGCGTTCCTTCGTATTATACCTTTTACCCTTCATGTAATTGGTCTGCTTTATTTCACTTGCCTTTTAATGATTCTAAAACAGTGACTATTATTAAAAACTTTACCAATGTATATACTACTACCATGTTTTCTTTTAAAAACCTTTATTGTGAAAATTTCATTATACAAATACGAGCCTATAACCACGTGGGCCTGCCACGGAGCAAACTGTAATCGTATATGATGAATAGACATTTACACTGTAGAGGAACGTAACGGGCGGGCCATTAGGTTGCAAGAACTAAGGTGTCTAACAGTTACGGAATCGGTGGACGTACATTTTATAATTAAAATACGACAGGGCCAGTTACAATAAAATTATCTAGATATACATTTGCGGGCAAGTACCATGGGTGACGTTAATTCGAACTTTCAACAGTACAGTAATCAATAACACATCAGAACTTAATATCAATAGGGATGTCGAAATATTCAATCAATTCTCGTCCCCGCCCGCCATGTGCTTCAAAACTGCATACGTATCTCGTGATTTCAAGGTTCTGCAACCAGTACACAACAAGGAGTTACGAGTCCCATTTATTCCGGCGCCATTTTGGGCGAGGACGGGCAGGTCCAGGATATAGTCAAAATGTCTCTACCAACCATCGACTATGATGATGTTCATATGCTGTATTTATTAGAGTAACACTCATCTGTCCACATGAAATTAATTTGCCACAATCTAAACATGTCATTTTAATCTTTCCAAAGTTCTTCTAAATATTTGGGACCGTTTCCCTTGCCTCTGAAGCTCTCAGTGCCACTTCTTTGATGAATGTACTAGCAGGTCAGGGGTTCTCCTCCAAATCTCTCTTTGATGCAGCACTATAATTAATTGGTGCCACCTCTCCATATGACGATGCATGGTATAGTTACCACAACTATATTTTTTTTCGGTTCCTCTGGAGAGTTCATCGTGGCAGATGAAGCGTGTAACGTACCGGGCATTTACCTTTTTTTGCATGTACAGGAAAGGAAAAAAAAATCGAGCGTCCGAGTTCTAAGGTGTCCCAGGGCCATTTTAGTGGACCAGGCCCAAATCCAAAGAACAGGCCGCCATTTTGAGAGTCCTCTTGCAGCTGCCTGTCGCTGTAGCATCAAGAGCAGCCGAAACTCAGCTGAATGGCAACTGAAACGGTAAAGGGGCGCCCCACTACAGCAGACGAGCCTCCACCTAGGAAGGCCCATTCACGCCGGCTCCCCCCCCCCTTCGGGCACCCCACGCCGTTATTCGGAGCAGTATTGTAGGATGGCCACACCAGTGCGGCAACTTGCTAGACATCACCTCGGTGGTAACCGAATCTCAACGCCTTGTGGTGTCTTCTATTCAGAAAACATTGTTATGCTGCCTTCGACCTATTCGCCGCAAGTGCGCACACAACTCAACTGCATAGCTTGCTAGACACCACCTCGGTGCCATCCGGATCTTGGAATGTCAGCGCCTTTTGGTGTCTTCTCTTCAGAAAATATTGTTGCGCTGCCTTTGGCCCCATTCGCACATCAGTCCGCTACTGACGCCATCTCACAGGCTAATGGGGCGCCCCACGCCGACTTTCAGCATTGTAGGATGACCACACCAGTACAGCAACTTGCTAGACATCACCTCGGTGCCATCCGGAACTCGGCGCCCCACTGCAGATGAAGTGCCTCTCAACTATGAAACCACCACAGTGACATCCGGATCTTGGCGCGTTGTGCTGCCTTCGGCCTATTCGCACATCGGTCCGCTACTGACGCCATCTCACAGGCTAATAGGGGGACCCACGTCGAGTTTCAGCATTGTAGGATGACCACACCAGTACAGCAACTTGCTAGACATCACCTCGGTGCCATCCGAATCTTGGCATCTCAACGCCTAGTGGTATCTTCCATACAGAAAATATTGTTACGCTGCCTTTGGCCCCATTCGCACATCAGTCCGCAACTTAGACATCACCTCGGTGCCATCCGGATCTTGGCATCTCAGCGCCTTGTGGTGTCAGTCAGAAAATATTGTTGCGCTGCCTTTGGCCCCATTCGCACATCAGTCCGCTACTGACACCATCTCACAGGCCAACAGGGCGCCCCACGCCGACTTTTACCATTGTACGATGGCCACACCAGTGCCACAACTTGCTAGACACCACCTCGGTGCCATCCGGATCTTGGCATCTCAGCGCCTTGTGGTGTCTTCAAATCAGAAAATATTGTTGCGCTGCCTTTGGCCCCATTCGCACATCGGTCCGCTACTGATGCCATCTCACAGGCCAACGGGGCGCCCCACGCCGACTTTCAACATTGTAGGATGGCCACAGAAGTGCGACAACTTACTAGACACCACCTCGGTGCCATCCGGATCTTGGCGCGTTGTGCTGCCTTCGGCCTATTCGCACATCGGTCCGCTACTGACGCAAACTCACAGGCCAACGGGGCGCCCCACGCCGACTTTCAGCATTGTAGGATGGCCACACCAGTGCACCTTACTAGACACCACCTCGGTGCCATCCGGATCTTGACGCGTAGTGAAGCTGCAGCAGCTGCAAATAAGCTTCAGACAGTGTTACAACCGCTGCTCAGAACTCTCAACTATGACACCACCTCGGTGCCATCCGGATCTTGGCATCTCAGCGCCTTGTGGTGTCAGTCAGAAACTATTGTTGCGCTGCCTTTGGCCCCATTCGCACATCGGTCCGCTACTGACGCAAACTCACAGGCCAACGGGGCGCCCCACGCCGACTTTAAGCATTGTAGGATGGCCACACCAGTGCGGCAACTTGCTACACACCACCTCGGTGCCATCCGGATCTTGGCATTTCAGCGCCTAGTGGTGTCTTCTATTCCGAAAATATTGTTGCGCTGCCTTCGGCCCCATTCACACATCGGTCCGCTACTGACGCCATCTCACAGGCCAACGGGGCGCCCCACGCCGACTTTCAGCATTGTAGGATGGCCACACCAGTGCGGCAACTTACTAGACACCACCTCGGTGCCATCCGGATCTTGGCGCGTTGTGCTGCCTTCGGCCTATTCGCACATCGGTCCGCTACTGACGCAAACTCACAGGCCAACGGGGCGCCCCACGCCGACTTTCAGCATTGTTGGATGGCCACACCAGTGCGGCAACTTACTAGACACCACCTCGGTGCCATCCGGATCTTGGCGCGTTGTGCTGCCTTCGGCCTATTCGCACATCGGTCCGCTACTGACGCAAACTCACAGGCCAACGGGGCGCCCCACGCCGACTTTCAGCATTGTAGGATGGCCACACCAGTGCTGCAACTTGCTGGACACCACCTCGGTGCCATCCGGATCTTGGCGCGTTGTATTGCCTTTGGCCTATTCGCACATCGTTCCGCTACTGACGCCGCCTCACGTGCCAACATATTTTCTCCGCATTTTATACCCTATGCCGCATAACAGGTCATGTGACTTGTTTATAAAACTTTTCATTGGTTCATTTTACTTTTGGTTTCCTAATGATGGAAGGGTTGATCATATGACCTAAAACAACACTTTTCATTGGATGAAAACTTTTTTTTTTTCCCAAACGATGAAAGCCCCACCTTGTTTCTGGATGTTTCAGACTGAAGCTGGCGTCAGCATGAGAGCACCACCATCTCGTAGCTCCGTCGTGGTCATTCCGCGAGCAATCATGGCAGCCGCTCCCCACCAGAAGCCTGCAGGAGTCGGGGCTCCCAAAACTTTTGATGAATTCTCAAGGCGGAGGGGACGCTTTCGAGAATGGGGTCCAAGACCTAGCAGACAAGCGTCCGATTTCCAAGGTGTCCCAGGGCCATTTCAGTGGACCAGGCCCAAAAAGGAAACAGCCTGCCGCCATTTTGAGAGTCCTGTGACAGCCGCCTATCGCTGCACCGCAAGAGTGGGCGCAACTCAGCTGAATTGCGGCTTTTGACACAGTGGACCAAAAACGGACGGAATGGCAACTGAAACGGTAAACGGGCGCCCCACTACAACAGATGACACTCCACCTGGAGAGGCCTGTTCACGCCGCCTCCCCCAGGGCGCCCCACGCCGTTATTCGGAGCAGCATTGTAGGATACCAAAACCAGTGCGGCAACTTACTGGACATCACCTTGGTGCCATCGTTCTGCTGCCTTGGAACTATTCGCACAACAGTTTGCTACTGATGACCCACCCCCGCGACGCCCCACGCCGTTATTTGCTGGGTGGCAACTTACTAGACATCACTTTCGTGTCATCTAGATTTCAACGCGTTCTGCTGCCTTGGAACTATTCGCACAACAGTTTGCTACTGATGACCCACCCCCCGCGACGCCCCACGCCGGAAATCTGGACGTTGTGCTGCGTTGGGACTATTCGCACAGCCGACCGCTACTTCGTTGTTTTTCCCTAAAAATGTTTATATGTTATTACTATTTTTGTTTTCTTGTATATATTTATAAATTATTAAAGTTTTATAATCTTACTACTTTGTCGGAGTGCTATATATTTTTAATGTGACACATAATTGTAAAAACTTTGATGTACAAAGAGTCATCCCTGGAATCTTCCGCTTCAGGCTCGGTCCCCACCCCAATCACAATACAGGATGGTTTTCAGATAATAGCAACGCTTCTGCTGTGACGGATCTCATCGAGTGTGGGCCTTGATCTACTATTACTCCTTTGAAGAGGGGTGATTCTTTACAGCTGTGGCCATAAACTACATCTGCAGGGCTAGCTGATACCCTAGGACCAGCCTGGACAATCGGACACAGAGGAAAAGGAGTGTCAGAGTGTGCGGTAGTGAATAGGGCGAAAGGGAGGTGTCGGGCGGGCACAGGGTGTGATTCTCAGGGAAGAGCAGCGCAGATGGGGGGAGGTTTATTACCCATGCATAAGACAGAGAGCGAGGGTGACCACTGCCTGGGGGAGATGCTTGCGAGGGTGGGGAGCCATGCTAAGGATCGACAGCGTGCACAGAGTGGGTCTGGTCAAGGCATCTAAAATGGCTGCCGTGCACGACAAAAGTGTGGCATTTGAAAAAAGACAAGATGGCGCAGACAATGTTTTTCAACACTTCCTGATTTCCTTCGAATCGAACGTTAACAGACGTTGGGGCATATTACCAAAGTTAAGCGATATTTATCCCTAACGATGCTTAGCAACGATTTTTTTACCGTCAGAAATTATCGCAGATAAACCTTGCTATTATCAAGGTTTATCGCAAATACGATAAAAAACGACCGCAATGCATTAATATCGCTGAAAACTCAGCGATATTCATGCATTACCGAGCTAATGCTCTTAGCCATGTTATCCACCTCCCATTGGATAACATGGCTAAGAACTGCTCAGGGCAGGTGCTAGCTTTTGGAGATATTCGCGCTTATCTCGAATATTTCCAAAAGTTGATAATAGGAGATAGCGATGTTAGCGACTGTTTCCAGTCGCTAACATCTTGGCATGCCCACTTTGCATGTCATTAGTGATAAATATCACTCACATGCAAAGTGGGGCCCAAGATGGTCGCTATCTCCTACTAGCCGTCGCTAACTGGTGTTAGCAACAGCTAGGTAATACAGATATAATTTTATCTCCGCGAAGCGGAGCGCTGTTACAGATATATATCTTGTTTTTGAACGTTAATTTCTCAAAATGCACTGAAGCACATATATTGAGACCTAGCAAAGGCACATCGGGCTACCAGTCCCTAATATTTTACCAAGTTTCGTGCAAATCCATTCAGCCGTTCGATTATTATTATTATTTTTTTTTTTGCCCCGCGGGGCCCTTTTAAAACCTCCACATCAAACCTAGGGGGTCAGCGAGGATCTACTATGCCCCCTTATGGTCATTTGCCCCTTCGCTTTGGCCTCCTCTTGTCTCTCGATCCTACCGAGAGACAAGATGGCGGCCGCTACGGACTGTTTGGAATGTTTACAGACACCGGAGAGCCAATCAGCTTCGCTTCGCAAAGCTCCGTAACGCGAAAAGTACGCGAAGCGGTGCACTGTTACAGATATATATCTTTTTTTGAACGTTAATTTCTCAAAATCCACTGGAGCACATATATTGAGATCTAGCAAAGGCACATCGGGCTACCAGTCCCTACAATTTTGCCAAGTTTCGTGCAAATCCATTCAGCTGTTCGATTATTATTATTTTTTTTTTTGTTTGCCCCGCGGGGCCCTTTTAAAACCTCCACATCAAACCTAAACGGTCAGGGAGGATCTACTATGCCCCCTTATGGTCATTTGCCCCTTCGGTTTGGCCTCCGCTTGTCTCTCGATCCTACCGAGAGACAAGATGGCGGCCGCTACGGACTGTTTGGAATGTTTACAGACGCCGGAGAACCAATCAGCTTCGCTTCACAAAGCTCCGTTGCGCGAAAAGTACGCGTACTGGAGCGCTGCCCGGTCCGCTGTTACAGATATATATCTTTTTTTAAACGTTAATTTCTCAAAATCCACTGGAGCACATATATTGAGACCTACAAAAGGCACATCGGGCTACCAGTCCCTACAATTTTGCCAAGTTTCGTGCAAATCCATTCAGCCGTTCGGGCTAAAAGTGAGGCCAACCGCCCTATGGAAAACTCAATGTTAAAAACACGTTTTGGGACCCCCCTTTTTTCTCGGCCCCCCCCTTGACAAACCCCCCCCCAAATTTTCAAGGGCTGCTCAGAAACAAAATGTGCCATTTTCCTGAAAATTTCAGCCAATTCCGTCCACAAACGCCAAAGTTATTAGACATAGAATTTTCAAAAATCCCATAGAGAAAAAATCCTAACTATATATACCTACTGGCGACCGCCAGTAGGTAATATATATGTCAAGGTGTTTTGAAGAATGAATGGGTGTATAAGAGTCAGGATGGATGATTTAGTAGGTGTTTGGCTGACTATATAAGTGATTGATTAATTGTGTCTTACTAAATGCATGTTTTAGCGACTAATATTTATAATATTATTAAGAATAATCACATTTATAAAGCGCCTGGTTACGCTGGGCTAGTGTGTCCCTGTGCTGCAGTTCAGACTGCTCTCGACATCTAAAAGAGGGAGTTAAAAGCTATCATAACAAGAGGGGGACTACACAGAGGGAAAGAGATGCAGACATTCACCCAGATTAGGTTGCAAGGTGGTGTGTAAGCAGTTGCATGGTTTGGTTAGCAGCAACATAAGGAACTATATGGGTATTTGATTGGTTGTCTGAGTTTCTGAATGGGTGTCTGTGTGGATGAGCGGGGGGTGTCACTCTGTGCATAGATGTGTGAGTAGATAATTCACAGGGTATATGTGTTCAAGACTGTATCTGAGAAGGGCTGTATGGCTGGGTGAGTGTGTGTATGGGTGTGTTGGTGAGTGAATGGATGCCTCAGTGATACATGTGTGAGTAACTGCATATGTGAAAGGCAGTATATGTGCATGTTGGAGTGTATAAATGACCATATGTGAAAGAGAGTGATTTTACGACTGTATGGATCAGTGTGTGCTTGTATTATTTTTTGTATTAGAGTGTAAGTATGTGTTAGTATATGTTTAAATAAGTGAGGTGGTATGTGTATAACTGTACAGGTGAGTAAATGATTGATTTTTTCCATGTCTGACTAGGTGTGTGAATAACTCTATCAATGAGAGGTGGTGTGTGAGTGTCTGTATAGATATGTCAGTGCATATGATAATGCTGTATTGATGGCTGACTGTATGTATGAGTGACTGTATGGGTGATTGAGTGGATGTGTGTAGACCTAGAAATTAGTGAGTGGATATGTACTAACTGACATTGGTGTGTTAATGGTTTCAAAAATTATAGTCTGTATTTTAGAGTGGGTCAATCAAGTGTTATATTAGGGTCTGATGAGGTGCATCTGATTTTCACATGGACGATCTCTTCAGTAATGTCATCAGTAATGTCATTTGATATGTCATTTGAGATGTCATCAGTGATGTCATCAGTGATGTCACTTATCATGTCATGAATGATGTAATATGTGACAACTTCAGCTGTGCATTGCGGGGGAGCGAGCTATACTTAGCTTACCTAACTATACCAGGGGAATTTCTTTGGTTTTCTATGAGTGAAATGTGCGACTAACTATAACGTCCCTGAAACCTATGGTTCATTCAGTGAATTTCTATGTCATTTTAAATGCTAAATTCTAACTATAATGTTCCTGAAACCTATTATTTTTCTTTGTGTTTAAATTATCATCCAATTCTCAATCTGGTGAAAACTGCAAATATCACCACTTATCCATCCATACCTTTTGGCAAAAAAAATCACCACAACTAATGCTAATGATATGTAAATTAAGCGTTCCTGTGGAATAAAAAATAAACACCACTTCCCCATATTTTCAATAACCAGCCAAATCTGCAAAGCGATCCAAAAACAGGCGATAAGCTGAGTTAGCAGTAAGAAATTAACATCAACCTTTAAGTGGTATAAGGAGGTCGACTATCTACAGCGTGAATTGGATCCAACTCACAACCACATTAAAGACCAACACATGATACAGCTACTGATCAAGCAGCTCCGACACCCAACAAGGCTACACTACCCAGCGCCACAACCACCAGAAGCTTCCCCCGGACAACCATCCTACTACTACAGTCACAGCACAAAACAGGACAACGGACCTTCCCAAAATACCAAGTATTGTTGATTGACAAGTATGCCATCAATAATAATGCACACAATGCCAAGTGTACCGGTGATGTGCTGCACAGACCTCACTATGCAAATCACAAATATCTCCATGTGGAAATATAGTATTGATACTTGTAGTGTAGTGCACAGTGGACGCAACCATGTTACCTCAGGGGAAGATCTCGGTCATGTAGCTGTGTTGTCCCTACCTGGAAGCGTAAGCGGAGCGGGCTGGTCGATTGTATGCCACTCCAGTGTACAAGTATGAATAAATAGGCCAGGCCCTGGGTGTGGTTCACTTATGGGAATACCAACGAGATTGCAGAGTGGCAGTCCTCATCCTGCAACACATGCCTGCCAACATGACCACAGTCCTCCTCGACATAGGCCCCCTGCAAACCCAGCGGAAGAGCACCGCAGACTTTTGTCTGTAACGACTACTGCCTTCGATCTACACTGCGGAAAACAGGGCTCACAATTCAGATGCAGTGGCGATTGCAGATGACACACTCCAGTATGCAAGATATGTTGCTCCCAGTGCAGCCTGCACAGACCACGCATGATCGCAGGTTGTGCACACGCTATGTGCTTCAGGTGCTACTAACTCACTGCACAATGAGTCATCTCCACATGGCCTTACTGAGGCAGAATTCATTAGACAAAAGACATTGTTCCCAGTGCGGCCCACCGGGACCACGTATCATCGCAGTGTGTGCACACCCTGAGTGCTCCAGGTGCCACAAACTGTGCAGATCAACTCAATTTCATCTGGCTGTGCCTCTACCCTGACCGCTGCCTGTGGCCTACACTGGAGTTAACACGGTTCACAATTCAGAATTAGTAGCGATGCAAATTGGGTATAATGGGTTAAAAATAGCAAATGCTGCCAATCTGTGCAGCTCACGTCAACGTCACATGCCTGTGCACCTTTGCTGACTGCTGGCTGGCCCTGGCCTACTTTGTGGTAGACCGTCGACACGTGGTGCCAACAAACCCTGTTCAACACAGCCGGATGCCATTTGTGTACCTGTGTCCTGAGTACTGAATGGCAGTGACCCCAACTTCGTGGCAGCAACCATAGCACCAGACTCCCTTCAATCAGTGAGGGACATTTGCATATAGAAGGCCAGAGACACTTGGTACCACTGAACCTGCACTACGCAGGCTGGTGGGGCTACCAACATATGCATGTGGTTATGGGACCTTGCTCACCTCTACCTCTGGACTACTAATCATCTTCATCATAAGCCAATCCCACTTGTGTAACTGTGTCCTGAGTCCTTAATGGCAGTGACACCAAGTCCATGGCAGCGACCACAGAACCATGCTCGCTTTGATTTGGGAGGTATTTTTCCATATGCAAGGCCGGCGACACGTACTCCCACTAACCCTCTTTAACACAAGCCGTTCCCACATGTGAAACTGTGTCCTGAGTCCTGTATGGCAGTGACCCCAAGTTTGTGGCAGCGACAACAGCACCAGACTCCCTTCAATCAGTGAGGCATATTTCGATATGCAATGGCGGTGACAAGTAGTCCCAATAACCCTCTTTAACATAAGCTGATCCCACATGTGTCACTGTGTCCTGAGTCCTGAATGGCAGTGACCGCAAGTCTCTGGCAGCAACCACAGCACAATACTCCCTTTGATTTGTGAGTCATATTTCCATATGTAAGGCCGGTGACACATAGTTCCACGAACCCTATTTAACAAAAGCCAATCCCACATGTATAACTGTGTCCTGAGTCCTAAATGGCAGTGACCCCCTAGTCCTTGGCAGTAACCACAGCATCAGGCTCCCTTCGATCAGTGAGGCATATTTCCATATGCAAGGCCAGCAACACTTGTCCCACTAACCCTCTTTACACAAGCTGATCCCAAATGTGTAACTGTGTCCTGAGTCCTTAATGGCAGTGATCCTAACTTTGTGGCAGCGACCAGATTAGTGGGGGCTATTTGCATATGGAAGGCTGGCGACATGTGGTGCCACTGAACCTGCCCTACGCAGGTCGCTGGGGACACCAACTTATGCACATGCCTGTGCTTCCTCACCGCTACCTCTGGCCTACACTTCGGTCAGCACACCTCACAATTCAGATAGAATCCTAATTCCACATGACACAGTCCAGTAGGCTCCCAGTGAGGTGTCCACACCAAGCACCATCACAGGCTCATACAGTCTCAATGCCTCTGGTGCCACTAACCCTATTTAACACAAGCCAATCCCACATGGGTAACTGTGTCCTGAGTCCTGAATGACAGTGACCACAACTTCGTGGCAGTGACCACCGCACCAGACTCCCTTCAGTCTTATTTGTTGTTCTTTTCTTTAAATATTTTTTTTATATGTATATCTATCCATGACTAAGATTCTTCTTTGTCCAACCTTCAAGTCCCATGAAGGTTGTTGGGGGTACGATGGCAACGTGGGAAGAGGGTGCGTTACCTGCTGATGTAGAAGAGGGAGCGTCAAAGGGGTATCTCTCACAGAAAGAACTCCAATATGTTTTCAAAAATGCCTTGGAGAGATGCCAGCTGATGGACTGAATCACAAAATGATTCTTCGATACGTATGTAGTGTGAGTTATAAACAGTTCGTACCCAGGCTCGCAAAGGGACCGCTGCGGCCCCTGCTCTCGACTCACAGATGCAGTACTATGAGCCGTCCCGGTATTTGTAGCTATCCCGCCTTGTTCTGTCGTATGCCAGCCCACACCACTCCGATTACGTTCTGATGTTGGCACCACATAGCTACCTGTCACAGGCGTGCTCGCTGTTGGTGTGCAGGTCAATGGTCTAATTCTCAACATCTCACGGCCACTCCCTGAGGGCAGGTTTGCACATACATCACACCCATCAAGCACATGCGTCACATGCCATGTGACCACGCAAATATACTGGATCGATAACATCACATCCTTTATTGCCTGTGCTGACTGGATGGCGGGTGCTCCACGAATCTCAACCATAAAGAGTCCATGAAAAGTTGCGCAGAATGTTAGTCGTACCCTTAGCTGTATGGCTGTCAGTTGCCTACCATCCCCTCGGCGTGGACTTCAGATGCACAGGGTTCATGCTAAGGCTGGGCGTAGTTCGCAATGTAGCGCTACGCATAGCTAAGTGAAGTGCACTTCGTAAAACACGAGCTACACAAGCACTACGCAAACTGTGTAGTGTGCTATTCGCGATGAATGCACAGTGCCGGATGCTTGTCCGCACTGTGAAATCACTGAAACCGGCATCGTGCACAGTGCGAGCTGTCTTTTACTGCCACTCGAGTAGATTTTTACTCAAGCATCAGCTTTCTCAAAGCGGACTGGTAGTTTCTCATCGTGAGTGGTCGCGAGCATACGCGATTACTCGCAATGAGAAACCCGACCTCCCCGCGTTGAGAATCTCGTCGCTAAGTTTATTTTCCAAGCTCGCGATTGACAACTTGATGTTGCTGATCGTGAACGAGGAAAAAGTCTCGCCGGGATGTCATTTTGATTGCTCTCGGTCACCAACTTGAAATAGAGGACCGCGAGCAAGTAAAAAATGACATCTGCACTACGCTACACGTGTTTGCACTGTGCTACGTGCAATTCGCATAGTGTGAAGTAAACTATGCAAGCGTAGTGTAGTGCTTTGCCCGGGGTTAGTTAGTGTCACTCGAATATCATGTGACCATCAGGGACCTATCACCATGTGGCATTGACTTGAGTTCCACAGGCTTTGTGGTACCAAAAGCTGAAGTGGTCTCTGGAATTGATGACACAGGACTCAGCAACATGTATGAGATCTTCCGGGCCATGGAGAACCTGATGTGGTCTCCACCATTGATGACTCAGGACTCAGCGACATGTGTGAGATCTGCCAGGCCACAGAGAAGCTGATATGGTCTCAGCCATTCATGACTCAGGACTCAGCGATATCTGTGAGATCCGCGGAAAAGCTGATGTGGTCTCCCCCATTCATAACTCTGGACTCAGCAACATATCTGAGATCCAAGGAGTTTAGACGCGCACGTGGAGTGGCCACTGCTGCTTAGTCCAGTCATACCAGGTAATTATTTGCACATGGATGCGCAGGGGCGGCAGTGTCTCCCTCTCTCTCTCTCTCTCTCACTCTCTCACTCTCTCACTCCCTCTCTCTCTCTCACTTCCCTCTCTTCACTCTCTCTCACTCTCTTCATTCCTTTATTTCTATCTCTCTCTTCCTTCTCCCTTTCTCACTCCCTTACTTTCCTTCCCTCTCTTTTTCTCTTTAGCTTTTTTTACCCTCTCTGTTTCTCTGTGTCTCACTCCTTTGATATGCACATTACACACATGCTTTTTTATGCTTTATTTTCCTGGCTCTGTCGTCGACATCCATGGTCCCCACAGGATTCTTCCACCTTGATGTTTTGTATTATTTTCGTTAAATTGTGTTTATTAGTTTATCCTTCATATATATGTTAATAAAAAAATAAAGTTTGTAAATAGTTTCTCGTTTATCAATATATGTTTATAAAAAATTAAGGTTTGAAAAAAAATATTCATAATGATTTTGGTTGTTTTCTTAACTGCTGTGATTCTTTCTTGTTCTTATTACTGTTATATGTTGGTATCCACCATGGTGTTAAATGTTGGGGCACATATCGCGGGAATACTGGTGATGTCTGCAGTTTGCACCAACTTCTGAATACTGTGTTGTATTTATCTCAACTTTAGTTGCATGAAAGTGCTGATAATGAAATGCAGGGTAGACATTCCTGTGCAAAAAGACACAAGGTGCACCTTGCGATTTATTCTAAATACTAAAATCCTGTATTGAATTGCACTGAGGTAGTGGCAGCACTTACAGTGTTCAGACAAAATCAATGAAGAAATCTCAATGTATTTATATGGATTGGGAATAGTTTGTCATGTACTAGATCTTGATGGGATACACTGCCCAGGTAGTTTATTGTACTGCACACAATAAAATAACATCACAACTTTCACATCAACTGCTATGGAAAACAAATTCCGTCAATAAGCCACATTAGCACCAGGGATTTTACACCAGCTTTTTGCTGGTGTTAAGCAGGACAACTACCTGCAGCATGAAAGGGACACAGCCTAGAGCCACATCAGAACACCCACAGGTGCTAAAGAGTCAATGAGCATGATACCACAAGACTCATCGCAACATCCCTAGGACCACCAATGCCCCCGAAACTTGCATCTGAGGAAATGTGTTCCTGTGGTCATTGTGTTAGCATGATCGGCACGGGCCCTGCAACATCCCAGTGTGCTGTCTTCAGCAGATGTTACCATGTCACCTCAGCGTTGGCAGTGACCCTGGACATGTATATACGTATGCATCCTCCTGCATGCACAAGCGGCATGTGCTGGTCTGGCGTACACAAGTCTGCACAAGAAAGTGCCCATCCCGCGAGGGGAACGGGGTGTCTAGGACATGTCCGTGTGCAGGAAGTAGAACTGCAGTAAGTGTGTCTTTGTGTTCTGGTGTGGCCTGCCAAAACGGGTGCAGCAGTTGATGTTGTAAAGTGGCATGCACCACCTCCAAACGGCACTGTCATGGTGTAGTTTGAATGCCGCAGGACATGCGTGAATATGCATTGTAATGGTGTACTGTACGAGTGCATGGGATACAACAGCATACCATACAAAAGTGTGGGGGCTTGTGGGAGGGAGGAGCAGCTATTTGGCAATGTAACAGACAGTGAACCTGCCCATGTGCCACTTGCTGAGCATCTCAACCATGATGACCAGGGTCGCAGACATCCCACACCCACAACCAGTCTTTCTACACATCCTGTATGAATGCAGATGGAGAAGTTACCGTAGGGATGAAAGGTTCTTTGTCTGAGCTATCTTGCGCTAGCACATCTGCTGCTCCGAGAAGAAACAAGTGGCCAGCCCCCCGACCGATATGATAATATTTGCATCCATCTACCACAATACGCACTCCCCAATTTGAGTACACATCCCACACTCAAAAGTCCTTTCTAGAACATTCTACAACACATGCAGGTTAAAAGTTCATACATTTTTGTAAACCTAACAATATTGTATGCAACATTTTCTATAACGTTTAACAGCATTTGCAGGTTAAAAGTTCACAATTGTTTTAAGATCAAACAGTGTCTTCCAAATGCAAGTAGCAGGTGTGGTTGAGTTGAGCAAATTTAATCCTATGATATGTACTCTACGTTTAAACTGCTTTTTCTTAACCAATCACAAAAATGCTTTCCCACAAAACAAATATGCACCATACTTTTAAAAAACAATGCTTTTCATCTCCCAATCAAGTATCGTTTTGTATGGCAAAAAAAGTAGTTCTCCATCTTTAAACATATCTCTTATTCTACTGCATGAGCTACAGACATCTTTTCATACCTTCCAGCCATACCTTAAAAATGCTAGTGTGGATAGTAGGACATAGCCATATTTTCTAGTGCAAGAGGTATGCAGAACAGAGACATATTGACTTAGACCTAAGTTTACAAAATGTGGACATTAAATGGTTTGCACAGAGAGGATTGAAGTGGCACCAAGTGTTGCCTTTGGTTAAAACCTCTTTGCATCTTCCACACCCTGACCTCATGATTGTGCATTGTGGTGGAAATGACCTAGGCACATTGAGTGGAGTAACAAAGTAAAACTTTATTTGCATAGTTACTTAAAACCATTGCAATGCATACAAATATACAACCATATTAAAAATGTTTCATATTTAAAAAGTGCATGCTCCCTCAAGAGCGTCGCAACGTGAGCTGCAAAAAGACGTTTCTGTGTCAATGCAGTTTTAATGTCCCAGTTAATTTTGTCTTTACTGCCTGTTAAAAGATGCAGTCCGCTGTGAGATTTATCCAGACACTTCTTTTAATTTCCCCCGTAGAGCAATTGTCTTCAAAGTGACGATCAGTTGGCATTTTTAAGCGAGCTGCTTCGAGAAATGTAACTAGCCTAGTGTTCAGTTGAGGTAATGAGGGATCAAAGCATGCCAGGACAGCTTGTCTCCTTGTCCTGATCCCTCTTTGATTGAGGGGAATTTTTAGCAGCAGTCTCCTTTCTTGACACAGCTCCGTGCAGATACAGATTGTGTGAATGATGTCGCCCTGATCCTTGTTGCACAGACTACAAAGAGTAAAAGCCTGCTCCCTTTTCCAAGGTGGGAGCTGCTGCGTAGTTGGTAACACTCCAAGTCTGAATATTAACCCATTCCATGCTCATGACGGAATGGGTATGCAAGCAGACGTACAAACAGCTGCCTTGTCAGGTCAGGTGAGGTGATGAGCTACACATTGTGTTTTACGATTGCCAGTGCTTGTTATTCTTTTGGGTCGTTGCACAGTTGCGCCGACCGGCTGGTCTCTGGGAGCCTGTGCACCCCCTGATGCCAAAAGATCTTGAGCTTCCCCCTTCTCACTATTTGAGCTGCCCCCTTCTTACTGCTGCTGGTGCTATAGGTTCAGAGGAGATTCAGAGGAGATTGCTTTGAATGCCCTTTACTCCTTGAGCCAGATCCCCGAGCCTTCGCTGTCTGAGTCTAAAAGTGTACTAAGGCCATGCTCTGTAGTACAGGCGAGTGGGGCACACACAAAAAAACAGAGGCCACTCCCTACCAGGTCAAGCCACCTCTGTTGTGTCTGCCACGGGTGCACACTCACTGGCCGCAGGGGCCTAGCACACCTCTCACCCCTCTCGTAGGTAGCCATCCTACAGAGCTACACAGTGACGTGCTCGCTGCTCACTGCACTAACATGTCTATTCGGGGCTTTGCAGTCCAGTAGTCAGAGCCGCCGCTTCCTCCCTCCTTCAGTCCTCCTTCAGTCCACTCGTGGTCAACTCTCCTTCCTGCAGTATAATCCCGCTTTTGCTTTCCTGCTGATTAAGCGGCACTGGGTTTGCGTGGGGCTCGCAGGGCTCGCAATCCAGATCTACTGCCCCGGTTGCCCTTCTTTCGGTGCTCCTCTACTGCTGCCGCTTCCTCTGCTGCCACTGAGCGTGGCACGCACAGAGCTCCCGCGAGCCCCCACAGAACCCCCACAGAACCACGAGACTGTCGGAGACGCCGCCGCCGCCTCCCTCCTGCTCGCGGCTCCCAAACTCGCAGTCTCGATCTCGCTCTCGCTCGTTTGCTGCTCTGCTGCTCTCTACAGGCTCATTGAGTGGAGTAGGTTTGGAAATGCTTATGAAGGACACCTTTGGACAATTGATGTTACTTTTGCCTCAAACCATCTTTGTATATTCCAATATATGCCAAAGACAGAAGGGGAAATGGTCAAAACAATGTTGTCCTCAGATTGAAAAATCTAGGAAGAATGTCAACAAAGCTGTGTCTGCATAGCTCAGAGACCATAGAATGGAGTTGATCTACACCAACAGCATACGTTTTTATATGGCTGATACCTACCGAAGTGATGGAGTACACTTCACAGATCAGGGAAACAGAGTTTTTCTAAATGACTTGAAGCTGTGCACCCGCACTGATATGTAGTTCCAACTAATGAACACAAGGGCTCTTTTTAGAGTCACCCTATAACTGACAACTTAGGCCCACTATTTTAAGGCCAGGTGACGGCAACTCCCGGACCCTCGCTAAAATGTATTCTCCATACAGCTGTGGCGCAGAGGTCAGACCATCTGACTTTGCAGCACAGAGCTCTCGCTTTGATCACTGGCTCTACTCAACTATAGGGGTAAATAGTTTGCGCTTTACAAATACCCCATTGATTTACCTTCACATTCTTTGTACAACACCACCTAAGCACCATATACAAGTTTGGACACGTGTGGTACAGCGCCCAGAGCACATGACTTCACAGCATAGGATACACAGTTTGGGCGCACAGTTTCATCCCCGAGTCCAGCAGCAGCTCAATTTAGTAGCATGACTTAATTTCTGTACCCTGCACTTTCAGACAAGTAGGGGGCCAATCATTCAGCGGCTTTATCCCAGAGTTTGGCAGCAGCTCAGCTTATGCCCCAAGCGCCATCAGGAGTGTGTAGTTTGTACTTTACAAATACCAAATTGATTTGATACTCGCAAATTTATCTTCGCACTCCTTGCATAACACCCCCTAAGCACCATACACAAGTTACAATGTTCGAAACAAAAGTTCCCCCGAGTAGGTATTACTACATGCTGACACTACTTGGACAGATGTGGCACAGCGGCCAGAGCACATGACATCAGGGCATATGACACACAGTTTGGGCTCATGCTTTCATCCCCGAGCCTGGCAGCACCTCAGTTTAGCAACATGAGACTCTAGACAATACCTAACATATTTTCCATTCCCCAGGACTTTCAGACCACTTCGGGTCAGTAATTTGTCCTAGTAGGTATAAACACATGCTGACACTACTTCCACAGGTATAGTGCAGCGGCCAAGGCACATGACTTCACAGCATAACACCCACAGTTTGGGCTCACGCTTTAATCCTCGAGTCCCGCACCAGCTCACCTTAGCAGCATCAGATTCTAGGCAATACCTCACTTAATTTCGGTAGCCCAGCACTTTCACACAGGTAGGGGCTGAATACTTTGCTTCGCACCCCCTGTATAGCACACCCTAAACACCCCACAGAGGTTATCGTGCTCCTACTTTGTTTGCTCTTTTTTCCCCTTACTCGCTTTAATGGAATCACAAAATGGCTGGCAACACTTTTTAGATGCAACCGTAGGCAGCCAATAAGCAACAAGCTTGTGCTTATAACGCCGCGGCCAATCAGATGGCAGAATTCGCAAATATCGCTGTCTGTAGATTTCAATATTTCTCAAAAAGTACTAAATGGATTTACACCATATAAACAAAAGCGTGGTTTCTCGACCAAGACCCTTCTCTCTGCCAAATTTGGGGTAATTCCATTCACCCATTTGTCTTATAGCCTTGTCTAAATTTTCCTATGGAAATTGGATGGAGAAAAACATTTTGGGACCCCCATTTATTTCTCAGCCCCCTCTGGATGAATCACCCCCAAACTTCTGACATACAAGCTGATATAAACAAAGAATTCGTTTAGAACATTTCATGAAGATTCATCAAACGACGCCAAAGTTATAAACAAAACAAAAAATGCACTTCCTATGGAAAGTTGGTCCTTACTATAATTACCTACTGGCGACCGCCAGTAGGTAATAAATATATATATATATATATATATATATATCAAAAAGAAAAATGTTGCCCTGTGAGGAGCCTGTCACATCAGGATCACACACCAATCCGCAGGCGGCAGTATGGACAGCATGCATCACGCATTCCAGAAGCCATATGCATTTCGAGCGATGTAGACGCTCTTGTTCACTGGCAAACACAGGCAGGAATCGGATGTGAAGAACATTGCTTTTATGGAAATTTGACAGTCCCACCCCTGTGGGCGTGCAAATTAGCATGCTGGTCCTTGTAGTCCAAATATTGCTAATGAAAGACCCAATCCGTTCTCTTGCCCAGTGGCCATAAATCCTGCCTCTGTATAAATTAAGTTCCCTGTTGGGTGAAATGCGCAAAATGCACGGCTGTACCTCCCTGCCCAATGTCACTGCGGCCCCGGGTCTCTAATTTCTAATGTATGGGGATCCGTGATGGAACCCCCAGCCCCGGGGACCACCACGACCCGGGGCTTTTCAATGTTGGGAGGGGCGCCTTGCAACTCCCACCCTACCATAGCAAACTGCTTTCCTATTTGAAAGAGAGAGCAGGAAACCTGTTCTCTCTTTCAAATAGGAAAGCAGATTGCTTTTCGTCAGAGAGAGCAGCATGTTAGCTGCTTTCTCTGACGAAAAGCAATGCCGGCTCCCGAAGGATGCGGGGAGCCGGCTGGGACTGTGGGGGCATTGGGGCTCCCCACATGGTCCCCAACATTATATTTTAGCCTCAGGGGATGGGGTCCACAGGGATTATAATAATTAGTCATAGAGGCAGTTTTTTTTCCGGTAGATTTACCATACGTGTACCATGCTCGTACGCACGACATACCGTGAGAAGTCTGTAAGTCGCCCCGTAAGCGTACCTAAGCAAGAAAAAGTAAAACATTTTTCAGATATTTATGAAGTGTATGTGTTTACATGTTGGGTGGCTCTAAAAAGAGCCCTTGAGTTTATTGGGAGATTTTACTCCCTAGTCAAGTAAGTACCGATGCAGAGTCTACAGTTCATGAGGAAGACTCTGTTCGCTTCATCTGTAAAATGTACACCATCTCTCCTATAGATGCCTTGCATATTGAAACACAAATTGTTGTTGTAAATGGACCCCATTCTATAGTCTCGGAAAAATACAGAAACAGATTTATTCACATGTTTTCTAGCTTTCTCGATCTGTAAAATTGCTTGGCCCAGTTCCATTTTTGCCTTTGACATATATTAGAATAGACAAAGGTAGTTTGGGGAAAAATGACATCATTTCTGTAAAGATGTCCTTCATAAACATTATCAGACCTACCCCAGTCAATGTGCCTAGGTCATTGCCACCACAGTGCACAATAATGAGGTCAGGGTGTTCGAGATGCATAAAGGATTTCACCAATGGCATCAATTGGTGCCACTTTAACCCGCTCTGTCCAATCCATTTAATGCCTACATTTGGTAAACCTAGGTTCAGTTCAAAATGCTTTATTCGGTTTGCGAAGCACAACCATATAAGCAATCACAAATAAACATGTTAAAATCATCATAAGTACATGACAAATAACTCTTGTGACCTAGACGATGTATTGTCGCTCGTCAGCTGTCTATTAACTAATATTATAACAGTCAAATTTCAATAAGTAACAGATACTCTTGACAAAGAACATCATGTGCAAAAACGCAATAAAGGTGCATATAGTTACTCTAGGGTCTTCAATGTGCAAATAACGCTGGTACATGCCATCTAAAAACATTAAAATATTAAAATACAAAACGAATAATGTACAAATGTGCAAAATACACGATTTGCATACTAAGGTGCCCTAGATGTTAAAAGATCTGCAGTATGCTAATTTCCCTAACACAATCTAGCACGTGCATTGGGATGCATATCAATCTTCCAACATAGCACATATCTGAACAGTATGCGCAGTTACAGTGTTAGAACATACTATTTCAATGGGTTCAACAAGATAACAAATCCTCTTGACAGGGGACATCATGTGCAAATAACGCAGTAAAGTGCATTTATATACTCTAGGATCCTCAATGTGCAAATAACGCAAATACATGCCTTTTAAAACCATTGATATATTAAAATAAAAAGGAGTAATGTGCAAATATTGATGAAACTGTGCAAAGTACGCAAATTGCAGAATAAAGTGCCCCGGATGTCTTGTCATCTGCAGTGTACTAATTTCCTTGTATGCTATCTAACGCAAGCATTTTTAAAAAGCATATCAGTCTCCCAACATAGCAAAAAGGCTAAGTAATATACACAGTTGGGGTGTCATGACATAATATTCCAATACATTGGAATGTTTTTGTAGGGAGATAAAAAAGAAAAAAAGTGACAAATGCATTCCCGACAAAATACATTCAGCCACAAAGATTTTAAAATGCAATCGTTCTCTAATCTGGGTCAATACAACACAGTTAAAATTCATATTATTATGGATTTTCTAGCAGCTATACATTTTAGGATATAAAATGCTATATGGAAACAGATATCCGACCTTCCTAGTGAGCATATTAGTTTCAAAGCCTCTGCAGTGGATCGTATAATAATTTTTAAAAGGTAGGCTTCAAATAAAATTTTCTGAAATGAAGATAAAATGTACAAAAAGTAAAAAGTAACCACAGCTTTGCTTAGAAGTGTTGTCACATGGACATTCAGTTTTAGAACTTTTTTTCATAATTGGAAAGGCCACAAGATGGTGGACGATCCCGAGCCTAAGACGTGTTAAAACAAAGCGGTGAGAGCGGCTTCTCACACCTGTCAAGTAGGTCTGAAAACCGACACTTAAATCCAATTCTTGATAAAACTAGGCATGGGCGGATTTTGCGTATTGGCAATCCGCGGATCTGCGGATTTGCATATTTGCGGATTGCGACAATACGCAAAATCCGCGGATCCTAGCGTATTTTTTTTTGCGTGTTCGCACGGGTTTCTGCAAGTTCGCGAGGGTTTTATTGTACAAAACGCTGGCGAACGTGCAGAAACCCGTGCGAACACAATGTGCCAACTCATGGCCAAACGGACGGGGGTTCCATGCGAGTGCACATGCCTCTTGTGTGTATAAAAGGTCAGAGGCCGATCAGAGCAGCAGATGAAGATACAGAGACTCCTGGTCACAGGAACAGCACAGGCATTGTGCTGCACATGCCTCTTGTGTGTATAAAAGGTCAGAGGCCGATCAGAGCCGCAGATGAAGATACAGAGACTCCTGGTCACAGGAACAGCACAGGGATTGTGCTCGTGAAAGTCAAGGATGCAAAGGCCTCTATCCAGCCTCACAGCTGACTTTTGACGGTAGATTTGGTAATAAAGAAGGCACATTGCCCAGCCTCGACGACGCTCTCGATTGTTTCTGGGCTGATGAATGAGTCACTGCATTTGAGCTTCAACTTGTTCCAGCGACCATGTGTATGTTTACAATGGCGCCAGCAAGCTGCCAGCGCCGTTGTAAAATAGTTACAAAGTTAGCTTGCACAGGAAGCACTTAGATAAAATAAAGCAGCACCTGCTTCGTTTTATCTAGTGGTTCCTGTGCAAGCTAACTTTCTAACTATTTTACAACGGCGCTGGCAGCTTGCTGGCGCCATTACATGAGTGGGTGGGGGTTCAACTTTTGAACCCGTTACATCCGCGGATTTTTTCGGATTTTTGGGAAAATACGTAAAATACACGGATTGCGTATTCACCAAAAATCCGAAAAATCCGCGGACGTAACGGATTTGCCGCCCATGCTTAGATAAAACATGAGAGTAGATTGATCTCCAGTCAATATACTACGTTTCTACTTTTTGTGGGCCAGAAAGGTACCTTTTATCTCCGTTTTTGGTATCTCTGCTACATAGTCTGGTTCCGTATAAACATCTAATTTAAATAGGAAACTAAACCAATAAGCTATGTAGCTTATCCAGAGGATACGGTGACAATGGTCCAATTTTAGGCAGTCAATAATTATGGATTGTAAAAATACAGTTTCCCTTTTCGACCAAATAGAATGCCATATCAATAGGGGTCGCAGGGCAGCTAGATCAGATATATAAATAATAACAACTTCCCTGTGAATTAATTCAGTGGATTCCGATGGGGGAGACTCAACAGCCGTTTAAGAAAGTTGCTTTCATCTTGCTGAAGTGATTTATCACAGATGTGACCCCACACGCCAGCCCCATACAGGGCAGAAGAAACACACCTGGCATTATATATCGCTACCATCTCTTTAAGTCTATGATCCCCAAGTTTTGCAGCAAATTTAAATATGCTGTTTGTGTTCCTAATCATCTTATGCGTATATTCTCATATTCAGCTAGCCACTTCCCATTTGAGGCAAATGTTAGGCCTAGATAACAAAAAGATTTTACCATTTGCACCTTTGTATTATTCAAGTAAAAGGACCTTGTTAAATTGGTTTTCTTACCACAAATCATGGTAAAAGTTTTGAATGTATTAATTAAAAGTTTTCTACCATTAATAAATTCCTTACAATTATCCATCAACCGCTGAAGAGCTATGGGGGTACGTGAAATTAAAACAGCATCGTCAGCATATAGCAGAATTGGGACTGGCTTCTTGTCAATCATTGGGGCATCGGACGGTATTTGTCCTAGAATAGCAGCAATTTGATTAATAAATAATGAAAATAAAAGAGGGGTTAACACGCAGCTCTGCCAGATGCCCCTCCCTACATCAAAAAAGGAGTTCGTTCTCCTGTAGGCCCATAGCGTACACTACACAATAACCTCTCGTAAACCCTGGCCAAGAAAAACACAATCTCTCTGGGGGCCCCAGATTCGAGCAGAGTGGGCCACAAAAGTGAGTGATCCACGAGGTCGAAAGCACTGCTCAGGTTTGCGAAACATAAAAACAAGTTGCCCCCCTTCACTAGTGTGTATTTACTAATAAGCAAGTCAAGATTGACATATTGTTCCAAAGTTCCTAGGCCCTTCCTAAATCCATATTGCACTGGGGATAGAATCTTATTATCTTAGGCCCAGGTCTCCAACCTTTTCAATAAAATCCTGCTCATGACTTTTATGGATGAATCTAGCAAGGATATTGGGCGGTAATAGCAAGCTTCAGCACGAGAGCCCGTTTAAACAGAGGAATAATCAATGACTGACCCCAAGACGAACGGAAGTCTCCTGTTGCTGCAGCATTTAAAATTCTGGCTAAAAGCGGGGCGCAGAGGTCCGATTCAGCTTTATATAAATCGATTGGGACCCCGTCAGGGCCTGGGGCTCTCCCTCCCTTGCTGTTTATTAACCCCTCATGTACTTCTTCTACACTAATTAGCAGCGGTAAAGTAGGCCATGTAAAATCATTGGTTAAAGTTAAAATTGAAGCCTCCCTATCTGGATTAAAAATGTTAGAAAAGTACTCGATCCATGCATTACAATTTACATGTGAGGTAAGTTCAGGCATGCAATCATTTTGTAGAAAGGAACTGTTTACTGTCTCCCAAAACAACTTACTGTTGTTTGTGTCTGCAGCCCGATTTAGAATTTACCACGCTTCATTTTGAAGCTCCTTTCTCCGTGCCCTAATAGCTAGCTTATATGTCAAGCGGAGGTCATGAATAAGTATTTGATTGCGCGGTTTTGTACCTAAGGTAGATTTCAGATTAAGTAAAGCCTTGGAGCATTTTTTATCAAACCGGCCTGCATTAATCTTTTTATTACTTTTTGTCCTCCTGGTAAAAATATTATTAATTGTATTGTTAATCTTAGAGAAGATAATAAGTAATGTGTGTGGATGAACCTCAACGCTAAAGCAACAATCAATTTCTTCCCGGCATTTCATTATCACCTCCCTTTGGATCTTAGCAGGATCTACTCCATCCCATTTAATCCTCATACCATTAGGTCTTATTGGGATAATGTTGGAGCTACATTCATCGGTGTTAGTTGAATTGTTTCCCCAACATAAAAGGGAGATTGAAATGCTATTGTGGCCACTTACCACCTTTTCGGTGATCCACAGATTTGCATATGACCCATTGCAGGAAATGAAAATATGATCAATGTTACTATCGGCGTTTCGGCCTGTGAAGGTTGGGCATTTGATGTTACCCCGTCTCTTGGAGCAGTCAAGAAGTTCAAGATCAAATTTTGCCATCATTTTATTTAAGGTTGAGCCATAGTCTCCATGGGGAAAGTGTAAATGTTTGGTGTTAGTATCATCCACGCTATACTGTCCATTCAAGAATCCGCATGTCTTAGACTGTGCCAATGGGCACGCATTAATATTGAAATCACCGGCCCATACAATGATGGCCAATTTGCTAGACAATCCCAGTACCCTACCTATCTCTTTTTCTTAGGCCTGCAGTACAATCCCCCTCTTTCTTGTAAAAATATTGTTATAATAATAAATCAAAATAAGGTCTTTACCCCTGCAAAACTCAATCCGCATTACCTGGCTATGCGTATCTATCATGGAGCAGCCTTTACTTTTACACCCAGTTAGCTTTGTTGAAACAAGTAGCAGAAGGCCACCCTTAGCTCTTCCCGATTTTGGGGTGTCTCCGCTTAGCCAGTGTGATGTATAACCCTCAACATAGGTTGGTTCTTTACTCCATGTTTCCTGCAGACAGATAATATCATAGCCTGAGTTAATAAACTCGCTCCAGAATTGTGTTTCTAACTTCTTTTCTAATCCTGCTACATTCCAGGTTACAAGCGTATATCCATCATGGGTGGCAACCTCAGTCGGTGGATTTCGGGTTATAGAGCTATTGCTGTTGGAAATCAGTGACTTATGAAGTAAAGGATTATTGCTATAGCTCCATTGTTACTACTGAACCTATAATCTGTTCCTCCCCAAGGGGTTTCTTATATTGTTTTGGTGTAGTCCCCTCACACTCTAGAAGTCAGTCGTTATCTTCCAGAGGGCTGAGTGCCTGGAATCTATTATGTAGGGGTACTGTAAAGCGGGGGTAATATTGACGTTATAGCCCTCTGGTTGAAGTTACAGAAGTTTGTGTTAGGGGTACCGACATTTGAACTCTCCATCAAGTGTCTATGAAAATATCCCAAAGGCAAAAGAGTTGTATTAAAGTCCCAACATAAGGGTCGAGGGGCACTTAATAAAGTATTCTGTGCCCACATGGGGGACCTAAATGTATTATTATACAATCACCCTCACACTTTTTGGTGAGAGGGCTGATCCACCCTACCCTTTGGGTCAGTATTATCTGTCCAGCCCTTTCCACAGGGAAACCACCATTTTTAGATAGCCAATGTAGTGTTTTGTTTTTAAGTGTTTCGTGGGTTTCTAGCTGATCTTCTTGAAGTTTAGGTAAATTTGTAAGAACAGCCACATAAGTCCCACATTCAGGTGGTAGGTTGATTTATGCGGGGCGCTTATTTGTACTACGTGCCAATAAATCCACAGATCTTATATTATTAGTCTCATCTATTGGCAGTTTCCTAGCTCCCGTTGGTTGTTCATCTCTTAAATTCGGTTTATCATTTACCTTAGTGGGAGGTGGTATCTGTACTAGCGAAGGAATTTTCGTCAGGGTTCTTCCAGCGGGTAGATCATTCCGAGGGGCCTTCCCATTGCCATTTTCCCTTATCACATTTGGTACTAGTGACGGCCTGCTTCCATAAGTGGCAGGATTAGGCACATCATTGGGCTTGTTTATGGTAGTGAATACCCTTGGGCTGGCTAATTGGACTCTCAAACTGCATTTGTCAATTTGCCCAATCAGCTTATGCACTTCCCTAGCTAGGTTGTCTACCCTCTCATGTAGTGGCCTAAGGAGCTCCGTAAACTTCCCAAACATTGCTTCTATACTTAGGTCACCTATAACGTTGTTAGAGCCTGATTTACTGTTTAACATAGCAGATGCCACCGCGTAATAGTGTTCTTATCCTTTTTGGCCCCTAGTTTTACCTTGCCGTGGAGTTTTCTTTTTATGCCCTTTTAATAATATAGGGGAGGCAGGTGAGGGTGCCAAAATAGATAAATTAGGTGCAACTGAAAAACGTGAGAGCTATACATCAGTATGGACTTCACCACCTAGTACCTCTATTGTAGCAGATGGGGCTGTAACCATTGAAGGGGTGATTGGTCTATCCTTACTAACTATCAGGGGATCATCACTTATACTGGTCTGTTCACTAAACATTAAGCTAGATCCCCTGGATAAACGTCTTTCCGTGCGATCAATTTCTTCAGCTAAAACATTAACTGCTTTTGTCAGATAAGTGTCGATAGTTGAACGGGTTTTCTCTAGCAAGGGTTTAGGTCGCCGTTTTGCCATTGTTCTTAGGGTAGGTGTAATCAGTTCCGGACACAGTACCTTTTAGTGCCCACTCCCGGTGCAGTCAACATGTTAGAGAGATGGCCCAGCCCAGCCTCAATCGGCCTCTGATGGCCACAGACGGCCCCGCCCTTGTCCCTGGCTTCTCCCAGCGCCCGTGCACGTCCCGCGTTGCGAGGGGGCGGGAGCACTTTGAAGGCTGTTGGCCGACGCTGCAGTGACGTGGCTTCCGCTGTGACCCTGGAGGGGCTGCTGAAAGATGTAGGTTGTTCCCCTCATGGAGCGGCAAGGTAATTCAGGAAGCCGCTTCCCTCACCGCAATGTGGAGACCAAAATCAGCCGTTCGTCGCACCGCAATCAAGTCGGTGCAAAAGAGCGTCCCGAATTTTGTGGGGGCGGGAGCGCTTTGAAAGCTGTTGGCAGGCGCTGCAGTGACGTGGCTTCCCCTGCGACCCTGGAGGGGCTGCTGGAAGATGTAGGCCGTTCCCCTCACGACGCGGCCAGGTAATTCAGGAAGCCATTCCCCTAACGGCAATGCGGAGCCCAAAATCGGCCATTCACCTCACGGCAATCAAGTAGTTGCAGAGGTGCCTCCCGCGTTGCCTGGGGAAGGGAGCGCTTTGAAGGTTGTTGGCTGGTGCTGCAGTGACCTGGCTTCCCCTGCGACCCTGGACGGGCTGCTGGAAGATGTAGGCCGTTCCCCTCACGGCGCGGCAAGGTAATTCAGGAAGCCGTTCCCCTCATGGTAATGCGGTGCCCAAAATCGGCCGTTCCCCTGACGGCAATCAAGTAGGTGCAAAAGCGCGTTCCGCGTTGCATGGTTTAAAATGTTTCCGGGGCTCTATAGCATGCAACTTTCCCTGTGTAATGTGAAACTTCCAGACAATTAGGAACCTGCTGCCACGCCACACCCCTTCATTCCGTCCCACCTAGGTCTTTGTGAATTTCTTTCTGTTGTGTGTACCTTTCACTCCAGAAAATATAGCTGTGTCCCACAATCCACACTGTAAGCATCTCGAAGAGAGGTATTGATGCAGTTAGATGGTCTCTGTAAATGAAAGGGCAGTTTGAAGATTTTTTTTATCTAAAATGGTGGATAAGTGGAGTTTTGAAAAAAAGCAAAGAAGTGAATGGTTGTTTGAAATGTTATTAGCTACAAAAGTAGGGTGCAATTTTCTGTTTTTTAAAAGCCTGTTATTTATTGGTTAAGAAAAAGTGATAGAAAAGAACATTACTTAAGATAAGCTGGTATATTGACAAGTCAAACACTTTCTCTTTTGATTTGCAACAATGTATGATGAATATTTCACCTGTGTTGTCAGTTAGGTGTTCCCTGAAATGTTTCAATGGTAACTGGCAGAATGTGGTTGGGGGAAGGGTTGAATGTTTTGTCAGTTGGAAAGGGTTCAAAAGTTCAAGCAATAGAAAAGTGTGTGTTCATTTTGATTTAATGTAGGAATACATGTGATTGGTCATTTATTTGTAAATGTGTGTGGATTGAATGTGTAGATTGACAGGAAATGTTTGCTATAGGACTTCCTGACTCGCTCGGGTTGCTTAGGGGGTTTTACAACGCTCCTCAATGTTAATTATTTTTTCTTGGTTTTTTACGCTTATAGACTTCGCTTCGTACGTCGTACGTACGAGTATGGTACGCGTACGGTAAATCTACTGTAAAACATAAAAGCCTCTATGACTAATTATTATAATCCCCAGGGACCCCATCCCCGGGGCTTAAAGTATATGTTTGCGGGGGGGTCTCTTTGCCCCCCGTGGCCCTGGGGACCGCTACACTCTGAGACTTCCTTTTTAAAAAAAAAAAAAAAATGCTGTGTGGGGGGGCTCAATCGCCCCCACTCACCCCGGGGACCACCACCTCCCCCGGGGCTCTAATTTTGTATGTAGGGGGGTCCGTGATGGACCCCCCAGGCCCAGGGACCACCACCCCCAGTGGGCTTTTCAATGTTGGGAGAGGGGCCGCGCAGTCCCCCTCCTGGATCCTTGTGGTGGCCCTGAGGACCGCCAACTATCCAGGGCTGGCTCCTGCAGTGTCCCGGGGTGCTTTCCTATTTGAAAGAGAGAGCAGGAAACCTGTTCTCTCTTTCAAATAGGAAAGCAGATTGCTTTTCGTCAGAGAGAGCAGCATGTTAGCTGCTTTCTCTGACGGAAAGCAATGTCGGATCCCGAGGGGCGCGGGAAGCCGGCTGGGTACGTGGGGGCATTGGGGCTCCCCCCACGCTCCCCAACGTTATATTTTAGCCACGGGGATTATAATAATTAGTCATAGAAGCAATTTTTTTCGGTAGATTAACAGTACGCGTACCATGCTCGTACGTCTGACATACCGGGTGAAGTCTGTAAGTCATCCAGTAAGCGTACCCTATCATGAAAACAATCATTGAAAAAAAATATGTTTTAGAGATATCTATAAAGTTTATGTGTTTATGTGTTGGTTGGTTCTCATTAGACCTTTTCTCTTTATTGGTACTTATAAGTAAGTACTTATGCATAGTCTAAACTTGTTGAGGAGCAGGTTTTTATAGAGTGCTGAACTTTTGACCTCTGTTGACCGTTGACGTTTGCATTATCTTGTGGGGGTAGGGTGGAAAATTATGTTAGTTGGAAAGGTTTGAAATATTTAACCAATAGAAATGTGGATTTTGAATTATTGTGTGAAATAAATTGATTTGTTAGTAATGTGTATATATGTTTAATTTGAGAGGGAAAATGTGCCATATCTTGGTTCTGCTGCAAGCACTGAAGTAGAGAGATTCTGTATACGGATAGCTGCTGTGTGAGTGGCATTCTTCTTAATCTACCAATCAGTTTGAGAGGTGAGTTGATAATTTGTAGGGGAATGTATGTGGTGCATTTTATTTTTAGTGAAAGTAATGTGTTTTACTTTGAAAAGTTTGTAGAATTGTATTTTGAGTTTGACTGGATTTGGATAACTATTGAGATAAAATCTTTTGGTAAGTTAATGTGTTTAGTGAGTCACCTTTGTGTAATAAAGTGCAGTACTAAAAAAGGTAGAATGTGTGCAGTCAGTTAAACGGTTTTGTGTGGTAAATGTGTGTTGGTAAAATGTATGGTTTTAAATAAATTGTCTAGAATCCCACTGAGCATCTGTGTAAATAAGGAATTAGATTTGCACGTTTTTCCATAATCTCTACAGTCTCTCCTTACAGTATAACTCTCTCTGCTTATACTGTCTCCTCTCTTGTGATATTTTCCCGCTTTCTTTATTTTCACTTGTCTTTTCTTATAGTGCTGCTTGTTCTCATAGTCCCTTCTGTACTGTTAGTCTCTTTCTGTGTTCATTGTCTCCTCTGTCTCCTAATAGTCCCCTTCTTTTTATACTCCCTTGTCTGACCTTTTAATCCTCCCTCTCTCATCATACCTCCCTGTTAATAATTCTCCATATAGTATATATAGAGTGCTGCATACACTGTTGGGCAGATTTATATGTCCCTTGGGCCTCTTTTTTGTTCTACTGTGTCTCATTTTTGGATGTAATGTTGGCAAAAAAATAATGGAACAAATTGGAAATGTATTTGCAAAATGAGTCAGGATTATCCACTGAAATGTAATGGTCATATACATGTAATATATTCAGTCACATAAATGTTTTAGTGTGGAAATGTGTTTTGGTAAAATGTATGGTTTTAAATAATTTGTCTAGAATCACATTGAGCATCTGTGTAAATTAAGGAATTATACTTGCTCCATTTTCCATAATGTCTGCAGTCTCTCCTCACAGTCTACCTCTCTTTGCTTATACTGTCTCCTCTCTTCTGCTATATTCTCTCTTTCTTTATTTTTACTTCTCTTTCCTTATAGTGCTGCTTGTTCTCATAGTCCTTTCTGTATTCTTAGTGTCTCTCTGTCTTCATTGTCTCATCTGTCTCCTAATAGTCCTCCTTCTTTTTATACTAACTTGTCTGACCTTTTAATCCTCCCTCTCTTATCATACCTCCCTGTTAAGAATTCCCCAGTCAGTATACATAAACTGCTGCATGCATTTTTGGGCATGTTTCTTGTTGTATTGTGTCTAATTTTTGGATGTAATGTTGGCAAAAAAATAATGCAGCAAATTTGAAACGTATTTGCAAAATGAGTCAGGATTGTCTACTGAAATATAGTGGTCATATACATAGAATGTGTTCAGTCACTTAAATGGTTTAGTGTGTTAAATGTGTGTTGGTAAAATGTATGGTTTTAAATAATTTGTCTAGAATCACACTGAGCATCGGTGTAAATTAAGGAATTATATTTGCACCATTTTCCATAATGTCCGCAATCTCTCCTCACAGTCTACCTCTCTTTGCTTATACTGTCTCCTCTCTTCTGATATTTTCCCTCTTTCTTTATTTTCACTTGTCTTTCCTTATAGTGCTGCTTGTTCTCATAGTCCTTTCTGTATTCTTAGTGTCTGTCTATCCTCATTGTCTCGTATGGTCTCATCTGTCTCCTAACAGTCCTCCTTCTTTTTATACTTCCTTGTCTGTCCTTTTAATCCTCACTCTCTTATCATGCCTTCCTGTTAAGAATTCCCCAGTCAGTATATATATATACTGCTGCATACACTGTTGTGTGGAAGGGTATGCTCAGACATGAGTCCCTTGCTCACTGCACCATCAGGATTCAAGCAAGCCGGGCCGAAGACGGCTGTAATGCCAGAAACCGGTCCCCGGAAGCTTGTTTCCTTTCCAGTGAAGAATTGGCTTGGTAGTTTGGTCTGCCCTGTTCCCATGATGCACTGGGCCAGGGACAGACTAATTTGCATGTAGCCAGGTTCTGAACTGGGATGGTGCAGTGAGCTAAAAAACGGTGATGGATCAAGCCCTGATCTGTTGACTGGGTAGGAGTGTTCTGATTAACTCGGATACTCTGTCCATCACCACCCCCTTTTTGAAAGCATACACTGTTGGGCAGATTTACAAGCCCCTTGGGCCTGTTTCTTGTTGTATTCTGTCTCATTTTTAGATGTAATGTTGACAAAAAAAATAATGCAGCAAATTGGAAATGTATTTGCAAACTGAGTCACGATTATCCACGGAAATGTATTGGTCATATAAATGTAATGTGTTCAGTCACTTAAATGTTTTAGTGTGGTAAATGTGTTTTGGTAAAATGTATGGTTTTAAATAATTTGTCTAGAATCACACTGAGCATCTGTGTAAATTAAGGAATTATACTTACACCATTTTCCATAATCTATGTAGTCTGTCCTCACAGTCTATCTCTCTCTGTTTATACTGTCCCTTCTCTTTTGATATTTCTCGTCTTTCCTTATTTTGACTTATTTTTCCTCATAGTGGTGCTTTTTTCATATTCTCTTGTGTCTTTTTAGTCCCTCTCTGTCTTTATTGTCTCCTCTGTCTCCTAATAGTCCCCCTTCTTTTTTATAATCTCTCCTCTGACCTCTTAATGTGGTCTCTCTCCTCATACCTCCTTCTTCTTTACGCATACATACTCTTCTCTCCTTATATTCTCCTTTTCCTATTATTCCTGCTCTTCTTTGCATATATTTCTCATTCTTTTTTTTTATTTTTCTTTGTCTTCTCATACTCTCCTCTCTCTGCTCACACTTCTCCTCTCTTTTCTGAAAGTTCCAACTCTGTCCTAATATGGTTATCTTTTGTTATTGTCATATTCTCCTCAACATCTTCCCCCTGTCCTTATAGTCTCCCCTGTTTTCATATCCTCCTCTCTTTTCTCTTACTTGTCCCTGTGTCATCACACTATTTTCTTTTTCTTATATTCCCTTATGTCCTATACTCCTTCTCCTTGAGTTCACCTTAACCTGCCTCTCTTCATATTCTTTTTCTGTTTTCATTTTGTCTTGTCTTTTTTTATACTTCAGGTTTCTGTACATATTGCCCATTCTCTTCTCATACTTCTCTTTTGACTCTCTTTGTATTCTCTGTAGGACTTTCCTCATACTTCCCATCTTTTCATATTGACCTCTCTCTGTATAGTTGTTTGTCTTGTCATAGTCTTTCCTCTTTCATCATACTATTTTCACTCTTCATAATCCACCCTATGTTTATACTCCTTCCTTTCTACTCATAGTGTATCCTCTCTTTTTGTACATTCGTTTTCTTCTTGTGCAGCAGTTTTCCTCACATTTTCCGTGTTCTCTTCTGGTACTCTTTTTATACTGCCCCCTGTCTCCTTATACTCTATCTCTTTTTTCTTATACTCTCCCTTCTTTCCTCATACTGCTACCTTTCTCCTCAGACTCCTCCTTATCTCTTCATACTTTCCAGTCTTGTCATACTCTGTTTATCCCCTTATACTGCAGTGTCTGCTTATATTCTCTTTTCTTTTTATGTTTCCTATTGTCTCATAGTTCTCTTTTTCTTGTTGTAAAGCCTTCTATTTTCATACTCCTATGTTTGTTGTCAGAATCTCATCTCTGTTCTTATAAGTAATATAATAGTGTATTTCATATAATTATTTTTCTAAAGTGATATATATTTTTTATGATAGATTCTTTTGATAATCACTGAAAAAAAATCATCATGCCTTCAAAAATAGAAAAGAAAAAAGAACGAAAGAAAGCAGTTTATTTAAAGAGAAGTGATCTACAACATTTACCTAAAGAACAATGTGTTAACAAAAAGAAAAAAGTCCTGGTAAGAAAACTAATGGGGCCATTAGGATGGCGGGAGGACTGTGGCGAATGGAAAGACCGTCCGCCGCTTTTCCATCCTTTGCGACCGGGGCGGAAAATGTTTAATATGATGGCGGTGTCTAATAGACAACGCCAGCCATATTATGATGGGCTTGTTTCAATGCCTTTCGCGTGGCGGTCTTCACTCTGGTGGCTTCCTGCAGGCCCCCAGAGTGAAGGAGAGGTGGGAGGTGCACAGGGGGGGTACCTGTGGTACCCCCCTTAATTTGCATAAACAAAGCATCAGGCACCGCGCGGTGCCTGCCGCTTTGTCTATGCAAAGGCATTAATGCATTTTTAGCTTTGTGGCGGGTGGTGCAGAAAGCCGCACCCACCACAATGCTAAAAATGCAGGATGCGCCCACAACTGTGCCGGGCACATCCTAATACCCCCACGGGACCCCCACCCTTATAGCTGGTGGTCTTAAACCCCGGTATCCTAATAGGCCCCTACAACTTTTTTGCGAAGATTGTCAACTACTAACAGTAGTGTGGGCAAAGTAAACTTTCTGCTACTAAGAGAAAAGACAAGAACCATGGAAAAACTTGTGAAAAAAAGTATATAGTAAAATAAGGAAAAACAAATATAAGGAAATAAGGAAGAAGATATTCTATAAAATAATTTTGTTGAATTTGACTAAGTTAATAAGGAATTGTAAGAAGAAAACAGCATTTTATAAGAAAAGGAAATGTATTGAAAATGTAGTTGAGAAAGCTTTTGAATAAAAAAAAACTGTTTGTTTTAGTAATCAGTAGAATTCGATCACTAGATAAGCCAATCTATTTAATGAAGGGCAAAAGTAAGTGGAGAAGAGTAATTAATAGAAGTACTTTTTCTGAAGTTTTTACGGGTGAATGGAAACATAGTTCAATTTCTTAGCCTTTTTTTATTAAGGGGAGTTATCTTCAGAGTAATGAGTTGTTGCATGCAGTTGACACTACAGGTCATGCTTATGAGGTTAACAATGGTTGTCCTATTGAGAAAGAGAAAATTGTTCCTAGAAATGTAGAAGAGGTGTTAGCTGATGAAGTATTAGGGAGAAGGCCTAAAGCTCCAGTGTACACTTGGAATTGCAATAGTATTTTTAGTGTACGGCAGGAATCTATTTATTTTTTACGTAATTTCTTACGTAACTATACTAAGAAAAGTGTTAAACAAAAGATTAAAATGTTGCAAGGATTACACCCTTGCAGAGTGAGAGAAAATACTGGTTTGCAAGGTCATTCTTTGGCTTGTCTTTCAAAAAAAGTATGTATAAGTGTTTTTCACCATTTCAGGATGTTATTTGAAATTAGTCAGAACGTTGTATTATGCCAAAAGTCCAGCTCTAATGTTAAAAAAGTTGAACAGTGCTTTTTTGCATGGATCTGTATCAGATGTAAAGAAGGTTTGTGATGACATTCAGGTTAGTTACTTTGGTGCAGAAGAAGACGGTGCAGAAATTGATACTTTAGTAGAAGGAAATGTAGAAGAGAATGTAAAACATTGTAGAACAGAAAAATTACAAAGTTCAAGGTCATTTCAGGTGAAACACCAAATTATTTTTGTATTTGTTGTCGACATACTCATTATAAAAATCAGACTAGGACTGTTGCTTTGAATGTGAAAAGGAAAATAATAAGGGGTGGATGGAATTTGTAACTTATTTGTTGGTAGAGAATACTTTTGATTTGGGTTGTGATCAGCGTATTTGTAAATTTTGTTATAACAAATTAGACGAGAATAAAATGCCTGATAGAGCTGTGCATAATAATTTTGAGTTGGTAAATATTCCTTCTGAAGTGGTGGATTTAAATACTTATGAGTCTATTCTTATTCAATGTGTGCATCCTTTTCAGGCTATTGATCGTAAGGAGCCTAAGACAGGGAAATTGCCTCCTTCAGATTTACAGAGAGGATTAAAGGGAAGAGTTGTGTATTTGCCATTAGATTTAAAGAAAAATATTGAAACAGTTGGTGTAGAAAATGTAGAAGATGAACCTTTAGTTATTCTTGTTCATGGCGTTCCAACTAAGAGTAAGAAAATCTGGCAGGAATTAGTGGATGTTAGGAAAGTGAAAAAGGCAACGTTGTATCTGATAAAAAATAATCAATATTATAAAGATGTGTTTTTGAGTGTAGAAGAAATAACTGTAGAAGAAGATAGAGACGTGCCATCTGGACAAAAAAGTGGATGTGTCCAGAACTGTCGAAATCTACAAACATTACAGTGTTCATCCACTGCATTCCAAAGAAGTGATGGGGAATACTATAGAGTTATTCCAAATGAAAGAAGCAAAGGGAAGTCCAATTAGTGTATGGCATAAAAGCTTGGACGCTCGTTGTTTCACTCATTTCTTTCCCACAGGAAAAGGATGACAATATGATGACTGGCCTGTGCAGATTCCTGCATCTGAATACCGGACATTAAGATCCAAGATTTCGACAATGTATTGCATATTTGTTTCATCTTTTGTTTGAGAGTCATTTGTCTGGACTTTCTTATGCAGTAAACCATATATTGAAAACAGGTGTACATCTGCAAAATGTTTTGGCAAATGAATTTATGGATGAAGTACACTAGAAAGATAATGTTTTAGAATCTCAGCTAATTAATCTCATTGGAACGTCAGCGTGGTACTAATGAGTACTGGTACCGTTGTCATGGAGAACTTAAATGTTTGCTAAGGAACTTAGGAACTCCTACATGGTTCCTTACTCTAAGCTGTGCTGAATATGCTTGGGATGATTTACTTCAATTTCTTCAAGAAGCAAATCCAAATATACAAAATATTGAATACAAGACACCTGGAGAATTGTGCTCTTTGGATCCAGTTAATGTATGCAGGTATTTCAATCATAGATTTGAAGCTTTGATCACCAATAAAAAAAATCTTCCTCTTGGAGAGGTTGTGGACTTCTTTTGGAGAAAGGAGTATCAAGCAAGAAGTGCTCCTCACATACACATGCTAATATGGATCAAAGATGCTCCCAAATTTGGAACAGACTCAGATGATACTGTGTTGTCTTTCACTGGAGAATACGCTACATGTGATATACCGAAAAGTACACAAGATAAGGACTTAAGACAACAAGTCTTACGATTCCAAAGCTGTCGTCATACGTACAAATCTAAGGACAAATTCTACATCAAATGACGTTTCGCATTTCCACGACCTGTAATATCGAAAGGAATGGTGAACAGTTTCATGTCATCTTTGCGATATACTAGCACAAGAAAGTCTCCTAAAAATACCTACAATTTAAGAAGAAATGAAGAGTTAAAATACAAAAATGACTATAACCCTGTCATTTGACCATGTGGAATGCTAACATGGATATTCAATATGTTGCAGACAATTCCATTGCTGTTGCTCGATATGTAACATCCTACATAACAAAATCAGAAAAGACTGAATTTACGGAAATGTGGGAAGAGATTTCCCATGAGAAGAGTCTAAGTAAGAAATTATATACTAACAGTTTGAAGATGTTATCTCATCGAGAAATTGGAGCATATAGGTGCTCAGTACTTAAATCTGTAGAAGAAATTGAATATTTAGCTGAAAAGCAGCCAGAATGTATGGATATTGTGAAAACAAATATGTTGGATACATATTATCCAAATAGAAGTCATCATCTTGAGAACATTTGTCTCTATGAAGTGCTGCAAAACTAAATTTTTAAACAGAATATTACAGAAAACATCATTGATGGTATATATGCTGTGATTGGTTCTGAAGGATGTCTGGTGAAAAAAAGAAAAGGACATTTGATTAATCACCGTAAACTGAGTTGTGAAACACCTGACAAAAGGGAATTTTACTATTTAGCTCTTTTGCAACTTTTCAAGCAATGGCGTTCAGAATTAGAATTACTTGGAGATTTCAAGAGCTATGAAGATTCCTTCAATGCAACTAAAGATACTATAGAATGTCCTGTTTTTGCTAATAATGTGAAAATGTTGAACGACGAAATTCAGCAAGAAGCTACAATTGCAGCTGAGATTGCCAGAGACAGTTCTCAAGACAGTCAAACTTTTCCTCCGTTAAGTCAGGATCCATTAGGAGAGCCAATTATTCAAAATGAATCAGCAACTGCTATGGAAGAGGTGGAAACAGCAATGTATCAAGCTCAAGAAGATGTAAGAAACTTAGGAAACCTGGAAGAACAACTAAATGTTGAGCAGAAATAAATATATGAGCAAATGAGAGAGCAGATTAACCATGGATTACTTCATGAAAAGAAAGAGTGCTCTTGCCCATTGTTTCAACCTATCCGATTGTACATAAGTGGACAAGCTGGAACAGCAAAATGTTTTTTTAATTAAAGTAATTTCAACTTATCTACAGAAAGCAACTGACTCGTATTTGTCTTGTGTTGTCACTTCTTCAACTGGTTTGGCGGCACACATTATTAAAGGAATTACTTTACATCATTTATTAATGGTACCAGTAGAGCATGAACACACATTAGAATACCACAAGCCCTCTGGAGAAGCTTGTTTTGAAGTTTCAAGAGTCTTGAAGAAAATTAAACTTCTCATTATTGATGAGGTAAGCATGGTATCAAACTTAATGCTTGCCTTTGAGCATTTAAGAATGCAGCAAATTCTTAAAAGAGAGTACGACGTATTATTCGGAGGAAAACATGTCATAGTTTTTGAAGATCTTCTACAACGTACTCCTGTAAAAGGACAACCAGTGTTTAAAACACTGGCGCATGTAGATACAAGAAAGTGTTTGGGTGGTATAGGAAATGTAAACATTTGGTCATATTTGAGTATAAGGAACTTATTACAAATATGCAACAGGCAAATTATGCTGATTATGGAACTATTCTTCAAGATATACAAATTGGAAAAGAGACAGAACAAGGCAAACAAGCTTTACAGAGATGATTACTTCCCAATTTGTTTCCAAATGAAAATATTGTTCATGAGAAAATATATATGAAAATTGCAGAAAACAAGTCTGTAATCTGCTTAATGCCAACACTGCGGATTGTTCTGTATTCAATGAAGAAATGTTAAAGTTGGAAAATGAAGAAATTCTAAAATTGGAAGCTATTGACAAAATAGAACATTAAGGAATCACTATTATTTTGACTGAAAAGTTGAAGAGGAAATTGGATAGTCGATAAGTAAAACTGCTGGTTTAGAAAAGTATTTGTATGCATGTGTAAACTGTAGGGTCATTTTACGCCGTACTTTGAATGTGGAAAAGGGTTTAGTAAATGGAGCAATGGGTAAAATTGTTGATTTTGTTAATTATGTAAATAGAGATGGGATTGAATTTTTGAAGATTAAATTTGATGAAATTGCTGAAATACAACAATTTAGTGGTTATTCATCTCGGTTTTTGCTAGTGAAAGATTTGTATGTACGCAGAAAACACTTATCTATTTGTTTGGCATATGCGGTAACCATTCATAAATCTCTAGGTTTAAGTGTAGATAATGCTTTAGTGAATATTGGAAGTGCCATGTTTAAAGAGTGTATGGCATATGTTGATTTGTCCCAAGTCAGAACTTTATCTGGATTGTACTTGTACAGGTTAGTGTAGATGCAAATTGTGTGAAAGAGTATAATAGGTTAAAAAGAGAATATGCTCCCAATGTAGGTCAATATCCAGTATGTGAAAGGCGTGTGGTACGTAGAAAAAGAAGATTTGAGAATATCTGTAGTGAAACTGTAGAGAAAGAAAAAATACAAGATGAAGTTGGGCCTGCAAGCAAAAAGATAAAAAGGACAGTGTTGAAGAGAATGTTGGTTATCGGTTTGAAAATAGTTGTGGTGTCAACTGCTATGCTAATGTAGTTGTTAATTTGTTTTATTTCTTGGAAGTTTGCAACAGCAAATGGTTGAAAATCGAAACGAAAGATTCTGTTCATTGTTGGTTTCTGTTTATGACAAATGTTGTAGTGATAAAAGTAAAATTCAAAGTGTTTCTGAGAAGATGAAGGTATAGACATTGACCATAAGTTTGGCCTTTCTTATAAATGGCGACATGACTGTCAAAATTGTTTGTTTACATGTAGCACTAACATAGACACTGAATGATTCATATATTTGACTTTACCAGACTGTGAATCAGTGTCTTTTAGTAATCTAGTTAGAGGAGAAAGTCAAAACATGGAGTGTAGCCAATGTAAATCAGATATGTCATCAAAATTATTTATACAACGATATGGACGGTATATAATTTTAATGTTGCAAAAGTTTGTAGCTATTGCAATTATTTTTCATAATGGACCTTCTACAGCATCTGGACACTACACTGTTTATTTAGAATGCCTGAAAGGATGGATACATTGTAATGATACTCAATTAGTTTTTAAGCAAAGTTTGCCTAAAGAGTTTCCACATTCTTACCTAATATTTTTAAAGCCAAAATTTTAAGACGAAAATTTGGCCTTTCAGGATTACCGCTGTTAAGGTAGATTTGTCTGGTGTTGTAGAGTATTTTGTAACTGAGGGTGAGGAGCTTTAAGATAATCGTCTTGTTGATGTTGAGGCAGTATAGGTCTATCATGTCGTGGGTGATGTGTAGGGATGGGCGGATTTTGCGGATTCATGATCCGCGGATTTGCGGCTGATGAAGGCTGATAGCCAGAAACCGGTCCTTGGATGCTTGATTCCGGTCTGAGAAAGACATGGCTTGGTAGTTTGGACTGGACTGTTCCCATGAGGCACAGGGTCAGAGCTGATTTGCATATAGCCAGTGTCTAACCCAGGGTGGTGTGGAGTGCAAAAAAACGATGGATTTAGGCCCAGATCCTTGTACTGGGGTGAATGTATGACATTGTTCTACATTCTGTCCATCAACTGTGTTTTTTGCAATTTTCACCCCGAGTGTGCTGGGGATGCTCAGACGTGAGTCCCAGGCTCTTCACACCACTGGACTCAACCTATCCAGGCTAATGAAGGCTGATAGCCAGAAACCGGTCCTTGGATGCTTGATTCCGGTCTGGGAAAGACATGGCTTGGTAGTTCGGACTGGACTTTTCCCATGAGGCACAGGGTCAGAGCTGATTTGCATATAGCCAGTGTCTAACCCAGGGTGGTGTGGAGTGCAAAAAAAATGATGGATTTAGGCCCAGATCCTTGTACTGGGGTGAATGTATGACATTGTTCTACATTCTGTCCATCAACTGTGTTTTTTGCAATTTTTACCCCAAGTGTGCTGGGGATGCTCAGACGTGAGTCCCAGGCTCTCCACACCACTGGAGTCAAGCTATCCAGGCTGATAAAGGCTGATAGCCAGAAACCGGTCCTTGGATGCTTGATTCCGGTCTGGGAAAGACATGGCTTGGTAGTTCGGACTGGACTGTTCCCATGAGGCACAGGGTCAGAGCTGATTTGCATATAGCCAGTGTCTAACCCAGGGTGGTGTGGAGTGCAAAAAAACGATGGATTTATGCCCAGTACCTTGTACTGGGGTGATTGTATGACATTGTTCTACATTCTGTCCATCAACTGTGTTTTTTGCAATTTTTACCCCGAGTGTGCTGGGGATGCTCAGACGTGAGTCCCAGGCTCTCCACACCACTGGAGTCAAGCTATCCAAGCTGATGAAGGCTGATAGCCTGAAACCGGTCCTTGGATGCTTGATTCCTGTCTGGGAAAGACATGTCTTGGTAGTTCGCACTGGACTGTTCCCATGAGGCACAGGGTCAGAGCTGATTTGCATATAGCCAGTGTCTAACCCAGGGTGGTGTGGAGTGCAAAAAAACGATGGATTTATGCCCAGTACCTTGTACTGGGGTGATTGTATGACATTGTTCTACATTCTGTCCATCAACTGTGTTTTTTGCAATTTTCACCCCGAGTGAGCTGGGGATGCTCAGACGTGAGTCCCATGCTCTCCACACCACTGGAGTCAAGCTATCCAGGCTGATGAAGGCTGATAGCCTGAAACCGGTCCTTGGATGCTTGATTCCTGTCTGGGAAAGACATGTCTTGGTAGTTCGCACTGGACTGTTCCCATGAGGCACAGGGTCAGAGCTGATTTGCATATAGCCAGTGTCTAACCCAGGGTGGTGTGGAGTGCAAAATAATGATGGATTTAGGCCCAGATCCTTGTACTGGGGCGAATGTATGAAATTGTTCTACATTCTGTCCATCAACTGTGTTTTTTTAATTTTCAGAGAGCAGCCATGGAACGTCTCTCTAATGGTTCTATGCAGAATAGTCCTGGTGTGCATCAAAAGTGAAGATAAACTATGAACGCATGCACACACATCTTTTATTCGACATGCATACTGTATATCCAGCACTCTGCAACAGGCTTCCCTGGCTTCGCTGTGTGCAGCAGCCGAGGCCTAGGTTAAGGCTTTGTTTTACAAGTTCGAGACACTGAAGGAATTAACACAAAAGGAATTGTAGAGCCCCGATTAACACTGAAAGCTTTTAGTGTACTTTTTTTTAGCTGATAGGCAGGCTGCATTTCACTTCCTCTAGCCTGGAGATGAGAGCTGTCAGCACTGCTGCACTTCACTGGTGTTTCAAAGACCATAGAGCTGAGTGTCAAGGAATGCCTCTTAATTAGCAGCCGTTATGTGCTAAGTGCCTGCGACACAACCACCATTTGTAGACAACACAGTACTGTGTCGGAACTAACCCTAGGCGAAGCACTACGCTACGCTCGCGTAGTTTGCGAATTTTGCGCAACTTTGCACTACGCGAGCTGCACGTAGCACAGTGCGAACACGCGTAGCGCAGCATAGTGTAGTGCAGCGGTCATTTTTTGCTTGTTCGCGGTCCTCAATGTCATGTTCGCTACCACGAGCAAGCAAAATGACATCCCGGCGAGACTCTCAATGTGGGGAGGTCAGGTTTCTCATTGCGAGTGGCCGTGCATGCTTGCGACCGCTCGCAATGAGAAACGACCAGTTCGCGTTGATAAAGCTGCCGCTCGAGTAAAAATCTACGGCAGAAAACTACAGCTCGCACTGTGCAAGATTCCGTTTTCAATGATTGCACTGTGCCGGATGCTTGTTCACACTGTGCAATCATTGAAAATGCATCGTGCACAGTGCGAATATTTTACTACGCAGCTCGCGTAGTGCTACGTGACGTTCACGTAGTGCGAAGTGCACTTCGCGTAGCTTTGCGTAGCGCTACTTCGTGAACTACCCCCACCCCTAGTCGGAACACACAGTTTGGAAACCTCTGCCTTAGGGCAGGTACCACTTTAAACCAGTATATACTATGCATGCAGTCTTCAATGTACCTACAAACTAGTCCTTTATACATTGAATTCCCCAGTCTGAATCATTAGACTTTCAGCAAACACTCTCATTCTACTGTTTCATGAGGCTACTTGTGCCATCGGAACATTACTTTTTGTGATGTTCCGTGGCACAGCTGTCTACGTCATATTTATCAAGCACAAATAACCCAATTATTTTGGCATACTGCTGCATGATAAATATCAGCCACTTTAACATAGTATTCTGCATTAAGGGGCATGCAATGGATGTTGCTGGGCGCGTTCACAGCAACACCTCTAGCTTTTTGACACTGCCCTAGATTTATGAGAAATTGTAAATCAGGGGAGGTGTAAGGAAGGCAGAACAAGGAAAACAAGTTCTATTTCTATTTGTTTCTCCTTTTTCTATGTTTGCCACATTCCGCAGCACACATAGAAAAAAGAAAAGTCTCTTGTGAATAATTTTGTACAGAAAGATTTCCCTTCCTGAACAAAAATAGTCATCCCGGCAACACAGGTACTCTTGCACTATTGTGCAAAGGTGCCTGCGTTAGCACAGGCACACCATTGTGTGCCAGTGCAGGGGAAAAGGAGAGGCATGTGCCGTATTTTATAGATACGGCGCATTCTTCTCTTTTTTCATTTGATGTAGGGAAGTGCAGCAGGAAGGCCTGCTGTGCTTCCCTACGGCAACATCTCATAAATGAGGTGCTATGTCAGTAGCCAAGTATTCATAGTGCAAAGTGGGCCTTAGAGCAAGGAGTACTTCAAACACCTATAGACTATGCACACACTGTTCTATGCACCTGAAAATGTGCCTTTTTTTGTTGCATTCCGCAGTTTCTATCCTTACACTTCCACCAAACACTCTGTCAATCTTGGTATACTTTTATAGTGACTCTTTGATCATTGTGTAGTAAGGCATTCACTTCATTTAAACACTAAGGTAGATCCCCATAGATATGCCAGTTATTGTGCAGTGTAACTTTAACACCATGCATGCACCGTATTTACAATGTGTTGCACTATGGAGCAAAAACGGTACAGATATGTGATGTATCTCTGCTGTGAAGGTGGCACATTACTTGACTTGTGTTGCAAGTGCAATGCAGCTCCAACAATGCTGTTGGGGCCCTATGCTCATAATGCTGTGTGAATCCTTATACCTGCTTCAAGCAGATGCAGGGTTTTGATGCAGTATAAGCACAGAAGTGACTGAATTAAATCTAATAGATTTCGCTCAGTCAATTTTAGGAGGCGTTTATGCGCCAGAACACCCCTCACCTGTGCAGGAAAGCCTCCTTCTGGCATAGGGCTTTACAATGTGACACACCTTCCAATTTGTTTTAGGTTTTTCCAGGTTTTTTTTTTAAACCAAAAATTTGAACTTTTTAAACCAAAAAACTGCATCAGGAAAAAAAAAAAAAAAAAATTAACGACAGCAGTTGTGGCTCCTCTGCTTCCGAAGAATCAGCTCGATGGATTATTGTCCATAGGCTATTAGTTGATTGCAAATGTTGCAATGAACTCTAAGATCTCCAAATTCCGGTTGAATTCTGGGAATCATAGTGCATGGTAGTGGTGGTGGTGGTGCACTTGATGTGCTTGGCACAGCAGAGCCCTGCTCCTCCTCCAATCTTCGGGTTACTTGTCTCACCCAATTGTTGGGATATAAGTTTTTAACATGGCGCACCATGCTTGCAGTCCCAAAAGAATATTTCTTATTTGGGTTACCCCTGGACAAAGTACTGCCACATATTTTACATGTGACCTTAGGGGCGTTGACTTTTTTTTGTCCTTCAGGATAGTTGAAAAATTTCCACATTATGGCCTCCTTTCTTTTAGGTTGAAGCTCCTCACGAACAAATTCTTCCTCTGAGGAGAAGAATCTAAGAATTGAGCCATGGTGCGTGCAGGTTCTTTCTCCACAGAAGATATCCTTCTCCTGAGAAAATCAAGAAAGAATGATTAAAATTGGAAGGGGTCTTTCAACAGTTGGAATAGGAAGTATTATGAACAAATCAAATCTCTTCTATTAAAGTCACATGGCTTTGTGTACTCTTACGGTGCGCTTACTGTGCTCTTACGGTGTGAGTACGCACTACGTACCGCCGCGATTTACATAATTGCTTTTGAAAAGTTATATACTCTTATTAAAAGTTAAAAAAACTAGTTTCATTATTATCCTACATAATGTCGTCCCTCAATATGTGCATTAAATACATAAATATACGTTTTTGAACAATAAGAAACTTTTGCGGTGTAAGCTTACGGAGCGCCGGAAATTACGTCACGCGGAAGTGTAGATGTGACGCACAACATGAAAGCGTATGCATAACGTATGCGGTGATACAGGCAGACAATTTACAGTACAACATAAGGTGCGATTATCATACGCGTACAGTGCGATTACCCCCCAAAAAAATTATTTAGAATTTAAATTTAATATATTAAAAAAAAAAGTATTATTTTGAAAAAAATTGTTTTGCTATTATTTTACATTAAGAATATAAAATATAATGTATTAAATAAAATAAATATAAATATTTATAGTAAAAATGTAAGAAATTAGTATAAAAAGAAAGAAATATAATAATTAATATATTTAAATATTATCATTTAAAAATCCTTTGAAATTCACTGAAAAACCATAGGTTTCACACATGTTATAGTTAGCTGGACATTTCACTCGTACAAAACCATTAAAATTCCCCTGTTATAGTAAGTTCAGCTAACTATAACTCGCGCGCCCACAATGCACTGCTGATGACATCACATATTACATCACTCATGACATGGTCAGTGACATCACTCATGACATCATTGCCAACTAGCTCACCAGGAACCTCCAGTATTCCCCAGTGGGCTGCATTGCAGAGAGGTGTAATGAGGCCACACCCTTTTGTACACCTCTCTGCAGCGCAGCCCACGGACGCGTTTGCAGAGGGGGAACTAATTCCCCTTGCATACTGGGGTCCCTGGGAGGCAACTAGCCCACCAGGAGCCTTCAGTATGCACCAGGGGGCTGCGTTGCTTTGCCCCAGAGGGCAGCGGTCCCCGGGGCAGTGTGGGGGGGATTGGGCACCCCCACACTTCTTTAACACTATGCCCCCACAATTTGGTCAACCAAACAGCATTAAGCTTGTAGATATATAATTGATTTCAACTTTAATTTTCTCAGCAACTACTGGAGGGATTTACACCATTTAAACAAAAGCGTGATCTGCGTACCAGACCCTACCATTTTCCTAAATTTGGTGTAATTCCGTTCATCGGTTCGGGCTGTAGCCGTGTTTAATCGTCCTAATGAAATTAACATGGGGAAAACACGTTTTGGGACCCCCCTTTTTTCTCGGCCCCCGCTTGACGAATCTTCCCGAGACTTTCAGGGAAGGAGCAGAGCAGAGCTGGCCATCTTCTTTGAGAAATTCGCGGAGATTCATCAACCGGCGCCAAAGTAATTAACTAGGTCCTAACTATAACTACCTGCTGGCGACCGCCAGTGGGTAATATATATATATATTACCTACTGGCGGTCGCCAGTAGGTATATATAGTTAGGATTTTTTCTCTATGGGATTTTTGAAAATTCTATGTCTAATAACTTTGGCGTTTGTGGACGGAATTGGCTGAAATTTTCAGGAAAATGGCACATTTTGTTTCTGAGCAGCCCTGAAAATTTCTGGGGGGGTTCGTCAAGGGGGGGGCGAGAAAAAAGGGGGTCCCAAAACGCGTTTTTCCCATGTTAATTTCCATAGGGCGGTTGGCCTCACTTTTAGCCCGAACGGCTGAATGGATTTGCACGAAACTTGGCAAAATTGTAGGGACTGGTAGCCCGATGTGCCTTTTGTAGGTCTCAATATATGTGCTCCAGTGGATTTTGAGAAATTAACGTTTAAAAAAAGATATATATCTGTAACAGCGGACCGGGCAGCGTCCCAGGACGCGTACTTTTCGCGCAACGGAGCTTTGTGAAGCGAAGCTGATTGGTTCTCCGGCATCTGTCAACATTCCAAACAGTCCGTAGCGGCCGCCATCTTGTCTCTCGGTAGGATCGAGAGACAAGAGGAGGCCAAAGCGAAGGGGCAAATGACCATAAGGGGGAATAGTAGATCCTCGCTGACCCCCTACGTTTGATGTGGAGGTTTTAAAAGGGCCCCGCGGGGCAAAAAAAATAAAATAATAATAATCGAACGGCTGAATGGATTTGCACGAAACTTGGCAAAATTGTAGGGACTGGTAGCCCGATGTGCCTTTGCTAGGTCTCAATATATGTGCTCCAGTGGATTTTGAGAAATTAACGTTCAAAAAAAGATATATATCTGTAACAGCGCTCCGCTTCGCGTACTTTTCGCGTTACGGAGGTTTGCGAAGCTGATTGGTTTTTCGGCGTCTGTAAACATTCCAAACAGTCCGTAGCGGCCGCCATCTTGTCTCTCGGTAGGATCGAGAGACAAGAGGAGGCCAAAGCGAAGGGGTAAATGACCATAAGGGGGCATAGTAGATCGTCCCTGACCCCCTAGGTTTGATGTGGAGGCTTTGAAAGGGTCTCGCAGGGCAAAAAAAAATATACCGTTTTTTTAGTTTTTTTGCGTGGAGTGCGCCCGGTTCGCGAACCGGGAAGCGTTCTGGGGAGCGTACTTTCTTGAAAATTAGTGAAAAAAGTTAGAGTAAAATAATAATTGTGAGTGATCAGTTGTAGGGTAGCTCTGAGAAGAGCTTTTGGGTTTATGGTACATTTAGGTACTTATAAGTAGGTACCAATGCACAGTCTTAAATTCAGAGTGAAAACTCTGCTGCCCTCATCTGAGAAGTGAACTCCATCTCCTCTGTAGATATCTTGCATGTAGTAATGCAAGTTATTGTTGTACAGGGAGCCCATTCCATGGTCTCTCATGTAAGCTGAAACAGATTTGTTTACATGCTTCCTCGATTTCTCAATTTGTGGACAAAATTGGTTCGACCACCTCCATTTCTGTCTTTGGCATATATTTGAATATACCAAGGCAGTCTGAGGAAAAAGTGCCATCAATTGCTCAAAGGTGTCCTTTAAAAGCATTTCCAGACCTACCCCAGTCAAAGTGCCCAAATCATTACCTCCACAGTGCACAATTAACAGGTCAGGTTTTGGCAAATGCATAAAGGTTTTCACCAATGGTATCAATTGGTGACATTTTAATCCTCTGTGGCCAAACCACTTAATTTCCACATCTTGTAAATTGAGGTTAGGTAAATTCCTGTTTTCAGCGTACCTTTGAGCCCAATAGATGTAACTATGTCCAACAATCCAGACAGAAAACATGGTGAGAGAAGGTTCTGCTGCAGTCAGATGAAGTGTGGCAATGAAATGGCAGTTGAAAAAATGAGAGTGTAAAATGAAAAAAACTGAGGAGTTTCTGTGTTAATGAAGCAGTAAGAGTGATTGGTGGATTTTGATTGCTGAAAACAGAAAGTTAGTGTGCATGGATGAGTTCGTTGAAAGATGTATTTTGAGTGGCGAAGAAAAAATCATTAAATGAAAGAATGCTCTGGATATGCAGGTGCACTGAGAGTTCAGAGTTCAATTGCAACATTGTTGTGTGAGAGGTCTTGCAAGAGGTGGTTGCTATGCAGAAAAAGCAGAGAGGGGGCAGAGGGGGGAAGGGTTTTGCTTTGAAAAAAAGTGAGGGAAGAGTTTTGATTGGGTGACATGAGAGATATGTGTGAGGAATTACAGCATTTCTGTGCTTTTGATAGCTGCAGACTCTGGAGTGCATACCTTTTGCTCTGCTGAAGACAAATTGGTGTGTTTCTGAGACTGTTTTGAAACTCAAAGTATTTGCTAAGGTGAGAAAAGATTTCTTTAATTTAGATAGAAAATAGTGTGCTTTAAGGAGAAAATTATGAAGAAAGTTGTGTTTTTCAAATGTTGCTTTGTCTCAAGTGTTTCACAAATAGATTTTGTTTCTTTGAGAAATTGTAATTGGAGAAAATGTGAAGTATTAGTACTGACAGGGCTTTTATGTGCATAGGAGCTGTGGAGTGTTTTCAAATTATGACTTGTAAATCGTTTTTGAGAAAAAGCAATGGTTTTAATATTGATGAGAAGGACATAATGGTGTCTGCTTCTTTATAAGGTAATTGAGAGTCTCTGATGTTATTTTTCCCATTTCAATGTAAGAAGTTTGTCTGTGGAGCAAATTGCTTGTAAATATGCTCCCACCTGTGCATGGCAAATTTAGATTTTGAATGTTTCCGTTACATAGGCATGTTAAAGGTGACTGAAACATGCTGCAAAGGCAATCAAAAAATGCTTTTATGTGTCTTAAGGACATTTTAAGTCATTTCCCCATGTGCAGTGTTTTCAAATTATGAGTTGAAAATCGTTTTTGAGGTAAAGGAATGTTTTCAAAATTTATGTGCGCCATATGACCCCAAATTTCTTTTTCAGGGGTGCAGCAGGGTGTTCTTGAGACACCCCTGCACCGTCGGAAAAATTCGTAATTTGCGATGAGGTAATTGCTAATCGCAAATTGCACCTTCATTCCTATGGGCCTCCTGCTGCATGGAAATGAATGGGTAATTTGTAATTAGCAAATAGGTCATCGCAAACTAGGAATGGTAAAGAATCGCTATTTATTCCTTAAAGTTCGCTATTTAGGAAATGCAAAAAACTTTGATGATACATATGGCGGTTTATCTCTAACAAGATAAGAAGCATAGGGATAGATTTATGATGACTGGCGCATCACCAGGGATGTGTTAGTCATTCTGTGCCGCTGTTCCGTCACCTATGGTGTGCTGCATTTACAATGCGGCGCATCATGGGGCAAAAACAGCACAGATGTGTGACGTATTTGTGCCGTAAAGTTGGCGCATTGCTGGAGTTGTATCGCAAGTGTGATGAAGCTCCAGTAAGGTTGAGGGGTGCCCCTGTCGCAGGGTTTCTGTTCTGACACAGAACTGTGGACAGAGGATTGGAACCTCGGCGAATTAGGGTGTCTCAAAACTCACCTTAGTAATCAAAACCCCTTAGCAAGCTAGGTACAGTGTCACATTGGATATAACAAACTCTCAATGTTTAGACAATCCAGAATATGAACTTATAGTACCTCAGGATACGTGGAACTCATGAACAGTCGGTCGTTATATATTTCTTAGAAACGAGAACATGGAGTTAAGAAGAACACATGTGTATTTGAAATGTTTATTTACTAATGCCGTCTTCTCAGGCGTAGTATCTTAGATTATACAAGTACACATATTATCAGTAGCAAAATTACCAGCATAGTCAATAGTACATAAAAAGCGAATGGTGACAGTATGTTAACATGCTGTAAATGAATAAGAGTTAGCAACACTTATAAGCAGCCGCGGGCTGTGGAGGGAGTTACGGTGGGGCAGGGAGGCGGGGAGGGGGAGGGGCAGGGTGGAGAGGGCTCCACCCTGCCCCTCCCCCTCCCCGCATCCCTGCCCCACCGTAACTCCCTCCACGGCCCGCGGCTGCTTATATCTCACCCTCCCTAATACACATAATATATTATTTGCTAAGAAGGTCTCTTTGTGTTGGTTTAGGGCGTTCCGATACTTTAGTGTCTTAGATTTGAAGGAATCACATCAGCATAGAAAAGATAATCCATATGCCATGCTTAATATCGCCAACGGCATTGTGCCATAATATTCTAGCATGCGATTGCGGAACAGTGTCAGCAGCTGCAGGGCGGGAGCTTGCACAGGAGGGACATCCATATTTAAAAATGTAAAAAAGTACAAGAGCGTCCGCTGGTAATGCAAGTAAAAATGGGAATCCACGAAGCAGAGTGGAAAAAATAGAATGTAAGAAAGCAGGGATGACTCCAAAGATTTTCTCAAATGAAGTCACGAGACCACTGGTAACAACTTTAAAAAAGTGCGCCAGGCCCTTTGTGGAGGACGCGTTAGAGATAGTCCGAACCATCTTGCTGAAATGGAAAGGCGAATCTGTATTTAAAAGGGTCTGCACCTCTGTACGGGTGTTCGCTGTGTGAAGCACGAAAGTTTCACGGGCCGAACTCAAGGCCACCTCTCTCTGAGACAAAATAGCTCTTATTCTTGCCATGCCGTTGAAATGTGCTCCCAAGGTTGGTATTTGTGGCCAGATTGAAAACTCCCTATTTTCATGTGTGGGAGGAAATAGAACATTTCTGCAGCAAATAACCCGTTCATTTACTGTTACGATAAAATGAATACTTTTAATTAACCCAGAACAATCTTCATTATTGAGCATCAAATAACTACCATTTTCCAAGAACTTGAACGTGGGGATGATAGCAGGAACTGGTGTGCCTTGCAACACGCAAGCCATATTTGGTCGGTGTTTGTTGCATGAACCGTGTAACTGTATGTGCCTACACATTAGTGAATGATCTGGCGTCTCAGTGCATTCCTCTCCATTCAGATAAAGTTCTTGATCATCTTTGAAAATCTGTATGTGTATGGAAGCGACCAGACTTCATGAAGAAAACCACTACCTAAAGGTTAATAACGACCTATTGGTATATATTTCATACAATTTGAAAACTTATATAAAGCAAAAGGCAGCGTTATTAAACCGTGGATAAGGCACGTTGCCAAAGCAGTCAACCTTTTGGATTTATACTGGAAATGTTAAAGGAAGAATTACGGAGTAGGGCCTGTAAATCTTTAATAGACAACGAGTAAAATTACTCCAACCATCATATTCCTCTAACTCCGGGATAGTAGGGGTGTTTAATTTTTTAGAAGTAGCCAATCCAAAGCATTTGGTCTGGGAAATTGTTTCATTCACAAACAACATATGTTTTGGGATGAGACATGCACGGTGGAAAGCCTCAGTGCCTTGTACCTGCCAGGTTCGTGAACCCCAAACTGATGTAGATCCTGGATATTTTTACTCTGTATTACGTTAGCATGGTCTCATTACTGGTTTAAACGCCATTTTTCCTTTTTTGTAACTTCTGCACACGACACTTAGTTGTTGCTTTAGCTTTCAGCCTACCTGCGTCAAGATCTATGCCTGCTTCAAGCAGGCGCAGGGTTTTGATGTAGCTTTGTCCTATCTGATTGTAAATGCGGCACACCGTGGGTGGCAGAGCAGCGGTGCACGTTAACTGGTGCATCCCTGGGGATGTGCTAGTTAATATAAATCTGCCCCTTTACATTTAATTATGTGCAGGGGACACAGAGTAGGTGAGGTTTATCCAAGGTTAAGAAGAGATGAGTCCTGTTCAGTGAAAAATTGGAGATAGGCTTCAGTATATTATATACTTAAGTAGTGTGTTAAGTTTTTGATGACTGTTATTAATTTACTGTTGGGTAATAGTGGTTAATAACATTTTTTATTATATTTTACCACAGATTCAACTGCAGATTATTTCAAGATTTTAGGATGCCTAGCAAAGAAAGAGTAAGAAAGGCTGCAAAACGTCAAAGACAGCAGGACCATGGAATAATGCAGCAGTCCTCTAACAAAAAGATTTGTCAAGTCACCAAGAAAGCACCAGGTAAGAGTCGAAAAACAGTCATAAGAAATATGTGTAGAAAAAAAATATTACTACAGAAAATGTTTCAGTCCAGAAAAGGAGAAAGAATTCAAATGGTAAGGAAAGGCCAATGAGAAATGTTACTGCTAGAGTAAGAGATAACTCTATGCATGAAAGTAGAAGGAAACAACAGTTTAGGGATATTCGTAAACGAATGTTCCGCAACAGGATAATTGGGAATTTGTTAAAAAATATTAAGAAAGGTCAGCAGAAAGTGGTTTTTTATAAGAGAAAAAAAATAGTTGAGAAAGTTATTGATCAGGCATTTGAAATTAAACGTAAGTTATTTATTTTGACAATCAATAGAATTAGGAAGCTAAACAAGGTAATTTATGATTTCAAAAGAAATAGTAGATGGAAGAGAATAGTTAATCGTAGTAATTTTTGTGAAGTTTTTTCTGGAGAATGGATGCATAGTTCAAGCTCTGAGGCATTTTTTAATGAGGAGAGTTATTTCCAGGATAATGATTTGGTGCATGCAGTTGACACCAGTGGTCGAGCGTATGAAGTGAAAGATGGTTGTCCAGTTGAAAAAGAAAAACTTGTGAGAACAGAGATAGAAGAGGTGTTAGGTAATGAGGTTTTAGGGAGGCGTCCTAAGGGTCCTGTGTACACCTGGAAGTGTAGTAGTATTTGCAGTGTACGACAGGATTCCATCAATTTGCTTTGTGATTTTATACGGTCATTTAGTAAGAAAAGTTTGAAGCAGAAAATGAAGTTGTTGCAAGAATTAGATCCTTGCAGAGTGAGAGAAGTGATAGGTTTGCATGGTCATTCACTGGCTTGTCTTTCCAGGAGAGTATGCCAGAGTGTTTTTAATCATTTCAGGATGCTAGCAGTGCATCATAATAAAGTGAGGAAATTAGTTAGAATGTTGTATTATGCTAAGAGTCCAGCAATTATGCTTAAACAATTATGCGCTGCTCTTTTGCATGGTTCTGAAATAGATGTGAAGAATATATGTGAAGAAATTGAGTTTTGTTACTTTGGAAGTAAAGAGGAGAATGTTGAAATTGACCAAGAAGAAGAGAGTAATGTGGAAGATAGTGTACAGGTTTCCAGTACAGATAATTTCCAGAGGGAAATTGCGACGTTTGAGGTGAAATCAAGTGAGAGGCCAAATTTCACTTGTGTGTGTTGTCGACGCACTTATTATAAGAATCAGACTAAGTTAGTGGATTTATATGGAAAAAGTAAAAGGGAAAATAATAGTGAATGGAAGGATTTTACAACATACTTGATGGTAGAAAATTGTTTTGATTTGGGATTGGATCAACGTGTGTGTACTTATTGTTGTAACAAATTAAATCAAAACCAGATGCCTGCTAGAGCAGTTCATAATAATCTGGAATTGGTTGAGATTCCTTCTGAATTGAAGGATTTAAATACTTATGAATCTATTTTGATTCAAAGTATCCATCCCTTTCAGGCTATTGTAAGAATGGAGCCAAAGACAGGGAAATTGCCTCCATCAGATTTACAGAGAGGATTAAAGGGAAGAGTTGTTTATTTGCCTCTAGATTTGAAGAAAAACATTAACACAATTGGAGTAGAAAAAGTGGAAGAGGAACCTCTTGTTATCTTAGTTAATGGGGTTCCGACAAAGAATAAGAAAATATGGCAAGATTTAGTAGATGTTAGGAAAGTCAAAAGGGCAACATTGTATTTGAAAAAATATAATAAATACTATAAAAATGTATATGTTGCAGAAGAGGAAGTAAGTGAGGAAGAGGATAGCGATTTGTGTGCTGGTCAAATTGAGAAAGTAGAACCCTGTACTAGTGAAGAAATATATGAACATTATAGTGTTCATCCTTTGCATTCCAAGGAAGTCATGGGGAATGCTATTGAGTTGTTTCAAATGAAACAAGCGAAAGGGAGTCCCATTAGTGTTTGGGAGGAAAGTTTGGAAGCTCGGTGTTTCCCACAGCTTTTTCCAACAGGTCAGGGAGGAAGATATGATGAGCGACCTCATCAAATTCCTGCTTCTGAATACCGGACTTTGCGATTGTATGCAGGAGATCCTAGGTTTCGACAATGCATTCCTTATTTGTTTCATCTCCTGTTTGAAAGCGATCTATCTGGACTGTCATATGCAGTGAACCACATCTTGAAAAGTGGTATACACATGCAAAACATCTCGGCAAGTGAATTTATGGATAAAGTCAATGTCCAAGACAGTATTTTGGATTCTCACCTGATTAATCTCATGGCGTGTCAGCGTGGTACTAATGAGTACTGGTACCGTCGTCATGGTGATTTAAAATGTATGCTGAGGAACTTAGGAACTCCCACATGGTTCCTCACTTTGAGCTGTGCTGAGTATGGCTGGGAAGACTTACTTGAATTTCTACGAGAGGCAAATGCTAACGTAGAAAACATCGAATTCAAGACACCCGGAGAACTGTGCTCTTTGGATCCAGTCAATGTATGTAGGTACTTCAATCATAGATTTGAAGGTATGATGTCTTTCATCATGAATAAGAAGAATCCACCTCTTGGAGAGGTGTTGGATTTCTTCTGGAGGAAGGAGTACCAAGCAAGAGGTGCTCCTCATATACATATGTTGCTGTGGATCAAGGATGCACCTAAATTTGGAACGGATGCAGACGACTCAGTGATGAGTTTCATAGAACAGTATTCTACGTGTGCTGTTCCAAACGCAAAGGAGAAAAAAAGCCTAAGAGAAAAAGTTCTACGTTTCCAAAGCCATCGATGTGGAAAGTACTGTCGTCGTAAATTCCGGAACAAAGACAAGTTCTACACCAAATGTCGTTTCGGCTTTCCACGATCGGTGATTTCTAAAGGAAGAGTGAACAGTTTGATGTCTTCGCTGCGACATAATGTGATGAAGAAATCACCTAAAAACACATACAATTTGAAGAGGAACGAAGAGTCTAAGTACATCAACGACTACAACCCGGTGATTTTGTCCATGTGGAATGCTAACATGGATATACAGTTTGTGGCTGATAACTGTATGGCTGTGGCTCGGTATGTGACATCTTACATCACCAAAAAAGAGAAGACAGAATTGAAGGATATGTGGGAGGACATTTCCCATGAAAAGAGCCTCAGCAAGAAGTTGTACAGTTTCAGTCTGAAGATGTTGTCGCATCGAGAAATCGGAGCTTACGAATGTTCTGACCGGTTGTCTTCAGCAAGTCTCTATGCCAAGTCCAGGAGTATCGTTTGGGCGAGTGTTGGTCTTGCTGCAAAATGCGTAATCGAGTTCTGAAACCTGTGCGGGAAATTGAGTATTTGGCGGAAAAGGAGCCAAACAGTACCGACATTTTGAAGAGCAACATGTTGGATACATATTATCCAAATCGAAGCAGTCACCTCGAGAATGTTTGTCTGTATGAGGTTCTGCAAAATTACATATTCAAGAGGAACATCAAAGAAGATACTGAGAAAGGAGTGTATGCTGTAATAGGAAGTGAGGGATGTCTGGTCAAGCAAAGAAAATGCCACTTGATAAACCATCGAAAATTGAGTGGCGAATCTCCTGAAAAAAAGGAGTTTTTCTATTTAGCACTTTTGCAACTTTTTAAGCCTTGGCGTGCAGAAGAGGAACTGCTTGGAGATTTCCTTTGTTACGAAGACTCATTCAATGCTGCCAAGGAGACCATAGAATGTCCTGCTTTTCCCAAATATGTAGAAATGTTGAATGTGGAAATTGAGCAGGAAGCAACGATTGCAGCCGAGATTGCCAGAGACAGTTCTCAGGACAGTCAGAGTTCTGCTTCATTGAGTCAGGATCCACTAGGAGGACCTCTTATCGAAAATGAAGCTGCCACTGCTATGAATGAAGTGGAAAGAGCCATGGCACATGCTCAGGAGGATGCGGTTAACTTAGAAGAGTTGGAAAGACAACTCAACGTTGAGCAGAGGAAAATATATGACGAACTTACCGTGCAAATTGATCATGGATTAAGTCATGACAAGAAAGAGTGCTCATGTACGTCGTTGAAGCCTGTCCGACTGTACGTGAGTGGAGAAGCGGGAACTGGAAAAAGTTTCCTTATTAAAGCAATTTCATGTTATTTGCAGGAAAGGACAGAGTCATCGCTGTCTTGTGTTGTCACCGCTCCAACTGGACTGGCAGCACATAACATTAAAGGGATTACTTTACATCGTTTACTGATGCTGCCAGTGGAGCATGACAACAAATTAGAATATCACAAGCTATCTGGAGATGCTTGTTTTGAAGTTTCAAGAGTCTTGAGGAAAATGAAACTTCTTATCATTGACGAAGTAAGCATGGTTTCCAATGTCATGCTTGCCTTTGTGCATTTGAGAATGCAAGAAGTTCTCAAAACAGAGTATGATGTGTTATTTGGTGGCAAACACATCATTGTTTTCGGAGATCTTCTGCAGCTGACACCAGTGAAAGGGCAACCTGTGTTCAAAATGCTCACGCATGAAGATACCAGGAAGTGCTTAGGGAGTATTGGCAACGTCAATATATGGTTAAACTTCAATTATGCTGAACTGCATGAAAATATGCGTCAGGCAAAGGATGAAGTTTACAAGACTATTCTACAAGATGTTAGAATTGGAAAAGTGACCGAGCATGGGAAAGAAGCTTTACATGCACGATTACTGACAAATTTATATCCAGACGAAGATGTTGTGCCTGAGAATATTTTTCAGAAAGTTACTGAGAAAAAATCTGGAATATGTTTGATGCCAACTCTTGCAGAATGTGCCAAATTCAACAACAAAATGTTGCATTTAGAAAAGCAAGAGATTGTGAAATTGGAAGCTATTGACAGAGTAGAGCATATGGGATCAACAATTATTTTGTCTGAGAATCTGAAAACAAAATTGGATTCATTAGAGAAGAGTATATCTAAAACTGCGGGTTTTGAAAAGACTCTGAATGTGTGCTTGAACTGCCGAATAATTTTAAGAAGGAATTTACATGTTGAAAGAGGTCTGGTAAATGGATCAATGGGTAATGTTGTTGATTTTGTGAAATAGAGAAATAGAGATGGAATTGAATTTTTAAAAATTAAATTTGATGGCATTGAGGAAGTACAGCTAATTGCTCGTTGTTCTGCTAGATTTTTGCTTGTAAAAGACTTATATGTTCGTCGTAAGCAGTTTCCTGTTTGCTTGGCATATGCGGTGACAATCCATAAATCGCAAGGTTTAAGTGTAGACTGTGCATTGGTGAATATTGGCAGTTCTGTGTTCAAGGAGGGTATGGCATATGTGGCATTGTCACGAGTTAGGACTTTATCGGGATTGTACTTGATTGAGTGTGATGTCACAAATATTTGTGCGGATCTAGATTGTGTTAAGGAATACAATAGGTTGAGAAGAGAGTATGCGCCACATTTGCCTCAGTATCCTTTGTTTGAGAAACGTGTGGTAGGCCGGAAACGAAGAAATGTGACCAATACTGGGGAGGTTGTAGCAAAAAGACGAAAAGTCGATGAACCTGAAATTATAAGCAGAAACAAAAAGGATTCTGTTGAAGATGTTGTTGGTTTTCAATTTGAAAACAGTTCTGGTGTCAACTGCTATGCTAATGTAGTGGTTAATGTTTTGTTTTCTCTACAAAATGTAAAAGAAGAGATTGTGGTCAATTCTGATCAAAGATTTTGCAGTTTGTTAAATTCTGTGTTAGAGAAATGTAGCACTGATAGAACAAACATAGAAAGTGTGTCTGAAATTCGAAATCTGTTAGACAGATGTTCAGGCCAAACACAATTCTCTCAAAATAGTCAGCAAGATTGTCAGGAGTTTTTAATGTATATGCTTGATGTATTGCATGCTGAAGGTGTAGATGTAGATCACCTGTTTGGGCTTTCTTATCAATGGCAGCATGACTGCGAGAACTGTAGGGTATCAAGTAGTACTAGTGTAGACTCAGAAAGATTTATATATTTAACTTTGCCAGACAGTAAATCAGTCTCTTTTAATAAGCTAGTAAAAGCAGCTGATCACAATATGGAGTGTAGGCAATGTAAATCTGAAATGATGTCCACATTATTTATACGAACATATGGCCAGTATGTCATTTTAATGTTCCAACGATGTAGGCCTGATGGAACAAAATTGACAACTTTAATTAAAAATTTTGTGGCTTCACAGTTGTCAATATCAGGAAGGACTTTTGTAACTGTAGCAATTATATATCATGATGGTCCTTCAATAACATCAGGACATTATACAGCTTATTTAAAGTGTAGAAATGGCTGGTCATTCTGCAATGATTCTGTTTTAATTTTCAAAAAAAAATTGCCATATGACCTTAAAAACTCTTACCTGGTGTTTTTAAAACCAAAATTTTAGGGAAAGAATCTCGGGATGTGCTCTGAGGAATTTCAAGAAGTTTTCATGGCTCCTACACTATTTGGCCTTGAGGATAAGTGTAGTACAGAGACATAACTTTTTACCATAACACTGGACGTTATGAGAAATACGTGCACTTTGAATGAGTTCAGAAAAACTATTTCTTTTTATAAGCTAATTGAAGCAGCCAATCAAAACATGGAGTAGAGGGAATGTAAGTCTGCAATGCTGTCTACTGTTTTACATTGCTTTGTGATTAAAAGTGATGTAGAGAATTAAATAATTGTACTAGTCATAAAGGTAGTGTAAGTCTGCTTCATAGTAAGCAGTATCAGTGTGATAGGAAATGTAGAACATGATTGAGCAAGAAGGGGAAGATATTACTAGTCCAGGATTGTGTAAATGATCTTCAACATTTTAATTCTGAAAGTTGCAGAAATGCGAAAAGACGGGATTGGCTAACAAGAAATCCAAGAGTTATACATGGCTCTGACAAGATTTGGCCTTGTGGAAACTTGTGGTAGAGAGCAAGAAGTCATTTATTGTATGTAACATGTTTTTGAAAACGATGGAGGTTTTCTTTCAGAAAGTGGCGGGTTGAAAGTAATAACAGCACAACAGAGTGTAAGCTGTTCATAGGACATCCTTGGCCGTCATGGAAAGTAAGTTAACTTTAAGGAGTTCTGAATTCTGATTTGTAATGTTGTATGGGTTTTTTAAACACAATCATTTTGATTGTGTTTTTTTTCCCCGCTGTTATATGATGAATACCTTCAAGTCAGTGTTTTAGTGAAATTTGATACATTCTGAGAACAGCAAAAATAAACCATTTAACATGTATAATTAATTCTGTTCTGTTTGCATTTATGATGTACATGTAGAACTGTGTAGGAGGCATGGAGAAGGTGAGGCTTCTGTAAGTGTCAAAGTTGTTGCATACAGTGCTCATATTCTACGTAGTCTTTTATATTTCATTACTTTCACTGTTTCTGACTGATCTAAAAATTTTTTTTTAAAAAGAACAGTAAGTATAAGGGAAGGAAACAGACAGTTATGTTAAAAGAAACACAGCTATAGGGAATAAACTAGGGATACTGTTACCCGCAATCCTCTGCTGATGATGTCACTGAGTATGTCATGAATGATGTAATATGTGACATCATCAGCAGTGGATTACGGGTAATAGTATCTCTAGTTTACTCCCCTATAGCTGTCTTTCTTTTAACATAACTGTCTGTTTCCTTCCCTTATACTTACTGTTCTTTTAAAAAAAAAAAATGTTTTGGTTCGCTTCCGGTTCGCGTACCGGGGAGCGAACTGGGAAGCGAACTAAGAGAAATAGAGGTTGGCACAGTTGCAAATATTGTACCAATTTTTTAATAACGGGGAGGTAGTTCTGAAAAGAACTTTTTTTTAAATTGTTTTTGTTGTTTTATATTTTTTTTATTATTTTTCTGAACATTTTTTTACTTTTTTTGAATTTTTCTGAACAGTTTTATATTTTTTTTGTTTTTTTTTCGGAGGGGGCAACGAAAACGATTCATTGTAAAGGGCTCAACAGGAGCAAGAAAACAAAAAAAAAGAATTTATTGTTTGGGGAGTTTCGGACAAACATGAGCATGATTGTCAATAGCTCTGTTGATCAGAGTGATGCTACTTTCTCCGTAGCAAATGAATCCACTGCAATGTACGCAGACTTGTTTTACTTCACGAAATCTCGTTTGTATATTTGGCACCATCTCCCTGCCCTCTGGTCCCGTTACTTCCGGTACAACAGATCTTATGGCCATAATAGGGAGATTATCTAGGTCGTCCTGTTCCTCTTCTTCCTCTTCTTGCTGAATTATAACTTTAGCAGGTGGTCCACTCTTCCTTGGATGTGGTGGAGGTGGTGGGGAAGCACCAGCTGAAGCTAGTAAAGAAGCCATTGCTCACTGGTAACAAAGGGTCTTTCTCTCACAATGATGAAAGTCAGAGTGAGGAAAGAAGGAGGGATTTTCACCATTTGGGAAAAAAAATAGTTCTCAACCAATGAAAAGTGTTCATTTTAGATCATATGACCTAGTCTTACATCATTAGGAAACCGAAAGTGAAATGAACCAATGAAAAGTGTTATTACCAAGTCACATGACCTGCTGTGTTTACGTTACGCGCTTTGCAGGGCCTCCCGGTTTGCTTCCAGAAACCTGTGCTTTGCGACTCGGTAAGCGTACGAGTTTGCTAACGTAGCACGTCATATGACGTATCACGCGACAACGCGAAACGTCATGCGGACGGGAGGCGTCACGATGTTGTTTTCTAACGCGGCAGTTGCGGTAAAGAAACGTTTACCGGCTCGCGGTCTATTTCGCGGCATCAAGGTCAGCTAACGGGAAGCTTCCCGATTCGCGAAGCGGGAACGAAGAAAAAAAAATATTTAAAAAAAAAGTTATTAATAAACATATAAAATATATTTTTGGATTTAAAGAAGAATACATTTTACAGCTACAGATATTAGCTGTTAAAAAACCAATGAAATTCACTGAAAAAACCATAGGTTATAGACCATATATAGTTAGGAATTAGCATTTACAAAACCTTGAAAATTCACTGAAAAAACCATAGGTTATAGACCATATATAGTTAGGAATTAGCATTTACAAAACCTTATTTTACTCACACAAAACCATTGAAATTCCATATATAGTTAGTTGCACTAACTATATATCGCGCACCCGCAATCCACTGCTGATGATGTCACATATTACATCATTCATGACATGGTCAGTGACATCACTGATGACATCACTGATGACATCTCAAATGACATCACTGATGACATCACTGATGACATCTCAAATGACATCACTGATGACATCATGACACACCAATACCAGTTACTACATACGCACTCACTGATTCCTACGTCTACACACACATTCACTCATTCACCCATACAATCACTCATACATACAGTCACTCATTATTACAACACTATCATATGCACTCATACACCTATGCAGACAGTCACACACTGCCACTCATCCATGGAGTTACTCACACACCAAGTCAGTCCTGTAAAGAATCAATCACACTTCCATTTCTTCATCTATACAGTTAAACACAGAACACCATACTTCAGTGACATCACTGATGAGATCACTAATGACATCTGAAATGACATCACTGATGACATCTCAAATGACATCACTGATGACATCATGACACACCAATACCAGTTACTACATACGCACTCACTGATTCGTACGTCTACACACACATTCACTCATTCACCCATACAATTACTCATACATACAGTCAGTTATTATTAGAACACTATGATATGCACTCATACACCTAGTCAGTCCTGTGAAGAATCAATCACACTTCGATTTCCTCATCTATAGTTAAACACAGAACACCATACTTTTCACACATATACTAACACATACTTACTCTCTTATACAATCACTGATACAAGTACACATAGATATGCACAGCGTCACACACCTCCCAGCCAGCCACACACACACTCAGTCTCCCATACAAATACTTGGACAATCAATCAGTAACCCATATAGTTAATCATATAGCTACTGATCAACACATGCAGCAGTTTACAGAACAACAGACATAATGATGCACAAATTAAGACAGTTTAGTCACTAACCCATGCACTCAGTGAGACACATTTAATCACTCACTCATACATTCAGTCATGCACCTACTAAATCCTTTGTCCAGACACTTATACTTCCACTCATTCTTCAATATGTAAGACACATTTTAACTTTACAGAAACATACAGTCACTGGATGTTGTCATCAGTGATGTCATCAGTGATGTCATCAGTGATGTCATTTGAGATGTCATCAGTGATGTCATCAGTGATGTCACTGACCATGTCATGAATGATGTAATATGTGACATCATCAGCAGTGGATTGCGGGTGCGCGATATATAGTTAGTGCAACTAACTATATATGGAATTTCAATGGTTTTGTGTGAGTAAAATAAGGTTTTGTAAATGCTAATTCCTAACTATATATGGTCTATAACCTATGTTTTTTTCAGTGAATATATATATACATATATATATATATATATATATACATATTACCTACTGGCGGTCGCCAGTAGGTATATATAGTTAGGATTTTTTCCCTATGGGTTTTTTGAAAATTCTATGTCTAATAACTTTGGCGTTTGTGGACGGAATTGGCTGAAATTTTCTGGAAAATGGAACATTTTGTTTCTGAGCAGCCCCTGGAAATTTGGGGGGGGTTCGTCCAGGGGGGGCCGAGAAAAAAGGGGGGTCCCAAAACGTGTTTTTAACATTGAGTTTTCCATAGGGCGGTCTGTCGCACTTTTAGCCCGAACGGCTGAATGGATTTGCACGAAACTTGGCAAAATTGTAGAGACTGGTAGCCCGATGTGCCTTTTGTAGGTCTCAATATATGTGCTCCAGTGGATTTTGAGAAATTAACATTTAAAAAAAGATATATATCTGTAACAGCGGACTGGGCAGCTCCCGGTTCGCGGACCGGGGCGCGTACCAAAACTTCGCGTAGCGAAGCTGATTGGTTATCCGGCGTCTGTAAACATTCCAAACAGTCCGGAGCGGCCGCCATCTTGTCTCTCGGTAGGATTGAGAGACAAGAGGAGGCCAAAACAAAGGGGGAAATAACCATAAGGGGGCATAGTAGATCCTCCCTGACCCCTTAGGTTTAATGTGGAGGCTTTAAAAGGGCCCCGCGGGGCAAAAAAAAAAATATTTTTTTTTTGTTTTTTTGCGTGGGTAGCGCCCGGTACGCGAACCGGGAAGCGTTCTGGGCAGCGTACTGCAATGAAAAATGAATGATAGACTTTTCAAATGCTGTATGTTAATTGATTGTTGGTTTTGTTGATTATTTTTTATTTTTTTTTATTTTTTAAGCATTTTTTATTGTGTTTCATAATTTATTAAACTTTCTAACATTTCATTGTCAGAAATTTCAAAATTATCATGGAATATACATTGTAGTCTCTGAGGTTGTAAAATGTCCTCATTTGCAAGGAGGTTATCTACTGCTTGTACACATTGCAGTAGTTCTTGGTCCCAAGTTTCATCCATAAATTCAATCTCATTTGGATCAATGATTTCTGTGTTGGACTCTGGAAGGACAATTTCAAATGAAATTTTTTGTTCGCTTTCCATTTTCCCTGAAATTTGCATAAAAAAAATATATATTAGTAGAGGTAGGGCACTGTTGGGATTAATTTTAGATAGGCAGTTTTTAACAGTGAATTTATCTTTGGGCAGTGTATAGTATCAGAGTGGAAGTAGGAATATAAAAAATTGTATCTAAATTTATAAGTACTACAGAGGGATAGTATATAACTAACAGAAAAAGTTTGCCATATTAACTTAAAGTGCACAATATACTTCAGTTTTAAAAATAACAACTTACCTTTAAAAAGAAGTTGAAGTTATTAATGAAAATCCTATTGAAATGTACACCAGGAAGTAGTAGTCAAAATGGCTGTGTTTCCTTCTCTTCCTTTATATATATTCGGGTACATAACCAATCAAATGTCAGGTAAAAAAAGTAGAAAATGAAAGTAACATTTTAATTGGTTGTCAATTCCAACACTTCAGATGTGTTTTGTGCAGTAATTTACCTCACGGTATTTAGAGAGGTCTACAGGCTAAATGGCTAAATGGAATTCCAATCAAATTTGTGAAAATGGTAGGGATTGGTATGTAGTATGAGCTAATCTATATTTGGTGAAATTGTCTCAAGTGGCTTTTGTGTGAACTACTTTCCCACCTTTTTTGATGGTGCGCTTCCCAGGGAGCGACCCGGTACGCGAACCGTTGAGCGCCCCGGTTCGCGGACCTTAAGCGTTCCAGGAGTCCACCATTTTGTGTTTCGGTCGAATTAAGATACAAGATGGAGGGCAAATAATGTTCAGAATGGGTAGAAGGGGGCACGGTAGAGTTATCTTGACCCCCTAGGTTTTCTGAGGGTGGCTGAGGAGGCTTATATGTGCGAAAAAAAAACATTTTCAAAAAAAATTTCGCGAGGTTAGCTCCCGGTTCGCGTACCGGGTAGCGGCCCCGGTAGCGTATTTTGTTGAAAATTAGTGAAAAATGTTAGAGTTAAATAATAATTGTGAGTGATCAGATGTAGGGTAGCTCTGAGAAGAGCTTTTGGGTTTATGGTACATTTAGGTACTTATAAGTAGGTACCAATGCACATTCATAAATTCAGAGTGAAAATTCTGTTGCCCTCATCTGAGAAGTGAACTCCATCTCCTCTGTAGATATCTTGCATGTAGTAACGCAAGTTATTGTTGTACAGGGAGCCCATTCCATGGTCTCTCATGTAAGCTGAAACAGATTTGTTTACATGCTTCCTCGATTTCTCAATTTGTGGACAAAATTGGTTTGACCACCTCCATTTCTGTCTTTGGCATATATTTGAATATACCAAGGCAGTCTGAGGAAAAAGTGCCATCAATTGCTCAAAGGTGTCCTTTAAAAGCATTTCCAGACCTACCCCAGTCAAAGTGCCCAAGTCATTACCTCCACAGTGCACAATTAACAGGTCAGGTTTGGGCAAATGCATAAAGGTTTTCACCAATGGTATCAATTGGTGACATTTTAATCCTCTGTGGCCAAACCACTTAATTTCCACATCTTGTAAATTGAGGTTAGGTAAATTCCTGCTTTCAACGTACCTTTGAGCCCAGTGAATATAACTATGACCAACAATCCAGACAGAAAACATGGTGAGAGAAGGTTCTCCTGCAGTCAGATGAAGTGTGGCAATGAAATGGCAGTTGAAAAAATGAGAGTTTGAAATGAAAAAAACTGTGGAGTTTCTGTGTTCATGAAGCAGTAACAGTGATTGGTGGATTTTGATTGCTGAAAACAAAAAGTTAGGGTGCACGGATGTGTTCTTTGAAAGATGTATTTTGAGTGGTCAATAAAAAGTCATTAAATGAAAGAATGCACTGGATATGCAGGTGCACTGAGAGTTCAGAGTTCAATTGCAACATTGTTGTGTGAACTTGCAAACAACAGAGTTCTTCCAGGAGGTGGTTGCCATGCAGATAAAGCAGAAAGGGCAGAGGGGGGATGGGTTTTCATTTGAAAAAAGTGAGGGAAGACTTTTGATTGGGTGACATTAGAGATATGTGTGAAGAATTACAGCATTTCTGTGCTTTTCATAGCTGCAGACTCTGGAGTGCATACCTTTTGCTCTGCTGCAGACAAATTGGTGTGTTTCTGAGACTGTTTTCAAACTCAAAGTATTTGCTAAGGTGAGAAAATATTTCTTTACTTTAGATAGAGAATAGTGTGTTTTAAGGAGAAAATTATGATTTATGTGGCGCAAATTGCTTGTAAATATGCTCTCACATGTGTATGGAAAATTTTGATTTTGAATGTTTGTGTTACATAGCCATGTTAAAAGTGACCCAACCATGCTGGAAAGGCAATCAAAAAATGCTTTCATGTGTTTTATTGACATTTTAAGTCATTTTCCCATGTGCAGTGTTTAGAAATTATGATTTGAAAATCGTTTTTGGGGAAAAGGAATTGTTTTTAAAATCATGACAAGGAGATAATGGTGTATACTTCTTTATAAGGCTATTGACTGTCTTTGATGTTATTTTTCTCATTTTAGTGTAAGACCATTCTCTGTGGCGCAAATTGCTTGTAAATATGCTCCCACATGTGCATGGAAAATTTAGAGTTTGAATGTTTGTGTTACATAGCCATGTTAAAAGTGACCCTACCATGCAGGGAAGCCAATCAAAAAACGCATTTATGTGTCTTAAGGACATTTTAAGTCATTTTCCCATGTGCAGTTTTTAGAAATTATGATTTGAAAATCGTTTTTGGGGAAAAGGAATTGTTTTTAAAATCATGACAAGGACATAATGGTGTATGCTTCTTTATAAGGCAATTGACTGTCCCTGATGTTATTTTTCTCATTTTAGTGTAAGACCTTTCTCTGTGGCGCAAATTGCTTGTAAATATGCTTCCACGTGTGCATGGAAAATTTTGATTTTGAATTTTTGTGTTACATAGCCATGTTAAAAGTGAACCAACCATGCTCGAAAGGCAATCAAAAAACGCTTTCATGTGTTTTAATGACATTTTAAGTCATTTTCCCATGTGCAGTGTTTAGAAATTATGATTTGAAAAACGTTTTTGGGGAAAAGGAATTGTTTTTAAAATCATGACAAGGACATAATGGTGTATGCTTCTTTATAAGGCAATTGACTGTCCCTGATGTTATTTTTCTCATTTTAGTGTAAGACCTTTCTCTGTGGCGCAAATTGCTTGTAAATATGCTCCCACATGTGCATGGAAAATTTAGATTTTGAATGTTTGTGTTACATAGCCATGTTAAAAGTGACCCTACCATGCAGGAAAGCCAATCAAAAAACGCTTTTATGTGTCTTAAGGACAATTTAAGTAATTTTCCCATGTGTAGTGTTTTGAAGTTATGATTTGAAAATCGTTGTTGAGGTAAAGGAATGTTGTTAAAATTTATGTGCGCCATATGACCCCAAATTTCTTTTTCAGGGGTGCAGCAGGGTGTTCTTGAGATACCCCTGCACGCTTGAAAAAAATCCTATTTTGTGATGAGCTAATTGCTACCTTCATTCCTATGAGCTTCCTAGCCCATGGAAATGAATGGTTAATTTGCAATTAGCAATTTGCTCATTGCAAATTAGGAATAGTAAAGAATTGCTATTTATTCCTTAAAATTTGCTATTTAGGAAATGCAAAATAGTTTGATGGTACATATGGTGGTTCATCTGTAACAAGATAAGAAGCTTAGGGATACATTTATGATGACTAGCGCAATAAAGTGCACATTACTTACTTCATTGGTAGGCCTTTACATGTATTATCTCCTCTGTATTCTTCATCAAGCGTAACTTTAATCTGCAATCCTGAGTAGGCCTCACCTTAAACAAACCTCTGGATAGGACACACTTTATTGTCATCCTGGATTAATCATTTAAAATGGTAGGGACAGATTTATGATAGGTGTATGCCTCTTTTGTGCCACTGTGCGTCACTTTTATGATGCAGCGGTGGTGCAAAAGATTTGCTATGAGGCGACAACATTACAAATTGATGCATTTAAGCAGATATGTCATGGTGTAAAAAAAACGTACCACATAAAACCCAAGCAGCAGTGATGCAAAAGATGCACCATGCCGCAAGACAGGCCTCACTTGGGGCCATATGTATGAAGGTAATTAGCATTTGCAAAGATCAAAATTCTACGAATTTCAGCCTTTGTTAATGTTAATTAGACAAATGGTATGTATCAAACAAGTTTGATGCAAAATAAGGAGTAGCAAAATTTGCTATTCCTTATTTTGCAATTGCACTGAAGGATTTGCTAATTTTGTGATTCCTTAAATGCAATGTATCAAACAAAAAATATGTAAAAAATGACATTAAGCATTTGGAAACTATTGTGGTAAATTGGTGGTAATTTGTGAATTCTTTTCAAAAAGCTTTTTTTCAAAAAAACAAAAGGTGCTATATGACGCCAACACATGCCCTTAGGGCATGTATGTGTGCCATATGCCCCCAATTTTCTTTTTCAGGGGTGCAGCAGGGTGTTCTTGAGACACCCCTTCACCCTTGGAAAAATTCCTAATTTGTGATGAGCAAAATGGTAATCGCAAATTAAACCTTCATTCCTATGAGCCTCCTAGCCCATGGAAATGAATGGGTAACTTGCAATTAGCAATTTGCTCATCGCAAATTAGGAATGGTAAAGAATCGCTATTTATTCCTTAAAATTCGCTATTTAGGAAATGTAAAATATTTTGATGATACATATGGCAGTTCATCTCTAACAAGATAAGAAGCTTAGGGATACATTTATGATGACTGGCGCATCACCAGGGATGTGACAGTCATCCTGCGCCGCTGTTCCGCCACCCATGGTGTGCTGCATTTACAATGCGGCGCAGCATGGGGCAAAAATGGCACAGATGCGTGACGCATATGTGCCGTAAAGGTGGCGCATTGCTGGAGTTGTATTGCAAGTGCGATGCAGCTCCAGCAAGGCTCAGGGGTGCCGCATCTCCACAATGCTGCGTCAAGACCTATGCCAGCTTCAAGCAGGCGCAGGGTTTTGACGCAGCTTTCTCCTATCTGATTGTAAATGCGGCACACCATGGGTGGCAGAGCAGTGGTGCACGTTAACTGGTGCATGCCTGGGGATGTGCCATTTAATATAAATCTGCCCCTTTACATTTAAGTATGTGCAGGGGACACAGAGTCGGTGAGGCTTATCCAAGGTTAAGAAGAGATGAGTCCTGTTCAGTGAATAATTAGACATAGGCTTCACCTGCTCAGCATTGCTGGACATGGCTAAATAATAGCTGCTAAATGTTAATCTTGTTAAACAATTTTACTAATATAATCTCTGAGATTTGTCTCTTACTCTGCAACATCTCATTGTTGTTATCTTTCTTTAAAGATAAAGACAACCTCAACATGAGCGACAATCTGCAATCAGTTGATTTTGACCTAATCATTGAACTTGTAATTGAAACATCAGTGGATGTTGATCCTTTGGATGATTTAAATCCTGAGGATGAAGAAGAGCGTGATGAGGATGCAGATTTGTCCGAACTATATGATATAGGATGGGAAGCTGACCTGCTTGAGCCTTTGGAAATATAAACATTTATTTTTAAAATTTATAATTAATAAAAAGTAAAAAGGTAAACCGTTTAATTTAAAAATAAAGACACCTTCAAAAACAGGTTATGTGTAGTGTCTTCAATAAAATATTAAAATATGTTCATAAAATTAGATCAGATTCACATATAAAATAGCATAGATTCTTTTCTGGTATTTTTGTATTGTAAGATTGCCAATGACTAAAAAATCTTCAAATTAAAATGTCAAGTAGTGTGTTAAGTTTTTGATCACTGTTACTGATTTACTGTTTGGTAATAATGTTTATTAACATTTTTTATTATATTTTTCCTCAGATTCAACTGCAGATCATTTCAAGATTTTACCATGCCTACAATACAAAGACAGATTAAGGCTGCAAAACGTCAAAGACAGCAGGTGAAAACAAAAACCCAGCAGTCCTCTAACAAAAAGATTTCTCAAGCCACGAAGAAAGCACCGGGTAAGAGCTCTAAATATTTCATAAGAAATATTTGTAATAAAAAAAATATTACTACAGAAAATGTTTCAGTCCATAACACGAGAAGGAAATCAAATGGAAAGAAAAGGACAATGAAAAATGTTACTGCTAGAGCAAGAGATAAATCTGTGCATGATAGTAGAAGGAAACAACAGTTTAGGGAGATTCGTAAACGAATGTTCCGCAACAGGATAATTGGCAATTTGTTAAAAAATATTAAGAAAGGTCAACAGAAACTAGTTTTTTATAAGAGAAAAAAAATAGTTGAGAAAGTTATTGATCAGGCATTTGAAATTAAACGTAAGTTATTTATTTTGACAAACAATAGAATTAGGAAGCTAAACAAGGCAATTTTTGATTTCAAAAGAAATAGTAGATGGAAGAGAATAGTTAATCGTAGTAATTTTTGTGAAGTTTTTTCTGGAGAATGGATGCATAGTTCAAGCTCTGAGGCATTTTTTAATGAGGAGAGTTATTTCCAGGATAATGATTTGGTGCATGCAGTTGACACCAGTGGTCGTGCTTATGAAGTGAAAGATGGTTGTCCAGTTGAAAAAGAAAAACTTGTGACAACAGAGGCAGAAGAGGTGTTAGGTAATGAGGTTTTAGGAAGACGTGCTAAGGGTCCTGTGTACACCTGGAAGTGTAGTAGTATTTGCAGTGTGCGACAGGATTCCATCAATTTGCTTTGTGATTTTGTACGGTCATTTAACAAAAAAAGTTTGAAGCAGAAAATGATGTTGTTGCAAGAATTAGATCCTTGCAGAGTAAGAGAAGTGACAGGTTTGCATGGTCATTCACTGGCTTGTCTTTCCAGGAGAGTATGCCAGAGTGTTTTTCATCATTTCAGGATGCTAGCAGTGCATCATAACAAAGTGAGGAAATTAGTTAGAATGTTGTATTATGCTAAGAGTCCAGCAATTATGCTGAAACAATTATGCGCTGCTCTTTTGCATGGTTCTGAAATAGATGTGAAGAATATGTGTGAAGAAATTGAGTTTTGTTACTTTGGAAGTAAAGAGGAGAATGTTGAAATTGAGCAAGAAGTAGAGGGTCATGTGGAAGATAGTGTACAGGTTTCCAGTACAGATAATTTCCAGAGGGAAATTGCGACGTTTGAGGTGAAATCAAGTGAGAGGCCTAATTTCACTTGTGTGTGTTGTCGACGCACTTATTATAAGAATCAGACTAAGTTAGTGGATTTATATGCAAAAAGTGAAAGGGAAAATAATAGTGAATGGAAGGATTTTGCAACATACTTGATGGTAGAAAATTGTTTTGATTTGGGATTGGATCAACGTGTGTGTACTTATTGTTGTAACAAATTAAAACAAAACCAGATGCCTGCTAGAGCAGTTCATAATAATCTGGAATTGGTTGAGATTCCTTCTGAATTGAAGGACTTAAATACTTATGAATCTATTTTGATTCAAAGTATCCATCCCTTTCAGGCTATTGTAAGAATGGAGCCAAAGACAGGGAAATTGCCTCCATCAGATTTACAGAGAGGATTAAAGGGAAGAGTTGTTTATTTGCCTCTAGATTTCAAGAAAAACATTAACACAATTGGAGTAGAAAAAGTGGAAGAGGAACCTCTGGTTATCTTAGTTAATGGGGTTCCGACAAAGAATAAGAAAATATGGCAAGATTTAGTAGATGTTAGGAAAGTTAAAAAGGCAACATTGTATTTGAAAAAAAATAATAAATACTATAAGAATGTATATGTTGCAGAAGAGGAAGTAAGTGAGGAAGAGGATAGCGATTTGTGTGCTGGTCAAATTGAGAAAGTAGAAACCTCTACTAGTGAAGAAATATATGAACATTATAGTGTTCATCCTTTGCATTCCAAGGAAGTCATGGGGAATGCTATTGAGTTGTTTCAAATGAAACAAGCCAAAGGGAGTCCCATTAGTGTTTGGGAGGAAAGTTTGGAAGCTCGGTGTTTCCCACAGCTTTTTCCAACAGGTCAGGGAGGAAGATATGATGAGCGACCTCATCAAATTCCTGCTTCTGAATACCGGACTTTGCGATTGTATGCAGGAGATGCTAGGTTTCGACAATGCATTCCCTATTTGTTTCATCTCCTGTTTGAAAGCGATCTGTCTGGACTGTCATATGCAGTGAACCACATCTTGAAAAGTGGTATACACATGCAAAACATCTCGGCAAGTGACTTTATGGATAAAGTCAATGTCCAAGATAGTATTTTGGATTCTCACCTGATTAATCTCATGGCGTGTCAGCGTGGTACTAATGAGTACTGGTACCGTCGTCATGGTGATTTAAAATGTATGCTGAGGAACTTAGGTACTCCCACATGGTTCCTCACTCTGAGCTGTGCCGAGTATGGCTGGGAAGACTTACTTGAATTTCTACGAGAGGCAAATGCTAACGTAGATAACATCGAATTCAAGACACCCGGAGAACTGTGCTCTTTGGATCCAGTCAATGTATGTAGGTACTTCAATCATAGATTTGAAGCTATGATGTCTTTCATCATGAATAAGAAGAATCCACCTCTTGGAGAGGTGTTGGATTTCTTCTGGAGAAAGGAGTACCAAGCAAGAGGTGCTCCTCATATACATATGTTGCTGTGGATCAAGGATGCACCTAAATTTGGAACGGATCCAGAAGACTCAGTGATGAGTTTCATCCAACAGTATTCTACGTGTGCTGTTCCAAACGCAAAGGAGAAGAAAAGCCTAAGAGAAAAAGTTCTGCGTTTCCAAAGCCATCGATGTGGAAAGTACTGCCGACGTAAATTCCGAAACAAAGACAAGTTCTACACCAAATGTCGTTTCGGCTTTCCACGACCGGTGATTTCTAAAGGAAGAGTAAACAGTTTGATGTCTTCGCTGCGACACAATGTGATGAAGAAATCACCTAAAAACACATACAATGTGTCCAAGTACATCAACGACTACAACCCGGTGATTTTGTCCATGTGGAATGCTAACATGGATATACAGTTTGTGGCTGATAACTGTATGGCTGTGGCTCGGTATGTGACGTCTTACATCACCAAAAAAGAGAAGACAGAATTGAAGGATATGTGGGAGGACATTTCCCATGAAAAGAGCCTCAGCAAGAAGTTGTACAGTTTCAGTCTGAAGATGTTGTCGCATCGAGAAATCGGAGCGTACGAATGTTCTGACCGGTTGTCTTCAGCAAGTCTCTATGCCAAGTCCAGGAGTATCATTTGGGCGAGTCTTGGTCTTGCTGCAACGCGTAATAGAGTTCTCAAACCTGTGCGGGAAATTGAGTATTTGGCGGAAAAGGAGCCAAACAGTACCGACATTTTGAAGACAAACATGTTGGATACATATTATCCAAATCGAAGCAGTCACCTCGAGAATGTTTGTCTGTATGAGGTTCTGCAAAATTACATATTCAAGAGGAACATCAAAGAAGATACTGAGAAAGGAGTGTATGCTGTAATAGGAAGTGAGGGATGTCTGGTCAAGCAAAGAAAATGCCACTTGATAAACCATCGAAAATTGAGTGGCGAATCTCCTGAAAAAAAGGAGTTTTTCTATTTAGCACTTTTGCAACTTTTCAAGCCTTGGCGTGCAGAAGAGGAACTGCTTGGAGATTTCCTCTGTTACGAAGACTCTTTCAATGCCGCCAAGGAGACCATAGAATGTCCTGCTTTTCCCAAATATGTAGAAATGTTGAATGCGGAAATTGAGCAGGAAGCAACAATTGCAGCCGAGATTGCCAGAGACAGTTCTCAGGACAGTCAGAGTTCTGCTTCATTGAGTCAGGATCCACTAGGAGGACCTCTTATCGAAAATGAAGCTGCCACTGCTATGAATGAAGTGGAAAGAGCCATGGCACATGCTCAAGAGGATGCGGTTAACTTAGAAGAGTTGGAAAGGCAACTCAACGTTGAGCAGAGGAAAATATATGACGAAGTTACCATGCAAATTGATCATGGATTAAGTCATGATAAGAAAGAGTGCTCATGTACGTCGTTGAAGCCTGTCCGACTGTACGTGAGTGGAGAAGCGGGAACTGGAAAAAGTTTCCTCATTAAAGCAATTTCATGCTATTTGCAGGAAAAGACAGAGTCATCGCTGTCTTGTGTTGTCACTGCTCCAACTGGACTGGCAGCACATAATATTAAAGGGATTACTTTACATCGTTTACTGATGCTGCCAGTGGAGCATGACAACAAATTAGAATATCACAAGCTATCTGGAGATGCTTGTTTTGAAGTTTCAAGAATCTTGAGGAAAATGAAACTTCTTATCATTGACGAAGTAAGCATGGTTTCCAATGTCATGCTTGCCTTTGTGCATTTGAGGATGCAAGAAGTTCTCAAAACAGAGTATGATGTGTTATTTGGTGGCAAACACATCATTGTTTTCGGAGATCTTTTGCAGCTGACACCAGTGAAAGGGCAACCTGTGTTCAAAATGCTCACGCATGAAGATACCAGGAAGTGCCTAGGCAGCATTGGCAACGTCAATATATGGTTAAACTTCAATTATGCTGAACTGCATGAAAATATGCGTCAGGCGAAGGATGAAGTTTACAAGACTATTCTACAAGATGTTAGAATTGGAAAAGTGACCGAGCATGGGAAAGAAGCTTTACATGCACGATTACTGTCAAATTTATATCCAGAACAAGATGTTGTGCCTGAGAATATTTTTCAGAAAATTACTGAAAAGAAATCTGGAATATGTTTGATGCCAACTCTTGCAGAATGTGCCAAATTTAACAACAAAATGTTGCATTTAGAAAAGGAAGAGATTGTGAAACTGGAAGCTATTGATAGAGTAGAGCATATGGGATCAACAATTATTTTGTCTGAGAATCTGAAAACAAAATTGGATTCATTAGAGAAGAGTATATCTAAAACTGCAGGTTTTGAAAAGACTCTGAATGTGTGCTTGAACTGCCGTATAATTTTAAGAAGGAATTTACATGTTGAAAGAGGTCTGGTAAATGGATCAATGGGTAATGTTGTTGATTTTGTGAAATACAGAAATAGAGATGGAATTGAATTTTTAAAAATTAAATTTGATGGCATTGAGGAAGTACAGCTAATTGCTCGTTGTTCTGCTAGATTTTTGCTTGTAAAAGACTTATATGTTCGCCGTAAGCAGTTTCCAGTTTGCTTGGCATATGCGGTGACAATCCATAAATCGCAAGGTTTAAGTGTAGACAGTGCATTGGTGAATATTGGCAGTTCTGTGTTCAAGGAGGGTATGGCATATGTGGCATTGTCACGAGTTAGAACTTTATCGGGATTGTACTTGATTGAGTGTGATGTCACAAACATTTGTGCAGATCTAGATTGTGTTAAGGAATACAATAGGTTAAGAAGAGAGTATGCGCCACATTTGCCTCAGTTTCCTTTGTTTGAGAAACGTCTGGTAGGCCGGAAACGAAGAAATGAGAACAATACTGGGGAGGTTATAGCAAAAAGACAAAAAGTGAATGAACCTAAAATTACAAGCAGAAACAAAAAGGATTCTGTTGAAGATGTTGTTGGTTTTCAGTTTGAAAACAGTTCTGGTGTCAACTGCTATGCTAATGTAGTAATTAATGTTTTGTTTTCTCTAAAAAATGTAAAAGAAGAGATTGTGGTCAATTCTGATCAAAGATTTTGCGGTTTGGTAAATTCTGTGTTAGAGAAATGTACCACTGATAGAAGAAACATAGAAAGTGTGTCTGAAATTCGAAATCTGTTAGACAGATGTTCAGGCCAAACACAATTCTCTCAAAATATTCAGCAAGATTGTCAGGAGTTTTTAATGTATATGCTTGATGTATTACATGCTGAAGGTGTAGATGTAGATCAGCTGTTTGGGCTTTCTTATCAATGGCAGCATGACTGCGAGAACTGTATGATATCAAGTACTACTAGTGTAGACTCAGAAAGATTTATATATTTAACTTTGCCAGACAGTAAATCAGTCTCCTTTAATAAGCTAGTAAAAGCTGCTAATCACAACATGGAGTGTAGCCAATGTAAATCTGAAATGATGTCCACATTATTTATACGAACATATGGCCAGTACGTCATTTTAATGTTCCAACTATGTAGGCCTGATGGAACAAAATTGACAACTTTAATAAAAAATTTTGTAGCTTCGCAGTTGTCAATATCAGGAAGGACTTTTGTAACTACAGCAATTATATATCATGACGGCCCTTCAATATCATCAGGACATTACACAGCTTATTTAAAGTCTAGAAATGGCTGGTCATTCTGCAATGATTCTGTTTTAATTTTCAAAAAAAAATTGCCGTATGACCTTAAAAACTCTTACCTGGTGTTTTTAAAACCAACATTTTAGGGAAATAATCTCGGGATGTGCTCTGTGGAATTTCAAGAAGTTCTAATGGCTCCTACACAATTTGGCCTTGAGGATAAGTGTAGTTCAGAGACACAACTTCTAATCATAGGACTGGACATCATGGAGATATATGTGCACTTTGAATGAGTTCAGAAAAACTGTTTCTTTTTATAAGCTAATTGAAGCAGCCAATCAAAACATGGAGTAGAGGGAATGTAAGTCTGCAATGCTGTCTACTGTTTTACATTGCTTTGTGATTAAAAGTGATGTAGAGAATTAAATAATTGTTGTAGTCATAGAGGTAGTGTAAGTCTGCTTCATATTAAGCAGTATCAGTGTCATAGGAAATGTAGAACATGACTGAGCAAGAAGGGGAAGATATTACTATTCCAGGATTGTGAAAATGATCTTCAACATTTTAATTCTGAAAGTTGCGGGAATGCCAAATGATGGGATTGGCTAACAAGAAATCCAAGAGTTATACATGGCTCTGACAAGATTTGGCCTTGTGGAATCTTGTGGTAGAGAGCAAGAAGTCATTTATTGTATGTAACATGTTTTTAAAAACGATGGAGATTTTCTATCAGAAAGTGGCGGGCTGAAAGTAATAACAGCACAAAAGAGTGTAAGCTATTCATAGGACATCCTTGGACGTCATGGAAAGTAAGTTAACTTTAAGGAGTTCTGATTTTTGATTTCTGATGTTGTATGGGTTTTTTAAACACAATCATTTTGATTGTGTTTTTTTTTCCCCGCTGTTACATGATGAATACCTTCAAGTCACTGTTTTTAGTGAATTTTGATACATTCTGAGAACAGCAAAAATAAACCATTTAACATGTATAATTAATTCTGTACTGTTTGCATTTATGATGTATATGTAGAACTGTGTAGGAGGCATGGAGAAGGTGAGGCTTCTGTAAGTGTCAAAGTTGTTGCATGCAGTGCTGCACTTCTGCGTATTCTTTGATATGCTAGACTACATCTGCACAATGAGATACCTAAGCAAAGGAAACACAAGTGATGTGATTGTGAAATGAGCAAAATAAATTGCATGTATTTCAATTACATCATGTGTGTTTCCTATCATTACGAATCACATTGTGCAGATCAAGTTTAGGTCTGTCCAGGGAAACATAGGAGGTTTGGACTTTGTTGAAGATTGCAGTGGACATGACTCACTTCATTGGTAGACCTTCACATGTATTATGTCCTCTATTCTCTTCAACAACTCGAAATTTCATCTACAACCCTGAGTAGGCCTCACCTGAAACAAAACTCTGGATAGTAGACATCTTATTGGCATCCTGAAGCATTTATTTTAAATTTTAGTGTCTTGCGACACTTTTCTGAGACAACAGCAATGCAAAAGATGCACCATGTTTTAAGATAGGCCTCACTTCATCTGCATCAAGATAGTGTTAGTTTAAAATGTATATCTTTAGGACTGTGTAGCTTCTGTAAGTGTCAAAGTTATTGAAAAACTGTTTGTCCTTCAATCTTTGCCCTTGTCTTTTGTAATTTTTTAATACATGTTTTTATATTTTTCAAATGTTTGTTCTCTCTTTCACAGATTGAAAGTATAAAAATAAAAAGTGAGGAATTTAACGACAATTATAAGGTAAGTATTTTGTACTCTTTTCGTTACATTTCTATCACATTGAACTACTATTAGTTCCACTGCTTCATTTCTTTAATCCTCAGTTTCCTGCCTTTGCTACTTCCCTCATTCCTTTCTCTATTACCTACTTACTCAACTCCTTCCACTCTTTTTCTCAGTCCCTCTCTTCTCATAGTTCCTCACTCTTGTTCACTCACTCCGTCTCTATTACTCTTAGTGTCTTTGACTGATCACTGTATCACTATTTGTTCATAATGCTTTCTCTGTGTAGTTGAAGCACACTAAGGGGCATATTATGAATGCAGCCAATAAAATTATTGCTCTTTTTATTGGCAGAAAACTGGTGCAAAAGCAGCTTTAGCGACACATTTCTGCCGATAAAAGCTGCAAAACTTTTATTGCCTATGTTGATAATATGCCCCTATGTTATTTACATTAGGGCTATATTGTCCAGTATAACAATCAAAATTGCTCTCCAAAGACACCAGGCAAAGCAGACGCTCCCTCAAACAGATCACCAAGCGCAATTTACCCTACTTACAATCTAGCCTGTTCTCTGTCGAGACTTTAGCAATCTTTAGAGCACAAGATAAGATTTTTTTACATGGAAGAGCCATACGTATTGCAATTCTACTTAAGAAACAAGCATTGGCATAGACAATAGGTCTCGCCTTTGGGACCTTATACGTGTTTAGCCATGCAACAGTTGATGTTGCTGCACCAAGGATATTATGCTGCATAACTAAATACTTAGAAGGTCCCAAAGTCGATACCTATTGGCTATGCCAATGCTTGTTTTTCTTTCACTTCGTTATCTATTTTGTTTTTCACAATTATACCCTCTTCTGTCTGTTCTTTGGTAAATAGATCTATTAAACAGTATCTCTTCTTTACTCCCTATAGCTGTCTTTCTTGAAACATCACTCTCTGTTTACTTTCCTTATACTTACTCTTTTTTTTTAAAAAATTATTTTTTTTGGTTAGCTCCCGGTCCGCGTACCGGGAAGCTAACCCGGGAGCGAACCAAAAGAAAGAGAGCTTGCCAGAGTGCTAAACATTGTAGCAATTTTTTTGGAAAGGGAAGGTAGTTCTGAAAAGAACTTTTTTTTTATATTTTTGTTGTTTTATATTTTTTTTGTATTTTTTGAACATTTTTTGTTTTTTTTGTATTTTTTGAACGATTTTATATTTTTTTTGGTTTTTTTTGGGGGGGGGAAACAACAAAAAACAGGCGTTGAAAAGGGCTCAACAGGAGCAAAAAAAAATTACTGGGGGCGGTTAGGGCAATCATGGTGTTCATACGCCAGGTTCAGTGCATTGATGCTCATGTTGCCACAAGCTAATAATGCACGACAGCGCATAAATAAGTGTATCATGTTCCCAAAATTGGGTTGGATATTTGGCACAGTTTCCCGTGCCTCCTCTGGTGATAAAGAAACCGATGTTGCTGGTCTCGTCACAGGAGTTGGTCGAGGATTGTCCATCATATCCCTTAATTCCGCCCGGCTGTAATTTAAGGGATGTTTCCTCGTCATGTGCCTATGCATGGTATGATTACCATAGCTGTATTTTTTGTCCGTCCCTCTGGACAATTGTTCCTTGCATATGAGGCATGTTGCGTACCTGGCATTGACCTTTTTTTGGCCACGAGGGATGGAAAAAAACTGCCAGATGAAACTGGGTTTCTTTCTTGAAACCCGGGGCAACTCTTCAAGAAATTGTGGTTGTTCTCCCTCCTCATCCATCTCTTCATCTTCCTCCTCAGTGTTGGTAACCACCTGGGGAGGTGGTCCTCTCCTCCCATGAGGAGGTGGAGGTGGTGGTGGGGGTGCACCAGCTGAAGCAATCAGTGAAGCCATTTTCATACAATCAAAATAGGTCTTCCAAGAAGCAAAATAGGTCTTCCTCTCACAATAATGAAAGTCAGAGTGAGGAAAGAAGGAGTGGTTTTCATCATTTGGAAAAAACAATACTTCTCAACCAATGAAAAGTGTTATTTTTAGGTCACCTGACCTAGCCTTCCATAATTATGAAACTAAAAGTGAAATGAACCAATGAAAAGCTTTATTAACAAGTCACATGACCTCTAACTTTCATGTTACGCGCTGCGGAACGCTCCCCGGTTAGCTTCCGGTTCGCTGCGCTTCGCGCCTCGGTCCGCGCCCCGGGACACTTCCGGGTGCGCTAACTCGATACGTCACAAGACGCATTTCGCAGCAACGCGATACGTCGCGCTTTCGCGCCGCGGATCGCTTCCGGGGAGTTGCGTTTCGCGCCTCGGTCCGCGCCCCGGGGCACTTCCGGGTGCGCTAACGCAGTACGTCATAAGACGCATTACGCGGCAACGCAATACCGTCACTATGTTGATTTGTTACCGGTTCGCGGACCGGATCGCGGAATCGAATTGAGCTAACGGGAAGCTTCCCGGTTAGCGGACCGGGAGCGAAACAAAAAAAATATAAAAAAAAATTATTAATAAACATATAAAATATATTTTTGGATTTAAAGAAGAATACATTTTACTTCTGTAGATATTAGCTTTTAAAAAACCAATGAAATTCACTGAAAAAACCATAGGTTATAGACCATATATAGTTAGGAATTAGCATTTACAAAACCTTGAAAATTCACTGAAAAAACCATAGGTTATACACCATATATAGTTAGGAATTAGCATTTAAAAAACCTTATTTTACTCACACAAAACCATTGAAATTCCATATATAGTTAGTTGTACTAACTATATATCGCGCACCCGCAATCCACTGCTGATGATGTCACATATTACATCATTCATGACATGGTCAGCGACATCACTGATGACATCACTGATGACATCTCAAATGACATCACTGATGACATCACTGATGACATCTCAAATGACATCACTGATGACATCACTGATGACATCTCAAATGACATCACTGATGACATCACTGATGACATCTCAAATGACATCACTGATGACATCACTGATGACATCTCATTTGACATTACTGATGACATCACTGATGACATCATTCATGTGATAATACGATGAAGCTCTTCAGACTCTAATATAACCTTAGATACAGTAAGTGTAAACAGACACTCACAGACTGTCACTCATCCATAGAGTTACACACACACCTAGTCAGTCATGCAAAGAATCAATCACACATCCATTTTCTCAACTATACAGTTATACACACCTTACTTATTCAAAGATATACTAACACATATTTACTCTCTTATACAATCCCTGATACAAGTTCACAATGATCCATACAGCCACTCACACATTCACTGGCTCTTATGCACAGTTATTTATATATGCCAACTCTCACATGTACTGTGTTTTACATATGTACTTACTTTGACATGTAGCACTGAGATATCCATTCACTCACCCATACACTCATGCACACAGTCAACCGCCCATACAGCTGTTTCCACATGCACTTTTGAACCCATACATCTAGTGAATCAACTGCTCACACATCTATGCACAGAGTCATACACCTCCCAGCCACCCATACACACTCTCAGTCTCCCATACAAATACGTAGGCAACCAATTAATAACGCATATAGTTAATCATATAGCTAATGATCAACACATGCAGCAGTTTATAGAACAACAAACATAATGATGCACAAATTGAGACAGTTTAGTCACTAACCCATGCACTCAGTGAGACACATTTAACCACTCACTCATACAGTCAGTCATGCACCTAATAAATCCTTCATCCAGACATTTATACATCCACTAATTCTTAAATATGTAAGACATATTTTAACTTTACAGAATTATACAGTCACTGGATGACGTCATCAGTGATGTCATCAGTGATGTCATTTGAGATGTCATCAGTGATGTCATCAGTGATGTCATTTGAGATGTCATCAGTGATGTCATCAGTGATGTCATTTGAGATGTCATCAGTGATGTCATCAGTGATGTCATTTGAGATGTCATCAGTGATGTCATCAGTGATGTCACTGACCATGTCATGAATGATGTAATATGTGACATCATCAGCAGTGGATTGCGGGTGCGCGATATATAGTTAGTACAACTAACTATATATGGAATTTCAATGGTTTTGTGTGAGTAAAATAAGGTTTTTTAAATGCTAATTCCTAACTATATATGGTGTATAACCTATGGTTTTTTCAGTGAATATATATATTACCTACTGGCGGTCGCCAGTAGGTATATATAGTTAGGATTTTTTCTCTATGGGTTTTTTGAAAATTCTATGTCTAATAACTTTGGCGTTTGTGGACGGAATTGGCTGAAATTTTCAGGAAAATGGCACATTTTGTTTCTGAGCAGCCCCTGAAAATTTTGGGGGGGTTCGTCAAGGGGGGGCCGAGAAAAAAGGGGGGTCCCAAAACGTGTTTTTAACATTGAGTTTTCCATAGGGCGGTTGGCCTCACTTTTAGCCCGAACGGCTGAATGGATTTGCACGAAACTTGGCAAAATTGTAGGGACTGGTAGCCCGATGTGCCTTTTGTAGGTCTCAATATATGTGCTCCAGTGGATTTTGAGAAATTAACGTTTAAAAAAATATATATATCTGTAACAGCGGACCAGTTAGCGCACTGGTTCGCGGACTTTTCGCGCAACGGAGCTTTGTGAAGCGAAGCTGATTGGTTCTCCGGCGTCTGTCAACATTCCAAACAGTCCGTAGCGGCCGCCATCTTGTCTCTCGGTAGGATCGAGAGACAAGAGGAGGCGAAAGCGAAGGGGCAAATGACCATAAGGGGGAATAGTAGATCCTCGCTGACCCCCTAGGTTTGATGTGGAGGTTTTAAAAGGGCCCCGCGGGGCAAAAAAAAAAATAATAATAATAATCGAACGGCTGAATGGATTTGCACGAAACTTGGCAAAATTGTAGGGACTGGTAGCCCGATGTGCCTTTGCTAGGTCTCAATATATGTGCTCCAGTGGATTTTGAGAAATTAACGTTCAAAAAAAGATATATATCTGTAACAGCGCTCCGCTTCGCGTACTTTTCGCGTTACGGAGGTTTGCGAAGCTGATTGGTTTTTCGGCGTCTGTAAACATTCCAAACAGTCCGTAGCGGCCGCCATCTTGTCTCTCGGTAGGATCGAGAGACAAGAGGAGGCCAAAGCGAAGGGGCAAATGACCATAAGGGGGCATAGTAGATCGTGCCTGACCCCCTAGGTTTGATGTGGAGGCTTTGAAAGGTTCTCGCAGGGCAAAAAAATATATACAGTTTTTTTAGTTTTTTTGCGTGGAGTGCGCTCGGTTCGCGAACCGGGAAACGTTCTGGGGAAGCGTACTTTCTTGAAAATTAGTGAAAAAAGTTAGAGTACAATAATAATTGTGAGTGATCAGATGTAGGGTAGCTCTGAGAAGAGCTTTTGGGTTTATGGTACATTTAGGTACTTATAAGTAGGTACCAATGCACATTCTTAAATTCAGAGTGAAAACTCTGTTGCCCTCATCTGAGAAGTGAACTCCATCTCCTCTGTAGATATCTTGCATGTAGTAACGCAAGTTATTGTTGTACAGGGAGCCCATTCCATGGTCTCTCATGTAAGCTGAAACAGATTTGTTTACATGCTTCCTCGACTTCTCAATTTGTGGACAAAATTGGTTTGACCACCTCCATTTCTGTCTGTGGCATATATTTGAATATACCAAGGCAGTCTGAGGAAAAAGTGCCATCAATTGTTCAAAGGTGTCCTTTAAAAGCATTTCCAGACCTACCCCAGTCAAAGTGCCCAAATCATTACCTCCACAGTGCACAATTAACAGGTCAGGTTTGGGCAAATGCATAAAGGTTTTCACCAATGGTATCAATTGGTGACATTTTAATCCTCTGTGGCCAAACCACTTAATTTCCACATCTTGTAAATTGAGGTTAGGTAAATTCCTGTTTTCAGCGTACCTTTGAGCCCAATATATGTAACTATGTCCAACAATCCAGACAGAAAACATGGCGAGAGAAGGTTCTGCTGCAGTCAGATGAAGTGTGGCAATGAAATGGCAGTTGAAAAAATGAGAGTGTAAAATGAAAAAAACTGAGGAGTTTCTGTGTTAATGAAGCAGTAAGAGTGATTGGTGGATTTTGATTGCTGAAAACAGAAAGTTAGTGTGAATGGATGAGTTCGTTGAAAGATGTATTTTGAGTGGCGAAGAAAAAATCATTAAATGGAAGAATGCTCTGGATATGCAGGTGCACTGAGAGTTCAGAGTTGAATTGCAACATTGTTGTGTGAGAGGTCTTGCAAGAGGTGGTTGCTATGCAGAAAAAGCAGAGAGGGGGCAGAGGGGGGAAGGGTTTTGCTTTGAAAAAAAGTGAGGGAAGAGTTTTGATTGGGTGACATGAGAGATATGTGTGAGGAATTACAGCATGTCTGTGCTTTTGATAGCTGCAGACTCTGGAGTGCATACCTTTTGCTCTGCTGAAGACAAATTGGTGTGTTTCTGAGACTGTTTTGAAACTCAAAGTATTTGCTAAGGTGAGAAAAGATTTCTTTAATTTAGATAGAAAATAGTGTGCTTTAAGGAGAAAATTATGAAGAAAGTTGTGTTTTTCAAATGTTGCTTTGTCTCAAGTGTTTCACAAATAGATTTTGTTTCTTTGAGAAATTGTAATTGGAGAAAATGTGAAGTATTAGTACTGACAGGGCTTTTATGTGCATAGGAGCTGTGGAGTGTTTTCAAATTATGACTTGTAAATCGTTTTTGAGAAAAAGCAATTGTTTTAATATTGATGAGAAGGACATAATGGTGTCTGCTTCTTTATAAGGTAATTGAGAGTCTGTGATGTTATTTTTCCCATTTCAATGTAAGAAGTTTGTCTGTGGAGCAAATTGCTTGTAAATATGCTCCCACCTGTGCATGGCAAATTTAGATTTTGAATGTTTCCGTTACATAGGCATGTTAAAGGTGACGGAAAATGCTGCAAAGGCAATCAAAAAATGCTTTTATGTGTCTTAAGGACATTTTAAGTCATTTCCCCATGTGCAGTGTTTTCAAATTATGAGTTGAAAATCGTTTTTGAGGTAAAGGAATGTTTTCAAAATTTATGTGCGCCATATGACCCCAAATTTCTTTTTCAGGGGTGCAGCAGGGTGTTCTTGAGACACCCCTGCACCGTCGGAAAAATTCGTAATTTGCGATGAGGTAATTGCTAATCGCAAATTGTACCTTCATTCCTATGGGCCTCCTGCTGCATGGAAATGAATGGGTAATTTGTAATTAGCAAATAGGTCATCGCAAACTAGGAATGGTAAAGAATCGCTATTTATTTCTTAAAGTTCGCTATTTAGGAAATGCAAAAAACTTTGATGATACATATGGCGGTTTATTTCTAACAAGATAAGAAGCATAGGGATAGATTTATGATGACTGGCGCATCATTAGGGATGTGTTAGTCATTCTGTGCCGCTGTTCCGTCACCTATGGTGTGCTGCATTTACAATGCGGCGCATCATGGGGCAAAAACAGCACAGATGCGTGACGTATTTGTGTCGTAAAGTTGGCGCATTGCTGGAGTTGTATCGCAAGTGTGATGAAGCTCCAGTAAGGTTGAGGGGTGCCCCTGTCGCAGGGTTTCTGTTCTCACACAGAACTGTGGACAGAGGATTGGAACCTCGGCGAATTAGGGTGTCCCAAAAGTCACCTTAGTAATCAAAACCCCTTAGCAAGCTAGGTACAGTGACACATTGGATATAACAAATTCTCAATGTTTAGACAATCCAGAATATGAACTTATAGTACCTCAGGATACGTGGAACTCATGAACAGTCGGTCGTTATATATTTCTTAGAAACGAGAACATGGAGTTAAGAAGAACACATGTGTATTTGAAATGTTTATTTACTAATGCCGTCTTCTCAGGCGTAGTATCTTAGATTATACAAGTACACATATTATCAGTAGCAAAATTACCAGCATAGTTAATAGTACATAAAAAGCGAATGGTGACAGTATGTTAACATGCTGTAAATGAATAAGAGTTAGCAACACTTATAAGCAGCCGCGGGCCGTGGAGGGAGTTACGGTGGGGCAGGGAGGCGGGGAGGGGGAGAAGCAGGGTGGAGAATACAAGTACACATATTATCAGTAGCAAAATTACCAGCATAGTTACTAGTACATAAAAAGCGAATGGTGATAGTATGTTAACATGCTGTAAATGAATAAGAGTTAGCAACACTTATAAGCAGGCGCGGGCCATGGAGGGAGTTACGGTGGGCAGGGAGGCGGGGAGGGGGAGGGGCAGGGTGGAGAGGGCTTCACCCTGCCCCTCCCCCTCCCCGCCTCCCTGCCCCACCGTAACTCCCTCCACGGCCCGCGGCTGCTTATATCTCACCCTCCCTAATACACATAATATATTATTTGCTAAGAAGGTCTCTTTGTGTTGGTTTAGGGCGTGCCGATACTTTAGTGTCTTAGATTTGAAGGAATCACATCAGCATAGAAAAGATAATCCATATGCCGTGCTTAATATCGCCAACGGCATTGTGCCATAATATTTTAGCATGCGATTGCGGAACAGTGTCAGCAGCTGCAGGGCGGGAGCTTGCACAGGAGGGACATCCATATTTAAAAATGTAAAAAAGCACAAGAGGGTTCGCTGGTAATGCAAGTAAAAATGGGAATCCACGAAGCAGAGTGGAAAAAATAGAATGTAAGAAAGCAGGGATGACTTCAAAGATTTTCTCAAATGAAGTCACGAGACCACTGGTAACAACTTTAAAAAAGTGCGCCAGCCTCTTTGTGGAGGATGCGTTAGAGATAGTCCGAACCATCTTGCTGAAATGGAAAGGCGAATCTGTATTTAAAAGGGTCTGCAGCTCTGTACGGGTGTTCGCTGTGTGAAGGACGAAAGTTTCATGGGCCGAACTCAAGGCCACCTCTCTCTGAGACAAAAGAGCTCTTATTCTTGCCATGCCGTTGAAATCTGTCCCAAGGTTGGTATTTGTGGCAAGATTGAAAACTCCGTATGTTGATGTGTGGGAGGAAATAGAACATTTCTGCAGCAAATAACCCGTTCATTTACTGTTACTATAAAATGAATACTTTTAATTAACTCAGAACAATCTTCATTATTGAGCATCAAATAACTACCATTTTCCAAGAACTTGAACGTGGGGATGATAGCAGGAACTGGTGTGCCTTGCAACACGCAAGCCATATTTGGTCGGTGTTTGTTGCATGAACCGTGTAAATGTATGTGCCTACACATTAGTGAATGATCTGGCGTCTCAGTGCATTCCTCTCCATTCAGATAAAGTTCTTGATCATCTTTGAAAATCTGTATGTGTATGGAAGCGACCAGACTTGATGAAGAAAACCACTACCTAAAGGTTAATAACGACCTATTGGTATATATTTCATACAATTTGAAAACTTATATAAAGCAAAAGGCAGCGTTATTAAACCGTGGATAAGGCACGTTGCCAAAGCAGTCAACCTTTTGGATTTATACTGGAAATGTTAAAGGAAGAATTACGGAGTAGGGCCTGTAAATCTTTAATAGACAACGAGTAAAATTACTCCAACATCGTATTCCTTTAACTCCGGGATAGTAGGGGTGTTTAATTTTTTAGAAGTAGCCAATCCAAAGCATTTGGTCTGGGAAATTGTTTCATTCACAAACAACATATGTTTTGGGATGAGACATGCACGGTGGAAAGCCTCAGTGCCTTGTACCTGCCAGGTTCGTGAACCCCAAACTGATGTAGATCCTGGATATTTTTACTCTGTATTACGTTAGCATGGTCTCATTACTGGTTTAAACGCCATTTTTCCTTTTTTGTAACTTCTGCACACGACACTTAGTTGTTGCTTTAGCTTTCAGCCTACCTGCGTCAAGATCTATGCCTGCTTCAAGCAGGCGCAGGGTTTTGATGTAGCTTTGTCCTATCTGATTGTAAATGCGGCACACCGTGGGTGGCAGAGCAGCGGTGTACGTTAACTGGTGCATCCCTGGGGATGTGCTAGTTAATATAAATCTGCCCCTTTACATTTAATTATGTGCAGGGGACACAGAGTAGGTGAGGTTTATCCAAGGTTAAGAAGAGATGAGTCCTGTTCAGTGAAAAATTGGAGATAGGCTTCAGTATATTATATACTTAAGTAGTGTGTTAAGTTTTTGATGACTGTTATTAATTTACTGTTGGGTAATAGTGGTTAATAACATTTTTTATTATATTTTACCACAGATTCAACTGCAGATTATTTCAAGATTTTAGGATGCCTAGCAAAGAAAGAGTAAGAAAGGCTGCAAATTGTCAAAGACAGCAGGACCATGGAAGAATGCAGCAGTCCTCTAACAAAAAGATTTGTCAAGTCACCAAGAAAGCACCGGGTAAGAGTCGAAAAACAGTCATAAGAAATATGTCTAGTAAAAAAAATATTACTACAGAAAATGTTTCACTCCAGAAAAGGAAACAGAATTCAAATGGTAAGGAAAGGCCAATGAGAAATGTTACTGCTAGAGTAAGAGATAACTCTATGCATGAAAGTAGAAGGAAACAAGAGTTTAGGGATATTCGTAAACGAATGTTCCGCAACAGGATAATTGGGAATTTGTTAAAAAATATTAAGAAAGGTCAGCAGAAAGTGGTTTTTTATAAGAGAAAAAAAATTGTTGAGAAAGTTATTGATCAGGCATTTGAAATTAAACGTAAGTTATTTATTTTGACAATCAATAGAATTCGGAAGCTAAACAAGGTAATTTATGATTTCAAAAGAAATAGTAGATGGAAGAGAATAGTTAATCGTAGTAATTTTTGTGAAGTTTTTTCTGGAGAATGGATGCATAGTTCCAGCTCTGAGGCATTTTTTAATGAGGAGAGTTATTTCCAGGATAATGATTTGGTGCATGCAGTTGACACCAGTGGTCGAGCTTATGAAGTGAAAGATGGTTGTCCAGTTGAAAAAGAAAAACTTGTGACAACAGAGATAGAAGAGGTGTTAGGTAATGAGGTTTTAGGGAGACGTCCTAAGGGTCCTGTGTACACCTGGAAGTGTAGTAGTATTTGCAGTGTACGACAGGATTCCATCAATTTGCTTTGTGATTTTATACGGTCATTTAGTAAGAACAGTTTGAAGCAGAAAATGAAGTTGTTGCAAGAATTAGATCCTTGCAGAGTGAGAGAAGTGATAGGTTTGCATGGTCATTCACTGGCTTGTCTTTCCAGGAGAGTATGCCAGAGTGTTTTTCATCATTTCAGGATGCTAGCAGTGCATCATAATAAAGTGAGGAAATTAGTTAGAATGTTGTATTATGCTAAGAGTCCAGCAATTATGCTTAAACAATTATGCGCTGCTCTTTTGCATGGTTCTGAAATAGATGTGAAGAATATATGTGAAGAAATTGAGTTTTGTTACTTTGGAAGTAAAGAGGAGAATGTTGAAATTGACCAAGAAGAAGAGAGTAATGTGGAAGATAGTGTACAGGTTTCCAGTACAGATAATTTCCAGAGGGAAATTGCGACGTTTGAGGTGAAATCAAGTGAGAGGCCAAATTTCACTTGTGTGTGTTGTCGACGCACTTATTATAAGAATCAGACTAAGTTAGTGGATTTATATGGAAAAAGTGAAAGGGAAAATAATAGTGAATGGAAGGATTTTACAACATACTTGATGGTAGAAAATTGTTTTGATTTGGGATTGGATCAACGTGTGTGTACTTATTGTTGTAACAAATTAAATCAAAACCAGATGCCTGCTAGAGCAGTTCATAATAATCTGGAATTGGTTGAGATTCCTTCTGAATTGAAGGATTTAAATACTTATGAATCTATTTTGATTCAAAGTATCCATCCCTTTCAGGCTATTGTAAGAATGGAGCCAAAGACAGGGAAATTGCCTCCATCAGATTTACAGAGAGGATTAAAGGGAAGAGTTGTTTATTTGCCTCTAGATTTGAAGAAAAACATTAACACAATTGGAGTAGAAAAAGTGGAAGAGGAACCTCTTGTTATCTTAGTTAATGGGGTTCCGACAAAGAATAAGAAAATATGGCAAGATTTAGTAGATGTTAGGAAAGTCAAAAGGGCAACATTGTATTTGAAAAAATATAATAAGTACTATAAAAATGTATATGTTGCAGAAGAGGAAGTAAGTGAGGAAGAGGATAGCGATTTGTGTGCTGGTCAAATTGAGAAAGTAGAACCCTGTACTAGTGAAGAAATATATGAACATTATAGTGTTCATCCTTTGCATTCCAAGGAAGTCATGGGGAATGCTATTGAGTTGTTTCAAATGAAACAAGCGAAAGGGAGTCCCATTAGTGTTTGGGAGGAAAGTTTGGAAGCTCGGTGTTTCCCACAGCTTTTTCCAACAGGTCAGGGAGGAAGATATGATGAGCGACCTCATCAAATTCCTGCTTCTGAATACCGGACTTTGCGATTGTATGCAGGAGATGCTAGGTTTCGACAATGCATTCCTTATTTGTTTCATCTCCTGTTTGAAAGCGATCTGTCTGGACTGTCATATGCAGTGAACCACATCTTGAAAAGTGGTATACACATGCAAAACATCTCGGCAAGTGACTTTATGGATAAAGTCAATGTCCAAGACAGTATTTTGGATTCTCACCTGATTAATCTCATGGCGTGTCAGCGTGGTACTAATGAGTACTGGTACCGTCGTCATGGTGATTTAAAATGTATGCTAAGGAACTTAGGAACTCCCACATGGTTCCTCACTTTGAGCTGTGCTGAGTATGGCTGGGAAGACTTACTTGAATTTCTACGAGAGGCAAATGCTAACGTAGAAAACATCGAATTCAAGACACCCGGAGAACTGTGCTCTTTGGATCCAGTCAATGTATGTAGGTACTTCAATCATAGATTTGAAGGTATGATGTCTTTCATCATGAATAAGAAGAATCCACCTCTTGGAGAGGTGTTGGATTTCTTCTGGAGGAAGGAGTACCAAGCAAGAGGTGCTCCTCATATACATATGTTGCTGTGGATCAAGGATGCACCTAAATTTGGAACGGATGCAGAAGACTCAGTGATGAGTTTCATAGAACAGTATTCTACGTGTGCTGTTCCAAACGCAAAGGAGAAAAAAAGCCTACGAGAAAAAGTTCTACGTTTCCAAAGCCATCGATGTGGAAAGTACTGACGTCGTAAATTCCGGAACAAAGACAAGTTCTACACCAAATGTCGTTTCGGCTTTCCACGACCGGTGATTTCTAAAGGAAGAGTGAACAGTTTGATGTCTTCGCTGCGACATAATGTGATGAAGAAATCACCTAAAAACACATACAATTTGAAGAGGAACGAAGAGTCTAAGTACATCAACGACTACAACCCGGTGATTTTGTCCATGTGGAATGCTAACATGGATATACAGTTTGTGGCTGATAACTGTATGGCTGTGGCTCGGTATGTGACATCTTACATCACCAAAAAAGAGAAGACAGAATTGAAGGATATGTGGGAGGACATTTCCCATGAAAAGAGCCTCAGCAAGAAGTTGTACAGTTTCAGTCTGAAGATGTTGTCGCATCGAGAAATCGGAGCTTACGAATGTTCTGACCGGTTGTCTTCAGCAAGTCTCTATGCCAAGTCCAGGAGTATCGTTTGGGCGAGTGTTGGTCTTGCTGCAACGCGTAATCGAGTTCTGAAACCTGTGCGGGAAATTGAGTATTTGGCGGAAAAGGAGCCAAACAGTACCGACATTTTGAAGAGCAACATGTTGGATACATATTATCCAAATCGAAGCAGTCACCTCGAGAATGTTTGTCTGTATGAGGTTCTGCAAAATTACATATTCAAGAGGAACATCAAAGAAGATACTGAGAAAGGAGTGTATGCTGTAATAGGAAGTGAGGGATGTCTGGTCAAGCAAAGAAAATGCCACTTGATAAACCATCGAAAATTGAGTGGCGAATCTCCTGAAAAAAAGGAGTTTTTCTATTTAGCACTTTTGCAACTTTTTAAGCCTTGGCGTGCAGAAGAGGAACTGCTTGGAGATTTCCTCTGTTACGAAGACTCATTCAATGCTGCCAAGGAGACCATAGAATGTCCTGCTTTTCCCAAATATGTAGAAATGTTGAATGTGGAAATTGAGCAGGAAGCAACGATTGCAGCCGAGATTGCCAGAGACAGTTCTCAGGACAGTCAGAGTTCTGCTTCATTGAGTCAGGATCCACTAGGAGGACCTCTTATCGAAAATGAAGCTGCCACTGCTATGAATGAAGTGGAAAGAGCCATGGCACATGCTCAGGAGGATGCGGTTAACTTAGAAGAGTTGGAAAGACAACTCAACGTTGAGCAGAGGAAAATATATGACGAACTTACCATGCAAATTGATCATGGATTAAGTCATGACAAGAAAGAGTGCTCATGTACGTCGTTGAAGCCTGTCCGACTGTACGTGAGTGGAGAAGCGGGAACTGGAAAAAGTTTCCTTATTAAAGCAATTTCATGTTATTTGCAGGAAAGGACAGAGTCATCGCTGTCTTGTGTTGTCACCGCTCCAACTGGACTGGCAGCACATAACATTAAAGGGATTACTTTACATCGTTTACTGATGCTGCCAGTGGAGCATGACAACAAATTAGAATATCACAAGCTATCTGGAGATGCTTGTTTTGAAGTTTCAAGAGTGTTGAGGAAAATGAAACTTCTTATCATTGACGAAGTAAGCATGGTTTCCAATGTCATGCTTGCCTTTGTGCATTTGAGAATGCAAGAAGTTCTCAAAACAGAGTATGATGTGTTATTTGGTGGCAAACACATCATTGTTTTTGGAGATCTTCTGCAGCTGACACCAGTGAAAGGGCAACCTGTGTTCAAAATGCTCACGCATGAAGATACCAGGAAGTGCTTAGGGAGTATTGGCAATGTCAATATATGGTTAAACTTCAATTATGCTGAACTGCATGAAAATATGCGTCAGGCAAAGGATGAAGTTTACAAGACTATTCTACAAGATGTTAGAATTGGAAAAGTGACCGAGCATGGGAAAGAAGCTTTACATGCACGATTACTGACAAATTTATATCCAGACGAAGATGTTGTGCCTGAGAATATTTTTCAGAAAGTTACTGAGAAAAAATCTGGAATATGTTTGATGCCAACTCTTGCAGAATGTGCCAAATTCAACAACAAAATGTTGCATTTAGAAAAGCAAGAGATTGTGAAATTGGAAGCTATTGACAGAGTAGAGCATATGGGATCAACAATTATTTTGTCTGAGAATCTGAAAACAAAATTGGATTCATTAGAGAAGAGTATATCTAAAACTGCGGGTTTTGAAAAGACTCTGAATGTGTGCTTGAACTGCCGTATAATTTTAAGAAGGAATTTACATGTTGAAAGAGGTCTGGTAAATGGATCAATGGGTAATGTTGTTGATTTTGTGAAATACAGAAATAGAGATGGAATTGAATTTTTAAAAATTAAATTTGATGGCATTGAGGAAGTACAGCTAATTGCTCGTTGTTCTGCTAGATTTTTGCTTGTAAAAGACTTATATGTTCGTCGTAAGCAGTTTCCTGTTTGCTTGGCATATGCGGTGACAATCCATAAATCGCAAGGTTTAAGTGTAGACTGTGCATTGGTGAATATTGGCAGTTCTGTGTTCAAGGAGGGTATGGCATATGTGGCATTGTCACGAGTTAGGACTTTATCGGGATTGTACTTGATTGAGTGTGATGTCACAAACATTTGTGCGGATCTAGATTGTGTTAAGGAATACAATAGGTTGAGAAGAGAGTATGCGCCACATTTGCCTCAGTATCCTTTGTTTGAGAAACGTGTGGTAGGCCGGAAACGAAGAAATGTGACCAATACTGGGGAGGTTGTAGCAAAAAGACGAAAAGTTGATGAACCTGAAATTATAAGCAGAAACAAAAAGGATTCTGTTGAAGATGTTGTTGGTTTTCAATTTGAAAACAGTTCTGGTGTCAACTGCTATGCTAATGTAGTGGTTAATGTTGTCTTTTCTCTAGAAACTTTAAAAGAACAGATTGTGGTCAATTCGGATCAAAGATTTTGCAGTTTGTTAAATTCTGTGTTAGAGAAATGTAGCACTGATAGAACAAAGATAGAAAGTGTGTCTGAAATTCGAAATCTGTTAGACAGATGTTCAGGCCAAACACAATTCTCTCAAAATAGTCAGCAAGATTGTCAGGAGTTTTTAATGTATATGCTTGATGTATTGCATGATGAAGGTGTAGATGTAGATCACCTGTTTGGGCTTTCTTATCAATGGCAGCATGACTGCGAGAACTGTAGGGTATCAGCTACTACTAGTGTAGACTCAGAAAGATTTATATATTTAACTTTGCCAGACAGTAAATCAGTCTCTTTTAATAAGCTAGTAAAAGCAGCTGATCACAACATGGAGTGTAGCCAATGTAAATCTGAAATGATGTCCACATTATTTATACGAACATGTGGCCAGTATGTCATTTTAATGTTCCAACGATGTAGGCCTGATGGAACAAAATTGACAACTTTAATTAAAAAGTTTGTGGCTTCACAGTTGTCAATATCAGGAAGGACTTTTGTAACTGTAGCAATTATATATCATGATGGTCCTTCAATAACATCAGGACATTATACAGCTTATTTAAAGTGTAGAAATGGCTGGTCATTCTGCAATGATTCTGTTTTAATTTTCAAAAAAAAATTACCTTTTGACCTTAAAAATTCTTACCTGGTGTTTTTAAAACCAAAATTTTAGAGAAGGAATTTCGGGATTTGCTCTGAGGAATTTCAAGAGGTTCTAATGGCTCCTACACTATTTGGCCTTGAGGATAAGTGTAGTACAGAGACATAACTTTTTACCATAACAGTGGACGTTATTGAGAAATACGTGCAGTTTGAATGAGTTCAGAAAAACTATTTCTTTTTATAAGCTAATTGAAGCAGCGAATCAAAACATGGAGTAGAGGGAATGTAAGTCTGCAATGCTGTCTACTGTTTTACATTGCTTTGTGATTAAAAGTGATGTAGAGAATTAAATAATTGTACTAGTCATAAAGGTAGTGTAAGTCTGCTTCATAGTAAGCAGTATCAGTGTGATAGGAAATGTAGAACATGATTGAGCAAGAAGGGGAAGATATTACTAGTCCAGGATTGTGTAAATGATCTTCAACATTTTAATTCTGAAAGTTGCGGAAATGCGAAAAGACGGGATTGGCTTACAAGAAATCCAAGAGTTATACATGGCTCTGACACGATTTGGCCTTGTGGAATCGTGTGGTAGAGAGCGAGAAGTCATTTATTGTATGTAACATGTTTTTGAAAACGATGGAGGTTTTCTTTCAGAAAGTGGCGGGTTGAAAGTAATAACAGCACAACAGAGTGTAAGCTGTTCATAGGACATCCTTGGCCGTCATGGAAAGTAAGTTAACTTTAAGGAGTTCTGAATTCTGATTTGTAATGTATGGGTTTTTTAAACACAATCATTTTGATTGTGTTTTTTTTCCCCGCTGTTATATGATGAATACCTTCAAGTCACTGTTTTAGTGAAATTTGATACATTCTGAGAACAGCAAAAATAAACCATTTAACATGTATAATTAATTCTGTTCTGTTTGCATTTATGATGTACATGTAGAACTGTGTAGGAGGCATGGAGAAGGTGAGGCTTCTGTCAGTGTCAAAGTTGTTGCATACAGTGCTCATATTCTACGTAGTCTTTTATATTTCATTACTTTCACTGTTTCTGACAGATCTAAAACATTTTTTTTTAAAAGAACAGTAAGTATAAGGGAAGGAAACAGACAGTTATGTTAAAAGAAACACAGCTATAGGGAATAAACTAGGGATACTGTTACCCGCAATCCTCTGCTGATGATGTCACTGAGCATGTCATGAATGATGTAATATGTGACATCATCAGCAGTGGATTACGGGTAATAGTATCTCTAGTTTACTCCCCTATAGCTGTCTTTCTTTTAACATAACTGTCTGTTTCCTTCCCTTATACTTACTGTTCTTTTTTAAAAAAAAAAATTTTTGGTTTGCTTCCGGTTCGCGTACCGGGAACGAAGAAAAAAAAATATTTAAAAAAAAAATTATTCATAAACATATAAAATATATTTTTGGATTTAAAGAAGAATACATTTTACAGCTACAGATATTAGCTGTTAAAAAACCAATGAAATTCACAGAAAAAAACCATAGGTTATAGACCATATATAGTTAGGAATTAGCATTTACAAAACCTTGAAAATTCACTGAAAAAACCATAGGTTATAGACCATATATAGTTAGGAACTAGCATTTAAAAAACCTTATTTTACTCACACAAAACCATTGAAATTCCATATATAGTTAGTTGCACTAACTATATATCGCGCACCCGCAATCCACTGCTGATGATGTCACATATTACATCATTCATGACATGGTCAGTGACATCACTGATGACATCACTGATGACATCTCAAATGACATCACTGATGACAACATCCAGTGACTGTATGTTTCTGTAAAGTTAAAATATGTCTTAGATATTGAAGAATGAGTGGATGTATAAGTGTCTGGATGAAGGATTTAGTAGGTGCGTGACTGACTGTATGAGTGAGTGATTAAATGTGTCTCACTGAATGCATGGGTTAGTGACTAAACTGTCTTAATTTGTGCATCATTATGTCTGTTGTGATGTAAACTGCTGCATGTGTTGATCATTAGCTATACGAGAGGCTATATGTGTTATTAATTGGTTGCCCAAGTATTTCTATGGGAGATTGAGTTTGTGTGGGGGTGGCTGGGAGGTGTGTGACTCTGTGCATAGATGTGTGAGCAGTTGATTCACTAGGTGTATGAGTTCAAGAGTGCATGTGGAAAAAGCTACATGGGCGGTTGACTGTGTGCATGAGTGTATTGATGAGTGAATGGATATCTCAATGCTACATGTCATAGTAAGTACATATGTAAAACACAGTACATGTGAGAGTTGGCATATATAAATAACTGTGCATGAGAGCCACTGAATGTGTGAGTGGCTGTATGGATCATTGTGAACTTGTATCAGGGATTGTATAAGAGAGTAAATATGGGTTAGTATATGTTTCAATAAGTAAGGTGTGTATAACTGTATAGTTGAGGAAATGGAGGTGAGATTGTTTCTTTGCATGACTGACTAGGTGTGTGAGTAACTCCATGGATGAGTGACAGTGTGTGAGTGTCTGTATACACTGAGTGTATCTAAGGTTATATTAGAGTCTGAAGAGGTTTATCGTATTAGCACAAGAATGATGTCAAATGAGATGTCATCAGTGATGTCATCAGTGATGTCAAATGAGATGTCATCAGTGATGTCATCAGTGATGTCATTTGAGATGTCATCAGTGATGTCATCAGTGATGTCACTGACCATGTCATGAATGATGTAATATGTGACATCATCAGCAGTGGATTGCGGGTGCGCGATATATAGTTAGTGCAACTAACTATATATGGAATTTCAATGGTTTTGTGTGAGTAAAATAAGGTTTTTTAAATGCTAGTTCCTAACTATATATGGTCTATAACCTATGGTTTTTTCAGTGAATATATATATATATATATATATTACCTACTGGCGGTCGCCAGTAGGTAGTTATAGTTAGGATCTACTTTCCATAGGAAATCCGCAACATTCTATTGGGAATAACTTTGGCGCCGGTGGATGAATCTTCGCAAATTTCTCAAAGAAGATGGCCCGCTCCGCTCTGCTCCTTCCCTGAAAGTTTGGGATTCGTTAAGCGGGGGCCGAGATAAAAGGGGGGTCCCAAAACGTGTTTTCCCCAAGTTAATTTCCATAGGGCGGTTGGACTCACTTTTAGCCCGAACGTCTGAATGGATTTCCACCAAACTTGGCAAAATTGTAGGTACTGGTAGCCCGATGTGCCTTTGCTATGTCTCAAGATATGTGCTCCAGTGGATTTTGAGTAATTTAGGTTAAATAAAAATATATATATATAAGCGCGCCACGGTACGCGCACCGGGGCGCGTACCAGCGCGCTACGCGAGTTTGCGAGAGGAAAGCTGATTGGCTCTCGGGTGTCTGTCAACATTCCAAACAGTCCGGAGCGGCCGACATCTTGTGTCTTGGTAGGATTGAGACACAAGTGGTGGAAAAAACAAAGGGGGAAATGACTAAAAGGGGGGCATGGTAGACCACCCTGACCCCTTAGGTTTGATGTGGGGGCCATAAAAGGGCTTCGCGGGAAAACCAATTTTTTTGATTTTCACGGGGGGAGCACCCGGTACGCGCACCGGGAAGCGTACCGGGGAGCGTACCATGGGGAAAACATAGTGAAACAGTAAAATAATGATTTAAAGTGCTTAGAGGTAGGGTAGCTCTGAATAGAGTTGTTGTGTTGTGTGGGTGATTTAAGTACCTACATGTAGGTACCAATGCAGAGTCTTAAATTCAATGTAGACCATCTCCTCTGTAGATAATTTGCATGTTGTTACAGAAGTTATTGTGGTATATGGAATCTATACCATAGTCTGTCAGGAAAACAGAAACAACATGGAGGCAGGAGATGAAAAAGAGATGTCAAATACACATTGGAGATTATATAGTGGGAGAAAGGAAGTAACTATGAGCAAAATTACTATGTAACACAAAAAAGTTGCACAGTATACTATAAGGCTCACTTTATATTATAATCATTTTGGTACTATTTCATGAATTAAATATAAAAATTAATAATGTCTCGAACAATTTTTTATTATTAAATATAAATTTATTGAGCTGATTTTTCAAAATTTAAAAGAACTTCCAACATTACATCATCTGGAATATCCTCATTTTGATTCCATGATTCTATTGCTTCAACACACCGGGAAGCGTACCGGGGAGCGTACTTTGGTGAAAAACAGTGAAAAAAGTTAGAGTAAAGTAATCATTTTGAGTGATCAGAGGTAGGGTAGCCCTGAAAAGAGCTTTTGGGTTCTGTGGCTGATTTAGGTACCTACAAGTAGGTTCCAATGCACAGTCTTAAATTCAGGAGGAATATTCTATTCCCCTCATCTGAGAAGTGCACACCATCTCCTCTGTTGATATCTTGCATGTTGTAACGCAAGGTATTGTTGTATATTGAACCCATTCCATAGTCTCTCATGTAAGCAGAAACAGATTTATTCACATGTTTCCGTGCTTTCTCAAATTGTGGACAAAATTGTTTGGACCACTTCCATTTCTGTCTTTGGCATATATTGGAATATACCAAGGCAGTTTGTGGAAAAAGTGTCATCAATTACCCAAAGGTGTCCTTTAAAAGCATTTTCAGACCTACCCCAGTCAAAGTGCCTAGGTCATTTCATCCACAGTGCAAAATTATGAGGTCAGGGTGTGGCAGATGGTGAAAGGTTTTCACCAATGGTATCAATTGATGACATCTCAATCCTCTCTGGCCAATCCACTTGATGTCCACATTTGGTAAACCAAGGTTGTGAAAATTTCTGGTAGCTGCATACCTTTGAGCCCAGTGGATGTAGCTATGTCCAATAATCCAGACAGAATACATGGTGAGAGGAGGTTCTGGTGCAGTCAGATGAAGTGTAGGAATGAAATGGTAGTTGGAAAAGTAGGAGTTTGCAAAAAAAATGTAGAGTTTCAGTGCTCTTGAATCACAAGCAAAGATTGGTGAATTCAGATAGTTGTAAACTGAACGTTAGGGTGCATGGTTCTGTTCTGTGAAAGAAGTCATTTGAATGGTCAAGAAAAAGTCATTGAAAGAAAGATTGCACCTGATAAGCTGGTTTATTGATAGGTCAAACTTCCTTACTGAGTTCATTTGCAACATTGTAGAATAAACTTTTAACCCTGAGTGGGCAGGGAGTTGCTATGGTAACAGGTAGAAAGGGCTGAGGGGGGGAAGGGTGTTGGTTTGAAAATAGAGAGGGAAGAGTTTTAATTGGTTCACATGAGGGATATGTGGGTAGAATTAGATGTTTTCTGTGCTATTCATGGTTGCAGTGCCTGGAAAGCATACCTTTTGCTCTGTTAAAGAAATATTGGTGTGTGTATCTGACACTCTTCTCAATCTCCCAAAGCATTTGTAAAGGTGAGTAATGATTCATTTAATATAGATAGTTACGTGTATACTCCATGGAGAAGATTTGGAAGCAAATTGTGGTTTTTTATTGTTGCTTTGTGTCATGTTTTTTGAAAATGCTTAATAAAAAGTTGTTGCTGCAAAGAGGAATTGTATTTTGTAAAATTGTGAAGTTTCAGTAGTGACCTGGAATGCTTGTACATAGGACATGTGCTGTGTTTCAAAAAATTTTATTTAAAAAACGATTTGGGGGCAAATGAATGGCTTTTACATTATTGAGAAGGAATAAATAGTGTCTGCATGATTAAATAAATATATTTGAAGCTTTCACAATTATGTCACCTGTGTTACTTCAGATTAGGAAGCAGATTGAGCTTCTTTCTTGTTGGTTTGTGTCATGTTTTTTGATAATGCTTGGTATCAACATTTTCAAGATAGAGGAAATGTAGTTTGTAAAATAGTAATGTTTCACTAATGAAATGGAATGCTTGTACATAGGATATGCGCACTGTTTCTTAAATGTTATTTTAAAAACGATTTGGGGGCAAATGAATGGCTTTTACATTATTGAGAATGAATAAATAGTGTCTGCATGATTAAATAAATATATTTGAAGCTTTCACAATGATATCACCTGTGTTATCTCAGAATTGGAAGCAGATTGAGCTTCTTTCTTGTTGGTTTGTGTAATGTTTTTTGATAATGCTTGGTATCAACATTTGCAAGGTAGAGGAATTGTATTTTGTAAAATAGTAATGTTTCCCTAGTGAAATGGAATGCTTGTACATAGGATCTGCGCACTGTTTCTTAAATGTTATTAAAAAAACGATTTTGGGGCAAATGAATGACTTTTACATTTTTCAGAAGGAATAACTAGTGTCTGCATGATTAAATAAATATATTTGAACCTTTCACAATGATGTCACCTCTGTTACCTCAAATTAGAATGCAGATTGAGCATTTTTCTTGTTGAATTGTGTCATGGTTTTTGATAATGCTTGGTAGGAATGTTTGCAAGAGAGAGGAAATGTATTTTGTAAAATAGTGAGGTTTCAGTTGTGAAATGGAATGCTTGTACATGGGACCTGTGCTCTGTTTCTAAAATCTTATTTGAAAAACGATTTTTGGGCAAATGAATAGCTTTTACATTTTTGACTAGGAATAAATAGTGTGTGTATGATTAAATAAATATATTTGCAGTTTTCACAATCATGTCACTTGTGTTACTCTGGATTAGAGAGCAGATTGAGCTTTTTTCTTGTTGCTTTTTGTTAAGTTTAATGATAATGTTTGGTATCAACATTTCCTAGATAGAAGAATTGTATTTTGGAAAATAGTGAGGTTTCAGTAGTGAAATGGAATGCTTGTACATAGGACCTGCGCTCTGTTTCATAAATGTTATTGGAAACACGATTTTGGAGCAAATTAATGGCTTTTACATTTTTGAGAAGGAATAAATAGTGTCTGCAAGATTAAATAAATATATTTGAACCTTTTATAATCATGTCACCTGTGTTTTCTCAGATTAGGAAGTAGATTGTGCAGATGAGGTGAGGCATGTCTAGGGGTGCAAAGGAGGCGAGGCCTGTGTCCATGAGTGCAGTGGAGAGGACTCACCTCCTCTGACCCTTGGACAAGCCTTTCCTCATCTGTGTCCCCCGGACAGGCCTCAATGTATTGGGTATAATTGATGGTAACAGGGTGCAGATGAGGTGAGGCATGTCCAGGGGTGTAGATGAGCTGAGGTCTATTCAGGGTTGCAGATGAGGTGAGGATTGTCCAGGGGTGCAGAGGAGGTGATGCCTGTGTTCAAGAGTGTAGTGGAAGAGTGGTCTATCCAGGGGTGCAAAGGAGGTGAGGCATGTGTCTAAGAGTGCAGTGGGGGATAGGCTTCATGAAGTCCAGTCCACTGCACTCTTAGACACAGACCTCACCACCTATGCTCCCCAGGAGAGGCCTCTCTCCCACTACAGTCTTGAACAGAGGTCTCACCTCCTCTGTACCTCTGGACAATCCTCACTTCATCTGGAACCCTAAATCGTTTTTAAAACAGGCCTCAATGTATTGGGTATAATTGATGGTAACAGGGTGCAGATTAGGTGAGGCTTGTCCAGGGGTGTAGATGAGGTGAGGCCTGTCCAGGGGTCCAATTCATGTGCCCTAAATTGATTTTTAAATATTATTTAAAAAACAGAGCACAGGTCATATATAGAAGCATTTCATTACACTACTGAAACCTCATTTTTATACAAAATACAATTCTTCTATGTAGTAACATTTCTTTAGCAAGTATTATCAAGAAATAGGACACAAAGGAAGAATAAAAAAGCTTAATCTGCTTCATAATCTTAGAAAACACAGTTGACATGTTTGTGAAAAGTGCAGATATATTTATTTAATCATGCAGACACTTTCTAATCCTTCTGAAAAATGCTAAAGCCATTCATTTGCCCTTTAATCGTTTTTATATTAACATAAAAAAAAATGAGCACAGGTCATATGTACAAGCATTCAATTTCACTACTGAAATCTCAGTTTTTTACAAAATACAATTCCTCTATGCAGCAGAAATTTTTTACCAAGCATTAACAAAAAAAATAACAGAAAGCAACAATAAAAAAACACAATGTGATTCCTAATATGAGGAAACACACCTGACATGATTGTGAAAGGTGCAGAGGAGGTGAGGAAAGTCGAAATGGCTTTCATGATTGTGAAATTTGCTGAGGAGGTGAGGCCTGTGTCTAAGAGTGCAGTGGGGGAGAGGCTATATGAAGTCCTGTCCACTGCACTCTTGAACACAGGCCTCACCTCCTGTGCTCCCCTGGGCAGGCCTCACCTCATCTGCACTCCTGGTTAGACCTCACTTTATTTGCATTCTGTTACCATCAATTATACCCAATAAATTGAGGCCTGTCCAGGGCGCACGGAGGAGGTGAGACTTATCCAAGGGTCAGAGGAGGTGAGTCCTGTCCATTGCACTGTTGGACACAGGCTTCACCTCTTCTGCACCCCTGGACAGGCCTCACCTAATGTGCACAATCTACTTACTAATCTGAGAAACCACACGTGACATGATTGTGAAATGTGTTAATATATTTTTTAAATCATGTAGATATTATCTAATCCATGTCAATAATGTTAAAGCAATTCATGTGCCCGAAATCTTTTTATAGAATAACATTTAAAAAACAGAGAAAAGGTCATATGTATAAGCATTTCATTACAGTACTGAAACCTCGCTCATTTACAAAATACAATTTGTTTATGCACCAACATTTCTTTACCAAGTATTATCAAGAATGTATAAGTCTCTCTTATATTCTTTTCATGACTTACTCTATTTTTCCACCAGTCCCCTTCTAACACCCTCTCTCTGACTTATTCCTTTTTACATCCTGACTCTGTGTTACACTCTCTTACACTTTGTCTTTGACTTACTTTCTCTTACACCCTGTCTCTGATTTATTCCCTCTCTCTCATTACTCCTTGTTACATCCTCTCTTTGATTTACTTCCTCTTACACCCTCTCTCAAACTTACTCTCTCTCTCTACCTTTTACAGCCTCTCTCTGTTTTAGTCTCTTTTACATCCTCTCCGTTTCTAACACCCTCTCTCTGTCTTACATCCTCTTACACCCTCTCTCTGTCTTCCATCCTGTTACACCCTTTTTCTGACTTACTCCCTTTCTCCCTTTCTTTGACTTACTCCCTCTTCCTATTACATCCTTTCTCTGTCTTACAACATATTATAAACTCTCTCTGTCTTACTCCTTCTCTATGTTTTACTCCCTCTACCTGTTTCGTTGTCTGATTCTCTCTGTCTCTTTGTGTTACTCCCTCTAGCTCTTTTTCTCTGTCTTACTCCTAGTTACATAGTTGCTGTGGTATAAACTTAGATATGTTGTAAACTAGTGTTTATATTGTTTACTTATTGTCATTAATTTGTTGTTTGGTAATAGTGGTCTATAATGTGTTCTTTTTTTCTTTACCACAGATTGAAATCAAGATTTCAATAGTAAGGAAATATGCCCTCAAGGCAGAGGAGAAGGAAAGATGCCAAGCGGAAAAAATCAAAAACAGCAACGGAATTAAAGCACTCTCCTACAACAAATACTTCAAAAAACGCAAAAAAGCTCCTGGTAAGACAACTAAGTCTTTTTTTCGGAACATATGTAGATCAAAAATAAACTGTTACTGGAAATGTGAATATACAGAAGGAGAGAGCAAATTTGAACAGGAAGGAGAGGCCCCCCAAAAATGTTACTACTGCAGCAGGAGAGAATAATATGTATAGGAATAGAAGGCAAAACCAATTTAGGGACATTCGTAAACGAATGTTTCGCACTAGGGTAGTTTTAAATTTGTTAAAAAAGGTTAAAAAAGGTAAACAGAGAGCTGTTTTTTACAAGAAAAAGAAAAATGTAGAGAAGATTGTTGATCAAGCTTTTGAAGTTAAGAAAAAATTATTTATTTTAGTAATCAATAGAATTAGGACACTTAACAAGACAATTGATGTTTTCAAATCAAACAGTAGATGCAAAAGAGTAATTAATCGGACACATTTTTGTAAAGTTTTTTCTGGAGAATGGATGCATAGTTCAAGTTGTGAGCCATTTTTTAATGAGGAGAGTTACTTCCAGGAGAATCATTTGGTGCATGCAGTTGATACCAGTGGTCGAGCATATGAGGTGAAAGACGGTTGTCCGATTGAAAAAGAGAAACTTGTGTCTAGAGATGCAGAAGAGGTGTTTACTGATGAATTTTTAGGAAGACGTACTAAGGGTCCAGTGTACACTTGGAAGTGTAGTAGTATTTGTAGTGTGCGACAGGATTCCATCGATTTGCTTCGTAATTTCTTACGTACATATAGTAAGAAAAGTCTAAAACAGAAAATGAAGATGTTGCAAGACTTAGATCCTTGCAGAGTGAGAGAAAACACAGGTTTGCATGGGCATTCACTGGCTTGTCTTTCTTGAAAAGTATGTCAGAGTGTTTTTCATCATTTTAGGATGTTAGCAGTGCATCATAACAAAATGAGGAAATTAGTGAGAAGGTTGTATTATGCAAAAAGTCCAGCACTTAAGCCTAAACAGTTAAACAGTGCTCTTTTGCATGGAACTGAATTAGATGTGAAGAAGATTTGTGAAGAAATTGATATTTGTTATTTTGGTGAAAAAGAGGACAGTGTAGAAATTGACACAGTAATAGAAGGTAATGTGGAAGACAATGTACAGATTTCAAGTAGAGAAAAGTTTGACCAGGAAATTACCAAGTTTAAGGTGAAATCAAGTGAAAGGCCTAATTTACTTGTGTGTGTTGTCGACGGACTCATTATAAGATTCAGACTAGGTTAGTTGATTTATGTGCAAAAAGTTAAATGGAAAATAATAGTGAATGGAAGAAGTTTGCAACTAATTTGTTGGTGGAGAATTATTTTGATTTGGGTTCTGATCAGCGTATTTGTAAATATTGTTATAATAAATTAAATGAAAACAGAATGCCTGCTAGAGCTGTTCATAATAATCTTGAGTTGGTAGACATTCCTGCTGAATTGATGGATTTAAATACATATGAATCGATTTTGATTCAATGTGTCCATCCTTTTCAGGCTATTGTTTGCATGGAGCCTAAGATAGGGGAATTGCCTCCTTCAGATTTACAGAGAGGATTAAAGGGAAGAGTTGTTTATTTGACTCTAGATTTCAAGAAAAATATTGATACAATTGGTGTAGAAAAAGTGGAAGAGGAACCTTTAGTTATTCTAGTTAATGGGGTTGCGACAAAGAGTAAGAAAATCTGGCAAGATTTAGTGGATGTTAGGAAAGTCAAAAAGGCAACGTTTTATTTGGTCAAAAACAATGAGTACTACAAACATGTATGTGTTGGAGCAGAGGAAACAGCTGCAGAAGAAGACAGTGATTGTTCAGCCGGCCAAATTGAAAAAGTTGATGTGTCTAGAAGTGAAGAAATATATGAACATTATACTGTTCATCCTTTGCATTCCAAAGAAGTAATGGGAATACCATTGACTTGTTTCAAATGAAAGCAGCAAAAGGAAGTCCCATTAGTGTATGGGAAGAAAGTTTGGAAGCTCGTTCTTTTCCACAGCTATTTCCAACAGGTCGAGATGGACGATATGACGATCGACCAGTTCAAATTCCTGCATCTGAATACCGGACTTTAAGATTATATGCTGAAGATCCAAGGTTTCGTCAATGCATTCCATATTTGTTTCATCTACTGTATGAAAGTGACTTGTCTGGGCTTTCTTATGCAGTAAATCATATACTGAAAAGTGGAGCACATCTGCAAAATGTTTCGGCGAGGGACTTTATGGAGAAAGTCAATCTGCAAGATAACATCTCATCTAATCCCCTCCTCCTACGCCCTCAGCATTTTTAAAAAATTTCTGCTAGCATAGCGCTCGCTTAGCGCTTCACTTTAAAACTCACCTTTTTGCTTTCAGGGACTTTTCCCTGCCACACCCATCCCCGCGCAGCTGAGCTTGACGCTGCAGCGGACAGAGGACTCCCTGTTCCCCGCCTTCAGCGGCCCCCCCCAGGCCACGGCCACTTTCTCTGGCCACGCCCCTTTTGGCCCTACAAATCATGTGCTTCCACCGTACGCGCAGCGGGCGGGCGCGCCGTTTGCGTGCCGAAGGCGCGCCTAAGGCAAGCCCGTCTGCGCCCGTCCGCGACCGGCCGGGACCAGGGGCCACAGATCCTGCCCAATTTGTGTCCTACACCTCCGCTCAATTATCCGCACTCATGGCTCCCACCTCTGTCCCTCCTTCGCTAGCCTTACGCATTGCTTCACTCGGCGTATCTGCGCCTTCCTGTCCAACTTTATCCCCTTCTTCTTTACTCTCCATCCCCCCTCCAACGGTTCATCAGGCAACCTCTTCTCTCCCACTGTCACCCCCTGCAGCTTCGGCTCTTCTGTTAAACACCCGGTCAGCTGTCAAGCATCAAACCGAACTCTTCAACCTTCTTTCCTCAGATTCCCCTGATTATCTTTTTCTCACGGAGACATGGTTTTCTTCTGATTCACTCCCCGATCTTTTAGCTATTCTCCCGGACACACATTATGCCCTCCGCGCGGACCGCCCGGCCAGTAAAACTGGCGGTGGAGTGGCAATGATTATTCGATCCACGCTGAAGTTTCAGCTTCTTGACCACTCTCCTATATCCAACGTGGATTTCCTGGTCGCTCGGTCCACCAACCTCATCGACTCCCTCACTTTTGTCCTTGTCTATCGGCCCCCTCTGCCTATGCCTCAATTTGTTCCCCTTTTCCAAGATATCTTGTCCACTCTATCAGTGAACAACTCGGCAGTTGTTCTACTAGGCGACTTCAATTACTGGCCGGACGATCCTCGAGAAAGTCCAACTTCCAAAGACTTTTCTGCAACTCTCCACTCTTTAAACTTTATTTCTCACGTCTTTTCTTCTACTCACGTTAAGGGCCATACCTTGGACCAAATCTGGTCCCTGCGTTGCCCCCTCTCTGTTCTCTCCACCCTTCCCTGTCTCTGGTCAGATCACTTCTTAATTTCTTTTAACATTCCCCTTCCCTCTCATCCTAAAGTCCCTCCTCCCAAAAACTTGACAGCCCGCTGCTGGAATCAGACAGACCTCTCCCTTCTCTCCTCCTCTCTGGCCTCCACCACACCTGATTTGACCGACCTCTCTCTGGAAGATCAAGCTGATGCTGTCTGTGCTTGGTTATCCTCCTCCTGTGACCTCGTCGCCCCTCTTAAAAACATCAAATCTGGTCGGCCCCATGAGGCCCACAGATGGTTCACTAGCGAACTCAAAGAGCTAAAACTTAATCTTAGGCGATCAGAGCGCCGATGGAGGCATCACTACTGTCCTCTCCTTCGTATTAAGTATAAATCATTACTCAACGGCTACAAAAAAGTCATTATCTCGGCGAAAATGGAATACTTCTCCGAAAAAGTTGCCCGTTCTTCCAACAAATCTCGAGAGATTTTTTCACTCGTAAAACAACTTGCCACATCCGATCGTACTAACGTTAGCATCGCCCCTTCCCTCTCATTCTGTCTTTCCCTCAACAATTACTTTATCGACAAAATCTCTGCTATTGAAGCTAATATTCCCGCAGTCTCTCAAACCCTGGTTATCCCCCCTCTCCCCCGCCTTTTATGTTAGACCTCTTCCCCCCCATCACTGCTGCACAATTCTCTGCTCTGCTGGTCAAGGTGAAATCAGGATCGCCAGTTGACTGTGCGCCGGCCCGGATCCTTCAAACTCTTTTTTCTCACTCTCCTGGACCCCCTCTTACACTTCTTAACTCATCCCTGGCTCTTGGATCTGTTCCCTCTTCTTTCAAAACTGCTATTGTTCTTCCTATAATAAAAAAACCTGGCCTGGACTCCTTTTCACCTTCCAACTTCAGGCCCATTTCCCTCCTTCCCTACTTGGGGAAGATTGTGGAAAGCCATGTCACCTCCTGCCTGTCCTCACATATTGAGAAGCATGGCCTCTTGGCTTCCCACCAGGCGGGCTTCCGCCCGGGTCATTCTACCGAGATGGTCGTCACTGCTGTCTTGGACGAGCTTAAGGGAAGGGCCGATTCCAACCTCCCCCAGGCGCTGGTGCTCCTCGACTTGTCGGCTGCGTTTGACATGGTTGATCATGCCATTCTTCTCGACCGTGTCAGCGCAGCCGGCATCAGGGGGGTAGCACTCTCCTGGTTGAGGTCCTTCCTTCAGGGTAGGTCCCAGGCAGTCCAGCTTGCTGGCTTCTCCGCCCCTCCCCGCCCTCTTGTGTGTGGGGTTCCCCAAGGTTCCTCTCTTTCCCCTCTACTCTTCAATCTTTATATCTATCCTCTTATTTTTTCCCTCCGTGAGCTGGGGGTCTCCGTGTATAATTACGCTGACGACCTCCAGCTCATCTTTGATCTTTCCACTCCTGACTCTTCTTCCTTCTTTAGTTCCACTTTAGTCTTCATTTCGGACTGGATGATCACAAACCACCTTAAATTAAACCCCGACAAGATGGAGCTTGTCCTCACTGGTGGTCCCTCTAATCCCTGGTCCCCTTCTCACTGGCCTCTTTCTTTAGGCACTCCCCCTACTCCAGTTCCCACTGTTCGTACTTTAGGCCTTAAAGTCAGCAGTGATTTATCCATCCACTCCCAAGTTAGCGCTGTAATTTCATCTTGTTTTTTATTCCTCCGCCTTATCCGAAAAATTTCCCGCTTCTTTTCCACTGACGCTCTCCAATCTATCATTTCAGCCCTCATCACCTCCCGTCTTGATTACGGGAATGCCCTTTATTCTGGCATCCCCGCTTATGAAATGCGACGGCTCCAGGCCATCCAAAATCAGGCCGCCCAGCTCATCTTTCACCTCCCCAAATTTTCCCACATCACGCCCGTTCTCAAGTCCCTTCACTGGCTCCCTGTTCGCTTTCGTTCTTCCTTCAAATTAGCCTGCCTAGCCTTTTTAGCCTTCACCCACTCTGCCCCTCTGTTCATTGTTTCTTTGATCACTCCCTACACTCCCTCTCGCACTCTTCGCTCGTCCTCTCAACTTCTTCTTCAAGTTCCCCGCTACCGTAAAGCCCGCATTGGTGGCACCCGTTTCTCGGTTCTGGCCCCTCAGTATTGGAATAGTCTCCCATTTTCCATCCGATCAATTCCTACTTACCCGGCTTTCCGAAAAGCATTAAAAACTTTTCTCTTTCTCCAGGCCTTCCCCGGCTAGTCCCATCGTCTGCAGTGCTGAATCCGTTTTTTTCCCCCCCTCCCTACCCTTTTCCCTCCCCCCCTCCCCCCTTTCCTCTCCCAGCGCCAGGAAGCCGCTTGGCCACAGTGCGCTTAATTAAGTTCCTTTTTCATTTCATTTCATTTCAATCAATCTCATGGCATGTCAGCGTGGTACAAACGAGTATTGGTACCGTCGTCATGGGGAATCGAAATGTATGCTAAGAAACTTAGGAACTCCTACATGGTTCCTCACTCTTAGCTGTGCCGAGTATGCATGGGACGACTTACTTCAATTTCTACGCGAGGCAAATGCAAATATACAAAATATAGAATTCAAAACACCTGGAGAACTGTGTTCTTTGGATGCAGTGAATGTATGCAGATATTTCAATCATAGATTTGAAGCTATGATGTCTTTTATTACCAACAAAAAAAATCCTCCCCTTGGAGAGGTTTTGGATTTCTTTTGGAGAAAGGAGTATCAAGCGAGAGGTGCTCCTAACATACATATGTTGTTATGGATTAAAGATGCACCCAAATTTGGAACAGATTGGGGTGAAACAGTGATGAGTTTCATTGAAGAGTATTCAACATGTGCTGTTCCGAAAACTACCAAAGAAAACAGTTTAAGACAACAAGTTTTACGCTTTCAATCCCATCGTTGTGGGAAATACTGTCGTCGAAAATTCAAAAACAAGGAAAAGTTCTACACAAAATGTCGTTTCGGGGTTTCCACGACCAGTGATTTCTAAAGGAAGAGTAAATAATTTGATGTCTTCTCTACGACATACTGTGACGAGGAAATCACCCAAAAATGCATACAATTTAAAAAGAAACGAAGACTCCAAGTACATCAACGACTACAACCCAGTGATTTTGTTTATGTGGAATGCTAACATTGATATTTAGTTCGTTGCTGACAACTCTATTGCTGTGGCTCGATATATGACGTCTTACATCAGTAAGAAAGAAAAGACAGAACTGAAGGAAATGTGGGAGGACATTTCACATGAAAAGAGTATAAGCAAGAAATTATACAGTTACAGTCTGAAGATATTGTCGCATCGAGAAATTGGGGTATTTGAATGTTCTGATCGGTTATCATCAGCAAGTCTCTATGCCAAATCGAGAACCATCATTTGGGCGAGTCTAGGTCTTGCTGCAACACGAAACCGAGTATTGAAATCTGTAGAAGAAATTGAGTATTTGGCGGAGAAAGAACCAAACACTACAGATATTTTGAAGACAAACATGTTGGATACATACTATCCAAATAGAAGTAGTCATCTTGAGAACAGTTGTTTGTATGAAGTTCTGCAAAACTATATTGATAAGAGGAACATCAGAGAAGATATCAATAATGGAATATATGCTATCATTGGGTGTGAAGGGTGTCTAGTGAAACAGAGAAAAGGTCATTTGAATAATCATCGAAAATTGAGTTGCGAAAATCCAGAGAAAAGGGAATTTTACTATTTAGCTCTTTTGCAACTCTTTAAGCCATGGCGTACAGAAGAGGAACTACTTGGAGATTTTCTCTGTTACAAAGATTCTTTTAATGCAACCAAGGATACCATAGAATGTCCAGTTTTTCCACATTATCTGCAAATGTTGAACGAAGAAATAGAGCAAGAAGCCACAATTGCTGCAGAGATTGCTAGAGACAGTTCTCAAGGCAGTCAGAGTTCTACTTCATTGAGTCAGGATCCACTAGGAGGACCAATTATTCAAAATGAAGCTGCCACTGCCATGGATGAGGTGGAAAGAGCTATGGAACAATCTGAAGAGGATGTAATTAACTTAGAAGATTTGGTGAAACAACTAAACATTGAGCAGAAACAGATATATGACGAAGTGACAGAACAGATTGAACATGGATTCAGTCATGAGAAAGAAGAGTGCTCATGTACATCATTTAAGCTTGTCCAACTGTACGTGAGTGGAGAAGCGGGAACTGGAAAAAGTTTTCTGATTAAAGCAATTGCAACTTATTTGCAGAAAAGGACTGAATTACTGCTGTCTTGTGTTGTAACCGCTCCAACTGGGCTGGCAGCACATAAAATTAAAGGGATTACTTTACATCATTTACTGATGTTACCAGTTGAGCATGATAATAAATTGCAATACCACAAGTTATCTGGAGATGTGTGTTCTGAAGTTTCGAGAGTACTGAATAAAATGAAACTTCTTATCATTGATGAAAGTGGACAAGTGCCACACTCCCGCAAATAGCTCAAGATGCTAAGAATTTTCTGCACAAGCTTACCATAAATAAAGAACTAACCATGGTAACGTGGGCTGCCTTTGTGGATAAATTACCAAAGACCAAACTCCATGCCAATATAAGGCATAAGGTAAAGAACATTAGCCACCTTAACCATGCAACACGTTCTCTAAGAAGGCACCTGCGACAGTCCGTGAGGAGAGCACAAGGTCACAGTTCGCAATCCATGGCATGGCAGGACGTACGTCATATTAAACAAATTTGGATTGAAAAAAAAACACGAGGCCACTGACTTTTGGACAAAAATAATACATAACGCAAAACAATCTGATTCCAGAGCATTTTGGTATCAAGTAAATACACTCAACAGAACATCTAGCCATATATGCATGACCTGTATTACGGAAAAGGCATGGACACAGCATATAGTTCATACCTTCTCAAAAAATCCTATGAAACCTCCTCCATTAACAGAAATTTCACTATTCCAAAGGTCCAATGCAGACACAATTGCGCCTGAACCACATGAGGAAGCAGATATATTACAAATAACAAAGAAAAGCAGAAAAGATAGTACACCAGGATCGAACGGCGTTCCTCAGGCAATTTACAAGGAGGACCCTTACTTTTGGGCCAGTAATTTTTACAAATTGTTCCGGACATTAAACATCGGTGGTCGGATTCCAGAAAGCTGGCGAGGGGCGATCATCAACCCAATTTATTAAATTGGTGACCGGAAAAATCCTGTAAATTACCGCCTGATAGCACTTATTGAAGCCGAGGCAAAGTATTATGCCTCATTGGTATTAGCCGACCATACGAAATGGTCTGATAATAACAACATAATACCTGTAAACCAGTCAGGGTTTCCGCCGTGGAATAGGCACCATGGCAAACGCTGTAGCTATAAGCCTGATTGCCGAAAAAGCCTTCAAAATTATCAAGTCCTACACTTATGTTTCGTGGACTTTAAGGCGGCTTTCGACCGTGTCAGCCGACAATTACTCTCGTCAAAATTGAAGCAGCAGGGCCTGCCGGATGCGATCTTAAGCCCAATAATGGAATTTTATACCAACACCTGGATGCAGGTAAAGATTGATAACGGCAATCGGCTTACGAGGAAGATCGGCACCCATGATGGTCTAAAACAAGGCTGCGTCCTGGCGCCCCATCTGTTTAACTTATTAATGGCCGATCTGACACCATGGCTTGATGGGATCAATGCACACTCCCCACGCTTAGGAACAATGCCCCTTACGCATCTCTCTTACGCTGATGACGTTGTTCTCCTTAGCCAGACGAAAATAGGTTTGCAACGTCTGGCTGAATATACTAAACAGAACATCCTGCGAATAAATAACACGAAAACAAAGGTCATGATTATAACTCACCGTTGTACAAAAGTCCTGAACTACATAATTGATAATAATAAATTGGAAGTATTGGATAATTGTAAGTACTTGGGCATATACTTGGATACACGGTTCACTTTCTCCGCGCACTTCAAGGACATCGAGAAGAAAGGGAAGGCGCTACTCTATGCATTCAACAGTTTATCTAAATCACTTAAGGGCCTCCTGTTCACCCCCCTTTTAACAGTCATCAAAGTCAAGCTACTTCCAACAATAGCATATGGCAGCGTGGTACATTGTGGAAAGAATGCGCCGCTCTTGGACAAAATTCAAACTAGGGTGTATAAACGCATATTCAGATTGCCATGCGACGCCTCACCCGCCCAGATACGTCTCGAATTTGGATTGAACTGTCAAACATTGCAAAAAAAATCCGACACAGTCAGATTCTGGTACAATGTGTGGCTAAACCATGAGATACAAATTAACCATGCTATCTGGGAAGCCATGCAAGGCAACCCAAACTCCCAGCACGCAAAGTATTTAAAATCTTCCTTAGAAATCACAGCGCTGGATTCATTGTGGCCAAAGCAGTTACCAGTGTCCTTATTCAAGCAGGCTGCAAAAACGGCAGCTAACCGGCACTCGTTGTTTGATGATAAAACAACCCTGAGACAACGTACACACTCCTGCATGACAATCCAATCATATAAGAAGCTGGCCCCGGCACCCTATCTAGGGCTAGCTTTTTCCTCCCATCTGAAATCCAAATACCTAACCCTACGAATGGGTAATTTTCCCACAAATGCTGACCAACCGGGTTGGAGGACACCAGGCTCAATGGAGTGTAACTTATGTGGCGCCGCGGTACAAGATCTTATTCATCTGATCTGCATTTGCCCACAACTAGACAGTGAATGTCGGTACCTGCTCAAGGCAAAATTTAACAAACTAGGCATCCGCACTTGTTGCTCAGCCATAGTCCAAGTGATGGACTCAGCGGACCCTCAATTTATTTGTCGAATAATTAAATATGTTATCAATTTTGAAAAAAAACAGAAATTGTGTCAAGACCTACTACAAATGTGATCTTCCCGAACTTTTTTAACCTGTTTTATAGAATCTGAAATAGCACTTTAATTTTTTTTATATCAGTACCACAGTTATGTTTACCTTGTAAACCAATGTTTGTTTTATTATTTGATAAGAATGTGCTCTCTTTGATCCATCCTAAATCATTGTTGCATTTTACATTGTAATGGTTTTTATTAACTACACAATAAAGAATTCTTTCTAGACTTTCTTATCATTGATGAAGTAAGCATGGTCTCAAATCTAATGCTTGCTTTTGTGCATTTGAGAATGCAAGAAATTCTTACAACAGACTATGATGTGTTATTCGGAGGAAAACACATTATTGTTTTTGGAGATCTACTGCAGTTGACTCCAGTGAAAGGACAACCAGTGTTTAAAATGCTCACGCATGAAGATACCAGGAAGTGCCTAGGAAGCATTGGAAACGTTAATATAAGGTTAAACTTTAAATATGCAGAACTGCTTCAAAATATGCGACAGGCAAAGGATGAAGATTATAAAAATATTCTACAAGATGTAAGAATCGGAAAACTAAGTGAGCATGGGAAGGAAGCTTTACATGCACGATTAATTTCAAACTTGTATCCAAATGAAAACATTCTTCCAGAGAATATTTTTAAGAAAATTACTGAGAACAAATCTGGGATATGTTTGATGCCAACTGTGAAAGAATGTTCCATGTTCAACAACAAAGTGTTAAAGTTAGAAAATGAAGAGATTGTGAAACTGGAAGCTATAGATAAAATAGAGCATATGGGAGCAACAATTATTTTGTCTGAAAATTTGAAATCAAAATTGGATTAATTAGAGAAGAGTGTATCTAAAACTGCTGGTTTTGAAAAGACTCTGAATGTGTGTTTAAATTGTCGTATCATTTTGAGAAGGAATTTAAATGTTGAAAGAGGTCTGCTAAATGGAGCAATGGGTCATGTTGTTGATTTTGTGAATTACAGAAATAGAGATGGAATTGAATTTTTAAACATTACATTTGATGGCATTGATGAAATACAACAAATCAGTCGTTGTTCAGCTAGATTTGTGCTTGTGAAAGACTTATATGTTCGCCGAAAACAGTTTCCTATTTGTCTGGCATATGTGGTGACAATTCATAAATCTCAAGGTTTAAGTGTAGATAGTGCTCTGGTGAACATTGGAACTTCTGTGTTTAAAGAGGGTATGGCATATGTGGCATTATCACGAGTCAGAACTTTATCAGGATTGTACTTGATTGAGTGTGATGAGACAAAGATTTGTGCAGATCTAGATTGTATTAAAGAATACAGTAGATTAAGAAGAGAGTATGCTCCACATTTACCTCAATATCCTCTGTTTGTGTGGTAGGCCGAAAAAGAAGAAATGAAAATAATTGCAATGAGGTAATAGCAAAAAGACAAACAGTAGATGAAACTGTAATTGTAAGCAGAAAGAAAAAGGATTCTGTTGAAGATATTGTTGGATTTCAGTTTGAAAACAGTTCTGGTGTCAACTGCTATGCTAATGTAGTGGTTAATGTTGTTTTTTTTCATCAAAATTTACAAGAACAGATTATTGAAAATCGGGATGAAACATTCTGCTGTTTATTGGATTCTGTGTTTGAGAAATGTAGCAGTGATAAAGCAAAAATAGAAAGTGTTTCAGAAATTCGAAATCTTTTAGACATATGTTCTGGTCTAAATCAATTTTCACAGAATATTCAGCAGGATTGTCAGGAATTTTTAATGTATATGTTTGGTGTATTAGAAGATGAAGGTGTAGATGTAGAAAATCTATTTGGCCTTTCTTATCAATGGCCAAAAAACCAAAAAATTGCCTCACCACCTACATTTAAATCCACATTTAAGGAAAGCTGAAAACGCTCACTGTCGAATTCAACCAGGTACTTTTATTTATACCAAATTCTTTTTTTGTTTTTTGTTTTTTTTATCAAAACTTGTCGAAAATGGTACATCAAGACACACAAAGACACTTATCTACATTACATATTTACAGTGCAATTCTAATCATTGTCTCTACACAAATGTGTTCTATACGGAAAAACATAAAAAAACAATCAATAACTAATATTGAGAACAAACCTACAACAAGACAGAACAATTTAAACATGTGCAAAAAAAAGAAGAACAATAAATTCTCTACAAATGTGGTGAATGAACGAAACATCAAAGAATATTTGAAAAGGAGGAAAGAAAAGAAGTGAGAAAGGAGTACAGACAATTTATGAATTGTTTTGCCACCAGCAGTTGCTGGATTAAATTCCAAAATAATCCTTTCTAACTAGCCGACGCGTTTCGAATCCAGGTAGCAATTTCCTGGAGTCTCATCAGGGCGCAATCAATCTGTCTGTTGGGAAAAGGGTGAAAAGAAGAAGGGTTTTGAGTATTTAGAATTATAGATTCGCCTCTCCATTATGTGACACTCAGACTAGAGTGAAAACCTACCGGATTCAAAGACGAAGTAAATTCATGGGACAGAGCACACATAGTCTAGCTGTGCAGAACTGGGCATCTCATTGTACACTCATGGAGAACAGGGGCCACCTAAAAAAATGGAGTGGTAAGAAAATACCCTTGTATGTCTGTAAACACAGTGTTTAAAAGATTTTGAAAGATGAGCAATCTACCTTCAGCCGGTAAAACGAAGGGAGCTAGCGGCTGCCACCGTTTTAGCGTGGTTGCCTGGCGGGTTTCAACAAGGGCAGCATGACTGTGACAATTGTAGTTTATCAAGTAGTACTAGAATAGACACTGAAAGATTTATATATTTGACTTTACCAGACTGCAAATCAGTGTCTTTCAATAATCTAGTTAAGGCAGCTGATCACAATATGGTGTGTACCCAATGTAAGTCTGCAATGCTGTCCACATTATTTATGCAAAGTTATGGTCAGTATGTCATTTTAATGTTCCAACGATGTAGACCTGATGGAACTAAATTGACAACTTCTATTAAAAATGTTGTGACTTCTCAGTTATCAATTTCAGGAAGAACCTTTGCAACTGTAGCTATTATTTATCATGACGGTCCAGTAACAACATCAGGGCATTACACATGCTATTTAAAATGTCAAAAAGGGTGGAAGCTGTGTAATGATACTCATTTGACTTTCAATCAACGTTTGCCTTTTGACTTAAAAAACTCATACTTAGTGTTTTTAGAACCAACATTTAAGTAAAGGTAATTGGCCTATGAAGACCAGAGCAGTTAATAAAAGTTAGTTTACTGTTTAAAATTATATTCTGAGTAAAAGTGATCAAAATAATATAAAAAATTGAGTTGTCATATAGGTACTGTAAGTGGATCTCATAGTAAATGATATCAGTATTATAGGAAATGTTGAATATGAGTAAGCCAGAGATGGAAATATGAATATTTAAACATTGTGAAAAGTTTCTATGAGCTTTTCTTTCAGAACGTCAGGAAAACGGTAATTTCAGAGTTTGTTTAGAGTAATTTGAAAACATAGTGATGCATCTGACACTATTTGGCATTAAGGAAATGTGAAGGATTGAGCAAAGAGTCATGACTGAACACAAAGAGGAAATGAAAACATTGAAAATTAGTTCAGGTGTTCTTGGAGCTTTTCTTATAGAAAGACGATGAAGTGGAGTTTTAGAGAAAAGGATCTTCATGATGTACTATTTGGCTTCAAAGAAAAGTAAGTGAATCAAGGATTAGTGTACATTTGTGATTTTGAAGTTTACATGTTTTTTTTAAACACAATCTTTTAGATTGTGTTTTTTTTCCCGCTGTCATATGATGAGTAGTTTGAACTCACTGTTTTAAGTGAAATTCAATATATTCTGAGAACAGCAAAAATAAACTATGTAAAATGTTGTACAAGTTATTCTATAGTTTGTATTGTGTAATTTAAATTGTATTCCCATTGTCTCACACTCACTTTCTTTTTTCCACCCTCTTTCAGCTCTCTTTACTCACTCATAATGTCTTTCTCTCACTCTCTTTCACCCCCGTTCCTTTACTCTACTTCTTTCACAACCCTTATTCCCATTTCAACTCTCTGCATCTAAGTGGGAGTTTGGTTTTCCAGTCCATTACACAGACTGTGCGTCGGATTCAGCAGTGGGAGCCTGAGAAATGGGTACCACATCTAAGCAAGCAATGCAAGTGCACAAAGTACACACACTGTGCAGTCGAAAGGACGCAAGAAAGGGCGCAAGTGTGGAAATTACCCACTGCCATTCATGGGTAATAGTTACCAAGAAGGCTTAAAAAAGGGCCTGTACTTTGAATTTGAATTACAAAAAGAATAATTGATAACTCCAGCCAAGAAAGGCAACAAGTGCGCAAATTTCCCACTGCCTGTGGCCGGGGTAGTAGCTACAACAAAAATTCTCCATAAAGGGCCTTGACTTTAAATCAGAATATGAAATTGAAGAATAATTGATAACCCCAGCCAAGAAAGGCAGCAAGTGTGCAAATTTCCCACTGCCTTTGGCTGGGGTAGTTGTTACAACAAAAAGGCTCGATAAAGGGTTTTGAGTTTGAATCAGAATATGAAATAGGTGTTTGTGTTGTGAATTCTGGCTTAGTGAGGGCAATTGGCAATTTTGTGTAGGTTTGAGGGAGGATACTTTATTTGGTACTGCACTTCATACGTAATGAATGAAGAATCAGTTAAATTTTGCCTGAATACGGCCATGTGGTGATGGCAGGAGGCAGCGGTTAGCAAGAGCCTATGACTACGTGACATTGATTACAGCTGTAAAATATTGATAATTTAGTGTGTGTGAACGCAGGATTGATAAGTGGTGGAACGAGTTAGTGGCACCTAAAACAACAACGTTATGTGGAGTGTGCGATGATGCGTGGTCCAAGCAGGACGCATTGGTAGCAAAGTCTTTAAAATCAAGTTTTATAATAAATATTGCTTGTCCATTCACAGAAGTAAGTTGAAGTATATCTCCAAAAAGTATGATATATTTTTTTCTAAATAAGTTATCTCATTCAATACGGTCACATGGTGATGATTTCTGGTGCACTGAGTTAGTAATACCTTTGGCGCTGAGTTTGAACGTTCCCTGTGATGATGCGTGGTCGGGGGGGAGGCACAGTAATTGAAGTAATGTCTTTTGTCGATTGAATTCTGCATCAATTCCATTTAAAAGGGACAATATGTATCTCTGTGAAATAAAACAGCTCACTCTTCTTTGTGATGATTTATGGTGCACTGAGTAAGTAGTATCTCTGGAGCTGAGCTTGTACGTTCCCTGCACAGTGTAGATTGAAGGCAGTTGTTTGTTAAGAGGCATAGACAAATACTTTTTGTCACTTATTTCAACAAAATAACTGTTCCCCGTAACACAAACGTTTATTGCAATAAATGCATTGAATTTTAACTTCACCAAAATCAGGATCAATATGTGGGTTTGGACAGCTTGCTGAAAATGCTGCTTTAGCAGTTGATGTGCTTGGTGCAGTAGCAGGTGGGTTGTCCTGCAACCTCCGTGTTGCAGCTGGAGCAAAGTTGTTGGGGTGCAAGTTCTTCATGTGTCGCACCATATTTGCTGTGCCAAAGGAGTATTTTTTAGATGGATCACCCTTTGAAAGAGTTGTTTGGCAAATGTTACAGGTTACTTTTGGAACAATAACCTTTTTTTGCCCTTCAGGAAAAGTAAAAAACTTCCAAATTAGACCTTCTTTCTTCTTCTTTGGAGGTTCTTCAGGAATGAAATCTCCCTCTTAAGAATGACTGGAAGATGAGTCCATTGATGTTATTATGGTGATCTTCCTTCTATTTGACAGGATTCTCAGAAGAGATGCTTCTTCTTAGAAATTCAAAGTAGAATGATTAAAATGGGATGGAACTTTCAACAGTTGGAATAGGAAGTGTTATGAACCAATCAAATCTTTTCTTTTAAAGTCACATGGTTTTGCGTATGCTTACCGTGGGCTTACGGTACTCTTACGATGCGAGTACTCAAGACGTTACACTGCGATTTGTGTAATTGCTTTTAAAAGAAATATAAGATTGTTAAAAGTTTTAAAAAACTATTTTCATAATTATCTCACATAATGTCTTCCCTTAGTATGTACATTAAATACATAAATATATGTTTTTAAAGAATTAAAAACATTTGTGCGTTTCGCATACAGGGCACCGTACTTGATGTCACACAGAAGCTTTGATGCGACGCGTAACGCCAAAGAGTATTCGACAAAAACATTGATGAATGCTATTTTGTACAGTTCACAGAATCTGAGGATATAGTACCATTGTGTCTGCCTTAAATAAATCAAGACTAAATTTCATGCTGACCGTAGTGCTGATGCGGTCCTGGTATCAAGCTGTAAACTCTGTTGATCGCAGTGTACATTTTAAGGCTACTGCAATGGCCTGTTGCTTTCTGCCAACGAAGGGGTGTTGGCAAGGCTACAGGTCATTCAGAACACGGCAGCTCGCCTTGTTGTCAATGCTCCCCCGAGAACTGCTTCCAAACCTCTCCTTGAGCAGCTGCACTGGCTCTCCATACGATAAAGAGATAAATTCAAAATATGCTGTCTGATTCACAAATGTCTAAACGGACAGGGGCCTGCCTATCTAGAGCGGAAATTTGTCCCTTATATCCCAACTCAATCTCTTAGGTCCAGTAGCAATCTCCTCTTAGTGGTCCCCCGTGCCAAAAAAACAAGACACAGATGTAAAGCTCTCTCTATTGCCGGACCCATTCTATGGAATAAACTTCCTCTGTCCCTGAGACAATGTAAAGAACATCTTACATTTCGAAAACTCCTAAAAACTGCACTGTTCAGAAATGAGATCTAGTTTCCACTCACTCAATCACCACTTCTGCTTTTACCGGTTCCAAAAGCGCAGAGATACTCCAGTCGGAGTCGATTCAAGCGCTATACAAACCAATAAATAAATAAAGAAGGCAGTAGTTAGTACAGCCATTGAGGAATGTTTCTTGTTGCATCCATTAACAAAATTGTCTCTGCCTTACATAAATCAAGGCTAACTTGAATTCTGTTCATAGTGTAAATGGAAAACTAAATTCAAGTTGTGAACCCTGCTGCCTGCAGTGTAGATATGGACACATACATAGACGAATACTTTTTGTCACTTATTTAAACAAAATGTGGAATTGTCTCTGCATTAAATATATGAAGGCTGAATTTCCTACTGTTCAAACTTCAAGAAAATCTGAGGACATTGTGCAAATATCTCTGTTTTAAATAAATCAAGATTGTGTTTAATGTTTTCTGTAGTGCTGGCTATCTTGGTATCTAGTTGTCAACTCTACTGAGCGCAGAATTGATTGAAGGTAGTTCTCAGCACAGATACTGAAGACAAATTTACATCCAAAGCTGAATTGAAGTTGCTAACCCTGCTGTCCGCAATGTAGATTGAAGGTGCTACTCGACACAAACATCGATGAATGCTATTTTGTACAGTTAACAGAATCTGAGGATATAGTACAATTGTCTCTGCCTTAAATAAATTGAGACTAAATTCCATGTTGTCTGTAGTACTGATGCGCTCCTGGTACCAAGTGATAAACTCTGTTGTTCACAGTGTACATTTGAAGGCAGTACTTAGTTAAGACATTGAGGAACATTTTTTGTGGCATCCATTAACAAAATTGTCTCTGCCTTACATAAATCAAGTTGTGTCCAATTGTCTCTGCCTTAAATAAATCAAGACTAAATTCAATGTTGTCTGTAGTGCTGATGCACTCCTGGTATCTGTTGGTAAACTCTGTTGATCGCAGTACACATTTGAAGGCAGTACTTAGTACAGCCATTGAGGAACGTTTTTTGTGGCATCCATTAACAATATTGTCTCTGCCTTAAATAAATCGAGACTAATACGTCATATTCTGTTTTAAGAATTTGCTGCATTCTTAGATGCACAAAGGCAAGCATTAAGTTTGATACCATGCTTACCTCATCAATAATGAGAAGTTTCAGTTTACTCAAGACTCTTGAAACTTCACAATGAGCTTCTCCAGATAGCTTGTGGTATTCCAATGTGTTGCCATGCTCCACAGGTAGTATTAGTAAACAATGTAATGTAATTTTTTTGATGTTGTGTGCTGCCAACTGAGTTGGAGCAGTGACAACACAAGACAAATGCGACTCAGTTGTTTTCTGTAGATAAGATTTAATTTCTTTAATTAAAAAACTTTTTCCTGTTCCAGCTTGTCCACTCACGTACATTCGGATAGGTTGATATGATGAGCAAGAGCACTCTTTCTTCTCATGAAGTAATCCTTGGTCAATATGTTCTCTCACTTGGTCATATATTTGTTTCTGCTCAACATTTAGTTGTTCTTCCAAGTTTCCTAAGTTTGTTACATATTTTTGAGCTTGATACATTGTTGTATCATCCATCATCCATGGCAATTGCTGCTTCATTTTTAACATTTGGTTCTCCTAGTGGATCCTGACTCAACGGGGCAAAAGTTTGACTGTCTTATGGACTGTCTCTAGCAATCTCAGCTGTAATTGTAGCTTCTTGCTCAATTTCGTCATTAAGCATTTTCATATAATTAGCAAAAACAGGACATTCTATACTATCTTTAGTTGTGTTGAACACATCTTCGTAGCTCTGAAAATCTCCAAGTAATTCCTATTCTGAACACCACGGCTTGAGTATCGCAACTCAGTTTTCGGTGATTGATCAAATGTCCTTTTCTTTGTTTCACCAAATATCCTTCAGAACCAATTACAGCATGTACACCATTATTGATGTGTTCTGTAATATTCTGTTTAAAAGTATAGTTTTACAGCATTTCATAAAGAAATGTTCTCAAGATGATGACTCCTATTTCGATAATAAGTATTTACGATAAACATATACGATAAACGTGATTGTTTTCACAATACCTGTACTTTCTGGCACTTTTTCAGCTAAATATTCAATTTCTTGTACAGATTTATGTACTCGATTTTGTGTTGCAGCAAGACCTGGACTCACCCAAATGATTTTTCTAGATTTGGAGATCTACTACAACTTACTCCTGTAAAAGAACAACCAGTATTTAAAACACCTGCGCATGAAGAAACCAGAAACTCTTTGGGTAGCAATGGAAATGTTAACATTTGGTCATACTTTGAATATAAGAAACTTATTACAAATATGCGATAAGCAAATGACGCTGATAATGGAACTATTCTACAAGATATAAGAATTGGAAAAGTGACTGAATATGGCAACAAAGCTTTACAGAGACGATTACTTTCCAATTTGTTTCAAAACCTAAATATTGTTCCTGATCTTGTAGCCACTTTTAGAATAATTGATAACCCCAGCCAAAAAAAGGCAGCAAGTGTGCAAATTTCCTACTGCCTTCGGCCAGGGTAGTAGCTACAACAAAAAGGCTCGATAAAAGGCCTTTATTTTGAATCAGAATATGAAATGGAACAATAATTGATAACCGCAGGCAAGAAAGGCAGCAAGTGTGCACATTTCTTACTGCCTTCGTCCGGGGTAGTTGTTACAACAAAAAGGCTTGATAAAGGGCCTGCACTTTGAATACGAATATGAAATAGAAGAATAGTTGATAACCTTAGTCAAGAAAGGCAGCAAGTAGGTGTGTGTACGTGTAGATGAAGTGTTGATTGAGTGGAAGATGAATAAGTTAAAAAATAAGAAAGGATGCAAGTGTGCAAATTACGCACTGCTTTTAGCTGGGGAAGTAGTTACAACAAAAAGGCTTGATAAAGGGCTTGACTTTGAATCGGAATATGAAATTGAACAGTAATTAATAATCCCTGCCAAGAAAGGCAGCAAGTGCGCAAATTTCCCACTGCGTTTGGCTGGTGTACTTGCTACAACAAAAAGGCTCGATAAAGAGCCATAAGTTTGAATCAGAATATGAAATTCAAGAATAATTGATAACACCAGCCAAGAAAGTCAGCAAGTGTGCACATTTCCCACTGCCTTCGGCCAGGGTAGTTGATACAACAAAAAGGCTCGATAAAGGGCCTGCACTTTGAATAGGAATATAAAATTGAACAATAGTTGATAACCCCAGAGAAGAAAGGCACCAAGTGTGCAAATTTCCCACTGCCTTCTGCCGGGGTAGCATCTACAAGAAAAAGGCTCGATAAAGGGCCTTGACTTTGAATCAGAATATGAAATTGAAGAATTGATAACCCCAGCCATAGATGTAGCAAGTAGGTGTGTGTATCTGTGGATGCTGTGAGGAAAATAAAAAGGTGAAAAATAAGAAAGGCTGCAGACGCGCAAAGTAACCACTGCCTTATCAGGGAAATAGATCTTTGGATACCCAGCTCATTACACAGATTGTGCGTCGTATAAAAGGATGCAAGTGTGGAAATTGCCAACTGTCATTCAAGGGAAGTATTTACAAAGAAGACTGAATAAAGGGCTTGCATTTTGAATTTGAATTAATTGAAGAATATTTGATAACCCTAGCCAAGAAAGGCAGCCAGTGTGCAAATTTCCCATTGCCTTCGGACAGGGTAGTAGCTACAACAAAAATGCTCAATAAAGGGCCTGCGCTTTGAATACGGATATGAAATAGAAGAATAGTTGATAATCATAGACAAGAAAGGCAGCAAGTAGGTGTGTGTACGTGTAGATGATGTGTTTATTGAGTGGAAGTTGAATAATGTAAAAAATAAGAAGGGCTGCACGTGTGCAAATTAACAACTGCCATTCATGGGTAGTAGTTACCAAGAAGGCTCAATAAAGGGCCTGCACTTTGAATTATAATAACAAACAGAAGAATTGATAACCATGGCCCATACTGGATCTTTTTTAATATTGGTAGACTTTTGTTAAGCTTTTTATTGTACATGAACAGCAGGAAGTGCACAAATTACCCACTGCCATTCTCGAGTAATAGTTACCATGAAGGTTTAATAAAGGGCCTGCATTTTCAATTTGTATTACAAGAAGAAGAATTGATAACCCCAGCGAAGAAAGGCAGCAAGTGTGCAAATTTCGCACTGCCATCGGACGGGGTAGTAGCTACAAAAAAAAGGCTCGATAAAGGACTTCGACTTTGAATCAGAATACGAAATTTAAGAATGATTGATGACCGCAGCCAAGAAAGGCAGCAAGTGTACAAATTTCCCACTGCCATCGGCCGGGGTGGTAGCTACAAAAAAAAAGGCTTGATAAAGGGCTTCTACTTTGAATCAGAATATGAAATTCAAGAATAATTGATAACCCCAGCCAAGAAAGGCAGCTAGTGTGCAAATTTCTTACTGCCTTCGGCCAAGGTAGTTGTTACAACAAAAAGGCTTGATAAAGAGCCTTCACTTTGAATACGAATATGAAATAGAATAGTTGATAACCATAGCCAAGAAAGGCAGCAAGTAGGTGTGTGTATGTGTAGATGATGTGTTGATTGAGTGAAAGATGAATAATATAAAAAATAAGAAAGGCTGCAAGTGTGCAAATTACCCACTGCCTTTAGCCGAGGACGTAGTTACAACAAAAAGGCTTGATAAAGGGCCTTGACTTTGAATCAGAATATCAAATTGAACAATAATTGATAACCCCAGCCAAGAAAGGCAGCAAGTGTGTACATTTCCCACTGCCTTCTGTCGGGGTAGTTGTTACAACAAAACACTCAATAAATGTCTAATGACTAATGTTGAGGACAGCGATGCTCCTGTTTCCTGTTTTCATGAGGTTGATAGACTGTTTCACGTAACACAAAAGTTAATCGCAAATTTAAGTTTACCAAAATCAAGGTTAATATGTGAGTTTGGACTGCTTGCTGAAGTTCTTGTTGCAGCAGTTGATGTGCTTGGTGCAGCAGCAAGTGGGTGGTTCTGCAATCTCTGTGTTGCAGCTCAAGTAAAGTTGTTGGGGTGTAAGTTGTTTACGTGTTGCATTATATTTGCTGTGCCAAAGGAGTATTTTTTGGATTGATCACCCCTTGAAAGAGTTGTTTGGCAAATTTTACAGGCTACTAATTGTTGGTGTGTTTCAGTAAGTATGCGTCTGGACTTCACTGGAATCTTCAAGGGACACATTATGGCTTGCATAAAACAAAAACACTTTGTACTTAGTGACATCCAATTCTATTTTATGTGGAATGGTTGAATTCTACAACCGCCTCTAGGACTAGTGGGAGGGTAGAATTTCAAAGTGTTTGACAAGCTAAACTACATGTTTCCATGCAGCCAAAGAAAACTTAGCATGCTTATGCATGGGCACACTCTCACACAAAACCCAGCACTCAGCATTCAGTATTCTAAAGGCTTGCCATAGGAGTGACTAATGAGTTTATATATGTCAGTGACAAAAGAAAAAAAAAACAAGTACGCTTGTTTCACATCACAGATATACAGACCTGAAAGAGTATACATCTAAATCCATGAAAACATTTTTGAAGGTATGGAAGAAAACAGTGAAAGGGTGTTTAGAAGCCATACTGTCCAGCATAAGATGTGTATAATTGTTCTTTTTGTTGATTCTAAACACGCCCCTTTTGGATTATGACCATGAAGTAGTGCTGTAATTGAATCACAGATTCTATTGTCAGACGTCTACCTTAGTGATAGTGGAATTACCACTACTTTTTAGACTACCATTGAACAATAATGTGTGGAGTAGCAGTATTGCTTATTGACCTTCAAAGAGGAGGAAGATTTAAATTTATATTGCAACATCTTAGCAAAATAGTTGCTCGATTTCAAAAAGAAAATTAAGTAGGAATGTTAGAGGAAGTCTGGTCCAACTCTAAAAGGATTGTGCAAATCGTGACAGCTGAAGGAAGTGCGTCTCAACATTACTTCTTATGATAATCCGGACACAATACTAGATGGCAGGAGTCTGCAAAACATCTAATTAGACATCTTGCATGCGATCACATCTTTACTTTAAGACCTACATTTTGTACATTTGTAACCAGTAAAAGGTAACCAGGAGGATACATTTTGAATTGATACATTAAAGGTGGACCCATATGTGGCATTCGAAATATTGGGCCTGTTGGGAAGATAGTGAAAAGTAACTTGTTACTAACATTGCATTGTTTAAAGGTCAATAACGTTTTGAAATGAAAACGTTATATGTATTTACATAGTAAACATAGTGACCTCTCAACACTCAGTGGAAAAGTGGTAATGAGTCCATACAAGGAATGGTGCAAAGCCAGCTAACCAACATGGCGGACGTAACTCTGAAAAGACCCTTGCAAATGCCTCAGTTATCTGAGTAACACTAACTTACACCCTGCATCAGACAAATGTGAACTGGAGACTTAATGCGTTCTAAACACCCCAAGGACTTATATCACTTAATTTTGATCTTCAGCTTCTACAGTCATTGAGGGTACTTACCATTAAGTTTTGCATATTACTTGATGAAGTATCTTGAATGCAGACACCACAATACTTTTCAACAGACTCTAAATGTAAAAAAAAGATGTACATTAGCACATCATGACAGCAATGCTAACAATTCAAAACTTATTTTGCAATATATCATGCATGAGTCTAGGTGTTTTCAGATCTAGGAATAGAGACAGTCGCAACTGTTGCAAACATATTCAAATGGTTTCACTATGAACATTATTGAAAATTCACAACTATAATGACAATATCTTACTATACTATGTTAAAAATGAATAATATGCCTTTATCTATAAAAGACCTTCTATGAAAAAACAAAATACAGAATAATCCATTGTTCAGGAAAACACTAGAGTGTGACACCGTATTTATCATTGAAATGTTAAAGTCAAACCTGATGACTCCATTAGGTCCATTGCAATTTTCAGTCAATAATTCCCCAGAAATATTACATTAGTAAAAATCTGGGCAACTGGCTGCTAAGTTAGGTAGCATTCTGCAAACTGAAAACATAATAACAAATGTATATGTTGAGCAAAAGTCGAACCTGAATGTTAATGTACATAAAAACAATAAATCACAAAAGGTTTCAGGTTGAAAAGCAATCATAGGTTTCAGAGAAGAGAATTTCAGTACACACATTGATTGGAAAGTATTACCTAAAGATAGGTAACTGTATTAGGAATGAAAATATACATACATTTGGTCTTGAGAAACATATTTTTGAGAGGAAGGCATCGATTACCTGTAAAAATATATGAAAACACATGAGATTCTAAAGAGGAACCAACATGTACATCATACGCTATTAGCCATAGTATACACAATTTACATGTAGCAGAAACTACCTTTATGAACTATCCATTGGTTTGTTTTAAGTGACCAAAAAGAACTATTGTATATTTTAAAGCTCCAAACTATTGCTTCCAAATGTTCTTTTACCGGTTTCCTCTACACATTCAATACTTTTTTCAGGAATTTAGATTGACTAGATGCTGCAGATGGGTAACGTGTTGTAGCTGATACAGGTGCTGAAGATGGAACAGGTGATGAAGATGGAACAGGTGATAAAGATAGAACAGGTACTGATGATGGTATAGGTGCTGGAGAATTATCAATCGTCATGCTTCCTGCAAATTAATTTTGAAAAGTTTTGAAAAAGTAACATTTCTTAAACAAGAAATTGGTTTAACAACCTACCGCAAACCTTTCTCAAACACAAATACATTTCTTACATTAATGTTGTTTGTAAAATATGTTGTGTGCAGAAAGACATAATCACGTACTGTTCTTCAACCTATTAACGTTTCACCTATATAGGAGAGAGTTACACCAGCCAATAAAACAACATTACTCTAGACACTCAAATTATGTGCCAATACTGAAAAAATTATACTACCGTCAACAGAGAATGTTTTAGATAGTCTAATCCATGCTTCTGCAATTTACTGAAATGATCAGGATACACATTACGGCTTATATAATCCAGAAGCTCTTGGTACTTAGTGGCATCCATTTCTATGGAAAATGAAGATAAACAGGAAAAAAGTTAAAGAAAAGCATTATAGATGTAAAGAACACATTTTACATGCTCACATTCAAGTATAAAGACATAAATGACTATAAAGGTGAGTGAATATATAATTAGTAAAACAACTGTCACACCGTCTTCACAGCTCAATACGCCCACAAAGTTTAAGCGAGGGATACAGAGTACAGTCCATATAAAGGGATGGGTAAGGCCCGCAAAATAGAAGCATTTTGAAAACATGGCAGTTTTAGAAAGGGCGCTCAGGCACTGCGGTGCCAAGCCTGACTTTTATATTTAGGGTTACTTGTGTGGGTGGCACAATTACTGCTGCAGGCCCACTATTAGCATTTACATGAGCAGCCCTGGTATATATAGTATACTTTACTATCAAGAGTGACATAAATCCAACACAGAAATTCATGCACGCACAATTTATTTAAAAAATGCCCAGGAGGGCCCGTGACGCAGAAGAAAATATTACTAACAACCATATATGATCAATAATATTAGAGGCCTGGGAAGGCCACGTGAGGTAGCAATAAATATTAAAAGTCACAGGAGGATTAGGAGGGAGCAAATACGATGAAGCACAAAGCATGTGGCGCACAACAATAAAGCAAAACAGAGCTGGGAGGGCCCGTGACGCAGTAAAAAAATAATACTATCATGAGCGCACAAATTGTAACAATACAGGCTAAAGCACGTGACACAGTTAAAAAATACGACACAGAAATTCATGCATGCACAATTTATTTAAAAAAGGCATGGGAGGGCCCCGTGACGCACATGGAAATATTACAATGTACCATATACGATCAATTAGAATAGAGGCCTGAGAAGGCCACTTGAGGCAGTAATAAATATTAAAAGTCACAGGAGGATTAGAAGAGAGCAAATACGAAAAAGCACAAATAAACTGAAATAGAGCTAGGAGGGCAACGTCACGCAGTAACAAAAATCCTATCATGCAGGTACAATTTACAGTGGAGGCTGGTGTTGTGACAGCTTCGCCTACCTTTGCTTCGGTCGTCTCTTGTCCTGTCTTCAAAGGCTGGGGCTTTGGCTGGGCCTGGGGTGGGCTGGGCACGGGCCCCACCGCCACCATGCCTATGGTGTCCTGGCTGGGCAGCAGCAGCAGTGACACCACGTCGAGTGTCACGAGTCTTCCTCCGCTCCAGCAAACAGCTTGTAGTACAATCGACGACGACGAGAGTCTGTCTGTCACCGCAGCACAGGCAGGCAAAAGAGAGCATGCTCACGTCACTGCCCGCATTATATGGGAACTGCGGGGGCTGACCAAACCAAGCCCAGGGCCGTCATTGGTAGCGTTTAAGCGCTCTACAAGAATGGCGGCCCTGGGAGACCTCCCATTGGCTAATGTATTGGCTTCCACGCTTAGTAACAGCAAGAAAGCTAGGTGGTGATATCTGCAGAGTGTGGGCAGGCGTGCACCGAGCATTTGCAAGTGTGAGTGTTTGCACCAACAATAAACAACAGAGACAGACTGGGGCGGGGTTATCATGTGCACAGTGGCAGGCCCAGAATTGGATCTCCAATGAGTGACCACTTGTAACCATTCTCGTACCGTGCCCTGTGCTCTGATTTGACACTGAGAGGGTGTGATGGCATCACGCCAGGGTATCCTCTTGTTGGCACCCGCCCAGGCCAGTAAATTACACACAAACACTACAATATAGCCCAAAAACTAGCCAACCACTAGGCATAGTTTTTTCTGCACAACTGGTAAAAACGTCGCCCAATTGTGCGGGAAACAACGCAATCTGTCAATATTGCCTAGAAGGATGCGAGGTTACTTAGTGCTGGAATAGGAAGTGTTATGAACTAATCAATGGCTTTGCGAACGCTTACTGTGAGCTTACGGTGCTCTTACGATGCGAGTATGCATAACGTTCCACCGCGATTTGAGGAATTGCTTTTAAAAGTAATATACAATTGTTAAAAGTTTTAAAAAACGATTTTCATAATTACCCTAGATAATGTGTTCTGTTAGTATGTACATTAAATAGATAAATATATGTTTTTATTCAATTAAAAACATTTGCGCCTTTTGCGAACGGGGCGCCGTACATGAAAATACACGGAAGCTATGATGTGACGCATAACGTCAAAGCAATTATGGTGTGATCACCGAACACGTACCGTATGGTTATTAAAAAAAAACATGAAAAAGGAATGATATAGAATCCTATTTTAATATATTTGAATACAAATAATTATTACAAAATATAATTTTCAATTTAGTTTTGTTATTATTTTAAATTAGGAATATGAAATAAAAATAAAATAAATATAATTTTTCATAATAAAAATTTAAGAAATGAGTATAAAAAGAAAGAAATATAATAATTAATACATTTAATAATTATCATTTACAAAACCTTTGAAATTCACTGAAAAAACCATAGGTTTCACTCACGTTATAGTTACGAATTAGCATTTGAAAAACCTTGCAAATTCACAAAAAATATAGGTTTCAGCCACGTTATAGATAGGGATTAGCATATAAAAAACCTTCAAAATTCACTGAAAAAAATATTGGTTTCACACATGTTATAGTTAGCCGGACATTTCACTCATACAAAACATTTGAAATTCCCTGTTATAGTTAGTTCAGCTAACTATAACTCGCGCGCCCGCAAGTCACTGCTGATGACATCACATATGACATCACTCATGACATCACAGATGACATCTCAAATTACATCACTGATGATATCACTGATGACATCATCCTTGTGAAAGAGTGGCAGATCTCGTCTCAGTGTAATATAACCAAAAATAGAAACTAAATTTTCAAAAAATAGAGATACCAATACCAGTTACAACAACTTATTCAGTAATTCCAAAATCTACATACACATCCACTCATTCACCAATAGTTTTATATAGTCACTCATACATGTACTCACTCATCATATGGACTCACACACCTATACATCCTGTTACACACTGACACTCATCGATAGAGTTACTCACACACATACTCACACATGCAAATAAACTATCAAACATCCATTTATTTGCATATACAGCTATACACACACCTCTACACTTACTTTTACAGAAACATACACATACTTACTCTCTTAAACAATTACTTATAGAAACACATACTTATTTATACAGGAACTCTCACATATAATCACCTATATACATCAATACTCACATATACTAGATTAAAACATATGTAGTTACTAGTTACTCATAAATACACTATTGAGACAGTCATTCACTCACACTCATCCACCCATACAGTTCTGCACACATGCTGTCTTCAAAACACATACAAACAGTGAGTCACTCATTCATGCATCTATATGCTAAGTAATATCCCCCACCGAACTATACAGACACTCATACTGATACTCAAAAAAACAACTAATAACCCATATACACACTCATGTAGCTACTCACCAACCCATGCAGCCACTTATACACAAAGTGAGACACTGAAACAGATATTTAAATATGTAAACATTACTCGCTAATACATCTATTCACTAAAATACACGTAATAAGTGAGTTATACAATCAATTTTTTTTTAAAAAACATCCATTTACACACGTATTTACCCATTTATTCTTCCATCGACCTTTAGATATACATATATAAAAAATATATTTTTTCAGAAAGACACACATTCACTGGATGATGTCATCAGTGACGTCATTTGAGATGTCATCGGTGATGTCATGAGCGATGTCATTGACCATGTTATGAGTGATGTAATACGTGACGTCCTGAGCAGTGCATTGCGGGCACGCGAGTTATAGTTAGCTGAACTAAATATAACAGAGAATTTCATAGGTTTTGTATGAGTGTAATGTCCAGCTAACTATAACATGTGTGAAACCTATGTTTTTTTCAATGAACATATATATATATATATATATATATATATATATATCTATATATTCACTGAAAAAACCATAGGTTAGAGACCATATATAGTCAGCTGGACATTTTATTGACATAAAACCAATGAAATTCCATATATAGTTAGTTGCACTAACTATATATCGCGCACCCGCAATCCACTGCTGATGATGTCACATATTACATCATTCATGACATGGTCAGTGACATCACTGATGACATCACTGATGACATCTCAAATGACATCACTGATGACATCACTGATGACATCTCAAATGACATCACTGATGACATCATGACACAACAATACCAGTTACTACATATGCACTCACTGATTCCTACGTCTACACACACATTCACTCAGAGCACATCATGACACAACAATACCAGTTACTACATACGCACTCACTGATTCCTACGTCTACACACACATTCACCCGGAGCACTCTTACAGATATATATATATTTTTTAACCTTAATTAGACAAAATCCACACGTGCACATATCTTGAGGCCTTGCAAAGGCACATCAAACAAACAGTCCCTACAAGTTTGCTGGAAATCTATTCCCTTAATTTTTTTTTTATTGTTTCTCTTGGTTTTCCCCTTGTTACGCTTACCGGGACGCTACCCGGTATGCGAACCGGACGCTCCAAAAACACAAGATGGCGGACTCCCGTTACGCTGCCGGTTAGCTGCCCAGTTCGCGTACCGGGAAGCGCCTCTACCACGAAAAATCGCGGGGGACTTTAATATCCCCCTCATCAATCCTAGGGGGTCAGGAGGGGTTTACCTTGCCCCCTTTCCTTCATTTCCCCCTTCTTTTTTCACCACATCTTGTCTCTCGAACCTACCGAGAGACAAGATGGCGGCCGCTCCGGACTGTTTAGAATGTTGACAGACACCGGAGAGCCAATCAGCTTCGCTTTGCACCGCGGGGCACTTTAATATCCCCCTCATCAATCCTAGGGGGTCAGGAGTGGTCTACCTTGCCCCCTTTCCTTCATTTCCCCCTTCGTTTTTCACCACATCTTGTCTCTCGATCGTACTGAGAGACAAGATGGCGGCCGCTCCGGACTGTTTAGAATGTTGACAGACACCGGAGAGCCAATCAGCTTCGCTTCGCGAACTTCCATTACGCGTCAGGTACGCGAACCGGGGCGCTAACCGGAGCGCTGTCACAGATATATATATTTTTTTAAACGTTAATTTCTCAAAATCCACTGGAGCACATATATTGAGACATAGCAAAGGCACGTCGGGCAAACCATATCTACAATTTTTCCAAGTTTCATGTAAATCTATTCAGCCGTTCGAGCTAAAAGTGAGTCCAACCGCCCTATGGAAAAATTAATGGGAAAAACGCGTTTTGGGACCCCCCTTTTTTCTCGGCCCCCCCTTGACGAATTTTCAGGGGCTGCTCAGAAACAAAATGTGCCATTTTCCTGAAAATTTCAGCCAATTCCGTCCACAAACGCCAAAGTTATTAGACATAGAATTTTCAGAAATCCCATAGAGAAAAAATCCTAACTATATTCACTGAAAAAACCATAGGTTATAGACCATATATAGTTAGGAATTAGCATTTACAAAACCTTGAAAATTCACTGAAAAAACCATAGGTTATAGACCATATATAGTTAGGAATTAGCATTTACAAAACCTTATTTTACTCACACAAAACCATTGAAATTCCATATATAGTTAGTTGCACTAACTATATATCGCGCACCCGCAATCCACTGCTGATGATGTCACATATTACATCATTCATGACATGGTCAGTGACATCACTGATGACATCACTGATGACATCTCAAATGACATCACTGATGACAACATCCAGTGACTGTATGTTTCTGTAAAGTTAAAATATGTCTTACATATTGAAGAATGAGTGGAAGTATAAGTGTCTGGACGAAGGATTTAGTAGGTGCATGACTGAATGTATGAGTGAGTGATTAAATGTGTCTCACTGAGTGCATGGGTTAGTGACTAAACTGTCTTAATTTGTGCATCATTATGTCTGTTGTTCTGTAAACTGCTGCATGTGTTGATCAGTAGCTATATGAGTAACTATATGGGTTATTGATTGATTGTCCAAGTATTTGTATGGGAGACTGAGTGTGTGTGTGGCTGGCTGGGAGGTGTGTGACTCTGTGCAGATCAATGTGTACTTGTATCAATGATTGTATAAGAGAGTAAGTATGTGTTAGTATATGTTTGAAAATGTAAGGTGCTCTATGTTTAACTGTATAGATTAGAAAATGGAAGTGTGATTGATTCTTTACAGGACTGACTAGGTGTGTGAGTAACTCCATGGATGAGTGGCAGAGTGTGAGTGTCTGTATAGGTGTATGAGTGCATATGATAGTGTTGTAAAGATGAGTGATTGTATGTATGAATGATTGTATGGGTGAATGAGTGAATGTGTGTGTAGACATAGGAATCAGTGAGTGTGTATGTAGTAACTAGTATTGGTGTGTCAATGGTTTCAAAAATTATACTCTGTATTTAACACTGGGTGTAACAGAGGTTATATTAAAATGTGAGGAGATGCATTGTATTGTCACATGAATGATATCATCAGTGATGTGGTCATTGATGTCAAATGAGATGTCATCAGTATTGTCATCAGTGATGTCATTTGAGATGTCATCAGTGATGTCACTGACCATGTCATGAATGATGTAATATGTGACATCATCAGCAGTGGATTGCGGGTGCGCGATATATAGTTAGTGCAACTAACTATATATGGAATTTCAATGGTTTTGTGTGAGTAAAATAAGGTTTTGTAAATGCTAATTCCTAACTATATATGGTCTATAACCTATGGTTTTTTCAGTGAATTTTCAAGGTTTTGTAAATGCTAATTCCTAACTATATATGGTCTATAACCTATGGTTTTTTCAGTGAATTTCATTGGTTTTTTAAAAGCTAATATCTATACCTGTAAAATGTATTCTTCTTTAAATCCAAAAATATATTTTATATGTTTATTAATAACTTTTTTTTTTAATATTTTTTTTTTCTTCGTTCCCGCTTCGCGAATCGGGAAGCTTCCCGTTAGCTGACCTTGATGCCGCGAAATAGACCGCGAGCATATAAACGTTTCTTTACCGCAACTGCCGCGTTAGAAAACAACATCATCACGCCTCCCGTCCGCATGACGTTTCGCGTTGTCGTGTGATACGTCATATGACGTGCTACGTTAGCGAACTGGTACGCTTACCGAGTCGCAAAGCACAGGTTTCTGGAAGCAAACCGGGAGGCCCTGCAAAGCGCGTAACGTAAACACAGCAGGTCATGTGACTTGGTAATAACACTTTTCATTGGTTCATTTCACTTTTGGTTTCCTAATGATGTAAGAAGCTTCCCGTTAGCTCAATTTGATGCCGCGACCCGGTCCGCGAACCGGTAAACGTTCCGTTAGCGCAACTGCCACGTTAGAAATCATTATCGTGACGCGTCGCGGAAGCGTGACGTATCACGTTGTCGTGTAATGCGTCTTATGACGCGCCGCGTTAGCGCACCCGGAAGTGCTCCTGGGCGCGGACCGATGCGCGAAACGCAGCTCCCCGGAAGCGATCCACGGCGCGTCGCGTAAGCGCGACGTATCGCGTTACCGCGTAATGCGTCTTATGACGTACCGCGTTAGCGCACCCGGAAGTGCTCCGGGGCGCGGACCAAGGCGCGAAGCGCAGCGACCCGGAAGCTATCCGGGGCGTGTTCCGCAGCGCGTAACATAAGCGTGAGAGGTCATGTGACTTGTTAATAACACTTTTCATTGGTTCATTTCACTTTTGGTTTCATAATGTTGTTAGGCTTGGTCATGTGACCTAAAAATAACACTTTTCATTGGTTTAGAACTATTTTTTTTTCTCAAATGATGAAAACCCCTCCTTCTTTTTACCTCATTCTTACTTTCTATTTCCAGAGAGCAAGACCTATTTTTCACAATGGCTTCTGTAATAGCTGCAGCTGGTGCTTCTCAGCAACCACCACCACCACCACCACCAAAAGGACCACCACCAACACTGGACTTTGGTAGAGAGGAAGATAATGAGGACGAAGAGGAGGAGGAGGAGGAAGAGCAAGTAAGGCAGTTCCTGCCAGAAACACCAAGGCAGAGCCATATTAAAGACCACTACATATGGCAATTCTTTAAAATTCCACCTGGACAAAAGAAGGTCAATGCACCCCAGGTGTCTTGTTTGATTTGCAAAAATATACTTTCTCGTGGCAACCCCAACAAGAAATACAGCTTTGGCAATCATACAATGATTCGCCACATGGAGCGATGGCATCCCAATAATCTTTCCCAAGCACAAGTAAGGGATCTTGCTGCCAACCCCCCAGATGTCATCCCCAGCACCAACAGGGGTCAAAGCTCATTCGCCGGACCAGAAGGCCGAGAAATAATCCCCAATATTCAAGCTCCTTTTGCACACTACAAAATAGTTTGTATATATTGTGGAGGAACTATTGCTTATGGAGAGAAGAGTATTACTTTGATTAACCGAGCTGGAGAAAATCATAAATGCTACAAGATGAGAAAACAATGAATCCTTTTTATTTTTTTTTGCTCCTGTTGAGACATGTTCTAACCCTGCTTTTTTGTTATTTCCCCCTTACAAAACACAAAAAAAACACAAAATAGTTTTCAAAAATCCAAAAAAAAATCAAAAAATTGTTCAGAAAATTCATAAAAAAAATAAAAAAAAAGAAAAAGAATAAAAAAACAGTTCTTTTCAGAACTACCTTCCATTTATAACAAAATTGCCAAAATGTTTATACCCTGTCTTTCTTTTCTCCTCATAGTACGCTCCTCCGACCGCTTCCCGGTACGCGTACCGGGCGCTACCCACGCAAAAAAAACAAAAAATATTTTTGTTTTTTTGCCCCGCGGGGCCCTTTTAAAGCCTCCACATTGACGCCGCCTCACGTACCAACGTATTTTCTCCGCATTTTACACCCTATGCCGCATAACAGGTCATGTGACTTGTTTATAAAACTTTTCATTGGTTCATTTTACTTTTGGTTTCCTAATGATGGAAGGCATGATCATGTGACCTAAAAACAACACTTTTCATAGGATGAAAACTTTTTTTTTTCCCCAAACGATGAAAGCCCCACCTTGTTTCTGGATGTTTCAGACTGAAGCTGGCGTCAGCATGAAAGCACCACCATCTCGTAGCTCAGTCGTGGTCATTCCGCGAGCAATCATGGCAGCCGCTCCCCACCAGAAGCCTGCAGGAGTCGGAGCCCCCAAAACTTTTGATGAATTCTCAAGGCGGAGGGGACGCTTTCGAGAATGGGGTCCAAGACCTAGCAGACAAGCGTCCGATTTCCAAGGTCTCCCAGGGCCATTTCAGTGGACCAGGCCCAAAAAGGAAACAGCCTGCCGCCATTTTGAGAGTCCTGTGACAGCCGCCTATCGCTGCACCGCAAGAGTGGGCGCAACTCAGCTGAATTGCGGCTTTTGACACAGTGGACCAAAAACGGACGGAATGGCAACTGAAACGGTAAAGGGGCGCCCCACTACAACAGATGACACTCCACCTGGACAGGCCCGTTCACCGCCTCCCCCGGGGCGCCCCGCGCCGTTATTCGGAGCAGCATTGTAGGATACCAAAACCAGTGCGGCAACTTACTGGACATCACCTTGGTGCCATCGTTCTGCTGCCTTGGAACTATTCGCGCAACAGTTTGCTACTGATGACCCACCCCCCGCGACGCCCCATGCCGTTATTTGCTGGGTGGCAACTTACTAGACATCACTTTAGTGTCATCTAGATTTCAGCGCGTTCTGCTGCCTTGGAACTATTCGCACAACAGTTTGCTACTGATGACCCACCCCCCGCGACGCCCCACGCCGGAAATCTGGACGTTGTGCTGCGTTGGGACTATTCGCACAGCCGACCGCTACTTCGTTGTTTTTCCCTAAAAATGTTTATATGTTATTACTATTTTTGTTTTCTTGTATATATTTATAAATTATTAAAGTTTTATAATCTTACTACTTTGTCGGAGTGCTATATATTTTTAATGTGACACATAATTGTAAAAACTTTGATGTACAAAGAGTCATCCCTGGAATCTTCCGCTTCACGCTCGGTCCCCTCCCCAATCACAATACAGGATGGTTTTCAGATAATAGCAACGCTTCTGCTGTGACGGATCTCATCGAGTGTGGGCCTTGATCTACTATAACTCCTTTGAAGAGGGGTGATTCTTTACAGCTGTGGCCATAAACTACATCTGCAGGGCTAGCTGATACCCTAGGACCAGCCTGGACAATCGGACACAGAGGAAAAGGAGTATCAGAGGGTGCGGTAGTGAATAGGGCGAAAGGGAGGTGTCGGGCGGGCACAGGGTGTGATTCTCAGGGAAGAGCAGCGCAGATGGGGGAGGTTTATTACCCATGCATAAGACAGAGAGCGGGGGTGACCACTGCCTGGGGGAGATGCTTGCGAGGGTGGGGAGCCATGCTAAGGATCGACAGCGTGCACAGAGTGGGTCTGGTCAAGGCATCTAAAATGGCTGCCGTGCACGACAAAAGTGTGGCATTTGAAAAAAGACAAGATGGCGCAGACAATGTTTTTCAACACTTCCTGATTTCCTTCGAATCGAACGTTAACAGACGTTGGGGCATATTACCAAAGTTAAGCGATATTTATCCCTAACGATGCTTAGCAACGATTTTTTTACCGTCAGAAATTATCGCAGATAAACCTTGCTATTATCAAGGTTTATCGGAAATACGATAAAAAACGACCGCAATGCATTAATATCGCTGAAAACTCAGCGATATTCATGCATTACCGAGCTAATGCTCTTAGCCATGTTATCCACCTCCCATTGGATAACATGGCTAAGAACTGCTCAGGGCAGGTGGTAGCTTTTGGAGATATTCGCGCTTATCTCGAATATTTCCAAAAGTTGATAATAGGAGATAGCGATGTTAGCGACTGTTTCCAGTCGCTAACATCTTGGCATGCCCACTTTGCATGTCATTAGTGATAAATATCACTCACATGCAAAGTGGGGCCCAAGATGGTCGCTATCTTCTACTAGCCGTCGCTAACTGGTGTTAGCAACAGCTAGGTAATACACATATAATTTTATCTTGTTTCTGAACGTTAATTTCTCAAAATGCACTGAAGCACATATATTGAGACCTAGCAAAGGCACATCGGGCTACCAGTCCCTACAATTTTGCCAAGTTTCGTGCAAATCCATTCAGCTGTTCGATCCTACCGAGAGACAAGATGGCGGCCGCTACTGACTGTTTGGAATGTTTACAGACACCGGAGAGCCAATCAGCTTCGCTTCGCAAAGCTCCGTAACGCGAAAAGTACGCGGTGCGCTGTTACAGATATATATCTTTTTTTGAACGTTAATTTCTCAAAATCCACTGGAGCACATATATTGAGATCTAGCAAAGGCACATCGGGCTACCAGTCCCTACAATTTTGCCAAGTTTCGTGCAAATCCATTCAGCTGTTCGATTATTATTATTTTTATTTTTTTTTGCCCCGCGGGGCCCTTTTAAAACCTCCACATCAAACCTAGGGGGTGAGCGACAATGTACTATGCCCCCTTATGGTCATTTGCCCCTTCGCTTTGGCCTCCTCTTGTCTCTCGATCCTACCGAGAGACAAGATGGCGGCCGCTACGGACTGTTTGGAATGTTGACAGACGCCGGAGAACCAATCAGCTTCGCTTCACAAAGCTCCGTTGCGCGAAAAGTACGCGTACTGGAGCGCTGCCCGGTCCGCTGTTACAGATATATATCTTTTTTTAAACGTTAATTTCTCAAAATCCACTGCAGCACATATATTGAGACCTACAAAAGGCACATCGGGCTACCAGTCCCTACAATTTTGCCAAGTTTCGTGCAAATCCATTCAGCCGTTCGGGCTAAAAGTGAGGCCAACCGCCCTATGGAAAACTCAATGTTAAAAACACGTTTTGGGACCCCCCTTTTTTCTCGGCCCCCCCTTGACGACCCCCCCCCAAATTTTCAAGGGATGCCCAGAAACAAAATGTGCCATTTTCCTGAAAATTTCAGCCAATTCCGTCCACAAACGCCAAAGTTATTAGACATAGAATTTTCAAAAAACCCATAGAGAAAAAATCCTAACTATATATACCTACTGGCGACCGCCAGTAGGTAATATACCCACTAGTTATCGCCAGTAGGTAATATACATATATAAACATATATAATCTGCATATCTATATAAATATAAATGCATGCATACATATACATATATGCATACATATGCATGCTATTTACATGAAAGTTTTAAAAACACTAATAAAAGCAAAGCTAAAAAGCCACCTCATTACAAACAGAATGGCTTTAACTTAAACGAGGTGCACAATGGTGCAATGGTGCCTGCGTTGCGGGCATGATTATTTTTGTACAGAAAGAGAAACCTTTCTGTACACTAATAAATTTACTATACACTTGGCATGCAGTATTGTAATGATCGATTTTATACATTTGTATTTGTAGAATGAGCAAGAGAAAGGTATATAACCAATGTTTTTGTTTCTGCCATAGGTAAGATGGTTGCAAACGCTGTTTACAGAAGAATATATTGTGGTAGGGCCCAGGGGCAGTATTTTAGAAACATAGGGCTTCATTTAGGAGGCTTTGCTCTAGGGAAGCACAGCAGGCCTTATATGGTGCCCTCCTTTGCTTTTCCCATGCGCTGGCACACACAATGGGCTGCTGTGAGTCAACGTAGGCACCTTTGCACAATGGTGCAATGGTGCCTGCGTTGCGGGCATGATTATTTTTGTACAGGAAGGGAAACCTTTCTGTACAAAAATAATCTACCTGTGCTGCAGAATGCAGCACATATAGAAAAAGGAAAAACAAGGAGAAATAAAGATATTTCTCCCGTTACGCCTCAGATTTACGATGTCTCAAAAATCTGGGGAAGTGTCAAAAGGCCATGGATATTTCTGGGAACGCCCCCCAGCAACACCCATTGCACGGCCCTTTAACGCAAGACACCGTGTTAAAGGGACTGATATTTATCAGGCAGCATTAAGCCAAAAAAAGTGTCAAAAGGCCATGGATATTTCTGGGAACGCCCCCCAGCAACACCCATTGCACGGCCCTTTAACGCAAGACACCGTGTTAAAGGGACTGATATTTATCAGGCAGCATTAAGCCAAAAAAAGTGTCAAAAGGCCATGGATATTTCTGGGAACGCCCCCCAGCAACACCCATTGCACGGCCCTTTAACGCAGGACACCGTGTTAAAGGGACTGATATTTATCAGGCAGCATTAAGCCAAAAAAAGTGGCTTAGTCCTGCCTGATAAATATTACGAAGGCTTCTGTGCCGGGGAACGTCACAAATAGTGACGTTCTGATGGTGCAAGGGGCGTCATAAATGAGGCCCATAATGAATACACAGACACAGATAGATAGTTGAAGTGGGTACGTGCACATGCCATCCACTCCATTTTATTACGTTGCTGTTGGTAACAATTGCAATAGTAATCATCATATCATACTCAGATATTTCATCATAAACAGTTTATGACTTCTGCTGTACGAAGGTAGGAGCACTGCATGTGAAATAATACACAAAAGATTCTATCATAAAGGGTTTATGAGTTGTGGTGCATTGAGGTAGGGGCGGTTTGTATGAAGCCTGCGATGATGCGTGGTCCAGGCAGACCACACTGGTAACAATGTATTTTACCAACTGAATTTTGCCTTAATAGGACCATGTGGCGATTATTTATGGTGTCCTAAGCTAGTGGTATGTCTGGTGCTCAGCGTGTGCTCACCCTGCGATGATGCGTGGTCCAAACGGGCATTGTCTGTTGCCTACTGGACTGTATCATCTGTAATTATGATTCAAATAAAAGATGAAATACATATGGAATACATTGTCGAAGTGTGTAGGTTTCAGGGACACTATAGTTCAAATTGTGACCTGTGTTGTCCGCAGTGTAGACTGTTACTCAGTGTTCCTTTAGACTTGCAGGGTAATTTTTTTTATTGAACTAAACTTATAACTGATATAAAAGAAGTTCTTTAAGGAAGGATAGTAAAGGGATATTATGTAGGTTTGAGGGATGTTATACTTAGTTTGGTACTGCACTCTGAAAATAATGAATGAAGAGTTAATTCAATTGTGAGCTCTGATGACCGCAGTGCATGAAGGAGGCAGCGCTTAGCAAGAGCCCACTACCACATGGTGTTTAGTAGAGCTGGTAATTTAGCATATCTGCAACCAGTGATGATAAGTGGTGCACTGAGTTAGTGGCACATGAAGCAACAAGATTCTGTGGAGCCTGCAATGATGTGTGCTCCGGCCAGGCTGCACTGGTAGCAATGTCTTTTGTCTACTGAATTCTGCCTTAATAAGGCTATGTGGTGATGATTTATGGTACATTGAGTTAGTAGTACCTTTGGCAGTTAGCGTGTACGTACCGTGCGATGATGCGTGGTCGCGGGGGGCACAGTACTTGGACTAAAGTCTTTTGTCTATTTAATTCTGTATCAATTCGATTTAAAAGTGATAGTATGCCTTATTGCTGACATAAAATGGTTCAGTCTTCTTTGCAATGATTTATCGGGCGCTGAATTAGTAGTATAATTGTTGCTGAGCTTGTACGTACCCTGCAATAATGTGTGGTCCTGGGGGGGCCGCATTCGGACCAATGTCTTTTGTCTGTTGAATTCTGCCTGAATAAGGCCATGTGGTGATGACTTATGGTGCACTGAGTTAGTAGTTCCTTTGGCACTGAGAGTGTACGTAACCTGCGCCCATGTGAGGTTTGGGCAGGCCGCACTGCGAGCAATTTTTTTGCCTAGTGATTTCTGTCTTACTAAGGCCACGTCGAGATGACTTGTGGTGCAGTGAGTTAGGGTACCTGAAGAATTCAGTGTGTGCGCACCCTGCGATAATTGGTTGTTCGGGCGGGTCGCACTAGTACAATGCCTCTTGCCTACTGGAATGCGTCATGTGCAATCACCATTCCACCTGAATTGTGAGCCCTCACAATGTAGATCGAAGGCAGTAGTCAGCACATACATTGAGGAATGTTTTTTGTCACATCCTTTATCAAAATCTGAAGACATATAGTACAATTGTCTCTGCATTAAAAAAGCAAGGCTGAATTTCATGCTGTCAGTAGTGTAGATCCAATGCTGAATTCAAGATGTGAACCCAGCTGTCTGCAGTGTAGTTTGAAGGCAGTAGTCAACACAGACATCGAGGAATGCTTTTTATCACATCCTTTAACAAAATCTGAAGACATATAGTACAATTGTCTCTGCATTAAATAAAGTAAGGATTGATTCAATGTTGTCTGTAGTGTAGATCCAAAGCTGAATTCAAGTTGTGAACTCTGCTGTCCGCAGTGAACATCAAAGGCCGTAGTCGACACAGACATCGAGGATTGCTTTTTGTCACATCCTTTAACAAAATCTGAAGACATATAGTACAATTTTCTCTGCATTAAATAAAGCAAAGCTGAATTTCATGCTGTGCGTAGTGTAGATTCAAATTTGAATTCAAGTTGTGAACCCTGCTGTCTGCAGTGTAGATCGGAAGGCAATAGTCGATACAGACATATGTCTGCGGTGCTGTGGTGCTGAGTTCCCAATGGACCTGTATTGAGGAGGCACGTGCTCATGGCAGCAGTCACGTTGCAGGGTGAGAACCTTCGCAGTGGCAGAGTCTTTTTTCTTCGCATAAGTGAACCATGCCCAAGGTGTAGCCTATGTATTTATACTCTTACGCTGGAGTTGCGTACGTTGGACCAGCCCACTCTGCTTCTGCTTCAAGGGAGGGGGGATAACACATCTACATGACCAAGATATTCCCCAGTGTCTGAGATAATATGGTTGCGTCCACTGTGCAGTATACTACACGTATCAATACTATATATACACACTGAAAAGTTTTTGGTTTGTATAGTGAGTTGTGTATAGCATATCACCTGTAGTCTTGGGATTGTGTAAACTATTGTTGATGTGCGAGTTGCCTCCCTTATACATAGTTGGTTGCCACATCTCTGAACATTCAGCTAGTGTGCTGTTGAGAGGATATATTTTTTGGGAATGTTTGTTGTCCTGTTTTGCGCTGCCTCTGAGATAGTAGGAGGAGAGGGGTCAGGAGGGCATGTTGTAGTAGTGGTTGCGCTGGGTGTTGTGATTTTCTTGGGTGTCGAATGTGCATAATTAGTACCCCTATCCCATATTTGTCTTTAAATATCAGTGTGAGTTGTATGTAATTCACACAGTACATAGTCGACCTCCTTACACCAGTTAAATGTCGATGTTAATTTGTTAGTGCTAAGTGGAGCTATCACCTGTTTTTTTAGGTAGCATTGCAGATGTGGCTTCTTGTTGAAAATGTGGGGAAGTTATGTTTTTGTGTTTTTTTCTATGAGAACGCCTAGTTTGTATATCATTAATGTTAGATGGGGTTCTGTTTGTGGTGAGTTTGTTGGTGGAACTGAACAGTGGTGATATTTGCACTTTTTACCCACTCACTGCTTTGTCGAACTACACACATATTTAAACACTTACATATAGTTTTACTCATACATGCTGACAATATCACACTATTTAATATACTTAGACTTATATTGACATTACCCACCAGCACACATTTTATTAATTTATATAGTCATCCTACTCACTTATGCAAATAATTCATTATATTTACATTTACTCAGCTACACATTCTTACAAACATCACTTTATTTATTCATATAGATACTAACTCATACTTAGTGCGTTATAAAATCAGTATTACAAGTGTACACTTTTCCATACAGTCACTCAGACAATGTCTGACTGTTATGTATACTTATTTATGTAGAACAACGGTCACATACACTGCGTTTATATTTCTACTCTCTTGGACATGTATCATTGCGAAATGTATTTAAATATCAACACACCCATAAAGAGACTCACTCACCCAAACAACTGTTTCCACATGCAGTCTTAACCTCATATATTTACTAAATCAACTATTTAGAGATCTTTGAACAGTCATACACACATCCCACCCAACCACACACACATTTACTATCCCATGCAAATACTCACTTAACTAAATATTAACTAATATAAAGTTTACATAGCTATTTATCAACTTATAAAATTGTTTTCAAAACAAGGGACAGAGTGATACAGATCTTCACACAGTTAAAATACTATTCCTTATATTTAGTAAGACACTTTAAATTAGGGACTTAGACAGTCAATTCAAGTGTTACAAAATTGTTCATCCAGTCACTTATACATTCACTCAGTCTTCAATGCAGATTCCATTGTATTTAATACTTATTTAATTATGGAAGCAAACCACATTCACTGGATGATGTCATCAGTGATGTCATCGGTGATGTCATTTGAGATGTCATCAGCGATGTCATCAGTGATGTCCCTGACTATGTCATGAATGATGTAATATGTGATATCATCAGCATTGGATTGGGGAGAGCGGGTTACAGTTAGTACAACTAACTATAACGGAGGAATATCAAAGTTTTCAATGTAAGAGTGAAATCTCCGACTAACTATAACACCCCTGAAACCTATGTTTGTTTCAGTATATATATATATATATATATATATATATATATATTACCTACTGGCGGTCGCCAGTAGGTATATATAGTTAGGATTTTTTCACTATGGGATTTTTGAAAATTCTATGTCTAATAACTTTGGCGTTTGTGGACGGAATTGGCTGAAATCTTCAGGAAAATGGAACATTTTGTTTCTGAGCAGCCACTGAAATTTTTGGGGGGGGTCGTCAAGGGGGGGCCGAGAAAAAAGGGGGGTCCCAAAACGCGTTTTTTCCATGTTAATTTCCATAGGGCGGTTGGCCTCACTTTTAGCTCAAACGGCTGAATGGATTTGCACGAAACTTGGCAAAATTGTAGGGACTGGTAGCCCGATGTGCCTTTGCTAGGTCTCCATATATGTGCTCCAGTGGATTTTGAGAAATTAACATTCCAAAAAATATATATATCTGTAAGCGTGCTCCGGGCAGCGCCCCGGTTCGCGTACCTGACGCGTGACGGAACTTCGTGAAGCGAAGCTGATTGGCTCTCCGGTGTCTGTCAACATTCTAAACAGTCCGGAGCGGCCACCATCTTGTCTCTCGGTATGATCGAGAGACAAGAGGAGGCCAAAACAAAGGGGGAAATGACCATAAGGGGGCATAGTAGATCCTCCCTGACCCCCTAGGTTTGATGTGGAGGCTTTAAAAGGGCCCCGCGGGGCCAAAAAAAAAAAAACATTGTTTTTTTTGCGTGGGGAGCGCCCGGTACGCGCACCGGGAAGCGGTCCGGGGAGCGTACCATAAGGTAAAAAGAATGATAGACTATGATATTTTGAAATATTGTATGTTTATTGATTGTTCTTTTTGTTGTTTTTCTATTTGTTTTTTATTTAAGTAGCAGTATTAATGATTATTAAATATAAATGTATTTTTGGAATTGTGCACAGTATACTATAAGTATGAATTTACATTATAATCAATTTGGTACTAGTTTATGAATTACATATAAAAATGATTAAAGACTCAAACAATTTTTTAATATTAAATATAATTTTATTTTTCGGATTGTTTTTCAAAATTTAATAGAACGTCTAACATTTGACTGTCCGATATGTCCTCTTGTTGAGTGAACATAACTTCCCACATTTGACCGTCATCATAATGAAGTAAACAATCCACAGATTCTACACATTGTAGAAGTTCATGGTCTCGTGATTCATCCATGAATTCCAAGTCAATGGGTTCAATTATTTCCTCATTGTTCATGTCTAGGACAATTTCAAAGGAAACGTTCTGTTCTCCTTGCATTTTTGTGCTGAAATTTGAATAAAAAATAAATATATCAGTAGAGATAGGGCACTGTTGGGTTTAAGTTCAGACAGGTACTTTTGAGGCATGAAGTAGTACTATTGAAAAGTGCCTGTGAAAAAGCCTATGTAAATTCATAATTATACCACAGAAACCTAAATCAATCCATAATTATAATAAACAAGCCTTTCTCAATGTCTAACTCTTACAGAGGGATAGTATATAACTATCTGAAAATGTTTTCAAATTTATAAAATAATATCTTACCTTTTAAAAACAAGTTTAAGTTGTGAGTGAAAATGATCTTGCAATGTAGTTCAGGAAGTAGTAGTCAAAATGGCTGTGTTTTTCTCTCTTTTTTTATATATATTCAGGTATATAGCCAATCAAATGTCAGGTAAAAAAAGTAGAAAATGAAAGTAACATTTTAATTGGTTGTCAATTCCAACACTTCAGATGTGTCTTGTGAAGTAATTTACCTCAGGGTATTTAGAGAGGTCTACAGGCTAAATGGCTAAATGGTATTCCAACCAAATTTGTGAAAATTGTAGGGATTGGTATGTAGTATGAGTTAATCTATATTTGGTGACATTGTCTCCAGGGTTTTTTCTGTAAATTACTTTCCCACCTTTTTTAATGGAGCGCTTCCCGGTGCGCGCCCCGGTACGCGAACCGGCAGCATTACGGGAGTCCACCATTTTGTGTTTCGGTCGAATTAAGATACAAGATGGAGGGCAAATAATGTTCAGAATGGGTAGAAGGGGGCACGGTAGACGTATCTTGACCCCCTAGGTTTTCTGAGGGTGGCTGAGGAGGCCCATATGTGCGAGAATTTTTTTTTTTTTTAATTTCGCACGGTTAGCGTCCGGTGCGCGTACCGGGTAGCGCTCCGGGGAGCGTACTTTTTTGAAAATTAGTGAAAAAAGTTAGAGTAAAATATTAATTGTGAGTGATCAGATGTAGGATAGCTCTGAAAAGAGCTTTTGGGTCCTGTGGCTAATTTAGGTACCTACAAGTAGGTACCAATGCACAGTCTTAAATTCAGGATGAAAATTCTGTTCCCCTCATCTGAGAAGTGAACTCCATCTGCTCTGTAGATATCTTGCATGTAGTAACGCAAGTTATTGTTGTACATGGAGCCCATTCCATGGTCTCTCATGTAAGCTGAAACAGACTTATTTACATGCTTCCTCGATTTCTCAATTTGTGGACAAAATTGGTTTGACCACCTCCATTTCTGTCTTTGGCATATATTTCAATATACCAAGGCAGTTTGAGGAAAAAGTGCCATCAATTGGTCAAAGGTGTCCTTTAAAAGCATTTCCAGACCTACCCCAGTCAAAGTGCCCAAGTCATTTCCTCCACAGTGCACAATTAACAGGTCAGGTTTTGGCAAATGCATAAAGGTTTTCACCCATGGTATCAATTGGTGACATTTTAATCCTCTGTGGCTAATCCACTTAATTTCCACATTTTGTAAATTGAGGTTAGGTAAATTTCTGTTATCAGCAAACCTTTGAGCCCAGTGGATATAACTATGTCCAACAATCCAGACAGAAAACATGGTGAGAGAAGGTTCTGCTGCAGTCAGATGAAGTGTGGCAGTGAAATGGCAGTTGATTGGTGGATTTTGATTGCTGAAAACAGAAAGTTATCAATCAATCAATCAATCAATCAATCAATCAATCACCAAAGCATTTGTAAAGCGCACTACTCACCCGGAGGGTCTCAAGGCGCTGGGGGGAGGGGGTCCGCTACTGCTCGAACAGCCAGGTCTTGAGTTGCTTCCTGAAGGCGAGGTGGTCCTGGGTCAGGCGTAGGTGGGCCGGAAGGGAGTTCCAAGTCTTGGCGGCCAGGTAGGAAAAGGACCTTCCTCCTGTGGTGGCTCTTCGGATGCGGGGGACGGCGGCGAGGGCGTGGCTGGTCGATCGGAGCTGGCGTTTGGGAGCGTAGAAGTTGGGGCGGCTGTTGAGGTATCCTGGGCCTTGGTTGTGTAGGGCTTTGTGTGCGTGGATGAGGAGCCGGAAGGTGATTCTCTTGTTGACCGGGAGCCAGTGCAGGTCTCTCAGGTGTCCGGAGATGTGGCTGCGGCGGGGGATGTCCAGGATGAGTCGTGCTGAGGCGTTCTGGATCCGCTGGAGTCTCTTCTGGAGTTTGGCGGTGGTACCGGCGTAGAGGGAGTTGCCGTAGTCCAGACGGCTGGTGACGAGGGCCTGGGTGACCGTCTTCCTGGTCTCGGTGGGGATCCATCGGCAGATCTTACGTAACATGTGCAGGATGTTGAAGCACGACGAGGAGACGGCGTTGACTTGTCTGGTCATGGAGAGGGAGGAGTCCAGGATGAAGCCCAGGTTGACTTTTGCCGGAAATGGGAGCAGCGAGATGGGGCGGTAGTTCTTGAGGTCGGTGGGGTCGGCTGATGGCTTCTTAAGTAGGGCGCTGAGTTCGGCGTGCTTCCAGCTCTCCAGGAAGGTAGCGGTGACGAAGGAGGTGTTGATGATGTCCCGCAGGTGGGGTGCGATGACAGCATCGGCCTTGTTGAAGACGTGGTGAGGGCATGGGTCTGTCGGAGATCCGGAGTGGATGGAGTTCATCGTGTTGACGGTGTCTATGGTGCTGATCGGGGTCCAGGCACGGAGGGTGGTAGTGGGGGGCGGTGGTTCGGTTGTGGCGTGCGTCGGTTGAGTGCTGAAGCTGTTGTGTATGTCCGCGATCTTGTTGTGGAAGTAGGAGGTGAGGGAGTTGCAGAGGTCTTGCGAAGGGGTGATGTCGTTGTTTCCGGCGTCGGGGTTGGAGAGCTCTTTCACGATGCTGAAGATTTCTTTGCTGTTGTGTGCGTTGTTGTCCAGTCGTTCCTTGAATGCGGTTTTCTTGATGGCGTGGATCAGTTGGTGGTGTTTTCGGGTGGCGAGCTTGAGGGCAATCATGTTGTCCGGTGTTGGGTCTCTGCGCCAGGTTTTCTCAAGTGCTCTGCAGTTCTTCTTGGAGCTCTTGAGTTCGTCGTTAAACCATGGTATTTTCTTGCTGCCGGGTCTGCTCGGCGGGGTCTTCAGAGGGGCGAGGTCGTCTGCGCAGTTGCTGATCCATTTCGTGAGGTTGGTGGCCGCTTGGCTGGGGTTCGTTGTGCTGGTGGGAGGGTTCTTGCTCAGGGAAGTAGCGAGCTGGTCTGCAGTGATCTTGTTCCAGCTTCTGCGGGGAACCTGTTGCTGGTGATGGTGGACCGTGGTTCTACTGAAGCTGAAGTGGACGCAGCTGTGGTCCGTCCAGTGGAGTCCCGTGGCGTGGTTGAAGGCGATGTCCTTGCTGGAAGAGAAGACCGGGGCGAGTGTGTGTCCGGCGTAGTGGGTGGGGGTGGTCACCAGTTGCTCGAGTCCGAGGTTGGCGAGGTTGTCCAGCAGGGTGGTGGTGTTGCGGTCGCTGTTGTTCTCCAGGTGGAAGTTGAGGTCCCCGAGGAGGATGTAGTCGGCGGAGGGGAGGGCGTGTGGGCTGATGAAGTCGGCGATGTCTTCGCTGAATTGTGTGTGTGGTCCCGGGGGTCTGTAGATGAGGGTGCCTCGGAGGGTGGTCTTGGGGTTGACGTGGATCTGGAAATGCAGGTGTTCGGCGGGTGCGAGGGTGTCGTCGGTGTCGGTCGAGATGCGGATGGTGTTCCTATGGATGATGGCGATGCCTCCTCCTGTCTGGTTGACGCGGTCCCTCTGGATGATCTTGTAGCCGTCCGGGATGGCGATGGCGATGTCGGGCGCTGAGGAGGCGTTCATCCAGGTTTCCGTGATGAAGGCGACGTCTGGGTCTGTGGTGTCGAGCTGGTTCCATAGCTCGACGGCGTGTCTGTGGATGGAGCGGGTGTTGAGCAGGATGCACTTCAGGTGGGTGCTGCTGGAGTTTGGCTTGGTGGGTGCTGGTGTAGCGTGGGTCCGGTTGCAGGTGAACTTGCAGGAGTGGCAGCTGAAGGGTCCGTGGGTGCGTCTCGGTGTGGCTCGGTAGCAGCCCGGGGGTCGGCCGGTGTTGAGTGCGTTGAGTTCGGTGGCGTTGTAGGACCGTCGGGTCGGCTTCCGGCGGTGGGGGCCAGGGGTCCTGGCACTGGGCGCGGGCCAGGCGCGGACGGGCGCAGACGGGCTTACCTTTGGCGCACCTTCGGCGCACAATCGGCGCACCCGCTGCGAGTCAACGCTGCACGTTTGCCACTCTGCCATATGAGGAGAGTGGGGGGCGGAGCGAGGGAGGGGCAGCTGGGAGGCGGGAGCGGGGCGGCGAATGGGAAGGGAAGGGTCCAGGTGGAGGGGGGCGGGGCCGCAGGGGATCAGCGGCCGGGAGCGGGGAAGTGGCGGCAAGCGCGGCGGGGGAAAAGTGGGAAAAACGGCGGACTAGGCAAGGGACACACAAAGAAAGCTAGAAAGGCTGGGCACAACAGGGGAAGCAGCACCAATACAGGGGGGAAACAGAGCGAGAGTGCAGAGGCAGGAGACAACGCTCAGCAGGGGAGAAGACGAGCAGGGGAGAAGTCGAGCAGGCGGCAGGAAGCGGCGATGCGCTACAGAAGCTCTACAGCGCTGAGACCACGCCTGGTGGTCAGGTGGTCAGGAGCACAGCTGCGGGCAGCGGCGGGAACGAGGCAGCCTGGCCACACCCACGGGGAGTGTGCGCGGTGCGTGGTGGAGTGACCGGCCCAAGGGACAGAGGTCACTCATGGATGAGTTCTTTGAAAGATGTAATTTGAATGGTGAAAAAAAATCATTTTATGAAAGATTGCACTGGATACGCAGGTGTACTGAGAGTTCAGAGTTTAATTGAAACATTGTTGTGTGAACTTGCAAACATGAGAGGTCTTTCAGGAGGTGGTTGCTATGCAAAAAAGGCAGAAAGGGCAGAGGGGGGAAGGGTGTTCATTTGAAAAAAGTGAGGGAAGAGTTTTGATTTGGGTGACATGAGAGATATGTGTGATGAATTACAGCTTTTCTGTGCTTTTTATGGCTGCAGACTCTGGAGTGCATACCTTTTGCTCTGCTAAAGACAAATTGGTGTGTTTCTGAGACTGTTTTGAAACTCATAAAGTATTTGCTAAGGTGAGAAAAGATTCATTTAAATTAGATAGAGAATAGTATGGTTTAGGGAGAAAATTATGAAGAAAGTTGTGTATTTAAAATGTTGCTTTGTGTCAAGTGTTTTACAAATAGATTTTGTTTCTTTGTGTTACATAGCCATGTTAAAAGTGACGCAAAAATAGTGCAAGGGTCTTACAAAAATGCTTTCATGTGTCTTAGGGTATTTTAACTCACTTCCCCATGAATGTATGAATATAATTGCTTTGCAAGATGTGTTTAAAAACGTTTTTTGAAATCAATTAGGTTTCTTGATATGTACTGCTAGAGTTTCATAGGTTGCTTGGGGCATATTTTCAAGGCTTTTGAGTTCCTTTGATGTAATTTTTCCCCCGTGGTACAAGGTCCTTGTAAATATGCCCCCATCTGTGCTTGGCAAATTTAGATTTTAATTCTTTGACTAACATAGCCATGTTAAAAGTGACCCAAAAATGTTGCAAGGGCCTTAAAAAAACGCTTTCATGTGTCTTAGGCCATTTTAAGTCATTTCCCCTTGAATGTAGGTATATAATTGATTTAGATGATGTGTTTAAAAACGATTTTTGAAAACAATTAGGTTTCTTGATATGTACTGCTAGAGCTTCATAGGTTGCTTGGGGCATATTTATAAGGCCTTTGAGTCTCTCTGATGTTATTTTTCCCATTTTAATTTAGGACCTTTCCCTGTGGTGCAAGGTCCTTGTAAATACGCCCCCATATGTGCTTGGCAAATTTAGATCTTGATTATTTGACTTACATAGCCATGTTAAAAGTGATCCAAAAATGGAGCAAGGGCTTAAAAAAAACGCTTTCATGTGTCTTAGGGCATTTTAAGTCACTTCCTGATGAATGTAGGTATATAATTGATTTAGATGATGTGTTTTAAAACGTTTTTTGACATCAATTAGGTTTCTGGATATGTAGTGCTAGAGTTTCATAGGTTGCTTGGGGCATATTTATAAGGCATTTGAGTCTCTCTGATGTTATTTTTCCCATTTTAATTTAAGACCTTTCCCCGTGGTGCAAGTTCCTTGTAAATATGCCCCACCTGTGCTTGGCAAATTTAGATTTTTATTCTTTGACTAACATAGCCATGTTAAAAGCGACCCAAAAATGGTGCAAGGGCCTTAAAAAAACGCTTTCATGTGTCTTAGGCCATTTTAAGTCATTTCCCCTTGAATGTAGGTATATAATTGATTTAGATGATGTGTTTAAAAACGATTTTTGAAATCAATTAGGTTTCTTGATATGTAGTACTAGAGTTTCATAGGTTGCTTGGGGTATATTTAAAAGGCATTTGAGTCCCTTTGATGTTATTTTTCCCATTTTAATTAAAGACATTTCCCCGTGGTGGAAGGTCCTTGTAAATACACCCCCATGTGTGCTTGGCAAATTTAGATTTTGATTATTTGACTTACATAGCCATGTTCCATACAGTTCTCACCTTCTGCGTAGTCTTTGATATGCTAGACTCCATCTGCACTATGAGATACCTAAGCAAAGGAAACACAGGTGATGTGATTGTGAAATGAGGAAAATAAACTCCACATTTTTCAATTACATCACCTGTGTTTCCTAAGTTGACGAATGACATTGTGCAGATGAGGTTTAGGCCTGTCCACGGACACAGAAGAGGTCTGGCCTTTGTTCAAGAGTGAAGTGGACATGACTTACTTCATTGGTAGGCCTTCCCATGTATTATCTCCTCTGTACTCTTCAACAAGCGTACATTTCATCTGCAACCCTGAGTAGGCCTCACCTTAAACAAACCTCTGGATACGCCACACCTTATCGTCATCCTGAATTAATCATTTAAAATGTTAGGGACAGATTTATGATAGGTGTATGCCTCGTTTGCGTCACTGTGCGTCACTTTTGTGACGCAGCGGCGGTGCAAAAGATTTGCTATGTGGCGACATATTTACAACTTGATGCATCTAGGCAGATGTGTCATGCTGTAAAGTCCCGTGCCACATGAAACCGATGCAGCAGTGATGCAAAAGATGCACCATGTTGCAAGACAGGCCTCACTTCATCTCCAACAAGATAAGAAGCTGAATCTTCTGTAAATGTCAAAATTGTTGTATACACTGCTGAACTTCTGTGTACTCTTTGATATGCTAGACTCCATCTGCACTATGAGATACCTAAGCAAAGGAAACACAGGTGATGTGATTGTGAAATGAGGAAAAGAAACTCCACATTTTTTAATTACATCACCTGTGTTTCCTAAGTTAATGAATGACATTGTGCAGATGAGGTTTAGGCCTGTCCACGGACACAGAAGAGGTCTGGCCTTTGTTCAAGAGTGAAGTGGACATGACTTACTTCATTGGTAGGCCTTCACATGTATTATCTCCTCTGTACTCTTCAACAAGCGTAAATTTCATCTGCAACCCTGAGTAGGCCTCACCTTAAACAAACCTCTGGATAGGCCACACCTTATCGTCATCCTGAATCAATCATTTAAAATGTTAGGGACAGATTTATGATAGGTGTATGCCTCTTTTGCGTCACTGTGCGTCACTTTTGTGACGCAGCGGCGGTTCAAAAGATTTGCTATGTGGCGACATATTTACAACTTGATGCATCTAGGCAGATGTGTCATGCTGTAAAGTCCCGTGCCACATGAAACCGATGCAGCAGTGATGCAAAAGATGCACCATGTTGCAAGACAGGCCTCACTTCATCTCCAACAAGATAAGAAGCTGAATCTTCTGTAAATGTCAAAATTGTTGTATACACTGCTGAACTTCTGTGTACTCTTTGATATGCTAGACTCCATCTGCACTATGAGATACCTAAGCAAAGGAAACACAGGTGATGTGATTGTGAAATGAGGAAAAGAAACTCCACATTTTTTAATTACATCACCTGTGTTTCCTAAGTTAACGAATTACATTGTGCAGATGAGGTTTAGGCCTGTCCACGGACACAGAAGAAGTCTGGCCTTTGTTCAAGAGTGAAGTGGACATGACTTACTTCATTGGTAGGCCTTCACATGTATTATCTCCTCTGTACTCTTCAACAAGCGTAAATTTCATCTGCAACCCTGAGTAGGCCTCACCTTAAACAAACCTCTGGATAGGCCACACCTTATCGTCATCCTGAATCAATCATTTAAAATGTTAGGGACAGATTTATGATAGGTGTATGCCTCTTTTGCGTCACTGTGCGTCACTTTTGTGACGCAGCGGCGGTGCAAAAGATTTGCTATGTGGCGACATATTTACAACTTGATGCATCTAGGCAGATGTGTCATGCTGTAAAGTCCCGTGCCACATGAAACCGATGCAGCAGTGATGCAAAAGATGCACCATGTTGCAAGACAGGCCTCACTTCATCTCCAACAAGATAAGAAGCTGAATCTTCTGTAAATGTCAAAATTGTTGTATACACTGCTGAACTTCTGTGTACTCTTTGATATGCTAGACTCCATCTGCACTATGAGATACCTAAGCAAAGGAAACACAGGTGATGTGATTGTGAAATGAGGAAAAGAAACTCCACATTTTTCAATTACATCACCTGTGTTTCCTAAGTTTACGAATGACATTGTGTAGATGAGGTTTAGGCCTGTCCACGGACACAGAAGAGGTCTGGCCTTTGTTCAAGAGTGAAGTGGACATGACTTACTTCATTGGTAGGCCTTCACATGTATTATCTCCTCTGCAACCCTGAGTAGGCCTCACCTTAAACAAACCTCTGGATAGGCCACACCTTATCGTCATCTTGAATCAATCATTTAAAATGTTAGGGACAGATGTATGATAGGTGTGTGCCTCTTTTGCGTCACTGTGCGTCACTTTTGTGACGCAGCGGCGGTGCAAAAGATTTGCTATGTGGCGACATATTTACAACTTGATGCATCTAGGCAGATGTGTCATGCTGTAAAGTCCTGTGCCACATGAAACCTGCGTCAGTTTTCATATAGGTGTTTTGTTGCAGGGTATGCATTTCTTTGCATGAAAGCCCTGTAAAACTAACACAGTGAAATTTAGAAGATTTCACTGAGTCAGCTTTATAGCATTGCTGAATCAAATCCTTACGCCTGTTTGAAACAGGCATAAGGAGTGATGCACCATGCAATGTGAGGCTTCCTCCTGTGCATTGCAGTAGACATGTCGCGCTTACGACGTGATTCCTGCAATGTGCTGCTTTTGCAGCACAGATGCGTGACACATCTGTGCTGTTTTTGCTCAATGGTGCTCCACATTGTAAATGCGGCACACCATGGGTGGCAGAGCAGCGGTGCACATTAACTGGTGCATCCGTGGTGATGCGCCAGTTAACATAAATCTGCCCCTTTACATTTAAGTATGAGCAGGGGACACAGAGTCGGTGAGGCTTATACAAGGTTAAGAAGAGATGAGTCCTGTTCACTGAAAACTTGGACATAGGCCTCACCTCCTCAGCATCGCTGGCCATGGCTAAATAATAGCTGCAAAATGTTACTCTTGTTAAACAATTTTACTATTATAATCTCTGAGATTTGTCTCTTACTCTGCAACATCTCATTGTGGTTCTCTTTCTTTAAAGATAACGACAACATCAACCATGAGTGATAATGAGCAATCAGTTGATCTCGACCTTATCATTGAACTTGTAATTGAAACGTCAGTGGAAGTAGATCCCTTGGATGATTTAAATCCTGAGGATGATGAAGAACATGATGAGGATGCCGATTTGTCAGAATTGTATGACATAGGGTGGGAAGCTGACCTGCTTGAGCCTATGGAACTATAAACATTTATTTTTAAAATTTACTTGAAATGAAAAGTAAAAATGTAAACCGTTTCATTTAAAATTAAACACAACTTCAAAAACAGGTTATGTGTAGTGTCTTTAATGAAATAGTAAAATATGCTCATAAAATTAGATCAGATTCACATATAAAACAGCACAGGTAAAATATAGAAGCATTCCATTTCTTTGCTACTATTTGTGATTTCTAAATTTGCCAATGCACTAACAATGACAAGTAGTGTGTTACATTTTTGATGACTGTTATTGATTTACTGTTTGCTAATAGTGGTTAATAACATTTTTTATTATATTTTACCACAGATTCGACTGCAGATCATTTCAAAATTAAAGAATGCCTTCGAAGGACAGAAGGCGAAAGGCTACCAAACATCAAAGACATCAGCTTAAAAAATTATTGCAGCAGACCTCTACAATAAAAACTTGTCAAGTCACCAAGAAAGGTCCGGGTAAGATAAAGAAATCATTCATAAGAAACATTTGCAGAAAAAAAAGTAGTACTACAGAAAATGTTTTAGTCCATAAAAAGAGAAGCAATTTAAATGGAAATGGAAGGCCAATCAAAAATGTTACTGCTAGAGCAGGAGATAACTCTGTGCATGGTAGTAGAAGGAAAAATCAGTTTAGGGACATTCGTAGACGAATGTTCCGCAACAGGATAATTGGCAATTTGTTAAAAAATATTAAGAAAGGTCAGCAGAAAGTGGTTTTTTATAAGAGAAAAAAAAATTGAGAAAGTTATTGATCAGGCACTTGAAATTAAGCGAAAGTTATTTATTTTGATAATCAATAGAATTAGGAAGCTAAACAAGGCAATTTATGATTTCAAAACAAATAGTAGATGGAAGAGAACAGTTAATCGTAGTAATTTTTGTGAAGTTTTTTCAGGAGAATGGATGCATAGTTCAAGTTGTGAGGCATTTTTTAATGAGGAGAGTTATTTCCAGGATAATGATTTGGTGCATGCAGTTGACATCAGTGGTCGAGCTTATGAGGTGAAAGATGGTTGTCCAGTTGAAAAAGAAAAACTTGTGACAACAGAGGCAGAAGAGGTGTTAGGTAATGAGGTTTTAGGAAGACGTCCTAAGGGACCTGTGTACACCTGGAAGTGTAGTAGTATTTGCAGTGTGCGACAGGATTCCATCAATTTGCTTTGTGATTTTGTACGGACATTTAATAAGAAAAGTTTGAAGCAGAAAATGAAGTTGTTGCAAGAAATAGATCCTTGCAGAGTGAGAGAAGTGACAGGTTTGCATGGTCATTAGCTGGCTTGTCTTTCCAGGAGAGTATGCCAGAGTGTTTTTCATCATTTCAGGATGCTAGCAGTGCATCATAATAAAGTGAGGAAATTTGTTAGAATGTTGTATTATGCTAAGAGTCCAGCAGTTATGCTTAAACAATTATGCACTGCTCTTTTGCATGGTTCTGAAATAGATGTGAAGAATATTTGTGAAGAAATTGAGTTTTGTTACTTTGGAAGTAAAGAGGAGAATGTTGAAATTGACCCAGAAGAAGAGGGTAATGTGGAAGATAGTGTACAGGTTTCCAGTACAGATAATTTTCAGAAGGAAATTGCCACGTTTCAGGTGAAATCAAGTGAGAGGCCTAATTTCACTTGTGTGTGTTGTCAACGCACTTATTATAAGAATCAGACTAAGTTAGTGGATTTATATGCAAAAAGTGAAAGGGAAAATAATAGTGAATGGAAGGATTTTGCAACATACTTGATGGTAGAAAATTGTTTTGATTTGGGATTGGATCATCGTGTGTGTACTTATTGTTGTAACAAATTAAATCAAAACCAGATGCCTGCTAGAGCGGTTCATAATAATCTGGAATTGGTTGAGATTCCTTCTGAATTGAAGGATTTAAATACTTATGAATCTATTTTGATTCAAAGTATCCCTCCCTTTCAGGCTATTGTAAGAATGGAGCCAAAGACAGGGAAATTGCCTCCATCAGATTTACAGAGAGGATTAAAGGGAAGAGTTGTTTATTTGCCTCTAGATTTGAAGAAAAACATTAATACAATTGGAGTAGAAAAAGTGGAAGAGGAACCTCTGGTTATCTTAGTTAATGGGGTTCCAACAAAGAGTAAGAAAATATGGCAAGATTTAGTGGATGTTAGGAAAGTAAAAAAGGCAACATTGTATTTGAAAAAAAACAATAAGTACTATAAGAATGTATATGTTGCAGAAGAGGAAGTAAGCAAAGAAGAGGATAGCGATTTGTGTGCTGGTCAAATTGAGAAAGTAGAACCCTCTAAAAGTGAAGAAATATATGAACATTATAGTGTTCATCCTTTGCATTCCAAGGAAGTCATGGGGAATGCTATTGAGTTGTTTCAAATGAAACAAGCCAAAGGGAGTCCCATTAGTGTTTGGGAGGAAAGTTTGGAAGGTCGGTTTTTCCCACAGCTATTTCCAACAGGTCAAGGAGGAAGATATGATGAGCGAACTCATCAAATTCCTGCTTCTGAATACCTGACTTTACGATTGTATGCAGAAGATCCTAGGTTTCGACAATGCATTCCTTATTTGTTTCATCTCCTGTTTGAAAGCGATCTGTCTGGACTGTCATATGCAGTGAACCACATCTTGAAAAGTGGTGTACAGCTGCAAAATATCTCGGCAAGTGACTTTATGTATAAAGTCAATGTGCAAGACAGTATTTTGGATTCTCACCTGATTAATCTCATGGCGTGTCAGCGTGGTACTAATGAGTACTGGTACCGTCGTCATGGTGATTTAAAATGTATGCTGAGGAACTTAGGAACTCCCACATGGTTCCTCACTCTCAGCTATGCCGAGTATGGCTGGGAAGACTTACTTGAATTTCTACGAGAGGCAAATGGAAACATTGAAAATATCGAATTCAAGACACCCGGAGAACTGTGCTCTTTGGATCTAGTGTATGTATGCAGGTACTTCAATCATAGATTTGAAGCTATGATGTCTTTCATCATGAACAAGAGAAATCCACCTCTTGGAGAGGTGTTGGATTTCTTCTGGAGAAAGGAGTACCAAGCAAGAGGTGCTCCTCATATACATATGCTGCTGTGGATCAAGGATGCACCTAAATTTGGAACAGATCCAGAAGACTTAGTGATGAGTTTCATAGAACAGTATTCTACATGTGCTGTTCCAAACGCAAAGGAGGACAAAAGCCTAAGAGAACAAGTTCTACGCTTCCAAAGCCATCGTTGCGGAAAGTACTGTTGTCGTAAATTCAGAAACAAGGACAAGTTCTACACCAAATGTCGTTTCGCCTTTCCACGACCGGTGATTTCTAAAGGAAGAGTGAACAGTTTGATGTCTTCGCTGCGACATAATGTGATGAAGAAATCACCTAAAAACACATACAATTTGAAAAGGAACGAAGAGTCCAAGTATATCAACGACTACAACCCAGTGATTTTGTCCATGTGGAATGCTAACATGGATATACAGTTCGTGGCTGATAACTGTATGGCTGTGGCTCGGTATGTGACATCTTACATCACCAAAAAAGAAAAGACAGAATTGAAGGATATGTGGGAGGACATTTCCCATGAAAAGAGCCTCAGTAAGAAGTTGTACAGTTTCAGTCTGAAGATGTTGTCACATCGAGAAATTGGAGCTTACGAATGTTCTGACCGGTTGTCTTCAGCAAGTCTCTATGCCAAATCCAGGAGTATCGTTTGGGCGAGTCTTGGTCTTTCTGCAATGCGTAATCGAGTTCTGAAACCTGTGCGGGAAATTGAGTATTTGGCGGAAAAGGAGCCAAACAGTACTGATATTTTGAAGACCAACATGTTGGATACATATTATCCAAACAGAAGCAGACACCTCGAGAATGTTTGTCTGTATGAGGTTCTACAAAATTACATATTCAAGAGGAACATCAAAGAAGATATTGATAAAGGAGTGTATGCTGTAATTGGAAGTGAGGGATGTCTCGTCAAGCAAAGAAAATGCCACTTGGTAAACCATCGAAAATTGAGTGGCGAATCTCCTGAAAAAAAAGAGTTTTTCTATTTAGCACTTTTGCAACTTTTCAAGCCTTGGCGTGCAGAAGAGGAACTGCTTGGAGATTTCCTCTGTTACGAAGACTCTTTCAATGCCGCCAAGGAGACCATAGAATGTCCTGTTTTTCTCAAATATCTAGAAATGTTGTATGCGGAAATCGAGCAGGAAGCAACGATTGCAGCCGAGATTGCTAGAGACAGTTCTCAGGACAGTCAGAGTTCTGTTTCATTGAGTCAGGATCCACTAGGAGGACCAGTTATCGAAAATGAAGCTGCCACTGCCATGATTGAAGTGGAAAGAGCCATGGCACATGCTCAGGAGGATGCGGTTAACTTAGAAGACTTGGAAAGAAAACTCAACATTGAGCAGAGGAAAATATATGACGAAGTTACCAACCAAATTGATCATGGATTAAGTCATGAGAAGAAAGAGTGCTCATGTACGTCGTTGAAACCTGTCCGACTGTACGTGAGTGGAGAAGCGGGAACTGGAAAAAGTTTCCTCATTAAAGCAATTTCATGTTATTTGCAGAAAAGGACTGAGTCATCGCTGTCTTGTGTTGTCACCGCTCCAACTGGACTGGCAGCACATAACATTAAAGGTATTACTTTGCATCGTCTACTGATGCTGCCAGTGGAGCATGATAACAAATTACAATACCACAAGTTATCTGGAGATGCTTGTTGTGAAGTTTCAAGAGTCTTGAAGAAAATGAAACTTCTTATCATTGACGAAGTAAGCATGGTTTCCAATGTCATGCTTGTCTTTGTGCATTTGAGAATGCAAGAAGTTCTCAAAACAGAGTATGATGTGTTATTTGGTGGTAAACACATCATTGTTTTCGGTGATCTTCTGCAGCTGACACCAGTGAAAGGTCAACCTGTGTTCAAAATGCTCACGCATGAAGATACCAGGAAGTGCCTAGGGAGCATTGGCAACGTCAATATATGGTTAAACTTCAATTATGCTGAACTGCATGAAAATATGCGTCAGGCGAAGGATGAAGATTACAAGAATATTCTACAAGATGTTAGAATCGGAAAAGTGACCGAGCATGGGAAAGAAGCTTTACATGCACGATTACTGTCAAATTTGTATCCAGAACAAGACGTTGTGCCTGAGAATATTTTTCAGAAAATTACTGAGAAGAAATCTGGAATATGTTTGATGCCAACTCTTGCAGAATGTGCCATCTTCAACAACAAAATGTTGTATTTAGAAAACCAAGATATTGTGAAACTGGAAGCTATTGACAGAGTAGAGCATATGGGATCAACAATTATTTTGTCTGAGAATTTGAAATCAAAATTGGATTCATTAGAGAAGAGTATATCTAAAACTGCGGGTTTTGAAAAGACTCTGAATGTGTGCTTAAATTGCCGTATAATTTTAAGAAGGAATTTACATGTTGAAAGAGGTCTGGTAAATGGATCAATGGGTAATGTTGTTGATTTTGTGAAATACAGAAATAGGGATGAAATTGAATTTTAAAAAATTAAATTTGATGGCATTGAGGAAGTACAGCTAATTGGTCGTTGCTCTGCTAGGTTTTTGCTTGTGAAAGACTTATATGTTCGCCGTAAGCAGTTTCCTGTTTGCTTGGCATATGCGGTGACAATCCATAAATCGCAAGGTTTAAGTGTAGACAGTGCATTGGTGAATATTGGCAGTTCTGTGTTCAAGGAGGGTATGGCATATGTGGCATTGTCACGAGTCAGAACTTTATCGGGATTGTACTTGATTGAGTGTGATGTCACAAACATTTGTGCGGATCTAGACTGTGTTAAGGAATACAATAGGTTAAGAAGAGAGTATGCGCCACATTTGCCTCAATATCCTTTGTTTGAGAAACGTGTGGTAGGCCGGAAACGAAGAAATGTGACCAATAGTAGGGAGGTTGTAGCAAAAAGACAAAAAGTCGATGAACCAGAAATTATAAGCAGAAAGGAAAAGGATTTTGTTGAAGATGTTGTTGGTTTTCAATTTGAAAACAGTTCTGGTGTCAACTGCTATGCTAATGTAGTGGTTAATGTTTTGTTTTCTCTAGAAACTTTAAAACAAGAGATTGTGGTCAATTCGGATCAGAGATTTTGCAGTTTGTTGAATTCTGTGTTAGAGAAATGTAGCACTGATAGAACAAAAATAGAAAGTGTGTCTGAAATTCGAAATCTGTTAGACAGATGTTCAGGTCAAACATAGTTCTCTCAAAACATTCAGCAAGATTGTCAGGAGTTTTTAATGTATATGCTTGATGTATTGCATGATGAAGGTGTAGATGTAGATCACCTGTTTGGGCTTTCTTATCAATTGCAGCATGACTGCGAGAACTGTAGGGTATCAAGTACTACTAGTGTAGACTCAGAAAAATTTATATATTTAACTTTGCCAGACAGTAAATCAGTGTCCTTTAATAAGCTAGTAAAAGCAGCTGATCACAACATGGAGTGTAGCCAATGTAAGTCTAAAATGTTGTCAACATTATTTATACGAACATATGGCCACTATGTTATTTTAATGTTCCAACGATGTAGGCCTGATGGAACAAAATTGACAACTTTGATTAAAAATGTTGTGGCTTCACAGTTGTCAATATCAGGAAGGACTTTTGTAACTGCAGCAATTATATATCATGACGGTCCTTCAATAACATCAGGACATTACACAGCTTATTTAAAGTCTAGAAATGGCTGGTCATTCTGCAATGATTCTGTTTTAACTTTTTTTAAAAAATTGCCTTTTGACCTTAAAAATTCTTACCTGGTGTTTTTAAAACCAAAATTTTAGGGAAGGAATCTCAGGATTTGCTCTGAGGAATTTCAAGAGGTTCTAATGGCTCCTACACAATTTGGCCTTGAGGATAAGTGTAGTACAGAGTCAAAAGTTATTTTTGAGTTTTAAATAGTTCCTGGAAAAAAATAAGGTTTTCTTACAGAAAGTGGTGGGCACGGATTAGTTAAAGGACAACAGAGTATTTCCCAAAGCAAACGGTGTTCTTACCATAACACTTGACGTCATGGAAAAATAGCTGCACTTTGAATGAGTTCAGAAAAACTGTTTCTTTTTATAAGCTAATTCAAGCAGCCAATAAAAACATGGAGTAGAGGTAATGTAAGTCTGCAATGCTGTCTAGATTATTTGACCAAACGTTTGGTTATAATGTCATTTTAAAATTCCAACTATATAAACCTAATGAAAGTAAGTCTTCAACTTTAATTACAAATGTTGTGGCTACACAGTCGTTTATTTTAGGAAGAACATTTTTAATTGCAGCTATTATATGACATGATGGTCCTTTGACAAGATCCGCTTATTACACAGCTTATTGAAAATGTAAAAAAAGCTGCTGTTTCGTAAATGATTCCTATTTGACTACGATACAATGTTGCCTTTTTACTTAAAAATATTCTTACTTTCTGTTTTCAGAAAAGAGAATTTAGGGTAGGTAACTGGTCTATAATGATTCTAGGGGTTGATATAATTTTATCTACTGTTTTAAATTGCTTTGTGATTAAAAGTGATGTAGAGAATTAAATAATTGTAGTAGTCATAGAGGTAGTGTAAGTCTGCTTCATAGTAAGCAGTATCAGTGTCATAGGAAATGTGGAACATGAGTGAGCAAGAAGGGTAAGATATTACTAGTCCAGGATTGTGAAAGTGATCTTGAACGTTTTCTTTCTCAAAGTTGCGGAAATACAAAATGACGGGATTTGCTTAGAAGAATTCCAAGAGTTATAAATGGCTCTTACACGATTTGGCCTTGTGGAAACGTGTGGTAGAGAGCGAGAAGTCATTTATTGTATGTAACATATTTTTCAAAACGATGGAGGTTTTCTTTCAGAAAGTGGCGGGCTGAAAATAATAGCAGCACAACAGAGTGTAAGCTGTTCATAGGACATCATTCGACGTCATGGAAAGTAAGTTAATTTTAAGGAGTTCTGATTTCTGATTTGTCATGTTGTATGGGTTTTTTAAACACAATCATTTTGATTGTGTTTTTTCCCCCCGCTGTTATATGATGAATACCTTCAAGTCACTGTTTTTAGTGAAATTTGATAAATTCTGAGAACAGCAAAAATAAACCATTTAACATGTATAATTAATTCTGTACTTTTTGTATTTATGATATACATTTAGAAATGTGTAGTAGACATGAAGAAGCTGAGGCTTCTGTAAGTGTCAAAGTTGTTGCATACAGTGCTCACATTCTACGTAGTCTTTCATATGATAGACTACATTTCCACAATGAGATACCTAAGCAAAGGAAACACAGGTGATGTGATTGTGAAATGAGGAAAAGAAACTCCACATTTTTCAATTATATTACCTGTGTTTCCTAACATTACGAATCACATTGTGCAGATGAGGTTTAGGCCTGTCTAGAGAGATAGAGGAGGTCTGGCCTTTGTTCAAGAGTGCAGTGGACATGACTCACTTCGTTGGTAGGCCTGCACATGTATTATCTCCTCTGTACTTTTCAAGAAGCTAAATTTCATCTGCAAAACTGAGTAGGACTCACCTGAAAGAAATCTGTGGATAGGCTACACCTTATCAGCATCTAGAAACAATCATTTAAAATGTTAAGGGCAGTTTTATGAAGGCTGTGTGCCTCTTTTGCGCCGCTGTTCCGTCACTTTTGTGTAAAAGATGCACCATGTTGCAAGATAGGCCTCAGTTCATTTCCAGCAAGATACCGTCACTTTAAAATGTATATAATTAGGACTGTGTAGGGGGCATGCAGAAGCTGAGGCTTCAGTAAGTGTCAAAGTTGTTGCATGCAGTGCGTACTCTTTCATATGCTGGACTACATCTGCACAATGAGATACCTAACCAAAGGAAACACAAGTGATGTGATTGTGAAATGAGCAAAAGAAATTGCACGTTTTTCAAATACATTACCTGTGTTTCCTAATATTACGAATCACATTGTGCAGATGAAGTTTAGGCTTGTCCAGGGAAACAGAGGAGGTCTGAACTTTATTTGTAGGCCTGCACATGTATTATCTCCTCTGTACTCTTCAACAAGCCTAAATTTCATCTGCAACCCTGAGCAGGCCTCACCTGAAAAAAAACATCTGGATAGGACACACCTTATTGCCATCCTGAAATAATCATTTAAAATGTTAGGAACAGTTTTATGATGATTGTGCACCTCTTTTGCGCTGCCATTGCGTCACTTTTGTGAGACAACAGCAGTGCAAAAGATGACCATGTTCCAAGATAGGCCTCACTTCATCTGCATCAAGATACTGTTAGTTTAAAATGTATATCTTTAGGACTGTGTAGGGGGCCTGGAGAAGCAGAGGCTTCTGTAAGTGTCAAAGTTGTTGAAAAACTGTTTGTCCTTCAATCTTTTCCCTTGTCTTTTCTAATTTTTAAATACATGTTTTAATATTTTTCAAATGTTTGTTCTCTCTTTCACAGATTGAAAGTATAAAAATAACAAGTGACTAAGTTAACAACAATTATAAGGTAAATGTTTTGTACTCTTTTCGTTACATTTCTATCACATTTAACTACTATTAGTTCCACTGCTTCATTTCTTTAACCCTCACTTTCCTGCCTTTGCTACTTCCCTCGTTCCTTTCTCTATTACTTACTTACTCTACTCCTTCCACTCCTTTTCTCAGTCCCTCTCTTCTCATAGTTCCTCACTCTTGTTCACTCACTCCGTCTCTATTACTCTCACTGTCTCTGACTGATCACTCTTTCACTACTTGTTCATTATGCTTTCTCTGTGTAGTTGAAGCACACTAAGGGGCATATTATGAACACAGCCAATAAAATTATTGCTGCTTTTATCGGCAGAAAACTGCTGCAAAAGCGGCTTTAGCGACACATTTCTGCCAATAAAAGCTGCGAAAATTTTATTGCCTATGTTGATAATATGCCCCTATGTTATTTACATTTCTTTGCTGTTTCAATTATTCCTTTTCTGTTACTTCTTCTTTTCTGCTTTCTGTTTTTTCTCTCTGTTATTCCACATGTTTTAATCTTATTTTGAACATTCACTCACATTCTCTAAGAAACTCTTCTTTGTTATTCTTCTACTCTCCTTTTTTTCTTTCACTTCCTTATCTATTTTGTTTTTCACAATTATACCCTCTTCCATCTTTTCTTCGGTAAATAGATCTATTAAACAGTATCTCTGGTTTAGTCCCTATAGCTGTCTTTCTTTTAACATTACTCTCTGTTTACTTCCCTTATACTTACTCTTCTTTTTTTTAAAAAAATGTTTGGGTTCGCTCCCAGTTCGCGTACCGGGGAGCGAACCGGGAAGCGAACCAAAAGAAATAGAGGTTGCCAGAGTGCTAAACATTCTAGCAATTTTTTTATAAAGGGGAGGTAGTTCTGAAAAGAACTTTTTTTAAATGTTTTTGTTGTTTTATATATATTTTTTTTTTTCTGAACATTTTTTGTTTTTTTTGTATTTTTTGAACAATTTTATGTTTTTTAAAGTTTTTTTGGGGGGAAACAACAAAAAACAGGCATTAGAAAGGGCTCAACAGGAGCACATTTTTTTTTATTTTTTGGGGCGTTTTGAGCATTTGTGGTTTTCATATGCTCTGTTTATCAAATTGATGCTCATATTTGCACATGAGAGTAAGTTACCACAATAAAGACACACTATCTTCATGTGCACAAAATTTTCTTGAATGTTTGGCACTGTTTCCCGTGCCTCTGGCCCCGACAGAGTTACCTGTGCCGATGTACTGGCCACAGGAGTTGGTGGGTTGTCTTGGAGGTCACGCATCTCTGCCATGCTGTAATTCAGTGGATGCCACCTCTGCATATGACGGTGCATAGTATAGTTGCCGAAACTATACTTTTTATTTGTGCCTCTAGATAAATCTTCTTTGCATATGAGGCATGTCGCATAGCGAGCATTCACTTTTTTTTGTCCTTGAGGAAAAGAAAAAAACTGCCAAATAAAACTATTTTTGTGGTGAGATATCCGGGGCTCCTCACGTAAAAACTGTCTTGGCTGTACTTCCTCTTCCTCTTCTTCATCCTCTTCCTCCTCTGTGTTGGGAAGGAACTGTGGAGGTGGTTCTCTCTTCCTTGGTGGTCGTGGTGGTGGTGGGGGTGCACCAGCTGCAGCTACTACTGAAGCCATTTTCTACTAAGCAAAATAGGTCTTCCTTTCACAAAGTTGAAAGTCAGAGTGAGAAAAAAGGTGGGGGCATTCATCATTTTGGAAAAAAATTGTTCTAAACCAATGAAAAGTGTTATTTTTAGGTCACATGACCTAGCCTTACATCATTAGGAAACCAAAAGTGAAATGAACCGATGAAAAGTTTTCTTAACAAGTCACATGACCTGTTACGCTTACGTTACGCGCTGCGGGCCGCGCCCCGGATCGCTTCCGGGGAGCTGCGTTTCGCACCTCGGTTCGCGTACCGGAGCATTTCTGGGTGCGCTAACGCGGCGCGTCATAAGACGCATTACGCGACAACGCAATACGTCGCGCTTCCGCGACGCGTCACGATGTTGATTTCTAAAGCGGCAGTTCCGCTAACGGAACGTTTACCGGTTCGCGTACCGAGTCGCGGCACCAAATTGAGCTAACGGGAAGCTACCCGGTTCGCGGACCGGGAGCGAACCAAAACATAATAATAACATTTTTTTTATTAATAAACATATAAAATATATTTTTGGATTTAAAGAAGAATACATTTTAAAGCTTTTGATATTTGCTATTAAAAAACCATTGAAATTCACAGAAAAAACCATAGGTTATAGACCATATATAGTTAGGAATTAGCATTTACAAAACCTTGAAAATTCACTGAAAAAACCATAGGTTATAGACCATATATAGTTAGGAATTAGCATTTAAAAAACCTTTTTTTTACTCACACAAAACCATTGAAATTCCATATATAGTTAGTTGTACTAACTATATATCGCGCACCCGCAATCCACTGCTGATCATGTCACATATTACATCATTCATGACATGGTCAGTGACATCACTGATGACATCACTGATGACATCTCAAATGACATCACTGATGACATCACTGATGACATCTCAAATGACATCACTGATGACATCACTGATGACATCTCAAATGACATCATTGATGATATCACTGATGACATCACTGATGACATCATTGATGACATCTCAAATGACATCACCGATGACATCACTGATGACATCACTGATCACATCTCAAAAGACATCACTGATGACATCACTGATGACATTAGTCATGTGATAATACGATGAAGCTCTTCAGACTCTAATAAAAACTTAGATACACTCAGTGTAAACAGACACTCACAGACTGTCACTCATCCATGGAGTTACTCACACACCTAGTCAGTCATGCAAAGAATCAATCTCACATCCATTTCCTCAACTATACAGTTATACACACCTTACTTATTCAAACATATACTAACACATATTTACTCTCTTATACAATCCCTGATACAAGTTCACAATGATCCATACAGCCACTCACACATTCACTGGCTCTTATGCATAGTTATTTATATATGTCAACTCTCACATGTACTGTGTTTTACATATGTACTTACTTTGACATGTAGCACTTAGATATCCATTCACTCACCAATACACTCATGCACACAGTCAACCGCCCATACAGCTGTTTCCACATGCACTTTTGAACCCATACATCTAGTGAATCAACTGCTCACACATCTATGCACAGAGTTATACACCTCCCAGCCACCCACACACACACTCAGTCTCCCATACAAATACTTAGGCAATCAACCAATAACCCATATAGTTACTCATATAGCTACTGATCAACACATGCAGCAGTTTACAGAACAACAGACATAATGATGCACAAATTAAAACAGTTTAGTCACTAACCCATGCACTCAGTGAGACACATTTAATCAGTCACTCATACAGTCAGTCATGCACCTAATAAATCCTTCATCCAGACACTTATAAATCCACTCATTCTTCAATATGTAAGACATATTTTAACTTTACAGAAACATACAGTCACTGGATGTTGTCATCAGTGATGTCATCAGTGATGTCATTTGAGATGTCATCAGTGATGTCATCAGTGATGTCATTTGCGATGTCATCAGTGATGTCATCAGTGATGTCACTGACCATGTCATGAATGATGTAATATGTGACATGATCAGCAGTGGATTGCGGGTGCGCGATATATAGTTAGTACAACTAACTATATATGGAATTTCAATGGTTTTGTGTGAGTAAAAAAAAGGTTTTTTAAATGCTAATTCCTAACTATATATGGTCTATAACCTATGGTTTTTTCAGTGAATATATATATATATATATATATATATATTACCTACTGGTGGTCGCCAGTAGGTAGTTATAGTTAGGATTGTTTTCCATAGGGAAATCGCAACATTCTATTGGGTATAACTTTGGCGCCGGTTGAGGAATCTGCCTGAAATTTGCCTCGCGGCTTTCCGCTCCTTCCTTGAAAGTATGGGCGGGATTCGTCAATCGGGGGCTGAGATAAAAGGGGGGTCCCAAAACGTGTTTTCCCCATGTTAATTTCCATAGGGCGGTCAAACTCACTTTTAGCTTGAACGGCTGAATGGATTTTCACCAAACTTTGCAAAATTGTAGGGACTGGTAGCCCGATGTGCCTTTGCTATGTCTCAAGATATGTGCTCCAGAGGATTTTAAGTAATTTGGGTTTAAAAAATATATATATCTATAGCCGCGCCCCGGTAGGCGCTCCGGGGAGCGCACCGGGCGCGCTACGCGACTTGCGCACGGAAAGCTGATTGGCTCTCGGGTGTCTGTAAACATTCGAAACAGTCCGCAGCGTCCGCCATCTTGTGTCTCGGTAGGATCGAGACACAAGAGGTGGCAAAAAACAAAGGGGGAAATGACCAAAAGGGGGCAGGGTACAACCCCCCTGACCCCCTAGGTTTGATGTGGGGGCCATAAAAGGGTCCCGCTGGACAAAAAAAAAAATATTATTTTTTTTCGATTTTCGCGGGGGGAGCGCCCGGTACGCGCACCGGGGAGCGTACCGGGGAGCGTACCACGGGAAAAACCCAGTGAAACAGGAAAATAATAATTTAAAGTGATTAAAGGTAGGGTAGCTCTGCATAGAGTTGTTGTGTTGTTTGGGTGTTTTAAGTACCAACATGTAGGTACCAATGCAGAGTCTTAAAATTAATGTACACCGTTTCCTCTGTAGATATCTTGCATGTTGTTGCAGAAGTTATTGTGCTATATGGAATCCATATCATAGTCTGTCAGGAAACCAGAAAGAACATTGAGGCAGGAGATGAAAAAGAGATGTCAAATACACATTGGAGATAATATAGTGGGAGAAAGGAAGTATCTATGAGCAAAATTACTATGTAACATAAAAAAGTTGCACAGTATACTATAAGTCTGACTTTACATTATAATCAATTTGGTACTAGTTTATGAATTACATATAAAAATGAATAATGTCTCAAACAATTTTAGAATTATTAAATATACATTTGTTTTTCTGATTCTTCTTCAAAATTTACCAGAACTTCTAATAACTGATTGTCGCAAATGTCCTCATTTTGAATCAGCGAATCTACTGATTCTACACATTGAACAAATTCAAAGACCCGTGATTCATCCATGAATTCTAAGTCATCATTGGGTTCAATAACTTGTTCATTGTTGCTCTCCAGAACTATTTTGAAGGAAATATTCTGCTCTCCTTCCATTTTCTTGCTGTAATTTGCATAAAAAATAAATATATCAGTAGAGATAGGGCACTGTTGGATTTAAGTTCAGACAGGTAGTTTTGATTTTTTAACAGTGAAGTTATCTTTGGGCAGTGTATGGTATCAGGCTGGAAGTAGAAATATAAAAAAGTGTATATCATGAAGCCTAAGTAAATTCATAATTATACAAGACAAGCCTAACTCCATCCATAACTATAACAGAGAAGCCTATCTCAATCTATAACTATTACAGAGGGATAGTATATAACTATCAGAAAATGTTTTCCAAATTAACTTAAAGTGCACAACATACTTCAGTTTTCAAAATAACATCTTACCTTTGAAAAAGAAGTTTAAGTTCTCAGTGAAAATCCTTTTGAAATGTACTTCAGGAAGTAGTAGTCAAAATGGCTGTGTTTCCCTCTCTTTCTTTATATATATTCATGTACATAACCAATCAAATGTCATGAAATAATAGTAGAAAATGAAAGTAACATTTTAATTGGTTGTAAATTCTAACACTTCAGATGTGTTTTTGTGAAGTAATTTACCTCAGGATATTTAGAGAGGTCTACAGGCTAAATGGCTCAATGGAATTCCACCAAATTTGGGAAAATGGTAGGGACTGGTATGTAGTATGGGCTATTCTATATTTGGTGAAAGTGTCTCCAGTGGTTTTTATGTAAATTAACTTTTTTTTGGGAGCGCTTCCCGGTGCGCGCCCCGGTACGCGTATCGGCAGCGCTACGGGAGTCCTCCATTTTGTGTTTCGGTAGATTTGAGACAGAAAATGGAGGACAAACAACATTGGTAATGGGTATAAGGGGGCACGGTAGGCAGTCCCTGACCCTCTAGGTTTTCTGAGGGGGTCTTAGGAGGCCCATATAGGCCCATAAAATATTATTTTTACATTTTCGCGGGGGGAGCGCCCGGTACGCGCACTGGGAAGCGTACCGGGGAGCGTACTTTGGTGAAAAATAGTGAAAAAAGTTAGAAAAAGATAATCATTTGGAGTGATCAGAGGTCGGGTAGCTCTGAAAAGAGCTTTTGGGTTCTGTGGCTGATTTAGGTACCTATAAGTAGGTTCCAATGCACAGTCCTAAATTCAGGAGGAATATTCTATTCCCCTCATCTGAGAAGTGCACACCATCTGCTCTGTAGATATCTTGCATGTTGTAACGCAAGTTGTTGTTGTATATTGAACCCATTCCATAGTCTCTCATGTAAGCAGAAACAGATTTGTTCACATGTTTCCGTGCTTTCTCAAATTGTGGACAAAATTGGTTGGACCAGTTCCATTTCTGTCTTTGGCATATATTGGAGTATACCATGGCAGTTTGTGGAAAAAGTGTCATCAATTGCCCAAAGGTGTCCTTTAAAAGCATCTCCATACCTACCCCAGTCAAAGTGCCTAGGTCATTTCCACCACAGTGCAAAATTATGAGGTTAGGGTGTGGCAGATGGTAAAAGGTTTTCACCAATGGTATCAATTGATGACATCTCAATCCTCTTTGGCCAATCCATTTTATGTGCACATTTTGTAAATCAAGGTTTTGAAAATTTCTGGTAGCTGCATACCTTTGAGCCCAGTGAATGTAGCTATGTCCAATAATCCAGAAAGAGTACATGGTGAGAGGAGGTTCTGGTGCAGTCAGATGAATTGTAGGAATGAAATGGCCGTTGGAACAGTAGGAGTTTGCAAAAAAAAACTGTGGAGTTTCAGTGCTCTTGAATCACAAGCAATGATTGGTGGATTCAGATAGTTGAAAACTGAAAGTTAGGGTGCATGGTTCTGTTGTGTGAAAGAAGTCATTTGAATGGTTAAGAAAAAGTCATTTAAAGAAACATTGCAGTGGACAAGCTCGTGTATTGAGAGGTCAAACATCCTTGCTGATTTGATTTGCAATATTGTAGAATACACTTTTAACCCTGGGAGCTCAGTGAGGAGGGGGTTGCTATGGTAACCGGTAGAAAGGGCTGAGGGGGGAAGGGTGTTGATTTGAAAATAGAGAGGGAAGAGTTTTGATTGGTTACCATGAGGCATATGTGTGTAGTATGAGAGGTTTTTGAGAGGTCATTAATGGCTGCAGTGCCTGGAGAACATACCTTTTGCTCTGCTAAAGAAATATTGGTGTGTGTATCTGACACTGTTGTGAATCTCCTAAAACATTTGTAAATGTGAGTTATGATTCATTTAGATAGAGAGTTCAGATTAAGAAGCACATTGATTTTCTTTGCTTTTGGTTTGTGTGATGCTTTTTGAAAATACATGGTTTCTATATTTGTAAAATAGAGGATTTGTATTTTGTGAAATAGTGATGTTTCAGTAGTGAAAATGAATGCTTGTATATAGGATCTGTGCTCTGTTTCTAAAATGTTAATTGAAAAACGGTTTTAGTGCAAAACAATGGGTTTTAGTAGTGAAAATGAATGCTTGTAAATAGGATCTGTGCTCTGTTCATAAAATATTAAATAAAAAACGATTTTAGGGCAAATTAATGGCTTTCAGTAGTGAAAATGAATGCTTGTACATAGGGCCTGTGTTCTGTTCCTAAAATGGTAATTGAAAAATGATTTTAGTGCAAATCCATTGCTTTAACATTTTTAAGAAGGAATAAATAGTGTGTGCTTAATTACATAAAAATATTTGAAACTTTTACAAACATGTTACCTGTTTTACCTCAGATTGGGAAGCAGACTGAGTTTCTTTGATATTGGTTTGTTTAATTTTTTGGGTAATGCTTGGTAGGAATGTTTGCAAGAGATAGGAAATGTAAAATAGTGACTTTTCAGTACTGAAATGAAATGATTGTACAAAGGATTTGCACTGTGTTTCTAAAATGTTATTGAAAAATAGATTTTGGGGCAAATTAATAGCTTTTACATTTTTGAGAAAGAATAAAAAGTGTGTGCATGATTAAATAAAATAATTTGAAGCTTTCATAATCATGTCACCTGTGTTACCTCAGATTAGGAAGCACACTGATATTTGGTGAAAATTGCTCCAGTGGTTTTTTTGAAAATTAACTTCAAAAACACATATATATCTATAGGCGCGCTCCGAGCGCTCTCCGGTACGCGTACCGGGGAGCGCACCCGGCGCGCTACAGGAGTACGTGAACGGAAAGCTGATTGGCTGTTGACATTCTAAACAGTCCGGAGAGTCCGCCATCTTGTGTCTCGGTGAATCGAGACACAAGAGGTGACAAAAAAAAGGGGCAAATGATTAAAAGGGGCAGGGTACACACCCTCTGACCCCCTAGGTTTTTTGAGGAGGGCCTAGAAGGACCCTGAAGGGCAAAAAACTATTTTTGTAAAAAAGATTCACGGGGTAAGCGCTGGGTGCGTTCTCAGGTGCGCTCTCTGGTACGCACACCCTCAGCGCACCACGGGGAAAAACAGTGTAAAAAAATAGAGTAAAAAAATAATTTAGAGTGCTTAGAGGTAGGGTAGCTCTGAAAAGAGCTGTTGTGTTATGTGGGTGTTTTTTGTACCTACAAGTAGGTACCAATGCAGAGTCTCAAATTCAAGAGGAAGATTCTATTCCCCTCCTCTGTAAAGTGTACACCATCTCTCCTATAGATGCCTTGCATGTTGTAACGCAAGTTGTTGTGGTAAATGTCATAGTCAATAGTCAATTGAGCTTTATTTCGACTATAAATCATAAAAAGCATACAATAATCAATTATGTAAACATGCATATTGATACAAGTCAAGATATATACAGATTAAAAATATCAGACCAAACCTCACAAGTATTAGCTCAATTGTAGATAGAAAACAATTATTTTTAAAATCAGGATAAAAAGCTTTTCCTATTACATCTTGATATCACTTAGTTAAAACATTTTTATAAAATTATAAGAAAAGCTGGACAAAGTTTATCTATGATTATATTAATGTAAAATGACGCTAACTTTTGTGGGATGTTTAATCTAAATTCATTCGATGGCGGACAATGCATTTTAAAAAGTTAACTATTAGATAAACTATCTTCTCTCCCTCCAATAGCTGCAAAAGGAATAAAGCTGGATGACATTGTCTATAACCAGCTTGCCGTAACAATGGAAGTAGCCACTTTTTCCTAAAATCATTGTAAAATTTACAGAAAAGAATCGTGTGTAGGGTAGGGTAGATTGCAAAGAGGAGTCATCCCAAGGACAGAACGGAAGTTATGGCCCAGTTATTTCGGGTGGGGAATGTGACCAGACTATGGGAAAAATTCATCCTAAACCTTACCAAAAGGTAGCTCTCATAACTTGTGTTGTTAAGTGTAAGATAGGGTTGGATAGTAGCTGCCGTCTGTATTAGCAGACTATGAACATTAGTTGGTTTCATTGCCTCGTCCGTTAGTCTCAGTTCCTCAAGTTGGGCTAGGCATTTCACTTTTAGTGCCTTATTTGATACTTTGCAAATTAGGGAGGGATCGTGATAGTATCTCTCCCAACCCAGATCATAGAAAAACTTTTTAATGTAGCACAACCACCTAGAATTGTGAGCATTATCCAAGGCTAGACAATCGGAAAGAATGGACTGAGTAAGAGTAGCTTTATCCGAAGTCCAAATTCTGCGCCATAATAAAAGGGGCTCAACCTTCGCTAAATCCATTACATATGGGAGACCCAACTCCATGTGGCAGGCCAAGGTACACATACTTCTAGGGACCGCAAGGAGGTACCTCAGAAAAGAATTTTCCACTCTCTGTATTTCGTCTGTGGGCACAAAACCCCAGAGCCCTGCCCCAAACAAGGCCACAGATAGACATTTGGCATTATAAATCGTGATAAGTTCAAGGGGGGCTCTCTTACCCAACTTCCTGGAAAAATTAACAAGAACTGCAGTAGTTCTTCTAAAAAGAAGTTTTCTAGTTTCTACTGCCGGTTTCCAGGATAGTTTATGTTCTATCGTTGTGCCCAGGTAAGAATACGTTTTTGTGGTTGCTAGTTTTTACTCGTTTTCATTTGTGGCAGTACCTGCCCTCATAACAAAAGTTTTACTAGTGTTCATTTTTAGGTCAAGACCTGCCATGAATGTGGAGTATCGGTTCAAAATCTTTTGCAGTTCGAGGGGGGTACAAGCTAGTATGACGGCGTCATCTGCGTAGAGCAAAGCGGGTATTGGCCGATTATTCACCATTGGGAGGTCCTGGCATCCCTTGATCATCACTCTCTCCAGACCATTGGTATATAAAGTGAAGAGCAAGGGAGCCAGGACTCAACCTTGCCTAACCCCTTTTTCCACTGCAAATTCCCTGTCAACTCCCCCCTACCCCATAGTGAATGCTAGCTGTGGCATTAGAGTAGAGTTCCCTCAGAAACTTAACCAGATTCGATGGTGCTCCAATGTCCCCCAATAGGGTCCAAAGTTTTGAGTGGGAGACACAATCGAATGCAGACGATAGGTCCACATAAACCATGTACAGATCACCTCTTTTGATGTGCACAAACTTGTCTATTAAAAGTGACAGATTTAGAGCCTGCTCAATGGTCCCCAACCCTTGATGAAACCCATACTGGAGATCTGAAATAATCCTGCCATCGTCCACCCAGTCTTGCAGTTGCTCGAGAATAAGTCGATCCGCCACCTTTCCTAGCGAGTCTAAGAGAGAGATTGGGCGATAGCAGGTTACCGACCCCCGGTCCCCCTTTTTGAAGATTGGTACTAGTATGGATTTGGACCATGAATCCGGTAGGCCTATATTGCATGTTTCGTTCAATACTCTAGTTAAAAGAGGAGTCCAAAGGTCCATCTGTGCTTTAAAAAGATCAATGGGCACACCGTCTGGGCCCGGTGCCTTACCACTTTTACTTGCACGCAGGGCCAGATCCACTTGCTTCAATGAGAACTGAAGGTCAATGGGGAAGGGACCTTCAGATCTATCACTGAAAGTGGAATTCTGGGAGTTATAGTCATGAGAGGTAAGATCCTCTAAGGTGGCCACAAAGATCTTGGAAAAGTGATGAACCCAGTCCTTTTCCTCCATTGCTACGTCTAGTTTTGGGTGGTCCGTGTTATCAACTAGAAAAGGAGACTTGAACACTTGCCAGAAAGCGGCAGAGTTTTTATGAGCACAGCTTTCATGGAGTTGGGCCCAGAGATGGGTCATTAACTCTTTTTTCCTGTTCTTTAAGGCGGTGTTATATAGTTTCCTAAGAGTTCTGATTTTGAGTGGGATCCTGACTGCTTTCCTTAATGCAGATTTTAAATTTGAGTGAGCAGGCGTAATTCATGGTTGAACCATCCCGTCTTCGGTTTGACTTTGGGTTTAATTTCTATCCACAGGGCTTAGTTTATGGCTTTAATAATCGTGCCAAAGTTAGAGATAAGTTCTTCTTCTGACGTGTCTAGGGCAAGACATTTCATGATAGAAGGGAAAGCCCCTATTATCACTGTCTTTTTTATTTCGGTTGGATCGACTTTCCCCCATTTCAGCGCATATCCATTTAATCTGTTCAACATCAAATTATTTTGAACTGAAATAGAACCAAGATTACTTTTTGGATAATAAGATAATGGAAAAGAAATGCTGAGTCGGTAGTGGCCACTTAGCGCAATTGTATGCCTAGAGAATAACGTTTCCTTGATCCTCTCCCAATTTGAAACCAGAATGTAATCTATTGTTGTTTGGTGACCTTGCCCATGAAATGTAGGGGCCAATGATGGCTCCTCATTTTCCAGATTATTTTCTTGGACCAAATCTAGCTCAAACAGGGTTTCATTTAGGTGACTTCCGAAAATGGAATGTCTAAAATGTGAGATTGGATTATCCCTCTCATCGAGGATACCACAGATGTTATTGTTACCAGCTAGGCAAGGTCCCAAATTAAAGTCCCCCCCCCAAATTATTATTTCCTCTTCCTTGTATTTAATAAAAGGATAGAGCGAATCGAAGATACCAGATTCACTGCCTCTTTACCCGGGAGATTGTTATAATAGTTCACTATGAGGAAATTGTCCCTGTTGTTTAAAGTTAGACCAGTAATCTGGAAATTAGGCTCCAGTTTTATAGGGACTACTTCCATTGCTTTCAGAAGGTTAGAGACATAGATGGTTAGACCTCCCTTCGCTCTGCCCGAGGTCGACGGTTGGCCTGATGAAAAGTAGGTTTTAAATCCTTCTATATGTATTGCGTCAAGTAACCACGTCTCCTGAAGCGCTATAACATCAAAGTTAGAAATAAAGGCCCTCCACTCTTCAATTGTTACCTTGGAACGTTGCCCTGATATGTTCAAAAATAAAGCCAAAATAGAAGGCTTAATTCCCCTCTCTTTACATCCCCCAGTCCCTGTGTTACATATAGTAGCTGGTGTGAAATTTAAATCCTGTTCAGGAACAAAAACGGAAAGGGATTGATTAGGCCCAGCAGTTCTACCCACCAAATCTGTAGATATAACCTGGGTCTGTATGTGTTTTAACTGTGGCTCGAGGGAATTGTGGATAAGATGTGGCTCAGTATTTTCAAAGGACATGTCTAACAGTCTGTCGACAGTGTCATTTGGTATGGGCATATGGTAAAGTCAATCCACTCCCTCCAGACCCGAAAGAGCCGCATATCGATTTTTGAGGGATATGAGATGGTTAGCCTGATAGTGAGTTGTAGCCCTAGGATTGGCTGTATAAACCAATAAAGATCTAGGATAAAAATAGGTCAATTCACAAGCTGTGATGGAATTGTTACCATTTTCTGGAAACTAGTTTAGGATATAACTAACAGCTCCGTGATCTCTAAAGTTAATAAAAATGATGTCTCCCTTTTTATCCTTTATTCTGCTTCCTAGCCAGGGAAGCTGGCAGACATGTAAAATCTCACCATTTATGTTCGGAGGAAGTGGACGGTTCTGTCTAAGCCAGTGCATAGCTTTATTTTTTAACTGGGAATAGTCTTCCCTCTTACCGTCCTCTAGTGTTGGAACTCCCGTAAGGACCACCACCAACGAAACTGGTTCCGGTGGCAATTCTACTTGGCACCCCTTAGGCTTTATAGTCCTAGCTGGACTTTTTCTGCCCTGCTTATTTTGTACAATTCCTGAGTCAGGTAATTTCACTCCCATCTGAGCCTCTCTAGCAGTGTTGTGTGCGATTTGCTGTGTTGGCTTGTAAGGTACTGTCCTTGCGGGTTTTGGATTTACTAACTCGTTAGTTTTTGCTTCATTTTGGGCACTAAGATTTAAAGATGATACGTGGATGGGATTGCCAGTACAGGCATCGCTATGTTCTTAATTAGCCCTGTGTTTAGAGCTAATGCCTGCTCTAAAATTCCAAGCTGATGCTCTATTCCTTTCAGTCTCTCTATTAGCGGCAATGTCAAGGATCTAATTAGTTGTTCCATAGTTCCCATTAGGTCCATACCAGGTGTTTCTATTATCGGACATTGTGGTAAAGTGACTGTGCCTGATGTTGTGGCTGTATTTGGTGGGGGGCCTTTAGAAGATTTACCAAAGTTAATGTGGCTAATCTTTTTTCTCTGTAATTCGCTCCCCCTTTTCCTTCTTTTTCTTGGCGGTGAACCTTGTACTCGAGGTTGCTTTGAATTTTTAGACTTTTACCCCCACTACTGCTGGGGGCGTGTCAGGTAAAACTTCTATTTCTGGTATCGAGTTGCAAGGGGAAGATGAAACAATTCTATGCAGTACATTGGCCGTATCAGAAGTAGAATTTATATCTCGCAAGAGGATTGGAATGCTGTTACTGCTTGTTATATCAGGGTCCTCATTGTCTGCAAGACAACTAGTGTGTAGTGAGATGTCTAGCTGTGACCGGCCCAGGGAACAGCGTTTATTTTTGATGGATTCGACTGAGCGGCGTCGCTCAGCCCGTCGCTCTGCAAGTATGCTTTCCCTTTCAGTGTCAGAAGTGATCCTAATTACATAGTTGTCCAGTGTTCCTTTATTTGCGCCACCTGCCGGTGGGAATAATCCTTTCATAATGCTTGAGGTCATTGTACGTGGCAATTTTAGTCAAAAGCGGTTTTCAGCACGCCTGAGCATAAAAGTAATTTCAGACTGATAGGGGCACAACCAGTATTTCTAGCAAACCTCTAATCACACAGTGATAGAGGTAAACTTACTATCATAAAGCACAGTCTGTCCTGGCCGGGGTGTCAGAGTATAGGCCCAGCCCGGCCCCTCCTGCTCCTGAGGGCTACAGAGGGCCCGCCCTTTGCCCGGGCTTCGCCTGGCGTCCCGCGAAGCGGGGGCTACGCCTCTTTTATGCGCCGCCTGGTGCGATGGTGTTGACGTCTGTCCCAGCTGGGGAAGCCGGGATACGCAGTTCAAGACTCCCTCCACACAGCGGCCGCGGTAAGATGGCAGATGTGGCGGCGGGAGGGAGACAGAGCCGTCCTGCAGAGCCCAAAGAGTCGTCAAGCTGCCAGGTAGGAATTACAATGCCTGTAAATTAGCGTCGCCCGCTCCACCGGGGCTATGCCTCTTTTATGCGCCGCCTGGCGCGATGGTGGTGACGTCTCTCCCAGCAGGGGAAGCCGGGATACGCAGTTCAAGACTCCCTCCACACAGCGGCCGCGGTAAAATGGCAGAGACAGAGTCGTCCTGCAGAGCCCAAAGAGTCCTCAAGCTGCCAGGTAGGAATTACAATGCTTGTAAATTAACGCCGCCCGCTCCACCGGGGCTATGCCTCTTTTATGCGCCACCTGGCGCGATGGTGGTGACGTCTGTCCCAGCAGGGGAAGCCGGGATATGCAGTTCAAGACTCCCTCCACACAGCGGCCGTGGTAAGATGGCAGATGTGGCGGCAGGAGGGAGACAGAGTCTCGTGCTGCAGAGCCCAAAGAGTCCTCAAGCTGCCAGGTAGGAATTACAAAGCCTGTAAATTAGCGTCGCCCGCTCCACCGGGGCTACGCCTCTTTTATGCGCCGCCTGGCGCGATGGTGGTGACATCTGTCCCAGCAGGGGAAGCCGGGATACGCAGTTCAAGACTCCATCCACACAGCGGCCGCGGTAAGATGGCAGAGACAGAGCCATCCTGCAGAGCCCAAAGAGTCCTCAAGCTGCCAGGTAGGAATTACAATGCTCGTAAATTAGCGTTGCCCGCTCCACCGGGTCTACGCCTCTTTTATGCGCCGCCTGGCGTGATGGTAGTGACGTCTGTCCCAGCAGGGGAAGCCGGGATACGCAGTTCAAGACTCCGTCCACACAGCGGCCACGGTAAGATGGCAGATGCGGCAGAGGGAGGGCGACAGAGCCGTCCTGCAGAGCTCAAAGAGTCCTCAAGCTGCAAGGTAGGAATTACAATGCCCGTAAATTAGCGTGTGGTATATGGAACCCATACTACAGTTTTATTTACATGTTTCCTTGCTTTCTCAATCTGTGGACAACATTGGTTGGACCAGTTCCATTTTTGCCTTTGGCATATATTAGAAAATACCAAGGCAGTGTTTGGAAAAAGTGACATCAATTGCCCAAAGATGTCCTTTAAAAGTATTTCCAGACCTACCCCAGTCAAAGTGCCTAGGTTGTTGCCACCACAGTGCACAATTATGAGGTCAGGGTGTGGAAGATGCATAAAGGATTTTATCAATGGTATCAATTGGTGACTTCTTAAGCCTCTCTGTCCAATCCATACAATGTCCACATTTAGTAAATCAAGGTTGTAAATACCTCTGTTGCTTGCAAATTTTTAACTCAAGAAGACATAGCTATGACCCACAAACCAGACTTTTGGCATCTTGAAGGTAGATGTGCTTGTATTCAGATGAGTTGCGGAAATGAAATGGCAGTTTCATTATGAAAAAAACGGTTGAGATTCAGTGCACTTGAAAAACAAGAAATGATTAATGCTCTCTTAAAATTCACCACTGTAAATTAGGGTGCATGCTTTTTTTTTTAAGGAAGTCATCACAATGGTTGAGAAAAAGTCATTTAAAGAAACATTGCATTTCATTAGCTATTTTATTGAGAGGTCAAACACCCTTGCTGGATTCTTTTGCAACATAGTATGATGAAATTCTCAACTGTGTGCTGGGTTAGGAGGGAGTTACCATGGTAACAGGGTGAATGAGCACTGGGGGGATGGGTGAATATTATGTGAGTTTCAAAGTGTTCAAATGTACAACCAATTAAAATGTGCAGTTTGGTTTTGAATTTGTGTGGGAAGAATTTTGATTGATTATGTACAAGAATATGGGACTGAAATGAGAAAGAATCTGTGTCATTATTCTGAGGCTCCAGTGAAAGAAGCATTATTCAGAGATTCTGCTTAAGAAAATCTGTTGTGTGTGACTGACACTGTTCTACATATTTTAAAGCATTTTTAAAGGTGAGTAATGATTCTTTTAATAAAGATAGAGTGCTGTATCCACTATGGGGAGGATTAAGAAGCATATTGTGCTTCTTTATTCTTGCATTTTGTGTCATTTTTTTGTAATGTTGTTTAAAAATAGAATGGTGCATATTGGAAATGTATTTTGAAAATGAGTTAGGTTTCTGCTTTGTTTGTAGGGGTCATTTAAATGAGCTGTGCTTTGTGTCAAAAATGATTTAGTATGGAAAATATTTTCTGGAAAAAAGTCTGCTTTTTCAATTTTGGTGAAGGATCACACTGAGTTTCTGTTTGAAATAAGAGAAAACATGTTCACATTTTTCAATAATGTCACCTGTGCCTTGTAACAGTTTGCCTCAATTAGCTTAAAGAGTATTCTTTGCTTGTGTCTCACTGTACTCTGTGCCTGTGTGTTATCTGATATATGATTCGTTTAATGAAGATACACTGCTGTATGCAGTATGGGGAAGATTAAGAAGCATATTGTGCTTTTTTATTCTTGCATTGTGTGTCATGTTTTTTTGTAATGCTGTTTAAAAATTGAATGGTGCATATTGGAAATGTATTTTGGAAATGAGTTAGGTTTCTGCCTTGTTTTGTAGTGGTTATTTAAATGGGCTGTGCTCTGTGTCAAAAACTATTTACTATGGAAAATGTTTTCTGGTAAAAAGGTATGCTTTTAACTTTTTGTCAAAGATCACACTGAGTTTCTGTGTGAAATAAGGAATTACATTTTCAAATTTTTCAATAATGTCACCTGTGCCTTCTAACAGTTTGTCTCTTTTAGGTTAAAAGGTACTCTGTGCCTGTGTCTCATGTCACTTTGCACGTGCATAATGTCTCTTTTTCTGTGTGTAATTTCTGTCCTTGTGTGTGTGTCATGACATGTGTCTTATGTGCCTAAGATCACTCTGTGAGTCAAGCTTGATTTTAAATGGATCTGGGTGAATAACATGCTTAGTTGATGTTTTTAAAAATATGGAAGTACATGTTTTTTAAAGACATGGTAGATTACATGTAACATCCTGGTCATGTGCCTAAGATCACACTGATGGATGAATCAAGCTTCACTCACAGTGTGATTTTAGGCACATGAACAGATGGTACATATATTCTACCATGTCTGTCTCTGCAAACAGTATGTGTGTCTCTGCCTAAGATTACACTGATGGGTGAATCAAGCTTCACTCACAGTGTGATCTTAGGCACATGATCAGAATGTTACATATAATCTACCATGTCTCTGTCTGCAAACAGTATGTGTGTCTCTGCCTAAGATCATACTGATCATGTGCCTAAGATCACACTGATGGATGAATCAAGCTTCACTCACAGTGTGATTTTAGGCACATTATCAGAATGTTACATATAACCTACCATGTCTGTCTCTGCAAACAGTATGTGTGTCTCTGCCTAAGTTCACACTGATGGATGAATCAATCTTCACTCACAGTGTGATCTTAGGCACATGATCAGAATGTTACATATAATCTACCATGTCTGTCTCTGCAAACAGTATGTGTGTCTCTGCCTAAGATCACACTGATGGGTGAATCAATCTTCACTCACAGTGTGATCTTAGGCACATGATCAGAATGTTACATATAATCTACCATGTCTGTCTCTGCAAACAGTATGTGTGTCTCTGCCTAAGATCACACTGATGGTTGAATCAAGCTTCACTCACAGTGTGATCTTAGGCACATGATCAGAATGTTACATATAATCTACCATGTATGTCTCTGCAAACAGTATGTGTGTCTCTGCCTAAGATCACACTGATGGATGAATCAAGCTTCACTCACAGTGTGATTTTAGGCACATGAAAAGAATGTTACATATAATCTACCATGTCTGTCTCTGCAAACAGTATGTGTGTCTCTGCGTAGGATCACACTGATGGGTGAATCAAGTTTTACTCACAGTGTGATCTTAGGAACATGATGAGAATGTTACATATAATCTACCATGTCTGTGTCTGCAAACAGTATGTGTGTCTCTGCCTAATATCATACTGATAATGTGCCTAAGCTCACACTGATGAATGAATCAAGCTTCACTAACAGTGTGATCTTAGGCACATGATCAGAATGATACATATAATCTACCATGTCTGTCTCTGCAAACAGTATGTGTGTCGATGCCTAAGATCAAACTGATGGGTGAATCAAGCTTCACTCACAGTGTGATCTTAGGCACATGATCAGAATGTTACATATAATCTACCATGTCTGTCTCTGCAAACAGTATGTGTGTCTCTGCCTAAGATCATACTGATCAAGTGCCTAAGATCACACTGATGGGTGAATCAAGCTTCACTCACAATGTGATCTGAGGCACACGATCGGAATGGTACATACAATCTACCATATCTGTCTCTGCAAACAGTTTGTGTGTCTCTGCCTAAGATCACACTGATGGATGAATCAAGCTCCACGCACAGTGTGATCTTAGGCACATGATCAGAATGCTACATATAATCTACCATGTCTGTCTCTGCAAACAGTATGTGTGTCTCTGCTTAAGATCACACTGATGTGTGAATAAAGCTTCACTCACAGTGTGATATTAGGCACATGATCAAATGTTACATATAATCTACCATGTCTGTCTCTGCAAACAGCATGTGTGTCTCTGCCTAAGATCATACTGATCATGTGCCTAATTTCACACTGATGGGTGAATCAAGCTTCACTCACAGTGTCATCTTAGGCACATGATCAGAATGTTACATATAATCTACCATGTCTGTCTCTGCAAACAGTATGTGTGTCTCTGCCTAAGATCACACTGATGGATGAATCAAGCTTCACTCACAGTGTGATCTTAGGCACATGATCAGAATGTTACATATAATCTACCATGTCTGTCTCTGCAAACAGTATGTGTGTCTCTGCCTAAGATCACACTGATGGATGAATCAAGCTTCAATCACAGTGTGATTTTAGGCACATGAACAGAATGTTACATATAATCTACCATGTCTGTCTCTGCAAACAGTAGGTGTGTCTCTGCCAAGGATCACACTGATGGGTGAATCAAGCTTCACTCACAGTGTGATCTTAGGCACATGATCAGAATGTTACATATAATCTACCATGTATGTGTCTGCAAACCGTATGTGTGTCTCTGCATAAGATCATACTGATCATGTGCCTAAGATCACACTGATGGATGAATCAAGCTTCACTCACAGTGTGATCTTAGGCACATGATCAGAATGTTACATATAATCTACCATGTCTCTGTCTGCAAACAGTATGTGTGTCTCTGCCTAAGATCATACTGATCATGTGCCTAAGATCACACTGATGGATGAATCAAGCTTCACTCACAGTGTGATCTTAGGCACATTATCAGAATGTTACATATAACCTACCATGTCTGTCTCTGCAAACAGTATGTGTGTCTCTGCCTAAGTTCACACTGATGGATGAATCAATCTTCACTCACAGTGTGATATTAGGCACATGATCAAATGTTACATATAATCTACCATGTCTGTCTCTGCAAACAGCATGTGTGTCTCTGCCTAAGATCATACTGATCATGTGCCTAATTTCACACTGATGGGTGAATCAAGCTTCACTCACAGTGTCATCTTAGGCACATGATCAGAATGTTACATATAATCTACCATGTCTGTCTCTGCAAACAGTATGTGTGTCGATGCCTAAGATCAAACTGATGGGTGAATCAAGCTTCACTCACAGTGTGATCTTAGGCACATGATCAGAATGTTACATATAATCTACCATGTCTGTCTCTGCAAACAGTATGTGTGTCTCTGCCTAAGATCATACTGATCAAGTGCCTAAGATCACACTGATGGGTGAATCAAGCTTCACTCACAGTGTGATCTGAGGCACACGATCGGAATGTTACATACAATCTACCATATCTGTCTCTGCAAACAGTTTGTGTGTCTCTGCCTAAGATCACACTGATGGATGAATCAAGCTCCACGCACAGTGTGATCTTAGGCACATGATCAGAATGCTACATATAATCTACCATGTCTGTCTCTGCAAACAGTATGTGTGTCTCTGCTTAAGATCACACTGATGTGTGAATAAAGCTTCACTCACAGTGTGATATTAGGCACATGATCAAATGTTACATATAATCTACCATGTCTGTCTCTGCAAACAGCATGTGTGTCTCTGCCTAAGATCATACTGATCAAGTGCCTAAGATCACACTGATGGGTGAATCAAGCTTCACTCACAATGTGATCTGAGGCACACGATCGGAATGGTACATACAATCTACCATATCTGTCTCTGCAAACAGTTTGTGTGTCTCTGCCTAAGATCACACTGATGGATGAATCAAGCTCCACGCACAGTGTGATCTTAGGCACATGATCAGAATGCTACATATAATCTACCATGTCTGTCTCTGCAAACAGTATGTGTGTCTCTGCTTAAGATCACACTGATGTGTGAATAAAGCTTCACTCACAGTGTGATATTAGGCACATGATCAAATGTTACATATAATCTACCATGTCTGTCTCTGCAAACAGCATGTGTGTCTCTGCCTAAGATCATACTGATCATGTGCCTAATTTCACACTGATGGGTGAATCAAGCTTCACTCACAGTGTCATCTTAGGCACATGATCAGAATGTTACATATAATCTACCATGTCTGTCTCTGCAAACAGTATGTGTGTCTCTGCCTAAGATCACACTGATGGATGAATCAAGCTTCACTCACAGTGTGATCTTAGGCACATGATCAGAATGTTACATATAATCTACCATGTCTGTCTCTGCAAACAGTATGTGTGTCTCTGCCTAAGATCACACTGATGGATGAATCAAGCTTCAATCACAGTGTGATTTTAGGCACATGAACAGAATGTTACATATAATCTACCATGTCTGTCTCTGCAAACAGTAGGTGTGTCTCTGCCAAGGATCACACTGATGGGTGAATCAAGCTTCACTCACAGTGTGATCTTAGGCACATGATCAGAATGTTACATATAATCTACCATGTATGTGTCTGCAAACCGTATGTGTGTCTCTGCATAAGATCATACTGATCATGTGCCTAAGATCACACTGATGGATGAATCAAGCTTCACTCACAGTGTGATCTTAGGCACATGATCAGAATGTTACATATAATCTACCATGTCTCTGTCTGCAAACAGTATGTGTGTCTCTGCCTAAGATCATACTGATCATGTGCCTAAGATCACACTGATGGATGAATCAAGCTTCACTCACAGTGTGATCTTAGGCACATTATCAGAATGTTACATATAACCTACCATGTCTGTCTCTGCAAACAGTATGTGTGTCTCTGCCTAAGTTCACACTGATGGATGAATCAATCTTCACTCACAGTGTGATCTTAGGCACATGATCAGAATGTTACATATAATCTACCATGTATGTCTCTGCAAACAGTATGTGTGTCTCTGCCTTAGATCACACTGATGGGTGAATCAATCTTCACTCACAGTGTGATCTTAGGCACATGATCAGAATGTTACATATAATCTACCATGTCTGTCTCTGCAAACAGTATGTGTGTCTCTGCCTAAGATCACACTGATGGTTGAATCAAGCTTCACTCACAGTGTGATCTTAGGCACATGATCAGAATGTTACATATAATCTACCATGTATGTATCTGCAAACAGTATGTGTGTCTCTGCCTAAGATCACACTGATGGATGAATCAAGCTTCACTCACAGTGTGATTTTAGGCACATGAAAAGAATGTTACATATAATCTACCATGTCTGTCTCTGCAAACAGTATGTGTGTCTCTGCGTAGGATCACACTGATGGGTGAATCAAGTTTTACTCACAGTGTGATCTTAGGAACATGATGAGAATGTTACATATAATCTACCATGTCTGTGTCTGCAAACAGTATGTGTGTCTCTGCCTAATATCATACTGATAATGTGCCTAAGATCACACTGATGAATGAATCAAGCTTCACTAACAGTGTGATCTTAGGCACATGATCAGAATGTTACATATAATCTACCATGTCTGTCTCTGCAAACAGTATGTGTGTCGATGCCTAAGATCAAACTGATGGGTGAATCAAGCTTCACTCACAGTGTGATCTTAGGCACATGATCAGAATGTTACATATAATCTACCATGTCTGTCTCTGCAAACAGTATGTGTGTCTCTGCCTAAGATCATACTGATCAAGTGCCTAAGATCACACTGATGGGTGAATCAAGCTTCACTCACAGTGTGATCTGAGGCACACGATCGGAATGTTACATACAATCTACCATATCTGTCTCTGCAAACAGTTTGTGTGTCTCTGCCTAAGATCACACTGATGGATGAATCAAGCTCCACGCACAGTGTGATCTTAGGCACATGATCAGAATGCTACATATAATCTACCATGTCTGTCTCTGCAAACAGTATGTGTGTCTCTGCTTAAGATCACACTAATGTGTGAATAAAGCTTCACTCACAGTGTGATATTAGGCACATGATCAAATGTTACATATAATCTACCATGTCTGTCTCTGCAAACAGCATGTGTGTCTCTGCCTAAGATCATACTGATCATGTGCCTAATTTCACACTGATGGGTGAATCAAGCTTCACTCACAGTGTCATCTTAGGCACATGATCAGAATGTTACATATAATCTACCATGTCTGTCTCTGCAAACAGTATGTGTGTCTCTGCCTAAGATCACACTGATGGATGAATCAAGCTTCACTCACAGTGTGATCTTAGGCACATGATCAGAATGTTACATATAATCTACCATGTCTGTCTCTGCAAACAGTATGTGTGTCTCTGCCTAAGATCACACTGATGGATGAATCAAGCTTCAATCACAGTGTGATTTTAGGCACATGAACAGAATGTTACATATAATCTACCATGTCTGTCTCTGCAAACAGTAGGTGTGTCTCTGCCAAGGATCACACTGATGGGTGAATCAAGCTTCACTCACAGTGTGATCTTAGGCACATGATCAGAATGTTACATATAATCTACCATGTATGTGTCTGCAAACCGTATGTGTGTCTCTGCCTAAGATCATACTGATCATGTGCCTAAGATCACACTGATGGATGAATCAAGCTTCACTCACAGTGTGATCTTAGGCACATGAACAGAATGTTACATATAATCTACCATGTATGTCTCTGCAAACAGTATGTGTATCTCTGCCTAACATCACACTGATGGGTGCATCAAGCTTCACTTACAGCGTGATCGTAGGCACATGATAAGAATGTTAGTTACATATAATCTACCATGTCTGTCTCTGCAAACAGTATGTGTGTCTCTGCCTAAGATCACACTGATGGGTGAATGAAGCTTCACTTACAACGTGATCATAGGCACATGATCAGAATGTTACATATAATCTACCATGTCTGTCTCTGCAAACAGTATGTGTGTCTCTGCCTAAGATCACACTGATGGGTGAATCAAGCTTCACTCACAGTGTGATCTTAGGCACATGATCAGATTGTTACATATAATCTACCATGTCTGTCTCTGAAAACAGTATGTGTGTCTCTGCCTAAGATCACACTGATGGATGAATCAAGCTTCACTCACAGTGTGATTTTAGGCACATGAACAGAATGTTACATATAATCTACCATGTCTGTCTCTGCAAACAGTATGTGTGTCTCTGCCTAAGATCGCACTGATGGGTAATTTTAATGTTCCAACGATGTAGACCTGATGGAACTAAATTGACAACATTCATAAAAAATGTTGTGGCTTCTCAATTATCAATTTCAGAAAGAACCTTTACAACTGCAGCAATTATTTATCATTATGGTCCTTCAACAACATCAGGACATTACACAGCTTATTTAAAATGTCATAAAGGATGGAAACACTGTAATGATACTCAATTCAGTTTCAAACAACGTTTGTCTTCTGACTTACAAAATTCTTACCTAGTTTTCTTACAACCGAAATTTTAGGGAAGGTAATTGGCCTATGAAGATTGCAGCAGTTAATAAAATTTAGTTTGCTGTTCAAAATTACTTTCCGAGTGAGAGTGATGAAGATAATCAAAAACATGTAGTTCTCATAGGAGTAGTATATGTATATCACATAGTGTGTGCTGTGAGTATTATAGAAAATATTAATAAAAACTAAGCTAGAGCTGGAAATAAAACTATTGTTTCATAATGTAAAACATGTTGGAGCTTTTTTTCAGAAACTCGGGTAAATGAGAGATTAAGAATACTCTTGACTAATTTCCAAAGAAAAGGACTTTCCATATACTATTTGGCCTCGTGGAAAAGTACATGGATCAAAAGTGAGTTAAGATATGTTTTTTCAAAATGTTATATTATTTATTCAAACGTTCTATGGGTTTTTTAAACACAATCTTTTTGATAGTTTTTTTTGCCCGCTGTTATATGATGAGTAGTATTGAAGTCACTGTTTTAAGTGAAATTCAATATATTCACTGAACAGCAAAAATAAACCATATAACATGTTGTACAAATTATTTTGTATTTTGTATTATCTAATATATATTATTTTTAGCCTTCTCTTATGCTCGCTCACCTATTTCCACCCTCTATCACTCCTATTAACTCACCCTCACTGGCCTTTTCTCACTCTCCCTCACCTCCCTTCCCTTATTCCACATTCCTCACTTATCCTCATTCTCCACTCCTTCATGAACCTTTCCCTCTCTCCCATTCACCACTTTCCAGCTGTCAGTCACTCTAATTCACTCCCCTTACCCTTCTTTCCTTTCTTTGTTCCCCCAATAATTCCCCTTCTCTCACTCACCTTACTCCACTTCACTCAATCCTTCTCTCACTTCCTCTGTCCTCTCATATCCTCACTCCCCTTTCCTCACTCCGTCTCTCTTAGCCTCACTCTCTCTATCCTCTCACTCTCTCACTACTCTTCCATCACACTTACTCCCTAAAATTCACCCACACTCCCTTACTTACCTTTCTTTGCTCTCTCACTCAGTTCCTTTCTGCCACTCTATCCTTCACTACCTATATGTTCTCACTCCTTCACTTCCTTTGTCTCATGCTTACTTGCTTTTATCCTCTCTCTATTTTCCCTTTTTCCTCAACCTCACTGCCCTTCACTCACCCTCCCTCACCCTTGTTCCCTTACTCCAGTTCCCTCAGTTATCCTCATTCATCATCCTTAACTCCCCTTCCTCTTTCTCTCCTCACACACTCACCTTTTTCCATTCCCTTTGCTTCACTTTTCTTCCCTTTCTTCCCTTCCTATGCTCCCTCAGTCATTCTCCTTCCCTTACTCACCTTACTGCCCTTTACTTACTCTTTCTCTCACTCCCTCTGTTCTATCATATTCTCACTTGTCTTCCCTCACTCCCTCTCTGTTACCTTCACTCCCATTGTCTCCTCACTGTCTTATGACCCTACATTCACCCTCACTTACCTTCCATGCCTCATTGTCATTAATCCACCGTTATTCACTCCTGCTTCCCTGTCACTCACTCCCCATTCTTTACTCCCCTTTCTTCCGTTAGTTTTCCTAATGCACATTCCTTTAGTATCTTACTCACCTTCACGTCATTTCTCTCTCCTGCTCTTCTTTACTGTCACTGAAAGTATCCATGTCATTATCCTTTTAGTAATTTGGTCTCCCCCTATTTCTTTTTAACTCTCTCTGACCTTCACCATTCTTTTGTTTTTCTTTCTGAGTCCTTCAGTCCTACTTTATCTCTTAAATTATGACTTTCAATCTCCTACTTTGTCTCTTGTATTGTAAAATATATATGATAAATATTCTAACTTTTTTTTTCTCTTTCACAGATATTAAATTTACTGAAAATATGTAATTAAGTTTACATTACTTATAAGGTAAGTTTGACGTACAAAATGTACTTTCTCTATACTCTTTTCCTTAACCTCACTACTCTTCTCTCATGCTGCCACACCCCTGTTCCCTTATTGCGCTTGCCTCACTTATTCTGAATCCCCACATTTACTCCCCTTTTCCTCACTCCTCTCTCACACTCAGCTTCTTTCAGACCTTCTCCTTTACTTTCCTTCCTCTCTCTTCCCTTTCTTCACTCCTTCACTCTTTTCCCTTCTCTTACTCTCCTTACTCCATTTCTACATTTTCTTCTTTTATCCTCATTCTCCATGTTCACTCTTCTTCTCCTCACTCATCTCCCACACTCACCTTCTTTCAGTCCCCCACTTCACTTCCCTTCCCCTCTCGTACCTTTCTTTGCTTTCTCACTCATTTTCCTCTCCTCTCTCACTGCACTCCACTTCAGTTATTCTTTTTGATTTTTTAAGAATGCAGCTCTTTTTTGAGAATTGGAGGTAGTTCTAAAAATAACTTTTTTTTCTTCTTTTTTCTCAACAAAAACAAAAACAGGGAATGTCAAACTGCACAACAGGAGCAAAAAAAGGATCAAAATTAGGGCTAGGGACAACAGCGATGGTTCTCTATTGTTCGGACAATGTTCATAATACTTTGTTCACCATAACAAAGTAGTTCATCACAATGTTTACATTTGATTGTGACGTCATCAAAAACTGGCTGAATATTTGGAATCAGCTGTTCTGGTCGCCCCCTCACCGATGATACAGTTGCTCCTCCAGTCGAAGTAGAAGCACCATGCCTTGGAGCATCTCGTGCCAGAGCCCTGACACTCTCCCGGGCATAGTTCTGAGGATGCCAGCGTTGAACGTGGCAAATCATTGTTGAATTACCAAAACTGTACTTCCTTCTGGGGTCTCCTCGGGAAAGTACAGTTTGGCAGATTTTACATTCAACTTTTGGTGCATTTACTTCTTTTAATCCCTCAGGTATAGATTTTTTTTTCCAAATAAAATGGTCTTTCACCTTGGACTGAGGAGGCTCTTCATCAAGGAAACCATCTGACTCCTCACTGCTGCTGGATGCTCTGGCAGCCATTCTATCCACAAATTGTTAGCACAGAAAAAAAGAGGTCTTGCTCTCACCAAAGTGAAAGAAGAAGTGAAGGAAAAGGGTGGGGTTTTCATTAGTTGTAAAAAAAACTGTTAACAACCAATGAAAAGAGTTATTTTAAGGTCACATGACTTGACACGCTTACGCTGCGCGCACCGTAGCGCTTCCGGGGGCGCTTTGGTAGCTTTACGGAAATGCAAAATAATTTTCATTCGGAAAATCAAAAATAGTACTTTTATAAGCATGGTACTAAATGTCTTGCATTATTATTTAGTTTTCATACATTTTTTTTACGAACGCAGAAATAGCGCTCTCGCTGCGCTCTCGGGAGAGCTTACCGGTACGCGCACCCTGAGCGCTCAAAGGCAAAATGATACTGGTAAGCTTACCGGTGCGCGCACCCTGAGCGCACCAGGAAAACTGATAAAAAATAATACATTGAAAAAATCATTAAAAAAATAAATTAATCAAAATTAATACTTATACAAAACAGCTAAGAAAAAAACCCACTAAAAATCGTAGGTTACAAACTCGATATACAAAGGAATTAGCTTTTAAAAAACCTTTGAAATTCACTGAAAAAAACTGAGGTTTCACAATCGTTATAGTTAGGAATTAGCATTTAAAAAACCTTTGAAATTCCCTGAAAAAAACATAGGTTTCACATTTGTTATAGTTAGGAATTAGCATTTAAAAAAACCTTTGAAATTCACTGAAAAATCCATAGGTTTCACACTAGTTATAGTTAGCTGAACATTTTACTCATACAAAACCATTGAAATTCCCACGTTATAGTTAGTTGGACTCGTATAACTCGCGCGTCCACAATCCACTGCTGATGTGACATGTAACTGACCATGTCATGAATGATGTAATATGTGACATCATCAGCAGTGGATTGCGGGCGCGCGAGTATAGTGAGTCCAACTAACTATAACGTGGGAAATTCAATGGTTTTGTATGAGGAAAATGTTCAGCTAATTATAACCGGTGTGAAACCTATGTTTTTTTCAGTGAATTTATATATATATATATATATATATATATATATTACCTACTGGCGGTCGCCAGTAGGTATATATAGTTAGGATTTTTTCTCTATGGGTTTTTTGAAAATTCTATGTCTAATAACTTTGGCGTTTGTGGACGGAATCGGCTGAAATTTTCAGGAAAATGGCACATTTTGTTTCTGAGCAGCCCTTGAAAATTTGGGGGGGGTTCGTCCAGTGGGGGCCGAGAAAAAAGGGGGGTCCCAAAACGTGTTTTTAACATTGAGTTTTCCATAGGGCGGTTGGCCTCACTTTTAGCCCGAACGGCTGAATGGATTTGCACGAAACTTGGCAAAATTGTAGGGACTGGTAGCCCGATGTGCCTTTTGTAGGTCTCAATATATGTGCTCCAGTGGATTTTGAGAAATTAACGTTTAAAAAAAGATATATATCTGTAACAGCGGACCGGTTAGCGCTCTGGTTCGCGGACTTTTCGCGCAACGGAGCTTTGTGAAGCGAAGCTGATTGGTTCTCCGGCGTCTGTCAACATTCCAAACAGTCCGTAGCGGCCGCCATCTTGTCTCTCGGTAGGATCGAGAGACAAGAGGAGGTCAAAACAAAGGGGGAAATAACTATAAGGGGGCATAGTAGATCCTCGCTGACCCCCTAGGTTTGATGTGGAGGTTTTAAAAGGGCCCCGCGGGGCAAAAAAAAAACAAAATAATAATAATCGAACGGCTGAATGGATTTGCACGAAACTTGGCAAAATATTAGGGACTGGTAGCCCGATGTGCCTTTGCTAGGTCTCAATATATGTGCTCCAGTGGATTTTGAGAAATTAACGTTGAAAAAAAGATATATATCTGTAACAGCGCTCCGCTTCGCGTACTTTTCGCGTTACGGAGCTTTGCGAAGCTGATTGGTTCTCCGGCGTCTGTCAACATTCCAAACAGTCCGTAGCGGCCGCCATCTTGTCCCTCGGTAGGATTGAGAGACAAGAGGAGGCCAAAGCGAAGGGGGAAATGACCATAAGGGGGCATAGTAGATCATTCCTGACCTCTTAGGTTTGATGTACCATTTTGCCAAGTTTGGTGTAATTCCGTTCAGCCATTCAGGCTGTAGACGTATGTAAATGTCCTATGGAAAATTGCATGGGGAAAACACATTTGAAAGTGTTGAAATTTAGAACCAATTAAAATGTTACTTTGGTTTTGTATTTGTGTGTGATGAAAGTTAATTGGTTATGTATATATGTCAAATGAGAGGAAACCACAGCCATTTTGTGATACTACTGTCTGAGGTACATTTGTGAGGAATTTTTGGTGGTGAATTTCTGGTGTTTGATTTACACAGTACTAACACTTCTGCTACTTTTAAAAAGGTGAGTTGTTAATTTGTAAGGGGAACTATGTTGTACACTTGAAGATAATTTGAAAAATGTTTTCTGTTATTTATTTGCAGTCCTTCTGTTATACTAAATACTTGATGAAGTTAGTTTTATATTATGTATTACTAAAAACGATAAATGAAAGTGATTATTTTTTTCTGCAATTTACAGCAAGCAATTTCAAAATAAAATGGCTCACAATGAAGAGACCGTGGCAATTTCTTTTGAATTGTCCACTACATTGATTGAAATTGAGAGCACCAATAATGAAATATTGTCACAAGGAGGACATGACTTGTATGATTCCATTAGATTGATTGAAATGGACAGCACCAAGAATGAAATATTGTCACAAGGAGATGACTTGAATGATTCCACTACATTGATTGAAATTGAGAGCACCAATAATGAAATATTGTCACAAGGAGGAGATGGCTTGTATGATTCCATTAGATTGATTGAAATGGACAGCACCAATAATGAAATATTGTCACAAGGAGGAGATGACTTGAATGATTCCACTACATTGATTGAAATTGAGAGCACCAATAATGAAATATTGTCACGAGGAGATGACTTGAATGATTCCACTACATTGATTGAAATGGACAGCACCAATAATGAAATATTGTCAGAAGGAGGAGATGACTTGAATGATTTTTTTGATCAATCTCTTGATGGCGAATTTATCGAGTGTTTGGAGACCATAGAGTTACAAGAATCATCATTGCAGACTTTTAATGAGGAGATTCCAGATGAGATGATTGAAGAGGAAATTACTGATGAGGACATGTTACTAGTTGTTTCAAATTTAGAAAATTCTGAAGAATAAATTTATATTTAGAAATCAAAAATTGTTTGAGACATTATTTATTTTTATTTTTAATTTATGAGGTTGTAGCGAAGTGATTGTAGTATAAAATGAGACTTATAGTATAGAGTGCAACATTTTTATGTTACATGGTAAGTTTACTCATATTTACTTCCCTTCTGCCACTATATTATCTCCAATGTGTATTTGACATGTCTTCTTCATCTCCGGCCTCCTTTCTCTCACTGTGTGTCTCCGATGCATCTTATCGCTGGTATTTTGTGTAATTACAGAAGAGAGTAAAATAAAATAGTTCGGAACGTGAAAAGGGGGCAAAGTAGAGTACTCCTCACCCCCTAGGCCTTTTTAGGCGGTCCCAAAAGGATCAGTTTCTGCTTTCCTGAGAGATTATGGTATGAGTTCCATATACCACAATAACTTGCATTACAACATGCAAGATATCTATCTCCTATTACCAACTTTTGGAGATATTCGCGCTAAGCGCGAATATCTCCAAAAAGTAACACCTGCCCTGAGCAGTTCTTAGCCATGTTATCCAATGGGAGGTGGATAACATGGCTAAGAGTATTAGCTCGGTAATGCATGAATATCGCTGACTTTTTAGCGATATTCATGCATTGCGGCCGTTTATTATCGCATTTGCGATAAACCTTGATAATAGTAAGGTTTATCTTCGATAATTTCTGACGATGCTTAGTGGTAAAAAATTGGTTGGTAAGCATCGTTAGCGATAAATATCGCTTAACTTTGGTAATATGCCCCAACGTCTGTTAACGTTCGATTCGAAGGAAATGAGGAAGTGTTGAAAAACATTGTCTGCGCCATCTTGCCTTTTTTGAAATGCCACACTTTTGTCGTGCACGGCAGCCATTTTAGATGTCTTGACCAGACCCACTCTCTGCACGCTGTCGATTCGTAGCATGGCTCCTCACCCTCGTAAGCATCTCCCCCAGGCACTGGTCACCACCGCTCTCTGTCTTATGCATGGGCAATAAACCTTCCCCCATCTGCGCTGCTCTTCCCTGAGAATCACACTCTGTGCCCGCCCGACACCTCCCTTTCGCCCTATTCACTACCGCACCCTCTGACACTCCTCTTCCTCTGTGTCCGAATGTCCAGGCCGGTCCTAGGCTATCAGCTAGCCCTGCAGATGTAGTTTATGGCCCCAGCTGTAAAGAATCACCCCTCTTCAAAGGAGTTATAGTAGATCAAGGCCCACACCCGATGTGATCCGTCACAGCACACGCGTTCCTACTATCTGAAAACCATCCTGTATTGTGATTGGGGAGGGGACCGAGCCTGAAGCGGAAGATTCCAGGAATGACTCTTTGTACATCAAAGTTTTTACAATTATGTGTCACATTAAAAATATATAGCACTCCAACAAAGTAGTAGGAATATAAAACTTTAATAACATATAAATATATACAACAAAACAAAAACAGTAAAAACATTTAAACAACGAAGAGACCGTGGCAATTTCTTTTTAATTATCCAATAGATTTATTGAAATTGACAGCACCAATAATGAAATATTCTTGTCAGTAGCGGTCTGTTGTGCGAATAGTTCCAAGGCAGCAGAACGCGCTGAAATCTAGATGGCACGAAAGTGATGTCTAGTAAGTTGCCGCCCAGCAAAAAACGGCGTGGGGCGCCGCGGGGGTGAGTGAGTCCAGTAGGCACCACAGCTATTCTTACCGGCATTGCAGAATTACTGCTGGGGACAATGCCTGTGCTGTAGCAGGGTCACAGCAGAAACAAAAAGGATTCTGTTGAAGATGTTGTTGGTTTTCAATTTGAAAACAGTTCTGGTGTCAACTGCTATGCTAATGTAGTGGTTAATGTTTTGTTTTCTCTAGAAAATGTAAAAGAGGGGGAGGCAGTCCAAAGTTCCGTTAAAAGGGCAAAGGAAAGGATCGGTGGTTTGAACTATCAGTCAAAAAGGGGAGGGGGTGCAATAATTTTTCCTACCGGGTCACACTGTGCTTTCACCGGAAGTAAGGTCTGCAGGATTGTAGTAATTCAAAGTGAGGCTGGCGCCAGCATGGGAGCGCCGACGTCCCGCGGATACAGTTTCGTCACTCCACGGGCGATCATGGCAGTCATTCCCCATCGGGGGTCGGAGACTCCCGCGGCTCCTCTAGAATCTTCAAGGTCGTGGAGGACTACGGTGGTGGAGTCAACCAGTGACCGGGCCATTTCTTTATGTTGGGCCCGCTCTTGCCAGGTCGACCGCCATTTTGAGAGTTCGGCAGCTACCGGCGATCGCGGGGTCACATGAGCGGACGGGCTCCACCCTGCCGGGCGAGACGTTGCAGCATGGCCACAGTGGAAGAACCGTTATCTAGGTCGTTCCGAAACTGTGCAGCACTGTAGTTGTTAGGATGCCACCGCCTGGAGCGCTGAGGGTGCAGCTGGGAAGCCTCCACCTGGGGAGGCGGGAGAGGCCTGTTCGCACCGTCTCTCCCTCCCAGTGCACCCCACGGCGTCTCGCTTGAGATTTGTTATGGCCGGACCAGGCGATGAGGACGAGGGGGGGGTCGGAGGCATGTGCAAGACATCCCCCTCCAGTGTTGTCGCAGCCATTATAAAAGAAAGAAGTGTCCCGTCCGTCTTCGGGCCGGGCTTCCGGTGGATGTCGGCCGGACGCCCCTGGCTCTGGCCCCATGAACGGGTTTCTTGGTTTATCGGCTGCAGCCGGATCCCGTCGGCCTCGGCCCCCCGACCGTTGGTGGTCGGACCGGAAGAGCATGTGGCGGGACTACCTGCAACTCTCAAGGGCCACCGCGGCCGGACTGGGAGAGAGAGGGGAGGGTCGAGGAGACATTCCCCCCCCCTGCAACTGTTCAGCGTTGTAAAGGCAATCCCCTGGCCGGGTCCCGCTGGTCTCGGCCTCTCCTCCGGCTACACCCTACGTTAGGATCTCCTGGCCGAGGCGTGGCAGCAGGACCTGCCTTATATGGGCTGCTCCCGGCTGGGCGTAGCCGGAACCCTGCCCCACCTTGGAAGTTTCCAGAGTGGGGGTGGATGTTCTACTGACTTGCATTTTCCCTAGTCTATCGATTTTTTTGGCGTGGCAGGCGGTGGGACAGCGAGGGGTGATTTGGTTTCTCTTACTGTTTTTCTGGTCTCTCACCACTGGCATATTTTAACGTTTTCTTGTTTCTAGGACATTAATAGGTTTTATCATTACGTTATGTTATCGTTTCTTTGTTCGTTGTTTAATAAAAGTTCATGTTCATCAGTGGCCTACTGATTTTCGTTTTCCTATTTTTTTCTTTCCAGGTTGTTTCATGGTAAAGTTTCTGTTAACAGGATACAGTGATCACTTCGTTATTATTGCATATGTCCTTTTCACTAGGGGTGCTCTCTGGTCGGGCCAGATGACGTATCTCTAGTAAATGGTCCGGGTGAAAAAGGTGCATCAATCAGTGGGGAGTAGATAGGCATGACAGATTACAACGGGGGAGAACGGTCCGCATTACGTACCCTTTCACTACTTGCAAAGATTTTCCTACGTTTATTTGCAAACAGGGAATACCTCCAAAAAGAACTAATTCCCAAACAGTCAATGTTCGGACAATCAATCAATCAATGAGGAATGAAATAGGTACGACGTGTTAAAGGCTTGCGTTACCTACCCTTCACTATCTGCAAAGGGAGATAGAATATTCCTATTCTTCCTCGTTTGCAGGTAGAGAAGATCGTTAAGAGAATTAACTTCAAACAATTCAATGCTCGATTGAAACAATCAACAAGGGGTACTGTGAACACAAATGAACGCCGCTTATATACATACGCATTGCTATTTTCAACAGGTTGTTCCTAATGTTTCTATTTTAGCGAGGTCAAAAGAGATCCCATTAGTGGCCTACTGATTTTGCTCGATTCCTTTTGTTTTTTTACACGATTTTTCGCTATCTGCAAAGACTAAACAGAGTATTGCGACTCTGTGCTTGTTTGTAAATAGAGAATGAACCAAAGAGAACAATCAATCAAATGGAGAGAGAAGCAGGCACGACGGATTACAAAGGGGGAAAGGGCTGCGTTAACTACCCTTCACTATCTGCAAAGAGAGAGTACTCCTAATAGAAATGAGGGGTGGGGGGCAGCAATCAAAGCAGATCAGTGTGCATAAACACGAAAAAAAAAATTCTTACCACGTACTTGACATTCGACAGCTTATGATATTTGCTATTAAAAAACCATTGAAATTCACTGAAAAAACCATAGGTTATAGACCATATATAGTTAGGAATTAGCATTTACAAAACCTTGAAAATTCACTGAAAAAACCATAGGTTATAGACCATATATAGTTAGGAATTAGCATTTAAAAAACCTTATTTTACTCACACAAAACCATTGAAATTCCATATATAGTTAGTTGCACTAACTATATATTGCGCACCCGCAATCCACTGCTGATGATGTCACATATTACATCATTCATGACATGGTCAGTGACATCACTGATGACATCACTGATGACATCTCAAATGACATCACTGATGACATCACTGATGACAACATCCAGTGACTATGTTTCTGTAAAGTTAAAATATGTCTTACATATTGAAGAATGAGTGGATGTATAAGTGTCTGGACGAAGGATTTAGTAGGTGCATGACTGAATGTATGAGTGAGTGATTAAATGTGTCTCACTGAGTGCATGGGTTAGTGACTAAACTGTCTTAATTTGTGCATCATTATGTCTGTTGTTCTGTAAACTGCTGCATGTGTTGATCAGTAGCTATATGAGTAACTATATGGGTTATTGATTGATTGCCCAAGTATTTGCATGGGAGACTGAGTGTGTGTGTGGCTGGATGGGAGGTGTGTGACTCTGTACAGATCAATGTGTACTTGTATCAATGATTGTATAAGAGAGTAAGTATGTGTTAGTATATGGTTGAAAACGTAAGGTGCTCTATGTTTAACTGTATAGAGTAGAAAATGGAAGTGTGATTGATTCTTTACAGGACTGACTAGGTGTGTGAGTAACTCCATGGATGAGTGGCAGAGTGTGAGTGTCTGTATAGGTGTATGAGTGCATATGATTGTGTTGTAAACATGAGTGATTGTATGTATGAATGATTGTATGGGTGAATGAGTGAATGTGTGTGTAGACGTAGGAATCAGTGAGTACGTATGTAGTAACTAGTATTGGTGTGTCAATGGTTTCAAAAATTATACTCTGTTTTTAACACTGGGTGAAACAGAGGTTATATTAAAATGTGAGGAGATGCATTGTATTGTCACATGAATGATATCATCAGTGATGTGATCATTGATGTCAAGTGAGATGTCATCAGTGATGTCATTTGAGATGTCATCAGTGATGTCATCAGTGATGTCACTGACCATGTCATGAATGATGTAATATGTGACATCATCAGCAGTGGATTGCGGGTGCGCAATATATAGTTAGTGCAACTAACTATATATGGAATTTCAATGGTTTTGTGTGAGTAAAATAAGGTTTTTTAAATGCTAATTCCTAACTATATATGGTCTATAACCTATGGTTTTTTCAGTGAATATATATATATATATTCACTGAAAAAACCATAGGTTATAGACCATATATAGTTAGGAATTAGCATTTACAAAACCTTGAAAATTCACTGAAAAAACCATAGGTTATAGACCATATATAGTTAGGAATTAGCATTTACTAAACCTTATTTTACTCACACAAAACCATTGAAATTCCATATATAGTTAGTTGCACTAACTATATATCGCGCACCCGCAATCCACTGCTGATGATGTCACATATTACATCATTCATGACATGGTCAGTGACATCACTGATGACATCACTGATGACATCTCAAATGACATCACTGATGACATCACTGATAACAACATCCAGTGATTTTTTGTTTCTATAAAGTTTAAATATGTCTTACATATTGAAGAATGAGTGGATGTGTAAGTGTCTGGACGAAGGATTTAGTAGGTGCATGACTGACTGTATGAGTGAGTGATTAAATGTGTCTCACTGACTGCATGGGTTAGTGACTAAACTGTCTTAATTTGTGCATCATTATGTCTGTTGTTCTGTAAACTGCTGCATGTGTTGATCAGTAGCTATATGAGTAACTATATGGGTTATTGATTGATTGCCCAAGTATTTGTATGGGAGACTGAGTGTGTGTGTGGCTAGCTGGGAGGTGTGTGACTCTGTGCAGATCAATCTGTACTTGTATCAATGATTGTATAAGAAGGTAAGTATGTGTTAGTATATGTTTGAAAATGTAAGGTGCTCTATGTTTAACTGTATAGACAAGAAAATGGAAGTGTCATTGATTCTTTACAGGACTGACTAGGTGTGTGAGTAACTCCATGGATGCGTGGCAGACTGTGAGTGTCTGTATAGGTGTATGAGTGCATATGATAGTGTTGTAAAGATGAGTGATTGTATGTATGAATGATTGTATGGGTGAATGAGTGAAGGTGTGTGTAGACGTAGCAATCAGTGAGTGCGTATGTAGTAACTAGTATTGGTGTGTCAATGGTTTCAAAAATTATACTCTCTTTTTAACACTGGTTAAACAGAGGTTATATTAAAATGTGAGGAGATGCATTGTATTGTCACATGAATGATATCATCAGTGATGTGGTCATTGATGTCAAATGAGATGTCATCAGTGATGTCATCAGTGATGTCATTTGAGATGTCATCAGTGATGTCATCAGTGATGTCACTGACCATGTCATGAATGATGTAATATGTGACATCATCAGCAGTGGATTGCGGGTGCGCGATATATAGTTAGTGCAACTAACTATATATGGAATTTCAATGGTTTTGTGTGAGTAAAATAAGGTTTAGTAAATGCTAATTCCTAACTATATATGGTCTATAACCTATGGTTTTTTCAGTGAATTTTCAAGGTTTTGTAAATGCTAATTCCTAACTATATATGGTCTATAACCTATGGTTTTTTCAGTGAATTTCATTGGTTTTTTAACAGCTAATATCTGTAGCTGTAAAATTTATTCTTCTTTAAATCCAAAAATATATTTTATATGTTTATGAATAATTATTTTTTTAAATATTTTTTTTTCTTCGTTCCCGCTTCGCGAATCGGGAACCTTACAGTAAAAAAATGTTCAGAAAAATAAAAAAAAAAGTTCTTTTCAGAACTACCTCCCCGTTATTAAAAAATTGGTACAATATTTGGAACTGTGCCAACCTCTATTTCTCTTAGTTCGCTTCCTAGTTCGCTCGCTGGTACGCGAACTGGAAGCGAACCAAAAACAGTAAGTATAAGGGAAGGAAACACACACTTATGTTAAAAGAAAGACAGCTATAGGGGAGTAAACTAGAGATACTATTACCCATAATCCACTACTGATGATGTCACATATTACATCATTCATGACATGCTCAGTGACATCATCAGCAGAGGATTGCGGGTTTTTTGGCAACATGCCTTATCGACGGTTTAATAACGCTGCCTTTTGCTTTATATAAGTTTTCAAATTGTATGAAATATATACCAATAGGTCTTTATGAACCTTTAGGTAGTGCTTTTGTTCATGAGGTCTGGTCGCTTCCATACACATACAGATGTTTCAAAGATGATCAAGAAGTTTATCTGAATGGAGAGGAATGTACTGAGACGCCAGATCATTCACTAATGTGTAGGCACATACAGTTACACGATTCATGCAACAAACACCGACCAAATATGGCTTGCGTGATGCAAGGCACGCCAGTTCCTGCTATCATCCCCACGTTCAAGTTGTTGGAAAATGGTAGTTATTTGATGCTCAATAATGAAGATTGTTCTGAGTTAATTAAAAGTATTCCTTTTATCGTAACAGTAAGTGAACGGGTTATTTGCTGCAGAAATGTTCTATTTCCTCCCACACATGAACATAGGGAGTTTTCAATCTGGCCACAAATACCAACCTTGGGACACGTTTCAACGGCATGACAAGAATAAGAGCTCTTTTGTCTCAGAGAGAGGTGGCCTTGAGTTCGGCCCGTGAAACTTTCGTACTTCACATAGCGAACACCCGTACACAGGTTTGCCTTTCAATTTCAGCAACATGTTTCCGACTATCTTTAACGCATCCTCCACAAAATCCCTGGCACACTTTTTTAAAGTTGTTACCAGTGGTCTCGTGACTTCATTTGAGAAAATCTTTGGAGTCATCCCTGCTCCCTTTCATTCCATTTTCTCCACTCTGGTTCGTGGATTGCATTTTTACTTGCATTACCAGCGGACGCTCTTGTGCTTTTTTACATTTTTAAATATGGATGTCCCTCCTATGCAACCTCCGACCCTGCAGCTGCTGACACTGTTCCGCAATCGCATGCTAGAATATTATGGCACAATGCCGTTGGCGATATTAAGCACGGCATATGGATTATCTTTTCGGTTCTCCTACTTCACCTGTGTCCAGCCTGTATTTCACTGCCTGACCTGTGATTTCGATTGGGCCATTGATTTGTGTCTCTGCAGACCGGTTTCTCCTGACGTCGACTTTAATCAGCTGATGACTCCTATCATTACTCACGAGTTGATTTGTCCTGGCGAAAGGATTATGGCTGTGGCATTGATGCATGGACTACTTGGTCCCTGGAATTTACTGGCGGCAGCACAGTCTTTCTTGGAACACAGCTTTCTTGAAAACCCACCGAGCTGTCCTCTGATGGTGATAGAGGATCCGGTGCTGGGAGAGCACGTATGTTCTTTTCCGCTTTTAAATTGGATGGCTGAACTGTTTTCGGATGAAGACGGTGACTTCCTGTTGGAGGCTGTTGCAGCTTATTTTGCATACACAGTTATGTCATAGACCTTTTTCATGTTTCATATGCTGAGTACTAGCATTTCATTGACAATTCATTGACTTAATTGTCAAGTTTTTATTATTTACCTTGCCTATTGGCTTAAGACTCGATAAAGTACTTGGCTGTTTTATTTTTCTTTAGCATTGAATTTTCCTAGTTTTTAATGCTTTACCTTGCGGACCGTCCACATATAAACTTGCAATCTGCTCTCATGAGATGGCACTTCTATTATCTTATTCAGTTCGTTTCCGGATCATGAGGAGGTGTCATCTAGGTCCTGGATATCTTTACACCGTGTTAAGTTAGCATGGGCTCATTACCGGTTTAAACGCCATTTTTCCTTTTTTGCAACTTCTGCACACGACATTTAGTTGTTGCTTTAGCTTTCCACCTAGTAGTTCATCGTGGTTTACATGAGAATAATATGTTATTGGTCTACTATCTGCTTTACTTGTTAAACTATATCTGTACAGCGAGTGCTAAAGTTTCAAGAACAACACGGTACAGAATTGTTATGAGGTCTGATCTCCACGACTTCATACTCATAACATAAGTGCAACTTCTGCCAATTCTGGGCATGAGGCGGGTTTTATATTGCTTTGCCGAACACACATACACAACAGTTGATGCGGTTCACATGAAGAGAGAGCTGGTGTATGCTGATGTGATTCCTTCAAATCTAAGACACTAAAGTATGGGCACGCCCTAAACCAACACAAAGAGACCTTCTTAGCAAATAATATAATATGTGTATTAGGGAGGGTGAGATATAAGCAGCCGCGGGCCGTGGAGGGAGTTACGGTGAGGCAGGGAGGCGGGGAGGGGGAGAAGCAGGGTGGAGCCCTCTCTACCTTGCCCCTCCCCCTCCCCGCCTCCCTGCCCCACCGTAACTCCCTCCACGGCCCGCGGCTGCTTATAAGTGTTGCTAACTCTTATTCATTTACAGCATGTTAACATACTGTCACCATTCGCTTTTTATGTACTAGTAACTATGCTGGTAATTTTGCTACTGATAATATGTGTACTTGTATTCTCCACCCTGCTTCTCCCCCTCCCCGCCTCCCTGCCTCACCGTAACTCCCTCCACGGCCCGCGGCTGCTTATAAGTGTTGCTAACTCTTATTCATTTACAGCATGTTAACATACTATCACCATTCACTTTTTATGTACTAGTAACTATGCTGGTAATTTTGCTACTGATAATATGTGTACTTTTATTATCTAAGGTACTACGCCTGAGAAGACGGCATTAGTAAATAAACATTTCAAATACACATGTGTTCTTCTTAACTCCATGTTCTGGTTTCTAAGAAATATATAACGACCGACTGTTCATGAGTTCCACGTATCCTGAGGTACTATAAGTTCATATTCTGGATTGTCTAAACATTGAGAGTTTGTTATATCCAATGTGACACTGTACCTAGCTTGCTAAGGGGTTTTTGATTACTAAGGTGAGTTTTGGGACACCCTAATTCGCCGAGGTTCCAATCCTCTGTCCACAGTTCTGTGTGAGAACAGAAACCCTGCGACAGGGGCACCCCCGACCCTTGCTGGACCTTCATCACACTTGCGATACAACTCCAGCAATGCGCCACCTTTACGGCACAGATACATCACGCATCTGTGCTGTTTTTGCCCCGTGATGCGCCGCATTGTAAATGCAGCACACCATAGGTGACGGAACAGCGGCACAGAATGACTAACACATCCCTGGTGATGCGCCAGTCATCATAAATCTATCCCTATGCTTCTTATCTTGTTAGAGATGAACCGCCATATGTATCATCAAAGTTATTTGCATTTCCTAAATAGCGAACTTTAAGGAATAAATAGCGATTCTTTACCATTCCTAGTTTGCGATGAGCTATTTGCTAATTAGCCGAATGTAGCCCAATGAAGCCCAATGTAGCCCAATGTAGCCCAAAGATGGCCGCCAGACACACAAAAAAACAAATGTAGCCCAAATATCAGCCAGATGTAGCCCAACTATAGCCCAGTGACAGAATGACCAATCAGCTTCGCAAACCTCCGTTACGCGAAGCGGAGCGCTGTTACAGATATATATCTTTTTTTGAACGTTAATTTCTCAAAATCCACTGGAGCACATATATTGAGACCTAGCAAAGGCACATCGGGCTACCAGTCCCTAATATTTTGCCAAGTTTCGTGCAAATCCATTCAGCCGTTCAATTATTATTTTTATTATTTTTTTTTGCCCCGCGGGGCCCTTTTAAAACCTCCACATCAAACCTAGGGGGTCAGCGAGGATCTACTATGCCCCCTTATAGTTATTTCCCCCTTTGTTTTGACCTCCTCTTGTCTCTCGATCCTACCGAGAGACAAGATGGCGGCCGCTACGGACTGTTTGGAATGTTGACAGACGCCGGAGAACCAATCAGCTTCGCTTCACAAAGCTCCGTTGCGCGAAAAGTACGCGTCCTGGGACGCTGCCCGGTCCGCTGTTACAGATATATATCTTTTTTTAAACGTTAATTTCTCAAAATCCACTGGAGCACATATATTGAGACCTACAAAAGGCACATCGGGCTACCAGTCCCTACAATTTTGCCAAGTTTCGTGCAAATCCATTCAGCCGTTCGGGCTAAAAGTGAGGCCAACCGCCCTATGGAAAACTCAATGTTAAAAACACGTTTTGGGACCCCCCTTTTTTCTCGACCCCCCCTGGACGAAACCCCCCCCAATTTTCAGGGGCTGCTCAGAAACAAAATGTGCCATTTTCCTGAAAATTTCAGCCAATTCCGTCCACAAACGCCAAAGTTATTAGACATAGAATTTTCAAAAATCCCATAGAGAAAAAATCCTAACTATATATACCTACTGGCGACCGCCAGTAGGTAATATATATATATATATATATATATATATATATATATTACCTACTGGCGGTCGCCAGTAGGTATATATAGTTAGGATTTTTTCTCTATGGGATTTTTGAAAATTCTATGTCTAATAACTTTGGCGTTTGTGGACGGAATTGGCTGATATTTTCAGGAAAATGGAACATTTTGATTCTGAGCAGCCCCTGGAAATTTGGGGGGGTTTCATCAAGGGGGGGCCGAGAAAAAAGGAGGGTCCCAAAACGCGTTTTTCCCATTCATTTTTCCATGGGGCGGTTGGCCTCACTTTTAGCCCGAACGGCTGAATGGATTTCCACGAAACTTGGCAAAATTGTAGATATTGTTTGCCCGATGTGCCTTTGCTAGGTCTCAAGATATGTGCTCCAGTGGATTTTGAGAAATTAACGTTCAAAAAAATATATATATCTGTAAGCGCGCCCCGGTTAGCGCCCCGGTGCGCGTAACGGAACTTCGTGAAGCGAAGCTGATTCGCTCTCCGGTGTCTGTCAACATTCTAAACAGTCCGGAGCAGCCGCCATCTGGTCTCTCGGTAGGATCGAGTGACAAGAGGAGGCCAAAACAATGGGGGAAATTACAATATGGGGGCATAGTAGATCCTCCCTGACCCCCTAGGTTTGATGTGGAGGCTTTAAAAGGGCCCCGCGGGGCAAAAAAATAAATAAAAAAAATATCATTTTTTTTGCGTGGGAAGCGCCCGGTACGCGCACCGGGAAGCGGTCCGGGGAGCGTACTATGATGAAAAAAGAATGATAGACTTTTCAAATATTGTATGTTTATTGATTGTTCATTTTGTTGGGGGTTTTTTGGCTTTTTTTTATTAAATATAAATTTATTTTTGTGATTCTTTTTCCAAATTTAACAGAACATTTAACAACACATTGTCGGAAATGTCCTCATTTTCAATCAGCGAATCTACTGCATCTACACATTGAACTAATTCATGGTCCCGTGATTCATCCATGAAATCTGAGTCATCATTGTCCTCAATATCTTTTTCTGTGTTGTTCTCCAGAACAATTTTGAAGGAAATATTATGCTCTCCTTCCATTTTCTTGCTGTAATTTGCATAAAAAATAAATATATCAGTAGAGATAGGGCACTGTTGGGTTTAAGTTCAGACAGGTACTTGTGAGTTTATAACAGAGAAGTTATCTATGGGCACTGTTGGTTTCAGGCGTGAAGTAGTAGTATTAAAAAGTGCCTGTGAAGAAGCCTAAGTAAATTCATAATTATACCACAGAAACCTAAATCAATCCATAATTATAATAAACAAGCCTTTCTCAATGTGTAACTCTTACAGAGGGACAGTATATAACTATCTGAAAATGTTTTCCCAAATTAATTTAAAGTGCATGACATAGTTCTCCTTTCAAATTTATAAAATAACATCTTACCTTTTAAAAACAAGTTTAAGTTGTCAGTGAAAATACTCTTGCAATGTACTTCAGGAAGTAGTAGTCAAAATGGCTGTGTTTCTCTCTGTTTCTTTATATATATTGAGGTACATAACCAATCAAATGTCAGGTAAAAAAAAGTAGAAAATGAAAGTAACATTTTAATTGGTTGTCAATTCCAACACTTCAGATGTGTTTTGTGAAGTAATTTACCTCAGGGTATTTAGAGAGGTCTATAGGCTAAATGGCTAAATGCAATTCAAACCAAATTTGTGAAAATGGTAGGGATTGGTATGTAGTATGAGCTAATCTATATTTGGTGAAAGTGTCTCCAGTGGTTTTTCTGTAAATTACTTTCCCACCTTTTTTAAGCGAGCGCTTCCCGGTGCGCGCCCCGGTACGCGAACCGGCAGCGTTACGGGAGTCCCCCATTTTGTGTTTCGGTAGAAATGAGATACAAGATGGAGGGCAAATAATGTTCAGAATGGGTAGAAGGGGGCACGGTAGACGTATCCTGACCCCCTAGGTTTTCTGAGGGTGGCTGAGGAGGCCCATATGTGCGAAAAAAAAACACATTATTTTCAAATTTTCGCACGGTTAGCGTCGGGTGCGCGTACCGGGTAGCGCTCCGGAAAGCGTAAATCGTGAAAATTAGTAAAAAAAAAGTTACATTTAAAATTTGTTTATAGTGATCATAGTTAGGGTAGCTCTGAGAAGAGCTTTTGGGTCTGTGGTAGATTTAGGTACTTATAAGTAGGTACCAATACATAGTCTTAAATTCAGGATGAAAACTCTGTTCCCCTCATCTGAGAAGTGAACTCCATCTCCTCTGTAGATATCTTGCATGTAGTAACACAAGTTATTGTTGTACATGGAGCCCATTCCATGGTCTCTCATGTAAGCTGAAACAGACTTATTTACATGCATCCTCGATTTCTCAATTTGTGGACAAAATTGGTTCGACCACCTCCATTTCTGTCTTTCGCATATATTTGAATATACCAAGGCAGTTTGAGGAAAAAGTGCCATCAATTGGTCAAAGGTGTCCGTTAAAAGCATTTCCAGACCTACCCCAGTCAAAGTGCCCAAGTCATTTCCTCCACAGTGCACAATTAACAGGTCAGGTTTTGGCAAATGGAAAAAGGTTTTCACCAATGGTATCAATTGGTGACATCTTAATCCTCTGTGGCCAATCCAGTTGATTTCCACATTTTGAAAATTGAGGTTCTGTAAATTTCTGTTATCAGCATACCTTTGAGCCCAGTAGATGTAACTATGTCCAACAATCCAGACAGAAAACATGATGAGAGAAGGTTCTGCTGCAGTCAGATGAAGTGTGGTAATGAAATGGCAGTTGAAACAGTAGGAGTATGTAATGAAAAAAATGGTGGAGTTTCTGTGCTAATGAATCAGTAGCAGTGATTGGTGGAAATTATATTGCTGAAAACAGAAAGTTAGGGTGCATGGATGAGTTCTTTGAAAGATGTAATTTGAATGGTCAAGAAAAAATCATTTTATGAAAGATTGCACTGGATACGCAGGTGTACTGAGAGTTCAGAGTTCAATTGAAACATTGTTGTGTGATCTTGCAAACATCAGAGGTCTTTCAGGAGGTGGTTGCTATGAAGAAAGGGCAGAAGGGGGAAGGGTGTTGATTTGAAAAAAGTTAGGGAAGAATTTTGATTGGGTGACATGAGAGATATGTGTGATGAATTACAGCATTTCTGTGCTTTTTTTGGCTGCAGCCTCTGGAGTGCATACCCTTTGCTCTGCTGAAGACAAATTGGTGTGTGTTTGAGACTGTTTTGAAACTCAAAAAGTATTTGCTAAGGTGAGAAAAGATTCATTTAATTTAAATGGAGAATAGTATGCTGTAGTTCAAACACACTAAGGGTCATATTATCAACACAGGTGATAAAATTATCGCTGCTTTTATCGGCAGAAAACTGCCGCAAAAGCGGCTTTAGCAGCAGTTTTCTGCCGTAAAAGCGGCTTTAGCGGCAGTTTTCTGCTGATAAAATCAGCGATAATTTTATCACCTGTGTTGAAAATATGCCCCTATGTTATTTATATTTCTTTGCTGTTTCAATCATTCCTTTTCTGTCACTTTTTCTTTTCTGCTTTCTGTTTTTTCTCTCTGTTATTCTACATGTTTTAACGTTAGTCACTATCATACATCTTGTTTTATTCCTATTTACTTTTGCTCACTGTTTTCTTAACACTTTCCCTCAGGATTGTTCTTTTAGACCGGTTCTATCCCCACCTCTCATTCCACATCCTTTACTATTTTTCTTCTTATTTTGAACATTCACTCACATTCTCTAAGAAACTCTTGTTTATTATTCTTCTACACTCCTTTTTTTCTTTCACTTCCTTATCTATTTTGTTTTTCACAATTATACCCTCTTCCATCTTTTCTTCGGTAAATAGATCTATTAAACAGTATTTCTCTTTTACTCCTTCTAGATGTCTTTCTTTTAACATTACTCTCTGTTTCCTTCCCTTATACTAACTCTTCTTTTTTTTAAAAAAAAATTTGTGTTGCGCTAACGGGGCGCTCCCCGGTGCGCGTACCGGGAAGCGCACCAATGAGAAAAATGAAGTGAAGAGTGCTAAAAATGTTAGTAATTTTTTAAAAATGGGAGGTAGTTCTGAAAAGAACATTTTTTTATGTTTTTGTTGTTTTATATTTTTTTTAAATTTTCTGAACATTTTTGAGGAAATGGATGTGAGATTGATTCTTTGCATGACTGACTAGGTGTGTGAGTAACTCCATGGATGAGTGACAGTCTGTGAGTGTCTGTTTACACTGAGTATATCTAAGTTTTTATTAGAGTCTGAAGAGATTCATCGTATTATCACATGACTAATGTCATCGGTGATGTCATCAGTGATGTCTTTTGAGATGTGATCAGTGATGTCATCAGTGATGTCATCGGTGATGTCATTTGAGATGTCATCAATGATGTCATCAGTGATGTCATTAGTGATATCATCAATGATGTCATTTGAGATGTGATCAGTGATGTCATCAGTGATGTCATTTGAGATGTCATCAGTGATGTCATCAGTGATGTCATTTGAGATGTCATCAGTGATGTCACTGACCATGTCATGAATGATGTAATATGTGACATGATCAGCAGTGGATTGCGGGTGCGCGATATATAGTTAGTACAACTAACTATATATGGAATTTCAATGGTTTTGTGTGAGTAAAAAAAAGGTTTTTTAAATGCTAATTCCTAACTATATATGGTCTATAACCTATGGTTTTTTCTGTGAATTTCAATGGTTTTTTAATAGCAAATATCAAAAGCTTTAAAATGTATTCTTCTTTAAATCAAAAAATATATTTTATATGTTTATTAATAAAAAAAATGTTATTATTATGTTTTGGTTCGCTCCCGGTCCGCGAACCGGGTAGCTTCCCGTTAGCTCAATTTGGTGCCGCGACTCGGTACGCGAACCGGTAAACGTTCCGTTTGCGGAACTGCCACGTTAGAATTCAACATCGTGACGCGTTGCGGAAGCGCGACGTATCGCGTTGTTTCGTAATGCGTCTTATGATGCGCCGCGTTAGCGCACCCGGAAGTGCTCCGGTACGCGAACCGAGGCGCGAAGCGCAGCTCCCCGGAAGCGACCAGGGGCGCGGCCCGCAGCGCGTAACGTAAGCGTAACAGGTCATGTGACTTGTTAATAAAACTTTTCATTGGTTCATTTCACTTTTGGTTTCCTAATGATGTAAGGCTAGGTCATGTGACCTAAAAATAACACTTTTCATTGGTTTAGAACAATTTTTTTTCCAAAATGATGAAAGCCCCCACCTTTTTTCTCACTCTGACGTTCAACTTTGTGGAAGGAAGACCTATTTAATTAGTAGAAAATGTCTTCAGTAGTAGCTGCAGCTGGTGCACCCCCACCACCACCACCACCACCAAGGAAGAGAGGACCACCTCCACAGTTCCTTCCCAACACACAGGAGGAAGAGGATGAAGAAGAGGAAGAGGAAGTACAGCCAAGACAGTTTTTACGTGAGGAGCCCCGGATATCTCACCACAAAAATAGATTTATTTGGCAGTTTTTTTCTTTTCCTCAAGGACAAAAAAAAGTGAATGCTCGCTATGTGACATGCCTCATATGCAAAGAAGATTTATCTAGAGGCACAGATAAAAAGTATAGTTTCAGCAACTATACTATGCATCGTCATATGCAGAGGTGGCATCCACTGAATTACAGCATGGCAGAGATGCGTGACCTCCAAGACAACCCACCAACTCCTGGGCTAGTACATCGGCACAGGTAACTCTGTCGGGGCCAGAGGCACGGGAAACAGTGCCAAACATTCAAGAACATTTTTTGCACATGAAGATAGTGTGTCTTTATTGTGGTAACTTACTCTCATGTGCAAATATGAGTATCAATTTGATAAACAGAGCATATGAAAACCACAAGTGCTCAAAACACCCCAAAAAATAAAAAATAAATTGCTCCTGTTGAGCCCTTTTTAATGTCTGTTTTTCATTTTTCCCCCCCAAAAAAACAAAAAAACAAAAAAACCATAAAATTGTTCAAAAAATACAAAAAAAAAGTAAAAATGTTCAGAAAAATAAAAAAAATATATAAAACAACAAAAACATTAAAAAAAAAGTTATTTTCAGAACTACCTCCCCTTTATAAAAAAATTGCTAGAATGTTTAGCACTCTGGCAACCTCTATTTCTTTTGGTTCGCTTCCCGGTTCGCTTCCCGGTACTCGAACCGGGAGCGAACCAAAAATTAAAAAAAAAAAAAAGAAGAGTAAGTATAAGGGAAGTAAACAGAGAGTAATGTTAAAAGAAAGACAGCTATAGGGACTAAGATACTGTTTAATAGATCTATTTACCGAAGAAAAGATGGAAGAGGGTATAATTGTGAAAAACAAAATAGATAAGGAAGTGAAAGAAAAAAGGAGAGTAGAAGAATAACAAAGAAGAGTTTCTTAGAGAATGTGAGTGAATGTTCAAAATAAGATTAAAACATGTGGAATAACAGAGAGAAAAAACAGAAAGCAGAAAAGAAGAAGTAACAGAAAAGGAATAATTGAAACAGCAAAGAAATGTAAATAACATAGGGGCATATTATCAACATAGGCAATAAAAGTTTCGCAGCTTTTATTGGCAGAAATGTGTCGCTAAAGCCGCTTTTGCGGCAGAACACTGCCGCTAAAGCCGCTTTTGCAGCAGTTTTCTGCCGATAAAAGCAGCAATAATTTTATTGGCTTTGTTCATAATATGCCCCTTAGTGTGCTTCAACTACACAGAGAAAGCATAATGAACATGTAGTGAAAGAGTGATCAGTCAGAGACACTAAGAGTAATAGAGACGGAGTGAGTGAACAAGAGTGAGGAACTATGAGAAGAGAGGGACTGAGAAAAGGAGTGGAAGGAGTAGAGTAAGTAAGTAATAGAGAAAGGAATGAGGGAAGTAGCAAAGGCAGGAAAGTGAGGGTTAAAGAAATGAAGCAGTGGAACTAATAGTAGTTAAATGTGATAGAAAAGTAACGAAAAGAGTACAAAACATTTACCTTATAATTGTCGTTAACTTAGTCACTTGTTATTTTTATACTTTCAATCTGTGAAAGAGAGAACAAACATTTGAAAAATATTAAAACATGTATTTAAAAATTAGAAAAGACAAGGGAAAAGATTGAAGGACAAACAGTTTTTCAACAACTTTGACACTTACAGAAGCCTCTGCTTCTCCAGGCCCCCTACACAGTCCTAAAGATATACATTTTAAACTAACAGTATCTTGATGCAGATGAAGTGAGGCCTATCTTGGAACATGGTGCATCTTTTGCACTGCTGTTGTCTCACAAAAGTGACGCAATGGCAGCGCAAAAGAGATGCACAATCATCATAAAACTGTTCCTAACATTTTAAATGATTATTTCAGGATGGCAATAAGGTGTGTCCTATCCAGACGTTTGTTTCAGGTGAGGCCTACTCAGGGTTGCAGATGAAATTGAGGCTTGTTGAAGAGTACAGAGGAGATAATACATGTGCAGGCCTACCAATAAAGTTCAGACCTCCTCTGTTTCCCTGGACAAGCCTAAACTTCATCTGCACAATGTGATTCGTAATGTTAGGAAACACAGGTAATGTTTTTGAAAAACGTGCAATTTCTTTTGCTCATTTCACAATCACATCATTTTTGTTTCCTTTGGTTAGGTATCTCATTGTGCAGATGTAGTCCAGCATATGAAAGAGTACGCACTGCATGCAACAACTTTGACACTTACTGAAGCCTCAGCTTCTGCATGCCCCCTACACAGTCCTAATTATATACATTTTAAAGTGACGGTATCTTGCTAGAAATGAACTGAGGCCTATCTTGCAACATGGTGCATCTTTTACACAAAAGTGACGGAACAGCGGCGCAAAAGAGGCACACAGCCTTCATAAAACTGCCCTTAACATTTTAAATGATTGTTTCTAGATGCTGATAAGGTGTAGCCTATCCACAGATTTCTTTCAGGTGAGTCCTACTCAGTTTTGCAGATGAAATTTAGCTTCTTGAAAAGTACAGAGGAGATAATACATGTGCAGACCTACCAACGAAGTGAGGCATGTCCACTGCACTCTTGAACAAAGGCCAGACCTCCTCTATCTCTCTGGACAGGCCTAAACCTCATCTGCCCAATGTGATTCGTAATGTTAGGAAACACAGGTAATGTAATTGAAAAATGTGGAGTTTCTTTTCCTCATTTCACAATCACATCACCTGTGTTTCCTTTGCTTAGGTATCTCATTGTGGAAATGTAGTCTATCATATGAAATACTACGTAGAATGTGAGCACTGTATGCAACAACTTTGACACTTACAGAAGCCTCAGCTTCTTCATGTCTACTACACATTTCTAAATGTATATCATAAATACAAAAAGTACAGAATTAATTATACATGTTAAATGGTTTATTTTTGCTGTTCTCAGAATTTATCAAATTTCACTAAAAACAGTGACTTGAAGGTATTCATCATATAACAGCGGGGAAAAAAAAACACAATCAAAATGATTGTGTTTAAAAAACCCATACAACATGACAAATCAGAAATCAGAACTCCTGAAAAGTAACTTACTTTCCATGACGTCGAATGATGTCCTATGAACAGCTTACACTCTGTTGTGCTGCTATTATTTTCAGCCCGCCACTTTCTGAAAGAAAACCTCCATCGTTTTGAAAAATATGTTACATACAATAAATGACTTCTCGCTCTCTACCACACGTTTCCACAAGGCCAAATCGTGTAAGAGCCATTTATAACTCTTGGAATTCTTCTAAGCAAATCCCATCATTTGGTATTTCCGCAACTTTGAGAAAGAAAACGTTCAAGATCACTTTCACAATCCTGGACTAGTAATATCTTACCCTTCTTGCTCACTCATGTTCCACATTTCCTATGACACTGATACTGCTTACTATGAAGCAGACTTACACTACCTCTATGACTACTACAATTATTTAATTCTCTACATCACTTTTAATCACAAAGCAATTTAAAACAGTAGATAAAATGATATCAACCCCTAGAATCATTATAGACCAGTTACCTACCCTAAATTCTCTTTTCTGAAAACAGAAAGTAAGAATATTTTAAGTAAAAAGGCAACAATGTATCGTAGTCAAATAGGAATCATTTACGAAACAGCATCTTTTTTTACATTTTCAATAAGCTGTGTAATAAGCGGATCTTGTCAAAGGACCATCATGTCATATAATAGCTGCAGTTAAAAATGTTCTTCCTAAAATAAACGACTGTGTAGCCACAACATTTGTAATTAAAGTTGAAGACTTACTTTCATCAGGTTTATATAGTTGGAATTTTAAAATGACATTATAACCAAAAGTTTGGTCAAATAATCTAGACAGCATTGCAGACTTACATTACCTCTACTCCATGTTTTTATTGGCTGCTTGAATTAGCTTATAAAAAGAAACAGTTTTTCTGAACTCATTCAAAGTGCAGCTATTTTTCCATGACGTCAAGTGTTATGGTAAGAACACCGTTTGCTTTGGGAAATACTCTGTTGTCCTTTAACTAATCCATGCCCACCACTTTCTGTAAGAAAACCTTCTTTTTTTCCAGGAACTATTTAAAACTCAAAAATAACTTTTGACTCTGTACTACACTTATCCTCAAGGCCAAATTGTGTAGGAGCCATTAGAACCTCTTGAAATTCCTCAGAGCAAATCCTGAGATTCCTTCCCTAAAATGTTGGTTTTAAAAACACCAGGTAAGAATTTTTAAGGTCAAAAGGCAATTTTTAAAAAAAAGTTAAAACAGAATCATTGCAGAATGACCAGCCATTTCTAGACTTTAAATAAGCTGTGTAATGTCCTGATGTTATTGAAGGACCGTCATGATATATAATTGCTGCAGTTACAAAGGTCCTTCCTGATATTGACAACTGTGAAGCCACAACATTTTTAATCAAAGTTGTCAATTTTGTTCCATCAGGCCTACATCGTTGGAACATTAAAATAACATACTGGCCATATGTTCGTATAAATAATGTTGACAACATTTCAGACTTACATTGGCTACACTCCATGTTGTGATCAGCTGCTTTTACTAGCTTATTAAAGGACACTGATTTACTATCTGGCAAAGTTAAATATATACATTTTTCTGAGTCTACACTAGTAGTACTTGATACCCTACAGTTCTCGCAGTCATGCTGCCATTGATAAGAAAGCCCAAACAGGTGATCTACATCTACACCTTCATCATGCAATACATCAAGCATATACATTAAAAACTCCTGACAATCTTGCTGAATATTTTGAGAGAATTGTGTTTGACCTGAACATCTGTCTAACGGATTTCGAATTTCAGACACACTTTCTATTTTTGTTCTATCAGTGCTACATTTCTCTAACACAGAATTCAACAAACTGCAAAATCGCTGATCCGAATTGACCACAATCTCTTGTTTTAAAGTTTCTAGAGAAAACAAAACATTAACCACTACATTAGCATAGCAGTTGACACCAGAACTGTTTTCAAATTGAAAACCAACAACATCTTCAACAAAATCCTTTTCCTTTCTGCATATAATTTCTGGTTCATCGACTTTTCGTCTTTTTGCTACAACCTCCCTACTATTGGTCACATTTCTTCATTTCCGGCCTACCACACGTTTCTCAAACAAAGGATATTGAGGCAAATGTGGCGCATACTCTCTTCTTAACCTATTGTATTCCTTAAAACAGTCTAGATCCGCACAAATGTTTGTGACATCACACTCAATCAAGTACAATCCCGATAAAGTTCTGACTCGTGACAATGCCACATATGCCATACCCTCCTTGAACACAGAACTGCCAATATTCACCAATGCACTGTCTACACTTAAACCTTGCGATTTATGGATTGTCACCGCATATGCCAAGCAAACAGGAAACTGCTTACGGCGAACATATAAGTCTTTCACAAGCAAAAACCTAGCAGAGCAACGACCAATTAGCTGTACTTCGTCAATGCCATCAAATTTAATTTTTAAAAATTCAATTTCATCCCTATTTCTGTATTTCACAAAATCAACAACATTACCCATTGATCCATTTACCAGACCTCTTTCAACATGTAAATTCCTTCTTAAAATTATACGGCAATTTAAGCACACATTCAGAGTCTTTTCAAAACCCGCAGTTTTAGATATACTCTTCTCTAATGAATCCAATTTTCATTTCAAATTCTCAGACAAAATAATTGTTGATCCCATATGCTCTACTCTGTCAATAGCTTCCAGTTTCACAATATCTTGGTTTTCTAAGTACAACATTTTGTTGTTGAAGATGGCACATTCTGCAAGAGTTGGCATCAAACATATTCCAGATTTCTTCTCAGTAATTTTCTGAAAAATATTCTCAGGCACAACGTCTTGTTCTGGATACAAATTTGACAGTAATCGTGCATGTAAAGCTTCTTTCCCATGCTTGGTCACTTTTCCGATTCTAACATCTTGTAGAATATTCTTGTAATCTTCATCCTTTGCCTGACGCATATTTTCATGCAGTTCAGCATAATTGAAGTTTAACCATATATTGACGTTGCCAATGCTCCCTAGGCACTTCCTGGTATCTTCATGCGTGAGCATTTTGAACACAGGTTGTCCTTTCACTGGTGTCAGCTGCAGAAGATAACCGAAAACAATGATGTGTTTGCCACCAAATAACACATCATACTCTGTTTTGAGAACTTCTTGCATTCTCAAATGCACAAAGGCAAGCATGACATTGGAAACCATCCTTACTTCGTCAATGATAAGAAGTTTCATTTTCTTCAAGACTCTTGAAACTTCACAACAAGCATCTCCAGATAACTTGTGGTATTGTAATTTGTTATCATGCTCCACTGGCAGCATCAGTAGACGATGCAAAGTAATACCTTTAATGTTATGTGCTGCCAGTCCAGTTGGAGCGGTGACAACACAAGACAGTGATGACTCAGTCCTTTTCTGCATATAACATGAAATTGCTTTAATGAGGAAACTTTTACCAGTTCCCGCTTCTCCACTCACGTACAGTCGGACAGGTTTCAATGACGTACATGAGCACTCTTTCTTCTCATGACTTAATCCATGATCAATTTGGTTGGTAACTTCGTCATATATTTTCCTCTGCTCAACGTTGAGTTTTCTTTCCAAGTCTTCTAAGTTAACCGCATCCTCCTGAGCATGTGCCATGGCTCTTTCCACTTCAATCATGGCAGTGGCAGCTTCATTTTCGATAACTGGTCCTCCTAGTGGATCCTGACTCAATGAAACAGAACTCTGACTGTCCTGAGAACTGTCTCTAGCAATCTCGGCTGCAATCGTTGCTTCCTGCTCGATTTCCGCATTCAACATTTCTACATATTTGAGAAAAACAGGACATTCTATGGTCTCCTTGGCGGCATTGAAAGAGTCTTCGTAACAGAGGAAATCTCCAAGCAGTTCCTCTTCTGCACGCCAAGGCTTGAAAAGTTGCAAAAGTGCTAAATAGAAAAACTCTTTTTTTTCAGGAGATTCGCCACTCAATTTTCGATGGTTTACCAAGTGGCATTTTCTTTGCTTGACGAGACATCCCTCACTTCCAATTACAGAATACACTCCTTTATCAATATCTTATTTGATGTTCCTCTTGAATATGTAATTTTGTAGAATCTCATACAGACAAACATTCTCGAGGTGTCTGCTTCTATTTGGATAATATGTATCCAACATGTTGGTCTTCAAAATGTCGGTACTGTTTGGCTCCTTTTCCGCCAAATACTCAATTTCCCGCACAGGTTTGAGAACTCGATTACGCGTTGCAGCAAGACCAAGACTCGCCCAAACGATACTCCTGGATTTGGCTTAGAGACTTGCTGAAGACAACCGGTCAGAACATTCGTAAGCTCCGATTTCTCGATGTGACAACATCTTCAGACTGAAACTGTACAACTTCTTACTGAGGCTCTTTTCATGGGAAATGTCCTCCCACATATCCTTCAATTCTGTCTTTTCTTTTTTGGTTATGTAAGATGTCACATACCGAGCCACAGCCATACAGTTATCAGCCACGAACTGTATATCCATGTTAGCATTCCACATGGACAAAATCACTGGGTTGTAGTCGTTGATATACTTGGACTCTTCGTTCCTTTTCAAATTGTATGTGTTTTTAGGTGATTTCTTCATCACATTATGTCGCAGCGAAGACATCAAACTGTTCACTCTTCCTTTAGAAATCACCGGTCGTGGAAAGGCAAAACGACATTTGGTGTAGAACGTGTCCTTGTTTCTGAATTTACGACGACAGTACTTTCCGCAACGATGGCTTTGGAAGCGTAGAACTTGTTCTCTTAGGCTTTTGTCCTCCTTTGCGTTTGGAACAGCACATGTAGAATACTGTTCTATGAAACTCATCACTAAGTCTTCTGGATCTGTTCCAAATTTAGGTGCATCCTTGATCCACAGCAGCATATGTATATGAGGAGCACCTCTTGCTTGGTACTCCTTTCTCCAGAAGAAATCCAACACCTCTCCAAGAGGTGGATTTCTCTTGTTCATGATGAAAGACATCATAGCTTCAAATCTATGATTGAAGTACCTGCATACATTCACTGGATCCAAAGAGCACAGTTCTCCGGGTGTCTTGAATTCGATATTTTCAATGTTTCCATTTGCCTCTCGTAGAAATTCAAGTAAGTCTTCCCAGCCATACTCGGCACAGCTGAGAGTGAGGAACCATGTGGGAGTTCCTAAGTTCCTCAGCATACATTTTAAATCACCATGACGACGGTACCAGTACTCATTAGTACCACACTGACACGCCATGAGATTAATTAGGTGAGAATCCAAAATACTGTCTTGCACATTGACTTTATCCATAAAGTCACTTGCCGAGATGTTTTGCATCTGTATACAACTTTTCAAGATGTGGTTCACTGCATATGACAGTCCAGACAGATCGCTTTCAAACAGGAGATGAAACAAATAGGGAATGCATTGTCGAAACCTAGGATCTTCTGCATACAATCGTAAAGTCCGGTATTCAGAAGCAGAATTTGATGAGTTCGCTCATCATATCTTCCTCCTTGACCTGTTGGAAATAGCTGTGGGAAACACCGACCTTCCAAACTTTCCTCCCAAACACTAATGGGACTCCCTTTGGCTTGTTTCATTTGAAACAACTCAATAGCATTCCCCATGACTTCCTTGGAATGCAAAGGATGAACACTATAATGTTCATATATTTCTTCACTTTTAGAGGGTTCTACTTTCTCAATTTGACCAGCACACAAATCGCTATCCTCTTCTTCACTTACTTCCTCTTCTGCAACATATACATTCTTATAGTACTTATTGTTTTTTTTCAAATACAATGTTGCCTTTTTGACTTTCCTAACATCCACTAAATCTTGCCATATTTTCTTACTCTTTGTCGGAACCCCATTAACTAAGATAACCAGAGGTTCCTCTTCCACTTTTTCTACTCCAATTGTATTAATGTTTTTCTTCAAATCTAGAGGCAAATAAACAACTCTTCCCTTTAATCCTCTCTGTAAATCTGATGGAGGCAATTTCCCTGTCTTTGGCTCCATTCTTACAATAGCCTGAAAGGGATGGATACTTTGAATCAAAATAGATTCATAAGTATTTAAATCCTTCAATTCAGAAGGAATCTCAACCAATTCCAGATTATTATGAACCGCTCTAGCAGGCATCCGGTTTTGATTTAATTTGTTACAACAATAAGTACACACACGTTGATCCAATCTCAAATCAAAACAATTTTCTACCATCAAGTATGTTGCGAAATCCTTCCATTCACTATTATTTTCCCTTTCACTTTTTGCATATAAATCTACTAACTTAGTCTGATTCTTATAATAAGTGCGTCGACAACACACACAAGTGAAATTAGGCCTCTCACTTGATTTCACCTGAAATGTGGCAATTTCCTTCTGAAAATTATCTGTACTGGAAACCTGTACACTATCTTCCACATTACCCTCTTCTTCTGGGTCAATTTCAACATTCTCCTCTTTACTTCCAAAGTAACAAAACTCAATTTCTTCACAAATATTCTTCACATCTATTTCAGAACCATGCAAAAGAGCAGTGCATACTTGTTTAAGCATAACTGCTGGACTCTTAGCATAATACAACATTCTAACTAATTTCCTCACTTTATTATGATGCACTGCTAGCATCCTGAAAAGATGAAAAACACTCTGGCATACTCTCCTGGAAAGACAAGCCAGTGAATGACCATGCAAACCTGTAACTTCTCTCACTCTGCAAGGATCTAATTCTTGCAACAACTTCATTTTCTGCTTCAAACTTTTCTTATTAAATGTCCGTACAAAATCACAAAGCAAATTGATGGAATCCTGTCGCACACTGCAAATACTACTACACTTCCAGGTGTACACAGGTCCCTTAGGACGTCTTCCTAAAACCTCATTACCTAACACCTTTTCTGCCTCTGTTGTCACAAGTTTTTCTTTTTCAACTGGACAACCATCTTTCACCTCATAAGCTCGACCACTGGTGTCAACTGCATGCACCAAATCATTATCCTGGAAATAACTCTCCTCATTAAAAAATGCCTCACAACTTGAACTATGCATCCATTCTCCTGAAAAAACTTCACAAAAATTACTACGATTAACTGTTCTCTTCCATCTACTATTTGTTTTGAAATCATAAATTGCCTTGTTTAGCTTCCTAATTCTGTTGATTATCAAAATAAATAACTTTCGCTTAATTTCAAGTGCCTGATCAATAACTTTCTCAATTTTTTTTTTCTCTTATAAAAAAACACTTTCTGCTGACCTTTCTTAATATTTTTTAACAAATTGCCAATTATCCTGTTGCGGAACATTCGTCTACGAATGTCCCTAAACTGATTTTTCCTTCTACTACCATGCCAGAGTTATCTCCTGCTCTAGCAGTAACATTTTTGATTGGCCTTCCCTTTCCGTTTAAATTGCTTCTCTTTTTCTGGACTAAAACATTTTCTGTAGTACTACTTTTTTTTCTACAAATGTTTATTGTAGAGGTCTGCTGCAATAATTTTTTAAGCTGCTGTCTTTGATGTTTGGTAGCCTTTCGCCTTCTGTCCTTCGAAGGCATTCTTTAATTTTGAAATGATCTGCAGTTGAATCTGTGGTAAAATATAATAAAAAATGTTATTAACCACTATTAGCAAACAGTAAATCAATAACAGTCATCAAAAATTTAACACACTACTTGTTATTTTTACATAGAATAATTTTTAGTGCATTGGCAAATTTAGAAATCACAAATAGTAGCAAAGAAATGGAATGCTTCTACATTTTACCTGTGCTGTTTTATATGTGAATCTGATCTAATTTTATGAGCATATTTTACTATTTCATTAAAGACACTACACATAACCTGTTTTGAAGTTGTGTTTAATTTTAAATGAAACGGTTTACATTTTTACTTTTCATTTCAAGTAAATTTTAAAAATACATGTTTATAGTTCCATAGGCTCAAGCAGGTCAGCTTCCCACCCTATGTCATACAATTCTGACAAATCGGCATCCTCATCATGTTCTTCATCATCCTCAGGATTTAAATCATCCAAGGGATCTACTTCCACTGACGTTTCAATTACAAGTTCAATGATAAGGTCGAGATCAACTGATTGCTCATTATCACTCATGGTTGATGTTGTCGTTATCTTTAAAGAAAGAGAACAACAATGAGATGTTGCAGAGTAAGAGACAAATCTCAGAGATTATAATAGTAAAATTGTTTAACAAGAGTAACATTTTACAGCTATTATTTAGCCATGTCCAGCGATGCTGAGGAGGTGAGGCCTATGTCCAAGTTTTCAGTGAACAGGACTCATCTCTTCTTAACCTTGGATAAGCCTCACCGACTCTGTATCCCCTGCTCATACTTAAATGTAAAGGGGCAGATTTATGTTAACTGGCGCATCCCCACGGATGCACCAGTTAATGTGCACCGCTGCTCTGCCACCCATGGTGTGCCGCATTTACAATGTGGAGCACCATTGAGCAAAAACAGCACAGATGCGTCACGCATCTGTGCTGCAAAAGCAGCACATTGCAGGAATCACGTCGTAAGCGCGACATGTCTACTGCAATGCACAGGAGGAAGCCTCACATTGCATGGTGCATCACTCCTTATGCCTGTTTCAAACAGGCGTAAGGATTTGGTTCAGCAATGCTATAAAGCTGACTCAGTGAAATCTTCTAAATTTCACTGTGTTAGTTTTACAGGGCTTTCATGCAAATAAATGCATACCCTGCAACAAAACACTTATATGAAAACTGACGCAGGTTTCATGTGGCACAGGACTTTACAGCATGACACATCTGCCTAGATGCATCAAGTTGTAAATATGTCACAACATAGCAAATCTTTTGCACCGCCGCTGCGTCACAAAAGTGACGCACAGCGGCGCAAAAGAGGCACACACCTATCATAAATCTGTTCCTAACATTTTAAATGATTTATTCAGGATGACGATAAGGTGTGGCCTATCCAGAGGTTTGTTTGATGTGAGGCCTACTCAGGGTTGCAGATGAAATGTAGGCTTTTTTAAAAAATACAGAGGAGATAATACATATCCAGGCCTACCAATGAAGTGAGTCATGTCCACTTCACTCTTGAACAAAGGCCAGACCTCTTCTGTGTCCGTGAACAGGCCTAAAGCTCATCTGCACAATGTCATTCGTAAAGTTAGAAAACACAGGTGATGTAATTGAAAAATGTGGAGTTTCTTTTCCTCATTTCACAATCACATCACCTGTGTTTCATTTGCTTAGGTATCTCATAGTGCAGATGGAGTCTAGCATATCAAAGAGTACACAGAAGTTCAGCAGTGTATACAACAATTTTGACATTTACAGAAGATTCAGCTTCTTATCTTGTTGGAGATGAAGTGGGGCCTGTCTTGCAACATGGTGCATCTTTTGCATCACTGCTGCATCGGTTTCATGTGGTACAGGACTTTACAGCATGACACATCTGCCTAGATGCATCAAGTTGTAAATATGTCGCCACATAGCAAATCATTTGCACAGCCGCTGCGTCACAAAAGTGACGCACAGTGACGCAAAAGAGGCATACACCTATCATAAATCTGTCCCTAACATTTTAAATGATTGATTCAGGATGACGATAAGGTGTGGCCTATCCAGAGGTTTGTTTAAGGTGAGGCCTACTCAGGGTTGCAGATGAAATTTACGCTTGTTGAAGAGTACAGAGGAGATAATACATGTGAATGCCTACCAATGAAGTAAGTCATGTCCACTTCACTCTTGAACAAAGGCCAGACCTCTTTTGTGTCCGTGGACAGGCCTAAACCTCATCTGCACAATGTCATTCGTAAACTTAGGAAACACAGGTGATGTAATTGAAAAATGAGGAGTTTCTTTTCCTCATTTCACAATCACATCACCTGTGTTTCCTTTGCTTAGGTATCTCATAGTGCAGATGGAGTCTAGCATATCAAAGAGTACACAGAAGTTCAGCAGTGTATACAACAATTTTGACATTTACAGAAGATTTAGCTTCTTATCTTGTTGGAGATGAAGTGAGGCCTGTCTTGCAACATGGTGCATCTTTTGCATCACTGCTGCATCGGTTTCATGTGGCACGGGACTTTACAGCATGACACATCTGCCTAGATGCATCAAGTTGTAAATATGTCGCCACATAGCAAATCTTTTGCACTGCCGCTGCGTCACAAAAGTGAAGCACAGTGACGCAAAAGAGGCATACACCTATCATAAATCTGTCCCTAACATTTTAAATGATTGATTCAGGATGACGATAAGGTGTGGCCTATCCAGAGGTTTGTTTAAGGTGAGGCCTACTCAGGGTTGCAGATGAAATTTACGCTTGTTGAAGAGTACAGAGGAGATAATACATGTGAAGGCCTACCAATGAAGTAAGTCATGTCCACTTCACTCTTGAACAAAGGCCAGACCTCTTCTGTGTCCGTGGACAGGCCTAAACCTCATCTGCACAATGTCATTCGTAAACTTAGGAAACACAGGTGATGTAATTGAAAAATGTGGAGTTTCTTTTCCTCATTTCACAATCACATCACCTGTGTTTCCTTTGCTTAGGTATCTCATAGTGCAGATGGAGTCTAGCATATCAAAGACTACGCAGAAGGTGAGAACTGTATGGAACATGGCTATGTAAGTCAAATAATCAAAATCTAAATTTGCCAAGCACACATGGGGGTGTATTTACAAGGACCTTCCACCACAGGGAAATGTCTTTAATTAAAATGGGAAAAATAACATCAAAGAGACTCAAATGCCTTATAAATATGCCCCAAGCAACCTATGAAACTCTAGCACTACATATCAAGAAACCTAATTGATTTCAAAAATCGTTTTTAAACACATCATCTAAATCAATTATATACCTACATTCAAGGGGAAATGACTTAAAATGGCCTAAGACACATATAAGAGTTTTGTTAAGGCCCTTACACCATTTTTGGGTCGCTTTTAACATGGCTATGCTAGTCAAAGAATTAAAATCTAAATTTGCCAAGCACAGATGGGGGCATATTTACAAGGAACTTGCACCACGGGGAAAGGTCTTAAATTAAAATGGGAAAAATAACATCAGAGAGACTCAAATGCCTTATAAATATGCCCCAAGCAACCTATGAAACTCTAGCACTACATATCCAGAAACCTAATTGATGTCAAAAAACATTTTAAAACACATCATCTAAATCAATTATATACCTACATTCATCGGGAAGTTACTTAAAATGCCCTAAGACACATGAAAACGTTTTTTTAAGCCCTTGCTCCATTTTTGGATCACTTTTAACATGGCTATGTAAGTCAAATAATCAAGATCTAAATTTGCCAAGCACAGATGGGGGCGTATTTACAAGGACCTTGCACCACAGGGAAAGGTCTTAAATTAAAATGGGAAAAATAACATCAGAGAGACTCAAAGGCCTTATAAATATGCCCCAAGCAACCTATGAAGCTCTAGCAGTACACATCAAGAAACCTAATTGTTTTCAAAAATCGTTTTTAAACACATCATCTAAATCAATTATATACCTACATTCAAGGGGAAATGACTTAAAATGGCCTAAGACACATGAAAGCGTTTTTTTTAAGGCCCTTTCAACATTTTTGGGTCACTTTTAACATGGCTATGTTAGTCAAAGAATTAAAATCTAAATTTGCCAAGCACAGATGGGGGCATATTTACAAGGACCTTGCACCACGGGGAAAAGTCTTAAATTAAAATGGGAAAAATTGCATCTAAGGAACTCAAAAGCCTTGAAAATATGCCCCAAGCAACCTATGAAACTCTAGCAGTACATATCAAGAAACCTAATTGATTTCAAAAAACGTTTTTAAACACATCTTGTAAAGCAATTATATTCATACATTCATGGGGAAGTGAGTTAAAATACCCTAAGACACGTGAAAGCATTTTTGTAAGACCCTTGCACAATTTTTGCGTCACTTTTAACATGGCTATGTAACACAAAGAAACAAAATCTATTTGTAAAACACTTGACACAAAGCAACATTTTAAATACACAACTTTCTTCATAATTTTCTCCCTAAACCATACTATTCTCTATCTAATTTAAATGAATCTTTTCTCACCTTAGCAAATACTTTATGAGTTTCAAAACAGTCTCAGAAACACACCAATTTGTCTTTAGCAGAGCAAAAGGTATGCACTCCAGAGTCTGCAGCCATAAAAAGCACAGAAAAGCTGTGATTCATCACACATATCTCTCATGTCACCCAATCAAAACTCTTCCCTCACTTTTTTCAAATCAACACCCTTCCCCCCTCTGCCCTTTCTGCCTTTTTTGCATAGCAACCACCTCCTGAAAGACCTCTGATGTTTGCAAGTTCACACAACAATGTTTCAATTGAACTCTGAACTCTCAGTACCCCTGCATATCCAGTGCAATCTTTCATAAAATGATTTTTTTTGACCATTCAAATTACATCTTTCAAAGAACTCATCCATGCACCCTAACTTTCTGTTTTCAACAATCAAAATCCACCAATCACTGCTACTGCTTCATTAACACAGAAACTCCACAGTTTTTTTCATTTTAAACTCTTATTTTTTCAAGTGCCATTTCATTGCCACACTTCATCTGACTGCAGCAGAACCTCCTCTCACCATGTTTTCTGTCTGGATTGTTGGACATAGTTACATCTACTGGGCTCATAGGTATGCTGATAACAGAAATTTACCTAACCTCAATTTACAAACTTTGGAAATCAAGTGAATTGCCCACAGAGGATTAAAATGTCACCAATTGATACCATTGGTGAAAACCTTTTTGCATTTTCCAAAACCTCACCTGTTAATTGTGCACTGTGGAGGTAATGACTTGGGCACTTTGACTGGGGTAGGTCTGGAAATGCTTTTAAAGGACACCTTTGAGCAATTGATGGCACTTTTTCCTCAAACTGCCTTGGTATATTCAAATATATGCCAAAGACAGAAATGGAGGTGGTCGAACCAATTTTGTCCACAAATTAAGAAATCGAGGAAGCATGTAAATAAGTCTGTTTCAGCTTACATGAGAGACCATGGAATGGGCTCCATGTACAACAATAACTTGCGTTACTACATGCAAGATATCTACAGAGGAGATGGAGTTCACTTCTCAAATGAGTGGAACAGAATTTTCATCCTCAATTTAAGACTGTGCATTGCTACCTACTTGTAGGTACCTACATCAGCCACAGGACCCAAAAGCTCTTTTCAGAGCTACCCTACATCTGATCACTCATAATTATTATTTTACTCTAACTTTTTTCACTAATTTTCAAAAAAGTACGCTCCCCGGAGCGCTACCCGGTACGCGCACCGGACGATAACCATGCGAAATTTAAAAATAAATAAATACATTTTCGCACATATGGGCCTCCTCAGCCACCCTCAGAAAACCTAGGGGGTCAAGATACGTCTACCGTGCCCCCTTCTACCCATTCTGAACATTATTTGCCCTCCATCTTGTATCTTAATTCGACCGAAACACAAAATGGTGGACTCCCGTAACGCTGCCGGTTCGCGTACCGGAGCGCGCACCGGGAAGCGCTCCATTAAAAAAGGTGGGAAAGTAATTTACAGAAAAAACCCTGGAGACAATGTCACCAAATATAGATTAACTCATACTACATACCAATCCCTACCATTTTCACAAATTTGGTTGGAATACCATTTAGCCATTTAGCCTGTAGACCTCTCTAAATACCCTGAGGTAAATTACTTCACAAAATACATCTGAAGTGTTGGAATTGACAACCAAATAAAATGTTACTTTCATTTTCTACTTTTTTTACCTGACATTTGATTGGTTATATACCTGAATATATATAAAAAAAAGAGAGAAAAACACAGCCATTTTGACTACTACTTCCTGAACTACATTGCAAGATCATTTTCACTCACAACTTAAACTTGTTTTTAAAAGGTAAGATATTATTTTATAAATTTGAAAACATTTTCAGATAGTTATATACTATCCCTCTGTAAGAGTTAGACATTGAGAAAGGCTTGTTTATTATAATTATGGATTGATTTAGGTTTCTGTGGTATAATTATGAATTTACATAGGCTTTTTCACAGGCACTTTTTAATAGTACTACTTCATGCCTCAAAAGTACCTGTCTGAACTTAAACCCAACAGTGCCCTATCTCTACTGATATATTTATTTTTTATTCACATTTCAGCACAAAAATGCAAGGAGAACAGAACGTTTCCTTTGAAATTGTCCTAGACATGAACAATGAGGATATAATTGAACCCATTGACTTGGAATTCATGGATGAATCACGAGACCATGAACTTCTACAATGTGTAGAATCTGTGGATTGTTTACTTCATTATGATGACGGTCAAATGTGGGAAGTTATGTTCACTCAACAAGAGGACATATCGGACAGTCAAATGTTAGACGTTCTATTAAATTTTGAAAAAGAATCCGAAAAATTAAATTATATTTAATATAAAAAAATTGTTTGAGTCTTTAATCATTTTTACATGTAATTCATAAACTAGTACCAAATTGATTATAATGTAAAGTCAGACTTATAGTATACTGTGCACAATTCCAAAAATACATTTATATTTAATAATCATTAATACTGCTACTTAAATAAAAAAATAAAAAAACAACAAAAAGAACAATCAATAAACATACAATATTTCAAATTATCATAGTCTATCATTCTTTTTTCCTTATAGTACGCTCCCCGGACCGCTTCCCGGTGCGCGTACCGGGCGCTCCCCACGCAAAAAAAACAACATTTTTTTTTTTTTTTTGCCCCGCGGGGTCCTTTTAAAGCCTCCACATCAAACCTAGGGGGTCAGGGAGGATCTACTATGCCCCCTTATGGTCATTTCCCCCTTTGTTTTGGCCTCCTCTTGTCTCTCGATCATACCGAGAGACAAGATGGCGGCCGCTCCGGACTGTTTAGAATGTTGACAGACACCGGAGAGCCAATCAGCTTCGCTTCGCGAAGTTCCGTTACGCGTCAGGTACGCGAACCGGGGCGCTGCCCGGAGCGCGCTTACAGATATATATATTTTTTGGAACGTTAATTTCTCAAAATCCACTGGAGCACATATATTGAGACCTAGCAAAGGCACATCGGGCTACCAGTCCCTACAATTTTGCAAAGTTTCGTGCAAATCCATTCAGCCGTTCGGGCTAAAAGTGAGGCCAACCGCCCTATGGAAATTAACATGGGAAAAACGCGTTTTGGGACCCCCCTTTTTTCTCGGCCCCCCCTTGACGACCCCCCCCAAAATTTCAGTGGCTGCTCAGAAACAAAATGTTCCATTTTCCTGATAATTTCAGCCAATTCCGTCCACAAACGACAAAGTTATTAGACATTATATATATTCACTGAAAAAACCATAGGTTATAGACCATATATAGTTAGGGATTAGCATTTAAAAAACCTTATTTTACTCACACAAAACCATTGAAATTCCATATATAGTTAGTTGTACTAACTATATATCACGCACCCGCAATCCACTGCTGATGATGTCACATATTACATCATTCATGACATGGTCAGTGACATCACTGATGACATCACTGATGACATCTCAAATGACATCACTGATGACATCATCCAGTGACTGTGTGTTTCTGTAAAGTTTAAATATGTTTTACATATTGAAGAATGAGTAGATGTAGAAGTGTCTGGATGAAGGATTTAGTAGGTGCGTGACTGACTGTATGAGTGAGTGATTAAATGTGTCTCACTGAGTGCATGGGTTAGTGACTAAACTGTCTTAATTTGTGCATCATTATGTCTGTTGTTCTGTAAACTGCTGCATGTGTTGATCAGTAGCTATATGAGTAACTATATAGGTTATTGATTGGTTGCCCAAGCATTTGTATGGGAGACTGAGTGTGTGTGTGAGTGGCTGGGAAGTGTATGACTCTGTGCATAGATGTATGGGTTCAAAAGTGCATGTTGGAAACAGCTGTATGGGCGGTTGACTGTGTGCATGACTGTATTGGTGAGTGAATAGATATCTCAGTGCTACATGTCAAATTAAGTACATATGTAAAATACAGTACATGTGAGAGTTGACATATATAAATAACTGTGCATAAGAGCCAGTGAATGTGTGAGTGGCTGTATGGATCATTGTGAACTTGTATCCAGGATTGTATAAGTGAGTAAATATGTTTTAGTATTTGTTTGAATAAGTAAGTAAGGTGTGTTTAACTGTATAGTTAAGGAAATGGAGGTGTGATTGATTGTTTGCATGACTGTCTAGGTGTGTGTGTAACTTCATGGATGAGTGACAATCTGTGAGTCTGTGTTTACACTGAGTGTATCTAAGGTTATATTAGAGTCTGAAGAGGTTCATCGTATTATCACAACAGTGATGTCATCAGTAATGTCATTTGAGATGTCATCAGTGATGTCATCAGTGATGTCATTTGAGATGTCATCAGTGATGTCATCAGTGATGTCATTTGAGATGTCATCAGTGATGTCATCAGTGATGTCACTGACCATGTCATGAATGATGTAATATGTGACATCATCAGCAGTGGATTGCGGGTGCGTGATATATAGTTAGTACAACTAACTATATATGGAATTTCAATGGTTTTGTGTGAGTAAAATAAGGTTTTTTAAATGCTAATCCCTAACTATATATGGTCTATAACCTATGGTTTTTTCAGTGAATTTTTAAGGTTTTGTAAATGCTAATTCCTAACTATATATGGTCTATAACCTATGGTTTTTTCAGTGAATTTCATTGGTTTTTTAATAGCTAATATCAAAACCTTTACAATGTATTATTCTTTAAAAAGAAAAATATTTTTTACATGTTTTTTATACAATTTTTTTTGTATTTTTTTTTGTTTTGCTCCCAGTACGCGTACCGGTTAGCTTCCCGTTAGCTCAATCCGGAGGCGCGACCCGGTACGCGAACTGGTAAACGTTCCTTTTGCGCACCTCTCGCGTTACAAAACAACATCGCGACGCTTCGCGTCAGCATGACGTTTCGCGTTCTCGCGTAATACGTCATATTACGTGCTACGTTCGCGTACCCGGAAGCGCAGCGGTACGCGAACCGGAAGCGATCCGCGGCGCGGCGCCGACCGCGTAATGTAAACATAGCAGGTCATGTGACTCGGTAATAACACTTTTCATTGGTTCATTTCACTTTTGGTTTCCTAATGATGTAATACAAGGTCATGTGATCTAAAATGGACACTTTTCATTGGTTTAGAACTTTTGTTTTTCCCAAATGATGAAAACCCCTCCTTCTTTCATCACTCTGACTTTCATCTTGGTGAGAGAAAGACCCTTTATTGAGACTTTGTGATGGCTTCATTAGTAGCTTCAGCTGGTGCTAGCCCACCACCTCCACCAAATCCAAGAAAGAGAGGACCACCTGCAGAAGTAATTCTGCAAGAAGAGGAAGAACAGGAAGAGGAGGAAGAGGAGGAAGAGCATGAGTTTTTGCCAGAGGAGCCCAGGAGGTACAATCGACAGGAGAATTATATCTGGCAATTCTACAGAATTCCTGAGGGGCAAAAGAAAGTGAATGCTCGTTACGTGTTTTGCCGCATATGCGGTGATAGATTGTCAAGGGGCACTGATAAAAAATATAGTTATGGCAATCATACTATGCATCGGCATATGAGTAGGTGGCACCCAAATAATTATAGTGCTGCCCAGCTACGTGACCAACAACAAAATCCCCTACAAATGGCAAGAAGATCGGTGGTTCCAGAGGTGTCGGGACCAGAGGCGAGGGAGGTGATTGCAAACATCCAAATGTTGTTTGGGCACGTAAAACAAGTGTGCGTGGAATGTGGCGCTTTCATCTGCTACAGAGAAAGTAGCATCACTTTGATTTTGCGAGCAATTCAAAATCATATTAATGTTTGCACAAGACGCACCAAAAAATAAATTCTTTTTTTTTTTTGCTCCTGTTGAGCCCTTTATAATGGATCGTTTTTGTTTCCCCCCCCCCCCCAAAAAAACCCAAAAAAATTTAAAAACGTTCAGAAAATACAAAAAAAGTAAAAAAATGTTCAAAAAATACTAAAAAAAATATAAAACAACAAAAACATAAAAAAAAAGTTCTTTTCAGAACTAACTCCCCATTATAAAAAAATTGGTAGAATATTTGGAACTCTGCCAACCTCTATTTCTCTTAGTTCGCTCCCGGAGCGCTACCCGGTACGCGTACCGGAAGCTAACCAAAAAAATATTTTTTAAAAAAGAACAGTAACTATAAGGGAAGGAAATACACAGTTATGTTAAAAGAAAGACAGCTCTAGGGAGTAAACTAAGGATACTGTTACCTACAATCCACTGTTGATGATGTCACATATTACATCATTCATGACATGGTCAGTAACATCAACAGCAGTGGATTGTAGGTAACAGTATCGTTAGTTTACTCCCTATAGCTGTCTTTCTTTTAACATAACTGTCTATTTCCTTCCCTTATAGTTACTGTTCTTTTTTAAAAAACATTTTTTTGATCAGTCATAAACAGTGACATTAATAGAAACAGAGAGAGTGAACAAGAGTGAAGAAATATGGTCCTCCTCAGCCACCCTCAGAAAACCAAGGGGGTCAAGATACATCTACCGTGCCCCCTTCTACCCATTCTGAACATTATTTGCCCTCCATCTTGTATCTTGATTCGAACGAAACACAAAATGGTGGACTGCCATAACGCTGCTGGTTTGCGAACCGGGCAACTTCCCAGGAAGCGGTCCAAAAAAAAAAAAAGTTGGGAAAGTAATTCACAGACACTAAGAGTAATAGAGATGGAGTGAGTGAACAAGACTGAGGAACTATGAGAACAGAGGGACTGAGAAAAAGAGTGGAAGGAGTTGAGTAAATAGGTAATAGAGAAAGGAATGAGGAAAGTAGCAAAGGCAGGAAACTGAGGATTAAAGAAGTGAAGCAGTGGATCTAATAGTAGGTGAATGTGATAGAAATGTAACGAAAAGAGTACAACTATTTACCTTGTAATTGCCGTTAAATTAATCACATTTTATTTCTATACTTTCAATCTGTGAAAGAGAGAACCAACATTTGAAAAAAATTAAAATATGTATTTAAAAATTACAAAAGACAAGGGAAAATATTGAAAGACAAATAGTTTTTCAACAACTTTGACACTGACAGAAGCTTCTGCTTCTCCAGGTCCTCTACACAATCCTAAAGATATACATTTTAAACTAACAGTATCTTGATGCAGATGAAGTGAGGCCTATCTTAAAACATGGTGCATCTTTTGCATTTTTCTTGTTTCAGAAAAGTGTCGCTTCAGTATGCCAATAACATGTCTCCTATCCAGAGATTTGTTTGAGGTGAGGCCTACTCAGAGTTCAAGATGAGATTTACACTTGTTGAAGTGTACAGAGGAGATAATATCTGTGAAAGTCTACTAATGAAGTGAGTCATGTCCACTGCACTCTTCAACAAAGTAGAAACCTCCTATGTTTCCCTGGACAGACCTAAACTTGATCTGCACAATGTGATTCGTAATGATAGGAAACTCAGGTGATGTAATTGAAATATGTGCAATTTATTTTGCTCATTTCACAATCACATCACTTGTGTTTCCTTTGCTTAGGTATCTCATTGTGCAGATGTAGTCCAGCATATGAAAGAATACGTAGAAGTGCAGCACTGCATACAATAAATTTAACACTTACAGAAAACTCACCTTCTCCATGCCTCCTACACAGTTCTACATATACATCATAAATGCAAACAGTACAGAATTAATTATACATGTTAAATGGTTTATTTTTGCTGTTCTCAGAATGTATCAAAATTCACTAAAAACAGTGACTTGAAGGTATTCATCATGTAACAGCGGGGAAAAAAAAACACAATCAAAATGATTGTGTTTAAAAAACCCATACAACATCAGAAAATAAAATTCAGAACTCCTTAAAGTTAACTTACTTTCCATGACGTCCAAGGATGTCCTATGAACAGCTTACACTCTTTTGTGCTGTTATTACTTTCAGCCCGCCACTTTCTGAAAGAAAACCTCCATCGTTTTTAAAAACACGTTACATGCAATAAATGACTTCTTGCTCTCTACCACTATTTTCCACAAGGCCAAATCTAGTCAGAGATATTTATAACTCTTGGATTTCTTGTAAGCCAATCCCATCATTTGGCATTTCCGCAACTTTCAGAATTAAAATGTTGAAGATCATTTTCACAATCCTGGAATAGTAATATCTTCCCCTTCTTGCTCAGTCATGTTCTACATTTCCTATGACACTGATACTGCTTAATATGAAGCAGACTTACACTACCTCTATGAGTACTACAAATATTTAATTCTCTACATCACTTTTAATCACAAAGCAATGTAAAACAGTAGACAGCATTGCAGACTTACATTCCCTCTACTCCATGTTTTGATTGGCTGCTTCAATTAGCTTATGAAAAGAAACAGTTTTTCTGAACTCATTTAAAGTGCACATACATCTCCATGATGTCCAATCCTATGATTAGAAGTTATGTCTCTGAACTACACTTATCCTCAAGGCCAAATTGTGTAGGAGCCATTAGAACTTCTTGAAATTCCACAGATCATATCCCGAGATTATTTTCCTAAAATTTTGGTTTTAAAAACACCAGGTAAGAGTTTTTAAGGTCATACGGCAATTTTTTTTTGAAAATTAAAACAGAATCATTGCAGAATGACCAGCCATTTCTAGACTTTAAATAAGCTGTGTAATGTCCTGATGATATTGAAGGGCCGTCATGATATATAATTGCTGTAGTTACAAAAGTCCTTCCTGATATTGACAACTGCGAAGCTACAAAATTTTTTATTAAAGTTGTCAATTTTGTTCCATCAGGCCTACATCGTTGGAACATTAAAATGACGTACTGGCCATATGTTCGTATAAATAATGTGGACATCATTTCAGATTTACATTGGCTACACTCCATGTTGTGATTAGCAGCTTTTACTAGCTTATTAAAGGAGACTGATTTACTGTCTGGCAAAGTTAAATATATAAATCTTTCTGAGTCTACACTAGTAGTACTTGATACCATACAGTTCTCGCAGTCATGCTGCCATTGATAAGAAAGCCCAAACAGCTGATCTACATCTACACCTTCAGCATGTAATACATCAAGCATATACATTAAAAACTCCTGACAATCTTGCTGAATATTTTGAGAGAATTGTGTTTGCCCTGAACATCTGTCTAACAGATTTCGAATTTCAGACACACTTTCTATTTTTGTTCTATCTGTGCTACATTTCTCTAACACAGAATTCAACAAACTGCAAAATCTTTGATCAGAATTGACCACAATCTCTTCTTTTACATTTTTTAGAGAAAACAAAACATTAATTACTACATTAGCATAGCAGTTGACACCAGAACTGTTTTCAAACTGAAAACCAACAACATCTTCAACAGAATCCTCTTTGTTTCTGCTTGTAATTTTAGGTTCATTCACTTTTTGTCTTTTTGCTACAACCTCCCCAGTATTGTTCTCATTTCTTCGTTTTCGGCCTACCAGACGTTTCTCAAACAAAGGAAACTGAGGCAAATGTGGCGCATACTCTCTTCTTAACCTATTGTATTCCTTAACACAATCTAGATCTGCACAAATGTTTCTGACATCACACTCAATCAAGTACAATCCCGATAAAGTTCTAACTCGTGACAATGCCACATATGCCATACCCTCCTTGAACACAGAACTGCCAATATTCACCAATGCAGTGTCTACACTTAAACCTTGCGATTTATGAATTGTCACCGCATATGCCAAGCAAACAGGGAACTGCTTACGGCGAACATATAAGTCTTTTACAAGCAAAAATCTAGCAGAACAACGAGCAATTAGCTGTACTTCCTCAATGCCATCAAATTTAATTTTTAAAAATTCTATTCCATCTCTATTTCTGTATTTCACAAAATCAACAACATTACCCATTGATCCATTTACCAGACCTCTTTCAACATGTAAATTCCTTCTTAAAATTATACGGCAGTTCAAGCACACATTCAGAGTCTTTTCAAAACCTGCAGTTTTAGATATACTCTTCTCTAATGAATCCAATTTTGTTTTCAGATTCTCAGACAAAATAATTGTTGATCCCATATGCTCTACTCTATCAATAGCTTCCACTTTCACAATCTCTTGCTTTTCTAAATGCAACATTTTGTTGTTAAATTTGGCACATTCTGCAAGAGTTGGCATCAAACATATTCCAGATTTCTTATCAGTAATTTTCTGAAAAATATTCTCAGGCACAACATCTTGTTCTGGATATAAATTTGACAGTAATCGTGCATGTAAAGCTTCTTTCCCATGCTCGGTCACTTTTCCAATTCTAACATCTTGTAGAATAGTCTTGTAAACTTCATCCTTTGCCTGACGCATATTTTCATGCAGTTCAGCATAATTGAAGTTTAACCATATATTGACGTTGCCAATGCTGCCTAGGCACTTCCTGGTATCTTCATGCGTGAGCATTTTGAACACAGGTTGCCCTTTCACTGGTGTCAGCTGCAGAAGATCTCCGAAAACAATGATGTGTTTGCCACCAAATAACACATCATACTCTGTTTTGAGAACTTCTTGCATCCTCAAATGCACAAAGGCAAGCATGACATTGGAAACCATGCTTACTTCGTCAATGATAAGAAGTTTCATTTTCCTCAAGATTCTTGAAACTTCAAAACAAGCATCTCCAGATAGCTTGTGATATTCTAATTTGTTGTCATGCTCCACTGGCAGCATCAGTAAACGATGTAAAGTAATCCCTTTAATATTATGTGCTGCCAGTCCAGTTGGAGCAGTGACAACACAAGACAGCGATGACTCTGTCCTTTCCTGCAAATAGCATGAAATTGCTTTAATGGGGAAACTTTTTCCAGTTCCCGCTTCTCCACTCACGTACAGTCGGACAGGCTTCAACGACGTACATGAGCACTCTTTCTTATCATGACTTAATCCATGATCAATTTGCATGGTAACTTCGTCATATATTTTCCTCTGCTCAACGTTGAGTTGCCTTTCCAACTCTTCTAAGTTAACCGCATCCTCTTGAGCATGTGCCATGGCTCTTTCCACCTCATTCATAGCAGTGGCAGCTTCATTTTCAATAAGAGGTCCTCCTAGTGGATCCTGACTCAATGAAGCAGAACTCTGACTGTCCTGAGAACTGTCTCTGGCAATCTCGGCTGCAATCGTTGCTTCCTGCTCAATTTCCGCATTCAACATTTCTACATATTTGGGAAAAGCAGGACATTCTATGGTCTCCTTGGCGGCATTGAAAGAGTCTTCATAACAGAGGAAATCTCCAAGCAGTTCCTCTTCTGCACGCCAAGGCTTGAAAAGTTGCAAAAGTGCTAAATAGAAAAACTCCTTTTTTTCAGGAGATTCGCCACTCAATTTTCGATGGTTTATCAAGTGGCATTTTCTTTGCTTGACCAGACATCCCTCACTTCCTATTACAGCATACACTCCTTTCTCAGTATCTTCTTTGATGTTCCTCTTGAACATGTAATTTTGCAGAACCTCATACAGACAAACATTCTCTAGGTGACTGCTTCGATTTGGATAATATGTATCCAACATGTTTGTCTTCAAAATGTCGGTACTGTTTGGCTCCTTTTCCGCCAAATACTCAATTTCCCGCACAGGTTTGAGAACTCGATTACGCGTTGCAGCAAGACCAAGACTCGCCCAAACGATACTCCTGGACTTGGCATAGAGACTTGCTGAAGACAACCGGTCAGAACATTCGTACGCTCCGATTTCTCGATGCGACAACATCTTCAGACTGAAACTGTACAACTTCTTGCTGAGGCTCTTTTCATGGGAAATGTCCTCCCACATATCCTTCAATTCTGTCTTCTCTTTTTTGGTGATGTAAGACGTCACATACCGAGCCACAGCCATACAGTTATCAGCCACAAACTGTATATCCATGTTAGCATTCCACATGGACAAAATCACCGGGTTGTAGTCGTTGATGTACTTGGACTCTTCGTTCCTCTTCAAATTGTAAGTGTTTTTAGGTGATTTCTTCATCACATTGTGTCGCAGCGAAGACATCAAACTGTTTACTCTTCCTTTAGAAATCACCGGTCGTGGAAAGCCGAAACGACATTTGGTGTAGAACTTGTCTTTCTTTCGGAATTTACGACGGCAGTACTTTCCACATCGATGGCTTTGGAAACGCAGAACTTTTTCTCTTAGGCTTTTCTTCTCCTTTGCGTTTGGAACAGCACACGTAGAATACTGTTGGATGAAACTCATCACTGAGTCTTCTGGATCCGTTCCAAATTTAGGTGCATCCTTGATCCACAGCAACATATGTATATGAGGAGCACCTCTTGCTTGGTACTCCTTTCTCCAGAAGAAATCCAACACCTCTCCAAGAGGTGGATTCTTCTTATTCATGATGAAAGACATCATAGCTTCAAATCTATGATTGAAGTACCTACATACATTGACTGGATCCAAAGAGCACAGTTCTCCGGGTGTCTTGAATTCGATGTTTTCTACGTTAGCATTTGCCTCTCGTAGAAATTCAAGTAAGTCTTCCCAGCCATACTCGGCACAGCTCAGAGTGAGGAACCATGTGGGAGTACCTAAGTTCCTCAGCATACATTTTAAATCACCATGACGACGGTACCAGTACTCATTAGTACCACGCTGAAACGCCATGAGATTAATCAGGTGAGAATCCAAAATACTATCTTGGACATTCACTTTATCCATAAAATCACTTGCCGAGATGTTTTGCATGTGTATACCACTTTTCAAGATGTGGTTCACTGCATATGACAGTCCAGACAGATCGCTTTCAAACAGGAGATGAAACAAATAAGGAATGCATTGTCGAAACCTAGCATCTCCTGCATACAATCGCAAAGTCCGGTATTCAGAAGCAGGAATTTGATGAGGTCGCTCATCATATCTTCCTCCCTGACCTGTTGGAAAAAGCTGTGGGAAACACCGAGCTTCCAAACTTTCCTCCCAAACACTAATGGGACTCCCTTTGGCTTGTTTCATTTGAAACAACTCAATAGCATTCCCCATGACTTCCTTTGAATGCAAAGGATGAACACTATAATGTTCATATATTTCCTCACTAGTAGAGGGTTCTACTTTCTCAATTTGACCAGCACACAAATCGCTATCCTCTTCCTCACTTACTTCCTCTTCTGCAACATATACATTCTTATAGTATTTATTATTTTTTTTCAAATACAATGTTGCCTTTTTAACTTTCCTAACATCTACTAAATCTTGCCATATTTTCTTATTCTTTGTCGGAACCCCATTAACTAAGATAACCAGAGGTTCCTCTTCCACTTTTTCTACTCCAATTGTGTTAATGTTTTTCTTGAAATCTAGAGGCAAATAAACAACTCTTCCCTTTAATCCTCTCTGTAAATCTGATGGAGGCAATTTCCCTGTCTTTGGCTCCATTCTTACAATAGCCTGAAAGGGATGGATACTTTGAATCAAAATAGATTCATAAGTATTTAAGTCCTTCAATTCAGAAGGAATCTCAACCAATTCCAGATTATTATGAACTGCTCTAGCAGGCATCTGGTTTTGTTTTAATTTGTTACAACAATAAGTACACACACGTTGATCCAATCCCAAATCAAAACAATTTTCTACCATCAAGTATGTTGCAAAATCCTTCCATTCACTATTATTTTCCCTTTCACTTTTTGCATATAAATCCACTAACTTAGTCTGATTCTTATAATAAGTGCGTCTACAACACACACAAGTGAAATTAGGCCTCTCACTTGATTTCATGTCAAACGTCGCAATTTCCCTCTGGAAATTATCTGTACTGGAAACCTGTACACTATCTTCCAAATGACCCTCTACTTCTTGCTCAATTTCAACATTCTCCTCTTTACTTCCAAAGTAACAAAACTCAATTTCTTCACATATATTCTTCACATCTATTTCAGAACCATGCAAAAGAGCAGCGCATAATTGTTTCAGCATAATTGCTGGACTCTTAGCATAATACAACAGTCTAACTAACTTCCTCACTTTGTTATGATGCACTGCTAGCATCCTGAAATGATGAAAAACACTCTGGCATACTCTCCTGGAAAGACAAGCCAGTGAATGACCATGCAAACCTGTCACTTCTCTCACTCTGCAAGGATCTAATTCTTGCAACAACCTTATTTTCTGCTTCAAACTTTTCTTGTTAAATGTCCGTACAAAATCACAAAGCAAATTGATGGAATCCTGTCGCACACTGCAAATACTACTACACTTCCAGGTGTACACAGGACCCTTAGCACGTCTTCCTAAAACCTCATTACCTAACAACTCTTCTGCCTCTGTTGTCACAAGTTTTTCTTTTTCAACTGGACAACCATCTTTCACTTCATAAGCACGACCACTGATGTCAACTGCATGCACCAAATCATTATCCTGGAAATAACTCTCTTCATTAAAAAATGCCTCACAGCTTGAACTATGTATCCATTCTCCAGAAAAAACTTCACAAAAATTACTACGATTAACTATTCTCTTCCATCTACTATTTCTTTTGAAATCAAAAATTGCCTTGTTTAGCTTCCTAATTCTATTGATTATCAAAATAAATAACTTACGTTTAATTTCAAAAGCCTGATCAATAACTTTCTCAACTTTTTTTTTTCTCCTATAAAAAACTAATTTCTGTTGACCTTTCTTAATATTTTTTAACAAATTGCCAATTATCCTGTTACGGAACATTCGTTTACGAATCTCCGTAAACTGTTGTTTCCTTCTACTATCATGCACAGATTTATCTCTTGCTCTAGCAGTAACATTTTCATTTGTCCTTTTCTTTCCATTTGATTTACTTGTCATTTTATGGATTGAAACATTTTCTGTACTAATATTTTTTTTATTAGAAATATTTCTTATGAAATATTTAGAGCTCTTACCCGGTGCTTTCTTCATGGCTTGAGAAATCTTTTTGTTAGAGGACTGCTGCATTTTTTTTTTCTCCTGCTGTCTTTGACGTTTTGCAGCCTTCATCTCTCTTATTTTTGTAGGCATAGTTGAATCTGAGGAAAAATATAATAAAAATGTTATTAAACATTATTATCAAACAGTAAATCAGTAATAGTGATCAAAAACTTAACACACTACTTGACATTTTAAATAGAAGATTTTTTAGTCCTTGCAAATTTACAATACAGAAATAGCAGAAAAGAAATGAGATTTATATTTATGTTACCTATGCTATTTTATATGTGAATCTGATCTAATTTTATGAGCATATTTTAATATTTTATTGAAGACACTACACATAACCTGTTTTTGAAGGTGTCTTTATTTTTAAATTAAACGGTTTACCTTTTTACTTTTTATTGATTATAAAATTTAAAAATAAATGTTTATAATTCCAAAGGCTCAAGCAGGTCAGCTTCCCATCCTATATCATATAATTCGGACAAATCTGCATCCTCATCACGCTCTTCTTCATCCTCAGGATTTAAATCATCCAATGGATCAACATCCACTGATGTTTCAATTACAAGTTCAATGATGAGGTCAAAATCAACTGATTGCAGATTGTCGCTCATGTTGAGGTTGTCTTTATCTTTAAAGAAAGACAACAACAATGAGATGTTGCAGAGTAAGAGACAAATCTCACAGATTATAATAGTAAAATTATTTAACAGGAGTAACATTTTGCAGCTATTATTTAGCCATGTCCAGCGATGCTGAGCAGGTGAAGCCTATGTCTAATTTTTCACTGAACAGGACTCATCTGTTCTTAACCTTGGATAAGCCTCAACGACTCTGTGTCCCCTGCACATACTCAAATGTTAAAGTGCAGATTTATATTAAATGGCACATCCCCAGGCATGCACCAGTTAATGTGCACCACTGCTTTACCACCCATGGTGTGCCGCATTTACAATCAGATAGGAGAAAGCTGCTTCAAAACCCTGCGCCTGCTTGAAGCTGGCATAGGTCTTGATGCAGCATTGTATAGATGGGGCACCCCTGATCCTTGCTGGAGCTGCATCGCACTTACGATACAACTCCAGCAATGCGCCACCTTTACGGCACAGATGCGTCACGCATCTGTGCCTTTTTTGCCCCATGCTGCGCCGCATTGTAAATGCAGCACACCATGGGTGGCGGAACAGTGGCGCAGGATGACTGTCACATCCCTGGGGATGCGCCACTCATCATAAATCTATCCCTAAGCTTCTTATCTTGTTACAGATGAACTGCCATATGTATCCTCAAAATATTTTACATATTATAAATAGCAAATTTTAAGGAATAAATAGCGATTCTTTACTATTCCTAATTTGCAATGAGCAAATTGCTAATTGCAAATTACCCATTCATTTCCATAGGCTAGGAGGCTCATAGGAATTAATGTTGCAAGTTGTGATTAGCAATTAGCTCATCACAAAATAGGATTTTTTTCAAGCGTGCAGGGGTATCTCAAGAACACCCTGCTGCACCCCTGAAAAAGAAATTTGGGAGCACATGGCACACCTACATGCCCTAATGGCATGTATGGGCGTCATATGGGACCTTTTTTTAAAAAAAAAAAAAAATGCTTTTTGAAAAGAATTCGCAAATTACCACAAACTAGAAGTTGGTGGTAGTTTCCAAATCCTTAATATCATTTTTTACATATTTTTTTTTGATACATTGCATTTAAGGAATCACAAATTTTGAATTATTGACATTTTAAGTAATTTCCACATGTGCACTGTTTTCTAAATATAATTTGAAAATCGTTTTTGGGGAAAAGTAATGGTTTGCAAATTTATGACAAGGACATAATGGTGTATGCTTCTCTATAAGGCATTTCAGTATCTCTAATGTCATTTTCCCCATATTACATTATAAGACCTTTCCCCATGAAGCACATTCCTTGTAAATATGCTCCCACCAGTGCATTGCAAATTTAGATTTTGACTGTTTCAGACACATAGCCATGTTGAAAGTGACCCAAAAAAATTGCAAACGTTTTAAAAAAAAACATTCATGTGTCTTAATGACATTTTAAGTCATTTCCCCATGGACAATGTTTTCTAAGTGGCACAAAAGAGGTATACACCTATCATAAATCTGTCCCTAGCATTATAAATGATTAAATCAGGATGACAATAAGATGTGGCCTATCCAGAGGTTTGTTTAAGGTGAGGCCTACTCAGGATTGCAGATTAAAGTTATGCTTGATGAAGAATACAGAGGAGATAATTTATTGTAAAGGCCTACCAATGAAGTAAGTGATTTCTACTTCATTGCACCAGTCATCATAAATGTATCCGTAAGCTTCTTATCTTGTTAGACATCAACCGCCATATGTATCATATAACTATTTTGCATTTCCAAAAAAGCGAATTTTAAGGAATAAATAGCGATTCTTTACCATTCCAAATTTGTTTGAGAAAATTGCTAATTGCAAATTACCCATTCATTTCCATGGGCTAGGAGGCTCATATAAATGAAGGTGCAATTTGCGATTAACAATTTGCTCATCACAAATTAGGAATTTATTCCAAAAGTGCAGGGGTGTCTCAAGAACACCCTGCTGCAACCCTGAAAAAGAAATTTGGGGGCATATGGCGAACATAAATTTTAACAACATTCCTTTACCTCAAAAACGATTTTCAAATCATAACTTCAAAACACTACACATGGGAAAATTACTTAAATTGTCCTTAAGACACATAAAAGCGTTTTTTGATTGGCTTTCCTGCATGGTAGGGTCACTTTTAACATGGCTATGTAACATAAACATTCAAAATCAAAATTTTCAATGTACAGGTGGGAGCATATTTACAAGCAATTTGCGCCACAAAGAAAGGTCTGACATTAAAATGGGAAAAATAACATCAGGGACAGTCAATTGCCTTATAAAGAACCATACACCATTATGTCCTTCTCATGAATTTAAAAACAATTCCTTTTTCCCAAAAACGATTTTCAAATCATAATTTCAAAAAACTGCACATGAGAAAATGACTTAAAATGTCAATGAAACACATGAAAGCGTTTTTTTATTGGCTTTCCTGCATGGTTGGTTCACTTTTATCATGGCTATGTAACACAAACATTGATAATTAAAATTTTCATGCACATGTAAGAGCATATTTACAAGCAATTTGTGCCACAGAGAAAGGTCTTACACTAAAATGAGAAAAATAACATCAAGGACAGTCAATTGCCTTATAAAGAACCATACACCATTATATCCTTGTCATGAATTTAAAAACAATTCCTTTTCCACAAAAACGATTTTCAAATCATAATTTCTAAACACTGCACATCAGAAAATGACTTAAAATGTCATTAAAACACATGAAATCATTTTTTGATTGGCTTTCCAGCATGGTTGCGTCACTTTTAACATGGCTATATAACAAAAACATTCAAAATCAAAATTTTCCATGCACATGTGAGAGCATATTTACAAGCAAATTGCGCCACATAAATCATAATTTTCTCCTTAAAGCACACTATTCTCTATCTAAAGTAAAGAAATATTTTCTCACCTTAGCAAATACTTTGAGTTTGAAAACAGTCTAAGAAACACACCAATTTGTCTTCAGCAGAGCAAAAGGTATGCACTCCAGAGTCTGCAGCTATCAAAAGCACAGAAATGGTGTAATTCTTCACACATATTTCTCATGTCACCCAATCAAAACTCTTCCCTCACTTTTTTTCAAATGAAAACCCTTCCCCCTCTGCCCTTTCTGCCTATTTTCCATAGCAACCAGCTCTTGGAGAAACTCTGGTGTTTGCAAATTCACACAACAATGTTGCAATTGAACTCTGAACTCTCAGTGCACCAGCATATCCAGTGCTTTCTTTCATTTAATGATTTTTTATTGACCACTCAAAATACATCTTTCAAACAACACATCTGTACACCCTAACTTTCTGTTTTCATCAATCAAAATCCACCAATCACTGTTACTACTTCATGAACACAGAAACTCCACAGTTTTTTTCATTTCAAACTCACATTTTTTCAACTACCATTTCATTGCCACACTTCATCTGACTGCAGGAGAACCTTCTCTCACCATGTTTTCTGTCTGGATTGTTGGTCATAGTTATATTCACTGGGCTCAAAGGTACGTTGAAAGCAGGAATTTACCTAACCTCAATTTACAAGATGTGGAAATTAAGTGGTTTGGCCACAGAGGATTAAAATGTCACCAATTGATACCATTGGTGAAAACCTTTATGCATTTGCCAAAACCTGACCTGTTAATTGTGCACTGTGGAGGTAATGACTTGGGCACTTTGACTGGTGTAGGTCTGGAAATGCTTTTAAAGGACACCTTTGAGCAATTAATGGCACTTTTTCCTCAGACTGCCTTGGTATATTCAAATATATGCCAAAGACAGAAATGGAGGTGGTCAAACCAATTTTGTCCACAAATTGAGAAGTCGAGGAAGCATGTAAACAAATCTGTTTCAGCTTACATGAGAGACCATGGAATGGGCTCCCTGTACAACAATAACTTGCGTTACTACATGCAAGATATCTACAGAGGAGATGGAGTTCACTTCTCAGATGAGGGCAACAGAATTTTCACTCTGAATTTAAGAATGTGCATTGGTACCTACTTATAAGTACCTAAATGTACCATAAACCCAAAAGCTCTTCTCAGAGCTACCCTACATCTAATCACTCACAATTATTATTTTACTCTAACTTTTTTCACTAATTTTCAACAAAGTACACTCCCTGGGGCGCTACCCGGTACGCGTACCGGGAGCTAACCTCGCGAAATTTTTTAAAAAAATGTTATTTTTTCGCACATATGGGCCTCATCAGCCACCCTCACAAAACCTAGGGGGTCAAGATAAGTCTACCGTGCCCCCTTCTACCTATTCTGAACATTATTTGCCCTCCATCTTGTATCATAATTCGACCGAAACACAAAATGGTGGACTCCCGTTACGCTTAAGGTTCGCGTACCAGGGCGCTCACCGGTTCGCGTACCGGGTCGCTTCCTGGGAAGCGCACCATCAAAAAAGGTGGGAAAGTAGTTCACACAAAAGCCACTTGAGACAATTTCACCAAATATAGATTAGCTCATACTACATACCAATCCCTACCATTTTCACAAATTTGATTGGAATTCCATTTAGCCATTTAGCCTGTAGACCTCTCTAAATACCGTGAGGTAAATTACTTCACAAAACACATCTGAAGTGTTGGAATTGACAACCAATTAAAATGTTACTTTCATTTTCTACTTTTTTTACCTGACATTTGATTGGTTATGTACCCGAATATATATAAAGGAAGAGAAGGAAACACAGCCATTTTGACTACTACTTCCTGGTGTACATTTCTATTAGAATTTTCATTAATAACTTCAACTTCTTTTTAAAGGTAAGTTGTTATTTTTAAAACTGAAGTATATTGTGCACTTTAAGTTAATATGGCAAACTTTTTCTGTTAGTTATATACTATCCCTCTGTAGTACTTATAAATTTAGATACACTTTTTTATATTCCTACTTCCACTCTGATACTATACACTGCCCAAAGATAAATTCTCTGTTAAAAACTGCCTATCTAAAATTAATCCCAACAGTGCCCTACCTCTACTAATATATATTTTTTTTATGCAAATTTCAGGAAAAATGGAAAGTGAACAAAACATTTCATTTGAAATTGTCCTTCCAGAGTCCAACACAGAAATCATTGATCCAAATGAGATTGAATTTATGGATGAAACATGGGACCAAGAACTACTGCAATGTGTGCAAGCAGTAGATAACCTCCTTGCAAATGAGGACATTTTACAACCTCAGAGACTACAATCTATATTCCATGATTATGAAATTTCTGACAATGAAATGTTAGAAAGTTTAATAAATTATGAAACACAATAAAAAAAGTTTAAAAAAAAAAAAAATAATCAACAAAACCAACAATCAATTAACATACAGCATTTGAAAAGTTTATCATTCATTTTTTATTGTGATACGCTCCCCAGTACGCTTCCCGGTTCGCGTACCGGGCGCTAACCACGAAAAAAAACAAAAAAAAAAATTTTTTTTTTTGCTTAGCGGGGCCCCTTTAAAGCCTCCATATCAAACCTAGGGGGTCAGGGAGTATCTACTATGCCCCCTTATGGTCATTTGCCCCTTCGCTTTTGCCTCCTCTTGTCTCTCGATCCTACCGAGAGACAAGATGGCGGCCGCTCCGGACTGTTTAGAATGTTGACAGACACCGGAGAGCCAATCAACTTCGCTACGCGAAGTTCCGTTACGCGTCAAGTACGCGTACCGGGGCGCTGCCTGGTCCGCGCTTACAGATATATATCTTTTTTTGAACGTTATTTTCTCAAAATCCACTGCAGCACATATATTGAGACCTACAAAAGGCACATCGGGCTACCAGTCCCTACAATTTTGCCAAGTTTCGTGCAAATCCATTCAGCCGTTCGGGCTAAAAATGAGGCTAACCGCCCTATGGAAAACTCAATGTTAAAAACACGTTTTGGGACCCCCCTTTTTTCTCGGCCCCCCCTTGACCAACTCCCCCCAAATTTCCAGTGGCTGCTCAGAAACAAAATGTTCCATTTTGCTGAAAATTTCAGCCAATTCCGTCCACAAACGCCAAAGTTATTAGACATAGAATTTTCAAAAAACCCATAGGGAAAAAATCCTAACTATATATACCTACTGGCGACCGCCAGTAGGTAATATATTACCTACTGGCGGTCGCCAGTAGGTATATATAGTTAGGATTTTTTCCCTATGGGATTTTTGAAAATTCTATGTTGAATAACTTTGGCGTTTGTGGATGGAATTGGCTGAAATTTTCTGGAAAATGGAACATTTTGTTTCTGAGCAGCCCCTGAAAATTGGGGGGGGGGTTCGTCCAGGGGGGGCCGAGAAAAAAGGGGGGTCCCAAAACGTGTTTTTAACATTGAGTTTTCCATAGGGCGGTTGGCCTCACTTTTAGCCCGAACGGCTGAATGGATTTGCACGAAACTTGGCAAAATTGTAGGGACTGGTAGCCCGATGTGCCTTTTCTAGGTCTCAATATATGTGCTCCAGTGGATTTTGAGAAATTAACGTTTAAAAAAAGATATATATCTGTAAGCGCGCTCCGGGCAGCGCTCCGGTCCGCGGACCTTAAGCGTACCAAAACTTCGCGTAGCTAAGCTGATTGGCTCTCCGGTGTCTGTCAACATTCCAAACAGTCCGGAGCGGCCGCCATCTTGTCTCTCGGTAGGATTGAGAGACAAGAGGAGGCCAAAACAAAGGCGAAAATGACCATAAGGGGGCATACTAGAACCTCCCTGACCCCCTAGGTTTAATGTGGAGGTTTTAAAAGGGCCCCGCGGGGCAAAAAAAACAAAAAAAAATGATTATTTTTTTTGCGTGGGGAGCGCCCGGTCCGCGAACCGGGAAGCGTTCTGGGCAGCGTACTGCAATGAAAAATGAATGATAGACTTTTCAAATGCTGTATGTTAATTGATTGTTGTTTTTGTTGATTATTTTTTATTTTCTTTATTTTTTAAGCATTTTTTTTAATGTGATTGTGTTTCATAATTTATTAAACTTTCTAACATTTCATTGTCAGAAATTTCATAATTATCATGGAATATACATTGTAGTCTCTGAGGGTGTAAAATGTCCTCATTTGCAAGGAGGTTATCTACTGCTTGTACACATTGCAGTAGTTCATTGTCCCAAGTTTCATCGAAAAATTCAATGTCAATTTGATCAATTGTATCAATCAATTCTTGGCTGCTGTCTTGCAGGTCCATTTCAAAAGAAACTTGGTTTTCGCCTTCCATTTTGCCTGAAATTTGAATTAAAAAAATATATATTAGTAGAGATAGGGCAATGTTGGGAATAATTTTAGATAGGCATTTTTTATCAGTGAATTTATCTTTGGGCAGTGTATAGTATCAGAGTGGAAGTAGGAATATAAAAATGTGTATGTGATTTAACGTAAGTAAATTCATAATTATACAAGAGAAGCCTAACTCCATCATTAACTATAACAGAGAAGTCTCTCTAAATCTATAACTACTACAGAGGGATAGTATATATCTATCAGAAAAAGTTTACCATATTAACTTATAGTGCACAATATACTTCAGTTTTAAAAATAAAAACTTACCTTTAGAAAGAAGTTGAAGGAATTAGTGAAAATACTATTGAAATGTACAGCAAGAAGTAGTAGTCAAAATGGCTGTGTTTTCTTCTCTTCCTTTATATATATTCAGGTATATAACCAATGAAATGTCAGGTAAAAAAAATAGAAAATGAAAGTAACATTTTCATTGGTTGTCAATTCCAACACTTCAGATGTGTTTTGTGAAGTAATTTACCTCAGGGTATTTAGAGAGGTCTACAGGCTAAATGACTAAATGGAATTCCAATCAAATTTGTGAAAATGGTAGGCATTGGTATGTAGTATGAGCTAATCTATATTTGGTGAAATTGTCTCCAGTGGCTTTTCTGTGAACTACTTTCCCACCTTTTTTGATGGTGCGCTTCCCAGGGAGCGACCCGGTACGCGAACCGTTGAGCGCCCCGGTTCGCGAACCTTAAGCGTTCCGGGAGTCCACCATTTTGTGTTTCGGTCGAATTTAGATACAAGATGGAGGGCAAATAATGTTCAGAATGGGTAGAAGGGGGCACGGTAGACTTATCTTGACCCCCTAGGTTTTGTGAGGGTGGCTGAGGAGGCCCATATGTGCGAAAAAAAAAAAAATTAAAAAATTTCGCAAGGTTAGCTTCCGGTTCGCGTACCGGGTAGCGCCCCGGGGAGCGTACTTTGTTGAAAATTAGTGAAAAATGTTAGAGTAAAATAATAATTGTGAGTGATTAGATGTAGGGTAGCTCTGAGAAGAGCTTTTGGGTTTATGGTACATTTAGGTACTTATAAGTAGGTACCAATGCACATTCTTAAATTCAGAGTGAAAACTCTGTTGCCCTCATCTGAGAAGTGAACTCCATCTCCTCTGTAGATATCTTGCATGTAGTAACGCAAGTTATTGTTGTACAGGGAGCCCATTCCATGGTCTCTCATGTAAGCTGAAACAGATTTGTTTACATGCTTCCTCGACTTCTCAATTTGTGGACAAAATTGGTTTGACCACCTCCATTTCTGTCTTTGGCATATATTTGAATATACCAAGGCAGTCTGAGGAAAAAGTGCCATTAATTGCTCAAAGGTGTCCTTTAAAAGCATTTCCAGACCTACACCAGTCAAAGTGCCCAAGTCATTACCTCCACAGTGCACAATTAACAGGTCAGGTTTGGGCAAATGCATAAAGGTTTTCACCAATGGTATCAATTGGTGACATTTTAATCCTCTGTGGCCAAACCACTTAATTTCCACATCTTGTAAATTGAGGTTAGGTAATTTCCTGTTTTCAACGTACCTTTGAGCCCAGTGAATATAACTATGTCCAACAATCCAGACAGAAAACATGGTGAGAGAAGGTTCTCCTGCAGTCAGATGAAGTGTGGCAATGAAATGGCAGTTGAAAAAATGAGAGTTTAAAATGAAAAAAACTGTGGAGTTTCTGTGTTCATGAAGCAGTAACAGTGATTGGTGGATTTTGATTGCTGAAAACAGAAAGTTAGGGTGCACGGATGTGTTCTTTGAAAGATGTATTTTGAATGGTCAATAAAAAATCATTAAATGAAAGAATGCACTGGATATGCAGGTGCACTGAGAGTTCAGAGTTCAATTGCAACAAAGTTGTGTGAACTTGCAAACACCAGAAGTCTTCCAAGAGGTGGTTGCCATGCAGAAAAGACAGAAAGGGCAGAGGGGGGAAGGGTTTTCATTTGAAAAAAAGTGAGGGAAGAGTTTTGATTGGGTGACATGAGAAATATGTGTGAAGAATTACAGCATTTCTGTGCTTTTGATAGCTGCAGACTCTGGAGTGCATACCTTTTGCTCTGCTGAAGACAAATTGGTGTGTTTCTGAGACTGTTTTCAAACTCAAAGTATTTGCTAAGGTGAGAAAATATTTCTTTAATTTAGATAGAGAATAGTGTGCTTTAAGGAGAAAATTATGAATTATGTGGCGCAAATTGATTGTAAATATGCTCCCACCTGTGCATGGAAAATTTAGATTTTGAATGTTTGTGTTACATAGCCATGTTAAAAGTGACCCAACCATGCAGGAAAGGCAATCAAAAAACGCTTTTATGTGTCTTAAGGACATTTTAAGTAATTTTCCCATGTGCAGTGTTTTGAAATTATGAATTGAAAATCGTTTTTGAGGTAAAGGAATTGTTTTTAAATTTATGACAAGGACATAATGGTGTATGCTTCTTTATAAGGCAATTGACTGTCCCTGATGTTATTTTTCCCATTTTAATGTAAGACTGTTCTCTGTGGCGCAAATTGCTTGTAAATATGCTCCCACCTGTGCATGGTAATTTTAAATTTTAAATGTTTGTGTTACATAGCCATGTTAAAAGTGACCCAACCATGCTGGAAAGGCAATCAAAAAACGCTTTCATGTGTCTTAATGACATTTTAAGTCATTTTCCCATGTGCAGTGTTTTGAAATTATGATTTGAAAATCGTTTTTGGGGTAAAGGAATTGTTTTTAAATTCATGACAAGGACATAATGGTGTATGCTTCTTTATAAGGCAATTGACTGTCCCTGATGTTATTTTTCTCATTTTAGTGTAAGACCTTTCTCTGTGGCGCAAATTGCTTGTAAACATGCTCACACATGTGCATGGAAAATTTAGATTTTGAATGTTTGTGTTACATAGCCATGTTAAAAGTGACCCAAACATGCAGGAAAGGCAATCAAAAAACGCTTTTATGTGTCTTAAGGACATTTTAAGTAATTTTCCCATGTGTAGTGTTTTGAAATTATGATTTGAAAATCGTTTTTGAGGTAAAGGAATGTTGTTAAAATTTATGTGCGCCATATGCCCCCAAATTTATTTTTCAGGGGTGCAGCAGGGTGTTATTGAGACACCCCTGCAGCTTTGGAAAAATTCCTAATTTGTGATGAGCACATTGTTAATCGCAAATTGCACCTTCATTTATATGAGCCTCCTAGCCCATGGAAATGAATGGGTAATTTGCAATTAGCAATTTTCTCATCGCAAATTTGGAATGGTAAAGAATCGCTATTTATTCCTTAAAATTCGCTTTTTTGGAAATGCAATATAGTTATATGATACATATGGCGGTTGATGTCTAACAAGATAAGAAGCTTAGGCATACATTTATGATGACTGGCGCAATGAAGTAGAAATCACTTACTTCATTGGTAGAGCTTTACATGTATTATCTCCTCTATTCTTCATCAAGCGTAACTTTAATCTGCAATCCTGAGTAGGCCTCACTTTAAACAAACCTCTGGATAGGCCACATCTTATTGTGATCTTGATTTAATCATTTAAAATGCTAGGGACAGATTTATGATAGGTGTATGCCTCTTTTGCGCCACTTAGAAAACATTGTCCATGGGGAAATGACTTAAAATGTCCTTAAGACACATGAATGTGTTTTTTTAAAACGTTTGCAATTTTTTTGGGTCACTTTTAACATGGCTATGTGACTCAAACAGTCAAAATCTAAATTCGCCATGCACAGGTGGGAGCATATTTACAAGGAATGTGCTCCATGGGGAAAGGTCTTATAATGTAATATGGGAAAAATGACATCAGAGACACTGAAATGCCTTATAGAGAAGCATACACCATTATGTCCTTGTCATAAATTTGCAAACCATTACTTTTCCCCAAAAACGATTTTCAAATCATAATTTGAAAACACTGCACATGTGGAAATGACTTAAAATGTCCTTAATTCAAAATGTGCGATTCCTTAAATGCAATGTATCAAACAAAAAATATGTAAAAAATGATATTAAGGATTTGGAAACTACCACCAACTTCTAGTTTGTGGTAATTTGCGAATTCTTTTCAAAAAGCATTTTTTTCCAAAAAACAAAAGGTCCCATATGACGCCCATACATGCCCTTAGGGCATGTAGGTGTGCCATATGCCCCCAAATTTCTTTTTCAGGGGTGCAGCAGGGTGTTCTTGAGATACCCCTGCACGCTTGAAAAAATTCCTATTTTGTGATGAGCTAATTGCTAATCGCAAATTGCAACCTTCATTCCTATGAGCCTCCTAGCCCATGGAAATGAATGGGTAATTTGCAATTAGCAATTTGCTCATTGCAAATTAGGAATAGTAAAGAATTCCTATTTATTCCTTAAAATTTGCTATTTAGGAAATGCAAAATAGTTTGATGGTAGATATGGTGGTTGATCTGTAACAAGATAAGAAGCTTAGGGATACATTTATGATGACTGGCGCAATAAAGTGCACATTACTTACTTCATTGGTAGGCCTTTACATGTATTATCTCCTCTGTATTCTTCATCAAGCGTAACTTTAATCTGCAATCCTGAGTAGGCCTCACCTTAAACAAACCTCTGGATAGGCCACACTTTATCGTCATCCTGGATTAATCATTTAAAATGCTAGGGACAGATTTATGATAGGTGTATGCCTCTTTTGTGCCACTGTGCGTCACTTTTATGATGCAGCGATGGTGCAAAAGATTTGCTATGAGGCGACAACATTACAAATTGATGCATTTAGGCAGATATGTCATGGTGTAAAAAAAACGTACCACATGAAACCGATGCAGCAGTGATGCAAAAGATGCACCATGTCGTAAGACAGGCCTCACTTGGGGCCATATGTATCAAGCTAATTAGCATTCGCAAAGATCAAAATTCTACGAATTTTGGCCTTTGCGAATGTTAATTAGACAAATGGTATGTATCAAAAAAGTTTGATGCAAAATAAGGAGTAGCAAAATTTGCTATTCCTTATTTTGCAATTGCACTGAAGGATTTGCAAATTTTGTGACTACTTAAATGCAATGTATCAAACAAAAAATATGTAAAAAATGACATTAAGGATTTGGAAACTATTGTGGTAAATTGGTGGTAATTTGTGAATTCTTTTCAAAAAGCTTTTTTTTAAAAAAACAAAAGGTCCCATATGACGCCAACACATGCCCTTAGGGCATGTATGTGTGCCATATGCCCCCAAATTTCTTTTTCAGGGGTGCAGCAGGGTGTTCTTGAGACACCCCTGCACCCTTGGAAAAATTCCTAATTTGTGATGAGCAAATTGCTAATCGCAAATTAAACCTTCATTCCTATGAGCCTCCTAGCCCATGGAAATGAATGGGTAACTTGCAATTAGCAATTTGCTCATCGCAAATTAGGAATGGTAAAGAATCGCTATTTATTCCTTAAAATTCGCTATTTAGGAAATGCAAAATATTTTGATGATACATATGGCAGTTCATATCTAACAAGATAAGAAGCTTAGGGATAGATTTATGATGACTGGTGCATCACCAGGGATGTGCCAGTCATCTTGCGCCGCTGTTCCGCCACCCATGGTGTGCTGCATTTACAATGCGGCGCAGCATGGGGCAAAAACGGCACAGATGCTTGACGCATCTGTGCCGTTAAGGTGGCGCATTGCTGGAGTTGTATCGCAAGTGCGATGCAGCTCCAGCAAGGCTCAGGGGTGCACCATCTCCACAATGTTGCGTCAAGACCTATGCCTGCTTCAAGCAGGTGCAGGGTTTTGACACAGGTTTCTCCTATCTGATTGTAAATGCGGCACACCATGGGTGGCAGAGCAGTGGTGCACGTTAACTGGTGCATGCCTGGGGATGTGCCATTTAACATAAATCTGCCCCTTTACATTTAAGTATGTGCAGGGGACACAGAGTCGGTGAGGCTTATCCAAGGTTAAGAACAGATGAGTCCTGTTCAGTGAAAAATTAGACATAGGCTTCACCTGCTCAGCATCGCTGGACATGGCTAAATAATAGCTGCAAAATGTTACTCTTGTTAAACAATTTTACTATTATAATCTGTGAGATTTGTCTCTTACTCTGCAACATCTCATTGTTGTTATCTTTCTTTAAAGATAAAGACAACCTCAACATGAGCGACAATCTGCAATCAGTTGATTTTGACCTCATCATTGAACTTGTAATTGAAACATCAGTGGATGTTGATCCATTGGATGATTTAAATCCTGAGGATGAAGAAGAGCGTGATGAGGATGCAGATTTGTCCGAATTATATGATATAGGATGGGAAGCTGACCTGCTTGAGCCTTTGGAAATATAAACATTTATTTTTAAAATTTATAATTAATAAAAAGTAAAAAGGAAACCGTTTAATTTAAAAATAAAGACACCTTCAAAAGCAGGTTATGTGTAGTGTCTTCAATAAAATATTAAAATATGCTCATAAAATTAGATCAGATTCACATATAAAATAGCATAGGTAACATAAATATAAATGTCATTTCTTTTCTGGTATTTCTGTATTGTAAATTTGCCAACGACTAAAAAATCTTCTAATTAAAATGTCAAGTAGTGTGTTAAGTTTTTTATCACTGTTACTGATTTACTGTTTGGTAATAATGGTTAATAACATTATTTATTATATTTTTCCACAGATTCAACAGCAGATCATTTCAAGATTTCACCATGCCTACAATAGAAAGACAGAGAAAGGCTGCAAAACGTCAAAGACAGCAGGTGAAAAATAATACGCAGCAGTCCTCTAACAAAAAGATTTGTCAAGTCACGAAGAAAGCACCGGGTAAGAGCACAAAACACTTTATAAGAAATATGTGTAATAAAAAAAATATTACTACAGAAAATGTTTCAGTCCATAAAACGAGAAGGAAATCAAATGGAAAAGAAAGGCCAATGAAAAATGTTACTGCTCGAGCAAGAGATAACTCTGTGCATGATAGTAGAAGGAAACAACAGTTTAGGGAGATTCGTAAACGAATGTTCCGGAACAGGATAATTGGCAATTTGTTAAAAAATATTAAGAAAGGTCAACATAAACTAGTTTTTTATAAGACAAAAAAAAAGTTGAGAAAGTTATTGATCAGGCATTTGAAATTAAACGTAAGTTATTTATTTTGATAATCAATAGAATTAGGAAGCTAAACAAGGCAATTTTTGATTTCAAAAGAAATAGTAGATGGAAGAGAATAGTTAATCGTAGTAATTTTTGTGAAGTTTTTTCTGGAGAATGGATGCATAGTTCAAGCTGTGAGGCATTTTTTAATGAGGAGAGTTATTTCCAGGATAATGATTTGGTGCATGCAGTTGACACCAGTGGTCGTGCTTATGAAGTGAAAGATGGTTGTCCAGTTGAAAAAGAAAAACTTGTGACAACAGAGGCAGAAGAGGTGTTAGGTAATGAGGTTTTAGGAAGACGTGCTAAGGGTCCTGTGTACACCTGGAAGTGTAGTAGTATTTGCAGTGTGCGACAGGATTCCATCAATTTGCTTTGTGATTTTGTACGGTCATTTAATAAGAAAAGTTTGAAGCAGAAAATGATGTTGTTGCAAGAATTAGATCCTTGCAGAGTAAGAGAAGTGACAGGTTTGCATGGACATTCACTGGCTTGTCTTTCCAGGAGAGTATGCCAGAGTGTTTTTCATCATTTCAGGATGCTAGCAGTGCATCATAACAAAGTGAGGAAATTAGTTAGAATGTTTTATTATGCTAAGAGTCCAGCAATTATGCTTAAACAATTATGCGCTGCTCTTTTGCATGGTTCTGAAATAGATGTGAAGAATATATGTGAAGAAATTGAGTTTTGTTACTTTGGAAGTAAAGAGGAGAATGTTGAAATTGAGCAAGAAGAAGAGGGTCTTGTGGAAGATAGTGTACAGGTTTCCAGTACAGATAATTTCCAGAGGGAAATTGCGATGTTTGAGGTGAAATCAAGTGAGAGGCCGAATTTCACTTGTGTGTGTTGTCGACGCACTTATTATAAGAATCAGACTAAGTTAGTGGATTTATATGCAAAAAGTGAAAGGGAAAATAATAGTGAATGGAAGGATTTTGCAACATACTTGATGGTAGAAAATTGTTTTGATTTGGGATTGGATCAACGTGTGTGTACTTATTGTTCTTGCAAATTAAATCAAAACTAGATGCCTGCTAGAGCAGTTCATAATAATCTGGAATTGGTTGAGATTCCTTCTGAATTGAAGGATTTAAATACTTATGAATCTATTTTGATTCAAAGTATCCATCCCTTTCAGGCTATTGTAAGAATGGAGCCAAAGACAGGGAAATTGCCTCTATCAGATTTACAGAGAGGATTAAAGGGAAGAGTTGTTTATTTGCCTCTAGATTTGAAGAAAAACATTAACACAATTGGAGTAGAAAAAGTGGAAGAGGAACCTCTGGTTATCTTAGTTAATGGGGTTCCGACAAAGAATAAGAAAATATGGCAAGATTTAGTAGATGTTAGGAAAGTTAAAAAGGCAACATTGTATTTGAAAAAAAATAATAAATACTATAAGAATGTATATGTTGCAGAAGAGGAAGTAAGTGAGGAAGAGGATAGCGATTTGTGTGCTGGTCAAATTGAGAAAGTAGAACCCTCTACTAGTGAAGAAATATATGAACATTATAGTGTTCATCCTTTGCATTCCAAGGAAGTCATGGGGAATGCTATTGAGTTGTTTCAAATGAAACAAGCCAAAGGGAGTCCCATTAGTGTTTGGGAGGAAAGTTTGGAAGCTCGGTGTTTCCCACAGCTTTTTCCAACAGGTCAGGGAGGAAGATATGATGAGCGACCTCATCAAATTCCTGCTTCTGAATACCGGACTTTGCGATTGTATGCAGGAGATGCTAGGTTTCGACAATGCATTCCTTATTTGTTTCATCTCCTGTTTGAAAGCGATCTGTCTGGACTGTCATATGCAGTGAACCACATCTTGAAAAGTGGTATACACATGCAAAACATCTCGGCAAGTGACTTTATGGATAAAGTCAATGTCCAAGACAGTATTTTGGATTCTCACCTGATTAATCTCATGGCGTGTCAGCGTGGTACTAATGAGTACTGGTACCGTCGTCATGGTGATTTAAAATGTATGCTGAGGAACTTAGGTACTCCCACATGGTTCCTCACTCTGAGCTGTGCCGAGTATGGCTGGGAAGACTTACTTGAATTTCTACGAGAGGCAAATGCTAACGTAGATAACATCGAATTCAAGACACCCGGAGAACTGTGCTCTTTGGATCCAGTCAATGTATGTAGGTACTTCAATCATAGATTTGAAGCTATGATGTCTTTCATCATGAATAAGAAGAATCCACCTCTTGGAGAGGTGTTGGATTTCTTCTGGAGAAAAGAGTACCAAGCAAGAGGTGCTCCTCATATACATATGTTGCTGTGGATCAAGGATGCACCTAAATTTGGAACGGATCCAGAAGACTCAGTGATGAGTTTCATCCAACAGTATTCTACGTGTGCTGTTCCAAACGCAAAGGAGAAGAAAAGCCTAAGAGAAAAAGTTCTGCGTTTCCAAAGCCATCGATGTGGAAAGTACTGCCGTCGTAAATTCCGAAACAAGGACAAGTTCTACACTAAATGTCGTTTCGGCTTTCCACGACCGGTGATTTATAAAGGAAGAGTAAACAGTTTGATGTCTTCGCTGCGACACAATGTCATGAAGAAATCACCTAAAAACACTTACAATTTGAAGAGGAACGAAGAGTCCAAGTACATCAACGACTACAACCCGGTGATTTTGTCCATGTGGAATGCTAACATGGATATACAGTTTGTGGCTGATAAGTGTATGGCTGTGGCTCGGTATGTGACGTCTTACATCACCAAAAAAGAGAAGACAGAATTGAAGGATATGTGGGAGGACATTTCCCATGAAAAGAGCCTCAGCAAGAAGTTGTACAGTTTCAGTCTGAAGATGTTGTCGCATCGAGAAATCGGAGCGTACGAATGTTCTGACCGGTTGTCTTCAGCAAGTCTCTATGCCAAGTCCAGGAGTATCGTTTGGGCGAGTCTTGGTCTTGCTGCAACGCGTAATCGAGTTCTCAAACCTGTGCGGGAAATTGAGTATTTGGCGGAAAAGGAGCCAAACAGTACCGACATTTTGAAGACAAACATGTTGGATACATATTATCCAAATCGAAGCAGTCACCTCGAGAATGTTTGTCTGTATGAGGTTCTGCAAAATTACATATTCAAGAGGAACATCAAAGAAGATACTGAGAAAGGAGTGTATGCTGTAATAGGAAGTGAGGGATGTCTGGTCAAGCAAAGAAAATGCCACTTGGTAAACCATCGAAAATTGAGTGGCGAATCTCCTGAAAAAAAGGAGTTTTTCTATTTAGCACTTTTGCAACTTTTCAAGCCTTGGCGTGCAGAAGAGGAACTGCTTGGAGATTTCCTCTGTTACGAAGACTCTTTCAATGCCGCCAAGGAGACCATAGAATGTCCTGCTTTTCCCAAATATGTAGAAATGTTGAATGCGGAAATTGAGCAGGAAGCAACGATTGCAGCCGAGATTGCCACAGACAGTTCTCAGGACAGTCAGAGTTCTGCTTCATTGAGTCAGGATCCACTAGGAGGACCTGTTATTAAAAATGAAGCTGCCACTGCTATGAATGAAGTGGAAAGAGCCATGGCACATGCTCAGGAGGATGCGGTTAACTTAGAAGAGTTGGAAAGACAACTTAACGTTGAGCAGAGGAAAATATATGACGAAGTTACCATGCAAATTGATCATGGATTAAGTCATGATAAGAAAGAGTGCTCATGTACGTCGTTGAAGCCTGTCCGACTGTACGTGAGTGGAGAAGCGGGAACTGGAAAAAGTTTCCTCATTAAAGCAATTTCATGCTATTTGCAGGAAAGGACAGAGTCATCGCTGTCTTGTGTTGTCACTGCTCCAACTGGACTGGCAGCACATAATATTAAAGGGATTACTTTACATCGTTTACTGATGCTGCCAGTGGAGCATGACAACAAATTACAATATCACAAGCTATCTGGAGATGCTTGTTTTGAAGTTTCAAGAATCTTGAGGAAAATGAAACTTCTTATCATTGACGAAGTAAGCATGGTTTCCAATGTCATGCTTGCTTTTGTGCATTTGAGGATGCAAGAAGTTCTCAAAACAGAGTATGATGTGTTATTTGGTGGCAAACACATCATTGTTTTCGGAGATCTTTTGCAGCTGACACCAGTGAAAGGGCAACCTGTGTTCAAAATGCTCACGCATGAAGATACCAGGAAGTGCCTAGGCAGCATTGGCAACGTCAATATATGGTTAAACTTCAATTATGCTGAACTGCATGAAAATATGCGTCAGGCGAAGGATGAAGTTTACAAGACTATTCTACAAGATGTTAGAATTGGAAAAGTGACCGAGCATGGGAAAGAAGCTTTACATGCACGATTACTGTCAAATTTATATCCAGAACAAGATGTTGTGCCTGAGAATATTTTTCAGAAAATTACTGAGAAGAAATCTGGAATATGTTTGATGCCAACTCTTGCAGAATGTGCCAAATTTAACAACAAAATGTTGCATTTAGAAAAGCAAGAGATTGTGAAACTGGAAGCTATTGATAGAGTAGAGCATATGGGATCAACAATTATTTTGTCTGAGAATCTGAAAACAAAATTGGATTCATTAGAGAAGAGTATATCTAAAACTGCAGGTTTTGAAAAGACTCTGAATGTGTGCTTGAACTGCCGTATAATTTTAAGAAGGAATTTACATGTTGAAAGAGGTCTGGTAAATGGATCAATGGGTAATGTTGTTGATTTTGTGAAATACAGAAATAGAGATGGAATTGAATTTTAAAAAATTAAATTTGATGGCATTGAGGAAGTACAGCTAATTGCTCGTTGTTCTGCTAGATTTTTGCTTGTAAAAGACTTATATGTTCGCCGTAAGCAGTTTCCTGTTTGCTTGGCATATGCGGTGACAATTCATAAATCGCAAGGTTTAAGCGTAGACAGTGCATTGGTGAATATTGGCAGTTCTGTGTTCAAGGAGGGTATGGCATATGTGGCATTGTCACGAGTTAGAACTTTATCGGGATTGTACTTGATTGAGTGTGATGTCACAAACATTTGTGCGGATCTAGATTGTGTTAAGGAATACAATAGGTTAAGAAGAGAGTATGCGCCACATTTGCCTCAGTATCCTTTGTTTGAGAAACGTGTGGTAGGCCGGAAACGAAGAAATGAGAACAATACTGGGGAGGTTGTAGCAAAAAGACAAAAAGTCAATGAACCTAAAATTACAAGCAGAAACAAAAAGGATTCTGTTGAAGATGTTGTTGGTTTTCAGTTTGAAAACAGTTCTGGTGTCAACTGCTATGCTAATGTAGTGGTTAATGTTTTATTTTCTCTAAAAAATGTAAAAGAAGAGATTGTGGTCAATTCTGATCAAAGATTTTGCAGTTTGTTAAATTCTGTGTTAGAGAAATGTACCACTGATAGAAGAAACATAGAAAGTGTGTCTGAAATTCGAAATCTGTTAGACAGATGTTCAGGCCAAACACAATTCTCTCAAAATATTCAGCAAGATTGTCAGGAGTTTTTAATGTATATGCTTGATGTATTACATGCTGAAGGTGTAGATGTAGATCAGCTGTTTGGGCTTTCTTATCAATGGCAGCATGACTGCGAGTACTGTATGGTATCAAGTACTACTAGTGTAGACTCAGAAAGATTTATATATTTAACTTTGCCAGAGAGTAAATCAGTCTCCTTTAATAAGCTAGTAAAAGCAGCTGATCACAACATGGAGTGTAGCCAATGTAAATCTGAAATGATGTCCACATTATTTATACGAACATATGGCCAGTATGTCATTTTAAGTTCCAACGATGTAGGCCTGATGGAACAAAATTGAAAACTTTAATTAAAAATGTTGTAGCTTCGCAGTTGTCAATATCAGGAAGGACTTTTGTAACTGCAGCAATTATATATCATGACGGCCCTTCAATAACATCAGGACATTACACAGCTTATTTAAAGTCTAGAAATGGCTGGTCATTCTGCAATGATTCTGTTTTAATTTTCAAAAAAAAAATGCCGTATGAACTTAAAAACTCTTAGCTGGTGTTTTTAAAACCAAAATTTTAGGGAAAGAATCTCGGGATGTGCTCTGTGGAATTTCAAGAAGTTCTAATGGCTCCTACACAATTTGGCCTTGAGGATAAGTGTAGTTCAGAGACATAACTTCTAACCATAGGACTGGACATTATGGAGAAATACGTGCACTTTGAATGAGTTCAGAAAAACTGTTTCTTTTTATAAACTAATTGAAGCAGCCAATCAAAACATGGAGTAGAGGGAATGTAAGTCTGCAATGCTGTCTACTGTTTTACATTGCTTTGTGATTAAAAGTGATGTAGAGAATTAAATAATTGTAGTAGTCATAGGGGTAGTGTAAGTCTGCTTGTATCAGTGTCATAGGAAAAGTAGAACATGACTGAGCAAGAAGGGGAAGATATTACTATTCCAGGATTGTGAAAATGATCTTCAACATTTTAATTCTGAAAGTTGCGGAAATGCCAAATGACGGGATTGGCTTACAAGAAATCCAAGAGTTATCAATGGCTCTGACAAGATTTGGCCTTGTGGAAAATTGTGGTAGAGAGCAAGAAGTCATTTATTGCATGTAACGTGTTTTTAAAAACGATGGAGATTTTCTTTCAGAAAGTGGCGGGCTGAAAGTAATAACAGCACAAAAGAGTGTAAGCTGTTCATAGGACATCCTTGGACGTCATGGAAAGTAAGTTAACTTTAAGGAGTTCTGAATTTTGATTTCTGATGTTGTATGGGTTTTTTCAACACAATCATTTTGATTGTGTTTTTTTTTCCCCGCTGTTACATGATGAATACCTTCAAGTCACTGTTTTTAGTGAATTTTGATACATTCTGAGAACAGCAAAAATAAACCATTTAACATGTATAATTAATTCTGTACTGTTTGCATTTATGATGTATATGTAGAACTGAGTAGGAGGCATGGAGAAGGTGAGGCTTCTGTAAGTGTCAAAGTTGTTGCATGCAGTGCTGCACTTCTGCGTATTCTTTCATATGCTAGACTACATCTGCACAATGAGATACCTAAGCAAAGGAAACGCAAGTGATGTGATTGAGAAATGAGCAAAATAAATTGCACGTATTTCAATTACATCACCTGTGTTTCCTATCATTACGAATCACATTGTGCAGATCAAGTTTAGGTCTGTCCAGGGAAACATAGGAGGTTTCTACTTTGTTGAAGAGTGCAGTGGACATGACTCACTTCATTGGTAGACTTTCACAGATATTATCTCCTCTGTACACTTCAACAAGTGTAAATCTCATCTTGAACTCTGAGTAGGCCTCACCTCAAACAAACCTCTGGATAGGAGACATGTTATTGGCATCCTGAAGCGACACTTTTCTGAAACAAGAGCAATGCAAAAGATGCACCATGTTTTAAGATAGGCCTCACTTCATCTGTATCAAGATACTGTTAGTTTAAAATGTATATCTTTAGGACTGTGTAGGGGACCTGGAGAAGCAGAAGCTTCTGTCAGTGTCAAAGTTGTTGAAAAACTATTTGTAATTCAATCTTTTCCCTTGTCTTTTGTAATTTTTAAATACATGTTTTAATATTTTTCAAATGTTGGTTCTCTCTTTCACAGATTGAAAGTATAAAAATAAAAAGTGAGTAATTTAACGGCAATTATAAGGTAAATAGTTGTACTCTTTTCGTTACATTTCTATCACATTCACCTACTATTAGATCCACTGCTTCACTTCTTTAACCCTCAGTTTCCTGCCTTTGCTACTTTCCTCATTCCTTTCTCTATTACCTACTTACTCAACTCCTTCCACTCTTTTTCTCAGTCCCTCTGTTCTCATAGTTCCTCAGTCTTGTTCACTCACTCCGTCTCTATTACTCTTAGTGTCTGTGAATTACTTTCCCACCTTTTTTTTTGGACCGCTTCCCGGGAAGTGGCCCGGTTCGCAAACCAGCAGCGTTACGGGAGTCCACCATTTTGTGTTTCGGTCGAATCAAGATACAAGATGGAGGGCAAATAATGTTCAGAATGGGTAGAAGGGGGCACGGTAGATGTATCTTGACCCCCTTGGTTTTCTGAGGGTGGCTGAGGAGGACCATAGTTCTTCACTCTTGTTCACTCTCTCTGTTTCTATTAATGTCACTGTTTCTGACTGATCAAAAAAAATTTTTTAAAAAAAGAACAGTAACTATAAGGGAAGGAAACAGACAGTTATGTTAAAAGAAAGACAGCTATAGGGAGTAAACTAAGGATACTGTTACCCGCAATCCACTGCTGATGATGTTACTGACCATGTCATGAATGATGTAATATGTGACATCATCAGCAGTGGATTGTAGGTAACAGTATCTCTTGTTTACTCCCTAGAGCTGTCTTTCTTTTCACATAACTGTCTGTTTGCTTACCTTATACTTACTGTTCTTTTTTTTAAAAAATATTTTTTTTGGTTAGCTTCCGGTACGCGTACCGGGTAGCGCTCCGGGGAGCGAACTAAGAGAAATAGAGGTTGGCAGAGTTCCAAATATTCTACCAATTTTTTTATAACGGGGAGGTAGTTCTGAAAAGAACTTTTTTTTTTATGTTTTTGTTGTTTTATATTTTTTTTAGTATTTTTTGAACATTTTTTTACTTTTTTTGTATTTTCTGAACGTTTTTATATATTTTTTGGTTTTTTTTGGGGGGGGGAAACAAAAACGATCCATTGTAAAGGGCTCAACAGGAGCAACAAAAAAAAAAGAATGTATTTTTTGGGGCGTCTCGGACAAACATTAACATGATTCTGAATAGCTCTCATAATCAAAATGATGCTACTTTCCCTGTAGCAGATGAAATCGCCGCAGTGCACGCACACTTGCGTTACATGTCCAAACAACATTTGAATGTTTGTGATCATCTCCCTCGCCTCTGGTCCCGACACCTCTGGAACAACCGATCTTCTTGCCATTGGGAGGGGATTTTGTTGCTCATCACGTAGCTGGGCAGCACTATAATTATTTGGGTGCCACCTACTCATATGCCGATGCATAGTGTGATTGCCGTAACTGTATTTTTTTTCAGTTCCCCTTGACAATCTATCACCGCATATACGGCAAAACACGTAGCGTGCATTCACTTTTTTTTGCCCCTCAGGAAATCTATAGAATTGCCAAATGTAATTCTCTTTTCGATTGTACCTCCTGGGCTCCTCTGGCAACAACCTTGGCTCTTCCTCCTCTTCCTCCTCTTCCTGTTCTTCCTCTTCTTGCAAAATTACTTCAGCAGGTGGTCCTCTCTTCTTTGGATTTGGTGGAGGTGGTGGGTTAGAACCAGCTGAAGCTACTAATGAAGCCATGTCAAAGTGTAAATAAAGGGTCTTTCTCTCACCAAGATGAAAGTCAGAGTGAGGAAAGAAGGAGGGGTTTTCATCATTTGGGAAAAGCAAAAGTTCTAAACCAATGAAAAGTGTTCATTTTAGATCACATGACCTAGTATTACATCATTAGGAAACCAAAAGTGAAATGAACCAATGAAAAGTGTTATTACCGAGTCACATGACCTGCTGTGTTTACGTTACGCGGTCGGCGCCGCGCCGCGGATCGCTTCCGGTTCGCGTACCGCTGCGCTTCCGGGTACGCTAACGTAGCACGTCATATGACGTATCACGCGAGAACGCGAAACGTCATGCTGACGCGACGCGTCACGATGTTGTTTTCTAACGCAAGAGGTGCGCAAACGGAACGTTTACCGGTTCGCGGACCGGGTCGCGGCTCCGAATTGAGCTAACGGGAAGCTAACCGGTTCGCGTACCGGGAGCGAAACAATAAAAATAATAAAAAAAAATTGTATTAAAAACATGTAAAAAATATTTTTCGATTTAAAGAAGAATACATTGTAAAGGTTTTGATATTTGCTATTAAAAAACAATTGAAATTCACTGAAAAAACCATAGGTTATAGACCATATATAGTTAGGAATTAGCATTTACAAAACCTTGAAAATTCACTGAAAAAACCATAGGTTATAGACCATATATAGTTAGGGATTAGCATTTACAAAACCTTATTTTACTCACACAAAACCATTGAAATTCCATATATAGTTAGTTGTACTAACTATATATCGCGCACCCGCAATCCACTGCTGATCATGTCACATATTACATCATTCATGACATGGTCAGTGACATCACTGATGACATCACTGATGACATCTCAAATGACATCACTGATGACATCACTGATGACATCTCAATGACATGACTGATGACATCACTGATTACAGATTTTGTTGGCATGATCATGGAATAATAAAACTTTGATAGTTTTAAGAGTAATGGCCCAATAGTATATCCTGAAATTCGGAAATCCTAACCCAGCACGCCCTTGCGAGAGGGTACACCACTTAAGAGATCTTCTTGATCGGCGGTACCCCCATAAAAATCTAGACAACATCCTATCTATTTTATTAAAAAGAGACATAGAGAAAAATAAAGGGATAGTACGAAAAAAATAAAGACATTTTGGAAAGATTAGCATCTTAATGACATTGGTCCGTCCAAATAGAGATAAATGTAAATTATTTATCCTTTCTAAAGTCCTGTTGGTAGATAAAAGTAAAGGGTCCAAGTTTAATCCAACAATGTCGTCTATTTTGGGAGATAGAGTTACACCGAGGTATGTAGCAGTAGAATTAATTGGGAGATCAGTGGGTATACCTGTTTTAGAATGTATGATTTGGGTTTTTGAAACATTCAGTTTGTAGCCGGAAAATTTGCCAAATTCGCTAGCAACTTCGATTATTTTGGGTAAAGCAATGGAAGAGTCAGGGGTTACGATGGCCACGTCGTCTGCGTATGCTAAGACTTTGTGGTCTACTTCATGAAGTCGGACTGGAGGAATGCCAGGTTCTGCAATTAATCTGTTCAGATAAGGTTCTAAATAAAGTGCAAATAAAAGTGGAGAACAGGGGCACCCTTGTCTGGTCCCCCTAGTGATGGAAAATGGTCTGGAAGTATCAGTACCTAGTCTTATTACTCCTTTTGCATTAAAATAAAGTGACTGTACAGCTTTAATAAATTGTGATGGGAAACCCTTCCATTCTAGCACCGACCAAAGGAACCCCCAGTCTACTCTATCAAACGCTTTTTCGGCATCGAGTAAGATCACTCCGACTGGGGATTCCTTTGCTTGGGCCCAATCCAACAGTGCAATAACACGTTTGACATGATCTGTGGTATCCCTGTGTTTGATAAACCCGTGTTGAATATGAGAGACCAGACCGGCCATGACATCATTTAATCTATTGGCAAGAATTTTGGAATATATCTTGCTGTCTGCCGTGATGAGGGAAATGGGACGATACGAACCAAGTTCCTTTGGATCCTTGTTCTTTTTAACAAAAACAACTATAATGGCAGTCGACCAAGAATCAGGAGGGTTATCTTGGAATGCTACATTAAAATTTTTTAATAATTCTGTCTTCAACAGATGTCTAAACGTCCGATAAAATTCGAGGGGGATCTGATCAGACCCCATGGCTTTGCCGGCAGCTAGACTCAGAATAGCCTCTTCGATCTCTTCCCAGCTTATTGGCCTAGCAAAGAGATCGATATCATCTGTACCCAGTGACAGTTGATTGGAGTTTTGGAGATAGTTTATAGGATTGAGAGTCTTATCGACTTCATTATTATAATCGTTATACAACGTCTTATAAAAACCATGAAATGCGTCTAATATTCCTGCCTTATTTCCTTGAAGGACCCCATTGATGTCTTTGATACATTGTATTTCATTAAAAGAAGATTTTTGACGTAGACGCTGCGCTAAGATTTTCCCCGTACGTTCGCTAAGTTCATAACGTTCTGTTTTATATTGTTTAAATTTTACGGCTACTTCTTCAGCAATATGTGTACGGAGTCCTGAACGTTCGATAGTTAGTCTAATTTGTGCATCCTCTATACTAACATTGTTTTTACAGGCGGTGGATAATTCGAGCTCCGCCAGCCTAACCTTATTTAGCCTGTCCTTGAAGTCTTTTTGATTTTTTTGCCTTCGGTAGTTAGCAAAGCTAATAGTCTCCCCCCGTACAACGGATTTAAAAGAATCCCAGACTATCTGTGGAGAGGCAGAATCATTATTTATAGAAAAATAATCTTTAATGATTGTGGCCATGAACTGGAGGTACTCTTCGTCTAGTAATAAACTCCTCTGGAATGACCAAGATCTATTTGAACTTTGACAATCAGTAGGGAATTGAATCTCGGCGATGATGGGATTATGATCTGAAATGACCTGTGGTAATATTTCAATACAAATTTGCTCCAGAAAAACTGAAGATACAAAAAAATAATCTAAACGGACAAATTTTCGATGGGGGGTAGAGAAAAAAGTATAACCAGGGTCATTATAGTAAAACTTATTCCAAACATCGGTTAGCCCGTTACATAATACCAGATCTCTAAGAGCTTTATACGCTTGAATCTTACGACCCATATATCTCTTTCCTAGTTTGATATTCCAATCGGCTGGTATATGGATATTAAGGTCCCCACACACTATTATCGGTTGTGTCCAAGTAGATAACTCTGTGTTAATAAGATTGAATAATTCAGCGTCATCCAAATTTGGGCCGTACAGACAACATAGAGTAAATCTACAACTACCAATTTTTAGTTCCCCCATTTATCAGAAGATGTTTTTACGCACTTCCCTACTCCTTTTCGCATACAGATAGCAACGCCTCTCTTGATACCCATTTGTTTAGATGTAATCAGAACTTCTAATCCCAGATTATTCAAGAGAGAGCGTTTATCCCATGAAATGTGAGTTTCCTGGACACATAACAAGTCAATATTCAGAGTTTGAAGCATTGTACGAAACATAGCAATCTTCTTTAAATCATTGAGACCATTAATATTAATACTGCATATTTTCAGCCTTTTATACATTTCAAAAACAATGTAGAAAAACGATTGTTGGTCATCATCACAAACATTTGCTCCACCATATTATGCTTTATATGCATTGTAACCATCCCTGTATTGAGCACCTCAGCCTTAGTCACCATCCCTGTATTGAACACCTCGGCCTTACACCCCCACCCCCACCACCACCCGCTGCCCATACCCACCCCCACCCTTATTCCCCGAACCCCTCCCCCCACCCTCCCCACTATATGAGGCACAGGAACTGTCAGTTCCTGAAGCGTATGGATGCCGTGTCCCTAACCCATGGCGTCCTTACTAAAGAAAAAGAAAGAAAAGAGAAAAAAAAGAAGGAGAAGAAAAGCGAACGAAGGAGAAAGTTCAAAAAGTTCAGAAAAGCAGAGAAGAGAGTATAAAGATAACGAAACATAATGATCCTGCATTTTAATAATTATTAAACAGTGTAATTATTACACCCAAATTCTAGATTTGTCATACTATACATTGAAATTCTTCTTATTTATTCAGAGAGATTCCAAGTACTCCTTAGCTTTGATAGTAGAAATAAAGTATTTTGTTTGGCCTTTGTATATAGTCTTTAATTTGGCAGGACCCTGCAGAAATACTGCTACTTCCTTCTTCTGAAAATCAGGAATTAGTTGCTTCAGTTGCCATCGTAGAGCCACAGTAGCTTGGCAATAGTGTGGTCTCACAAAAAACTGACAACCTAGACCATCCGCTTTCTTATCTGGTCTAGCGTTTACAAATATCACTTCACGGGCAAGAAAAATATTAAATGACACCAAAATGGCCCTGGGATAATTTTCCTGACCTTGTCGTGGTTTCCTTGTTGTAAATGGGAATCTATGTGCTCGTTGTATTTCCCGAGCCCAGTCCCAATCAGTAATTTCAGGAAAAGCATCGTTTAGTAAATTAATAATAAACTTCCTCGGGTCTCCTCCTTCTTTATTTTCAGGGATCCCCAAAAAACGCAAATTGCTTCTGCGGGCCTGGTTTTCCAAACTAGCTAGTTTCTCGGATAAATCATCCTTTTGTACTCTGAAGTCTCCCACTTCTTGTCTTTGAGCCATACACTCTTCTTCAAGTACAGATATCCTGGCCTCTGCTTCAGTGACCCTATCAGCAGTCTCTGAGCATACTTTGATTGCACGTCTTACTGCGTTTTTGACTTTAGCACATGTCATTTGCGTGCGTTGATTCTCGGCCTTGCTCTCCGCTCTATGACACATCATGGTGTCAAATATTGTTTTCAGTGTAATCTCATCGTTGTTCTCTTGCTGTGGACTAGGATCATGTATAACGTTGTGACTAGACCCCGGGATATCATTGACAACTGAAGCAGTGGATTTAGAAGATAGGGGATTCGTGTTATTAATCGTGTTATTTGGTGAGTTAGAGGCAACATCTTGGCTCATTGTACGAGAAGGTCTCTTTGTTCTCCGCTTTTTTTTTATAATGGTTGCCGCATTAGCATTGTCAGGACTCATGCTAGTCTCACTCTCAAAAGATAGACTCTCGCCGCTAAGGTCTGCCCAGTCTTTATTCGCTTCATCGGATGAGAGTTCTGATAGTGAGTAAAAGGTTTCAGGAAGCTCTTGATTATGTTGCTGGACAGTAGTTTCTTTTACATTTCGTGTTTCGCTTGGGGCTTCATTCAATAGTAATACCAAAGATGGAAGAGAGCAAGCTCTGTTGGTAATAGCACCACCCGGAGTTGGAACTACAAGTCCCATAATACCCTTCCTTGACGAGTCAGTCGGTATCTGAATAGGTGCTAAAGTAGAAGAATTATTAGGGTTATGCTGATTATCACCGCTTGCAGATAGTTGATTAGTAGATTGTACTGCAGTTATGTCAATTAAATCAGTGCTTCGATTATCATTGTCAGTTATTTTCTTTCTTGCAGCATGCTTTTCAAATAAATCTGGTAAAGTTTGTAATGCTGGGCTTTTTATACCAATAGATTCATTAGATTTAACAGTAGCCCCTTTATTAGAGTTCTTACCCTGTTTGGTGATGTTTTTTTTACCAGGGATCAGTGGCGTTGCCTCTGCCATCTCAGTCTCCTCGTTCTCTTGCTCAACGTTATTCAGTTCAGACCCAAGGCCGGTTTTTCTGTTGCTGCGTGTGGCGATAGAAAGTGGAAGTGGCGTCCTCTTTTTCTTCCGTGACCCACCTCTGCCGGGAAAAACGTTGCTCTGTGCCCAGCACAGGCAGAGTGTAGCACGCCACAGCGGAGACCGCCGATTGAACTCAAGGAAGTTCAGCAACATTCGTAACTCCGCCTGATGCAGGGATAGTTTGTAGCAGATTAGTATTACTATGTGCTGAAATAACACGATGTAGTTATTTCTTCCCTGTTTTTTTTTTTTTAAAACGTTTTATCACCGTGATTCTGTGGATTTTGTTTTAGTCTGCACGAGCCAAACTCCAATGGAATCAAAGTCTGTCAAGCACTTTCCCCTCTGCTAGAATCCGCTCGGAAGTGGTCGACGCCTCTCTACCAACGCGGAGCTTCGGATCCAGCCCTCCGGTCGGGAAATGAGAAAAAAAAAAAAGCCGCTTTCAGGTTCCGCAGAGCTCCGTTTTCCGTCTCTCCGAGCAGCCCAGCCCAGCGCGACCCGGACGGCAGCCACAGCGGTGATAATGATACCGGCAGCTGACCGATACTGTTCCACGGATTACCAGGTGAGATGAGCTCGTTTAGCTGCAATTATCCATAGCAACAAATGGCCAGATTTCTCCTTCTTTGACGATAAAACGGTAGGACGCCAGGAGCGAGGGAACAAGCTGACTACACAGCCTTCCCCACGGCAGCCATCTTGCCTCCCTCGTTGACCATTTATCTTTACTGCGTTCCTTCGAATTATACCTTTTACCCTTCATGTAATTGGTCTGCTTTATTTCACTTGCCTTTTACTGATTCTAAAACAGTGACTATTATTAAAAACTTTACCAATGTATATACTACTACCATGTTTTCTTTTAAAAACCTTTATTGTGAAAATTTCATTATACAAATACGAGCCTATAACCACGTGGGCCGGCCACGGAGCAAACTGTAATCGTATATGATGAGTAGACATTTACACTGTAGAGGAACGTAACGGGCGGGCCATTAGGTTGCAAGAACTAAGGTGTCTAACAGTTACGGAATCGGTGGACGTACATTTTATAATTAAAATACGACAGGGCCAGTTACAATAAAATTATCTAGATATACATTTGCGGGCAAGTACCATGGGTGACGTTAATTTGAACTTTCAATAGTACAGTAATCAATAACACATCAGAACTTAATATCAATAGGGATATCGAAATATTCAATCAATTCTCGTCCCCGCCCTCCATGTGCTTCAAAACTGCATACGTATCTCGTGATTTCAAGGTTCTGCAACCAGTACACAACAAGGAGTTACGAGTCCCATTTATTCCGGCGCCATTTTGGGCGAGGACGGGCAGGTCCAGGATATAGTCAAAATGTCTCTACCAACCATCGACTATGATGATGTTCATATGCTGTATTTATTAGAGTAACACTCATCTGTCCACATGAAATTAATTTGCCACAATCTAAACATGTCATTTTAATCTTTCCAAAGTTCTTCTAAATATTTGGGACCGTTTCCCTTGCCTCTGATGCTGTCAGTGCCACTTCTTTGATGAATGTACTAGCAGGTCAGGGGTTCTCCTCCAAATCTCTCTTTTATGCAGCACTATAATTAATTGGTGCCACCTCTCCATATGACGATGCATGGTATAGTTACCATAACTATATTTTTTTTCGGTTCCTCTGGAGAGTTCATCGTGGCAGATGAAGCGTGTAACGTACCGGGCATTTACCTTTTTTTGCATGTACAGGAAAGGAAAAAAAAAAATCGAGCGTCCGAGTTCTAAGGTGTCCCAAGGCCCAAATCCAAAGAACAGGCCGCCATTTTGAGAGTCCTGTTGCAGCCGCCTGTCGCTGTAGCATCAAGAGCAGCCGAAACTCAGCTGAATGGCATCTGAAACGGTAAAGGGACGCCCCACTACAGCAGACGAGCCTCCACCTAGGAAGGCCCGTTCACGCCGCCTCCCCCCCCCCCCCTTCGGGCACCCCACGCCGTTATTCGGAGCAGTATTGTAGGATGGCCACACCAGTGCGGCAACTTGCTGGACATCACCTCGGTGGTAACCGAATCTCAACGCCTTGTGGTGTCTTCTATTCAGAAAACCTTGTTATGCTGCCTTCGACCTATTCGCCGCAAGTGCGCACACAACTCAACTGCATAGCTTGCTAGACACCACCTCGGTGCCATCCGGATCTTGGAATCTCAGCGCCTTTTGGTGTCTTCTCTTCAGAAAATATTGTTGCGCTGCCTTTGGCCCCATTCGCACATCGGTCCGCTACTGACGCCATCTCACAGGCTAATGGGGCGCCCCACGCCAACTTTCAGCATTGTAGGATGACCACACCAGTACAGCAACTTGCTAGACATCACCTCGGTGCCATCCGGATCTCGGCGCCCCACTGCAGATGAAGTGCCTTTCAACTATGAAACCACCACGGTGACATCCGGATCTTGGCGCGTTGTGCTGCCTTCGGCCTATTCGCACATCGGTCCGCTACTGACGCCATCTCACAGGTTAATGGGGCGCCCCACGCCGACTTTCAGCATTGTAGGATGACCACACCAGTACAGCAACTTGCTAGACATCACCTCGGTGCCATCCGGATCTTGGCATCTCAACGCCTAGTGGAATCTTCCATACAGAAAATATTGTTGCGCTGCCTTTGACCCCATTCGCACATCGGTCCGCAACTTAGACATCACCTCGGTGCCATCCGGATCTTGGCATCTCAGCGCCTTGTGGTGTCAGTCAGAAAATATTGTTGCGCTGCCTTTGGCCCCATTCGCACATCAGTCCGCTACTGACACCATCCCACAGGCCAACAGGGCGCCCCACGCCGACTTTTACCATTGTAGGATGGCCACACCAGTGCCACAACTTGCTAGACACCACCTCGGTGCCATCCGGATCTTGGCATCTCAGCGCCTTGTGGTGTCTTCTATTCCGAAAATATTGTTGCGCTGCCTTTGGCCCCATTCGCACATCGGTCTGCTACTGCCGCCATCTCACAGGCCAACGGGGCTGGCAGCGAGGATCTACTATGCCCCCTTATGGTCATTTGCCCCTTCGCTTTGGCCTCCTCTTGTCTCTCGATCCTACCGAGAGACAAGATGGCGGCCGCTACGTACTGTTTCGAATGTTTACAGACACCGGAGAGCCAATCAGCTTCGCTTCGCAAAGCTCCGTAACGCGAAAAGTACGCGAAGCGGTGCGCTGTTACAGATATATATCTTTTTTTGAACGTTAATTTCTCAAAATCCACTGAAGCACATATATTGAGACCTAGCAAAGGCACATCGGGCTACCAGTCCCTACAATTTTGCCAAGTTTCGTGCAAATCCATTCAGCCGTTCGATTATTATTATTATTATTTTTTTTTGCCCCGCGGGGCCCTTTTAAAACCTCCACATCAAACCTAGGGGGTCAGCGAGGATCTACTATTCCCCCTTATGGTCATTTTCCCCTTCGCTTTGGCCTCCTCTTGTCTCTCGATCCTACCGAGAGACAAGATGGCGGCCGCTACGGACTGTTTGGAATGTTGACAGACGCCGGAGAACCAATCAGCTTCGCTTCACAAAGCTCCGTTGCGCGAAAAGTACGCGTCCTGGAGCGCTGCCCGGTCCGCTGTTACAGATATATATCTTTTTTTAAACGTTAATTTCTCAAAATCCACTGTAGCACATATATAGAGACCTACAAAAGGCACATCGGGCTACCAGTCCCTACAATTTTGCCAAGTTTCGTGCAAATCCATTCAGCCGTTCGGGCTAAAAGTGAGGCCAACCGCCCTATGGAAAACTCAATGTTAAAAACACGTTTTGGGACCCCCCTTTTTTCTCGACCCCCCCTGGACGAACCCCCCCCAATTTTCAGGGGCTGCTCAGAAACAAAATGTGCCATTTTCCTGAAAATTTCAGCCAATTCCGTCCACAAACGCCAAAGTTATTAGACATAGAATTTTCAAAAAACCCATAGAGAAAAAATCCTAACTATATATACCTATATGTACAAAGAGTCATCCAGGGATGACTCTTTGTACATCAAAGTTTTTACAATTATGTGTCACATTAAAAATATATAGCACTCCAACAAAGTAGTAAGATTATAAAACTTTAATAACTTATAAATATATACAAGAAAACAAAAACAGTAATAACATATAAACATTTTTAGGGAAAAACAACGAAGTAGCGGTCGGCTGTGCGAATAGTCCCAACGCAGCACAACGTCCAGATTTCTGGTGTGGGGCGTCGCGGGGGGTGGGTCATCAGTAGCAAACTGTTGTGCGAATAGTTCCAAGGCAGCAGAACGATGGCACCAAGGTGATGTCCAGTAAGTTGCCGCACTGGTTTTGGTATCCTACAATGCTGCTCCAAATAACGGCGTGGGGCGCCCCGGGGGAGGCGGCGTGAACGGGCCTCTCCAGGTGGAGTGTCATCTGTTGTAGTGGGGCGCCCCTTTACCGTTTCAGTTGCCATTCCGTCCGTTTTTGGTCCACTGTGTCAAAAGCCGCAATTCAGCTGAGTTGCGCCCACTCTTGCGGTGCAGCGATAGGCGGCTGTCACAGGACTCTCAAAATGGCGGCAGGCTCTTTCCTTTTTGGGCCTGGTCCACTGAAATGGCCCTGGGACACCTTGGAAATCGGACGCTTGTCTGCTAGGTCTTGGACCCCATTCTCAAAAGCGTCCCCTCCGCCTTGAGAATTCATCAAAAGTTTTGGGGGCCCCGACTCCTGCAGGCTTCTGGTGGGGAGCGGCTGCCATGATTGCTCGCGGAATGACCACGACGGAGCTACGAGATGGTGGTGCTCTCATGCTGATGCCAGTTTAGTCTGAAACATCCAGAAACAAGGTGGGGCTTTCATCGTTTGGGAAAAAAAAAAAGTTTTCATCCAATGAAAAGTGTTGTTTTTAGGTCATATGATCAAGCCTTCCATCATTAGGAAACCAAAAGTAAAATGAACCAATGAAAAGTTTTATAAACAAGTCACATGACCTGTTATGCGGCATAGGGTATAAAATGCGGAGAAAATACGTTGGCACGTGAGGCGGCGTCAGTAGCGGACCGATGTGCGAATAGGCCGAAGGCAATACAACGCGCCAAGATCCGGATGGCACCGAGGTGGTGTCCAGCAAGTTGCAGCACTGGTGTGGCCATCCTACAATGCTGAAAGTCGGCGTGGGGCGCCCCGTTGGCCTGTGAGTTTGCGTCAGTAGCGGACCGATGTGCGAATAGGCCGAAGGCAGCACAACGCGCCAAGATCCGGATGGCACCGAGGTGGTGTCTAGTAAGGTGCACTGGTGTGGCCATCCTACAATGCTGAAAGTCGGCGTGGGGCGCCCCGTTGGCCTGTGAGTTTGCGTCAGTAGCGGACCGATGTGCGAATAGGCCGAAGGCAGCACAACGCGCCAAGATCCGGATGGCACCGAGGTGGTGTCTAGTAAGTTGTCGCACTTCTGTGGCCATCCTACAATGTTGAAAGTCGGCGTGGGGCGCCCCGTTGGCCTGTGAGATGGCGTCAGTAGCGGACCGATGTGCGAATGGGGCCAAAGGCAGCGCAACAATATTTTCTGACTGACACCACAAGGCGCTGAGATGCCAAGATCCGGATGGCACCGAGGTGATGTCTAAGTTGCGGACTGATGTGCGAATGGGGCCAAAGGCAGCGTAACAATATTTTTTGTATGGAAGATACCACTAGGCGTTGAGATGCCAAGATTCGGATGGCACCGAGGTGATGTCTAGCAAGTTGCTGTACTGGTGTGGTCATCCTACAATGCTGAAACTCGGCGTGGGTCGCCCCATTAGCATGTGAGATGGCGTCAGTAGCGGACCGATGTGCGAATAGGCCGAAGGCAGCACAACGCGCCAAGATCCGGATGTCACCGTGGTGGTTTCATAGTTGAGAGGCACTTCATCTGCAGTGGGGCGCCGAGATCCGGATGGCACCGAGGTGATGTCTAGCAAGTTGCTGTACTGGTGTGGTCATTCTACAATGCTGAAAGTCGGCGTGGGGCGCCCCATTAGCCTGTGAGATGGCGTCAGTAGCGGACTGATGTGTGAATGGGGCCAAAGGCAGCGCAACAATATTTTCTGAAGAGAAGACACCAAAAGGTGCTGACATTCCAAGATCCGGATGGCACCGAGGTGGTGTCTAGCAAGCTATGCAGTTGAGTTGTGTGCGCACTTGCGGCGAATAGGTCGAAGGCAGCATAACAATGTTTTTTGAATAGAAGACACCACAAGGCGTTGAGATTCGGTTACCACCGAGGTGATGTCTAGCAAGTTGCCGCACTGGTGTGGCCATCCTACAATACTGGTCCGAATAACGGCGTGGGGTGCCCGAAGGGGGGGGGAGCCGGCGTGAATGGGCCTTCCTAGGTGGAGGCTCGTCTGCTGTAGTGGGGCGCCCCTTTACCGTTTCAGTTGCCATTCAGCTGAGTTTCGGCTGCTCTTGATGCTACAGCGACAGACGGCTGCAAGAGGACTCTCAAAATGGCGGCCTGTTCTTTGGATTTGGGCCTGGTCCACTAAAATGGCCGTGGGACACCTTAGAACTCGGACGCTCGATTTTTTTTTCCTTTCCTGTACATGCAAAAAAAGGTAAATGCCCGGTACGTTACACGCTTCATCTGCCACGATGAACTCTCCAGAGGAACCGAAAAAAAATATAGTTGTGGTAACTATACCATGCATCGTCATATGGAGAGGTGGCACCAATTAATTATAGTGCTGCATAAAAGAGAGATTTGGAGGAGAACCCCTGACCTGCTAGTACATTCATCAAAGAAGTGGCACTGAGAGCTTCAGAGGCAAGGGAAACGGTCCCAAATATTTAGAAGAACTTTGGAAAGATTAAAATGACATGTTTAGATTGTGGCAAATTAATTTCATGTGGACAGATGAGTGTTACTCTAATAAATACAGCATATGAACATCATCATAGTCGATGGTTGGTAGAGACATTTTGACTATATCCTGGGCCTGCCCGTCCTCGCCCAAAATGGCGCCGGAATAAATGGGACTCGTAACTCCTTGTTGTGTACTGGTTGCAGAACCTTGAAATCACGAGATACGTATGCAGTTTTGAAGCACATGGCGGGCGGGGACGAGAATTGATTGAATATTTCGACATCCCTATTGATATTAAGTTCTGATGTGTTATTGATTACTGTACTGTTGAAAGTTCGAATTAACGTCACCCATGGTACTTGCCCGCAAATGTATATCTAGATAATTTTATTGGAACTGGCCCTGTCGTATTTTAATTATAAAATGTACGTCCACCGATTCCGTAACTGTTAGACACCTTAGTTCTTGCAACCTAATGGCCCGCCCGTTACGTTCCTCTACAGTGTAAATGTCTATTCATCATATACGATTACAGTTTGCTCTGTGGCAGGCCCACGTGGTTATAGGCTCGTATTTGTATAATGAAATTTTCACAATAAAGGTTTTTAAAAGAAAACATGGTAGTAGTATATACATTGGTAAAGTTTTTAATAATAGTGACTGTTTTAGAATCATTAAAAGGCAAGTGAAATAAAGCAGACCAATTACATGAAGGGTAAAAGGTATAATACGAAGGAACGCAGTAAAGATAAATGGTCAAGGGCTGTTGTGTTTTCTATTCCTGCAACATAAAGTGATCGATAAGAATCTCATATTCAGGCGTATCGGCGACTAAGACAGCAGGTCGACCCTCTTTTGCTCAACGGCTCCGTCATGGGACGAAGAAACGCTCTTTTTCTCGAAAAAAGAATATATTTTACTTGCAGGACAGTTGTAAAATTTCCGGGAAAGTACATTAGCCTGGAACATTATAACATATATTTAAGAAAAAATAATGTTCGGAAGTAATGAAAAGCGTAATTTTTAGGTCATATGACCAAGCCTTTCATCATTACAATAAGAAAAGTAAAATGAACCAATGAAAAGTTTTATTAACAAGTCACATGACTTGTTATGCTTACGTTACGCGCTGCGCCCCCCGGATGACTTCCGGATGCGCTAACGCGGCGCGTCATATGACGCATTACGCGACAACGCAGGTACAGAATATAGTCAAAATGTCTCCACCAACCAGCGGTCGGAACACAACCCCTTTCAGCAGGCTAAATAGTTCTGTTAAATGACAACAGAAGGGACAGGCAACAAGAACCATCAGTCAAAGAGGGGAGGGCTAGTTCTTCTCTACCGGGTTACATTGGGGCGCTACCGGAACTGATCGAATTGGTAGTCTACAGTGTTTCTGGATGTTTCAGACTGAAGATGGGGTTAGCATGAGAGCAGCACCATTTCGTAGCTCCGTCGTGGTCATTCCGCAACCAATCATGGCAGCCGTTCTTTATCGTTATTTTGGGCGGTGTGGGTGGCGGAGCCGAGCTGTTTTGCAGCCATCATTGTGTGGAGTTCAGTTCATCTCACTAGTTTTGTATTTGTCATGAGGGGTTGTTCCTAATGTTTCTATTTTAGCGAGGTCAAAAAGAGATCCCATTAGTGGCCTACTGATTTTGCTCGATTCCTTTTCTTTTTTTTTACACGATTTTTCGTTATCTGCAAAGACTAAACAGAGTATTGCGACTCTGTGTTTGTTTGTAAATAGAGAATGAACCAAAGAGAACTAATTCTAAAACAGTAAATACTTGGATAACAATCAATCAAATGGAGAGAGAAACAGGCACGATGGATTACAACGGGGGCAAAGGCCTGCGTTAACTACCTTTCACTATCTGCAAAGAGAGAGTACTCCTAATAGAAATGAGGGGGGGGGGACCATTCAAAGCAGATCAGTGTGCATAAACACGAAAATGTTTTCACTTACCACGTACTTGACATTCGACAGCTTATGATATTTGCTATTAAAAAACCATTGAAATTCACTGAAAAAACCATAGGTTATTGACCATATATAGTTAGGAATTAGCATTTACAAAACCTTGAAAATTCACTGAAAAAACCATAGGTTATAGACCATATATAGTTAGGAATTAGCATTTAAAAAACCTTATTTTACTCACACAAAACCATTGAAATTCCATATATAGTTAGTTGCACAAACTATATATCGCGCACCCGCAATCCACTGCTGATCATGTCACATATTACATCATTCATGACATGGTCAGTGACATCACTGATGACATCACTGATGACATCTCAAATGACATCACTGATGACATCACTGATGACATCTCATTTGACATCATTCTTGTGCTAATACGATAAACCTCTTCAGACTCTAATATAACCTTAGATACACTCAGTGTATACAGACACTCACACACTGCCACTCATCCATGGAGTTACTCACACACCCAGTCAGTCATGCAAAGAAACAAACTCACCTCCATTTCTTCAACTATACAGTTAAACACACCTTACTTATTGAAACATATACTAACACATATTTACTCTCTTATACAATCCCTGATACAAGTTCACAATGATCGATACAACCACTCACTCATTCAGTGGCTCTCATGCACAGTTATTTATATATGCCAACTCTCACATGTACTGTGTTTTACATATGTATTTAGTATGACATGTAGCATTGAGATATCCATTCACTCATCAATACACTCATGCACACAGTCAACTGCCCATGTAGCTGTTTCCACATGCACTCTTGAACTCATACACCTAGTGAATAAACTGCTCACACATCTATGCACAGAGTCACACACCTTCCAGCCACCCCCACACAAACTCAATCTCCCATAGAAATACTTGGGCAACCAATTAATAACACATACAGCCTCTCGTATAGCTAATGATCAACACATGCAGCAGTTTACATCACAACAGACATAATGATGCACAAATTAAGACAGTTTAATCACTAACCCATGCATTCAGTGAGACATATTTAATCACTCACTCATACAGTCAGTCACGCACCTACTAAATCCTTCATCCAGACACTTATACATCCACTCATTCTTCAATATGTAAGACATATTTTAACTTTACAGAAACATACAGTCACTGGATGTTGTCATCAGTGATGTCATCAGTGATGTCATTTGAGATGTCATCAGTGATGTCATCAGTGATGTCATTTGAGATGTCATCAGTGATGTCACTGACCATGTCATGAATGATGTAATATGTGACATGATCAGCAGTGGATTGCGGGTGCGCGATATATAGTTAGTGCAACTAACTATATATGGAATTTCAATGGTTTTGTGTGAGTAAAAAAGGGTTTTTTAAATGCTAATTCCTAACTATATATGGTCTATAACCTATGGTTTTTTCAGTGAATATATTACCTACTGGCGGTCGCCAGTAGGTATATATAGTTAGGATTTTTTCTCTATGGGTTTTTTGAAAATTCTATGTCTAATAACTTTGGCGTTTGTGGACGGAATTGGCTGAAATTTTCAGGAAAATGGCACATTTTGTTTCTGAGCAGCCCTTGAAAATTTGGGGGGGGTTCGTCAAGGGGGGGCCGAGAAAAAAGGGGGGTCCCAAAACGTGTTTTTAACATTGAGTTTTCCATAGGGCGGTTGGCCTCACTTTTAGCCCGAACGGCTGAATGGATTTGCACGAAACTTGGCAAAATTGTAGGGACTGGTAGCCCGATGTGCCTTTTGTAGGTCTCAATATATGTGCTCCAGTGGATTTTGAGAAATTAACGTTTAAAAAAAGATATATATCTGTAACAGCGGACCGGGCAGTGCTCTGGTTCGCGGACTTTTCTCGCAACGGAGCTTTGTGAAGCGAAGCTGATTGGTTCTCCGGCGTCTGTAAACATTCCAAACAGTCCGTAGCGGCCGCCATCTTGTCTCTCGGTAGGATCGAGAGACAAGAGGAGGTCAAAACAAAGGGGGAAATAACTATAAGGGGGCATAGTAGATCCTCGCTGACCCCCTAGGTTTGATGTGGAGGTTTTAAAAGGGCCCCGCGGGGCAAAAAAAAAACAAAATAATAATAATCGAACAGCTGAATGGATTTGCACGAAACTTGGCAAAATATTAGGGACTGGTAGCCCGATGTGCCTTTGCTAGGTCTCAATATATGTGCTCCAGTGGATTTTGAGAAATTAACGTTCAAAAAAAGATATATATCTGTAACAGCGCTCCGCTTCGCGTACTTTTCGCGTTACGGAGCTTTGCGAAGCTGATTGGTTCTCCGGCGTCTGTCAACATTCCAAACAGTCCGTAGCGGCCGCCATCTTGTCCCTCGGTAGGATTGAGAGACAAGAGGAGGCCAATGCGAAGGGGGAAATGACCATAAGGGGGCATAGTAGATCCTTCCTGACCTCTTAGGTTTGATGTACCATTTTGCCAAGTTTGGTGTAATTCCGTTCAGCCATTCAGGCTGTAGACGTATGTAAATGTCCTATGGAAAATTGCATGGGGAAAACACATTTGAAAGTGTTGAAATTTAGAACCAATTAAAATGTTACTTTGGTTTTGTATTTGTGTGTGATGAAAGTTAATTGGTTATGTATATATGTCAAATGAGAGGAAACCACAGCCATTTTGTGATACTACTGTCTGAGGTACATTTGTGAGGAATTTTTGGTTGTGAATTTCTGGTGTTTGATTTACACAGTACTAACACTTCTGCTACTTTTAAAAAGGTGAGTTGTTAATTTGTAAGGGGAACTATGTTGTACACTTGAAGATAATTTGAAAAATGTTTTCTGTTATTTATTTGCAGTCCTTCTGTTATAATAAATACTTGATAAAGTTAGTTTTATATTATGTATTACTAAAAACGATAAATGAAAGTGATTATTTTTTTCTGCAATTTACAGCAAGCAATTTCAAAATAAAATGGCTCACAATGAAGAGACCGTGGCAATTTCTTTTGAATTGTCCAACACATTGATTGAAATTGAGAGCACCAATAATGAAATATTGTCACAAGGAGGACATGACTTGTATGATTCCATTAGATTGATTGAAATGGACAGCACCAAGAATGAAATATTGTCACAAGGAGATGACTTGAATGATTCCACTACATTGATTGAAATTGAGAGCACCAATAATGAAATATTGTCACAAGGAGGAGATGGCTTGTATGATTCCATTAGATTGATTGAAATGGACAGCACCAATAATGAAATATTGTCACAAGGAGGAGATGACTTGAATGATTCCACTACATTGATTGAAATTGAGAGCACCAATAATGAAATATTGTCACGAGGAGATGACTTGAATGATTCCACTACATTGATTGAAATTGACAGCACCAATAATGAAATATTGTCACAAGGAGAAGATGACTTGAATGATTTTTTTGATCAATCTCTTGATGGCGAATTTATCGAGTGTTTGGAGACCATAGAGTTACAAGAATCATCATTGGAGACTTTTAATGAGGACATTGCTGATGAGGACATGTTACTAGTTCTTTCAAATTTAGAAAATTCTGAAGAATAAATTTATATTTAGAATTCAAAAATTGTTTGAGACATTATTCATTTTTATTTTTAATTTATGAGGTTGTAGCGAAGTGATTGTAGTATAAAATGAGACTTATAGTATAGAGTGCAACATTTTTATGTTACATGGTAAGTTTACTCATATTTACTTCCCTTCTGCCACTATATTATCTCCAATGTGTATTTGACATGTCTTCTTCATCTCCGGCCTCCTTTCTCTCACTGTGTGTCTCCGATGCATCTTATCGCTGCTATTTTGTGTAATTACAGAAGAGAGTAAAATAAAATAGTTCGGAACGTGAAAAGGGGGCAAAGTAGAGTACTCCTCACCCCCTAGGCCTTTTTAGGCGGTCCCAAAAGGATCAGTTTCTGCTTTCCTGAGAGATTATGGTATGAGTTCCATATACCACAATAACTTGCATTACAACATGCAAGATATCTATCTCCTATTACCAACTTTTGGAGATATTCGCGCTAAGCGCGAATATCTCCAAAAAGTAACACCTGCCCTGAGCAGTTCTTAGCCATGTTATCCAATGGGAGGTGGATAACATGGCTAAGAGCATTAGCTCGGTAATGCATGAATATCGCTGAGTTTTTAGCGATATTCATGCATTGCGGCCGTTTATTATCGCATTTGCGATAAACCTTGATAATAGTAAGGTTTATCTTCGATAATTTCTGACGATGCTTAGTGGTAAAAAATTGGTTGGTAAGCATCGTTAGCGATAAATATCGCTTAACTTTGGTAATATGCCCCAACGTCTGTTAACGTTCGATTCGAAGGAAATGAGGAAGTGTTGAAAAACATTGTCTGCGCCATCTTGCCTTTTTTGAAATGCCACACTTTTGTCGTGCACGGCAGCCATTTTAGATGTCTTGACCAGACCCACTCTCTGCACGCTGTCGATTCGTAGCATGGCTCCTCACCCACGCAAGCATCTTCCCTAGGCACTGGTCACCACCGCTCTCTGTCTTATGCATGGGCAATAAACCTCCCCCCATCTGCGCTGCTCTTCCCTGAGAATCACACTCTGTGCCCGCCCGACACCTCCCTTTCGCCCTATTCACTACCGCACCCTCTGACACTCCTCTTTCTCTGTGTCCGATTGTCCAGGCTATCAGCTAGCCCTGCAGATGTAGTTTATGGCCCCAGCTGTAAAGAATCACCCCTCTTCAAAGGAGTTATAGTAGATCAAGGCCCACACCCGATGAGATCCGTCACACCACACGTGTTCCTACTATCTGAAAACCAGCCTGTATTGTGATTGGGGAGGGGACCGAGCCTGAAGCGGAAGATTCCAGGAATGACTCTTTGTACATCAAAGTTTTTACAATTATGTGTCACATTAAAAATATATAGCACTCCAACAAAGTAGTAGGAATATAAAACTTTAATAACATATAAATATATACAACAAAACAAAAACAGTAAAAACATTTAAACAACGAAGAGACCGTGGCAATTTCTTTTTAATTATCCAATAGATTTATTGAAATTGACAGCACCAATAATGAAATATTCTTGTCAGTAGCGGTCTGTTGTGCGAATAGTTCCAAGGCAGCAGAACGCGCTGAAATCTAGATGGCACGAAAGTGATGTCTAGTAAGTTGCCGCCCAGCAAAAAACGGCGTGGGGCGCCGCGGGGGTGAGTGAGTCCAGTAGGCACCACAGCTATTCTTACCGGCATTGCAGAATTACTGCTGGGGACAATGCCTGTGCTGTAGCAGGGTCACAGCAGAAACAAAAAGGATTCTGTTGAAGATGTTGTTGGTTTTCAATTTGAAAACAGTTCTGGTGTCAACTGCTATGCTAATGTAGTGGTTAATGTTTTGTTTTCTCTAGAAAATGTAAAAGAGGGGGAGGCAGTCCAAAGTTCCGTTAAAAGGGCAAAGGAAAGGATCGGTGGTTTGAACTATCAGTCAAAAAGGGGAGGGGGTGCAATAATTTTTCCTACCGGGTCACACTGTGCTTTCACCGGAAGTGAGGTCTGCAGGATGCTAGTAATTCAAAGTGAGGCTGGCGCCAGCATGGGAGCGCCGACGTCCCGCGGATACAGTTTCGTCACTCCACGGGCGATCATGGCAGTCATTCCCCATCGGGGGTCGGAGACTCCCGCGGCTCCTCTAGAATCTTCAAGGTCGTGGAGGACTACGGTGGTGGAGTCAACCAGTGACCGGGCCATTTCTTTATGCTGGGCCCGCTCTTGCCAGGTCGACCGCCATTTTGAGAGTTCGGCAGCTACCGGCGATCGCGGGGTCACATGAGCGGACGGGCTCCACCCTGCCGGGCGAGACGTTGCAGCATGGCCACAGTGGAAGAACCGTTTTCCGGGCGCCTGGAGCGCTGAGGGTGCAGCTGGGAAGTCTCCACCTGGGGAGGCGGGAGAGGCCTGTTCGCACCGTCTCTCCCTCCCAGTGCACCCCACGGCGTCTCGCTTGAGATTTGTTATGGCCGGACCAGGCGATGAGGACGAGGGGGGGGTCGGAGGCATGTGCAAGACATCCCCCCCCAGTGTTGTCGCAGCCATTATAAAAGAAAGAAGTGTCCCGTCCGTCTTCGGGCCGGGCTTCCGGTGGATGTCGGCCGGACGCCCCTGGCTCTGGCCCCATGAACGGGTTTCTTGGTTTATCGGCTGCAGCCGGATCCCGTCGGCCTCGGCCCCCCGACCGTTGGTGGTCGGACCGGAAGAGCATGTGGCGGGACTACCTGCAACTCTCAAGGGCCACCGCGGCCGGACTGGGAGAGAGAGGGGAGGGTCGAGGAGACATTCCCCCCCCTGCAACTGTTCAGCGTTGTAAAGGCAATCCCCTGGCCGGGTCCCGCTGGCCTCGGCCTCTCCTTCGGCTACACCCTACGTTAGGATCTCCTGGCCGAGGCGTGGCAGCAGGACCTGCCTTATATGGGCTGCTCCCGGCTGGGCGTAGCCGGAACCCTGCCCCACCTTGGAAGTTTCCAGAGTGGGGGTGGATGTTCTACTGACTTGCATTTTCCCTAGTCTATCGATTTTTTTGGCGTGGCAGGCGGTGGGACAGCGAGGGGTGATTTGGTTTCTCTTACTGTTTTTCTCGTCTCTCACCACTGGCATATTTTAACGTTTTCTTGTTTCTAGGACATTAATAGGTTTTATCATTACGTTATGTTATCGTTTCTTTGTTCGTTGTTTAATAAAAGTTCATGTTCATCAGTGGCCTACTGATTTTCGTTTTCCTATTTTTTTCTTTCCAGGTTGTTTCATGGTAAAGTTTCTGTTAACAGGATACAGTGATCACTTCGTTATTATTGCATATGTCCTTTTCACTAGGGGTGCTCTCTGGTCGGGCCAGATGACGTATCTCTAGTAAATGGTCCGGGTGAAAAAGGTGCATCAATCAGTGGGGAGTAGATAGGCATGACAGATTACAACGGGGGAGAACGGTCCGCATTACGTACCCTTTCACTACTTGCAAAGATTTTCCTACGTTTATTTGCAAACAGGGAATACCTCCAAAAAGAACTAATTCCCAAACAGTCAATGTTCGGACAATCAATCAATCAATGAGGAATGAAATAGGTACGACGTGTTAAAGGCTTGCGTTACCTACCCTTCACTATCTGCAAAGGGAGATAGAATATTCCTATTCTTCCTCGTTTGCAGGTAGAGAAGATCCTTAAGAGAATTAACTTCGAACAATTCAATGCTCGATTGAAACAATCAACAAGGGGTACTGTGAACACAAATGAACGCCGCTTATATACATACGCATTGCTATTTTCAACAGGTTGTTCCTAATGTTTCTATTTTAGCGAGGTCAAAAGAGATCCCATTAGTGGCCTACTGATTTTGCTCGATTCCTTTTGTTTTTTTACACGATTTTTCGCTATCTGCAAAGACTAAACAGAGTATTGCGACTCTGTGCTTGTTTGTAAATAGAGAATGAACCAAAGAGAACAAACAATCAAATGGAGAGAGAAGCAGGCACGACGGATTACAAAGGGGGCAAAGGGCTGCGTTAACTACCCTTCACTATCTGCAAAGAGAGAGTACTCCTAATAGAAATGAGGGGTGGGGGGCAGCAATCAAAGCAGATCAGTGTGCATAAACACGAAAATGTTTTTACTTACCACGTACTTGACATTCGACAGCTTATGATATTTGCTATTAAAAAACCATTGAAATTCACTGAAAAAACCATAGGTTATAGACCATATATAGTTAGGAATTAGCATTTACAAAACCTTGAAAATTCACTGAAAAAACCATAGGTTATAGACCATATATAGTTAGGAATTAGCATTTACAAAACCTTGAAAATTCACTGAAAAAACCATAGGTTATAGACCATATATAGTTAGGAATTAGCATTTACAAAACCTTATTTTACTCACACAAAACCATTGAAATTCCATATATAGTTAGTTGCACTAACTATATATCGCGCACCCGCAATCCACTGCTGATGATGATGTCACATATTACATCATTCATGACATGGTCAGTGACATCACTTCGGGCATTTGTGGTTATCACCAGCAAGGTTGATGAGTGTAATGCGTTGCTCACCATAAGTAATTGTTTTGCCACAATGTACACAAACAATTTTGTATCCCCCAAACTTTGGTTGTATCTTTGGAATCATCTGACTTGCCTCTGGACCCAATGGAGTGGGTTCTTTGGTTGTTGAGGTTCTGGCAGATGATTGGGGTAGGTTTCTAAAGAGTTCTCTCACCTCTGCTGCAGAATAATTATTGGTGTGCAAACGTTGCATGTGTCGAATCATTGTATGATTCCCAAAGGAATATTTTTGTGCAGGGTTCCCCCTGGATAGCACAGCACCACAGATGAGACAGGTCACCTTCACAGCGTTCACTTTTTTGCACCCCTTGGGATTTAAAAAAACTCCCATTTAAAATGCTCCCTAGGTTTGTATGGGAGATTGTCTTCAGGCAGGAAGTGCCTTCTCTCCTCCTCCTCCTCCTCCTCCTCCTCCTCCTCCTCCTCCTTTCTTCTTGACCACCAATGTGATGTTGTGGTGGTCCTTGTGGTGGTGGTGGTGGTGCAGATGCTCTAGCTGCTGCTGCTACTGTAGCTATTTCTGTAACAATACAAGCAGGTCTTCCTCACTCAAACAACAAAGTGAGAATGAGGAAAAAAGGTGGGGGCTTTCATCATCTGGAAAACAAAACTGTTCTGAACCAATGAAAAGTGTTATTTTCAAGTCACATGACCCGGGCTTTCATCATTATGGAAACCAAAAGTGTTCTGAACCAATGATCAGTGATGTCATGAGTGATGTCACTGATCATGTCATGAGTGACGTCATCAGCAGTGCATTACACGCTCAAGTTATAGTGAGTCCAATTAACTATAACGTGGGAATTTCAAAGGTTTTATGCGAGTAAAATTTCCAGCTAAATATAACTGGTGTGAAACCTATGTTTTTTTCAGTGAATATATGTATATATATATATATATATATTACCTACTGGCGGTCGCCAGTAGGTATATATAGTTAGGATTTTTTTCCTATGGGATTTTTGAAAATTCTATGTCTAATAACTTTGGCGTTTGTGGACGGAATCGGCTGAAATTTTCAGGAAAATTGAACATTTTGTTTCGGAGCAGCCCCTGAGAATTTGGGGGGGTTTCGACAAGGGGTGGCCGAAAAAAAGGGGGGTCCCAAAACGCGTTTTTCCCATGTTAATTTCCATAGGGCGGTTGGCCTCACTTTTAGCCCGAACGGCTGAATGGATTTGCACGAAACTTGGCAAAATTGTAGGGACTGTTAGCCCGATGTGCCTTTGCTAGGTCTCAATATATGTGCTCCAGTGGATTTTGATAAATTAACGTTAAAAAAAATATATATATCTGTAACAGCGCTCCGGTTAGCGCCCCGGTTCGCGTACCTGACGTGTAACAGAACTTCGCGAAGTGAAGCTGATTGGGTCTCCGGTGTCTGTCAACATTCTAAACAGTCCGGAGCGGCCGCCATCTTGTCTCTCTGTAGGATCGAGAGACAAGAGGAGGCCAAAACAAAGGGGGAAATGACCATAAGGGGGCATAGTAGATCCTCCCTGACCCCCTAGGTTTGATATCGAGGCTTTAAAAGGGCCCCGCGGAGCGTGGGGAGCGCCCGGTACGCGCACCGGGAAGCGGTCCGGGGAGTGTACTATGAGGAAAAAAGAATGATAGACTTTTTAAATATTGTATGTTTATTGATTGTTCATTTTGTTGTTTTTATTAAATATAAATTTATTTTTGTGATTCTTTTTCCAAATTTAACAGAACATTTAACAACACATTGTCCGAAATGTCCTCATTTTCAATCAACGAATCGACTGCATCTACACATTGAACTAATTCATGGTCCCATGATTCATCCATGAAATCTGAGTCATCATTGTCCTGAATAACTTCTTCTGTGTTGTTCTCTAGAACAATTTTGAAGGAAATATTCTGCTCTCCTTCCATTTTCTTGCTGTAATTTGCATAAACAATAAATATATCAGTAGAGATAGGGCACTGTTGGGTTTAAGTTCAGACAGGTACTTGTGAGTTTATAACTGAGAAGTTATCTATGGGCACTGTATGGTTTCAGGCGTGAAGTAGTACTATTAAAAAGTGCCTGTGAAAAAGCCTAAGTAAATTCATAATTATAACACAGAAATGTAAATCAATCCATAATTATAATAAACAAGCCTTTCTCAATGTCTAACTCTTACAGAGGGATAGTATATAACTTTCTGAAAATGTTTTCCCAAATTAATTTAAAGTGCATAACATAGTTCTCCTGTCAAATTTATAAAATAACATCTTACCTTTTAAAAACAAGTTTAAGTTGTCAGTGAAAATGCTCTTGCAATGTACTTAAGGAAGTAGTAGTCAAAATGGTTCTTTATATATATTCAATCAATCAATCAATCAATCAGGTCATTTGTATAGCGCACTACTCACCCGTAGGGTCTCAAGGCGCTGGGAGGGGGGGGGTGCCGCTACTGCTCGAACAGCCAGGTCTTGAGCTTCTTCCTGAAGGAGAGGTGGTCTTGGGTCAGGCGCAGATTGGTCGGAAGTGAGTTCCAGGTCTTGGCGGCCAGGTGGGAGAAGGATCTTCCTCCTGTTGTTGCTCTTCGGATGCGGGGGACGGTGGCGAGGGCGTGGTTGGTTGATCTGAGGAGGCGCTTGGGAGTGTAGAAGTTGATCCGGTTGTTGAGGTAGCTCGGGCCTTGGTCGTGTAGGGCTTTGTGCGCGTGGGTGAGGAGCCGGAAGGTGATTCTCTTGTTGACCGGGAGCCAGTGCAGATCTCTCAGGTGTCCGGAGATGTGGCTGCGTCGGGGGATGTCGAGGATGAGTCTCGCCGAGGCGTTCTGGATCCGCTGGAGTCTCTTCTGTAGTTTGGCAGTGGTTCCGGCGTAGAGGGCGTTGCCGTAGTCCAGTCGGCTGGTGACGAGGGCTTGGGTGACCGTCTTCCTCGTCTCGGTGGGGATCCACCGGAAGATCTTACGTAGCATGCGCAGGATGTTGAAGCATGACGAGGAGACGGCGTTGACTTGTCTGGTCATGGAGAGGGAGGAGTCCAGGATGAAGCCCAGGTTGCGTGCGTGGTCCGTCGGTTTGGGTGCGGTGCCCAGGGCGGGGGGCCACCAGGAGTCGTCCCAGGCGGAGGGCGTGGAGCCCAGGATGAGGACCTCCGTCTTGTCTGAGTTCAGTTTCAGGCGGCTGGTCGTCATCCATTCGGCTACGTCTCTCATCCCTTCGTGCAGGTTGGCTCTGGCGGTGGCGGGGTCGTTGGTCAGGGAGAGGATCAGCTGGGTGTCGTCGGCGTAGGAGATGATGTTCAGGTTGTGTTGGCGTGCGATGGCCGCGAGGGGGCTCATGTATACGTTGAAGAGGGTTGGGCTCAGCGAGGATCCTTGGGGTACGCCGCAGATGACTTTGGTGGCCTCTGACTTGTACGGTGGTAGGCGGACTCTTTGTGTTCTTCCGTCGAGGAAGGAGGTGATCCATTCCAGCGCCTTCTCCTGGATTCCGATGTTGCTGAGGCGCTGTACTAGGGTGCGGTGGCAGACAGTGTCGAAAGCCGCGGAGAGGTCCAGGAGGATGAGGGCCGCTGTTTCTCCGTTGTCCATCAGAGTTCGAAGGTCGTCGGTGGCGGCGATGAGGGCGGTCTCGGTGCTGTGGTTCGCTCGGAAGCCGGACTGTGAGGGGTCGAGGGATCCATTCGTCTCGAGGAAGGCGGCCAGCTGTTTGTTGACGGTCTTCTCGATGACTTTGGCCGGTACATAACCAATCAAATGTCAGGTAAAAAAAGTAGAAAATGAAAGTCAAATTTTAATTGGTTGTCAATTCCAACACTTCAGATGTGTTTTGTGAAGTAATTTACCTCAGGGTATTTAGAGAGGTCTACAGGCTAAATGGCTAAATGGAATTCCAACCAAATTTGTGAAAATGGTAGGGATTGGTATGTAGTATGAGCTAATCTATATTTGGTGAAAGTGTCTCCAGTCGTTTTTCTGTAAATTACTTTCCCACCTTTTTTAAGCGAGCGCTTCCCGGTGCGCGCCCCGGTACGCGAACCGGCAGCGTTACGGGAGTCCTCCATTTTGTGTTTCGGTAGAATTGAGATACAAGATGGAGGGCAAATAATGTTCAGAATGGGTAGAAGGGGGCACGGTAGACGTATCCTGATCCCCTAGGTTTTCTGAGGGTGGCTGAGGAGGCCCATATGTGCGAAAAAAAAACATTTTTTTTCAAATTTTCGCGCGGTTAGCGCTCGGTGCGCGTAAAATTAGTAAAAAAAAATTTACATTTAAAATTTGTTTATAGAGATCATAGTTAGGGTAGCTCTGAGAAGAGCTTTTGGGTCTGTGGTAGATTTAGGTACTTATAAGTAGGTACCAATACATAGTCTTAAATTCAGGATGAAAACTCTGTTCCCCTCATCTGAGAAGTGAACTCCATCTCCTCTGTAGATATCTTGCATGTAGTAACGCAAGTTATTGTTGTACATGGAGCCCATTCCATGGTCTCTCATGTAAGATGAAACAGACTTATTTACATGCTTCCTTGATTTCTCAATTTGTGGACAAAATTGGTTCGACCACCTCTATTTCTGTCTTTGGCATATATTTGAATATACCAAGGCAGTTTGAGGAAAAAGTGCCATCAATTGGTCAAAGGTGTCCTTTAAAAGCATTTCCAGAACTACCCCAGTCAAAGTGCCCAAGTCATTTCCTCCACAGTGCACAATTAACAGGTCAGGTTTTGGCAAATGCAAAAAGGGTTTCACCAATGGTATCAATTGGTGACATCTTAATCCTCTGTGGCCAATCCAGTTGATTTCCACATTTTGTAAATTGAGGTTTTGTAAATGTATGTTATCAGCATACTCTTGAGCCCAGTGGATGTAACTATGTCCAATAATCCAGACAGAAAACATGGTGAGAGAAGGTTCTGCTGCAGTCAGATGAAGTGTGGTAATGAAATGGCAGTTGAAACAGTAGGAGTATGTAATGAAAAAAACTGTGGAGTTTCTGTGCTAATGATTCAGTAGGAGTGATTGGTGGATTTTGATTGCTGAAAACAGAAAGTTAGGGTGCATGGATGAGTTCTTTGAAAGATGTAATTTGAATGGTCAATAAAAAATCATTGTATGAAAGATTGCACTGGATACGCAGGTGTACTGAGAGTTCAGAGTTCAATTGAAACATTGTTGTGTGAACTTGCAAACATTAGAGGTCTTTCAGGAGGTGGTTGCTATGGAAAAAAGGCAGAAAGGGCAGAGGGGGGGCGGGTGTTGATTTGAAAAAAGTGAGGGAAGAGTTTTGATTGGGTGACATGAGAGATATGTGTGATGAATTACAGCATTTCTGTGCCTTTGTTGGTTGCAGCCTCTGGAGTGCATACCCTTTGCTCTGCTAAAGCCAAATTGGTGTGTGTCTGAGACTGTTTTAAAACTCAAAAAGTATTTGCTAAGGTGAGAAAAGATTCCTTTAATTTAAAAAGAGATTAGTATGCTTTAAGGAGAAAATTATGAAGAAAGTTGTGTATTTAAAATGTTGCTTTGTGTCAATTGTTTTACAAATAGATTTGGTTTCTTTGAGTTACATAGCCATGTTAAAAGTCACTTCCCCATGAATGTAGGTATATAATTGCTTAACATGATGTGTTTAAAAACGTTTTTTGAAATCAATTAGGTTTGTTGATATGTACCACTAGAGTTTCATAGGTTGCTTGGGGCATATTTACAAGTCCTTTGAGTCCCTTTGATGTTATTTTTCCCATTTTAATTTAAGACATTTCCCCGTGGTGCAAGGTCCTTGTAAATACGCCCCCATTTGTGCTTGGCAAATTTAGATTTTGATTCTTTGAGTTACATAGCCATGTTAAAAGTGACGCTAAAATGGTGCAAGGGCCTTAAAAAAAACGCTTTCATGTGTCTTAGGGCATTTTAAGTCACTTCCCCATGAATGTAGGTATATAATTGCTTAACATGATGTGTTTAAAAATGTTTTTTTAAATCAATTAGGTTTCTTGATATGTACTGCTAGAGTTTTATAGGTTGCTTGGGGCATATTTACAAGGCCTTTGAGTCCCTTTGATGTTATTTTTCCCATTTTAATTTAAGTCATTTCCCCGTGGTGCAAGGTCCTTGTAAATACACCCCCATGTGTGCTTGGCAAATTTAGATTTTGATTCTTTGAGTTACATAGCCATGTTAAAAGTGACGCTAAAATGGTGCAAGGGCCTTAAAAAAAACTCTTTCATGTGTCTTAGGGCATTTTAAGTCACTTCCCCATGAATGTAGGTATATAATTGCTTAATATGATGTGTTTAAAAACGTTTTTTGAAATCAATTAGGTTTCTTGATATGTACTGCTAGAGTTTCATAGGTTGCTTGGGGTATATTTACAAGGCCTTTGAGTCCCTTTGATGTTATTTTTCCCATTTTAATTTAAGTCATTTCCCCGTGGTGCAAGGTCCTTGTAAATACGCCCCCATGTGTGCTTGGCTAATTTAAGTACTGATAGGGTGTGATTCTACATAGGACCTGTGTTATGTTTTCAAATTATGACCAGAAAATCGTTTAAAAAAAAAAAAAAACGTTTCACATTTATGAGAAGGTCATATTGGTGTCTGCTTCTTTAAGTAAATATTGAACTGAGAAATATTAAACTGAGGCTTCTGTAAGTGTCAAGGGAGGTGAGTAATGTACACTGCTCTGTTGTATACAGTCCTCATCTTCTGTTTACTCTTGGATATGCTAGACTACATCTGCACAATGAGATAACTAAGCTGAGGAAACACAGTTGATGTGATTGTGAAATGAGCAAAAGAAATTCCACATTTTTCAATTATATCACCTGTGTTTCCTAACATTATGAATCACATTGTGCAGATGAGGTTTAGGCCTGTTCAGGGACACAGAAGAGGTCTGGCCTTTGTTCAAGAGTGCAGTGGACATGACTCACTTCATTGGTAGGCCTGCACATCTATTATCTCCTCTGTACTCTTCAACAAGCGCAAATTTGATCTGCAACCCTGAGTAGGCCTCACCTCAAAGAAACCTCTGGATAGTCCACACCTTATCGTCATCCTGAAACAATCATTTAAAATGTTAGGGGCAGATTTATGATGGCTGTGCGCCTCTTTTGCACCAATGTGCGTCACTTTTATAATGCAGCAGTGATTGAAAAGATGCACCATGTTGCAAGATAGGCCTCACTTCATCTCCAACAAGATACTGTCAGTTTAAACTGTAAACATGTAGGACTGTGTAGGGTGCATGGAGAAGCTGAATCTTCTGTAAATGTCACAATTGTTGCATACAGTGCTCAACTTCTGCGTACTCATTGCTGTTTTTGCTCAATGGTGCTCTGCATTGTAAATGCGGCACATCATGGGTGGCAGAGCAGTGGCGCACGTTAACTGGTGCATCCCTGGGGATGCGCCAGTTAACATAAATCTGCTCCTTTAAATTTAAGTATTAGCAGGGGACACAGTGTTGGTGAGGCTTATGCAAGGTTAAGAAGAGATGAGTCCTGTTCACTGAAAACTTGGACATAGGCCTCACCTCCTCAGCATCGCTGGACATGGTTAAATAATATCTGTAAAATGTTACTCTTGTTAAACAATTTTACTATTATAGTCTCTGAGATTTGTCTCTTACTCTGCAACATCTCATTGTTGTTCTCTTTTTTTAAAGATAACGACAACATCAAGCATGAGTGATAATGAGAAATCTGTTGAGCTCGATCTTATCATTGAACTTGTTATTGAAACGTCAGTGGAAGTAGATCCCTTGAATGATTTATATCCTGTGGATGATGAAGAATATGATGAGGATGCTGATTTGTCAGAATTGTATGACATAGGGTGGGCAGCTGACCTGCTCGAGCCTATTAACCTATAAAGACTTTTAAAAATAAATTTAAGTTACTCGAAATGAAAAGTAACCATGTAAACCGTTTCATTTAAAATAAAATACAACTTCGAAAACAGATTGTGTGAAGTGTCTTTAATAAAATAGTGAAATATGCTAATAAAATTAGTTCAGATTCACATATAAAAGAGCACAGGTCAAATGTAGAAGCATTCCATTTCTTTGCTACTATTTGTGAGTTTTAAATTTGCTAATGCACTAAAAATTATTGTATGTAGAATTGACAACTGTTATTGATTTACTGTTTGGTAATAGTGGTTAATAACATTTTTATTATATTTTACCACAGATTCAACTGCAGATCATTTCAAAACTACAATATGCCATCGAAAGAAAGAAGCCGAAAGGCTACAAAACGTCAAAGACATCAGATTACTAAATGCTTGCAGCAGTCCTCTACAATAAAAACTCGTCAAGTCACCAAGAAAGCTCCGGGTAAGAGAACGGAATCATTCCTGGGAAACATTTGTAGAAAAAAAAGTATAACTACAGAACATGTTTTAGTCCAGAAAAAGAGAGCCAATTTAAACGGAAAGGAAAGGCCAATCAAAAATGTTACTGCTAGAGCAGGAGATAACTCTGTGCATGGTAGTAGAAGGAAAAATCAGTTTAGGGACATTCGTAGACGAATGTTCCGCAACAGGATAATTGGCAATGTGTTAAAAAATATTAAGAAAGGTCAACAGAAAGTGGTTTTTTATAAGAGAAAAAAAAAAGTTGAGAAAATTATTGATCAGGCATTCGAAATTAAGCGAAAGTTATTTATTTTGATAATCAATAGAATTAGGAAACTAAACAAGGCAATTTATGATTTCAAAACAAATAGTAGATGGAAGAGAACAGTTAATCGTAGTAATTTTTGTGAAGTTTATTCAGGAGAATGGATGCATAGTTCAAGTTGTGAGGCATTTTTTAATGAGGAGAGTTATTTCCAGGATAATGATTTGCTGCATGCAGTTGACACCAGTGGTCGAGCATATGAGGTGAAAGATGGTTGTATGGTTGAAAAAGAAAAACTTGTGACAACAGAGGCAGAAGAGGTGTTAGGTAATGAGGTTTTAGGAAAACGTCCTAAGGGACCAGTGTACACCTGGAAGTGTAGTAGTATTTGCAGTGTGCGACAGGATTCAATCAATTTGCTTTGTGATTTTGTACGGACATTTAATAAGAAAAGTTTAAAACAGAAAATGAAGTTGTTGCACGAATTAGATCCTTGCAGAGTGTTAGAACTGACAGGTTTGCATGGTCATTCATTGGCTTGTCTTTCCAGGAGAGTATGCCAGAGTGTTTTTCATCATTTCAGGATGCTAGCAGTGCATCATAATAAAGTGAGGAAATTAGTTAGAATGTTGCATTATGCTAAGAGTCCAGCAATTATGCTTAAACAATTATGCACTGCTCTTTTGCATGGTTCAGAAGTAGATGTGAAGAATATTTGTGCAGAAATTGAGTTTTGTTACTTTGCAAGTGAAGTGGAGAATGTTGAAATTGACCCAGAAGAAGAAGGTAATGTGGAAGAGAGTGTACATATTTCCAGTACAGATAATTTTTAGAAGGAAATTGCCACGTTTCAGGTGAAATCAAGTGAGAGGCCTAATTTCACTTGTATGTGTTGTCGACGCACTTATTATAAGAATCAGACTAAGTTAGTGGATTTATATGCAAAAAGTGAAAGGGAAAATAATAGTGAATGGAAGGATTTCGCAACATACTTGATGGTAGAAAATTGTTTTGATTTGGGATCGGATCAACGTGTGTGTACAAATTAAATCAAAACCGGATGCCTGCTAGAGCGGTTCATAATAATCTGGAATTGGTTGAGATTCCTTCTGAATTGAAGGATTTAAATACTTATGAATCTATTTTGATTCAAAGTATCCATCCCTTTCAGGCTATTGTACGAATGGGGCCAAAGACAGGGAAATTGCCTCCATCAGATTTACAGAGAGGATTAAAGGGAAGAGTTGTTTATTTGCCTCTAGATTTGAAGAAAAACATGAATACAATTGGAGTAGAGAAAGTGGAAGAGTAACCTCTGGTTATCTTAGTTAATGGGGTTCCGACAAAGAGTAAGAAAATCTGGCAAGATTTAGTGGATGTTAGGAAAGTCAAAAAGGCAACATTATATTTGAAGAAAAACAATAAGTACTACAAGAATGTATATGTTGCAGAAGAGGAAGTAAGTGAAGAAGAGTATAGTGATTTGTGTGCTGGTCAAATTGAGAAAGTAGAAGCCTCTAAAAATGAAGAAATATATGAACATTATAGTGTTCATCCTTTGCATTCCAAGGAAGTCATGGGGAATGCTATTGAGTTGTTTCAAATGAAACAAGCCAAAGGAAGTCCCATTAGTGTTTGGGAGGAAAGTTTGGAAGCTCGGTGTTTCCCACAGCTATTTCCAACAGGTCAAGGAGGAAGATATGATGAGCGACCTGATCAAATTCCTGCTTCTGAATACCGGACTTTACGATTGTATGCAGAAGATCCTAGGTTTCGTCAATGCATTCCCTATTTGTTTCATCTACTGTTTGAAAGCAATCTGTCTGGACTGTCATATGCATTGAACCACATCTTGAAAAGTGGTGTACAGATGCAAAATATCTCGGCAAGGGACTTTATGGATAAAGTCAATGTCCAAGACAGTATTTTGGATTCTCACCTGATTAAACTCATGGCGTGTCAGCGTGGTACTAATGAGTACTGGTACCATCGTCATGGTGATTTAAAATGTATGCTGAGGTACTTAGGAACTCCTACATGGTTCCTCACTCTCAGCTGTGCCGAGTATGGCTGGGAATACTTACTTGAATTTCTACGAGAGGCAACATTGAAAATATCGAATTCAAGACACCCGGAGAACTGTGCTCTTTGGATCCAGTGAATGTATGCAGGTACTTCAATCATAGATTTGAAGATATGATGTTTTTCATCATGAACAAGAAAAATCCACCTCTTGGAGAGGTGTTGGATTTCTTCTGGAGAAAGGAGTACCAAGCAAGAGGTGCTCCTCATATACATATGCTGCTGTGGATCAAAGATGCACCCAAATTTGGAACAGATCCAGATGACTTAGTGATGAGTTTCATAGAATAGTATTCTACATGTGCTGTTCCAAATGCAAAGGAAGACAAAAGCCTAAGAGAACAAGTTTTACGCTTCCAAAGCCATCGTTGTGGAAAGTACTGTCGTCGTAAATTCAGAAACAAGGACAAGTTCTACACAAAATGTTGTTTCGCCTTTCCACGACCGGTGATTTCTAAAGGAAGAGTGAACAGTTTGATGTCTTCGCTGCGACATAATGTGATGAAGAAATCACCCAAAAATACATACAATTTGAAAAGGAACGAAGAGTCCAAGTATATCAACGACTACAACCCAGTGATTTTGTCCATGTGGAATGCTAACATGGATATACAGTTTGTGGCTGATAACTGTATGGCTGTGGCTCGGTATGTGACATCTTACATCACCAAAAAAGAAAAGACAGAATTGAAGGATATGTGGGAGGACATTTCCCAAGAAAAGAGCCTCAGTAAGAAGTTGTACAGTTTCAGTCTGAAGATGTTGTCGCATAGAGAAATCGGAGCTTACGAATGTTCTGACCGGTTGTCTTCAGCAAGTCTCTATGCCAAATCCAGGAGTATCATTTGGGCGAGTCTTGGTCTTGGTCTTGCTGCAACGCGTAATCGAGTTCTGAAACCTGTACGGGAAATTGAGTATTTGGCGGAAAAGGAGCCAAACAGTACAGATATTTTGAAGACCAACATGTTGGATACATATTATCCAAATAGAAGCAGTCACCTCGAGAATGTTTGTCGGTATGAGGTTCTACAAAATTACATATTCAAGAGGAACATCAAAGAAGATATTGATAAAGGAGTGTATGCTGTAATTGGAAGTGAGGGATGTCTGGTCAAGCAAAGAAAATGCCAATTGGTAAATCATCGAAAATTGAGTGGCGAATCTCCTGAAAGAAAAGAGTTTTTCTATTTAGCACTTTTGCAACTCTTCAAGCCTTGGCGTGCAGAAGAGGAACTGCTTGGAGATTTCCTCTGTTACGAAGACTCTTTCAATGCCGCCAAGGAGACTATAGAATGTCCTGTTTTTCCCAAATATCTAGAAATGTTGAATGCGGAAATCGAGCTGGAAGCAACGATTGCAGCCGAGATTGCTAGAGACAGTTCTCAGGACAGTCAGAGTTCTGTTTCATTGAGTCAGGATCCACTAGGAGGACCAGTTATCGAAAATGAAGCTGACACTGCCATGATTGAAGTGGAGAGAGCCATGGCACATGCTCAGGAGGATGCGGTTAATTTAGAAGACTTGGAAAGACAAATCAACGTTGAGCAGAGGAAAATATATGACGAAGTTACCAACCAAATTGATCATGGATTAAGTCATGAGAAGAAAGAGTGCTCATGTACGTCGTTGAAGCCTGTCCGACTGTACGTGAGTGGAGAAGCGGGAACTGTAATGTATTGTATGTATACTTGTAAAGCGCACTGTTACCTCGTTACGTGGTGTCCTGGCGCTGTATACCGCTGGGGAACCCGTCCTGGCTTTCCCTGTGAGAGGGCACCCCAAGGTGAAGCCAGGCATCCCCGGCGTTGCTGGGGCCGTTGTGGAGATTAAGCAAGCTATTGCCCAGAGTTGCAGAGTGGGACCCATGGTTAGCGTAGGCACCTAAGCGAGAATTATCGAGTCCGCGGACATTTACCCAAGACCCTGCCGCGTCGGGAATTGAACCCTGGTCCCGGGCCGACCTCTGCTTCAGGGTCTGCCACTTCTAACCGGTGAGCCACACTTCTCCACTAGAAAAAGTTTGAAAAAGAACTGGAAAAAGTTTCCTCATTAAAGCAATTTCATGTTATTTGCAAAAAAGGACTGAGTCATCGTTGTCTTGTGTTGTCACCGCTCCAACTGGACTGGCAGCACATAACATTAAAGGTATTACTTTGCATCGTCTACTGATGCTGCCAGTGGAGCATGATAACAAATTACAATACCACAAGTTATCTGGAGATGCTTGTTGTGAAGGTTCAAGAGTCTTGAGGAAAATGAAACTTCTTATCATTGACGAAGTAAGCATGGTTTCCAATGTCATGCTTGCCTTTGTGCATTTGAGAATGCAAGAAGTTCTCAAAACAGAGTATGATGTGTTATTTGGTGGCAAACACATCATTGTTTTCGGTGATCTTATGCAGCTGACACCAGTGAAAGGACAACCTTTGTTCAAAATGCTCACGCATGAAGATACCAGGAAGTGCCTAGGGAGCATTGGCAACGTCAATATATGGTTAAACTTCAATTATGCTGAACTGCATGAAAATATGCGTCAAGCGAAGGATGAAGATTATAAGAAAATTCTACAAGATGTTAGAATCGGAAAAGTGACCGAGCATGGGAAAGAAGCTTTACATGCACGATTACTGTCAAATTTGTATCCAGAAGAAGACGTTGTGCCTGAGAATATTTTTCGGAAAATTACTGAGAAGAAATCTGGAATATGTTTGATGCCAACTCTTGCAGAATGTGCCATCTTCAACAACAAAATTTTGCATTTAGAAAACCAAGAGATTGTGAAACTGGAAGCTATTGACAGAGTAGAGCATATGGGAGCAACAATTATTTTGTCTGAGAATTTGAAATCAAAATTGGATTCATTAGAGAAGACTATATCTAAAACTGCAGGTTTTGAAAAGACTCTGAATGTGTGCTTAAATTGCCGTATAATTTTAAGAAGGAATTTACATGTTGAAAGAGGTCTGGTAAATGGATCAATGGGTAATGTTATTGATTTTGAGAAATACAGAAATAGAGATGGAATTGAATTTTTAAAAATTAAATTTGATGGCATTGAGGAAGTACAGCTAATTGGTCGTTGCTCTGCTAGGTTTTTGCTTGTAAAATACTTATATGTTCGCCGTAAGCAGTTTCCTGTTTGCTTGGCATATGCGGTGACAATCCATAAATCGCAAGGTTTAAGAGTAGACAGTGCATTGGTGAATATTGGCAGTTCTGTGTTCAAGGAGGGTATGGCATATGTGGCATTGTCACGAGTCAGAAGTTTATCGGGATTGTACTTGATTGAGTGTGATGTCACAAACATTTGTGCGGATCTAGATTGTGTTAAGGAATACAATAGGTTAAGAAGAGAGTATGCGCCACATTTGCCTCAATATCCTTTGTTTGAGAAACGTGTGGTAGGCCGGAAACGAAGAAATGTGACCAATAGTAGGGAGGTTGTAGCAAAAAGACGAACAGTTGATGAACCTGAAATTATAAGCAGAAAAAAAATGGATTCTGTTGAAGATGTTGTTGGTTTTAAATTTGAAAATAGTTCTGGTGTCAACTGCTATTCTAATTTAGTGGTTAATGTTGTCTTTTCTCTAGAAACTTTAAAAGAAGAGATTGTGGTCAATTCGGATCCAAGATTTTGCAGTTTGTTGAATTCTGTGTTAGAGAAATGTAGCACTGATAGAACAAAAATAGAAAGTGTGTCTGAAATTCGAAATCTGTTAGACAAATGTTCAGGTCAAATGCAATTCTCTCAAAATATTCAGCAAGATTGTCAGGAGTTTTTAATGTATATGCTTGATGTATTGCAAGATGAAGGTGTAGATGTAGATCATCTGTTTGGCCTTTCTTATCAATGGCAGCATGACTGTGAGAACTGTAGGGTATCAAGTACTACTAGTGTAGACTCAGAAAGATTTATATATTTAACTTTGCCAGACAGTAAATCAGCAGCCGATCACAACATGGAGTGTAGCCAATGTAAGTCTGCAATGCTGTCCACATTATTTATACAAATATATGGCCAGTATGTCATTTTAATGTTCCAACGATGTAGGCCTGATGGAACAAAATTGACAACTTTAATTAAAAATGTTGTGGCTTCGCAGTTGTCAATATCAGGAAGGACTTTTGTAACTGCCGCAATTATATATCATGACGGTCCTTCAACAACATCAGGACAATACACAGCTTATTTGAAGTCTAGACACGGCTGATCATTCTGCAATGATTCTGTTTTAACTTTAAAAAAAAAATTGCCTTTTGACCTTAAAAGTTCTTATCTGGTGTTTTTACAACCAAAATTTTAGGGTAGGAATCTCGGGATTTGCTCTGAGGAATTTCAAGAGGTTATAATGGCTCCTACACTATTTGGCCTTGAGGATAAGTGTAGTACAGAGTGAAAAGTTAATGTGGAACATGAGTTAGCAAGAAGGGTGAGATATTACTAGTACAGGATTGTGAAAGTGATCCTGGACGTTTTCTTTCTGAAAGTTGCGGAAAAAGAAAATGACGGGATTTGCTTAGAAGAATTCCAAGAGTTATAAATGGCTCTTACGCGATTTGGCCTTGAGGAGAAGTGCGGTAGAGAGCGAGAAGTCATTTATTGTATGTAACATATTTGTCAATACGATGGAGCTTTTCTTTCAGAAAGTGGCGGGCAGAAAATGATAACAGCACAACAGAGTATAAGCTGTTCATAGGACATCCTTCGACGTCATGGAAAGTAAGTTACTTTTCAGGAGTTCTGATTTCTGATTGGTTATGTTATATGGGTTTTTTAAACATAATCATTTTGATTGTGTTTTTTTTCCCTGCTGTTATATGATGAATAACTTCAACTCACTGTTTTTAGTGAAATTTGATATATTCTGAGAACAGCAAAAATAAACCATTTAAAATGTATAATTATTTCTGTACCTTTTTGTATTTATGATATACATTTAGAACTGTGTAGGAGGCATGGAGAAACTGAGGCTTCTGTAAGTGTCAAGGGAGGTGAGTAATGTACATTGCTCTGTTGCATACAGTCCTCACCTACTGCGTACTCTTGGATATGCTAGACTAAATCTGCACAATGAGATACCTAAGCTGAGGAAATACAGGTGATGTGATTGTGAAATGAGCAAATATATTTGCACGTTTTTCAATTATATCACCTGTGTTTCCTAACATTACGAATCACATTGTGCAGATGAGGTTTAGGCCTGTCCAGGGACACAGAGGAGGTGTGGCCTTTGTTCAAGAGTGCAGTGGACATGACTCACTTCAAGTGTAGGCCTGCACATGTATTATCTCCTCTGTACTCTTCAATAAGCCTAAATTTCATCTGCAACCCTGAGTAGGCCTCACCTCAAACAAATCTCTGGACAGGCCATACCTTATCGGCATCCTGAAACAATCATTTAAAATGTTAGGGGCAGATTTATGATGGCCGTGCGCCTCTTTTGTGCCGCCATTGCGTCACTTTTGTGACGCAGCAGCAGTGCAAAAGATGCACCATGTTGCAAGATCGGCCTCACTTCATCTGCAACAAGATACCGTCAGTTTAAAATGTATATATTTTAAACTGTATATGTATATATTTAGGACTGTGTAGGGGGCATGGAGAAGCTGAGGCTTCTGTAAGTGTCAAAGTTGTTGCATATAGTGCTCACCTTCTGCGTACTCATTCATATGCTAGACTACTTCTGCACAATGAGATACCTAAGCAAAGGAAACACAAGTGATGTGATTGTGGATTGAGCAAAAAAAATTGCACGTTTTTCAAATACATTACCTGTGTTTCCTAACATTACGAATCGCATTGTGTAGATGCCTCACTCAGTCTGTATCTGACACTCTTTCCTTCACTTCCTCTGTCTCCTCTCTCTCTCACTCTCTTTTCCTTATTCACCCTTTCCTTATATAGTTTACCTTACTCACTTTCTTTTAGTAGCTTACACAACTTCAATTTAGTTTACTCTTCTATCCTTCTTTTCTGTCACTGGAAGTATCTTCTTTTTTTTCTCTAAGTAATTTACTCTATTTAAATTTCTTTTTGTCTCTGACTGTCTATCACCGTTTCTTTCTCTTTTTTTTCTGCATGTTTATCTCTAACTTTATTTCTTTGTAAAATTGGATGATTGTCAATCTTTTCCCTTGTCTTTTCTAATTTTTAAATACATGTTTTAATATTTTTCAAATTTTTGTTGTTTCTTTCACAGATTGAAAGGATAAAAATAACAATGACTAAGTTAACGACAATTATAAGGTAAGTGTTTTGTACTCTTTTCGTTACATTTCTATCACATTTAACTTCTATTACTTCCACTGCTTCATTTCTTTAACCGTCAGTTTCCTGCCTTTGCTAATTCCCTCATTCCTTTTTCTATTACTTACTTACTCTACTCATTCCACTCCTTTTCTCAGTCCCCCTGTTCTCATAGTTCCTCACTGCTGTTCACTCACTCCGTCTCTATTACTCTCACTATCTCTGACTCATCACTCTTTCACTACTTGTTCATTATGCTTTCTCCCTGTAGTTCAAACACATTAAGGGGCATATTATCAACACAGGCGATAAAATTATCGCTGCTTTTATCGGCAGAAAACTGCCGCAAAAGCGGCTTTAGCGGCAGTTTTCTGCCGCAAAAGCGGCTTTAGCGGTAGTTTTCTGCCGATAAAAGCAGCGATAATTTTATTGCCTGTGTTGATAATATGCCCCTATGTTATTTACATTTCTTTGCTGTTTCAATCATTCCTTTTCTGTCACTTCTTCTTTTCTGCTTTCTGTTTTTTCTCTCTGTTATTCCACATGTTTCAACCTTAGTCACTATCATACATCTTGTTTTATTCCTATTTACTTTTGCTCACTTTTTTCTTAACACTTTCCCTCAGGATTGTTCTTTTAGTCCGGTTCTATCCCTACCTCTCATTCCACATCCTTTACTGTTTTTCTTCTTAATTTGAACATTCACTCCCATTCTCTAAGAAACTCTTGTTTATTATTCTTATACTCTCCTTTTTTTCTTTCACTTCCTTATCTATTTTGTTTTTCACAATTATACCCACTTACATCTTTTCTTCAGTAAATAGATCTATTAAACAGTATCTCTGTGTCACTCCCTCTAGCTGTCTTTCTTTTAACATTACTCTCTGTTTCCTTCTCTTATACTTTCTTTTCTTTTTTTTCTTTTCTTTTTTTTTCTGGTTCACTACCGGTTCGAGTACCGGCGCGCGAACCGGGAAGCGAACCAAAAGAATTAGAGGTTGCCAGAGTGCTAAACATTCTAGCAATTTTTTATAAAGGGGAGGTACTTCTGATAAGAACTTTTTTTTTATTGTTTATTTTTTTTTATTATTTTTCTGAACTTTTTTTTACTTTTTTTTTATTTTTTGAACGGTTTTATATTTTTTTTGGTTTTTTTTGGGGGGGAAACAAAAATGATTCATTATAAGGGGCTCAACAGGAGCAAAAAAAAAATAGATAATTTATTTTCTGGGGCGTTTTGGACAGTTGTGATTGTCAATTGCAGCATTGATTAAGTTTACGCTACTCTCCCTGTAGCAAATCAATTTTTCGCAATAAATGCATACAAATTTCACTTCCCCAAACTTCAGCTGAATATTTGGGGCCGTCTCCCTCGCCTCTGGTCCCGTCAGTGCCTCTTGATGTGATGAACTGGCCACAGGACGGGGGTTATCGTGCAGGTCACGTACCTGCGCAGCACTATAGTTAATAGGGTGCCACCTGTCCCTATGGCGATGCATGGTATAATTGCCATAACTATATTTTTTATCTGTCCCTCTGGACAGATCTTTTTTGCAAATAAGGCAAGTTACATACCGAGCATTCACTTTTTTTTGGCCCCGGGGATATTTGAAAAATTACCAAATAAAATTCTCTTTGACACGGGACCTCCTAGGCTCTTCTGGCAAAAACTGCCTCTCTTCTTCCTCTTCCTCTTTTTCCTCTTCTTCCTCCTCTTGCTGAACCATAACCTGAGGAGGTGGTCCTCTCTTCTTAGGAGGTGGTGGTGGTGGTGGGGGTGCACCAGCTGAAGCTACAACACTTGCCATTGCTAAGTGATGAAAAAAGGTCTTCCTCTCACAAAGATGAAAGTCAGAGTGAGGAAACAAGGAGGGGTTTTCATCATTTGGGAAAAAAAATAGTTCTAAACCAATGAAAAGTGTTATTTTTAGGTCACATGACCTAGCCTTACATCATTAGGAAACCAAAAGTGAAATGAACCAATGAAAAGTGTTATTAACAAGTCACATGACCTGTTATGCTTACGTTACGCACTCCACGCCGCGCCCCGGATCGCTTCCGGGAAGCTGCGCTTCGCTTCGCGTACCGGAGCACTTCCGGGTGCGCTAACGCGGCGCGTCATATGACGCATTACGCGACAACGCGATACGTCGCGGTTACTCGACGCGTCACGATGTTGTTTTCTAACGCGGCAGTTGCGCAAACGGAACGTTTACCGGTTCGCGGACCGGGTCGCGGCAGCAAATTGAGCTAACGGGAAGCTACCCGGTTCGCGGACCGGAAGCGAAACAAAAAAAAATTATAAGAAAAAAATACATAAAAAAATTGTATTAAAAACATATTACATATATTTTTCGATTTAAAGAAGAATACATGTTTAAAGCTTTTGATATTTGCTAATAAAAAACCATTGAAATTCACTGAAAAAACCATAGGTTATAGACCATATATAGTTAGGAATTAGCATTTACAAAACCTTGAAAATTCACTGAAAAAACATTAGGTTATAGACCATATATAGGGACTGATTAGGATGGAGGATTTTCCGCCTCCTCCGGGCCGGCGGAAGCCACCTCCGGCCTGGAGGAGGCGGAATATCCTCTTCTGAGTCACCAAAGACCCACCGCCGCATTACGATGGCTGGTGGGTCTTGGTTTCTGTCCGCTGCTTTTCCGCCGCGGTCGGATTACAACTGCGGCGGAAAAGCTCTCATTTGGCTGGCAGTGTCTATCAGACACCGCCAGCCAAATTAGGATGCATTTTTTAACATGCTTTTCCGCGGCGGTTTTTCCGCCGTGGAAAAGCATGTGTACTTTTGATTTTGGGGGCCCGTTGCGGGCCCCCAGGGTGTAGGCGGGTGGGGGGTGCACATGGGGGGTACCACATGGGCTGCGGCGGTCCCTCCGTGCAAATTAGGATGTGACCGCCACCCCGGCGGTCACATCCTGGATATTTAACATTGCGGCGGGTGCTGCTTCAAGCAGCACCCGCTGCAATGTTAAAAGTGCATGTTTTACATTTACATGCACAAAGCGGCAGGCACCGCGCGGTGCCTGCCGCTTTGTGCATGTAAATACTGGGGGGTACCTATGGCGGTCACATCCTGGATATTTAACATTGCGGCGGGTGCTGCTTCAAGCAGCACCCGCCGCAATGTTAAAAGTGCATGTTTTACATTTACATGCACAAAGCGGCAGGCACCGCGCGGTGCCTGCCACTTTGTGCATGTAAATACTGGGGGGTACCATACATCCTGTATATTTAACATTGCGGCGGGTGCTGCTTCAAGCAGCACCCGCCGCAATGTTAAATATCCAGGATGTGACCGCCAGGGTGGCGGTCACATCCTAATTTGCACGGAGGGACCGCCGCAGCCCATGCGGACGGTCCCTCCACCTCTGGGATGGCGGACGGACGCAAGTCCGTCCGCCATCCTAATCGGCCCCATAGTTAGAAATTAGCATTTACAAAACCTCATTTTACTCACACAAAACCATTGAAATTCCATATATAGTTAGTTGCATTAACTATATATCGCGCACCCGCAATCCACTGCTGATGATGTCACATATTACATCATTCATGACATGGTCAGTGACATCACTGATGACATCACTGATGACATCTCAAATGACATCACTGATGACATCACTGATGACATCTCATTTGACATCAATGATCACATCACTGATGATATCATTCATGTGACAATACAATGCATCTCCTCACACTTTAATATAACCTCTGTTACACCCAGTGTTAAATACAGAGTATAATTTTTGAAACCATTGACACACCAATACTAGTTACTACATACGCACTCACTGATTCCTACGTCTACACACACATTCACTCATTCACCCATACAATCATTCTTACATACAATCACTCATCTTTACAACACTATCATATGCACTCATACACCTATAGAGACACTGACACTCTGCCACTCATCCATGGAGTTACTCACACACCTAGTCAGTCCTGTAAAGAATCAATCACACTTCCATTTTCTAATCTATACAGTTAAACATAGAGCACCTTACATTTTCAAACATATACTAACACATACTTACTCTCTTATACAATCATTGATACAAGTACACATTGATCTGCACAGAGTCATTCACATCCCAACCACCCACACACACACTCACTCTCCCATACAAATACTTGGGCAACCAATCAATAACCCATATAGTTACTCATATGGCTACTGATCAACACATGCAGCAGTTTACAGAACAACAGACACAATGATGCACAAATTAAGACAGTTTAGTCACTAACCCATGCACTCAGTGAGACACATTTAATCACTCACTCATACAGTCAGTCATGCACCTACTAAATCCTTCGTTCAGACACTTATACATCCACTCATTCTTCAATATGTAAGACATATTTTAACTTTACAGAAACATACAGTCACTGGATGTTGTCATCAGTGATGTCATCAGTGATGTCATTTGAGATGTCATCAGTGATGTTTTTCGAATAACTTTGTCGTCATTTGACAATTCATTGCTGAATTTTCAAAACTAGTGGCCCACTCCGGTCAGCTACAGTCTTGAAAGTGTTGTTGTGATTTGTCAAGCGGGGGCCAAGAAAAAAGGGGGATCCCAAAACATGTTTTCCCCATGTTCATTTCCATAGGAAAATTTAGACAAAGCTACAGCCCGAACTGCTGTACGGAATTACACCAAATTTGGCAAATGGTAGCCCTCAGTTGAGAAAGAGCTCTTTCATTTAAATGGTGTAAATCCGTTCAGTATTTTTTGAGATATTTAAAAAAATATATATTTATATATCTGGGTGGAGCCTTACACCCCTCAGCACGAGCTTGGCTCTAATTGGCTGCCAACACTTCAAACCAGGAAGTGTTGGCAGCCATCATGTGCCTTGCATCAAGAGAAAATCTTTGTGGGGCTGCTGCTGGAGGCTCGCTGCTAGCAGACTGTTAGGTTAGTGATAGTCTTGATGTCACCTTAGCAAAACTCCTTTACTTCTACAGATAAATAACTTTGTTGCTGGGCACTCTGCAGAACTCAATTAATGTGCAAAAGTGGAATGAGTGATGGCAGTGAAGTAGAAGGGACATATCATGTATACAATAAAAGAGTGCCAGAAGAGATGTCGCTCTGATGCGAGGCGTCTCGCTGCCATATTAAATAATGATTTCCTATTAGAGGGCTGCGCCATCACAGAGGAGCTGCGGCTCGTAGTGCGAGGCATCCCGCTGCCATATGCGGGGGAGGCGCCTTTGTTTTTACGTGGTTTCCCAGGCCATCACTAAAAAGATGCGGCTCGTGGTGCGAGGTGTCCGGCTGCAATAAGCGGGGGACGTGTCTATGTCCTCGCATGGTTTCCTGCTAAGGTTGAATAACATTGCTGTTTTCACTCTTAATTGATGCGGTGCAGTTGTTGGTTTTAAAGCAGCATCTATATTACTTTGCACAACCAATTTCCTTCCATTGGCTTGTTTAGTTCCAGATGTGCACTTTAAATTACATCATGCAAACAGTGCTTTCTTTCTTAATTTCACCAACAGATTACGCCCTTGTTCCTTATTAACAACGGAACATACTATTCTACAGCTACAAAATGGTTTTCGAGGTAACAGTGAAGTACAGTACGCTATTGATTGTGCTGCTGGGGGTGGGGCAAAACTACAGGTGGGGGTGGAAACTGCAGCTATCGGCCAGGTTGGTGTTGAGGGGGTGCTCATGTTGGGATTTGTGGAAGGAGTGCATTGGTCCCGGCCAGAGGAGAGGCCATGGATGTCCTGCTGCCTCCGTGGCCAGAGTGGAGTTGCCCTCCACGGTTCGATGTGGTTCCGTGGTGGGGTCGGAAAGTGCCAGTAGAGTAATTTGGAGTGCCTGGTCTATACATCTACAGAATGTGGTGCATCGATGCGTGGTATACACATGGATGTTGTCTCCTTGTACATTACTGGCATTTTGTACTTGGGACAGGAGCTAAGAATGGATGGCAGCTGGGGACTCAGTGTACATTCGACTTTCGGGTACAGAAGGCTATTGGCGTGATCATGCATGTTAAGAAGCAGTGGTCCACGCAGGATGTGTTACAGGTTTAGCCAGTGGTTCAGATGAAGTGAGCCAAGGTTTTGCATTGCGGCAATGTGGTATGGGGTGCTATATGCTGAGAGAGGGAATTGTTCTGTCTCTGGGGAAGCTGTAGATGGAGGGATGTAAATTTTGCCACGGCTCTGGTGTTTTGGGCTGAGAGTGAGGCCAAGTGGAAACAATCGGTTGAATTTGGCAGCGTCTTCACAGTAGGCAGATCGGATTGGTCGGACTCTGAGTTGGGCTGTTCTAGTAGTGTATGGAGCGCTGTGCTGTGGGATGGTGGGATGCTGATTTCAGTGCTGGCCTGGCAGTGTTGAGTATGCCTTTTGCCATTCATTGAGTGATTTGCTCTTGGAGAAATTCTGCGTTCGGGGCAATGCTCAGGGGGCGCTAGCACCAGGACCATAGAGCGCTACTCGCCGCAGGTTAGTCTAATGTGTTTTGCCCTTTCTGAATTTTATCATGTCTGCCAATACATGCACCGAACATTTAGGGCCAGATGTAGGTAAATTTTATTTTCCGAACTCTTAAATACCGAGTCATACCGACTCGGTATTTCAGAGGTCGGAAAATAAAAATACCGAGATGTAGGTAATTGCAGATGTGCTATTACCGAATCGGAAACAGTCGGTAATTTCCGATGCGGTAAATACCGACCGGTAAATGCCCATGCATTCCTATGGGCTTTGAAGCCCATAGGAATGATTGGGCATTTACCGGTCGGTATTTACCGCATCGGTAAATACCGATTGACACAAGGGTGCAGGGGGTGTCACTTTGACACCCACTGGCACCCCCAAAAGAGGCTCGGGTGCCATGTGGCAGGCATACCTGCCCTAAGGGCAGGTCTGCCTGTCATATGGCATAGGTGTGCATGCACACATGTGCATGCACACCAGAATCGGTATTTTACCATCAAGTATTATTTGATGGTAAAATACCGATTTTGTACTGCTTTTGGGACTCAGAAGAGTCCCACCTACATACCAATTTACCGGTATCCGTAATGTTACCGACTCGGTATTTTACATACTCGGTAAATTTACCTATCGGTAAATTTACCGAGTCTGTAAATTACAGGGACCTACATGTCAAATTGCTTTTACCGGGTGGTAACGGCCGAATTCGGCCGTTACCACCCGGTAAAAGCCTACCTACATCTGGCCCTTGGTCCTTTAGTCTACAATTTCCGGTAGACGTGAATTTGTAAATAATATGGAACACGGGTTATAATACGTGTCAATTATGTATCATGTTAAGGGAATTATTTCCAGATGTACGAATCAAATGATGCACATGTTATCAAATATATTAATTAATGGCTGGTTCCGTTGTTAGGCCCGGCCAGGTAGATTAGTGGATTAACACATCCATTGCAGGATCTGGGGTTTGGCCTAGGCAGTGGTTGTATGAGCACTGATTGCGACATTCCCTTGTTGAACAACGCATAGGTTCAGGTTTCCAAGATTATTCGTATGGGCAAGAACTAATGGTGGCAAACATGGCTGCCCAGGGTTACAGCTTGTTCTCATCTCTTTTTCTGTATTTTGCAGTACATAAAGGAGCGTTGTGGGGATCATACCAATATGTATGGGGTTCACAAATGGTGCTTCGGCGCCACATTTCAGCACTTACATTCAAGGAGGAATGGCAGGTGAGATTTCCAGGGGCTAATACCAATGTGCTTCAAGCGCATAAATGATGCTTTGGTGCAGCACTTGAGTACTTACATTCAAAGGTAAGGCTGGCAGTTTAGGTTTATGGCTGCTATCAGCAAGGCAAGGGTGAAACGGGTACTCAAATGAGAGATTATTCTCTCCATTCTTTGGATGCTGGCCCACGTTAAGAGAAGTGATCACCTGTCCCTCATGCCATGTGGGTGTGTCTTGCAAAGGTGCACTGTTACAGCCATCACCATGACAAATGACCATCGGAAGGCACCGTATACTGGTCTTCCCACTGCCCTGACTAATGTGTAAGGTAAAAGTTCAGGATAGTTAAGGCAATACCATTCCCATGTATACATAGCAGGGTGTTAGGCAGTTAACTTGTATGTAGCAAGCAAGAATAGGATATATGAGAGGTACCGGAGATGGGCCTCTTTTGTGATGGTTTAATTTGGGACTTCCTTGTCAATGGTATAGCCATAGCAAAATGGCTACTGCAACAGCCTGCTCCCAAATCTACTCATTTTCCCTCCGTGAGACAAGCTTTCATGTTGTCAACTAGACACTCTTCACCACATTGACTAATATATAATTTCTTTTGGATACAATGTAATGCATTGGGAATGTTACATGATCTGTATTAGTTGCCACATGTTATCCAATTATTTCATAAGGGGCTGGTTCTGTTGCCAAGCCAGGCCTGGTGGATTAATGGATTAGCGCATCCATTGCTGGGTCCTGTTTTTCACCTCTTGGTTACATGTTCAGTCCATCACCACCCCCTTTTGTACCGCTTGTGGCAGCCATAAGTGTGGCAGGGTATGCTCAGACGTGAGTCCCTTGCTCACTTTGCCACTGGATTCAAGCAAGCCGGGCTGAAGACGGCTGGAATGCCAGAAACCGGTCCTCGGAAGCTTGTTTCCGGTCCAGGGAAGACATGGCTTGGCAGTTCGGGCTGGACTGTTCCCATGAGGCACAGGGTCAGACTGATTTGCATATAGCCATGTCTGAACTGGGGTGGCAGAGTGGGCTAAAGAACGGTGATGGATTAAACCCAGATCTTTTGACTGGGTGTGAGTGTGTGATTGATTCGAATGCTCCGTTCATCACCACCCCCTTTTGTACCGCTTTTGGCCACCATAAGTGTGGCAGGGTATGCTCAAACGTGAGTCCCTTGCTCACTTTGCCACTGGATTCAAGCAAGCCGGGCTGAAGACGGCTGGAATGCCAGAAACCGGTCCTCGGAAGCTTGTTTCCGGTCCAGGGAAGACATGGCTTGGCAGTTCGGGCTGGACTGTTCCCATGAGGCACAGGGTCAGACTGCTTTGCATATAGCCATGTCTGAACTGGGGTGGCAGAGTGGGCTAAAGAACGGTGATGGATTAAACCCAGATCTTTTGACTGATTGATTCGGATGCTCCGTCCATCACCACCCCCTTTTGTACCGCACAAGTTCAGTCCCGGCAGGTACACGGGGCCACTCCTCATGGCGCATGTGGATAAATAAAACACCATTCGGTGGAGTAAATTATGCATCTGTTATTCGGCGCCAAGATGCCCATTTATGGGGGGTTCTGGGGTACAGTGCAAATACAAGTCATGCTAGATATCAGAAACACGGATGAGGCTGCTACGACCTGGTGATTGGGGGAGACACATAAGCATCATTCAATCGGGTTACTAATCCTCTGTTATGCTGCGCCACAATGCCCCTTTGGGGAAGGAAGTGCTCTCTGTTTCCCTTGCCATTTAAGTGCCATTCATGTTTTAGACACTAAAGCAATGTCCTGACGTTGCTCTATGGGGCGTGCTGCTCAGTTTGATTTTGGGACTGCAGTTTATACACTCATCACAGTTGCATATTGCCAAATGTTTCAATGCACAGTGTTCTTCACTTTTACGTGGCAGAAGTCTTGTGTGAGGCCAGTGGCGTACTCTACAATTAACCAGGAGTGGGCATTGGGTGAGAAATGCATTTTAAAAGATCATCCCCATAACAGGTAGCGATTTATACCATAATACACAGGCAATGGTAGAACAGGCGTTGGCAGTTCTGTGTAAGGACCTGTGCACAATGGACCCAAGGAGGGAGTAGGATTGAGGTATGCAGTGGGTTGGTGGGGAGAGGGAGCGGCCTGCCGGTGATCCTCGACTCTACTACCCTAACCCGCCACTTATGGACTGAGATGACTCTTTGGGAGGCTGCCTGTGTTCAGGTATTTCGGAGGGCCGGTGTGATATGCGGTTTCCTGGATTTCAAGTAAGGCTACTGTTTGCTGTAGCGCGTTGTGGCCTGCCGGCACAATGTACGCAGCACAGGGTTCAAGACTATGGACAACTTGATGCTATGCTGAACTGTAATGACAATTTAAATTTTGTGGTGCCTTTGACATGTGAATTTTGCTACAGTATGATGCCATTGTTCAGGTACCTCGGAGGGCCATAGCGCTATGTAGTGCCCTGAATTTCAAGTAATGCAACTGCTCGCTAAAGCCTGTTGTGGCCTGCTAGCGCAATGTGTGCTGCAGACTGTTCTGGACTAAGGTCAACTTAATGCTATGCTTAAATGTAATGACAATTTGAATTTCTTAGTGCCTTTGACTAACGGGTGGTGATTTATTGTTGGCATAATCCACAGACATCGGTATTTCTAAAGTCAATCATATGTAGTTGGCTTTACTAAATTGCCAAGTATGTATAGGCAAAGTGTTGTTTTTTCATCTCTATTATGTGTCAGTTGTCTGTGGGTCTAATTATGGTGCGATGCAACCTACATGGAGGGGCTCTTTGGAGGAAATTCATTTTGAAACCTCATACCAACAATGGTACATATCCTAATATATATTGTAAAGTTTCCTTCTCTTTTGTCGGGTTAGCAATCTTCAGTGAGGCTTGTTGGTATGCAACTCATTTAACGTGGACTAGGCTTTGGGAACGGACTGCATTTTTTAAGCAAATCTCAATAACAGGTTGCGATTTAGTTCTGCCATTATCCATACGCAAGGGGAATTGCTAACATTTCATCAACAAGTATGGTGGCTCTATTCAATAGCCCAAAATACCTGCAGATGGATGTTCTCTTGTTCTTGTCACTATCTGCAGTTAGTGAGGACTGTTGGTGTGCATCCCAATTGTTATTCAGTAGGCCGTGGGTATTCCACCGTGTGTTCGGGTACCTTGGGGGGTCAGAGGGCTATGAGGGGGCCTGGTTTTAAATAGGACAACAGTTTGTTGTAGTAAGTTGGGGCCTGCCAGTAGAACGTATGCAATGGAGCGGGTCCTAAGGATGCCACGGGACAATACACAAGTTCTAGTGTATGGCCAATGCAAATTTTGTGAGGATTGGCTTGCCTAATGTCCTCCTTTGATGGGGTGTGTACCATTGCAGGTTAAGTGGTACAACTGTTTGTGGCAATTAGGTTGGGGCCATTGGTACAAGTGGAGTGTTTTGCCTAATTTCCTGGTTGCCGTAAGGATGGGGTATATAACTGGCAAATTCTATGTAGTTAGCTGGAACAGGCTATGCATTCAAATGCATATTCCCATCTGGTCATTTTAGTCATTAACGTTGGTGGGAATAATATATATTATTATGCCATTTAAGGTGGCAACAGTTTTGGGAGGTCTGGTTTACAGCCCCCTCTATTGGAGTTCGTCATCTAAAATATGGTCCGAAGTAACACCGCAAGCCGTTGCAGTGGGAGATCCCCAAGTTTAACTAACAATCACATCTGGGTAGCTGAACAATCTAATTGAATACATTCTGCAGGTTCCACGTAAGGCACTAGTCGGCACAACTTGCTCCAGTTAGGTAACAGGGCTATTACGGAGCACTGTCAGCACTGGGGGGGAAGGGCGAGTGCACCGGGTAGCTTCTCACCCTGTGGTGGAGCACTCACAGTTAACAACATAGGGGATTCACAACAAGGGAGGTTCAGTGACTGGATTGACCCCAGGAGGGGGTAGGAACCATGTGTAGGGTAGGCGGAATGGGAGGAGTGAACTGTCGGTGGTCCTGGACAGTACTGCCCAAACCCACGACGTATGGACTGAATAGAACCTTGGGGAGGTTGCCTGTGTTCAGGTACCCCAGTGTGCCGGTGCGTTATGCGGTGCCCTGGGTTGCAAGTAATGCAACTGTTTGCTGTAGCGCGTTGGGCCTGCCGTCACAATGTGTGCAGCTGAGCGGAGAGCTTGGCGGGCTGAGTCGGTCACGTTCAATTTTAAGGCCGAAACTCAAGTGAAGGTGTAATATTGTGCCTAATTTTTCTTACTGTCTTCGACATGTTGTTGCCGCTAAAGTGTACGGCCAAAACTGAAGTGTAATGTCATGGCTGATTTACCTAGTACCTTTGATAGGTTGATGCAGCTAAAGTGTGATGCTGTGAATATTTGTACATATCCAAACAGGATGGTTTTCTCCTATTGGTCTGTGATGAATTAACTGGTTTCATGTCAATAAAAGGCTACACCCTGAACAACATGCTCTGACTCTGGGAGTTATAGGGGATAACTGGATAGCAAATGTCTGTAAAGGAGAAGGGTAAATGTCACTCTGTGAGCATACTATGACTGTTGGTACAACTGCCACAATAAAAATGCCATTTTATTATTGTTAGCTATATTGATGCTGTTGCTTTGCTGCTTTTCTCCAGCAAGTACATATATTTGTAAGTGCATTACATTGTTTATCACTAGTTTCAAATCTCCAGTTATGAATGACGTTTAGCTGCCTTAAATATACCTGAAATGACAATCTGTAGCTATCTACCAGTGCACAAAAGAGAGAGAACAAAGACCGAGCAGTCATCATTTTACGTTATAATTTAAATTAATTGGCCAATTGTGAAAAACAACTATAAAACTGACATATCTGAGAAAGAAAAATGAAATGTTTGGAAACCTGAACTTGTCTTAGCCTTATATTAATAATAAAACATACCTACTTTAAGGGGAAGCATACTTTTGATTGAAATGTACACCAGTAAATGTTGAATATTTAGGGACACAGTAAAATAATAGAGTACTTACACATGAGGCTGAGTCCACAGTCATGTGCTGTACCATCCACTAACAACATGCCCCTATGCAACACATACAGCACTGGCACCTCTGTGCCTCTCTGCACTGCCAGACCTCTTATGAATGACAAGGCACACCGTCACCTACTCGTGAAACTAACAGCTGTCACTGAATGCAAGTGGACACATGATGCCATGTAGGCAATGACTAACTACACATCTCATGCATTCAAAGTTCAGAACCAGCCATCATCCCTACACACATTACCATGACCAGGTCAGGACAAGTATGCTAGTGTGAAGGTGGTGCCAGGAGCCCACAAAACGAAAAGAGCTGTTAATACAGGCAGAGTGAGTAACAGATATACAGACCTCAGCTCACTTTGGCTTAAGGGAGTGTTGAAAGCATTAATAATATGCATATAGAGGTGTACATTCACTGCATGATGTACCATACACTGCAAAATATATTAGCTTCACAGTGCAATTTTGTCATGGAAGATATCTACGAGGGTGTCGCAGAGTTCCAAGGACGGGGTTATGCTGTTTTTTCAGGCTGAGGGATTGGAGAACTATTTATAGCTGTTGAAGAGTTTTTTGCTGTGGTTGGAACTTGCTTCAATGTGGTCGGTGAGGGCATTCATTTTTGTTTTTTTCAGGAGTGGTTGTTATTTTTTGAGGGTTGTCTTAAAGGGGCCTCAGTTTGGTTGGTTAAGGTTTTGGTGAGGAAGATGACATCAGAGGGTTTAGAGCTGATGGGTACTAGCACCTAAACATAAAAGATCATGAGGTGCAGGGGAAATGCTGGGCTCAGGTGATCTGGAGAATGAAGAGCTGGAGTCTGAAGAGCTTCAGCCTGGAGAGATGCTGCAGCATTCTGTTCATAAGTCTCAAAAGCAAGCAGAGAGATCCAGACCTGGTGTGGTTTTTATAAATGAATGAAGACAAACTCTACATGACTGCCGAATCTGGTTTTTCATGGCTAAAGCAGGGTTGAAATTCATTAGCTCAGTGTTCATACAACAACCTGCTTTTTTCAATATTCTGGCAGTTCCGATTTGTGCATTGCTCAGGAGGCCCCTATATGAAGTCTCCTGGCATGTTCTCTCCTTCTTTATACCATGTTGATTGAGTGGCACCCATCAAAGAGACACTCCTTTTAAAGTGGGTGACTATGTTCCCATGACCAGACCTTGGAACTAATAATGACTGATGAGAACTGATTATATCATGGTTCAGGCCTTTTTACCTGAGCTTTCTGGCCCTCTTTGGTAAACTGTGTAGCAAATATGTATAGCATGAATATAAGTGCTTGAGAACCTGTGATGGTTGGGATGTGCATTGGGTTTACTTTCTCTATATAGGGAACCCCTAGGGTTATAGGTTGTTCCATTGGGTTAGTGGTAGGGGGAGAGGCTTGGTGCAGCAGCCAGGGCAGCTGACTCCGGAGCGTAGGGCTCACGGTTTAATCCCTGGCATCGGCAGAAGCTCAGCTCAGCACCCTGCGACTCTGGGCAATAACTCACTTAATCTTCCCAATGGCCCCCAGCGCCTTGAGACCCTTAGGAGTGAGTAGTTCTTGCTTCACAAATACCGGATTTGGCAGTCAGAGAGTGCTGTCTCCCCAATCCACGCATGCTCGTGTGAACTGCTTCTCTCAGGTCTCACCTCCCTATGGAATGATTTGCTAAACCAGTTTCACAGCCTGGCACAAATAACTACCTGAAAAGAAAGAGTAGGACAGACCAGTTTTAGCAGACAACTGTGTGACCTGTCTTGAATAACACCAGCCCAAATAAATTAACAAAAAGCAGGGCACCAAACACACTACTTTCAGTGAAGTGCGGCTGCCTCCCTCCCTCCCTATCCTGTGTGCTGTGAAAAGATATGTGTTGGCATACGCAAAAGCAGGAGAGCATCTGCTCCCAAAACTGGTTGCCATTGAGATATTGAGCACTGAAAGGAAATTGTTTATTGAGTTTTGTGGTTTCCCATATGTCTTTGTGGTCATCAAACTGAGCAATCAAATTCATAGTTTATGTCCGTTCTTCCTGGAAGTAGAACAAAGCAAATTCCTGCAAATTATATGGTGTTCATTTTTTGATTTACTCTTGGAGCTCTGATCACCTGTGTAAAGGAAGGCAAAGCCCAGCAGAAGAAACCCTGGCTGCCTCTCCTTCAGGGGTAGGGACCATACCCCAAGACAAAAGAACAATTATCCTTTCATCCATCCATCATTTTTCCCCAATGATTACTAATGAAATATTCTGAACTGGAAGTCAGGAGAAAAAAAGGAACTTCATAGCATGCGGCTAGCTGACCCTTCCCACCACTTGGACACTATAGATGGCCAGCTTACCCAGCATTCTTTCTGCTTTTTCTCTTTTGTCTTTGGCTGAGAGGACTTGGGGATACCTCCTTGACTTGAATTCCCATCTTAATACTCGTCTTTTTGTGCTGGACGCAGAGAGGTTTTGTGTGCACCATGAAAGCAATTTCTTAGCAGGATGGGGTGTGCTGATACCTGTGGTTGGCATTTCTACTGTCCGTTTTTAGAGATGGTAGTAAATGTCAGATATTGACCATGCTGATAGCATCATTACCCGTTGGCTGGATTAGTAAGACTGCTGTGTTAAAAGTTAGGACGTGATACACAGTAACCCGTGAAAGTGCATCTCCCAGTGTTGCACCATGAGTGGAGCCCTGCCCACTCATGTACAGTAACATATTTTCGGTTTCAGCCCATGAATCCATTTTTTCTTGTGAGTACAGATTGGAGCACAGTTTGGCCAATGATTGTTCAATTTTGGGGAGTCCTTTTATTTTACGGGTAACATTTCTGGAAACATTTCTGTAACAGCTTTTTCTTCTGCTTCATTCCCCATTTCTCCATCAAGAAAGAGATAAGGAGAGATTTCAGCCTTTTTTTTTCAAAATAGTATGGCTCCTATGGTTGTTATTTTACATCTCCAGGGATGGTGCATATTTCCACAGTGGGACATGCTCCATTTCCATAGGAGGCCTTAAAACTCTTCAGGAGCAATTGACTCATAATGGTCTACTGTTGGGTAAGCTATGACTTTGGAGTAGCTCTGCAAGGTGTGCTTTCCCGCCCACAAGTGACATTGGTGAACTTTGATTAAGGCACCAGTGGTGAATGGAAAAGACAGATTATTGTAGCCCTGCAAAAAACTATTCAATGACCAATTTTGATAGAGGCATTGCTTTTGGATTAATAACAATCCCATGAGGGGATCAGGCGCACAGTGAAAACAGCAACACACTGTATTTTTGTTATTCACATTATCACACACACACTGTACTAACATGAATTAACACTTTTAAGTAAAAGTATTTATTGGTAAATGAACAATCTGTTTCTCAGTACATCTAAAGCAACTACAAAGAATATTATAAAACCACCAAGAAGGCACGTTATAAATAATGAGAATAAAATGAAAATTTCTAACATGTTTTAAAATGTAATCTTAAGTCTAACACTGTAATGCCTACTTCTATGTGCTACACTAAGAGAGCATGAAAGGCAGAGCTACTTGCAGTCTAGAGCTCCTTCGGGAGTAGAGATGCACTGCATACCTTGTTGACAGCAAAGGCTATCTTTATAAGTGGAGGTGTGTAGCCGGTGTTTTCTGTGAAGGCACAAACACATGCTGCAGTCTTCCTTCAGGGCTCGACTTCTTTCTTCAAGTGAGATTTAGCATCTGCAAAGTGTGCTGGCAGAACCTTCTCTGGCAGAATATTGGGCAAAAATCTTGGCGAAGAGCCTCTCCTGACAAGTGGTAGTCATTATATATTAAATCTTATCAGAGATTGGCATTTCTTATGTAAGTTACGCAATGTCTGACATAGATTATGTGCATCAAGGTGTGCATCACAGACGTTTCCTTATGAACATTTAAGGTAAAATGATGTCCATTAACACTACATTATTTTGGTTATATGTCAGTATGTGCTCTTATTGACAGAGTGGAAAGTAGATATGTGTCCCAGACAAATGTTGCATCAAGAGTTGTCTATGTCATCAATCAGATGGCTTTACGTTTTCACAGTCCTTAGACAGATAAGCCAAATGACATCTGCATTAAATGGCAGACATGACAATGATTCTGCATAAATCTGGACTGATGGGGACTTCTATTGTCTAAGATTGAGACGTTGGCAACTTCCATTATCCATGATGGAGTCAGGCTTACATAAAATAAAAACAGACCTTAGGGGCTTTACAACACTACTACTCAATCTTCCGAAATGTCAACTGACACCTTTTGAGGACAGTATCTTTAGGACAGACTTGGAAGAAGTTTTTTCTTCCTGTAGACATAGGAGCATCTGAGAGCAGGGCTCAGTTTCAAGATCTGGCTTGTCTCTGGTTGAATGTCCAGTGTCAAATGGCCTCCTGTCTATGTCTGGTATCAGGGACCCATATATCATTTCATTTATAGTCTCTACTGGTTCATACACTGAAATATTGGAAACCTGCACCCACTGTCATCTCATCTAGTGCCACTGCTTAAATTTAGTAAATAGCTTAAAAAGCTTGAAGGGGAACAAGTAAGCAGTAAGACTCATTACGTGTGTGAGATATTTTTTACACATGTTATGTTGTTATCCAAGGTAGTGGTTCTTTACCTTTAACTGCTGTGGATACTGACTTAATCATTACTGCAATCTGGGGACCCCTACTGAATAATTATTGAAATTTGGGGACCTTTACTGAGTGATTATTGGAATTGGAATCCAGAGACCCTTGCATAAGCAATTTCAATGATTTGAACTGCAAAAAACAAAAATACAGAAACAATCATTCTTCAAGCTACTACATAAATTAGGAAATATTTTATTGAATCGACAACCAAATATAAACCAAACAGTAAAAAATGTCATTTAAATCTCAAGGTTGGAGCTTTTCCAGAATTTCTGCGGAGAACCACACCTCCGTGTAGCCACAGGTGATGCTGCCCCGCCCCCGGTAATGGAGTTTCGTCGTACCTGAGCGGGTGCTTCACAGAAAATGAAGGTCCTGCTGGTGGTCTTTTTCTCCCCTTCACGGCCGGCAGTCTGCAGCTGGCGTTTGTGGATGCCTCTTCTCCTTCAATGGGCTGGCATGAAGCTTCGTGGCACAGAGGTGACTTTCACTGAAGATGCCGTGAACAACCACGGAGGCTGCTTGACAGAGGAGGCTCAGAGGTCAGAAGCAAGAGGTAGGAGGATTTTTCTACACGGCAGTTCGAATGCAATTAATCAATTGAAGTTGTGCCCAGGACACTTGAAGCTGCCTGGGAGCAGTCTGAGAGACATTTTAGTTACTGCAAATCTTTTCACTAGAATATATATTGCTCTGGGCACATCACGCTGTGTTCAGTGGGAGTGTTGAATACACAGAGGTTCCCTCTGCCCCTCCTCTCCCAAGCTCTCAGTAGATTCTTCACAAGAGACACTTGGGTCCATTTAACAAAACAGGCTTCATGTTTACTTGGTACACTCCCACTGGCACACTGCATACTGCAATTATACTGCAACGTGTAAGCCCTCCTGGGAGGCCGATATATCTCTCCTGGCAGGGCTGTGGCGGTGAGAGGGGGCCGAGCAGCCCTGCTGAAGACGAACAGTGATCCTGGGTAAATCACCTAACCTCTGTGTCCATACCAAAAAAGAAATGTGTCATTAACGTAACTGGTGCTCATGCATAGCGCTACAATACCTCGGGTCTAGTTTGCGTTATATAAAACTGCAAAAATCAAAACAAAAACATTGACAACGTAACACATTCTCATTCATCACCGTGAAATTCTATCAAGATGAAGGAAAAACATGCTTTATGAATACACAACCTGCTAATTTTGTTTTAAATAATTGTTGTCCGTTCTTGATTAACCCCTTCCGCGCTAATGATAAAGCCAGCTCGTCATGGGCGTTACCTGCGCTACACGGATGACGAGCTGGCTTTGTCACGAACCGCGCGATTTTCAAAAATCAGCGCACAGCGGGAAAACCCGCTAGCGCGCATGCGGTTAGGCAGCTCGGTTGATTTCACCTTTTCACTAGGGAAAGGTCACTACATACACATAGTGGTCCATTAGAATGTCGGGAGCTGGCACCACTGTGGTGCTGGCATGGCGAAAAACGCCTTTTTCTGCCTGCGAACAGCAGGAAACACGTCCGCCATATTAGTATTGCAAAACATAGGTCAATTCCTGTCCGCCGTGGAGCGACGCACACATCATCAAAGTGCGCCCGCCACCGCAGTGGTGGGAGCCACTGGAGACTCTCCACCTTGCGGAATGACGTCCACCCCGCTCCACAATTAGGATGGCCCAAACAAGCAGACGCACCGCACGCGGGGACCCGAGATGGCGGAAACTCTACAGCGGATCACGATACCACAGTCCCGGTCCTCTCCACCCGGTCACGACATGGACCCTGCCCTACACATGTTCCCAGTGCTGTACCTGCTACAGCACTATCTTCTCATGGGCTGCCGCGCATGCTGCCGCAGGTACGCAAGTACACAATTACAACACACTACACACAGGCTGACACAGGGTCCAAATCCACAACAGATACCCAGCTGGGGGCATCAACACATTTTTAACTGCTATACGAACATCCCATTAGCGTAACGGTACCCCACATCGTCTGTATCATTCCAGGTTTACCTTTGGGCAGACTGCAGTTTACGTGAGTGAACCAGCTTGACTCCTCTCTGCACCTAGAGTCACGGAGCCATCTAATTTGGCTCACAATCACACGAGCAACCGCCCAGTTAAATCCGAGCACCAGTTTAGAAACACATGCTACACGGGAGCCTATGTTCTTCAACACACTGACGCTTAAATTCACATGACCGACGAAGGAGCACACCTTTGATCTCGCCCATCTATTTAATTTCAGTTGCAGATGGTTTCTTCACCAGTCGCACACCTATCGTCTAATACTTTCACACAGTGCATGAGAAAGCACCGTGTACTCACTGCATGATTAATCTTTGCAACATAATCTGAGCAACGCGGACACATTTACTGATAGACATATGTTTTCTTTACTTGTAGAGTGATCCCCTGACGAAGGGCTTAGAGCCCGAAATGCATTTGGAATGAGCAACAGGGAGGATTATTCATTGGCGACAATGACATTGTGATGTCATTCTTAAGGATGAAATGAACTCATTGAAAGCAACCATGAAGACAATGAGTTGAAAATAAAAAATCTTGGAATCAAAGTATTTTGAATTCAACAAACTTTATTATACAGCAATAGTGAATAAGACTGCACAGTCTTCTAAAGCAGTGCGCAGAGGAGCCTATCCCCACGCAGGGGCAGCTTAGTAATAATGGCATCAACACATCCACAAGGGTACCCACACATGACCCACCTGCCACCAAGTTACCCTACGTCCCAGTCACGTCACCGCAGCGGTCAATAAATATGCACAATGCAGAAGGCAGGGACAGTCGAAGGCATGGGCAGGGCACAAAAAGCCCAGGAACACAACTCCCCCACCACACATTAACATACCCCATGAAGGCACAGGCCAGGTGCCCATCCTGTGCACCCCCATACACAGCAACAAGCACAGCAACAAGCAAGCTCAATCCACACCCTGCACCACACAACAAACAACCAGGGAGACAGCCACTGCAGGAGTGGCTACAAAGGAACACACAACACACATCACAAAGTGCCACACACTGAAGACTGCCAGTACTTGCCAGCACATACACACACAAACAAACACACACCCTGCATGTAGTCACAAACATAACACACACACACAGGGATGCCAGAACAGATGTCGGCCCAAAAACAACACACAAACACAAAACACTACCGAGACACACACATAACCCCATCAGAAGCAGACATACCCTGTCAGCAAAACTGTTGAAAGGCAATGGGAGCACAGAGACAACATGAGTGCACAACCTCATCACTCAGGACCAAAACACACACAACATACCACAAATTACACAAAAAGTGCACCATCACAGAACTACACTGCCACATGAAACCAACTACATATGCACATGAAATCAAAAATAAACACACACTATAGGACATCAGGGGGTGCACATCAGGCAATGGCAAGGCCACATACACTCAACACTGTATGCACAACAAGCAGTTTGTGCACACCAAACAGAACAGTCACACACAGACATGACTGACACAACCTCAACACACACAACACAAATCAGCAAAACACAACAGCACACTCAGGAAGTGATGGAATACCACAGCCAACACACATACATCCAACACAACAACAACAGATGCACCACTCTGGGATACAAGAGCAGAACCATCTTGATCAAAGTACAGGGCAGCACACACAGCTGAAGTGTGCATGAGCAATCCTCACTGATTAATAGCACAAGAACATCACACATAAACCATTGGGGCAATGTTCCTAGTGAAATATCACACTTAGCCAAAGAACTTCACCACAAAGCACAGTGTCACAAATGTAGTAATGGGGAGGCACACACATGGAAACCAAGGGGACAGCTGACATCAAAGTCAAATGTCTTGCATATCAGTAGTCGACATGTAAGGGGTTTAACATACTCAGATAGAGGGAGTGCAGACTCACAATGGGCAGGCATGAGTGGCACACTTGTAGGGGATGGCATTACACCACACACACACCACACCATACAGGAGTATAAAAGGCACCATGTGCTCTGCAATGCATGAGAAACACAACCAAAATGGCAGTGTGGACAGAAGGGCTGCATAGTCTACACAAACACTATCAACACACATGGATGATCTGTAGTGTAGTTCCTATATTCCCAATAGGCTCTGCGCATTGGAATAATATAAACAGCAGTGTAGACGTAGGACTGAGGTCGACTGGGTCTCTACTGACTATATTAAACTTAATTAGTTTCGCCAGCTAGCTCAGAGGTCACTAGAAACTTTCTCGAATGTTCAGGAAAGAGTTAACTCTCCGGATTTAGACAAGAAGGGATTAGCTTCTGAAAACCGCATAAACATGACAACTTTTCTCCCTCAGAATAAAGAGTGTATCTCTAGAGTCGTGTGAAAACAATAGACAGCTATTTTACTCAGTCAGTCATGCATACTTAGTTTCACCAGAGTGCAGAGAAATAGAGAGACGGGTGTTTTCAATAAAAGGTGTTATTTATTGAGCAGTCTTCTTTCTCATGCAAGAGAAATGAATTGCCACAATTGCAATACTTAACATGAAGTAAAGTGCGTACAGTAAAAGTAGTATTATGAAATAATACTGTAAAAGCATTGATTTGGTTTCTTAGCCATATGATACTTTAAAATGGATAAAATATATACATACATAAAAACATTGACTAACGTACTCAACTGGTGCTTCTAAATACGCCTACCCCGGTGTACCTGACCTAAGCCTAATACGTGGGAAGGAGTAAGTAAGTAGCAGTTTAAGTTATGTTGGATTTTGCCAAGAATCTGAATCAAGATTTCTCTTAAGGGTTTAGTCAGCTCCGTACCTTGGTAATAGAATGTAAGAGGTCTGGTATCTCTCTCTCAGGACTCGATATCCCAGCAACCCGCAAGGGAGGCTGGAAACACCGGAGCTGGATTTTCTCAGCTGGAGAAAAAGACAGCGTCTTTCTCAGTGCGTCAAAAGGGAGGGGCGGCTTCCATGGGCTCTCGCACCAGCTGGGCTCTTGGGCAAGTAGATAGCCGCTCTGCTCCAAACCACCGTGTGTTTGCTTAAGGCAACGTTGGTATATTTATACCTGAAAGGTGCCGGGTTTGATGTAAGGTTGGACATAAGACGTCACTAAGAACTAACAGTTCTTTCTGGACTCCAGGAGTTCTAGTTCAAATCAAAACAAAAGCTGGGGGATTTCCCGGGCTGCTGGAGGTTTGGTTTGTTTAAAGAACCTGTTGTACTTTCTAGGAGTCTAGGGGAGTAGCCTTGCCGTATTTGGACTGCATGGGCTATTACTAAATATGGATATGATTCTTATGCCTTTATAAGGATATTGTTTGTCATAACCATATAAGGGCATTAATCGGGAATATCGAATTAGGGTCCTAGATAGAAATACAACACCCACTCCACGAATTAATGTCCATCATTACTAAAACTAAGCAATAGTAAACATATAACGATGCATGTGTGTTTTCCAACCCACCCCAAAATACATAATTCGCATTTGAAATGGTATATGGTAAATACACAAAAATGAGTATTGGTACTGTACGCTTTTCAAGCAGTGGTATCATTCAGTTAAAATGCATATATATATCAGCTGAATGAATTGCGAAAATTACACATGAAATGGCTCTGAATACAGAAAAGAAAGTCGAGACCATTTCATCACATATTTATACAAAATGCTGTACATGTGCTAGAGGCTGAGGTAAAATATTGTCTCTAGTATCATAAAAATAGAAGCTCTGCTCTCTAAGTATAGTTCTACTTTAAGCAGAGTACATGTGCCAGAAAAAGGGTAAATATTTTGGAAGTGAAAAAAAAATAATTTCGCTTTCAGGGGAAAAATAGTTCCAAATGTTTTCAGTGCCTGTGTTTATCAAAAACTAAAGGCCGAATTCAGAGTTCAGGGAACGCTGTGTGCTCATTGTTTTTAAAAGTTATTCTCGTTGACTGGAGAGAACATCATATCAGACAGACTCGCAAAAAATTGGTCTACAGCATTGGGTGAAAGTTTGACCAAGTTCGAAAATGCCGAAACAGTGCATGTGTGAGTATGATTGCTATCATCGATGTCAGGATCAGCAATGCTCACAGAAGGTTGTACCTGTGTGGTGCTGCTTTCATCTCGTACCTCACTGCCACATACTCATAGTGGTGAAGTCTCAACGAATGCCGTCATCAGAATAGGTAACCGCTGGGGACAACACGATGCATGAGTCGTTACCGGACCTAGCAAGGTATCTATATCCATTGGTACTGCTGATGGTAGTGTAAGACAGACGTCCAACACGCATTCTACTCCGCATAGCATACATCAAAGCACAGGTAAGATGCAATCTTGCCAGATTGGTCTGAATGAAAGAAACCAGGTCATATTCAGATCTCTTAGCCGGGCTAATCCGAGGACTTTAGTGATGCGGTCCCGGTAGCGTATAGCTAGCATCGTTCTCCCATTGTTGCTGGAGTCTTGTCTGCGGCTTGGCTTGCCATATCGAAGCTGAAGGATCAAAAATAAAATTCCTGCTAGGAGTCCCAAAAGTAGAGGTAGGCCGCCAAAGACAGAATGGACAAAATTCGGAAAGATGCCCAGAACTGTTTCAAAGGGTGTTAACAGTCCCGAAAAAACTGTCTTAAATACATGTGCGATGCCACTAGTATCTGACATGTTTAAGATTTGACTTAAAATTTCTACGAAATAGACGGGGCAATTTGTTGATAATAAGGAATGCATCTCTGCTGCTGTCCTTGCAACTTGCAGATCATACGTCTCTTTGGATGAGGTCAAAGGCACAGTTGTCTGTAAAAGAATAGACTTCATTCTGCTTAAAGCATCAATTTGAATAGAAGGGATATTCAAATAAGGCCACAACGCAGCCTCCATGTCTGGATTGCTGTGTGGATACAATACTTGCATACAGCAAATGACCCTGGAGCTAACGGTTACGAGATAGGGATTTCCTGGCACCATTCCACAACAGCTGTGGTCACTTATTAGAATGTAGCTGCCGTTGGAAAGCTGTCTGAAAAATGGGTCTATCTGTTTTGCAGGAGTGCCATGCAGGTGACATGAAAGGTTGTTTGAAGACTCTTCGCAGGCTCCATGCAAGTTAATACCTTGACATAGAAGTGTACCACTTAGTGATTTTTTACAATTTTTTCCACTAAGAAATACCTCCTTTTCCCTTTACTGTAACATTTGTGTGTGTAAGGTAAATCCCAGGTTGATTTGATGAATCCTTTACCTAACCTTTCATACAGGCCTGCTGGTATATACTCTTGGCAATATTTAAACTGGATAGTTGTTATCGGAATTGTGATTATTCCGTGTATTATCCATTCAATGACAGGTCTTTCTGACATTGTCAATGGTAATCTCTTAAGTTTTTCAGTGCTCAGAATCGTATAGTCTGCTCCTTTTTGTGCCAAACTGATTTGTTTATCAGTAAGGTTAAAGATAGAGAATAATGACGTTGTGTTGATTAAACGCCATGGCACGTAGCCTGAACGCAGATTTTGCAACGTCCATCCAAGCTGTACAATAGAACGTAATTGGGACTGACCATGTTGTAACATTAGCAAGTCCTGATCTATTATATCAATAGCAGATGATACAATGCTGTCCAGTGAATATATTCTGGAGGACAGAGTCATTAATCCATTGTCCACTACAGAAAGTGATTTTTTCAAATTAATACGATCAACTTCTCGTATTTTTTCTGCTGTTTCAATTTGTGTTACTTTCCAAGCCTCGTTGTAAGCAGCGTATATACCGGCGTATATGAAACGTTTTTGACGCTGTTTGCGTTGTCTCAGTATGAAATCACGCAAGTCAGCACCGTCTTCAAGTAAAGTCAAGTGTTGCTTAATTTCAGCCAGTGTGGATTTCTGTAGCCACTCAAGGCATAGTTTCCCTACACTGTATGTTGTAAGTATCCCTGGATGTTGTCTCTGGGAGTATCTTGGGTCTGTTCTGGTCATTTTGAACCCCTGTGTTTTGTTCAGGAATCTATCTTGACAGTTATTTGTGTCTGTGGTCCAGATCAACCATTTTTTCCAATCAGGATGTGTTCTGTTTTGGTGTAAAATATGGGATACGTCTATCTTGACATCTGTAGTGCTATTACTGTCAGGTGTTGGCTTTGGAATAGACGGTTTATTTAAGTCTTTTATCTTGGCTAAGCCAAGACAAGTAGTTTGATGAATTGTATCATTCAGAAATATCATTTGTTCTGGGATCATGCAGGCCCTAAATAATGCTTCTAGGCCTTGTACCTGCCAATCTTTGGTACCCCAGATGGTTTTTGTTTCAATGTTGTTTTTCCAAAATTCGAAACCAAATGTAGACATTTTGTCATAACATTTTTCAGAATAAATCAATTTAGTATTTGTCAACATTGTTTTCATTACTGTCTTATTTAACATTTTGAAATAAAACGTTTCTGGATCACTGTTGTTAAACCCTGAGAAGTATTGGAATTTCTCATAAAATGTTTTCGAGCTGCCTTTTGGCGGAGTTGGACAATGTTCCCATTGGTTATAAGTAAAAACATTTCTAGGCTGAGCAGTTTTATGCAAATAGTGATCACCAAAATGATTATAACAATATAACGCTTCATAAGAATATTTGTCATAAATGGTTCTTGAGCTTCCTTTTGGAGGGGTTGCACAATGTTCCCATTGATTATAATTTAAAACATTTCTAGGTTGTGCAGATCTATGTAAAAAATGGTTACCATAGTGGTTATAACAGTACATACTATCATAATTTGTAGAACCCTGCAAATAATCATGTTCTGTGAATTTAGCTGACATTACTAAATCTGACATCATATTATTAATGTTTTCAAAGTCCCAATCATCAGAGAAAGTACTTGGTGTCACAAAGTAACTTAAGGAAACCTTAAAATGGTGTGGATATTTCAAAAGCTCAATCGGGCCAAAATGTCATAATCAGTTCTGTCCCATGCTACCCCACCGGGTATTGGATTGGCTGTGATGTTCACTGATGACAGTTCTCTTTTCTTGATGTGAGAGGATGTGTGAGGCTTTAGGACCAAGTTGATGTTCTGACTTGCTGTGTCCATTGTACTATATTTTCCATCAATGAATTTTCCCAAACATAGAACCATGATGAGCCAAAGCAGGAGGAAAAGTACACCTAACACAATCCAAAATTCAATCCATGGTGAAATCAGATATGTTTTTTTTAGTTGGTGAAAAATTTCAGTCATTTTTTCTTTCAAAGTTTTTGTTGCCGGCGTTGCTTCATGCTCGCTTGGATCTTCAGAAAAGTTATCGAAATTGATGAAGTAGCCAGATGCCGTACTGTCAATTGTTGGAATTGCTTCCGGATTTTCAATTGTCTTTGGATCTTTCTTTGTTTCATTAGCATGGTCTGAGGCTACATCGTTGTAGACTGGTGCTTCTTGATGAACTGTTGCAATTTGGGTTTCAAGAGGCACAAGTACCATGGCTTTGTTGCATAGTCCTTTTTTATTCACTGCAGGTTTATCAAATGTGATTAGTCTCTCAGTTTGAACCTCTTGGATTGTATCACATTTTGGTATTCTGCTATTTCTTGGGAGTCCACTGGGCCTACTACTTAATATTGGCCACATGATTGTGGTTTTACCAGGTCGATGGATACAACTCGGTTCTCCTTTTTACCAGCAAGGGGCGGTAGTACAACTGATCTTGTTCCTCTGACAGCTAAGACAGGTACTGCTTTTCTGTAAGAAGGACCAAATTCCTTCTTCACCGCGATCTTCTCTCTGACCACATCCCCAATCTTTGGAATCCAGACAGGTCTTGCTGGGACAGGTGTTTTTTCTTCAGTGGCTGTTGGCTGTTGCTTTAACTTTATGTTACTCAGGCTTCTTCTTGTTTCATTTAAGTCCTGTAAAACAGCCAAACGGTCTTTGATATCAAAGGATTTTTCTTCTACCACTGAAGTGTGACTATCAAGATCCTGAATGTGCATTTTAGTACCGAACAATAGTTTGTATGGAGTGAGACCTTTTAGAGAATTTCTTGGCAGATTGTTAAGAGTACGTTGGACACTTGTTAAATGTTTGACCCACCCATCACCCGAACCCAATACCATCGCCGTTATAGATTGCTCTATGTCCCGGTTTTTTCTTTCCACTAACGCATTTCCCTCAGGATGGAATGGAGAAGAGTACTGCAATGCAATGCCCATGCTGGCCATGGCCTCCTTGTAAGCCCGAGAGCTAAACGCAGGACCCTGGTCAGAATGTTGCATGCCAATCGCGTATGTGCCGATAAAGACTCGCAAATCTTTTATAACAGTTCTGGCATCAGCCAAGCGCTGGGGCCACATCCCAAAAAATCTCGTGCAGGAATCCACTGTGACCATGATATATTTATAGTTGCCATCCCTTTGTAAGAGATCACAGTGGTCCAGGTAAACACACGCTAATGGTTTATCTGAGATTAGAAGGGGCGTCTGTGCTGGTCGTTTCACTGTTGATACTTTTATTCTTTGGCATATTTCACATTCTAGAACATAGTTCCTAGTTTGTTTTCTCATGCGCGGCCACCAATATCTCTGTTTTAATAACGATATTGTGGTGGAAACACCAGCGTGTGCAGAAGCGAGCCCTTCGTGTGCCACTAGAATTAGTCCTAACCTGTGTTCCATGTTTGGAATTGCCCTATCCCCCACTCCAGGGATTCGAGCAAAAGAAGCATTATTCGCATCAGTTATGTATGAGTACTTTACTGGAAAGCCTTTCAGGAGTGTTTTTCTATCATCTTTTACTGAAGCACTGACAGCTTGCATTATATCGCTGTCTATTTTTGTTTTTGACCCGGTGATAGCAGCTACGGAAGCCGTTTGCACAGCTGCCTTCGCGGCCTAATCAGCATATGAATTCCCCGCAACGTGAACGCCATCACATTGATGACTCAGTGTATGTATCAAGTGTGTCTTTTGTAGTTCTTTCTGTAAAAGAACTACTTGTTCCCAAAGTGTTTTATGCTTGAATTTGTCGCCTTTTGCATCTTTGAAACCGTTTTGAACCCAGTTCTGCAAGTATTCATTATAAGACTGAACACAGTAATATGAGTCGCACACTATTAGTGTGGGGAATTCACGATCTGTATTTTCAAGCGCTATCTTAAATGCTAGTAGTTCAGCTCGCTGAGCTGTACAATCTCCTAGAGATTGGGTTTTAGTGACCAGTGGTCTAAATTTTCCATCGTGCCAACGACCTTTAACAATCGTGCATTCAGCACTGTAAGCTTGTTTACCCCCAACTGCGGGTGGTGCTGATTCGTCTGTATATATTATACAGCCGTAATGTTCTAGAGGCAGGATTTCGGTTGGCAGAGGACATTCATATTCATATTGGAGAAATTCTTGTGTTTATAAATTAGGATCAAATTCGTATACTACGTCTGTTGCATCAAGAGAATTAACCCATTGTATCCATCTCGGATGTAATGCTTTAGCATTTGGAATGCTTGCTTTCGTTACTGCTTCTAGGGCAGGTACTGGTGTAACGATTATTATTCGTTTACCTTGTGCTAGGGCTCTTTCTTTTGCTACAGCAGTTTGAACCGCAGTTAGAATTTTTTAAGTAGAGTTGAATTTTATTTCAGCTTTTGTGTACAAGTGTGATTTGTAAGCTATAGGTACCGTTTCTCCCTCATTAGAGGTTAGGTACGTGAATCCGCATCTTCTTGGGATGACTCGGATTACAAGGTTGCGTTCGTTTTCGCAAGTTTGTAATTTTGTTTTAGCTAACATGTCTGTTTCTAATGATCTTAAAATTTCTGTGTGTTTCTGAGTCCAATTAATCTGTTTGAAATCAGGTTTTATTAATTCATAGAGAGGTTTAACCCTCTCTGCATAATTTAGAATGTATGTTCTTCCGAAATTCAGGAAATCTAGTATTGATTGTAAATTCTTCAGCGTTTTAGGTGCTTGGAGTACAGCGCGCTTCTCTAAGACGTTATCTTCTAGGCTTTTGCCTTCACTTGATAATTCATATCCTAAAAACAGGACAGTTAGATGGGCAATTTGTGACTTTTTAAAGTTGAATTTGAAACCCTCAGCTGCAAACCCCAGTATTATGGTGTTCACTCTTTTCAAGTGAGTCTCCAGGTCATCATCTGTGAGATAGATGTCATCGACATAAGATAATGCCTCATCATCATATATTTGTAGTAACTCTGTTACCCTTGCTGAGAATAATACTGGGCTAATCTTGAATCCCTGTGGGAGTCAACAGAAGTGTTTTTGCGACCTCATTATTGAGAAAGCAGTCAAATACCTGCATCCAGGTGCAATGTTTTGACAAAAGAATCCATTAGAAATATCCAATGTCGTTTTGTATTTTTTGCGCACGATGTTATTCATTAGTGCTGCACTGTGTGAGTTTTGTACTGCAAATGTTTTGCAACAGGAGTTTAGGTGTTTGTAGTCCAAAACTAGATGATATGAATCGTCTGCCTTGGAGACAGGAACCAAAGGATTGTTCATTTGTGAGGTGCATGTTTCAATCACCCCCTGGTATTCAAGTTGATCTAAGATCTCCCTGACTTGCTTTTTAGCTTCTTGTTTAACTGGGTACTGCCTTTGTGCAGTGGGCTGTTTTTTTAACTGGATCTTGTGGTGAGGATAATCCTCATCCCATCCTACATGATTTTTATATAATGCAGGAGCTTGGGCCATTGCCCATTTTCTTGCATATATGGATTTTTTATGATTTGAAATATGATTTGAGAAGGCAGGCATAATCATTTCTTCGCCATGAGGGCACTCCCTGACAAACTCTGGTGGCCAGTCTTTCTCAGCTAGAAGGATGTCATAGCCTTTCGAAAGGTTATCCCAAAAGAGACCCCTTACTTTCCTAGTCTTGTCCCCCTCTATACGCAATGGTATTTCGTATATTTTATGAGGTTTTCTAACTCTGGTATCTGCAGTTTCCACTTCTGCTGTGCTGTCTAGCATTGTCTGGGCCCAATCTCCGATTTTCAGTTGTGTCCTCAGTATCCTCGGCATGTCTAATTTTAATGCTGGCTACCTTCTTTCTTGGAAATTGTAATTTTTTACTTTGATGAGTAGGTTCCTTGTCTTTGGACTTGACGTGCTCTTCTTTGTGTTCTGACCATCTTCCTCTTTCCGATTTCTGTGAGGAAGTCTGAAAAGATCGAGAGGGACGTGTATCAATATCTTGATATCTATCAGGTTTTTTTAAATTATCCCTATTTCTAAGGTTGTATCTTTTCTCAGAGGACTCCCCCTGGGGAGACTTGTTTCCTCGGTCTGGAAATCTTTCTCTCCATTGAGGAGACCTTCCTCTGGACTGGAATCGTTTTTCTCTGGGAGTGGATTGTTTATTACCATCCCAACTATTTTTTGGGGTATTTAGATTATTTTAATAAATGTTTTTTCAGGTTTTTCAGTTAGTTGGGGGCTTACTGGTTTCCCACCCAAACTATCTCTACCTAGTTCTTCATAGGATTTTTCTATGATTCTGGCAAGTTCAATAGTTGTTCTGCTATATCTGTCTCTTTCAATTTCTGGCGGATCGCCACAGATGCTGCTTCTCCTTTTATGTTGGCTAATAATATTGCCGAGACCTGCTTGAAGTCTTTCAGTAATTTCATACCCAGAGTTAAAGCAGGTTCTGGACCGTATTCATTTTGAATCTGTCTTAGCACATCTGGTATTATCGCCATAGACATGTGGTGCGACCCCATTGGAAGACAGATAGTCAGAATTCTTTGTTTCTCAGTAGGAGTAGTATCAGGAAATACTGCCTCTATTTGAGTGATTTTTTGTGCTAACCAGAATGGAATTTGTTCCCGTTTTGAGGGTATTTTACCAAGACATGATTGTATGTTCTGTGGTGTAATTTTGTTTGTGTTCCCCTGATGAGGGGTCAGCTTTGGACTGTTAATCGCAGGTTGGACTGTTGAAGTCAGCATTACATATTGGACCAATTTTCTATGTATTTTAATTAATAGTTTTAGCTAAGCTAAAAGTTCCCGGTCTGACATTTTATCAATGTCTGGATGTGGTGTGTAGCTGGCTAGAACCGGCCACGTGGCTCCTGGTCTACCAAGTGGACCTAGCCTGGTGATGTGATTTTGATGTTTTAGGGCACCATTAAACTAGAGCAGGTGCTCTTGGTAATTTAGTGGGATTTCAACGTCCTCGAAAGGAGTGTATTCATCCAGAGGTTCCTCTATTTTGTAATAGTGGAATTCGTGTGTTACGGCATTTGCTGCTGGAAAGTTTATCCATGAATAGAATGCCTCTGTCTGCCGATATTCATGGGCCTCTACCACGAATATGACTGTACCACCTCTTGGTGTTAGTCCATTTTCTATACGTTTAAGAGTTATAGTGTTTCTTACATTTACCGGAATGATTACAGCATTCGGGTCGTTCTGTTGGATAGTTGTGTCATCTAACAACAGTAGAGATGCTAAAGCATCTCTTTCTTTATCGCCTTCCGGCATTTTACAGACTGAAAGTTTTTTTGTTGCAGATCAAGTATTAAGGAAACAAAGATAAGGTGCACAATATTTTGGAACACTGTATCCTTCAACGTTGACTAAACCAAAAACTAATACATAGGAATCTCTTCCTACTAAGTTCCGGCGGATTTTAACCTTTTACCCACTCCAGACGTCTTTTGGAGTTTTTACGGGAAAAGAGTTCTGTGTGAAAAAGCACGACTGAGTTACTCTAGTGTCTTGCGTTAGATTGTCGCCTTACCAAACGTTGGAAGCCATGTAGTGTAGTTCCTATATTACCAATAGGCTCTGCGCATTGGAATAATATAAACAGCAGTGTAGACGTAGGACTGAGGTCGACTAGGTCTTTACTGACTATATTAGACTTAATTAGTTTCGCCAGCTAGCTCAGAGGTCACTAATACTTTCTCAAAAGTTCAGGAAAGAGTTAACTCTCCGGATTTAGACAAGAAGGGATTAGCTTCTGACAACCGCATAAACATGACAACTTTGCTCCCTCAGAATAAAGAGTGTATCTCTAGAGTCGTATGAAAACAATAGACAGCTATTTTATTCAGTCAATCGTGCATACTTAGTTTCACCATAGTGCAGAGAAATAGAGAGATGGGCGTTTTCAATAAAAGGTGTTATTTATTGAGCAGCCTTCTTTCTCATGCAAGAGAAATGAATTGCCACAATTGTAATACTTAACATGAAGTAAAGTGCGTACAGTAAAAGTAGTATTATGAAATAATACTGTAAAAGCATTGATATGGTTTCTTAGCCATATGATACTTTAAAATGGATAAAATATATACATACATAAAAACATTGACTAACGTACGCAACTGGTGCTTCTAAATACGCCTACCCCGGTGTACCTGACCTAAACCTAATAAGTGGGAAGGAGTAAGTAAGTAGCAGTTTAAGTTAAGTTGGTTTTTGCCAAGAATCTGAATCAAGAATTCTCTTAAGGGTTTAGTCAGCACCGTACCTTGGTAATAGAATGTAGGAGGTCTGGTATCTCTCTCTCAGGACTCGATATCCCAGCAACCCGCAAGGGAGGCTGGAAACACCGGAGCTGGATTTTCTCGGCTGGAGAAAAAGACAGCGTCTTTCTCAGTCCGTCAAAAGGGAGGGGCGGCTTCCGTGGGTTCTTGCATCAGCTGGGCTCTCGGCCAAGTAGATAGCCGCTCTGCTCCAAAACCACCGTGTGTTTGCTTAAGGCAACAATGGTATATTTATACCTGAAAGGTGCCGGGTTTGACGTAAGGTTGGACATAAGACGTCACTAAGAACTAACAGTTCTTTCTGGACTCCAGGAGTTCTTGTTCAAATCAAAACAAAAGCAGGGGGTTTTCCCGGGCTGCTGGAGGCTTGGTTTGTTTAAAGAATGCGTTGTACTTTCTTGGAGTCTAGGGGAGTAGCCTTGCCGTATTTGGACTGCATGGGCTATTACTAAATATGGATATGATTCTTATGCCTTTATAAGGATATTGTTTGGCATAACCATATAAGGGCAAACATCGGGAATATCGAATTAGGGTCCTAGATAGAAGTACAACAGATCAAACAAACACAACACTGATGTGCAAGTCACACACTCTGCACACTCATAAGTAACAAAAACAGCACGTAGGAGTCAGACAGAACAGCACGAACACACCAACACACTGCACAGTGCACAACAGACAACTCACACATGTGCATACAACTATATACACAGTGCAGAACAATCCAAACAACAGGCATACAACTCCTGCAAAACACATGTGTGTCTTTCACAATCCAGGGGCACACACACATCCACACCCCCTACTAAGTCACACCCTTCACACAGCACACCTCTTGACTACCTAAGACCACACATTTCGTTTCGGCCATGGGACCAGGACTATGGGCCAACACAAAATGATCATACACATACACAGCTGGGCACACATAAAGGAATACTACACATACATGCTGACATTGCCCAGCCTGCATGCAAACCTGTGCACAGCATCACACCCTGTGCTGGCAGTGTACTCCAACCTGATATCTGAACAATGTAGCCAACAATAGCAAACCACGAAAAAGAGAAATAAAATAGACATCAGGGAAAACAGAAGTATCAGTGTCTGTATGGACTTAAGACTCTGTCACCCCTGTTAAAAAATGTGATGTGGGCAAAGAGCTTGGTAATGTTGAAGTGACATATAGAGCATGGGGCACAGTTAACCAAATGCACACACCAAAATAACTTTGATCAGCAAGGACACTGACAAAACAGACAACAGGTGTAACTGTCTTTATTCACATATTGCGCAGATGTGACAGTAGAACAACAGTAGACAAGAGCAAGGCACAACATGCTGATAAAATGCAAGATAATCTGCCCATGCAAACTTCAAACAGTAAAGAAGGCCAGTGTCCATGGCAGGGGGCACAGCAAGTACATGAGAGGCTGCACAGGGAAGAGTCCAACACAGCAGAGCAACAGGGTCTGTGTCCATGGCAGGTGGCACAGCAAGTACATGAGAGACTGCACAGGGGAGACTCCAACACAGCAGAGCAACAGGGCCAGTGTCCATGGCAGGTGGCACAGCAAGTACATGAGAGGCTGCACAGGGGAGACTCCAACACAGCAGAGCAACAGGGCCAGTGTCCATGGCAGTGGGCACAGCAGGTACATGAGAGGCTGCAAGGGGAGAGTCCAGCACAGCAGAGCAACAGGGCCAGTGTCCATGGCAGAGGGCACAGCAGGTACATGAGAGGCTGCAAGGGGAGAGTCCAGCACAGCAGAGCAACAGGGTCAGTCACAAATTGATCCTGATTTTGGTGAAGTTAACATTCTATGCATTTATTGTGATGAACTTTTGTCTTAAGGTGAACAGTCTATCGACTTAATAAAATGCAGGGAGCAGGAGCATTGCTATGCTCAACATTACTTTTTGTGACATTATCTTGTAATTGGTACCAACTACCCCATCCAAAAGCAGTGGTAAATTTGCACACTTGCTGCCTTTCTATGCTGGGATTATCAATTAATCTTCAATTTCATATTCTGATTGAACGTCAAGGCCCTTTATTGAGCCTTTTTGTCGTAGCTACTACTCCAGCCGAAGGTTAATGCTCCAAAAGTAATCTGTAAAATTTACCAAACAACTCTTTCAAAGGGTAATTCAGCAAATATAGTGCGACACGTGAAGAACTTGCACCCCAACAACTTTGCTTGAGCTGCAACACAAAAATTGCAGGGCAAACCACCTGCTGCTGCACCAAGCACATAAACTGCAACAGCATCTTTGGCAAGCAGTCCATACTCACATATTAATCTTGATTTTAGTAAACTTAAATTTCTTTTTTGTTACGTGAAACAGTCTATCAACTTCATAAAAAACAGGAAACAGGAACATATCTGTCCTCAACATTAGTCATTAGACATTTATCAAGCTGTTTTGTTGTAACTACCCCGACCGAAGGCAGTTGGAAATTTGCACACTTGCTGCCTTTCTTGACTGGGGTTATCAATTATCCTTCTAGTAATACAAATTCAAAGTGCACACCCTTTATTCAGCCTTCTTGGTAACTACTTCCCGTAAATTGCAGTGGGTAATTTCGACACTGGCATTCTTTCTTCCGACGCACAGTCTGTGTAATGAGCTGGGTATCCAAACATCTACTTTCCTAATAAGGCAGTGGTTACTTTGCGCATCTTCAACCTTTCTAACTTTTTACCTTATTCATCTTCCATTCAATGAACACATCATCCACATGTACACACACTTACTTGCTGCCTTTCTTGGCTGCGGTTATCAATGACTCTTCAATTTCATATTCTGATTCAAACTCAAGGCCCTTTATCAAGCCTTTTTAATGGCGATACTACTCCGGCAGAAGGCAGTGGGAAATTTGTGCACTTGCTGCCTTTCTTTGCAGGGGTTATCAATTATTGCTCAATTTCATATTCTCATTCAAAGTCATGGCCCTTTATCGAATCGTTTTGTTGTAGCTACTACCCCGGCCAAACAAAGTGGGAAATTTGCGCACTTGCTGCCTTTCTACGCTGGGATTATCGATTATTGTTCAATTTCATATACTGATTCAAAGGCAAGGCCCTTTATCGAGCCTTTTTGTTGTAACTACTTCCCCAGCTAAAGGCAGTGGGTTATTTGCACACTAGCAGCCTTTCTTATTTTTTACATTATTCATCTTCCACTCAATCAACACTTCATCTACACAGTAACACACATACTTGCTGTCTTTTTTAACTGGGGTTATCAAATATTCTTGAGTTTCACATTTTAATTCAAAGTCAAGGCCCTTTATCAAGCATTTTTGTTGTAGCTACTACCTCGGCAAAACACAACACGACATGACAGGACTATGAAAAGCATCGAAATCTACAGCACTACTTGCTGAAAAGAAATGCTTACTGTGTAACTGATATTTTCCATTTTAAGATATAAAATCTGTCAATAGAAAAAAACATGTTCTCAGTGAAGTGAAATGATTTTTTGTGATATATTGAAACTATTTTCACAACTTCTCTACTGTTGTATGTCGTTACAGTGTTTTTTTGTTCCTTACGTTCAATATTTTAAGCTACACTGCAACTATTTTCACAACTTCACTACTGTAATATCGATGTGTGTAGTACTCACATAAAACATTTTTTGACACCTTGAAACTATTTTTAAAACTTGTTTACTATAATATCAGTCTTTCAACTACTGTCATAAAGCATTTTTGGATACATTGCAACTATTCTAAAACATTCTTTACTGTAATATCAGTGTTTGAGGTGGTAACAGAAAATACATGTGATACATTGTACTGAGTGGCTCACTACAATATTAAAACAGAAATGTGATAGTGTTTGCTGGAAGTGTAAGGATACTGACTGGGGTATTCGAGGTGTAAAATACAAGTTTGACGGTGCATGGAAGAGTGCATACATAGTCTATAGGAGTTTGAAGCAGTCCATGCCTTAAGGCCCACTTTGCATCATGAGTACATCAGTACTACCTGAATGATTACAATTCTGCAAGAAGTGTGTGTCAAACCAGTATTATTTTATAATAATCAGACCCCCCAGGATATAGCGACATGGATTAGCAAATTTAGCAGCAAAATTTTTGAAATTTAGCGGCATAAATATGGAAATTTAGCGGCATTTTTGTGGCAATTTATTTGACTCATAGTCATTCATTTTCAGTCTGAAATCAATGGGAACTGTTTCAGCAGAATATTCCACTTTGCAATAGGCATGTTTACAGTTTCTGAAGCTCTACGGAAGCACCTGTGTTTTTCGTAATTAACCTACATCCCTCTGCGTGCTAGAACACGTACACCCATACTTAAAATGGTAGAGCAAAACAGAAAATCCCACTGTGATGGTGACTTGTTTACAGATCTGACTGAAGGGTTATTAGGTGGGCATGAAGATATAAAACAGTCTTGTTTACAGTCTGGTTAAAATGAGCTAAGGAACCTTAGGTAACTCATGTTTTGTAAGTATTGAGCGGCCAACTAAAAATTTCCCAGACAATCATAACAAAATACACTCCGGCAGACACTTATAACTTAGAATGGGGACATGCATCTAGCGCGGAGGAATAGACTTTTACAAGGGTTGTACACCAGAAGCTAATTTCCCAAAAATGAAACTGCTAGTTGGCCTGTAAATTAGTTTTTTGTTTGTTTTTTCCAATTTGAGTCTTCCTCACTGTTGACAAGTATTCATTTTAAATCTCTGGGTAGTGTTTCAGCTTGCACTTGGGACCACTTCGGATTTCACATGATAGACATTTATACCTTCTAATCTGTTCTGAAAGCAATCTTTTTGGATAAAGGCAGTGTGTGTGTCTGTGTCTGTGTGTGTGTGTGTGTACACACACACATTACCTACTGGCGGTCGCCAGTAGGTATATATAGTTAGGATTTTTTCTCTATGGGTTTTTTGAAAATTCTATGTCTAATAACTTTGGCGTTTGTGGACGGAATCGGCTGAAATTTTCAGGAAAATGGCACATTTTGTTTCTGAGCAGCCCTTGAAAATTTGGGGGGGGTTCGTCCAGTGGGGGCCGAGAAAAAAGGGGGGTCCCAAAACGTGTTTTTAACATTGAGTTTTCCATAGGGCGGTTGGCCTCACTTTTAGCCCGAACGGCTGAATGGATTTGCACGAAACTTGGCAAAATTGTAGGGACTGGTAGCCCGATGTGCCTTTTGTAGGTCTCAATATATGTGCTCCAGTGGATTTTGAGAAATTAACGTTTAAAAAAAGATATATATCTGTAACAGCGGACCGGTTAGCGCTCTGGTTCGCGGACTTTTCGCGCAACGGAGCTTTGTGAAGCGAAGCTGATTGGTTCTCCGGCGTCTGTCAACATTCCAAACAGTCCGTAGCGGCCGCCATCTTGTCTCTCGGTAGGATCGAGAGACAAGAGGAGGTCAAAACAAAGGGGGAAATAACTATAAGGGGGCATAGTAGATCCTCGCTGACCCCCTAGGTTTGATGTGGAGGTTTTAAAAGGGCCCCGCGGGGCAAAAAAAAAACAAAATAATAATAATCGAACGGCTGAATGGATTTGCACGAAACTTGGCAAAATATTAGGGACTGGTAGCCCGATGTGCCTTTGCTAGGTCTCAATATATGTGCTCCAGTGGATTTTGAGAAATTAACGTTGAAAAAAAGATATATATCTGTAACAGCGCTCCGCTTCGCGTACTTTTCGCGTTACGGAGCTTTGCGAAGCTGATTGGTTCTCCGGCGTCTGTCAACATTCCAAACAGTCCGTAGCGGCCGCCATCTTGTCCCTCGGTAGGATTGAGAGACAAGAGGAGGCCAAAGCGAAGGGGGAAATGACCATAAGGGGGCATAGTAGATCCTTCCTGACCTCTTAGGTTTGATGTACCATTTTGCCAAGTTTGGTGTAATTCCGTTCAGCCATTCAGGCTGTAGACGTATGTAAATGTCCTATGGAAAATTGCATGGGGAAAACACATTTGAAAGTGTTGAAATTTAGAACCAATTAAAATGTTACTTTGGTTTTGTATTTGTGTGTGATGAAAGTTAATTGGTTATGTATATATGTCAAATGAGAGGAAACCACAGCCATTTTGTGATACTACTGTCTGAGGTACATTTGTGAGGAATTTTTGGTGGTGAATTTCTGGTGTTTGATTTACACAGTACTAACACTTCTGCTACTTTTAAAAAGGTGAGTTGTTAATTTGTAAGGGGAACTATGTTGTACACTTGAAGATAATTTGAAAAATGTTTTCTGTTATTTATTTGCAGTCCTTCTGTTATACTAAATACTTGATGAAGTTAGTTTTATATTATGTATTACTAAAAACGATAAATGAAAGTGATTATTTTTTTCTGCAATTTACAGCAAGCAATTTCAAAATAAAATGGCTCACAATGAAGAGACCGTGGCAATTTCTTTTGAATTGTCCACTACATTGATTGAAATTGAGAGCACCAATAATGAAATATTGTCACAAGGAGGACATGACTTGTATGATTCCATTAGATTGATTGAAATGGACAGCACCAAGAATGAAATATTGTCACAAGGAGATGACTTGAATGATTCCACTACATTGATTGAAATTGAGAGCACCAATAATGAAATATTGTCACAAGGAGGAGATGGCTTGTATGATTCCATTAGATTGATTGAAATGGACAGCACCAATAATGAAATATTGTCACAAGGAGGAGATGACTTGAATGATTCCACTACATTGATTGAAATTGAGAGCACCAATAATTAAATATTGTCACGAGGAGATGACTTGAATGATTCCACTACATTGATTGAAATGGACAGCACCAATAATGAAATATTGTCAGAAGGAGGAGATGACTTGAATGATTTTTTTGATCAATCTCTTGATGGCGAATTTATCGAGTGTTTGGAGACCATAGAGTTACAAGAATCATCATTGCAGACTTTTAATGAGGAGATTCCAGATGAGATGATTGAAGAGGAAATTACTGATGAGGACATGTTACTAGTTGTTTCAAATTTAGAAAATTCTGAAGAATAAATTTATATTTAGAAATCAAAAATTGTTTGAGACATTATTTATTTTTATTTTTAATTTATGAGGTTGTAGCGAAGTGATTGTAGTATAAAATGAGACTTATAGTATAGAGTGCAACATTTTTATGTTACATGGTAAGTTTACTCATATTTACTTCCCTTCTGCCACTATATTATCTCCAATGTGTATTTGACATGTCTTCTTCATCTCTGGCCTCCTTTCTCTCACTGTGTGTCTCCGATGCATCTTATCGCTGGTATTTTGTGTAATTACAGAAGAGAGTAAAATAAAATAGTTCGGAACGTGAAAAGGGGGCAAAGTAGAGTACTCCTCACCCCCTAGGCCTTTTTAGGCGGTCCCAAAAGGATCAGTTTCTGCTTTCCTGAGAGATTATGGTATGAGTTCCATATACCACAATAACTTGCATTACAACATGCAAGATATCTATCTCCTATTACCAACTTTTGGAGATATTCGCGCTAAGCGCGAATATCTCCAAAAAGTAACACCTGCCCTGAGCAGTTCTTAGCCATGTTATCCAATGGGAGGTGGATAACATGGCTAAGAGTATTAGCTCGGTAATGCATGAATATCGCTGACTTTTTAGCGATATTCATGCATTGCGGCCGTTTATTATCGCATTTGCGATAAACCTTGATAATAGTAAGGTTTATCTTCGATAATTTCTGACGATGCTTAGTGGTAAAAAATTGGTTGGTAAGCATCGTTAGCGATAAATATCGCTTAACTTTGGTAATATGCCCCAACGTCTGTTAACGTTCGATTCGAAGGAAATGAGGAAGTGTTGAAAAACATTGTCTGCGCCATCTTGCCTTTTTTGAAATGCCACACTTTTGTCGTGCACGGCAGCCATTTTAGATGTCTTGACCAGACCCACTCTCTGCACGCTGTCGATTCGTAGCATGGCTCCTCACCCTCGTAAGCATCTCCCCCAGGCACTGGTCACCACCGCTCTCTGTCTTATGCATGGGCAATAAACCTTCCCCCATCTGCGCTGCTCTTCCCTGAGAATCACACTCTGTGCCCGCCCGACACCTCCCTTTCGCCCTATTCACTACCGCACCCTCTGACACTCCTCTTCCTCTGTGTCCGAATGTCCAGGCCGGTCCTAGGCTATCAGCTAGCCCTGCAGATGTAGTTTATGGCCCCAGCTGTAAAGAATCACCCCTCTTCAAAGGAGTTATAGTAGATCAAGGCCCACACCCGATGTGATCCGTCACAGCACACGCGTTCCTACTATCTGAAAACCATCCTGTATTGTGATTGGGGAGGGGACCGAGCCTGAAGCGGAAGATTCCAGGAATGACTCTTTGTACATCAAAGTTTTTACAATTATGTGTCACATTAAAAATATATAGCACTCCAACAAAGTAGTAGGAATATAAAACTTTAATAACATATAAATATATACAACAAAACAAAAACAGTAAAAACATTTAAACAACGAAGAGACCGTGGCAATTTCTTTTTAATTATCCAATAGATTTATTGAAATTGACAGCACCAATAATGAAATATTCTTGTCAGTAGCGGTCTGTTGTGCGAATAGTTCCAAGGCAGCAGAACGCGCTGAAATCTAGATGGCACGAAAGTGATGTCTAGTAAGTTGCCGCCCAGCAAAAAACGGCGTGGGGCGCCGCGGGGGTGAGTGAGTCCAGTAGGCACCACAGCTATTCTTACCGGCATTGCAGAATTACTGCTGGGGACAATGCCTGTGCTGTAGCAGGGTCACAGCAGAAACAAAAAGGATTCTGTTGAAGATGTTGTTGGTTTTCAATTTGAAAACAGTTCTGGTGTCAACTGCTATGCTAATGTAGTGGTTAATGTTTTGTTTTCTCTAGAAAATGTAAAAGAGGGGGAGGCAGTCCAAAGTTCCGTTAAAAGGGCAAAGGAAAGGATCGGTGGTTTGAACTATCAGTCAAAAAGGGGAGGGGGTGCAATAATTTTTCCTACCGGGTCACACTGTGCTTTCACCGGAAGTAAGGTCTGCAGGATTGTAGTAATTCAAAGTGAGGCTGGCGCCAGCATGGGAGCGCCGACGTCCCGCGGATACAGTTTCGTCACTCCACGGGCGATCATGGCAGTCATTCCCCATCGGGGGTCGGAGACTCCCGCGGCTCCTCTAGAATCTTCAAGGTCGTGGAGGACTACGGTGGTGGAGTCAACCAGTGACCGGGCCATTTCTTTATGTTGGGCCCGCTCTTGCCAGGTCGACCGCCATTTTGAGAGTTCGGCAGCTACCGGCGATCGCGGGGTCACATGAGCGGATGGGCTCCACCCTGCCGGGCGAGACGTTGCAGCATGGCCACAGTGGAAGAACCGTTATCTAGGTCGTTCCGAAACTGTGCAGCACTGTAGTTGTTAGGATGCCACCGCCTGGAGCGCTGAGGGTGCAGCTGGGAAGCCTCCACCTGGGGAGGCGGGAGAGGCCTGTTCGCACCGTCTCTCCCTCCCAGTGCACCCCACGGCGTCTCGCTTGAGATTTGTTATGGCCGGACCAGGCGATGAGGACGAGGGGGGGGTCGGAGGCATGTGCAAGACATCCCCCTCCAGTGTTGTCGCAGCCATTATAAAAGAAAGAAGTGTCCCGTCCGTCTTCGGGCCGGGCTTCCGGTGGATGTCGGCCGGACGCCCCTGGCTCTGGCCCCATGAACGGGTTTCTTGGTTTATCGGCTGCAGCCGGATCCCGTCGGCCTCGGCCCCCCGACCGTTGGTGGTCGGACCGGAAGAGCATGTGGCGGGACTACCTGCAACTCTCAAGGGCCACCGCGGCCGGACTGGGAGAGAGAGGGGAGGGTCGAGGAGACATTCCCCCCCCCTGCAACTGTTCAGCGTTGTAAAGGCAATCCCCTGGCCGGGTCCCGCTGGTCTCGGCCTCTCCTCCGGCTACACCCTACGTTAGGATCTCCTGGCCGAGGCGTGGCAGCAGGACCTGCCTTATATGGGCTGCTCCCGGCTGGGCGTAGCCGGAACCCTGCCCCACCTTGGAAGTTTCCAGAGTGGGGGTGGATGTTCTACTGACTTGCATTTTCCCTAGTCTATCGATTTTTTTGGCGTGGCAGGCGGTGGGACAGCGAGGGGTGATTTGGTTTCTCTTACTGTTTTTCTGGTCTCTCACCACTGGCATATTTTAACGTTTTCTTGTTTCTAGGACATTAATAGGTTTTATCATTACGTTATGTTATCGTTTCTTTGTTCGTTGTTTAATAAAAGTTCATGTTCATCAGTGGCCTACTGATTTTCGTTTTCCTATTTTTTTCTTTCCAGGTTGTTTCATGGTAAAGTTTCTGTTAACAGGATACAGTGATCACTTCGTTATTATTGCATATGTCCTTTTCACTAGGGGTGCTCTCTGGTCGGGCCAGATGACGTATCTCTAGTAAATGGTCCGGGTGAAAAAGGTGCATCAATCAGTGGGGAGTAGATAGGCATGACAGATTACAACGGGGGAGAACGGTCCGCATTACGTACCCTTTCACTACTTGCAAAGATTTTCCTACGTTTATTTGCAAACAGGGAATACCTCCAAAAAGAACTAATTCCCAAACAGTCAATGTTCGGACAATCAATCAATCAATGAGGAATGAAATAGGTACGACGTGTTAAAGGCTTGCGTTACCTACCCTTCACTATCTGCAAAGGGAGATAGAATATTCCTATTCTTCCTCGTTTGCAGGTAGAGAAGATCGTTAAGAGAATTAACTTCGAACAATTCAATGCTCGATTGAAACAATCAACAAGGGGTACTGTGAACACAAATGAACGCCGCTTATATACATACGCATTGCTATTTTCAACAGGTTGTTCCTAATGTTTCTATTTTAGCGAGGTCAAAAGAGATCCCATTAGTGGCCTACTGATTTTGCTCGATTCCTTTTGTTTTTTTACACGATTTTTCGCTATCTGCAAAGACTAAACAGAGTATTGCGACTCTGTGCTTGTTTGTAAATAGAGAATGAACCAAAGAGAACAATCAATCAAATGGAGAGAGAAGCAGGCACGACGGATTACAAAGGGGGAAAGGGCTGCGTTAACTACCCTTCACTATCTGCAAAGAGAGAGTACTCCTAATAGAAATGAGGGGTGGGGGGCAGCAATCAAAGCAGATCAGTGTGCATAAACACGAAAAAAAAGAAATTCTTACCACGTACTTGACATTCGACAGCTTATGATATTTGCTATTAAAAAACCATTGAAATTCACTGAAAAAACCATAGGTTATAGACCATATATAGTTAGGAATTAGCATTTACAAAACCTTGAAAATTCACTGAAAAAAACCATAGGTTATAGACCATATATAGTTAGGAATTAGCATTTAAAAAACCTTATTTTACTCACACAAAACCATTGAAATTCCATATATAGTTAGTTGCACTAACTATATATTGCGCACCCGCAATCCACTGCTGATGATGTCACATATTACATCATTCATGACATGGTCAGTGACATCACTGATGACATCACTGATGACATCTCAAATGACATCACTGATGACATCTCACTTGACATCAATGATCACATCACTGATGATATCATTCATGTGACAATACAATGCATCTCCTCACATTTTAATATAACCTCTGTTTCACCCAGTGTTAAAAACAGAGTATAATTTTTGAAACCATTGACACACCAATACTAGTTACTACATACGTACTCACTGATTCCTACGTCTACACACACATTCACTCATTCACCCATACAATCATTCATACATACAATCACTCATGTTTACAACACAATCATATGCACTCATACACCTATACAGACACTCACACTCTGCCACTCATCCATGGAGTTACTCACACACCTAGTCAGTCCTGTAAAGAATCAATCACACTTCCATTTTCTACTCTATACAGTTAAACATAGAGCACCTTACGTTTTCAACCATATACTAACACATACTTACTCTCTTATACAATCATTGATACAAGTACACATTGATCTGTACAGAGTCACACACCTCCCATCCAGCCACACACACACTCAGTCTCCCATGCAAATACTTGGGCAATCAATCAATAACCCATATAGTTACTCATATAGCTACTGATCAACACATGCAGCAGTTTACAGAACAACAGACATAATGATGCACAAATTAAGACAGTTTAGTCACTAACCCATGCACTCAGTGAGACACATTTAATCACTCACTCATACATTCAGTCATGCACCTACTAAATCCTTCGTCCAGACACTTATACATCCACTCATTCTTCAATATGTAAGACATATTTTAACTTTACAGAAACATAGTCACTGGATGTTGTCATCAGTGATGTCATCAGTGATGTCATTTGAGATGTCATCAGTGATGTCATCAGTGATGTCACTGACCATGTCATGAATGATGTAATATGTGACATCATCAGCAGTGGATTGCGGGTGCGCAATATATAGTTAGTGCAACTAACTATATATGGAATTTCAATGGTTTTGTGTGAGTAAAATAAGGTTTTTTAAATGCTAATTCCTAACTATATATGGTCTATAACCTATGGTTTTTTCAGTGAATATATATATATATATATATTATAGAGATGGGGTTTGTGACGTCTGTGTGTTTTTAGTTCATGTGGATGCGTGTTTATGCTGCATGAGCAAATGTGTATATATGTGGTTGTGGCGTCTTATAAGGATTTGCTGAGTGCATGTACACCAAGTTTTTTGGCAATAGGTTACCCATAAATAACAGAAAAGCGACTTGTGAATTAAAACGGAAACAAGGTTTTCAATTGTGGTCTAAAACGCAATAAGAATCAGTCTGCTCAAAGCTGCAATGACTTGTGTTCCAGATTTTTGCTGCAGTCACCGGAAAATACATGCGGTCGCCAAACTTTACGGTTCTGGTTCTAGGAATCTTCAAGAGAAAAAAAATTTCAACTCAGTTTAAGGGGAGCGTTATATCTTTCAATTTTGGTGGTAATGAAGTCAGGAAACTCTTGATGAATGGCACGATGAGCAATCGTTAGAGCTTGAAAAATTATCCTTTGGCAAACCGAAAGCCAATGCAGTTTTAACACTATGACACCTATCCACGAAGCGAAGGGTGTTGTCTAATTTTTAAAGTAAAATAAGCAGGTGCTAGCAATGTTAGCATTCATGTGTATCCCCCATGCCTTAAATGTGGCCCATTTTCCCGGGGCCCATGTAAGAATTAAGGGTTATGTCTCATTAAAGATTGTATGTCTACACCAGCTTTCACTGACCATGACAAACATATTTCTCAGGTGGGTGTTACAGAATCAGTGTACAAGGAAGCTGGCAGTCAGACCAAGGACCTGGAATGGTTTATGTACCTCACCGGCACAGGGGCTTTCACCAATTGATGCATTCTGGAAAGGACACACAACACTGATATTTTCAATTTACCTTTAAAGTATTCTGCACACTGGAACTCCCGCATTCCGGGTGATACCTAAGCTACTTGAATAGAACACACTGGAACTGGTTTCTTGCCAGATGCCAAGAAAAGGACTTTGGGAGTTAAAAATTATTTTTGGATATTTGGCGGAAACGGGAGATTAATGAAGGAAACTGGGCCCTTTTAGCAAGCCGAGCCAAGGCTGGGGCATTCATGTTCAGCTAATGATAAAAGATCCGTCTTGCCATCTTTTTATTCATACTTCTCTTTAACTAAAATCACGCTCTTACAAATGAAGCGTTCGATAAAAATGGAGCTTCCCAAGGAAGAGGTAATCAGTCACTGTAATCAGACCGCCCAGCAGTGAAATTCATTCACACCATATTTACACTAGATCGCTTTACACAGAGTTTTGCAGAGTTTGGCAGCCAGGAAACAACTCTTTTATGGCTGCACGGCAACACCTAGTGGCGTGTGTGCCACGTGCAACCAATAAGAAGCCTTAATTATTTCCTTTGTTCAGGAAGACCCTTTTTAGCGGCTAAATCAGTAAATATCGCGGCCATCGCGCTAATCTGCCGATTTCACGATTTTTTCGTGAATCGCGAAATGCTGGAGGGTCTGAATAATAAATGTATTCTTGTAACATCTAATAAATTATTAGAACTTCTAAAATCATTTCATCATGTATTTCATTTTCCTGATTATCAATTTCAAAAGTCATATAATCATACTCAATGTCATCTAACGCTTCCACAAAATCAGCATCCAAGATTTTGTCTACAAAATCACAACTAATATCTGCAGCATTCATTTCTTCCTCTTCATTCTAGTTAATTACAAAAAGTGTGTTAAGCTCTTCTATGACACTGTTATTCATTTCAAAACCGTCTTCCAACTTGTTTTGACGATTTTCCATACTGTTTTTCATTTGTTGTAGGTCCTTGTACAAATACATAAACACTTCATTCTATCCTGACTGTAATATCAGCATATTTTGTACTTGAGTGTATATTATTTTGAAAACATTCGAAAAATAAATACAATAAATACAGTGTCACTATGCATTGTGTCAAGTGCTTTATTTAGCATATACAGGAATATATTACCTATGATTGTAATGACATACAAACCAAAACAAGATAGAACACTGCAACTAAAGCACATTACATAATGGTACAAAGCATCTCATTGGAATGTTGGGTATTAGGATAACATAAACAACTCACATATAAAATGATTTCAACAACTTTTTCAATGATAAGGATTAGTAATAACTTTCCAAGAACATTTGAATATTTAAAAGGGTAAAATAAGAGGTGAAGAACACAGGTAGGAAGTTACATCTCAAGATGCAAGAATGGATGAAAAGGGTGGTCCAAGATCTCCATGTACAATACCCAGTGGAGACGTTTTAAAATGGGTACACTCAAGGAATTCTATAATGTGCAATAAGTTTTGACGATAACACCACACAGAATGGGCAAGAACAGATAAAATAATGGATTCTATATACTTGGACTATGATGAGAATACACTGTAGAAGGACCATGGCCAAGTGCAAAGATTAAATACTTAAGACATAGCAAACGAGGTGGCAACAAGAACAAGGAGGGTCCAAGAGTTGTGGAGGCTGGGTTTCTTAACCTGTGTCCTACCTAATGTGTTGCAAACGTAAAACAGTGATTACAGTAGTGACTTACTTTCACTCCCCCATTACGTTGTCAATTAGGGTGGAGGGAGAGAAAGGAAAGGAGTAAACTACATATTTACAGATGTACTGCTATGTTCAGAACACTGGATCAACCACTGAATAAACAAAGTCAGATACAAAAGAAAATACACAAAACAAGGCTGCACAAAAGATACAAAAGGGAAAGCTACACAAATAAGACGGCGAATCTTGAACATAAACTGATAAGTCAACAAAACAACAAAAAGGCTAAGGACACTGCAATGGATGCTACACTGTAGAACTCATTGTCAAGTACATTAAACTGTGCGGGCAGCTGGTAGGAGCCTACACAGGATGATGGCAGTATGAGACCCCTGAAGAAGCTTGGGGGAGTGGCAGTCCCCGGGGCTACAAGGTGGGGCCGTGAGTCCCCCTGCATACTTCAAAATAGAACCCCGGGGGTGGTGTTCCCTAGGGCTCAGAGGGCCTTACAAGCCCCCCATTATGGAAATAAATAGCACCCCAGATTTGGCTCCCCTGGGGGCTTATTAACAATAAAACAGACTTCTACTTTTTTTTCCTTTTCCGTCACGTACCCCGTGATTTCTTATTTTAAAAAAAATAAAAATTACGGCCTAAAGATCCATCTAGGACCCCCTGAGTAGGCCTAGAGGGTCAGGATGTTTCTATACTGCCCCCTTTCCTTATTTTTCAACTTTGTTTTACTGTTTTCTTGTGACTCGTTTCTACCGAGGCAGAAGATGGCTGCCAACACTTCCTGGTTTGGAGTGTTGACAAACAGCTGACATCCAATCAACATGCAGCTCGTGCTCGTAATTGTATGGTTTCAGGTACACTTACTGTACGCATAGGAGGAGGGGGAGAAGGGGGGATGAAAACATACTTTTTTTTTTTTTAAATAGCCCCATAGAGGTAGCGGTGCACGGGGCTGTGGGGAGGGCAGGTGTAAGCCCCCCCCGTGCAAACTTCAAAATAAAACCCTGGGAGTGCCGTTCCTCGGGTCCTTACAAGCCCCCCATTATGGAAAAAAATGCCCCCGGGATTTGGCCACCATGAACTAATTAAGAATAAAACGGACTTCTAGTTTTATTTTTTCCTTTTCCACCGCGTACGATACATATACTCCGCTATTTCTTATTTAAAAAAAAGAAATTTGGACCTAAAGATCCATTATAGGACCCCCTGTACAGGCCTATGGAGTCAGGATGTTTCTACCCTGCCCCCTTTTCTTATTTTTCAACTTTGTTTTTACTGTTTTCTTCTGACTCGGTTCTACCGAGGCACAAGATGGCCACTAACACTTCCTGGTTTCAAGTGTTGACAGACAGTTGACATCTAATCAGCATGCAGCTCGTGCTCGTAATTGAACCGATCGCCATAAGCGTGCAGTACTTCGTCGCCAGTAGGTAGTTATAGTTAGGACCTAGCTACCATAGGAAATCCGCAACATTCTATTGGGAAAAACTTTGGAGCCGGTTGAGGAATTTGCGTGTAATTTTCCAAAATTTAGGCCAGCTCCGCTCTGCTCCTTCCCTGGAAGATTCGGGGGGATTCATCATGCGGGGGCCGAGAAAAAAACGTGTTTTCCCCATGTTAATTTCCATAGGACAATTAGACACGGCTACAGCCCGAACGGCTGAACGGAATTACACCAAACTTGGCAAAATTGTAGGGACTGGTACGCAGAAGTGCCTTTTCTATATTTGGTGAAAATTGCTCCAGTGGTTTTTACGAAAATTAATTTCATAAATACATATATATCTATATGCACGCTTCCCGGCGCGACACGGAAGTGCGCGAGCGGAAAGCTGATTGGCACTCGGGTGTCTGTCAACATTCAAAACAGTCCGGAGAGTCTGCCATCTTGTGTCTCGGTAGAATTGAGACACAATAGGTAAAAAAAAAGGGGGAAATGATTATAAGGGGGCAGGCTAGACACCCCCTGACCCCTGAGGTTTTCTGAGGGGGGCCTAGAAGGACCCTGAAAGGCAAAAAAACTATTTTTTTTTGTTTACATTTTCGCGGGGTAATCGCTGGGTGCGTTCCCATGTACGCTTCCAGGTACGCATACCCAGAGCGTACCACAGGGAAAAACAGTGAAAGAAGGATTAGGAGTGCTTAGAGGTCGGGTAGCTCTAAAAAGAGCTGTTGTGTTATGTGGGTGATTTAAGTACCTACAAGTAGGTACCGATGCAGAGTCTAAAATTCAAGAGAAAGACTCTGTTCCCCTCATCTGAGAAATGTACACCGTCTCCTCTGTAGATATCTTGCATGTTGTAATGCAAGTTATTGTGGTATATGGAGCTCATATCATAGTCTCTCAGGAAAGCAGAAACAGATCCTTTTGGGACCCCCTGAGAAGGCCTAGGGTGTAGTGTAGTTCCTATCATCCCAATAGGCTCTGCGCATTGGAATAATACCTACAGCAGTAAAGGCCTAGGCCAGACGTTAACTAGGTCGACTACTGTCGATACTAGACTTAAAGTTTTGGGTTTTGCCAGCTAGCTCAGAGTTCACTAGAAACTTTCTCGAATGTTCAGGAAGGACTTAACTTCCCTGATTAGACAAGAAGGGATTTAGTTTCTGACAACCATAGAACATGACAACTTTGCTCTCCCCTAATCAAGAGTATATCTCGAGAGTCGTGTGAACAAAAGGCAATTTATTTTACTCAGTCAGTACGTGCATTCTTAGTCTCATCAGATTGTAGAGAAAAGGAAGAGACGGGCGTGTTCAATAAAAAGGTGTTATTTATTGATCAGTCTCTTTTCTCATACAAGAGAAATGGATCGATATTATTGCAATACTTATAGCTAAGTAAAGTGCATACATTAAAAGCAATAGTATAAAATAATACTGTAAAAACATTGATATGGTTTCTAAGCCATAAGATGTTTTAAAATGAATAAAATATATTACATACACATATACATTTGACTAAACGTACTCAACTGGTGTTTCTAAATACGCCTACCCCGTGTACCTGACCTAAGCCTAATACGTGGGCGGGAATAGAAAGTTACAGTTTAAGTTAAGTTTGTTTTTGCCAAGTGAATAACTAAAGAATTCTCTGTGAGGGGTTATTCAGTTCTGTACCTGGAATCTAGGTTGAATGAGGGATGGTATCTCTCTCTCTGGTCTCGATATTCCAGGCTGCCTGCGAGGGCTACCCGGAAGCGCCTGTGCTGGATCTCTCGGCAGGAGAAATCAGCGCGTCTCGTTCTCAGCGCGTCAGGAAGGCGGGGCTGTGCCAGCGGGGTCTGCTCTGCTCTGGGCTTCGGCAAGTATGGCTGCTCCGTCTCGTCACCACCGCGTGTGTTTGCATAGGGCAATATCGGCAATATTTATACCTTAAAGGTGCCGAGATTGACGTAAGGATGGACATAGATACGTCAATAAGGATGTCATACGACTTGCTCGTTAGCACATTCTTTTGCTGAAGTTCTCGGTGAAATCAAAACAATGGCCGCAGGGTTTTGCCCAGGTTGTCATAGGTTTGATTTGTTATGAGAACTCCGTATGCCTTATCAGGGGCTGGAGGAATATCGCTTGTCTAATTAGATCGCAAGCGTTATGACCTAATCAGATAACACGTTCCTGTGCCGTAGTGTGACTGCGTCAGATAACGGTATCTGCATCATGGGGGTTTTCTGCCTCATGGGCTGACTGTTAGTTAACTTGTTGGTTTGTTTAACCAGAATAGGGTCAGGAATAGGGGGATCGATTCAGAACCTATAGGAATACATCACAAGGGGGTGAGGGGCACTCTACCCTGCCCCCTTTTCACGTTCTGAACTATTATATTTCAGTCTCTTCTGTAACTACACAAAATGGCGGCGATAGGGTACATCAGAGACAGACACTGAGAGAAAGGAGGCAGGAGATGAAGAGAGATGTCAAATACACATTGGAGAAAATATAGTGGGAGAAGGGAAGTAAATATGAGTAAACTTACTATGTAACATAAAAATGTTGCACTCTATACTATAAGTCTCACATGTTATGTTATGTTGTCTTGTAAAGCGCATGGCTTACCCAGCAAAGGGGCGTCCCAGCGCTGTAGACCACTGGGGAACCCGTCCTGGCTTTCCCTGTGAGATGATCCTTGCTGGGTATCTCCAAGGTGAAACCAGGCATCCCCGGTGTATGAGGGGGGCCGTTGTGGAGATGAGGCAAGCTAATGCCCAGAGTTGCCGAGTGTGATCCCTGGTTAGAGGAGGCACCGAAGTGAGAATTATCGAGTCCGCTGACCCTGGTCCACGACCCTGCCGCGTCGGGAATTGAACCCTGGTCCCGGGCCGTCCTCTGCTTCTGGGTCTGCTGCCTCTAACCAGTGAGCCACACCACTCCACATTATACTACAATCACTTCGTTACTACCTCATAAATTAGAAATAAAAATGAATATATGTCAAACAATTTTTAATTTCTAAATATTAATTTATTGTTCTGAATTTTCATAATTTAAAAGAAATTGTAACATGTCCTCATCAGGAATTTCCTCTTCAATCATATCATCAGGAATCTCCTCATGAAAAGTCTGCAATGATGATTCTTGGAACTCTATGGTCTCCAAACATTCAATAAATTTGCCGTCAAGAGACTGATCAAAAAAATCATTCATGTCATCTCCTCCTTGTGAAAATATTTCATTATTGGTGCTGTCAATATCCGGGACATTAGAAATTTCCACGGTCTCTTCATTGTGATCCATTTTATTTTGAAATTTTTTGCTGTAAATTGCAGAAAAAAATAATCACTTTCATTTATCGTTTTTAGTAATACATAATATAAAACTAGCTTTATCAAGTATTTATTCTTTAAAATTAATTGGGCAGTGTATAGAATCAGGCAGGAACTAGAAATATAAAGCACTGCATGTTTTGAAGCCTATCTTAATCCATAATTATAACAGAAGGACTGTAAATAACTAACAGAAAATATTTTTCAAATTAGCTTAACCCCTTCAGCGCTAATGACAAGGGTAACTCGTCATGGACTTTCCATTGATTTCAATGGAAAGTCAATGGAGCTCATCGAACACCCTTAGCAGCCAAGTGGTTAAAGTGTAAAACATAGTTCCCCTTACAAATTAACAACTCACCTTTTTGAAAGTAGGAGAAGAGTTAGTACTGTGTAAATCAAACACCAGAAATTGAACACCAAAAATTCCTCACAAATGTACCTCAGACAGTAGTATCACAAACTGGCCGTATTTTCCTCTCATTTTAGATATATACATAACCAATCAAACTTCAAGACACACAAATTCAAAACCAAAGTAACATTTTAATTGGTTCTAAAATTCAACACTTTCAAATGTGTTTTCCCCATGCAATTTTCAATAGGACATTTAGACACGGCTACAGCCCGAACAGCTGAACGGAATTACACCAAACTTGGCAAAATGGTAGGGACTGGTACGTAGTAGGGCCTTTTCCATATTTGTTTAAAATTGCTCCAGTGGTTTTTATGAAAAGCAACTTCAAAAACACATATATATCAATTTGAGCGCTTCGAGCGCTTACCGGTATGCATACCGGGGAGTGCACCCGGCGTGCCACGGAGGTGCGAGAGCGGAAAGTTTATTGGCTCACGGATGTCTGTCAAAATTCCAAACAGTCCGGACAGTCCGCCATCTTGTGTCTCGGTAGAATCGAGACACAAGAGGTGTTAAAAAAAGGGGGAAATGATTAAAAGGGGGCAGGGTAGACATCCCCGGACCCCCTAGGTTTTCTGAGGGGGGCCTTGAAGGACCCTGAAGGGCAAAAAAACGATTTTTTTTTTTATTTTCACGGGGTAAGCGCTGGGTGCTTTCCCATGTACGCTTCCCAGGACGCGTACCCTGAGCGCACCACGGGGAAAAACTGTGTAAAAAATTTGAGTAAAAAAATTATTTAGGGTGCTTAGAGGTAGGGTAGCTCTGAAAAAGCTGTTGTGTTATGTGGGTGTTTTTTGTACCTACAAGTAGGTACCGATGCAGAGTCTAAAATTCAAGAGGAAGACTCTATTCCCCTCATCTGTAAAATGTACACCATCTCTCCTATAGATGCCTTGCATGTTGTAACGCAGGTTTTTGTGGTATATGGAACCCATACCATAGTCTCTGAGGAAAGCAGAAACAGATTTATTCACATGTTTCCTTGCTTTCTCAATTTGTGGATAAAATTATTTGGACCAGTTCCATGTTTGCCTTTGGCATATATTAGAAAATACCAAGGCAGTTTTTGGAAAAAGTGACATCAATTGCCCAAAGATGTCTTGTAAAAGCATTTCCAGACCTACCCCAGTCAAAGTGCCCAGGTCATTTCCACCACAGTGCACAATTATGAGGTCCGGGCGTGGTAGATGTATAAAGGATTTTACCAATGGTATCAATTGGTGACATCTCAATCCTCTCTGGCCAATCCACATAATATCCACATTTGGTAAATTAAGGTTGTGAATACCTCTGTTAGCTGCATATTTTTCACTCCAGTGAACAAAGCTATGACCCACAATCCAGACTTTTGGCATCTTTAAGGTAGAAGTGGTTGTATTCAAATGAGTTGTGGAAATGAAATGGCAGTTTGAAAGTAGGAGTTATGAATGAAAAGTGGTTGAGATTCAGTGCCCTTGAAAGAGAAGAAATGATTGGTGATTTTTAAAATTCTCCAATGAAAATTAGGGTGCATGCTCTTGTTTTTTGAAAGAAGTAATTCTAATGGTTGAGAAAAAGTCATTGAAAGAAACATTGCACATGATTAGCTAGTATATTGAGAGTTCAAACACCCTTGCTGGATTAATTTGCAACATAGTATGATGAACTTTTCAACTGTATGCTGAGTTAGGTGGGAGTTACCATGGTAACAGGCTGAATGAGCACTGGGGGGATGGGTGAATATTATGTAAGTTTGAATGTGTTGATATGTAGAACCAATTAAAATGTCAGTTTGGTTTTGAAATAGTATGGGAGGAATTTGTATTGGTTAAGTCCAGGGATATGTGTGAAGAATTACAGGGAATCAGGGCCATTTGTGGTTGCAGTGTAGGAGGTGCATTTCAGAGATTCTGCTTAAGAAAATCTGGTGTGTGTGACTGACACTGTTCTAAATCTTCTAAAGCATTTTTAAAGGTGAGTAATGATTCTTTCAATATAGATAGACTGCTGTATGCAGTATGGGGAAGATTAAGAAGCATATTGTCCTTCTTTATTCTTGCATTGTTTGTCATGTTTTTTGTAATGATGGTACAAAATTTAATGGTTCATATTGGAAATGTATTTTGGAAATGAGTTAGGTTTCTGCCTTGTAATGTAGTCGTCATTTAAATGGGCTGTGCTCTGTGTCAAAAACGATTTACTATGGAAAATGTTTTTTGGTAAAATGTCTGGCTTTAACATTTTGGACAAGGATCACACTGAGTGTCTGTGTGAAATAAGAAATTATATTTTTCAATATTGTCACCTGTGTCTGCTGACAGTTTGCCTCTCTTAGATAAAAGGGTACTCTGTGCCTGTGTCTCATGTCACTCTTAAAAATGTTTTCTGGTAAAATGTTTGGATTTAAAATTTTGGTCAAGGATCACACTGAGTGTCTGTGTGAAATAAGGAATTACATTTTCACATTTTTCAATAATGTCACCTGTGTCTGCTGACCGTTTGCCTCTCTTAGCTTAAAGGGTACTCTGTGCCTGTGTCTCATGTCACTTTGTACCTGCCCCATCTCTCTCTTTGTGTGTGTCATTTCTCTCTTTGCGTGTGTCTCATTTCACTCTGGTAAATGTTTTCTGGTAAAATGTCTGGCTTTAAAATTTTGGTCAAGGATCACACTGAGTGTTTGTGTGAAATAAGGAATTATATTTTCACATTTTTCAATAATGTCAATTGTGTCTGCTGACAGTTTGCCTCTCATAGCTTAAAGGCTACTCTTTGCCTGTGTCTCATGTCACTTTGTACCCGCCCCATCTCTCTCTTTGCGTGTGTCTTATGTCACTCTGGTAAATGTTTTCTGGTAAAATGTATGTGAGATTAATCATGAAACTGTACGGCAGTATTGCTGTAACACAGTTGCTGGGCTATAAACGTACTTATGTTGTAAACTAGTGTGTATATGGTTCACTTATTGTAATTGATATGTAGTATGTTACTAGTAGTCTATAATATGTTATTTTTCTTTACCACAGGTTGTAATCATCTATAGAAAGATAAAAGAATATGCCGACGAAGGACGGAAGAAAAAAAACTTAGAAACAAGGTTTATTTGCCAAGATAACACAATTAGATGTTTCATCCAAAACAGAATCTTCAGTGAAAAAAAATAATGCTCCTGGTAAGCAAACTAAGTACTTTTTTAGGAAATTCTGGATTTTGTTTCAAAGAAAAATGAAATATCTGTAAATAGAAAGAAAAAGCAGAGCGCCCCAAAAAATGTTAGACCTGTAGAAGGAGATGATATTCTCTATAGTAATAGAAGGAGAAATCAATTTATGGACATTCGTAGACAAATGTTTTATAACAGAATTGTTTTAAATGTATTAAAAAATGTTAAGATTTATCAAAAAAAGAGTGGTTTTTACAAGAAACAAAAAAGTATCGTGATTGTGGATCAGGCTTTTGAAGTGAAAAATAAATTATTCACTTTAGTAATCAATAGAATTCGTACACTAGATAAGGTAATCAATGTTTTGAAATCAAAATGTAAGTGGAAAAGAGTAATTAATCGGACTAATTTTTGTGATGTTTTTTCTGGAGAATGGAAGCATAGTTCAAGTTGTGAGCCATTTTTTAATGAAGAGAGTTACTTTCAGGATAATGATTTGGTGCATGCAGTTGACACCAGTGGTCGAGCATATGAGGTGAAGGATGGTTGTCCGGTTGAAAAAGAAAAAATTGTCCCTAGAAATGCAGAAGAGGTGTTACCTGATGAAGTTTTAGGGAGATGTCCTAAGGCTCCAGTGTATACTTGGAATTGTAGTAGTATTTGTAGTGTGCGACAGGATTCAATTGATTTGCTTCTCAATTTCTTATGGACATATAGTAAGAAAGTTAGATCCTTGCAGAGTGAGAGAAAAAACAGGTTTGCATGGGCATTCACTGGCTTGTCTTTCAAGAAAAGTATGTCAGAGTGTTTTTCACCATTTTAGGATGTTAGCAGTGCATCATAATAAAGTGAGGAAATTAGTGAGAAGGTTGTATTATGTTATGTTATGTTATGTTATGTTAAAATGGCTTTTGTAGAGCGCACGGCTACTCAAAAAGAGTGTATTATGCAAAAAGTCCAGCACTTAAGCTAACACAGTTCAACAGTGCTCTTTTGCATGGATCTGAATTAGATGTGAAGAACATTTGTGAAGAAATTGAGTTTTGTTATTTTGGTGAAAAAGAGGTCAGTGCAGAAAATGATATAGTAATGGAAGGTAATGTGGAAGAGAATGTACAGATTTCAAGTATAGAAAAATTTGACCATGAAATTACAAAGTTAAAGGTCAATTCAAGTGAAAAGACTAATTTTTCTTGTGTGTGTTATTGAAGAACTCATTATAAGAATCAGAGTAGGTTAGTTGATTTATATGTAAAAAGTGAAATGGAAAATAATAATGAGTGGAAGGATTTTGCAACTTATTTGTTGGTAGAAAATTGTTTTGATTCGGGTTCTAATCAAAGTAATTGTAAGTATTGTTATAATAAATTAAATGAAAACAGAATGCCTGCTAGAGCTGTTCATAATAATCTGGAGTTGGTAGATATTACTACTGAATTGTTGGATTTAAATACCTATGAGTCTATTCTGATTCAATGTGTACATCCTTTTCAGGCTATTGTTCGCATGGAGCCTAAGACAGGGAAATTGCCTCCTTCAGATTTACAGAGAGGATTAAAGGGAAGAGTTGTTTATTTGCCTCTAGATTTAAAAAAAAATATTGATACAATTGGTGCAGAAAAAGTAGAAGAGGAACGTCTGGATATTCTAGTTAATGGTGTTCCGACAAAGAGTAAGAAAATCTGGCAAGAATTAGTGGATGTTAGGAAAGTCAAAAAGGCAATGTTGTATTTGGTAAAAAACAATCTCTACTACAAAAATGTATATGTTGGAGAAGAGGAAACAACTGTAGAAGAGGATAGTGATGTCTCTGCTGGGCAAATTGAAAAAGTTGATGTCTCTAGAAGTGAAGAAATTTATGAACATTATAGTATTCATCCTTTGCATTCCAAAGAAGTAATGGGGAATGCTATTGACTTGTTTCAAATGAAAGAAGCAAAAGGAAGTCCCATTAGTGTATGGGAAGACATTTTGGAAGCTCGTTGTTTTCCTCAGTTATTTCCAACAGGTCAAGGTGGACGATATGACGACCGACCTGTTCAAATTCCTGCATCTGAATACCGGATTTTAAGATTATATGCAGAAGATCCAAGGGTTCGTCAATCCATTCCATATTTGTTTCATCTACTGTTTGAGAGTGACTTGTCTGGACTTTCTTATGCAGTGAACCATATACTGAAAAGTGGAGTACATCTGCAAAATGTTTCGGCAAGGGACTTTATGGATAAAGTCAAACTGCAATACAGTATTTTGGAATCTCACCTAATTAATCTCATGGCATGTCAGCGTGGTACTAACGAGTATTGGTACCACCGTCATGGGGAATTGAAATGTATGCTAAGCAACTTAGGAACTCCTACATGGTTCCTCACTCTTAGCTGTGGTGAATATGCTTGGGAAGACTTACTTCAATTTCTACGAGAGGCAAATGCAAACATTGAAAATATTGAATACAAGACACCTGGAGAACTGTGCTCTTTGTATCCAGTTAATGTATGCAGGTATTTCAATCGTAGGTTTGAAGCTATGATGTGTTTTATCACCAACAAAAAAAATCCTACCCTTGGAGAGGTTTTGGATTTCTTTTGGAGAAAGGAGTATCAAGCAAGAGGTGCTCCTCACATACATATGTTGCTATGGATCAAAGATGCACCCAAATTTGGAACAGATTTAGAGGACTCAGTAATGAGTTTCATTGGACAGTATTCTACATGTGCTGTTCCAAAAAGTACAGAAGAAAACAATTTAAGACATCAAGTCTTACGCTTTCAAAGCCATCGTTGTGGAAAACACTGTTGTCGAAAGTTCAAATCCAAGGACAAGTTCTACACAAAATGTCGTTTTGCATTTCCACGACCAGTAATATCTAAAGGAAGAGAGAACAATTTTATGTCTTCTCTGTGACATAGTGTGACAAAAAAATCACCAAAAAATACATACAACTTAAGAAGAAATGAAGAGTCCAAATATATAAATGACTACAACCCAGTCATTTTATCCATGTGGAATGCTAACATGGATAATCAATATTTTGCTGACAAATCAATTGCTGTGGCTCGATATGTGATGTCTTACATCACAAAATCAGAAAAGACGGACCTTAAGGAAATGTGGGAGGAAATTTCACATGAAAAGTGTCTAAGTAAGAAATAGTACAGTTACAGTCTGAAGATGTTGTCGCATCGAGAAATTGGAGCATATGAATGTTATGATCGGTTATCGTCATCAAGTCTATATGAAAAATCTAGAACAATCATTTGGGTGAGTCTAGATCTTGCTGCAACACGAAACCTAATTTTGAAATCTGTACAACAAAATTGAGTATTTGGCGGAGAAAGAACCAAACAGTACAGATATTTTGAAGACAAACATGTTGGATACATACTATCCAAATAGAGTTAGTCATCTTGAGAACGTTTGTCTCTACGAAGTTCTGCAAACCTATACTTTTAAGAGGAGCATCACAGAAGATATCAATAAAGGAGTATATGCTGTAATTGGATGTGAAGGATGTCTGGTGAAACAAAGAAAAGGCCATTTGATTAATCATCGAAAATTGAGTTGCGAATCTCCTGACAAAAAGGAATTTTACTATTTAGCTCTTTTGCAACTCTTTTAGCCATGGCGTACAGAAGAGGAACTACTTGGAGATTTTCTCAGTTATGAAGATTCCTTCAATGCAACCAAGGATACCATAGAATGTCCTGTTTTTTCAAATTATCTGCAAATGTTGAACGAGGAAGTACAGCAAGAAGCTACAATTGCAGCAGAGATTGCTAGAGACAGTACTCAAGACAGTCAGAGTTCTGCTTCATTGAGTCAGGATCCACTAGGAGGACCAATTATCCAAAATGAAGCTGCCACTGCCATGGATGAAGTGGAAAGAGCCATGGAACAAGCTCAGGAGGATGAAGTTAACTTAGAAGATTTGGAAAAAGAACTGAACGTTGAGCAGAAACAAATATATGATGAAGTCACAGAACAGATTGAGCATGGTTTATGTCATGAGAAAAAAGAGTGCTCATTTACGTTATTTATGCCTGTCCGACTGTACGTGAGTGGAGAAACAGGAACTGGAAAAAGTTTTCTGATTAAAGCAATTGCAACTTATCTGCAGAAAAGAACTGAGTCATCGCTGTCTTGTGTTGTTACTGCTCCAACTGGGTTGGCAGCACATAACATTAAAGGGATTACTTTACATCGTTTATTGATGCTGCCAGTAGAGCATGATAATAAATTACAATACCACAAGCTATCTGGAGCAGCTTGTTGTGAAGTTTCCAGAGTCCTGAAGAAAATTAAACTCCTTATCATTGATGAGGTAAGCATGGTATCAAATGTAATGCTTTCTTTTGTGCATTTAAGAATGCAAGAAATCCTTAAAACAGAGTATGATGTGTTATTTGGAGGAAAACACATCATTGTTTTTGGAGATCTACTGCAGTTAACTCCAGTGAAAGGACAACCAGTGTTTAAAATGCTTACGCATGAAGATACAAGGAAGTGCCTAGGAAGCATTGGAAATGTTAACATATGGTTACATTTCAAATATGCAGAACTGCTTCAAAATATGCGACAGGCAAAGGATGAAGATTATAAAAATATTCTACAAGATGTAAGAATTGGAAAAGTAAGTGAGCATGGCAAAGAAGCTTTACATGCACGATTAATTTCAAATTTGTTTCCAAACAAAAATATTCTCCCAGAGAATATTTTTAAGAAAATTCCTGAAAACAAATCTGTGATATGCTTGATGCCAACTCTGCAAGAATGTTCAATCTTCAACAACAAAATGTTACAGTTAGAAAATCAAGAGATTGTGAAACTGGAAGCTATTGATAAAATAGAGCATGAAGGAGCAACTATTATTTTGTCAGAAAAGTTGAAATCAAAATTGGATTCTTTAGAGAAGACAATATCTAAAACTGCTGGTTTAAAAAAGACTCTGCATGCATGTTTAAATTGTCGTATAATTTTACGACGGAATTTACATGTGGAAAGAGGTTTAGTAAATGGAGCAATGGGTCATGTTGTTGATTTTGTGAAGAACCGAAATAGAGATGGAATTGAATTTTAAATCATTTAATTTGATGGAAATGAAGAAGTACAACAAATCAGTCGTTGTTCTGCTCGATTTTTGCTTGTGAAAGATTTATATGTCCGCCGAAAACAGTTTCCTGTTTCTTTGGCATATGCGGTGACTGTTCATAAATCTCAAGGTTTAAGTGTAGATAGTGCTTTGGTGAATATTGGAAGTTCTGTGTTCAATGAGGGTATGGCATATGTTGCTTTATCTCGAGTCAGAACTTTATCTGGATTGTACTTGATTGATTTTGATGAGACAAAGATTAATGCAGATCTAAATTGTGTAAAAGAATATAATAGGTTAAGAGTAGAGTATGCTCCAAATTTACCTCAATATCCTCTATTTGAAAAGTGCGTGGTAGGCCGAAAAAGAAGAAATTAGAAAAATTGTTGTGACGTTGTAGCAAAAAGAAAAAAAGTAGATGAACCAATAATTGTAAGCAGAAAGGAAAAGGATTCAGTCAAAGATATTGTTGGATTTCAGTTCGAAAACAGTTCTGGTGTCAACTGCTATGCTAATGTAGTGGTTAATGTTGTTTTTTTTCTTCAAACTTTACAAGAACAGATTGTTGAAAATCGGGATCAAGGATTTTGTTGTTTGTTGAATTCTGTGTTTGAGAAATGTGGCAGTGATAGAACAAAAATAGAAAGTGTTTCTGAAATTCGAAATCTTTTAGACATATGTTCTGGTCTAAATCAATTTTCACATAATATTCAGCAAGATTGTCAGGAATTTCTAATGTATATACTTGTTGTATTGCAAGATGAAGGTATAGATGTAGAAAATCTTTTTGTTTTGTCCTTTCTTATAAATGGCAGCATAACTGCGACAATTGTTCCTTTTCAAGTACTACTACAATAGACACTGAAAGATTTATATATTTGACTTTACCAGATTGAAAATCAGTGTCTTTTAATAATCTAGTTAGAGAAGCAAATCAAAACATGGTCTGTACTCGATGTAAATCTGCAATGCTATCAACATTATTTATACAAAGAAATGGACAGTATGTAATTTTAATGTTCCAACGATGTAGACCTGATGGAACTAAATTGACAACTTTAATTAAAAATGTTGTGGCTTTTCGATTATCAATTACAGGAAGAACCTTTGCAACTGCAGCAATTATTTACCATGATTGTCCTTCGACAACATCAGGACATTACACAGCTTACTTAAAATGTCAAAAAGGCTGGAATAATTGTAATAATACTCAATTGACTTTCAAACAACGTTTACCTTCGGACTTACAAAATTCGTACCTATTGTTCTTTCAACCGAAATTTTAGGAAAGGTAATTTGCCTATGAAGATTGGAGCAGTTAATAAAACTTAGTTTGCTGTTCAAAATTACTACGTGAGTGAGAATGATCAAGATAATAAAAAACTAGTAGTTGTCATAGAGGTAGTGTAAGAGTATCACATAGTGAGGGATATCAGTATTATAGGAAATGTTGATCATGAGTGAGCCACAGCTGGAAATATAACTATTGTTACATGATGTAAAAGATGTTGGAACTTTTCTTTCAGAAACTCGGGAAATTGGAAGTTTAAGAGTACTATTGAGTAATTTCCAAAGAAAAGGACTTTCCATATACTATTTGGCCTCATGGAAAAGTAAATGGATCAGAAATGAGTTAAGATATGTTTTTTCTAAGTTTTACATTATTTATTGAAACGTTGTATGGGTTTTTTAAACACAATCTTTTTGATTGTTTTTTTTTTGCCTGCTGTCATATGATGAGTAGTATTGAACTCACTGTTTTAAGTGAAATTCAATATATTCTGAGAACAGCAAAAATAAACCATATAACATGTTGTACAAGTTATTTTGTATTTTGTATTATGAAATATATATTATACTCCCCTTGTCTCACGCTCACTCACCTTTTTCCACCCTCTATCACCCCTCTTAACTCACCGTCACTGCCCTTCTCTCACCCTCCCTCACCCCGTTCCCTTACTGCACTTCCCTCACAACCCCTCATTCCCCATTCCTTCACTGCCCTTTCCCTCTCTCCCCTCCACCATTTTCCAGGCCGCAGTCACTCTACTTCACTCCCCTTCCCCTTCTTGCCTTCCTTTGCTCCCTCAGTAATTCCCCTTCCCTTACTCACCTTACTCCACTTCACTCACTCATTCACTCACTCCCTCTGTCCTCTCACATCCTCACTCCCCTTACCTCACTCTCTCACTCTTAACCTCACTCTATCTGTCCTCTCACTCTCTCACTCCTCTTCCGTCTTGCTCACTCCCTTCAACTCACCAACACTCCCTCATTTACCTTTCTATGCTCCCTCACTTAGTCCACTTCTCTCACTCCTTCCTTCACTACCTCTATGTCCTCACTCCCTCACTCCCCTTGTCTTACGCTCACTTGCCTTTATCCACCCTCTATCACTGCTCTTTCCTCAACCTTACTGCCCTTCTCTCACCCTCCCTCACCCCCGTTCCCTTACTCCACTTCCCTCACTTATCCTCATTCCCCATTCTTAACTCCCCTTACACTCACTCTCCTCTCGCAGTCACATTTTCCCAGTCCCTCTGCTTCACTCCCCTTCCCCTTCTTTCCTTCCTTTGCTTCCTCAGTCATTCCCCTTCCCTCACTCACCTTACTCCACTTTACTCACTCCTTCTCTCACTCCCTCTCTCCTTTCATTTCCTTACTCCTCTTCCCTCACTCCCTCTCTGTTACCCTCACTCCCTCTGTCCCCTCACTCTCTCACGCCCCTTTACTCACCCTCACTCACCTTCCATCCCTCATTATCGTGAATGCACCCTCACTCACTGCTCCTTCCCTTTCACTCACTGTCCTTTCCTTACTCCCCTTCCCTCCTTTAGTTTTGATAACTCACATTCCTTAGGTATCTTACTCACCTTCAGTTCATTTCTCTCTCCCTCTCTTCCTCTCTGTCACTGAATCTATCCACCTCATTATCCTCATAGTAATTTACTCTCCCTCTATTTCTTTTTCCCTCTCTCTGTCCTTCACCATTCCTTTGTTTCCCTTTCTGTGTCCTTCACTCCTACTTTATCTCTTAGTACCCTTTTATGACTTTTAATCTGCTGCCTTGTCTATTGAATTTTGAAATAAATATTATTAAAATTATAAGTAATTTTTTTCCCTCTTCCACAGGTATTAAATGTATGAAAAAATTACTTATAAGGTAAATTTCACAAACAAAATTTACTTTCTCATCACTCTTTTCCTTAACCTCACTTCTCTTCCCTCACCCACCCTCACCCCGTTCCCTTACTCCGCTTCCCTCACTTATTCTCATTCCCCATGTTTATTCCCCTTTCCCTCACTCCCCTCCCACACTCACCTTCTTTCAGACCCCTGCTGTACTTCCCTTCCCATTTCTTCCCTTCCTTCGCTCCTTCACTCATTCCCCTTCCCTTACTTACCTTACTCCACTTCACTCACTCATTCTCTCACTCACCCTGTCCTCTCACTTCCTCACTCACCTTCCCTCACTCCCTCTCTCTTAGCCTTACTCTCTCCGTCCCTTCACTCTCTCACTCCTCTTCCGTCACACTCCCTCCATATAACTCACCCACACTCCCTCACTTACCTTTCTTTGTTCCCTCACTCAGTCCCTTTCTGTCACTCTTTCCTTCACCACATCTATGTCCTCACTCCCTCAGTCCCCTTGTTTTACCCTCACTCACTTTTATCTATGCTCTATCATCCCTCTTTCCTCAACCTCTCTGCCCTTTTCTCACCCTCCCTCACCTCTGTTCCCTTACTCCGGTTCCCTCACTACCCCTCCTTTACCATCCTTCTCTCCCCTTCCCTTTACTTTCATCCCCCACTCACCTTATCTCAGTACCTATGCTTCAGTCCTCTTCCCCTCTATTTCCCTTCCTTCGCTCACTTACCTTACTCCACTTCACTCACTCCTTCTCTCACTCCCTCTGTCCTGTCACATCCTCATCCTCATTCTCCTTCCCTCACTTCCTCTCTCTTAGCCTCACTACCTCCATCCGCTCACTCTCTCCGTCCCCTTCCCTCATGCTTACTCCCTTTAACTCTCCCACACTCCCTCACTTACCTTAATAATAAATAATAATAATAAAACCACTTATAGAGCGCTTGGCTACACTAAAAACAGTGTGTCCCCGCGCTAAGAAATGCTACAGCTCCCTGAAGAGGCCGAGGACCGGGGAAAGTCTGGGGACCTTTCTATACTCCCTCACTCAGTCCCCTTCTCTCACCTTTTCCTTCACTCCCTCTGTCTCCTCACTCCCTCACTCCCATTGTCTCACGCTCACTTGCCTTTAGCCACCCTCTATCACCACTCTTTCCTCAACCTCACTGCTCTTCTCTTACCCTTCCTCACCCCATTCCCTTACTCCACTTTCCTCACTTATCCTTATTCCCCATGTTCACTCCCCTTCCCCTCACTCACCTCTCACACTCATCTTCTTTCAGTCCCCCTGCTTCACTTCCCTTCCCCTCTCTTCCCCTCCTTCGCTCCCCTTCACTTATTTTCCTTTCCTCTCTCACCGTACTCCACTTCACTCACTCCTTGAGAATATGTAAAGATGTAAAGAATATAGCTCTTTTTGGAGAATTGGAGGTAGTTCTAAAAAGAACATTTTTTTTCATCTTTTTTATTTTTTTATTTTTTGTTTTTCAGAACGTTTTTACATTTTTTTTTGTTTTTTTTAGAACAAAAACAAAACTAGGGCATGGCAAACTGCTCAACAGGAGCAAAAAAAAGGGGAAAAATTAGGGCCGAGGGGCGCAGCGGTGATCTTCCCTGGTTCTCTCAATTATTTGAATGCTCTGCTTCCCATAACAGAGCAGTTGGTCACACTGCTTACAACGAATTGTAAAGTCACTAAAAACAGGTTGAATATTTGGAATCATCAGTTCTGGTCTTCCTCTCACTGATGATGTGGAAGCTCTGGTGGAAGTGGAGGGGCCTTCTCGTGGTAGATTGCGAGCCAGGGCTCTGGTGCTCTCCTGTGCATAATTAATCGGGTGCCTCCTCTCAACATGCCTGATTAATGTTGCATTTCCAAAACTATATTTCCGGGTGGGATCTCCACGTGAGAGTACGTGAGAGTACAGTGTCACAAATTTTACATATGAATTTGGCTGCATTGCATTTTTTCTCCCGATTTGGAAAAGAGAAAAACTTCCAAATGAAGTGGCCCTTCACTTTTCTCTGTGGGGGGACCTCAGGCAGGAATCCATCAGAAGGCTTCCGGGGGCGCTTATGCGGCACGTCAGAATGACGTTTTGCTAGATTTTATTAAATGCGTTTAAAGGTGAAATACGGATATTAACCCCTTGACTGCGGCGAAAATTCCACCTCGGGGCGGGTGATTTATGGCGTGGGCGTCGTTCGGATGGCCCCCGGACGTCCTCCGCACACGCCCACCGTGACGAATGGAAGGCGTTAAAAATAAAAATGTGTACTGTTATGAGTATGCCACTGAATGTCTTGCATTATTATTTACTTTAAATACATAATTATATATTTTTTCGCACGCGGGAATAGCGTTCTCGCTACGTTTACGGGTGCGCGTACCCTGAGCGCTCCGGGGTAAAATGATAAAAAAAAACACAGGAAAAATACATTGAAAAATTAATTTTAGAAAAATATACATTATTTAAACAATTTTATAAAAATTATAAAATTGAATAGCTATACAAAATAGCTATTAAAAAAACGTAATAATTCACTTTAAAAACCGTAGGTTACAAACTCGTTATAGTTAGAAATTAGCATTTAAAAAACCTTTGAAATTCACTGAATAAACCATAGGTTTCACACCAGTTATAATTAGCTGAACATTTTACTCATACAAAACCATTGAAATTCCCAGGTTATAGTTAGTTGGACTCACTATAACCTGCGCGCCTGCAATCCACTGCTGATGATGTCACATATTACATCATTCATGACATGGTCAGTGACATCACTGATGAGATCACTGATGACATCTCAAATGACATCACTGATGACATCACTGATGACATCTCAAATGACATCACTGATGACATCACTGATGACATCATTCATGTGATAATATGATGCACCTCCTCACACTCTAATCTAACCTTTGATACACCCAGTGTTAAATACAGACTACCATTCTTGAAACCATTGACACACCAATATCAGTTGCTACATACGCACTCACTGATTCCTAAGACAACACACACATATACTCATTAACCCATACAATCACTCATACATAGTCACTCATCAATACAACACTATCATATCCACTCATACACCTATACAGACACTCACACTTCTATTTTCTCATCTACACAGTTATACACACTAACCCTACTTATTCAAACATATACTAACACATACTTACTCTCTTTTACAATCACTGATACAAGTACACATTGATCCATACAGCCACTTATGCAATCACAGGCTCCCATTTATAGTCATTTACATATGCCAACTCTCCCAAGCACTATGTTTTACATATGTACTTACTTGGACATGTAGCACTGAGATATCCATTCACTCACCAACACACCCATGCACACAGTCAACCGCCCATACAGCTGTTTCCACATGCACTCTTGAACTCATACACCAAGTGAATCAACTGCTCACATATCTATGCACAGAGTCACACACCTCCCAGGCACCCACACACACACTCAGCCTCACATACAAATACTTGGGCAACCAATCAATAACCCATATAGCCACTCATATAGCTACTCATCAACACATGCAGCAGCTTACACAACAACAGTCATAATGATGCACACACACAGACAGTTTAGTCACTAACCCATGCATTCAGTAATACACATTTAATCACTCACTCATACAGTCAGTCACGCACCTTCTAAATCCTTCATCTAGACACTTATACATCCTCTCATTCTCTAATATGTAAAACATATTTAAACTTTACAGAAACACACAGACACTGGATGATGTCATCAGTGATGTCATTGGAGATGTCATCAGTGATGTCATCAGTGATGTCATTTGAGATGTCATCAGTGTTGTCATCTGTGATGTCACTGACCATGTCATGAATGATGTAATATGTGACATCATCAGCAGTGGATTGCAGGCGCGCAAGTTATAGTGAGTCCAACTAACTATAACTCGGGAATTTCAATGGTTTTGTATGAGTAAAATGTTCAGCTAACTATAACTGGTGTGAAACCTATGGCTTTTTCAGTGAATATACGTATATATATATATTTCCTACTGGTGGTCCCCAGTAGGTAAATATAGTTAGAACCTATTTTCTATAGGAGATGTGAATTTGATTTGCTAATAACTCTGGCATTGTTTGACGAATATTCGTGAAATTCTCCTAAAAAAGGTCTATGCAGGTCAGCTCCCATCCTGAAAGTTTGGGAATGATTCGTCAAGCTGGGACTGATAAAAAAGGGGGGTCCCAAAAAGTCTTTTCTCTATGTTAATTTCCATAGGAAATATTAGCCAAGGCTACAGACCGAACTGCTGAACTGAATTACACCACATTTTTCAAAAAGGTAGCGCTTTGTTCAGAAAGCGACCTTTTTCTTTAAATTGTATAAATCCATTCAGTAGTTGCTGACAAATTCAAAAAGTTAAAGTTTTGATATCTATGGGATTGGTGGGTTTGCAAACCCTCTAGACCAAGAGCTTCACTGTGAGTGGCTGCCAAACCAGGAAGTGTTGGCAGCCATCTTGTGACTCAGTAACTGAGTCACGAGAAAAAAGGTGAAATAAATATGAAAAACAAGAAAAGGGGGCAGGGTAGAAACACCCTGACCCAAAAGGCCTGCTCAGGGGTTCCCACAAAGACCCCTACGGCCCAAAAAATCCTTTTTAAAAAATATTTTCGTTGGAATTCGAGCTGGGGTTGCAAATCCCACCAAAATTATAAACAAAAAAGAGGTACGGACTCCTGCGCATCCTTTAAATGAGGCCCCCGGGTAGCCCAGGTCCTGGGGGCATTGAGTAAACAATAATAGGCCATTAATAAGCTCATGTGTCGTGATTGACGGCGTTTCTGGGGGCTTCATCTAGACACTTTTACATCCACTCATTCTTCAATATGTAAAACATATTTAAACTTTACAGAAACACACAGACACTGGATGATGTCATCAGTGATGTCATTTGAGATGTCATCAGTGATGTCATCAGTGATGTCATTTGAGATGTCATCAGTGATGTCACTGACCATGTCATGAATGATGTAATATGTGACATCATCAGCAGTGGATTGCAGGCGCGCGAGTTATAGTGAGTCCAACTAACTATAACGTGGGAATTTCAATGGTTTTGTATGAGTAAAATGTTCAGCTAACTATAACTGGTGTGAAACCCATGGTTTTTTCAGTGAATATACGTATATATATATATTTCCTACTGGTGGTCCCCAGTAGGCAAATATAGTTAGAACCTAGTTTCTATAGGAGATGTGAATTTGATTTGCTAATAACTCTGGCATCGTTTGACGAATATTCGTGAAATTCTCCTAAAAAAGGTCTATGCAGGTCAGCTCCTATCCTGAAAGTTTGGGAATGATTCGTCAAGCTGGGACTGATAAAAAAGGGGGGTCCCAAAAAGTCTTTTCTCTAAGTTAATTTCCATAGGAAATATTAGCCAAGGCTACAGACCGAACTGCTGAACTGAATTACACCACATTTTTCAAAAAGGTAGCGCTTTGTTCAGAAAGAGACCTTTTTCTTTAAATTGTATAAATCCATTCAGTAGTTGCGGAGAAATTCAAAAAGTTAAAGTTTTGATATCTATGGGATTGGTGGGTTTGCAAACCCTCTAGACCAAGAGCTTCACTGTGAGTGGCTGCCAAACCAGGAAGTGTTGGCAGCCATCTTGTGACTCAGTAACTGAGTCACGAGAAAAAAGGTGAAATAAATATGAAAAACAAGAAAAGGGGGCAGGGTAGAAACACCCTGACCCAAAAGGCCTGCTCAGGGGTTCCCACAAGGACCCCTACGGCCAAAAAAAGCCTTTTTTAAAAATATTTTCGTTGGAATTCGAGCTGGGGTTACAAATCCCACCAAAATTATAAACAAAAAAGAGGTGCGGACTCCTGCACATCCTTTAAATGAGCCCCCCGGGTAGCCCAGGTCCTGGGGGCATTGAGTAAACAATAATAGGCCATTAATAAGCTCATGTGTCATGATTGACGGTGTTTCTGGGGGCTTTATCTGTATGGGTATCTTAACAGATGCACGCTATATTATGTAAAGGGCAGTTGTATAAGTGGATCGAAGTACACTTTCTACTCCAAGAAGCGCTTCTGGCATCTATGATTATTTTTGACGGGAGTCATTCAAAGAGGTCTGTTGTTCTTAATTCTGGGCTATAGACAGCTTTAGCAGTTTGCCAGCCGGGTGTTTCTGAGAAATACATACACCGTTACAAGGGTTCCGGTGAGTTCGCAAGTCTGCTCAGGTGTCATTCACTGTTTGCTTGCCTGCTCCAGAGCATTTAACGCTTGGGCTCAGGGGCAGGTGGCAGCTGTGCCAGCTGACCGGGGTAGAAGAAGGCTGGGCGGGCAGAGCTCGCAGATTGTTCTTGTTCATCCACCCGTGCACTCTTGTACCTCAGATCCTGCAACTGTTGTAGAAGACCAGGGATTAACATGGAATGACTGCGAAAATGCAAGACGGTAGGTCAAGCAACAGTGACACCTTGTGGTAGCTTGATAGAACTGCTGCCCTAGCTGCAGGCCACTGCTGAGATGCTATGCTAATGCTAATCTGCGCCATTTGTATGCACGAGCGGGATAATGTGCCTGTCGCTGCTCAGTGTTGTAATCTATCAGGCTGACGAGGAACTTTGTGACATCCTCGTATATATATAAAACCAACAATGGCATCTGAAACTGCTAAATTACATCACTATACATTTGTTATTCACCCTTCCTCTCTCGCTCCTTCGCTTTTTCTCTCTTTGTTAACAAGTTCTTATCCTTCTGTTTATCTTCTCATTTCCCACCATTATTGTCCTACCTGCTCTGTCTTTCTCCATTTTGCAGGCTTCCACTCCCATTTTACCATCCCTCCTTCTTTTTTCTTGTGCGCCCCCTTTATGTCTTTCTCTACCCCTCGCCCTTCCGCTCTTCCCTTCTCCCAGACCCTCTCTGATTTGCTTTGCTCCTTCCCTTCTCCCAGACCCTCCTTCCTGTCTAATTTCATAGCTCACAAATCCTGAAGTCATCCCTCCCCTATTATAAAAATCCCCGATCAGTGCCACTTGTGTTCCATGTCTCTAGCTCTCTCTCTTCTCCATCTCTTCGGTCACCCATCACGCTGCCGACCTCTCACCAAGCCTCCTTTCTTGTCATTTCTATTCACACTGTCTTTTGGGTTCTTCTGCCCCCTCCCTCTTGTCTCCCCAAGTCCTCCGTCCGTTCCTCTCATCACCTCCCTTTCCTTCTACACCTTCCCCCTGCATTTCTCACCCTCTTCCTGTCCACCCAGCCCTGTCCCTGGGCATGAGCCGCCAATCCTTTGTTATCTCTCGGTAAATGACATTTGCAGGATGGCAAGAGCAGGTAGGTGTCATGGCTGAACGCCGAGCCGGTGCCCGTGTCTCCATGGCAATAGCTGCACATAATCAGGCAGTGCTGGAGGGGTGGGCCTGGGTAGGGTTGTAGTCCACCTTGCTATCTTTATCAGGCAGAGCAGGAGGCCTGGCACCAGATGGGGCCATTCCCCTCCAGGCCTGTCTGTCAAACGGGCTTTCTTTGGGTTGGGTCACTTCCAGCCTGGCCTGACTATCAGGCAGAGCAACTGGGCAGATTTCATGTAAACTCTGCTGGTAAGAGGCCGCTGATGGGCCCGGGCATGAGCTCACTATAGCCCAGTGGGATCATTTAGTGGACTCATGCTTGTATGTGCATTTCACTGCCCGGCCACAGGTCTGAAACAGGCGGTTCCACTCACCCTTTCATCTTCGCAAGAGCGATAACATGAGCACCTCTGGCTTAGTTCATTCTAAGTATCTTTTATAGAGTGGCCAGGAGAGGTTGTACTGTTTTATGATTTATTTGGACTTGGAATATTGCGGATTTACAAGTTGGAGTTGAGATTTACATGGGAACTACTAATTGGACTACGAATTACGGTTTAAAGGTACCTATATGGAAATTAAAACATTAAGAATGATTATGATGAAATATATAAGGTTTATGCTTTGAAAACAGTGGAGCACTTTATGTACTGCGAGTATTTATACACTACAATGTATTACGTATTTGCTTAAAGAGAGCATATATCTGTTGATGGCATATGCCACATGTGGTTTAGTTCTTCCTTTAATAATTCAATGTATATACAAGCTATGATAGATTATTTTTTGGACAAGATAGAGTTTACGTGAAGTGACAGTTGCCTTATATTTGATTAGAAAATTGTGGATTGGACTCAGGAGATATACTGAACATTGAAGATTACGTATTACATGGTTTCACCCCTACAACATGGGTGAGTCCACTTGGGTAAAATTTGTATATATTATGATGACCTATCTGTTGGTATAGTTGGTGACTGGGTCCCATTTGGTCTTTCAGGTTAATGATTATTACTAATTTTGACAACATCTGGATTGAAGTTAGGTATGTTACTCTTCCCCTTATACTTCAATCTAGTGTGAATAAGTGCTCTTTTCTGGGCATTAAACGTATTAGTGTTTCACTTTGGGTATTTCTCGCTTTATTCTTGGTGACTAGGACTTTCTTGTTGTACTTTTCTGGATACACTTACTCGGTGTCTATAAATGTGAATATTAAGTTAAGGTTTATGTTATGTAATTTTGGTTACTGTATTAATTACAGCCCTGAAGAAGTCTGTATGTCATAGACTGACTAGACGAAACACGTGTTGGCTGTTACACTGTTATACATTGGATGAAGAAATCTGATGACGAATCTGATGAACAGATGAAATTAAAGATATATGAACATTGATTCTGTGTTACTCAAATTCAAGAAGAGTGCTTGGTGGATAACTGTTACTGTTTTATGTTCTTAGCAAATCACAGTCTGCATTTTCAATGTATGTCGTGAGCACCTTTACTCATGATTTTTTGTAGAAAAAGGGTTTAGGACCTGGGGGATGGGGTCCCAAGGGCCCCCAAAAAGTAAAAAAAAGGGGGGCCACACAGCCCCCCTTGTAAAAAAAATAAATTAAAAAAAAGCTGGCGTGCCCCCTGGTGCATTGTTAGCTGGAGAATTAATTCCCCTAGGATTCTGAGGGTCCCTGGGGGCCAACAAGCCCACCAGGTACCTCCAATATGGGCCACAGAGCTACGTTGCAGAGAGGTGGTCCGAGGCCATGCCCCTTTTTACACTTCTCTGCAATGCAGCTCTGTGGCGCTTACCAGAGGTACCTAGTGGGTTAGTTGGCCTCAGGGACCATAAGGATTCAAGGGGACTTAATCCTACAACTTACAATGCTCCAGGGGGCGCGTATGCACAGTGGTGCAAGGAAGGGGCGGGCCTGATATGACAAGTGTGCAAACATACCCCCTAGCGTGTTGTAAATTGAGGGATTATGTCCCCATGTATCCTGAGGGTCCCTGGGGACCCACTTGCCCACCAGGTACCTCCAGTACGAGCCACAAAGCTGCGTTGCAGAGAGGTGGTTCAAGTCCATGCCCCTTTTTATACCGCATAGCAAATGTGGCTTCTGGTGCATTGCTGGTGGGGCGATGAGGTCCTCTTGTGACGTGAGGACCTCAGGACACAAGTGGACTTCATCGTACGAGCAGCGGTGTGCCAGCAGCCGTGTTTGCAGCCTGGTGGAAAAAGGGCCATGGACTAGGAACAGCTATCTGCAACGCAGCTCTAGGGCGCTTACTGGAGGTTCCTGGTGGGCTATTTGGACAACAGGGACCTCCAGGATTCAAGGAGCGTTAATAGGGATGCTATAGTTACAAATTAGCATTTAAAAAAAAATTCACTGAAAAAAACTTAGGTTTCAAGCACATTATGGTTAGAAATTAGCATTTAAAAACATTAGAAATTCACTGAAAAAACATAGGTTTCAGAGATATTACAGTTAGTTGGACATTTCACTTATTCAAAACCATAGAAATTCCCCATTACAGTTAATTCAGCTAACTATAACTGGCGCCCCCGCAATGCACTGCTGTTGATGTCACATATTACATAAATACATAATTACATAATTTAGAATATAGTAAGTGACATCACTGATGACATCACTGATAACATCTCAAATTATATCACTGACGATATCACTGATGACATTATCCACATGAAAATCAGATGCACCTCTTCACTCCAATGGGGAAAATCAGATGGGGAAAATCAGATGCACCTCCTCACTCCTTTGATACACCCACTGTAAAATACAGACTACCACTTTTGAAAACATCAACTCTGGATGAGTGCTGGTGTATGAGTATCTGTGTGGGTGTATGAGTGTATACGATAGTGTTGTATTGATGTGCCACCTCATGTATGAATGATTGTATGGGTGAATGAGTAGATGTGTGTTAAGTCGTCAGAACTAGTGAGTAGATATGTAGTAAGTGATATTCGTGTGTCTATGGTTTCGAAAATAGTATTCTGTATTTTGGAATGGTTGTATCAAATGTTATATTAGGGTGCGAGGAAGTGCATCAAATTATCACATGGATGATGTCATCAGTGATATCATTTGAGATTTTATCAGTGATGTCATCAGTGATGTCACTGACCATGTCGTGAATGATGTAATATGTAACTTCATCAGCAGTGCTTTGCCGGATCGCGAGTTACAGTTAAGTGAACTAACTATAACGGAGACATTTCTGTGGTTTTGTAGGAGTGAAATGTCCAACTAACTATACGTCCCTGAAACCTATGTTTTTTTCTGTGAATTTCTAAGGTTTTTAAAATGCTAATTTCTAACTATAACGTTACGTGAAGGTAAGTTTATTTTCAGTGAATTTCTACATATTTTTAAATGCTAAGTTCTAACTATAATAGGCCTGAAACCTATGTTTTTTCAGTCAATTTCTAAGGTTTTTTAAATGCTAATTTCTAACTAGAACGTCCCTGAAACCTATGTTTTTTTTTCAATTAATTTCTAAGATTATTTTAAATGATCATTTCTAACTGTTAGAACTGGGGGTCTCTAGCTGGCAATGGCATACATCTTTGACCAAATAGGGACCCTTGCTCCTAAGTCAGAGAAAGAGGATTACAATACTGAATATCCCCTGCTCACCCACTTGGTAGCTTGGCACGAGCAGACAGGCTTATCTCAGAGGCAGTGTGTTAAGCATTTGTGAATATACACAGTAATACAGTAATACAGTGAAAACACTACAGATGGACACCACACAGGTTTTATAAAAATAAGTATTGTTTATATAGAATTAACACAAGACCACAAACAACTAAAATCCACAGTACTGTACTTAAAGTTGACTTAAAGATGGTAACATTTATTTACTTCAAGTTGGTGATTAATGCGATACAGTTCTCACAAAAGTACCTAGATGCGTAACGCAAAGCAAACAAAAGGCTTGCAGAGTGGGAAATGCGTTGGTTCAGTGCTTCGGGGGAGATGATGCATCACTCCTCAATGCTTGCACAGAGTAGGGGAAGCGTCTTCATCCTTACCGGAGCGGAGGTGATGCATCGATTCTCGTTCTGCGGCCTGGTAGCAATGCGCAAGATGGCGCCTCGATGCGATGCGACAATCCGTGTGCGATGCGATAAGATGTCACCCTTGATGTGACGATGTAAAGATGAAACGTGCACGCTCTGACGGCTTTGCGGCGAACTGTGTACTTTGGAGCTGCGACAGGCCCTGCGACATGCTTCTTCATTAATGCGATGGTAACCCTCACAGTGGTGACACGCTCCTCAAGTGATGCGGTGGCATATAGCTGCGAGAAAAACACGCTTCTTGGGAGATGCGGTGGTGGCACACTTCTCCAGCAATGCGACGACAACAGCTGCGGCAGCGATACGCGTCTTCTTGTTGCATCATGCTTCCAGCTCCCAGCGACACTAAGGTTTCTGCAAATAGAATTCCCAGCAAGGAAATTCAGAGGGGAGCTGGTAGTGAAGTATTTGGCCCTGAGACTTCAGTAGGAGGCAAGCACAAGTTCAAGCCCTTGGAGTAATATTCTGCAAGATGATGAAGTTCTTTAAAAGTTCCTTCTCCTTTCCTTGACAGTGAAGAGACCACTGCAGGCCAACCCAGCAAACAGCACACTGGCAGTGGGGCTGTCCAAACTCCAGCAGCTTCCTTGGTTCTTCTCCTTGGCAAAATGTTTGTCTTGTTCCCAGAAATTATCTAAAGTTCTTGGGTCTGGCTCCCAATATTTATACTACTTTTCCCTTTGCTCTCTGAAGGCAGAGGGGCCTCTCCCTAGTCCAAACCAGTTCTGGTCAGTCCGGGAGCACTTTTTTGACATGGTTCCTTCTTTCCTTTCACAGTGCATTGCAGAGACATCAAACACACCACAGGACGTGGAGCAAGCATTGTGGAGGGAAGGCACAGCCCTATTCATGTCTCAGGTGCAACTCCTACCATCCATCTCGATGCAGATCTCTCTATTCACCACTGGGCTGAGCCACCCTGTCTCTTGGAATACCCCAGCCCCTGTCACTCACACTCCAGGCAAGGAATACACAACCTAGAAGAGGCAGGCTCGGAAAGGTAGGCAATAAAATATCCACTTTCTAAAAGTGGTATTTTCAAACACAGAATGTTAAAACCAACTGTACTAAAATATGTATTTTATCATTCTGAATTCAGAAATACTAAATTAAAATGTCTCCCATGTCAGTTAGGATTATAGGGAGTAATAATCAAACTGCCCATTCTGGCCTATGGAGAACATGTTCTCCACACCACTGAAGTCAAGCTATCCAGGCTGATGAAGGCTGATAGCCAGAAACCGGTTCTTGGATGCTTGATTCCGGTCCAGGAAAGACATGGATTGGCAGTTCGGGCTGGACTGTTCCCATGAGGCAGAGGGTCAAGGCTGATTTGCATATGGCCATGTCTGACCTGGGGTGGTGTGGAGTGCAAAAAAACGATGGATTTAGGCCCAGATCCCTGTACTGGGGTGAATGTATGACATTGTTCTGCATTCTGTCCATCAATTGTTGTTTTTGCCTATGGAGAACAGGTAGACAGGCATTATTTAAATTGGAACAGAGATGGGTGCATCGCCTACAACTGGACACAGTAGGACTCAATGATGCGGTCCCTTGGGCCTCCGTCTCGAGGTGAACCATTGTCTAAGTCTGGTACACCCTGTATCCATGCCTGAGTTATGCCAGTGGACCTTAGAGATTAGTGGCCACTTGACTCCCAATCCCTAGCAATCCTAAACCTTGCCCCTTTTATTCTTCCTTTTTTAACCCGGCTTCCCCGCCCCCGCCCCCTGCCCCCCTCCCCTTCCCTCCCCCCCCGCCCCCATCCACTCAGCGGGTATGCAGTCCTTCTGCATATGTGGTAACCTGGTTGGACCCCACGTCCACTACATAACTTGTCTGAGTAGGATACAACGCTCTGTGCGCCCTAAAACAGTCCACATAGCTGATTAATGAGAGCATCATTACTTTCCCAACCATGGCCGCTACAGCAGCACACAACGTCCAGTCCACACAGCCTATCAATGCTAGCATCATTGCCCTCTCAACTATGGCCGCCGCAAAACACCCCTGTACAACACTGACCTCCCTAGTTCCGGGGTCATTGGTGCGCATGCGCTTAACGCACGACGCTGATCACTCCATCATGGCCGCCACATTTGCCACCCACTCCATCCCCTGGAGTTCTAGTCTGCCGATGCGTTTGTGGATGACGCACGCTAATTGTCACCGCACCTGTGGCGCGTTCAGACACAACTGCCCAGGATCTTTATATGCGTTAATACTCCTGGACCCTCCACCAGTCGCTCCACACCCTGACCAGGTGCCGCGAGCGTGAGGGGTAGGTGTTACCAGCGTCCCAGTGCCCGGACTGAGGTAAGCCCGCGCGCGCTCTCTCTTTCCCCCTCCCTCCCCCTGTTTCGTCCTCCTCCCTCCCTCCTCCCACCCGCTATCCTTCCCTTGTAATCGGCCTTCTCCCTTGAAGGTTACACCACACCCTGGCAGCCTCGCTTATAGTTAAGCGCTGACTACACCTTGCCCCCCGTGTAATCTGCTTTCCGCTCTGAAGGATACGCCACACCCTGGCAGCTTCAGACGCTGTTAAGCGCTGACTCAATCCACAGCTCTGCCGGGTGAGCAACCCACCGTCTCGCCAAACCACGGACGGTGTCGATGGCAACAGTGAGCGTTCGCCTGACACTAATCCCACCCAGTTTCCATTGTGGGAGCCCTTCCTTCATTCATTTTTACCTTATCAGATTACTAAGACTATGTCATACGGCTATTATATATGGAAGAGTCACCTAATATCTACTCTGTACACCCTAAAACGCCCCCGCCCCTTTTCTTTGACCGGGCCTGGAACACACCAAACCCCCACCCCGCTTTGAGGGAGCATTTATCATCAGGCACCTCTGACGCACCACACATTCTTGATATCTCAACCACATTCCTGCTCCTTTACATTCCGCAGGCATAACCGCCAAACAGCGCTGGCCTCACGGGAGCAGACTGCGAGGCCCTCCTAATCGCCCTTAGGGTAAGAAATTGCTGGTTTGTTCCCCCGTGTGTCCCCTTGGCTAGGGTGCTGCATGGACGGATTCGGCTACTTAATTTTTTAATTTTTTAATTTTGTATTCATAACATTCTGAGGTCTCCAGCGTGAGATTATAGTCGTTCTAATAATAAACCGATTATGAATGAACTGTATGAATGCACTCCCTGCACGTTTACGCCCCCCACACCCCACAATGTGGAGAGCAATATATCTCAGAGTGACTGAACACTTTATCAAAGTACAATTACTATTTTGAGATATGTTTGAACCTGCTTTTCTGTTTTTCTGTTCTCCTTTTACTCCATAGGTCGCATAACTAGAGCAGGACTTTAGGCCCTCTACTCAACCGACCCAGTGAGGTTGTATTTGTGTTTTTCACTTTGTGTTTGAACCCCCTTTTTTTCACGTGTAGTACTCTGTTCTGGTCCTGACGAATCGCCGGATGGCGAGGAACATGTTGACCACACCAGGGGGTAGAGTTAGGTTCTGATACTCACCACAGTCTCTAGCTCCCCTCTCACCCCCTTTTAATCAGGGAAGCAGCCACGCCAATAAATCCTATTGTGGACTGGTTACCCTTTTTAACATTCACATACTCCACACTGACTACACCATTGTCCTTCTGACTCATACACACCATCGGCAAGGAATAAAAGACCTCCGTCAAAAGGGTGCCTCCAAGCACCCCGTCAGACATTGCAGCGCCGCTCTGATGAGGAGCAGTGAGCCAATGATGACACTGGACACCCTACGGTCAAGGTGCGTTGCACACCTAAACGCCCTGGGTGTGTGAGGCTCTCTAATTCCGACAGAGGAACCCCTTAGTTCCTTGACTGCACACTCTGTATGATTTTCTCTCCACTCAAGTAAAACCCTTCCCCCCCTCCCCCCGGGGAACTTTGTATCCTTCTGTGCGCGCTTCTCCCTCTTTATGCCATTTTGTTTGAGTGGGGCCCATCCAAAGATGCACACCTTTTAAAGTGGGTATCTATGTTCCCATGACCTGACCTTGGCACTAATAATGACTGATGAGAACTGATTATACTATTGTTCAGGCCTTTTTTACCTGAGCTTTCTGGTCCTCTTTGGTAAACTGTGTAGCAAATGTGTATAGCATGTATAAAAAGTGCTTGAGAACCTATGATGGTTGGGATGTACATTTGGGTCACTTTCTCTATATAGGGAGCCCCAAGGGTTATAGGTTGGTCCATAGGGTTAGTGGTAGTGGTAGGGGGAGAGGTGTGGCGCAGCCACCAGGGCAGCTGACTCCGCAGCGCAGGGCTCACTGATCAATCCCTGGCACCGGCAGCAGCTCTGCTCAGCACCCTGTGACTCTGTGTAATAACTCACTTAATCTTCCCAATGGCCTCCAGCGTCGTGAGACCCTTATTATCCGTGCTGGATTTGGCAGTGAGAATATGCTGTTTCCCCAATCCATTAATGCTATCCCTGAACTGCTTCTGTCAGTTCTCACCTCCCTATGGAATGATTTGCTGATCCAGTTTCACAGCCTTGCACCAATAATTATCTTGAAAGAAAGAGAAGGACAGACCAGTTCTAGCAGACGACTGTGTGACCTGTATTGAATAACACAGGCCTAAAGAAATTACCAAGAAGATATAGCATCATACACACCACTTGCAGTGAAGAGCGGCTTTTTACCCTACCTCCCTATCCTGTGAGCTGTAAAAATAACTGAGTTGGCATATACAAAAGCATGAGAACATCTTCTCCAAAACTGGTTGCAATAGAGATGTTGAGCACTGAAAGAAAAATGTTCATTGACTTTTGTGATTCCCATAATGTCTTTGTGGTAATCATAATGATCAATCAGATTCACAGTCTATGTCTGTTCTTCCTAGAAATAGATAAAAGAAAATTCCTGCAAATTATATGGTGTTCATTTGTTTATTTACTCTTGGAGCTCTGATCACCTGTGCAGAGGAAGGCAAATCCTGCAGAAGACATCCTGGCAGCCTCTCCTCCAGGGGTAGGGATCATACCCCAAGACTAAGGAAGAATTATCCCTTCATCCATTCATCATTTTTCAAAATGATTACTAATGAAATATTCTGAACTGTAAGACAGGAGTGTGAGAAGTTAGCCTGGCATATGATGTCCACTAGTTCTAGTGGGCACCTTGCACCAGTTTATTCGACCCTTATGGGTGATGGGTATAAAGTCAACCTTATAGAAAGCTATCCTAGTGGTAGAATGAACCAGCAGCCTTCGGGCTAAGACTTCAGTAGGCGAGTTAAGCAAGTTGTTTTACCATATATAATCCCTTGAATACCAAATAAAAGGACACCACACAAGGTATATATCAAATATATATGTATTTATTCTAAACACAACCCCTCTGCACTCTTTATGATGTCAGAGGTAAAAATACAATACAAGTCACACAGTTATTACACAATAAGTTGCACAGTATAAGAAAGTGGGAACATCCTTTACAACGCGGATTTTACTCCGCAAGACTTTCACAACACCTCCGTTACAACGCAAGTCGTAACCACGACTTGCGCTGGAGGGCGCTAGAGGATTAAGAATAGTAAATTTACTATTCCAACACCTTCCCTAGTGTCCACGGGGACTGGTGTTAGAATAGTAAATTATACTATTCACAATCCGCGCTCTCAACGCAAGTCGTGGTAACGACTTGCGTTGTAAGGGGCGCGTTGTTAAAGCACGCGTTGTAATGGTACGCGTGGTAACGTCGTACATCCATAAGAAAGTGGTATAAGAACCACGGGTAAGTTAGAAAGCAGGCCTGGGGACTTTAGAATCGCTGGGGCTACAATAAAACCAGTGGTTAGGAAGTAGGAGACCCACGGGAGCCGCGTGCAGTGCCTAAACACAGATGCGAGTTCCCATTGACTTTCTATGGTGTTCGTAAAAGTTACAAAGTTAAAGACAAAGGACACTTCTGGATGAACTTGGATGGAACCCTTTTAAACTAGGACACTAGAAGAGTCAACACCCACGGGAGGACCAGAGTACTCGAGTTACATTACTCAGGGAAGCCGGGTGCATAGGTGTCTTTTCATGTCGGGTTTTATCGTCGTTTTCTATGGAGAGCTGCAAAGAAGTGCAGCAGGCGACCAGAGGAAAAGTGTCCAGGTGGATCCGAGGGTGGATCAGAGATGTGAAGAACCTCGAAGCAGAGGGGACAGAGTCTGGGTCACTTGCCAGTGACCAGGAAGGAACCAGGAAGGTACCATTCGATGTTGGGTGCTTTGCAAGGTCTGTGGTGCTTCTCCTTTGGAGGGAAGCTGGAGCAAACCTGGAGCAACCAGGAAAGCAAAGTAGCTTTAAGATGGCGTCTTCGGGGGGCTCACTAGCCAATGGACAAGCAGCCGAGAAGATGCGTCAAGCACAAATATGAAGACGGGGCCCACGGGACACTCGCGGAGTGTTGGGGCCTGGGCTTCAGTGCAAATGATGCTCGGGCTGGGGCTTTTCGTACCCCAATGCTCAACTTACTGAGTCTTCAGGAAAGGAGTAGAGGTAGCAAAATGCAGGATATCAAAGAAATCTGGTCCCACGTCTCTCGTGTCCGCCATGGGTCTCAGCTTTGCTGTGGATGTGGGTCAGGCCAGATAAGTCAGGAAGTCCAGTTCTTTAGTCACAGAGTCATTGGGTTCCAGCGGGAGCCTAGAAACTGCAGACCGGCAAATTTGCTGATGGTGCCTGTTTGAACAGGGTGGTCACTCCTTGACCACAAGGAAGATGTCTTCCGTCTTCTAGTCAGAATAGAATGTTGAAGGTCCAAGAATTCTGTATCAAAGTTTCTTTCCAGGATAATCTAAAGCCCTGGGGACAGAGCTCCTATACTTATACTAAGGATGGGGGTTGGATTACCTGCCTAGGTTGCTCCTATGTGTGGATCTGAGAAGGGGGTGGTTACACCCCTTTCCCTTTGTCCAGTTTCATGCCAGAGCTGGGGCTGGAGTGCCAGATCAACTTGTTTGAACCGGGCTATGCATGGAGAACCTTGTGTGCCCCAGGCAGTGTCTCGTTTTGCAGCCCTCCCTGCCCCAATACACTAAAAGCCTGTCTGGGGAGGTGCTAGCACCTCCCAAGGCAGGAAACCTATTGTCCAGGCCTCCCCTGCCGGAGTTTAATCCAGCAGCAGGAGGTCAGACTAGTGTCTGTGGCAGCAGCATCCATTTTGTGATGCAGAGGCTCTGTTTTACGGGTAAAGCAGTAACATACATGTCTTTTCCCTCTAGAAGGGTGGAATGCTACCCCCGCCACCAGAATTGGTGGGGGGGGTAGTATTCCTAAGTGTTTGACACCTTACATGACATGTTTTGATAAAGTTAAACCAAAGATAGCATTAACCACGGGGATTATAATGCACTTAAGAGTATATGGTATGGCTATGTCATAGAACAGCTATAAGGAGACGGTTCCGAAAGCTGCAGAGGGGCTCGGCTCATGTCAGAGCACCCTCTCACATAAAACCAAGCCCTCTGCTTCCAGGATTGTCGAGGCCTACCAAAGGAGTGGCTTATAGATGTATATGTGTCAATATGTAAAGGTAGATATAGGTATACTATATCTAAGTGAGGGGTGATTACACCACCTTACCCAGGCTGTGTGAACAGACCTGTGGTGTCAGTTTGGAAGGCAAACAAAGGGTGGCACAATACATGCTGCAGTCCCTGGTAGGCCTAGGGTGCACCTATGTCCTGGGTACCTATGGTACACTATACAGGGGCTCACAAGGGTGACATAGTAACTGATCTGGTATGCACCTAAAGTGCATGGTATCAATTTAGAGAGAGAACAGCTGGACTGTGGATCTGATTAGCAGGCCCACAGCCACATTATAGTCGAAAACCCAGTGAATCACAGCAAAAAGTGGTAGTGACCATAGGAAGCAGACCCTACTCTCCTACAAGGAGAGAAAAGGGAACTTCAAAGCATGCTGCTAGCTGACCCTTCCCACCACTTGGACACTCTAGATGGCCAGCTTACCCAACATTCTTCCAGCTTTTTATCTTCTGTTTCTGGCTGAGAGGACTTGGAAATCCCTCCTTGACTTGAATTCCCATCTTAATACTCGTCTTTTCGCGCAGTGCACAGAGAGGTTTTGTGTGCAACAAGAAAGCAATATCGTAGCACGATGGTGTGTGCGGATCTCTGTGTTTGACATTCTTACTGTCCGTTTTTGGTAATGGTAAAAAATGTCAAATATTGGCCATGCTGATGGCGTCATTACCTGTTGGCTGGATTCGTAAGACTCCTGTGTTAAAAGTTAAGATACAATATGAAGTAACCCATGAAACTGTTTCTCCCAGCGTTGCACCATGAGTGGAGCCCTGCCCACTCATGTGCAGTAACATATTTTCTGTTCAGCTCATGAGTCCCTTTTTTCTTATGGGTACATTTGGGAGCAAGGTTGTGGTTCTATTTTTGGGAGTTATATTTTAATGGGTAACATTTTTGGACACATTCCTGTAACAGCTTTTTCTTCAGCTTCATGCTCACGTTCTACATCAAGAAAAAGATCAGGAGAGATTTTAGCCTTTATATTTTTTTTAAAGAGGATGGCTCCTGTGGTTGTTCTTCTACATCTAATGGGATCCATTATCCACCGCCAGACCCCGGCCTGGGAGCATTTTCCTTCATTCCTAAGTACCACCCGCAGAAGCAATACTTCACTGCTTGGCGGCGTGACGTTCAGCAAGTACACTAGCTGACGTCGATCCTTTTCCCAGATAATCTCGATCACCATTCTCTGCCCTGATGAGTCACAGGTTGTACCCTGTTGATGAAACACGTGTCCGCTGGCGTTTGTCAAAACAAGACAAAGAAATAAAGACCCACACTGAACTTATCAACTGACCATTCTAAACTCATTAACGCTATTTAGTGCTTCTCTTTGTCTAGAACCACCGTATCACCTAATACGGCTTTACCATACGTGTGCACAGTACCTTTTGTTCAGATCTCATGGGATAGTGCATATTTCCACAGTGGGACAACTGGTTACTTCATGCGCCATTTCCATTGGAAGCCTTAAATATCTTCAGGAGCATTTGACTCATAATGGGGTACTGTTGCGTAAGCTATGACTTAGGCGTAGCGCTACAAGGTGTGCTATGCAACCACGAGTGACATTTGTGAACTTGGATTAAAGCACCATTGGTGAATGTAAAAGACAGATTATCGTAGCCTTGCAAAACACTATTCAATGCACAATGTAGATAGAGGCATTGCTTTTGGATCAATAATAATCCCATAATGGGATCAGGGGTACAGTGAAAACAGCAACAAACCTTATTTTCGGTATTCACAGTATCACGCACATACTATACTAGGAAAAAACAAAAACAATTTTAAGTAAAAGTATTTATTACTAAAGGAACAATCTGTTTCTCAGTACATCTAAAAAAACTACACTATGAGAGCATGGAAGGCAGAGCTACTTGCAGTCTATAGCGCCTTGGGGAGAAAAGATGCACTCCATACCTTGTTGACAGCAAAGGCTATTTTTATTAGCAGAGGTGTGTGGCCAGTGTTCTCTGTGAAGGCACAAATACATGCTGCATTCTTTCTTCGGGACTCAGCTTCTGTCTTCAAGTGAGATTTAGCATCTGCAAAGTGTGCTGGCTGTACATTCTCTGGCAGAATCTTGGGCAAAAATCTGGTTAAAAAACGTCTCCTGACAAGTGGTAGTCTTTTTTATTAAATCTTATCATAGATTGGCGTTTCTTATGTAAGTTACGCAATATCTGACATAGATTATGTGCATCAAGGTGTGCGTCACAGCCGTTTCCTTATGAACAATTAAGGTAAATTGATGTCAATTCAGACTACATTATTTTGGTTATATGTCTGTTTGTGCTCTTATTCAACCTTGACAGAGTGGAAAGTAGATATTTGGCCTAGACAAATGTTGCATCAAGAGCTGTCTATTTGATCAATCAGATGGCTTTACATTTTCCCAGTTCTTAGAAAGATAGGGTCAAATGACATCTGCATTAAATGGCAGACATGACAATGATTCTGCATGAATCTGGAATGATGGGGACTTCTATTGTCTAAGATTGAGACGTTGGCAACTTCCATTATCCATGATAGAGTCAGGCCTAAATAAAATGGAATCGGACTCTAGGGACTATACAACACTACTACTCAATCTTCCGAAATGTCAACTGATACCTTTTGTTGACAGGAACTTTAGGACAGACTTGGGGATGAAAGTCTTTCTGCAGAAATAGGCGTGTGAGAAGTTGGCCTAGCATATGCTGTCCACTATTCTAAGTGGGCACCTTGCACATTTCCAAATGACCCTTATTGATGGTAGGTTTAAAGACAACCTATATAGAAAGCTATCCTAGTGGTAGCTGTGGAGAGCAGCCTTCAGGCTAAGTCTTGAAGGAATGTAAAGCAGCTTGTTTACCAGTCTATAATCTCATGAATGATCAAATGAAAGGAGAACCACACCAGGTATATATTTAAAAGATATGTATTTATTCTAAACACATCCCTTTGGTCTCATTATGAGGCTGTAGGCAAAAGTACATACAGTAAACTTATTTAGCACACAATAAATTAGCACAATATACGTTGAGCCCTAGGGGCATGCCAAACCAGACATTAAGAAAGTGGTATAAGAACCACGACTGACATAGATACAATGCTTAGAGACTTTAGAACTGATGGGGCCACCAGGAACCACCTAAGGTAGTGGCACAGGGGACCCACAGGGAACCCACGGGGGAAGCGTGCAGTGTCTAAACACAGCTGCAAATCATCATTAACTTCTATTTGGAAAGTTGTGGTTGGAAAGTTACAGATTAAGGACATTTGGAAGAGGATTTGGAGCAAACCCCATAGAACTAGGCAGTTCTAGAATCAATACCCACGAAGGCACAGAAGTACTAGAGTTACCACACCCAGGGATGCTGGGTGCATAGGTGTCTTTTGATGTCAGATTTCGTCATTGCTTTCAATGGCAAACTGCTGAAAAGTGCTGCTGGTGACTAAGTCGAAAGTGTCCGGATGGATCCAAGGGTGGATCGGAGTTCTGAAGGACCTGAAAGCAGAGCGGACAGAGTGTGGATCACTGGCCAGTGACCAGGTGAAGTACTGAGTTTTTAAGAACCCAGCGGTGCCAGGGGTACACCCTAAGACTTCGGGTCCTTCCTGTTCTAGACTACAGAAACACAGAGTCTACTAGGTGAAGTCAAAGATCGAGTTTATTGGCTGCAGCCAGTAACAGGTATATGTTCTCAGGAGACTGCTCAAAATTACAAAGCCAGCCTTCTCTTTTTATACAAAATATTATGCTTTAGGCAAACATTCCTTATTTTACAGTTGACCATTCACATATTTTTACTACAAAGAAAAAGCAGAGTCATGATGACAAGCCCATATTTCAGTTCGTCCAGCCCACAATCAATTATCCGGCAAGGCCCAGTATTTTCAGCAGATATTGACGGACCCCCAATAAAAACGGGCACCTCCTCCTCGTAAAGCAGGTCATAAAGTAGGAAACAGGGACAGGTGTGTGTAAGATTAGGCAGGGTTTGTGTGCGATGAAAGGTTTATGGTAGGCTGTGCCTTGATGCTATCTCGATTGGCCACTGGGAAAGGAACTGGCCGGGCAGGTTTGACTTCAGGCAGTGGAGTCAGCTTGCCCAGGTCTCAGAGAAGTCAGCGAAGGTGTACGTGTCCTTCAGAAGCGTGTTTGGCCTTAGTCATCGGCCTATGTGAGGGCAACCCACAAAATGGCTGCCATTCACAAAATGCAACCCGAGGGTTCAGGACGAAAACTCTGATTTCAGGGTGTTGTCGTCACTCGAATATGAATACAATGCTCGTGCATAGTATTCTAATCATTCTCGGTCTGGGGATGCCAAAATCGTCATGATACGACGATGTTTATAACACGGGTCCAGAATTTTCAGTACTACACAGGAAGGCGATAAGCGGATGCCCACCAATGTCGGGTGCTTTCAGATGAAGAAGGCATGGACTCTTCAGCCACGAGGACCAGGAGACATTGACGACAACCACAAGATTGATTCAAGCTGTCCCACAAAGGATGTCGAGTGGTGCAGTGTCAGTATCCGGATTGGACCCAACAAGCCTAGACCACAGCAACCCACACAGAATGCAAAGATTGGCTTTGGTGCAGACCAGCAAGGTCTGAGGGACTCACCACTCGGTGGGGAGTCAGGGCACGTCTGGAGCAACCAGGAAATCCCAGGAAACAGAAGAGTTTCCTTTGTGGGGACACACCAGATGGACCACAGAACACTCATGGAGTGTAGGCCCACAATCTTCAGTGCAAATGTTGCTCGGGGCTTCGACTACACGTAGCCCAATGCACAACTTCGGGAAAGCTCGGGAAGTTAATGCACTTGTAAATGTGCATGGTGTCCAGGGGTTCTCGTTCCACGTCATTCGTGAGGGCTGCGGGTCTCAGCTTTGATGGGATCTCGTGTCAGCCTCGGAGAAGTATGGAAGTCTGTGTCCTGAGTCACAAATCTTTTGGGATCCGGCGGGAGCCTTGGAAATGCAGACTGGCAAGATGCTTCTTTGGTGCCTGTTTAAATAGGGGAGTCACTCCTTGACCCCAAGTGAGATTCTTCCATCTTCTAGTCAAAATAGAAAGTTGAAGTTCCAGGATATATGTTGCAGGGTTTCGTCCGGGTGTAATCTGAAGTCCTAAGGACTGGTTTCCTATACTTATACTAAGTTAGGGTGTTGGACACACTATCGGGACCCACCTATGGGAGGATCTGGGAAGAGGGGTGGTTATACCCATTCCCTTTGTCCACTTTCACGCCAGAGCAGGGGCTGAGTGCCCCTGCAACAAGTTTAAACTAGGGTATGCACAGGGACCCAAGTGTGACCCCAGCACTGTCTAAAAAGCATTATATGAATGCACCCACCCAACCCAATACACTAAAGCGTGCACGGGAGGTGGTTACACCTCCCTGTAACAGGAAACCTATTGTCCAGGCCTCCCCTGCTGGACTTTCATCCAGCAGCAGGAGGTCAGACTCGTGTCTGTGGCTGCAGCATCCATTTTGTAAACCTGGGGCTCTTTTAAACTATTACCGGTTAGGTTAGTGTGTACATGTCTTCTTCCTCTAGAAGGGTGTAATTCTACCCCAGCCACCCCGACTGGTGGGGGGGTAGGACTTCAAAGTGTTTGATACCAAGCGCGACATGTTTCAATGCAGCCATTCCAAAGTTAGCATTTACCGCTAGGTTATTACTCACTTAAGAGTATATAGTCTGTCTGCAGCACAGAACAGCATCAGAGAATAGCATGCATGGGCACCCTCTCACACAAAACCAAGCACTCTGCCTTAAGGATTGATAAGGCCTGCCATAGGAGTGACTTATAGGTTTATATGTGTCAGTTATTAAAGGTAGATATAGGTAACCTATATCTTAGTAAGGGGTGCATGCACCCCCTTTCCCAGAATGCAGTAGCAAACCTGTGGTCCCATTTTGGAAGGCTTCCCAAGGGTGGCACAATACATTTTTCAGCCCTTAGTAGGCATCTGGGGTACCTATGCACCTAGCACCTAAGGTCCCATATACTAGGGACTAACAAGGATAACCCAGAAACCAATCTTGAGTGTACCTAAAGTAAATGCAATCAATTTAGTGAGGAAGCAGCTAGGCTGTGGCCTTGAATAGCAGGATCCCAGCCAAACTATGTAAAAAAACATCAAAACATGAGGAAAAAAAGTGGGGGCAGCATGTAGTCATATTCCACCTTCCTACAAGGAGCATCTGTGGGCAGGGCTCAGTCTAAAGCTCTGCCTTGTCTCTAGTTGAAGGTCCAGTGTCAAATGGCCTCCTGTTTATATCTGGTGTCGTGGGTATGTATATAATTTATAGCCTCTTCAGGTTCATACACGGAAATACTGAAAACCTGCATCCTCCGTCATCTCATCTAGGGAATCTGCTTCAATTTAGTAAATAGCTTAAAAAGCTTGAAGTAGAACAAGTACACAGTAAGACACACTAAGTATGTGATATTTTTGACACATGTTATGCTGTTATCTAAGGCAGTGGTTCTTAACCTTTTAACTTCTGTGGATACTGATTACTGTGATCTGGGGACCCATTCTGAAAACTTACCGAAATCCGGGGACCCGTACTGAGTGATTATTGGAATTAGAATCCAGAGACCCTGGCATAAGCAATTTCAATGGTTTGAACTGCAAAACACAAAAAAACTGAAACAAGCATTCATCAAGTTAATACATAAATTAGGAAATATTTTATTTAATTGACAACCAAATATAAAAACAATCAACATTTTAATTTAAATTCGAAGGTTGGAGATTTTTTGGGATGGATACGGAGAACCATGCCTTTTTGTACTCACAGGTGACAACCAGCAGCTCACAGGTGACGCTGCCCGCCCAGTTAATAGAGTATCAGCGTACCTGAGCGGGCGCATCACCGAAAATGAAGGTCCTGCTGGTGGTCTTTCTCTTCCCTTCACAGCCTGCATTTTGTGGCTGGCGTTCGTGCTGGCCTCTTCTCCTTCAATGGGCTGGCATGAAGCTTTGTGGCACCGAGTCGACTGTCTCTGAAGATGCCGGGAACAAGAACGGAGACTGCTTGGCAGGGGGGCTCAGAATTCAGAAGCAGGAGAAAGGCAAATTTTTCTCCACGGCGGTTCAAATGCAATTAATCAATTGATGTTGTGCTCGAGACACTTGAAGCTGCCTGGGAGCAGTCTGATGGACGTTTTAGCTACTGCATATCTTTTCACTAGAAAATATATTACTCTGAAAACCAATGGAGGTGTGAGTGAGTGCCGTAGAACGGGCTTTAAAATGGACAAAGTCAGTCAGTCAGTGCTCAGGCTCCCAATGGGGGGCAGAGCCACTGGGAGCTGCGAATTATGCCCTGGCAGCTTGCAGCAGGGAGGCAATTTGGCACCCAGGCAGGAACTCGAGCGGGTGAGGAGGAGAGCCTTCTACCGGCCCATACCCTGGTGGATCGCTACAGGCCGCACTTCTACAGAGAACGCCTTAACTGTATGATAGCTTTACATGGCTTACTAGACCCTGACGGTGCCTTCCGAGGGAGTGAAGCGGTGTCCCGGGACAAGCCTTTTGAAGGCGCAGGGGAACCGTGCCAGTTGGCGCAGTCGGCCACCATCCCGTCTACCAGAACATTCACTACTGGGGGGCATCCTACCTTGATAGAGAGAAGTGGTGTCGGTCCTTGTTGGCTCTGTGGCTTACTTTCCCTGGTGCCATTCCAGCAGCTACTGCACGGAACTCCATCTGGGTCAACATGGCCTGCTAGCCTAGTGGGGCAAGACGGCTGCCCGCAATAGAAAAGAGAGGACAATGAAAGAAATGCTCATGAAGCAATCGGGGATGCCCTCAACGACTAGTGAGAAAATTCCGGGACTGAGGGATGGCGACGACACCCTGGCTACCAAAGCGTTCATGCTGAAACTTTTTGCGGCCATTAAAGAAGACATACAGGACCTCAGTGGTCAGCTCATCACAGACCTACGGGAAGTGCAGAAAGAAGCAGATGAAATTGGTGAGCGCATGACCATGCTGGAGGAGCATAATGTCAACCGAGAGGCACATGCCGAGGACATAGAGAACCTGTCTTGGCAAAACAATGTGCGGATCCGGGGCGCATCTTGGAAAGAGGATGGGGGTGATCTCAGGGCCTTAGGGGGGGCACTGTTTCATCAAGTGCTGGCAGAGTAGGAGTCAACGGACATTCATATGGACCGTGCACATGGAGTGTGCCTCCCAGGTGGCACCAATTTACCACCGCCAGACATCCTAATGTGTGTCCACGACTTACTGTTGAAAGAACGCATCATATGGAAGGTGAGAGAAATACAGCCATTCCAGTTCAGAGGACACTCCCTGTGTATCTTTCAGGATCTGGCGGCTTACAAGCTTATTAAGCGGCGCAAATTCAAAGTAGTAACAGCGCACTTGCGAGAGAAAGGAATCTCCTACTCGTGGAGTTATTTCTTCCGCATCATATTTAAACTCAGAGGGAAGCTGCTTCAGATCCGCTTTCTAGCTGAGGCCACAGCGATCCTCGGCCTGGAAGAAACCACAGCGATGGAAACAGAATGGCCTAGAAATCTCAATGCCCACCGCAGAGCAGGATGGCAGAAAGTAGGAAAAGAGGCCACGGCTCGGAAGCCTGATCAGGCCACACAGGACAGAGAACAAGAAGCAGTCCTTTCCTCGCTGACGCAAAACATCGGAGAGACCAGATACCCTATGAGGTACTCAATGAAAGGCTCCAGGAGGGGTGCGTAGTTGTGTGTCGAGGGTCCAAAGGATGTCCTGCTCCATTGTTGACGGCCTTTCCACAGGCGGGTAGGCATGAACTTGGCCCACTAAAGGCTGGGCAAATGCCCAAGCCATGTCCCTTTGGGATTGTCTTCTCAAGACGGAAATTTGTCATTTTCTCTTCATGTTACATGTTCTGAGAATCTGTTTATCTTTTTCGGGGGGTTTGTTCGGGTTATTATTTGGGGAGCTCTGCACCAGCCTCCATGTTTGTTATGTCTCAGAGGATTTCTAGAGTCCCCTTCAGTCAAAGTGCTATTGGGCATAAGCACATCACTACACCACATGGCGACGTAGTTACATTCTTTAGATGGGGAAAGTTTCTAAAATAGTTAGCCTCAACATCAGGGGCCTAAACAACCCAGTGAAGAGAGTAGCAGTGTTGTCCCTCCTTGACCGTGCCGAGGGAGACATATATCTCCTACAGGAGACCCACCTCCTTTCCAAAGATACTGTACAGATGCTTATAGATGCTTCCCTCAACAGTTCTAGTCCACAGGACCATCCAAAAGGAATGGAGTAGCAATTTTGTTTGGGTCCCTCTTCTCGGGTAATGGTCTAAATGAATGTTGCTGAAATAAAGGGACGATTACTAGCTATTAGAATACGATGGGGTGGGTCTTACTTCACCGTACCGTCACTCTATGCTCCAAGCACACAACAGGTGGGAGGAGATATGAATCTCCTTATGGACACTTTTTTTTTTTTTTTTTTTTAGGGAAACAGATATATTAAATTAAAACCCTGGGACATGTTTAGTGAACAGTTCACAAAATAAAACTTTCATTAAAAGAAAAAACGATTCTTGAAAACTTTCCTTCTCATTCAAAGAGCAATTTAGTAAGCAAAAACCCTAAACAATTTATATTAAAAAAGTCTGCAACGGAATAGGTTATCGTCATTTCTGGAAAATATTTCCTCTTCCCATTCCACAACCTCTTTCTCGTGCGGCCACTTGGGCTTTGAGGATGGCAGCCTTCCCTCTCCCCGCACCAGAGCCCTGTTTTTTGTTTTTCCTGCTCTTTAACATGGGCGCATTTTTTAACATGTCCGGTAGAATCAAGAACCAAATTTTGCTGCCTCAAATGTAGACCTGTTCCAGCTGTGCTACTCTGCCATCTCTGTATGTAACTGTAATATTGGACATCTGGCAGTTCATGTTGTCCTCTGCCTCAACGAGTTTGCCGCGGTACACCTCCCCGGTATTGGTCTCGCATGTTATGACGTGGCCTTCTGCTTCATGCAGCACATTGATGGGAAGACCAATAGATATATCTGCAAAGATTAGATTCAAAATCGTTTATCTTTCTTCTCGTTATGGACACCGAACTTGATAGGTCTGGTCAGCAAACACATCAAAGAGGGGTACTCTCTGCAAAGGGCCAAGAATGGTTGAGGGATAATGGTTTAATTAATGTTTGGTGCACACAGCACCCTGGGGAAAGTGACTATACATACTACTCCGTGGCACACAAAACGTATGCGCGGCTAGATCATTTTCTATCCTCTGTTTCCTTATTACCTCACCTCAACACCACAACAATAGAACCCCACTCTCTCTCAGATCACAGTCTTATCACTACACACCTCCAAGTGCAGCGATCACAAGTGTTTCCCTCCAGTTGGCGCCTCGCGAGACTCTTCTACACTCTGACAAGATGGTGCAACGCCTCAAGCTGACAATAAAAGATTCCCTAGCGCTCAATGACTTGAGCTCCACACCCTTGTCCTTAGACTGGGAGGCCCTAAAACTAGTGGCATGGGTGGAATTCATAGCCATTTCTGATATATATATATATAAATCTCAGTAAGGAGAAGCGTGGTGCATTGGAAAAAGAGATCCTGGAGCTTGAGTCGATTCACAAACGCACTGGGGCACCGAGGGTTTGGAGGGAACTGGAAAATCGCAGGCGCATGTTCAAGCATGTAGATCTGGATCAGACAGAATATGCTCTTCTTAGACTCCGTCACAAGTTCTACCATAGTAGCGATGAATGCAGTAGGATGCTGGCTTATAGGCTGAGATGTAGAACCCAAACATTGCTAATCCAGTCCATTTGTGATCACAGAGGGGAGGAGCAGGCTTCGGACGAATTGTGGATGCTTTCCACTCATTCTATAGCACTCTATACTCCGGGCAGGACCCACCAGCGCAGGACCCTAGTGCGTATCTGACCAGCTGCGGGATCTCACCTCTCTCTATGACTCTGGCAGAGGGGCTTGTTATGGTGATTAGAAAAGAGGAGGTGATCACAGCAATCTCCACACTGAAGGTGGCCAAGTCAACTGGTGCCGATGGATTTTCGGCTTCCTTTTACAAGACCTTTCGTACGGAGCTAGCTCCCTTTTTAACTAAATGGTTAAATTCCTTTTTAGTGATGGGTAGGATATCTTCCTCCATGTGAGAGGCGGCAATTTCTGTCATTCTGAAGACTGGAAACAACGAAATGGAATGTGGTTCTTATAGACCCATCTCCTTCCTCAATATCAATGTGAAGACTTTTGTTGGTATTTTAGCTGCCCGCCTTAATCCCCTTATGCCTGACCTAATAGACACCGACCAATCTGGTTTTATCCCCACCAGGCAGGAAGGTGAGAACACCAAGCAGCTCTTCCACCTCCTTGATAGCAAGCAGCACTCGAAGAGAAAGGCATTCCTGTTAGCAATAGACGCCGAGAAGGCATTTGACACGGTGGGGTGGGTCTGTCTCTTCGAGACCCTGTGCTGCTTTGGGTTCGGGGAACATTTTATCAACTGGGTTCAGTGTATTTATTACGCTCACATGGCCTTTGTGTGGGTCAATGGCAGCTCTTGAGGGACTCATAGGGGGTGCCCCTTATTCCCACTTGTATACGTGCTTCATATGGAGCCCCTAGCTCAGCGAATTAGAGCGGATAATCGCACTGTAGGTGTGAAATTCGGAGTGGATGTCCATAAAATAAGCCTTTACCGGACGATGTGATTCTCTCCCTTATGCAGTTGCAGACTACCCTGACAGCCCTGCTGGCGGAATTATCCTCCTTTGGGGATCTATCAGGATGCAAGGTTAACTTGGATAAATCTGTTATCCTAAATTTGGGGATTCCTTCTGAAAAGGCGCTTGCACTACAACATTAATTCCCGTTTCAGTGGACGCAGCAAGATGTACGGTACCTTGGCATCAGATTAGCGCCCACCATTGCTCTAATGGTTACGATCAACTATACGACGCTATTGGAACAGACGGCCAAGGCGATGGACACCTGGTCACGCCTGCGTCTTGCGTAGTTTGAAAAAATCACAGCTGTGAAAATGAAAATTCATCAGCGCATTCGCTATACTTTTGAAATGATTCCCATATCTCAGACGCACCAGGCGATCAAGCAATCACAGGTTCTCATTAATAAGTGTGTGTGGAGTGGGAAGAAACCACGTCTATCACACGCCCAGATGGCATGCCTGAAACAACAAGGGGGAGTGGGCTTTCCTTTGATTGGGGGAAACTATCAAGCTTCAGATACTTAGTAGAGTGGTACAGGCCACTGTGCAGCAAACACTGGAACTTTATGGACCAGTCTGTCACTGGTATCAATATGTGGAGGGAATTATGGGTACCCAGCAAGCACCGACACTCAGGATCTGAGATTGTGTGTCACTTAAAAAATTCTGGGCCTCATTTTCCTCATCGATAACGCCTAATGTAGATAACCCTGATTTCCTTCCAGGTCAGGACTCTGCAGTATTTCAGCTATGGCGGGAAGCCGGCTGTAAACGAGTGGGATCCCTCTTTGACACAGAGGGTATGATCATGTTTGTGCAGCTCTGACAGGACTATGACCTTCTACCTACTGATGAGTACCCCTACTGTCAATTATCTCACTGAATCATGATGCCCTCGAATTATGCTCAAATGTCCAGACCTCTTGCAATGTTTGAAAAATTGTTGGTCCGCAAACAAGATGACCGTTGCCACATATCTGAACTGTAGACTATGATAACAGTAGGACCCATTGCACAGTGCACAAAGGCACAGGTCAGTTGGGAAATGGAAATAGGTAGGCCACTATCTTTTAAGGAATGGGAACACATCCTATATCACACCCACCATACAGCACACAACACAGCGGGGACAGATTCCTCCTTTAAGCTTTTCTCCTACTGGTTTTACATGCCCGTCCACATTCATAGTGGGGGCAAAAGTAAAACAGACCTTTCCTTGAGGGGATGTAGGATGTTGAGTACTTTAGCACACTTGCTATGGCATTGTCCGAAACGATACTGGTCTGAGGTCCTTGACAACATTGATGCAGTGTTTGACATCTCATTGCCCAGAGCACCAGAATACCCCCTCCTTGTCCTTTCTCAGCCCAATATATTCCCATTAAAATCCGTACAGGGCAGGCAAATAGCCTAAGCACTGCTGGCAGCTAGACGGTCATACTAGCGCAATGGGGAATGACGTCAGAGCCGGATCTGTAGTCCTGGATACACCACTATGGTACCTCTTGGCTATGGAACACATGTCTCTTGGGGTAGACGGCAAGGGAAAAGATTATGCTAAACTATGGGCACCCTTCTTACAACTGTTGACTCGCGATATGAGGAAAGTCACTTGTCCAAAGTATTTGCAGCTCCTCAATTTATTACCATTGGAAAGGGTATCTGTTGCCCAGTCATCGGCAACATAATCTTATAGCTCTTCCAACAACTAATATTGAAGCTTGAATGTTCATAATGAGGCAATAGCTGGTGCAGAGAGGGTGGGGGTGGACAGAAGGGTTAGGGTGGGATTTTGTTTTGATATTCTTGATCACTTGTTTTTTTCTATGTGTTGTTTTCCTCTTTTTCTTCAAAATCTGGAAGATTCCATTTTTCAAAGCACCAGTCCTGCACATTACACTGCCAACCTCCATGTTGTTGGCTCACAATGCTGTGAAGTTTACTTTATGATCGCTCTGCGGGCCCAAGGATGTAGGCAGGTAGCTGTGTGTGATGCCTTTGTCTTCCACTAATAAAAATGATTGATTCCGAAATTGAACTGAGTGACTTATTAAATTTTGCCTGCTTAGGCACATCACGCTGTGTTCAGGGGGAGTGTCTAATACACAGAGTTCCAGCTGCACCTCCTCTCCCAAGTTCTCAGTAGATTCTTCACAAGAGACACTTTGGTCCATTTAACAAAACAGGCTTTCAGGTAACACATTTTCTTGGAACGCTTCAGCTAGCACACTGCGTACTGCATTTTTACTGCAATGTGTAAGCAATCCTGGGAGGCTAATATATCTCTTCTGGCAATGGTTGAAGTGGTGTGAGGGGGCCGAGCAGCCCTACTGAAGATGAACTGTGATTCTGGGCAAATCACTTAGCCTCCCTGTGCAAACCAAATAAAATGAATCTATCATTGACATAACTGGTGCTCATGCAAAGTGCTCCAATACCTTTGGGTCGGATTTGTGCTACATAAAACTGCAAAAAAAAAACAGTGCCAACATAACACACATTGTCATTCATCACGGTCACATTCTATCAAGGTAAAAGAAAAATATGCTTTATGAATACACAACCTGCTCATTTTGTTTTTATTCATTGTTGTCCATTCTCGAATAAGCAGTTTGGTTGATTTCACCTTTTCACAAGGGAAAGGTCACTACACACACACAGTGTTCAATGGACACAGTGACGCTAGGGTACAACTCTGGTTCAGTTTTTTACCTATGTGCTGATATCAGTTGAGGGGCTTAGTATTCAACAGTGCAGAAGGAGTAGTAGCACAGAAGCCCAGAGGTGTCAGCTGTCCATTGCACCCCATTTGCGCCTTTCTTTTACTACCCTCCTGAGGAGCAAAAGCCCCCATGCTCCTCTTGCTAATTTGCAGTATCCATTATTTGCAGCATGCTCAGGCCTAGCACCATGTTACTTGTTGATGAGAAAAAAGAAAAACCTTTAAGAACCCTCAGAATGGGCTAAGATAAAACATACATACAACCCTTCTCACGCAAATTTCCCTTACACACAACCCTTGACCATGTGCATGCACATATGCACGCAAAGGGCCTTCCAGACATACACGCATGCTTACACACATTACCTCGCTATATACAAACTCAGGCACACATACACAAGCTCCCTATATAAACCTAGAAACACAATCTCCCTATCTACACACACGCAAACTCCCTCTGCTCATCCAAACACACAAGATTCCCAATAGAGACACCTACGCATACCACACGCACACAACCTTTCTGTAGACACCTACGCACACATTCAAGTACACACACCCACGAAGGCGTGCGCACCCCCCCACATATGCAAAACTATTTCCCAAACACCAAAGCCCACACACATGCCCACACAATCACTATGAGCGATTTTGATTTACTTCCGGCTGCGCCAGTTCTCTCTTCATTGAGCCCTTCCTTTTACAGCAAAGAAGACAGAAGGAACCTGCCTACTGAAGGGGTTCTCTGCTGTAACCTTCCTGCCTCACCGCCACAGTCACAGCTAATCCACAGGTGAGAATTCTACACACAAATTCTTTTTCACATGTGCCATTTAGCATACAGTTAGGAATCCTGAAATTTGTCCTAATCTTGGCTTTAGCATCTTTTTTTAAAGATTTCTATTTTAACATAGAACTTTAAGCAAATTTAAAATCCCATCTGATTTTGTTACAAAATCTATGGAAAGTCTTGGGAAGAAACCAGGTAAGTATCTATAAATACTGCAGCAGGTGCAATGTGTAAGAAGCGCAATACTTCCGAATTAGTTGTTGTTTTGTTTAAAAGCCGGAGGGTGTGGGTCCGTTTTCTTTACTTTCACAAAACAATGTCATATCCTAGTCACGCTAATATCCAATTGCTGCAAAGGGATATACAAATCAAATGCACATGTTCCGAGAGAGCAAGCTTGCTTTTTGTCATGTTGCTCTGAAGCATACAAACACTATAGTTGCTGTTCCAATGCACCTTGTTAATTGTATTGCAAGTTTAGGCTGCTCAGTCAGGGAAAGGGCTTTTTTGATTGTTGGCAGTGCTTTATTGTCAACTGGACGTCTCGTGTTAGTTTAATTTCTCTTTCCCCCCTGCATTCATCTCTTTACTTCAACACCAGATTGGATTTTGACCCCATACATATTTTATGGGCCTATACAGCTCTATTCGCACACTAACTGGTTACGTAACATTACAACTCTACTACCTTCAGGCGAATTCTTGAATTAGGCATTTTGTTGACCGTACCAATTGTCACATAAATAACCATTTTCTGCATTTGCCAAATATTCCATCATCTGCTGCATAATCTACAGATGTGAACAGAAAAGCCTTGTTTCTAGCTCAAACAGCTCCAATGGTCCTAAAAATGCAGCTTCACTTGTTACAGCGTGGTGGAAGGCCCTTTGCAAAGCTGGAATGGTCATGTGTTACTTATAGCTAAATATGGGTGTTAAATTAGTAATAATAGTACACAAACATCTTCTTTCTGTACATGTCTTGCGTCTTTCTGCATTTTCCTTCCATCTTTCTGTACCTTTCTACCTCTTCCTTCACTGTCTTCTTTCTGCACTTCAATTGCCTCTTTCTGCAGTTCTCTTGCCCCTTTCTGCACCCCTCTTGCTTCTTTTTGTACCTCTGTTAGTTTTTTATGCACCCCTTTTACCTGTTTCTGCAACTCTCTTGTCTCAATCTGTAGTTCTCTTGCTGCCTTCTGCACCTCACTTGCCTTTTTCTGAACCTCACTCTCTTCTTTCTATATCCCTCTTCCTTCTTCCTGCACCCCTCCTGACCCTTTCTGTACTTGTCTTGCCTCATTTTGCACCTCTCCTACTTATTTCTGCACCTCTCTTGCCTCTTTTTGCACCTTTGTTGGTTCTTTCTACACTGCTCTTGCTTCTTTCTGCACCTATTTTGCTAATTTCTACACCCTTCTTACCTCATTCTCCACCCCTTTTACCTGTTGATTGCTCTTGCTTCTTTGTGCAACTATTTTGCTAATTTCTACACCCTTCTTACCTCATTCTCCATCCCTGTTACCTGTTGCTCCACCTCTCTTGCCTCTGTCTGCACCTCTGTTCCCTCTTTCTGTACCTATTTTACCTGTTTTTGCAACTCTCTTGCCTCTTTCTGGAGTTCTCTTGCCTCCTTCTGCAACTCTAATACTTCTTTCTACACTTCGCTTGCCTCTTTCTGTTACTTCTTTCTACACTTCGCTTGCCTCTTTCTGCACCCCTGTTGCTTCATTCTGCACTTTCCATGCTTCTTTCTGTACTTGTCTTGCTTCTTTCTGCACCCCTGTTGTCTCCTTATGTACTCGTCTTTCCTCTTTCTCTACCTTTTTTGCCTGTTTCTGCATCTCAGTTGCCTATTTCTGCACTTTTCTTGCTTCTTTCTACACCTCTGTTGCTTCTTTCAGCAATTCCCTTGCCTCTTTCCAAAGTTCTCTTACCTGTTTCTGCACCCGTCTTCCCTCTTGGTACAACTGTCTAGCTTCTTTCTATCCCTCTCTTCCATCTTTCTGCTCATTCTTGCCTCTTTCTGTACCTCAGATGCTTCTTTCCGCACTTCTCTTGCCTCTTTCTGCACCCCTTGTGACAACTTCTGCACCTCTGTTGCCTCTTTTAACACCTCTGTTGGTTATTTCTGTACAGCTCTTGCTTTTTTCTGCACCTAACTTGCCTCTTCCTGCGCTTCTCTTGCTTCTTTCTACACATCTGTTGCTTCTTTCAGCAATTCTCATGCCTCTTTCAGCAGTTATCTTCATTATATTTGCACCTCTCCTGCCTCTTTCTGTAACTCGCTTGCCCATTGATCTTCTGTATTTGGGTTACCCAAGTACTTCTCCCAGGCACTGAGGATCTTGACACATTAATTGGGATGATGGAAGAGCATGCCTCGTAGAGCTTCGATATAATGTGTACACCTCGCTCACTACCAATCACTAGGGTTAGCGGGGAGAAGGATGGCGGTTTCAGAGGGAAGTCTGGGATTATTCCACGCAGCGCTGAACAAATTCTCACAAGAACAAACCTATCCCTAAATGTTGCCTCAGGAAATTGGGACATATTATCGGGATCGAAAATGTGGCCATCTGGTAACAGATCGCCCATTTTGACAATGTTGAATTTAGTGCATGTGCGCTGTATGAGCATCCAAGTGCTTCTCCCAAGCACTGAGGATCTTGTCATTATTAATTGGGATGATGAAAGAGCATGCCTCGTAGAGCTTCGATATAATGTGTACACCTCGCTCACTATCAATCACTAGGGTTAGCGGGGAGAAGGATGGCGGTTTCAGAGGGAAGTCTGGGATTATTCCACGCAGCGCTGAACAAATTCTCACAAGAACAAACCTATCCATGTACGTTGCCTCAGGGAATTGGGACATATTATCGGGATCGAAAATGTGGCCATCTGGTAACAGATTGCCCATTTTGACAATGTTGAATTTAGCGCATGTACGCTGTATGAGCTTTTCACCGGTGATTGGCAGCCATGTGGCGTTTCAGAGTAGAAGTGAGGAAGAATAAAGAATTGGTGTGTTAGTAATCCGTCTTAAATTTTCCCAAGCCCGGCTGGTTGTTGATACCGTTTGGATGTCTTTGGGGTCTCTGGGGATGCCTTTAGGCAAAACAGCTGCCAATGTATCCAGGAGAACTAGATCAGATTCCGGATGAAAATAGGGGATTCTGGCATCGGGGTGGTACCATTTCTGTGCATAACTGCACTGGGCAACTAAATAATATAGCTGCAGACTCCATATCCTCCTCTATCACATTGTAGTGTCATGACCTGTCATAGGACCTAAGCCCGATTGCCACCCCACACCAATCATATTAAATATGAACAAAGAGTAGAAAAAAATCTGTTTGGCAGGGGAAAAGGGATGTTATGACATTAATAACAAACTTAGGAGTACAACCATCTTGATAAGGACCACCAGCCCGGCCATGGACAGTGGAAGTTTGAACCATTTGACTATTTGTGCCTCTAGTAAATGAATCGCTTGTTCATAATCTGTTCAATATCTAGATGTATATGTATACTCAAATATTTAACCAAATCTGTGCACCATTCCAGTGGAAACTTTAGGTCCCATCTGACTGTTCTTGTTGTGAGGGGAAAAATCACAGATTTGTGCCAGTTGATGCCTAGACCTGAATACGCGCCAAACTGCAGAATTTCATGAATGAGGGGTTCTAGATTGACATGTGAGTTGCGAACATAAAGTATTGTGTCATCCGCATATAGGGAAACCAACAGCGGACCAGTGTTGATTTGAAATCCTCTATAAAGATTTTTCTCTTGGAAATATGATATCAGCGGATCCATAGCTTGAATAAATAACAAGGATGACAATGGGCAGTCTTGCCTCATTCCTCCTGAGAGGGTAAAAGGTATAGACAATGTGTCATTAAGTCGGAGCCTGGCGGTGGGCTGACTGAATAGTAGTGCAGTAGTGGCAATAAAACTGACTGGCATCACCATGCGTTGCATGATGGATAAAATGAATGGCCATTCAAGGGAATCGAAGGCTTTTTTGTGTGTCTAATAGGATGGCAGTTGTTGGGACCTTGGGGTTTATTCCATGGAGGGTATTAACCCCTTGCATGCTGGTGACGAACCCCAGCCGTCACGCTCCACGGTGCTCGTGTGCTGATGACGGCTGGGGTTCGTCATGGCCCGCCCTGTTCGTTTGTTTACCGCAAAGCGGCGGAAACGGACCAGCAGCGAAGGGGTTAAATAAGGTTCAAAGATTGAAAGCATTGAAGCGGTGGAGATTGAAACCTGATTGTGCCGCCGATATTATGGATTCCATTAGGAGGGAGAGACAACAGGAGAAAACCTTGGCCAGGATTTTGTAATCTAGGTTCAAGAGTGAAAGTGGGCGATATGAGCCACAAAGTAGGGGATCCTTCCCAGGGTTTGGGGAGGAGAATTATAACCGCTTCACGCAGCGTAGGTGGTAAAATCTGCCTCTCCAGGGCTTCTACATATACCTCCAGCAGTTGTGGAATCAGCAGTGTGAATGCATGTATGAGTGATTGTATGGGTGAAAGAGCAGATGTGTATGTAGTCCTAAGAACCAGTGATTAGATATGTAGTAAGTGGTATTCATGTGGCTACGGTTTCGAAAATTGTATTCTGTATTTTGGAGTAGGTGTATCAAAGGTTATATTAGGGTGTGAGGAGGTGCATCAGATTATCACATGGATGATGTCATCAGTGATGTCATTTGAGATGTCATCAGTGATGTCATCAGTGATGTCACTGATCATGTCATGAATGATGTAATATGTGACATCATCAGCAGTGCATTGCGGGGCATGAGTTATAGTTAGGTGAACTAACTATAACAGCAAAATTTCTATGGTTTTATAGGAGTGAAATGTCCAACTAACTATTACATTCAGTGAATTTCTAATGTTTTTTAAATGCTAATTTCTAACAATAACGTCCCTGAAGTTATGTTTTATTTCAGTGAAATTCTTAGGTTTATTAAATGCTAATTTCTAACTGTAATGTGCCTGAAAAATATGTTTTTTTCTGTGAATTTCTAAGGTTTTTTTACATGCTAATTTCTAACTATAACGGGCCTGAAACCTATGTTTTTTTCAGTGAAATTTCCAGGGTTTTTTAAATGCTAATTTGTAATTTTAATATTTATACAACTTTTTATGTTTTTCTAAAAATGAAAAGTTTTTTAAAAAGATATGTTGTTAACTGTAATATTCTAGAATTATTTTATTTATTTTAATTTACTTATGTAATGTCCTATGTCTTTTAAAATATAGGTGAATATATATATATTTTTTTTTAAATATTGGAGGTACGTACCCATTGTGTACCTATCACGGTGGGTGGGTGAATTCAAGCCGCCATTTTTTGGAAAAGTCGAGAAGAAGCCACATTTGGTTACAGATGGGTGCTCGGTGCATGGCACCCGCGTACCTGCATATACATATGGGATTGCTTCATGTGCATGTTTGGTATGCGACGGAAGCATGGTTCCCCACCATGCGTAACATAATGAATGTTTGTGATCGCGCTGGGTGGGTGACTCCCACGAAAAAAAATATGTTGAAACCTATATGTATACAAGTTAAATATGTATATTTTCTAAATTAATTATGAAAATGTTATATTACTAATTGGAATAAAGTTATAATACTATTAAATATACTTTTGCGTAGTCGCGTCTGGTGCACATTGAGTGCGGGCTGGGTGGGGGACTCCCATGTGACTTTAAAAGAATGCATTTCATTGGTTCATAAGGTTGTGCATTCTAGTAATTGGAGGACCACACCCATTTTTTTCATTCTTCATACATCATCCCCAGAGACATATCTGCTGTGTTTTTTGTGTTTTCTTATATATTTCTTTTGTGTTTTCCTTTTCACATTTAAATGTCTTTTTCTACTCCTGTGCTGGATATTCCTTCGGAAGAAGAAGAATCTGACATTACTTTGAAGAAGAAGAAGGAAAGCATTGCGTAAACATTTTTCACTATTTCACCTGTTTAAAAAAAGTGAATGCGCGAAAAGTCAGCTGTCCTCTTTGTCCAAAAGTACTCTCGAGGGTGAGTTATAATAAATACTCCTGCAGAACATCTAGCATGCTCAAACATGTGCAGACAATTCACCCTCAACCATTGGCAGAGGAGCAACTGCGATGTGCGCAAGAACAAATGAAGCAGCATGACGAGGAAGCTGGTCCTAGTACTTCAGCAGCCTCAAGCTCCTAATCTCGTGGCCCTCACATTCGTCCAGAATTTGCCAATCTTAAACAACTTTGCATAAAGTGCAACACTGTGGTTTGCTATGGGGAGCAATCCATACATTCTGTGGTTTCTGCAATGACTGTTTAATTGCAAAAGTTCAAACTTAGTTTTGTTGTTTTTCCAGTTTCTGAAAAAAACACCAAACAAATATACAAAATAGTAAATAAATTACCCAAAAATTCTAAAACCAAAAAAAGAAGAAAAAAATTGTTCTTTTCAGAACTACCGTATCTGGTTAAAGAGAACTAACTGCATGCAAATGTGTGGGTGAATGCATGAGTATACATCACCCTCAGAGGCTCCCTCGTCTACTGACCTCCCAGGACCCAGCCCCCAGCTACTCCATCGTCGACTTGATCAGCACGCATGCCCTGACCTCCACCGACTACATCCTCCTAAGAGACCTGAACTTTCACCTTGAGAACAACAACAACAAAACTCCACAACCCTGATCGATAACCTCGCCAACCTCGGACTGAAGCAACTCAGAATTAAACGCCCACCCACTCCGCCGGCTTCACGCTCAATCCCGTCTTCTCCTCTAGCCTGCATGTCTCCGTCAGCCACACCACTGATCTCCTCTTGACTGACCACCGCTGCATCCACTTTGCCTTCCAGAAACCCACCACACACCACCGCACCCAACAGATCCCCCACCGCTGCTGGAGCAAACTCAACGAAGACCAACTACACGCACACCTCACTCTCAGCCCACTCACCGAACCCTCAAACACCGACAACGCTGCCCACAGCCTCAGATGCTGGAGCGAGGACTGCACCAACACCCTCACCCTGCTGAGGAAACCCCCCCACAGAGGTACCAGCAAGAGTGCCAGCTGGTTCACCCAAGAACTCCTTGCCTCCAAGCAAGCCTGCCGGAAACTAGAGAAGAAATGGCACAGTGAACAAACTCCGGACAGCCACACAGCACACAAAGACGCCATCCGCAACCACCACCACCTCATCAGGGTGGCCAAGAGGACCTCCTTCAAAGACCGCCTCGACAACAACGCACACAATAAGAAGGAGGTCCCTAACATCGTGAAGGAACTCTCTAACCCCAGCTTCAACACCTACGACATCCTGCCTTCGCAAGAGCTGTGCAACTCCCTTGCCACCTTCTTCCACCACAAGATAGCAGACATCCACGACAGCTTCAACACCCAGACAGCCTCAACAGACAGCAACACAACAAACCCTCTGCACACCATCAACAACGACCCCCTGCTAGCCTGGGCCAGTGTGAGCATCGATGACACCATCAAGACCATGAGCACAATCCACTCCAGCTCTCCATCAGATCCATTCCTGCACCACCACTTTAACCGAGCAAGCAGCTCTATCGCACCCCACCTGCTTAGCATCATTAATCTCTCCTTCCAGACCGCGACCTTCCCAGATATCTGTAAACACGCCAAGATCATCACCCTACTCAAAAAACCTAAAGCAGACCCAAGAAACCTCAGGAACTACCAGCCCATCTTTCTGCTCCCCTTCCCAGACAAGGTCATCGAGAAAACCATCAACAGACAGCTAGCCCGATACCTAGAAGAAAAAAGAATCCTTGACCCTACCCAATCAGGGTTCCGCAGCAACCACAGCACCGAGACTTCCCTCATCGCTGCCACAGATGACATCTTGAACCTGCTGGACAACGGCGAGATTGTAGCAGTCATTTTCCTAGACCCCTCTGCTGCCTTCGACACCATCTGCCACCGCACACTATGTGCATGCCTCCACGCCGCAGGGATCCGAGATAAGGCTATGGGTTGGACAACCTACTTTCTCTCTGGCAGAACGCAGAGCATCCGGCTCCCCCCATTCTGTTCCAAAGTCTCCAAGATCATCTGCAGAAAACGCCTTGGATCCACCCTCAGCACGATGCTATTCAACATTTACATGGTCCGTAGCACGACAGCATGACCTCAACATAATCTCCTATGCCGATGACACTCAGCTGATCCTCGCCCTTACCAAGGACCCCATCACCGCCAAAGCCAACCTCCATGAAGGAATGAAGGCCGTCGCTGACTTGGTAAAGACCAGCCGTCTGAAGCTGAACTCGGACAAGATGGAGGTCCTCATCCTCGGCTCCAACCCTTCAGTCTGGGACGACTCCTGTTGGCCGATGGCACTAGGGGCAGCCCGACACCCACCAACCACCCACCCAACCTGGGAATCATCCTCAACTCAATGCTCTCAATGATCAAGCAAGTTAACGCTGTCTCCTTCTCCTGATTCAAAACCCTCCACATGCTCTGCAAGATCTACAGATAGATCCTGACAGATACAAGAAAGACAGCCACCAAGGCCCTCATCAGCAGCAGACTCGACTACGGAAACGCCCTCTTCGCGGTAGCCCCGACCAAGCTCATCAAACGACTACAACGCATCGAAAATGCCTTGGCACGACTGATCTTCGACGTACCATGCAACGGCCACATCACCCCCCACATGAAAAACCTGACTGACTCCACGTCAACTAGAGGATATCCTTCAAGCTCCTCACCCACGCACACAAGTCACTCCACAAGACCAGCCAATCCAACCTCGGCTCTCCTTCTACATCCCCAACCACCAGCTACCCTCTGCCGACCTCTCACTCGCCACCGTCCCGCGCATCCAAAAAACGGTGGGAGATCCTTCTCCCACCTCACTGCCAAGACATGGAACACCCTCCCACTGAGCCTACGACAGACCCAAGACCTGCTGACCTTCAGGAGGATATTAAAGACCTGGCTGTTCGATCATTAACACTCCCCCAGCGCCTTGAGACTCTCGCAGGTATGTTGTGCACTTTACAAATGATTGATTGATTGATTGATTGATTGATTGATTGATTGATTGATTGATTGATTATAGTAGTTGATTGATTCAAACAGTGCATGGGTAGTGCATGGGTGATTGTATGACTGCAAGAGTAGTGCCTATTTAACTTGATTATTAGAGTACTGCAAAGAGAGTGCATTATGAATTTGCAAGTGCTTGTGTATTGACGGAGTGATTAGATAAGCACATGGTACTGGCTGGGTGAGTGCAGAGTGACAGTGTGATTACTGGTCTGCATGGGTACTACCTGGGTAATTGGAGTAGTGAATCAATAGTGTGGAGGTGGTTAGAGGGCTGCAGGTATAGTGCACATTTGATTGAAGCTCTGATTTGTGAACATTTACCTGGAAATGTTTCAAAAGTATTCTCAAATTGTGATGCACACAAACATAACAATCAATCAATCAATCAATCAAACTGGACTTGTAAAGCGGGGCTAATCACCCATAAGGGTGTCCTGGCGCTGTGAACCATGTGGCCGAGGGGTAGGAGGCGGGAATTCAGTTAAACAGCCAGGTCTTGAGTCCTTTGCTAAATTCCAGCAGACAGTGTGTGGTTCAGAGGTGAAGGGGGAGGTCATTTCAGGACTTTGCTGCGTGAATGGAGAAGGAGCATCCTCCACTGTTGCTTCTGCAGATGTGGGGGGTAAGAGCAAGGGAGAGGGAAACAGAGCGCAGGAGTCTGGTGGGTTGATACAAGCTCAGACAGTGATTGATGTATGGTGGTACTTGGTTGTGTAGGGATTTGTAGGTGTGGATCAGCATCTTGAATTTACTTTTCTTATGAATGGGCAGCTGGTGTAGCTTCTTGAGGTGAGGGATGATGTCTGGGGAGGTTAAGTGAACTGTGTTACGTACATAGAGAGCATTGCTGTAGTCCAGCCAGCTGAGTAACGGTTCTTCATGTTTCGATGGGGAGCCATTTGAAGATATTACAGTGCATTCGAAGGGTGAGGAAGCTGTAGGAGGAAACTGCATTGATATCATTTTTAATAGTGGGCTTGCTGTCCAGAATAATGCCAAGGTGCGGGCATGGCCCATCGGAGTTTATGAGGGTCCTAGTATGGAGGGCCACCAGAAGTCATTCAAAGATGAGGAGTTCTTCCAGAATATTAGCAATTTTGTTTTGTGTGTGTTGAGTTTTAGGCAGTTGTCTTTCATCCAGTTTAAGATGTACAAGTCATGCACCTGTGGAAGTTGGCCATGGTGGTGGAGGGTCTTCTGACAGTAAGAGGATGAGCTGGGTGTCGTTTGCATGGGATATGTTGTTAAGTCTGTTTGTTCTGACGATGTTGGCCAAGGGAGTCATGTAGGTGTTAAACAGAGTGGGGTGAAGGACTAGCCTTAAGGCACACCACAGATGATGTTTTTGGGTTTAGCGGTGAAAGGATGGAGGCAAATTCTTTGGGTTCTTCTTGTGAGGAAGGAGGCAATCCCCTTGAGGGCGTTTCCTTGGAGTTCAATGTAGGGTAGTCTCTTATCAACAGTGCTGTGGGATACAGCTGAGGGGGATCAGGGCTGCTCTATCTTCCCGGTCAAGGAGGGTTCTATAGTCATCAGTGGCAATGTAAAGGGGGGTTTTGATGCAGTGGTTGGTGCAGAATCTGGATTGAGAGGTGTTTCGAAGACTGTTGTTCTCCAGGTGCTCCGTGAGTTAATGGTTAATGGCTTTTTCAAGGATGGGAAGGGGAGCAGACAGGACCTCTTGAGGTTGCCTGGGTCAGCAGTTTGTTTCTTGAAAAGGGGCTTGATCTCAATCTGTTTCCATTCTTTGGGGAATGTGGCCATGGTGATGGAAGTGTTGAGGATGACGGTGAGTTTGTTGCTGATTATCTTGCTCCTGAGGTTGAAGATATGTTGGAGGCAGGGGTTTGAGGGTGCTCCAGAATGGATAGATTTCATGATGGCGGTAGTGTTTTGCGTGATTAGTTGGTTCCAGGTGGGGAGCAGGTATTCGTGATTTGTGCTTGTGGGCACAAGGAGGTTGAGACTGTTGCCAGCAGTAGGTTAGGGTACGAAGTTTTTCTAGATGGTGGCACTTTAGTCATGGAAGAAATCTAAAAGGGTGTCGCAGAGTTCCTAGGAGGAAGTGATGATGTTTTTGGAGGCTGAGGGGTTGGAGAACTAGAGATGTTAAAGAGTTCTTCTCTGTGGTTGGAGCTGGCTTTGATGTGGTTGGCGAGGGCGTTCTTTTTTGTGTTTCTTATGAGCGGTTGGTATTGGTTGAGGGATGTCTTGAAAGTGCCTCAGTTTGGTTGAGCCAGGTTTTGGTGAGGAAAATGACATCAGAGGCTTTGGAGCTGATGGGTCCTAGCACCTCAACACTGAAGATCATGAGATGCTACAGGAATGCAGGTGAAGTGCTGTGCTCAGGTGATCTGGAGAATGAAGAGCTGGAGTCTGAAGAGTTACAGCCTGGAGTGTAATGTAGTTCCTATCATCCCAATAGGCTCTGCGCATTGGAATAATACCTACAGCAGTAAAGGCCTAGACCAGACGTTAACTGGGTCTACTACTGTCGATACTAGACTTAAAGTTTTGGGTTTGCCAGCTTAGCTCAGAGTTCACTAGAAACTTTCTCGAATGTTCAGGAAAGAATTAACTCCCCTGATTAGACAAGAAGGGATTTAGTTTCTGACAACCATAGAACATGACAGCTTTGCTCTCCCCTAATCAAGAGTATATCTCGAGAGTCGTGTGAACAAAAGGCAATTTAATTTACTCAGTCAGTACGTGCATTCTTAGTCTCATCAGAATGTAGAGAAAAGGAAGAGACGGGCGTGTTCAATAAAAAGGTGTTATTTATTGATCAGTCTCTTTTCTCGTACAAAATAAATGGATCGATATTATTGCAATACTTATAGTTAAGTAAAGTGCATACATTAAAAGCAATAGTATAAAATAATACTGTAAAAACATTGATATGGTTTCTAAGCCATAAGATGTTTTAAAATGAATAAAATATATTACATACACATATACATTTGACTAAACGTACTCAACTGGTGTTTCTAGATACGCCTACCCCGTGTACCTGACCTAAGCCTAATACGTGGGCGGGAATAGAAAGTTACAGTTTAAGTTAAGTTTGTTTTTGCCAAGTGAATAACTTAAGAATTCTCTGTGAGGGGTTATTCAGTTCTGTACCTGGAAGTTAGGATGAATGAGGAATGGTATCTCTCTCTCTGGTCTCGATATTCCAGGCTGCCTGCGAGGGCTACCCAGAAACGCCGGGGCTGGATTTCTCGGCAGGAGAAGTCAGCGCGTCTCTCAGCGCGTCAGGAAGGCGGGGCTGCTGCCAGCGGGGTCTGCTCTGCTCTTGGCTTCGGCAAGTATGGCTGCTCCGTCTCGTCACCACGCATGTGTTTGCATAGGGCAAGATCGGTAATATTTATACCTTTAAGGTGCCGAGATTGACGTAAGGATGGACATAGATACGTCAATAAGGATGTCATACGACGTGCTCGTTAGCACATTCTTTTACTGAAGTTCTCGGTGAAATCAAAACAATGGCCGCAGGGTTTTGCCCAGGTTGTCATAGGTTTGATTTGTTATGAGAACTCCGTATGCCTTATCAGGGGCTGGAGGAATATCGCTTGTCTAATTAGATCGCAAGCGTTATGACCTAATCAGATAACACGTTCCTGTGCCGTAGTGTGACTGCGTCAGATAACGGTATCTGAATCATGGGGATTTTCTGCCTCATGGGCTGATTATTAGTTAACTTGTTAGTTTACTAACCAGAATAGGGTCAGGAATAGGGGGATCGATTCAGAACCTATAGGAATACATCACAGGAGAGATGCTGCAGAATCCGGTACATATTTCTCAAAAGGAAGCAAAGAGATCCAGACCTGGTGTGGCTTTTATACTGGAATGGAGTCAAACTCTATATAACTGATGAATCTGTTTTTTCATGGCTAAAAATGAGTTGAAATTCTTATTGCTTATTTGAATATTTTGACAGTCCAGATTTGTGTATTGCTCAGTAGGCCTCTATATCCAGTCGCCGGGCATGTCACTTCCTTTTTATGCCATTTTATTAGTGTGGGGCCCATCCAAAGAGACACTCCTTTTAAAGATTCGATTTGATTTGCAAGAGGGCCACCGGACGAGAGCTCCTCCACTGAGCTCCGGGTTAGGGATAACCTTATCGGTCAATATCCCTGTACAAACCTGCCATCCATCACCCTCCTTTGCTCTGCTGCCATCCTGCATCTTCATACATCAATAAAGTGAAGACTTGACCCCGCAGCCCTGCGCAGACCAGCTCTCGAGGACCCCTCTCACCGCAAATTGGACCGTCAGCCATTGTCCACAGGTGCTGGCCGCTTGATGAATCTGCAGGATGGCCAACTGCTATCAGATGCCTCACAGCTACGGACGGATGGAGCCCCAGCCGATCACTGAATGCAGCACACATTGCCTGTGGGGGGACCGGACCGAGAATTTGCGCCCTGCCTTGAGACAGTGATGAGTCTGTTTCCCCTCTTTCCCTCCGCCACCCCTTTGCAGGCCAAATGGCATCCCGGGACCCCGAGCCTGTGAATTGATTGTTCTCCATCTAGTGGCCTACATTCAACATCCTGGGCCTGTGCCTGTGCCCCGCTGGGAACCGGAGGATCTGCGTGGAGCTCGCTTATAAGTCTCCCATTCGCAAGTTGTTGCCCGGATGGTGGCGGACTCACTGTTCCGACAACTTTCGCTCTCGGAGGATCAGCGCGGAGCCCGCAGGTGAGCCTCCCACCGTGCTAAGAGGGCACCCATCACGAGCTGTCGGCCGCCTCTCCCCCGGATGCAGGTACAGCACGGATACCCAGTAGCTGGAAAGCTCCGTGCCTGTCCCAAAGACACATCTCTAAGGCGCATCAACCCAGCAGTGGAGTGGAGTAGCCTCCCTGCTGGAGAGGCCTGCGATCTCTACGTGCACCTAGTGGGCATTGTGCGTTATTGAGCTAACAGCGATTTCCGGTCCACAGGTGTGCTTTTGTGTTCTAGCGGCACATTGCAGCTGCTGGTCAGCGATATAGCCGTTTTTATTGCCCTCGGCCATTTTGTCTACAAGAGCTGCTCCCCCATTCTCCACCGGGCCCTTTACCCACAAAAATGGCGGCACCTAGTAATGGCTATAGAAAGAGGACTGCCCTATAAAACCTCAATTGGTCTTCAACTGCACCTGAGCCCGGCCCAACCTAGCAATGACAACAGAAAGAGGACTGCACCTTTCAAATAAAGATTCTGCAGCTTCATCTGAGCTAGGCCCCCCAGGCAACGGAAACTGAAAGAGACTGCACCGCCATTAAACAAAAGGGTCTACAGCTACACCTCAGTAGGCTCCCTCAAGCAATAGAAACAGAAAGAGGACTGCACCTTTAAAAAAACAAAGGTCCACAGCTACACCCTGAGCCAGACTTGATCAAGTGGCGGCCATCTTGAAGCAGCACCAACCTGGTATAGCAGTCAATGAAAGTCTGGGGAACTTGAAAAAGCGCTCAATTATTACCTATGACCTAGCCAACTTCTTATTTCCTATAAGGTTACTATCCCTATGATCACAGCCATAAGGAAATCCACCGCCTACTGACCCTATCTCTCCGATCGATCCCAACTCCAGCCAACATGGTAAACCCGGGCCTGACCGCCACTGGAGTAAACTTATTTACCCTGGCTTACCCCCCTAACCTCTCCAAAATCGCTACAAAAAACTTCAAGCACTCCACCCTGAAAAATCACCCTGAGACCCTGATCTCTGACCTGCGTCTCAGTGCGGACAACGGCATAGTCATCAATGACCTTGTTTTCTACTCCAATATAACCCTCTCTTGGCGCAATACCTTTGCGCACTTCATCAATGTACGCACTACCAGGATCATCCCTTATGGCACTAAGCTCACAAAAGTGCCCTCCAAAACACTGCGAGCTGACCTCATCATTACCCTCTACAAAAGCGGCATCGTACTGATCCAAGCCTCAACCCGAAACCTCAATAAAATTGCAAACCTCTTCACCCTCCTCAGGAACCAGGAGCACAACACTAGCAGGGTGACCAACATCCACCCCGACGGTAATCCTCCGACCAGCCTCCCCTCTGAGACTAACCTACCACAACCCTCCTCCCTAAGGGTTTCAAACTCAGCTCTAGGTAATCTCCCGACCCTGCCAATACAACCACCCCAAGAACTTTGGTCTCATCCCCTTCATCCCCCAATGCCATCCCAGAGGGTTCCAACACAGTTCATACTAACCCCTCTTGCTCATCTATCTCCCCCCCACTAGCTCACCGCCCGACTCTGGCACTGGTACGCCCCGAATGACCTATGATACAGGCCAAGCTAACCTTCCTAGGCCACAAACCACCCCTCCTATTGCTCCTAATACAGTCCATCCTAACCCTCCAAGCACGTCTCCTGGCCTTGCCAACAGAACCGGCCCTGTACCTCTAGTCCCCTCCCCACTAGCTACCCATTCCAACCTTGAGACTGAGACAACCTCAAATTCGTACGACACAGGTCGAGCTAGCCCTGCATTACTATCCAGTAGGCATGACGATAGATCTGCCACCAAACCTCTGCCCCCCTGTCCTCTAGCACATTCCCCTTATATGATTATCAATACTCTGCACTCCAGAGCTGCCAAAATAATTCAGAGTATCCATTTCTCCATTCTGGATCTAACAAACCTCCTTCACCGAGTCAAACTGTCTCTCGCTAGCCTCAAGCCCCAGCTCAACCCAACCCCCCCTTTTATCACAGAGCTCCCCAACCACCCACTACCTCTATCCATGAGGCACCTTCGCCCTCGTAAGCATCCTTGTCACCTTTTGGAGGAGGATATGCTAGCTCTCATCCACTCCTACAACTCTACTCTCGCCACACCAAATCCACTAGACCTTACTGAAAAGGAAATCCTTGACCTCCTACAGGACTACAATGCAGCCCCAGTTACCCCCTGCCCATCAGACGTGAGTGCCAAACATCACATCTGCATGATCGCTATCAATCCCTGCAGATCAGCTTCCCTCCGTAACAGAAGGGTCATCGAAAGCAATCTAGCACCTGTACACCTGTCTGCCCCGACTCCCGAAACCCCCTCCTACCCACCTCTGACTGGTTTCTTAATTAACTGCTGATCACCGGTAAAGCATGCCACCAAATTCTAACAGAATCATAGCTAAACTACTCCTCATCTCCATTCCTAGACCTCTTAGTCCCTCCCAACTATAACATTGCAAGGCTAGACAGACAACATAGGAAGAAAGGAGGTGTCATCGCCTGCATCTACCGCTCTAACCTTATTGTCGCTGAACTTCTGGCGGATACCACAGACTCCTGCGAATACCTTGCCCTCTCCATTTGCAGTAACTCAACACTACTATGAAACCTGCACATCTTTTACCACCCCCCAGGCTTTACAGGCCACCTCATGGAAATTCTCACAGCAAAGAGTTCCCCCAACGCTAAAGACATGTTCCTTTGCGACTTCAACCTGCACTGGAATGATCCCAAGGATCCTCATGTCAACGCCATTAAAGACCTAATGGTCGATCAAGCCCTAACCCAATCTTGCTTACTCCCAACTGACTCGAAAGGGGCCACCCTTGACTATATTATCTCCAAGGAATCAACGGTCAAGCTCATCTCCATAGACTCCTGTGACTGGTCTGACCACCACACCATTGCCTTCCTACTTCCCAGCACCCACAAGACAAGGGCACCACAGCCAGTGATTCCTAAACACTGGGTCAGAGACACCAAGAACATGGACCACAAAAATCTGGAGGCCCGGTGCAAATCTGACCACCCACCTCCTCACAACAGTCAATGACCTTAACAACCACTACTCTCCGACTATATCGAACATTCTGGATGACCTAGCCCCTTTAAAACTAAAAAGAACCCAAGTCAAAGATAGAAACCCTTGGTTTACCGGATCCCTCAACAATGAGAGGAGATGCCTTCGGCAATCTGAAAGATTCTGGAGACAGCACTCCTATGCAGCTCATCTAAAACTTCTCCGCCAGGCCAGAAATACATACACTAGGAACATCCTCAACTCAAAAAAATAATTCTTCAGATCTGAACTGGGGAACACCCAAAACAGACCCCGCAAACTCTTCGAACTGGTCAAACACCAATCCAACAAACTGGCCAAAACATCGAAAGAAACCTCAAGGCTCAAATATCTTCCAAGGAATACTCCTCGTTTTTTGCGGACAAAATCAAAGCCTTAGGTAACATACTCAGTTCCGCCTCATACTCTCCACCCCCCTCTGAATTAACTCCTCCTTCCACGCACCCCCAACAGGCTTCACCTAAGAATCAAGCACAATGGAGCGACTTTACACTCTACGATGAAGACTACGTCTCCAAAATCCTCTCTACCTTAAACCCGAACAACCACTTCAATGACCCGCTTTCCTCTAACTGCCTAGCTGCTGACGCCCAATCCATTATTCCTAGCTGGATTACAATAATCAAAGCCTCTCTCCGGCAGGGATCAATTCCTGACTCTCTGAAAGCTGGCCAAGTCCTCCCCATATTGAAAAAGCCGTCTCTGGACCCAGCCTCTCCCGACAACTTCATACCCATTTCCAACATCCCTCTCCTAGCTAAAGTGTTGGAGAAGTGTGTGCAACTGCAGCTAAGTCAACACATCAACAACTTCAACCTTCTCAATGACTTCCAATCTGGATTCAGACCAGGACACAGCACTGAAACCACCATGCTCCACATTGTTGATGATGCCCTCCAAGCCCTTGACCAAGGTAAAATGTGTCTCCTAATCCTCCTAGATCTATCCTCGGCCTTCAATACGGTCAACCATGGAAAGTTATTTGAGTCCTCAAACATTTTGCCTCCCATTTGTTTTTGTTGATGTAGTGGTTGCTATCCCCCTGCCTTGATGAGAAACTGACAGAGAGATAGGACCCTTTCCCTGACCAGCCATCTTTGAAGTGAGCCCAGCTTTACCAGACTCTTTCCCCGGCCCTGCTAAGGAACTGACAGAGAGATAGGACTCATTCTTCCTTCTCATAAAAAATTAACAGACATCTTTGAAGTGTGCTTGGCTTTACCAGACATTGCATCTAAACTTTTTGCTATTTTTTGTGTATTATGTCCATTTTTCTTCTTATTTTATTTTATTTTATTTTACACAGTCTGTTTTTTATATCAGTGTGTATTGCTCGTTATTCCTCATGTTACTTTTTACATCTGCTTTATTTATCCCATTTCTGGTTAGTATGTTACTTTGCAAATCCGGGTCTTATTTTTGCTTTAATTGCTTTTTTATATATCCCTTTTTTAGCCATTATATTATTTTGCACAACACGTTCCTCTATCTGCACAAATTGCTTTCTGTTCTTCATGTGTAATTTTACAGTTGCCCTATATACTTCATTTCTTGCTATATAAATATTCCCATGCCCCCTCTCCTAGCCCCTCACCCTACTCCTTATGATTGCCCTTGTTCAGACTGTTTTGTATATTCCACTTTCATACGCTGCTCAGTGACACCCTCTCCTCTCACGGTTAATATCTAAATTGAAGAAGCATTACCGGACTCCCTTTGGGTCGTTCATTATTTAGATTATGTTTTTATGTATTTTTCGGTACACTCTGCCCCTCCACACTTGTGTCCCGCTATCTGCCTGCACCCACGCCTCTTACTGTCTGATCCCGCTCTGAGCTAACCTCACCTTATTGTTTTAGCCTGCCTTGATCTTACATCACCATACTCCCCCATTCCCACATTTCAGTACCCTGTGCTGTTATTTATTTGGTCTAACTTATCTGCTCCTACTTCCTCTCCCTATACTCCTACTCATGCCTCCTCTCTCGCTTCCCCACGCCGCCTCAGCCTCACCCATTTCTAAAACTGGCCCGAACTCCTAGTCTATCCTCTACGCATCTCATCTATCCAAACACGGCAAAAAAAACCTCAAGCATTAACTTCTCTGTCTCCACCCAGAAACCTTATTTGCAGACCACCACAATACCCTTAACTCCTCCATCATCACTAACTTCATCTTCTACACCAAATGCACTTCTAAATGGAAAAGCCTTTTTCTCCGCCACCTCCCTATCACTAATTCCCACAATATCACATAAGGTCTGAAACTCTCCACAACTCCCTCCCCTTCCTTTCTGGGTGAAATCAATATCTCCATCTTTCAATCTGGAAACATTCTTATCCAAGCTTCTGAAAATCACCTACTCATCTTTGAACACCACTTCAGCTCTCTATCACAAACCCTCTCTCAATTTGTCCCGGCCCCCTTGGCTCCCCTCTTGGTCCCCACCCAACTTACAGCTCCTTCCCCTCCCATTGTTTCTCCTACCCCCTTTTCTCTTCCCCTTGATACGCCCTCCTGCTCTCTTACACCCAACGTCTTCTCCCTTTCCCAACAACACCTGACTTCCCCATCCCTATCAATGTTACTATTAATGATCCCCCAACTCTCCTTCCACCTTTATCCCCTCCCTAAATCGCACTCTCCCCCTCCCCCAAGCAAGCAGACTACCCTCAATCACCTCTTAACTCCCTTAACATCATAATCTGCTACAACACCTTGATCCCCCTATCCCCTATTTTCTCCCAGTCCGTGAATGTCATCCAATCCCACACTTTCTCCCAAACTTCGAATTTCTCACAGCCCTCCATTGTATTTTTCACCCTTTAACCCCCCACAACTTCTGTCCCACCGACTCTCCCTTTCCTTCCCCTAAATCTTCTTTACCTCCTGATTCCTCCACGCCTACTCAGACCCCCTCCCTTATCACTAATTTCCAAGTCGTGGCCACACGCTCACCTCCTGACGATCACTTTTCAATGAATCCACCCGCAACCTTCCCCCTTTCCAACACCTCAGCCACACTTCCAGCGTCACCTACCGACGCCCTGTCACCTCCCTTTTCTAACAATGCTTTGCCCTCGAACCTCCTCCCTCCCTCTGACTCCCCCCTTGGCTCCTCACCCATTACCGATTTTACACCTCACTCACCAATCGGTTCTCCTAAACTGAATATACCCCTACCTCTTTTAATGATCCCTCCCCTTACTATAAGCCCACCCTCCGCCCCCCTCCAGGCTTTCCCCCCTTTCCGCCCCATGCTATCCCCCACCTTGATAACCCGTACTCTACCAATCTCTTTAATTTAACTGATGCACTCTACGCCCCAATTCCTTCCCAATCACTCCTTAAAGTCAAACTTCTACTTTCGTCCCTCGTATTAGAACTCTCTTCTCTCAGAAGTGATATCTCTCTCCTCCTCAAAGTCCATCAGTCTAATCCGGACCACACTTTAACGTTGTCGGAATGCGCCGCACCGTCGCAAGGCGATACTCAGCTCAAGCTGCCCACTAACGGACCTCCTATTGTATTGACCTCCACCGACATCCCTCTCCCCCCCTGTAAATTCACTGCCCGAGCTAAGCATAATGATTTCTCCCTTAGCACCACACCTAGCAACTCTAACACATCCTCTCGGTCGCATCGTGACACTAGAATCCTAACCTCAGGAACCAACTCTTTTAATAACCCCCTGATCCCCCTCTCCGTCCTCGCTCACCATCCCCTTTCCTTCTTCAATACCTGTTCTCTTAAATACGAACAGACTCCCCCCGCACCTGACATCTCCTAGACCTCCCCACCTACTTAGAGCTATCCCCCCTGGCCCATTACCCCTCCTCCTGCCTTTTCTCCCCTACGCTACATGTTGATTAATTGTAGATCCGCATCCTGCCACGCTACTGAGATTGCAGAAACCATTCTCAGTGAAAACATTGACATCGCATTCCTTACTGAAACCTGGCTCACCGCCCACTCCACCCCTATCCTCGACCTGCTTGTCCCTCCAGGCTTCTCTGTTATCAGAAAAGATAGAATCGAACAGTTAGGTGGAGGACTTGCCATTATCTTTAAGGATAAACTCGACATGTCGCCCGTCCTGCTCCAAGACCCTTCGTCCTTTGAATACCTTTGTGCTGACCTCTCCTTTCCTGGCTTTCCCTCTAATCGGCTACACACCATCTACCACCCCCTTGGAAACTGCCTCCCCTTCTCCGAAGAGATGACTGACCTTATTATTCAAGCATCGATTTCCCACTCCAAGAATCTCTTCCTGGGTGACTACAACATCCATTGGAACAAAAATGATGACCCTGCGGTCACCCTTTTCAACGAAACCCTAGACATCACTGACCTGAGCCAACTCTGCCTTGCACCTACTCATAGCAAAGGCGCCACACTAGATGCTATCCTAACAAACAAGGATATGGCCACTCTCACTAATATACTTCCTGTAGATTGGTCTGATCACCACCTAATGCTCTTCTCCTTGAACAGCCCCACTATCCCCCCTGCCTCTATCAGTACTCTTCCCATTAAACCCACTCGTAGTCTTCACCTCATCCCACCTGATTAACTGGAATCCACAATTAAAGCTCACTTACTCCTCCCCCCCTCTCTTAACACCAAAGATCTCACTGATCATTTCAACAATTCCATTCTTGATGCCCTCGACCTAATTGCCCCTATTAAACTCAAAAAACAAAAAAACATCCCTCCCAAGTCCTGGTTCAACGCCGACCTCAATAACGAAAGACAGACCCTCAGACAATCAGAAAGCACCTGGAGGAGTCATCCCTCCTCTCTAAACGTGGCTATACTGAGAGCCAACAGAGCCCATTACAAAACGCATATCTTCAATGAAAAAGCCACCTTCCTCCGGTCTCAACTTGACCAGGCCAGGAACTGTCCCAGAGAACTGTTTAACAAACTTCCTCTGGCCCTCCAAAACTAGCGCAAAACTAACAGTTGATGGACAGAATGCAGAACAATGTCACACGTTTACCCCAGTACAGAGATCTGGGCCTAAATCCATTGTTTTTTTGCACTCCACACCACCCCAGTTCGGACATGGCCATATGATAATCAGCCTTCACCCTGTGCTTCATGGGAACAGTCCAGCCCGTACTGCCAAGCAATGTCTTTCCTGGACCGGAATCAAGCATCCTAGGACCGGTTTCTGGCTATCAGCCGTCTTCAGCCAGGATAGCTTGACTCCAGTGGTGTGGAGAGCATGGGACTCACGTCTGAGCACACTCATCCCACTCGGGGTAACAAATGCAAAACCAACAGTTGATGGACAGAATGCAGAACAATGTCATACATTCACCCCAGTACAGAGATCTGGGGCTAAATCCATCGTTTTTTTACACTCCACACCACCCCAATTCAGACATGGCCATATGCAAATCAGCCTTGACCCTGTGCCTTATGGGAACAGTCCAGCCCGAACTGCCAAGCCATGTCTTTCCTGTACCGGAATCAAGCATCCTAGGACCGGTTTCTGGCTATCAGCCGTCTTCAGCCAGGATAGCTTGACTCCAGTGGTGTGGAGAGCATAGGACTCATGTCTGAGCATACCCATCCCACTCGGGGTGACGAATGCAAAACCAACAGTTGATGGACAGAATGCAGAACAATGTCATACATTCAGCCCAGTACAGAGATCTGGGCCTAAATCCATCGTTTTTTGCACTCCACACCACCCCAGTTCAGACATGGCAATATGCAAATCAGCTTTGACCCTGTGCCTCATGGGAACAGTCCAGCCCGAACTGCTAAGCCATGTCTTTCCTGGACCGGAATCAAGCATCCTAGGACCAGTTTCTGGCTATCAGCCGTCTTCAGCCAGGATAGCTTGACTCCAGTTATGTGGAGAGCATGGGACTCACGTCTGAGCATACCCATCCCACTTGAGGTGACAAATGCAAAACCAACAGTTGATGGACAGAATGCAGAACAATGTCATACATTCACCCCAGTACAGAGATCTGGGCCTAAATGCATCGTTTTTTTGCACTCCACACCACCCCAGTTCAGACATGGCAATATGCAAATCAGCCTTGACCCGGTGCCTCATGGGAACAGTCCAGCCCGAATTGCCAAGCCATGTCTTTCCTGGACCGGAATCAAGCATCCTAGGACCGGTTTCTGGCTATCAGCCGTCTTCAGCCAGGATAGCTTGACTCCAGTGGTATGGAGAGCATGGGACTCACGTCTGAGCATACCCATCCCACTCGGGGTGACAAATGCAAAACCAACAGTTGATGGACAGAATGCAGAACAATGTCATACATTCACCCCAGTACAGAGATCTGGGCCTAAATTCATCGTTTTTTTGCACTCCACACCACCCCAGTTCAGACATGGCCATTTGCAAATCAGCCTTGACCCTGTGCCTCATGGGAACAGTCCAGCCCGAACTGCCAAGCCATGTCTTTCCTGGACCGGAATCAAGCATCCTAGGAACGGTTTCTGGCTATCAGCCACCTCCAAAACTAGCAGCCTCTGTGGAAAGATGCGAAGAAATTGCCAATTTCTTCTCGAATAAAGTCAACACCATTGAACTATCCTTCTCTTCCCCTCCTCTCTCTCTCCATCAACCCTCCACTCAATTCACCATCCCGAATATTCCTAACTCACCTTCTTCCTCTGCCCCCCCTCCTCCCACACAACTACCGCTACCCCTCCAACTCTCAACCCTAGCACTGCCTATTCTCTTATTTCGAATAAACAAAAAGTGATAAAGTGCATAAAAAAGTGGGGAAGAGCGAATCGCTCATTCCAAAAAAACTCCAAATTCGGGAGTATATCTGCACTTTATAGGATGGCGCTAATTGGACCATGGGTCTCGGGAGGGGGGTTGGAGCGTACCTGGCACATCGCCCTCAACGCTCACAGCTCGCTTCTGCAACCTAGCATACCCTCTAGACCGGACCCCGGCGATGATCGTACGCTCCAACCCCCCTCCCGAGACCCATGGTGCAATTAGCGCCATCCTATAAAGTGCAGATATACTCCCGAATTTGGAGTTTTTTTGGAATGAGCGATTCGCTCTTCCCCACTTTTTTATGCACTTTATCACTTTTTGATTTTTCACTTTCACGTCCCCAGGTTAGGGTGGATGATTAGAGAGTCCATACCACCGGGGTTTAACTAGTCCTGACGAATGCCTAGATAAATTAAAACCACTGTAAAGGCAGAAACATGTTGACTGACTAAACTATAACTCTGAATTAACCAATCCATTACCTTTGGCAACATATTCAGACACATAATTTATTTTATTCGTGTCTTAGGGATCACTCATTAAAATAATAAAATGTTTTAGATACCCTTTAGGCACCTTTTAACTATATACCTCACTGCACGCCCTTTTCACACAACCAGCTCCGCAGTCTCCTGGCGTCGTAGCACACCAAAGAGGCGCTCGGCCTCTTTGGTGGGGCCCGATGATGAAGCATGACACTGACCAGGTTGGTGTGTGAGGGCCTTCTAAACCACCCAAAGTGGGTGTGTGATTCCTCAGTTGTATCGCTCCTTCTCTGTGGCTTTTTGAAACTCAGATAACCTCTCTTTTTTTGTTTATTCGTACTAAACCGGGGACTAAGAGAGAGTTCCTTAATCTCCCTGCATCTCCTATTGTTGTTTTGTATTCTCTTATTTCCTCCTCCCTCCCGCACCTCGACTCTGCCCAACCCCTCCCTACTAGCACCCAGCCTGCTTCATCCTCGACAAATTCCCTTCCTAAAAACACGGCTTCATGGAGTGAATTTAATCCAATTTCTAAAACCACTATCATCAACCTCATCTCCAAACTCGAACTGTCCTCTCATTCCAATGACCCCTCCCCGCCCATTTAGTTCAAGAACTCAAATATGTCATTGCCCCTATTTGGTCCGATATCATCAACTCCTCACTCTCCTCCGGTTGCGTTCCTGCCTCCCTTCAGCTAGGTCAAATATCCCCCATTTTTAAAAACCCCACTGCCGACCCTAATGATCTGAACAATCTGTGCCCTATCTCCAACCTTCTCTTCCTCTCTAAAGCCCTTGAAAAAAGTGTTCTGTCCCAGTTAGATAATCATATCTCCTCCTTCAATCTACTCAACATTTTTCAATCTGGGTTTAGAAAGGGATGCAGCACAGAAACAGCGATGCTCATTATTACTGATGACATTCATCGCTCTCTTGACAAAGGCAAATCCTCACTGCTAATTCTCCTTGGTCTCTCGGCTGCCGTTGATACGGTACACCATCCCACCTTTCTGAACACCCTTAAAGATCGCTTTGGTTTTGAAGGCATTATACTCAAATGGTTCACCTCCTTCCTCCAGAATAGATCACAGCAAAACAAGCTCAGTCATTGCCTATCCAAACCCCAACCTGTCACTCTCAGGGTCCCCCAAGGGTCTATCCTCTCTCCAACCCTTTTCAACCTCTTTATGGAACCCCTCACTCTCATTCTCAAACAAGCCAAATTCAGTTACCACCTCTATGCCAACGATACCCAACTATACTACAAGATTAAATCCCACAAATGACCTCCTTCACCTCAATGACACTCTGTTGAGAGTCCAAGCCTGGTTCCATCTTAATCATCTCAAACTTAATCCTAAAAAAAACGAAATCATCCTTTTCACCCCCAAACACAATTCCCTGCCCATCCAAATCTGGATTAAAGTCATCAATGCTCTTAATTGCTCCCTATCCACCTGCAATTATATCAAATCCCTTGGCATCAGCATTGATCAGAACCTTACTTTCATCCCCCACATTAAAAATACAGCAAAAAGTGCTCTCTTCACCCTACACCACCTCAAAAAATGTAACCTTTCATTCCAGTTGATGATTTCAAAATTGTTGTTCAATCTCTTGTCCTATCGAGGATTGACTATGGTAACGCCACTCTGGTCGGCACCCCCAAAGCCCACCTGGCACCGATTAAATCTGTCCTCAACACAGCCACCAGACTTATTTCTGACTGTAGAAAATTTGACCACATATTCCCTGTCCTCAAAAATCTTAACTGGCTCCCAATTGAAGGTCGTTCCACCTACAAGATAGCCTGCAGTATGCACAAAGCTCTTCACCAAGACACCCCCTCTTACCTTTCAAGCAAACTACATAAAGCAGGGAGCACTAGATCCTTGAGAAGTACAAACTCCCTTGTCCTCATCCCTTGTATAAACTTAAATTTAAAAAAGACCCAATCTCGTACATTCTCTGACAATGCCCCTACGATCTGGAATTCACTGCCAAAAGACCTTCGCTGCAACCCTTCCTACCTTCTCTTCAAAAAGAGACTCAAAGTACTTCTCCTCAATAAACATTGGGGCTCTTAATTTGTATCTATCTTGAATCCTGCCCATCACCCTTCTATAATTGATCGCTCTTATCCCTAACCCTCTCCCTATCCCTCCCCCCCTCTACCTCACCCCCTTCTTAGTGCTATTTTCAATCCCTCCCTATCCCTCCTCTATTCTGCTCTCCTGACCCCTATTACTTACCTAACGCTTTGTTCTTTTTATTTTCTTTTAATTTTCCTGTACACTCTAAAACTGTATATTGTACTTAATATGTACTTGTTTATTTTCTTATTATATCACTATGTAAAGCGCTCTGATACTCTCGGGTCCAGCAGCTCTATATAAAAAATTTTAAATAAATAAATACATAAATAAGGATGGGATTGGATGGATCAGTCCTAGAATGGTTCAGATCATTCCTCCAAAACTCTTCTCAGAGATTCCTAATTAACGGCAACCTGTCCGCTCCCACTCTGGTCACGGTTGCAGTCCTTCAAGGATCAACGCTGTCTCCCACCCTCTTCAACCTTTACTTAGAACCACTTGCCAAAGTCCTACACCCTGCAAATATCTCCTACCATATGTTTGCTGACGACCCCCAGATCTACATCAAAATGTCATCCCTCAAGGAGATTCTCTCCCTGAACGAGACCCTGAAGCTTTCCGTCCAATGGCTCGCCTCCAATCAACTCAAACTCAACGCATAGAAAACATAATTTCTGCAATTTACCTCCCAAAACTGACCCTGAGATTCAGAAATGGATTAAGGCCATCACAGCCTTAAACTGCCTTCCGACCATCGTGGAGTCGGCCAAATCACTGGGAATAAGCCTGGACTGCAAGATGAACATATGGAATCACATCATCTCGATGGCCAAATCAGCCGATTCCACCTGAGCTACCTATGGAAACTGAAACCATTCCTTGATGCTTCCGACCTAAAAATGGCAGTTCAAGCACTAGTCATCTCTAGGCTGGAATATGGCTGTTCAACCCTCTCGGTTTTACCCAAGATCTACATGGAACCCATAAAAGCCTGCCTCAACGCGGCCGCTAGACTACTCACCGGCACAAAGAAATTCAACCACATTTCTCCACACCTGAAAGCGCTGAACTGGCCTCCTCTCGAGGCCAGAATACACCTTAAGCTGGCAGGCATCACACATACGGCTTTACACTCAAACTCCCCTGCATATCTCGCACAGAAACTTGTGGTATCTGGAGGAAACAGAAATTCACGGCCTGCCAGAGACCTCCTAATCCAGTCGACACGCTTTTGAAAAAAAATACATACAATCCAGCTTTCGCTGGGGACGCTCCAAGAATATGGAACTCTCTCCCACCCCCCATCAGAAGAATCCCCTCTCTTGCATGCTTCAAAAAGGAGGCCAAAGCCTTCCTTATGGGTAAATTCCTTGCTTAAACTTGGCTTACTCCTGCCTCCTTCAGATGACCTACTCACCATGTAACCTGGGACCTTGTCTTGAGTAAATGGACTGTAAAATGTCTACGTTATCCCTCCATCCCTCTTGTACCCTCCACCCCGCCCCCTCGCTATTGTTAATACACTATCATTATTTCATGCCTTTTGTACAACTCTGCAACTCTGTAAAGCGCCCTGATACCCTAACGGGTCAAGTCCGCGCTCTATAAAACGCACGCAAAAAAAAAAAAAAAGTGGGTGACTATGTTTCCATTACCTGACCTTGGCACTAATAATGACTGATGAGAACTGATTATACTAAGGTTCAGGCCTTTTTAGCTGAGCTTTCTGGCCCTCTTTGGTAAACTGTGTAGTAAATATGTATAGCATGTATAAAAAGTGCTTGAGAACCTGTGATGGTCGGGATGTGCATTTGGGGCACTTTCTCTATATAGGGAACCCCTAGGGTTATAGGTTGCTCCAAAGGGTTAGTGGCAGTGGTGGAGGGGGAGGTGTGGTGCAGCCACCAGGGCAGCTGACTCCACAGCACAGGGCTCACTGATCAATCCCTGGCACCGGCGGCAGCTCAGCTCAGCACCCTGTGACTCTAGGAAATAACTCACTTAAACTTTCCAACGGCCCCCAGCACCTTGAGTCCCTTAGGAGTGAGTAGTTCATGCTTCACAAATACCGGATTTGGCAGTCAGAGGTTGCTGTCTCCCCAATCCACCAATGCTCCCCCTGAACTGCTTCTGTCAGTTTTCACCTCCCTATGGAATGATTTGCTAGTCCAGTTTCACAGCCTGGTACCAATAACTACCTTGAAAGAAAGAGAAGGACAGACCAGTCCTTGCAGACAACTGTGTGACCTGTCTTGAATAACACCGGCCCAAAGAAATTACCAAGAAGCAGAAGCACCATACACAACCCTTGCAGGGAAGAGTGGCTTCCTTCCCTACCTCCCTATCCTGTTTGCTGTGAAAAGAACTGAGTTGGCATACGTAAAAGCAGGAGAACATCTTTGTGAGAAGTTGACCTGGTATATGCTGCTCACTAGTTCTAGTGATCACCTTGTACCATGCCAAGCAACCCTTATGGTGGTGGTTGTAAGTCAACCTTATAGACAAGCTATCCTAGTGGTAGCATGGGCAAAGCAGTCTTAGGCTAAACTCTGTAAAGGCATGTGAAGCAAGCTGTTTTACCATACACAATTCCCTTGAATACCAAATGAAAGGACACCACACAGATATATATTGAAAATATATATATATTTATTTCTACAAATATCCCCTATACTCTTTATGAGCACAGTAGCAAATGCGTTAAAACAAAACACAGTTTAAATATACAAAAGTTGCACTATTTAGATGAGCCCTAGGGGCCACCTAAACCATATACTAAAATAGTGGTATAAGAACCACTATGGGGAGAGGAAAGAGGCCTAGGGCCTGGGGAATCACTGGAGCTGTTCGGGACTAGCAGTGATGAAGTCGGGAAAGGCCAGCGGAACTCGGGTGCAGTGCTTAAAGTGCACGCATGCACCAATGCAATGTCAATGGTGCGTAAAAGTTACAAAGTTAGTGTTTTAGGAACCTTCCGATGGACCTACAAGGATAAAACTTTAGACACAGGTACTAGAGGTGTATACCAGTGTGGGAACACTGGCCTTGCTGAGTTACCTCACCCACAGGAAGCGGGTGCACAGGTGCGACGTAGTGTCGGGTTTCGTCACGCAGGTCGATGGTGCTTGGAGCTGAAGATGCTGCAGGCGGGTCGTCGAGGACAGTTCCGGTGGATCCAAGGGTGGATCTGAAGAGGTGAAGACCTGAAAGCAGAGGGGACAATGTTCAAAGTCACTAGCCAGTGACTACCGTGGAACCAGGATGGAACCAGGCGATGTCGGGTGCAAACAGGCGATGAGGTGAAGATTGTCTCTGCAGCCACGTGGACACGAAGAGGTCAAGGACGTCCAGGCGTGGTCATGAGCTGTCCCACAAAAGCTCTCGCTGATAGCGACATCAGCAACTTGATTGGAGCAAACAGGCCTTGGCTAAAGCAAGCCACGCAGGAATCGATTCAAGCTTTTCACTCGGACCAGCAAGGTCAGAGCGGGTGCTCCTTTTCAGGAGAGCAAGGGCCAGTCTGGAGCAACCATACCAGCGGTGTAGTTTGTAGATTTCGTCACCAAGATGGCCGCTAGCCACATGGCAAGTGGATGGGATGGCGCGTCAAGTGGCAAAGTGCAAAAGAGCCCCACGCAGATTGTGGAGAAGCTGGGGGGCTGATCTTCGGTACATATGCTGCTCGATGTCAGGGCTTCTCAAACCCCAAAGCACAGCGTCGAGGGTGCTTTGGGTGCTGCGCAGTCAGCATCTCGGGGGTCTTTCAAGATGTCCGGTCCCACGTCTCTCGGTGCCTCCACGGGTCTCTTCTTTTCAGGGACTATGGATCGGGCTATGAGATATCTGGGAGTTTGGGTCTTGTCAGGCTCTGGGCTCGGGCTCCGGCGGGAGACGGCGGCAAAGCAGACATCGAGTTGCTGGTTGGGGCCTGTATTCACAGGGTGGTCACTCCTTGGCCACAAGGGAGATTCTCTTCCGTCTTCTGTGCAGCAGAATGTTGAAGTCCAGTCTTCTTCTTAGTTTCAAGTCAAGTTTAGGATGATCTGAAGTCTTGGGACACAGCTCCTACTCTTATTCCAAATCTGGGGGCCGGATCACCTGCTAGGTCCCTCCTCTGGGTGGGACCAGGAAGGGGGGTGGTTACACCCCCTTTCCTTTGTCCAGCTTTGCGCCAAGACTGGGGCTGGAAAGCCCCAGCACCGGTGTGAACTGGCAAATGCACAGGGACACCTTGTGTGCCCCAGGCATGTCTGATTCTATTCAGCCCTGTCCTACCCAATACACAAAATCCTGTCTGGGGTGGTGCTAGCACCTCCCAAGGCAGGAAACCCTTTGTCCAAGCCTCCCTCGCTGGAAGGACTCCCAGCAGCAGGAGGTCAGACTTGTGTCTGTGGTAGCAGCATCCATTTTGTGATGCTAAGGCTTACGTTTAATTTTAACCGGGGATCAGGTTAGGTACATGTCGTGTCCCTCTAGAAGGGTGGAATGCTACCCCCGTCACCAGAACTGGCAAGGGGGCAGTATTCCAATTCGTATGACACCTTACTCGACATGTTTTGATAAAGCCAAACCAAAGTTAGCATTTAACAGCGAGGTTCATAATGCACTTAAGAGTATATGGTATGGCAGTATCATGGAACAGCTAAAGGACATGGTTCCGAAAGCTGCAGACAGGCTCAGCTCATGCCAGAGCACCATCTCACATATTTCCAAGCACTCTGCCTCCAGGATTGATGAGGCCTTCCATAGGAGTGGCTGATAGGAACATATGTGTCCATTTTGGATTAGGTATAGGCATACTTCACCTAAGTAAGGGGTGATTACACCGACTTACCCCAGGTGAGTGATCAGCCAGTTGTGTCAAATATGGAGGCCAGGCCAGGGATGGCACAATACGTGCTGCAGCCCCCGGTAGGCCTTGGAAGCACCTATGCCCTGGGTACCTGGGTACACTGTTACAGGGGCCAATAAGGTGAACCAGTTCCAATTGTGTATGTACCTATGGTACATGGAGTCCATTTTAAGGAGAGAGCAATTAGCCTGGGGCCCTGAATAGCTGGATCCCAGGCCAACTAAAGTAAAAAACCAGCTAAACACCAGGCAAAAAGTTTGGGGGTAACCATAGTCAGATATCCACCTTACTACAATCTTCTCCCAAAATTGGTTGCCATAGAGATATTGAGCACTGAAAGGAACATTTTCATTTTGCTTCGTGGTTGCCCCTATGTCTTTGTGGTCATCAAACTGATCCATCAGATTTAGAGTTTGTCTGTTCTTTTTGAAAGTAGACAACAGCAAATTTCTGCAAATGATATGCTGTTTGTTTGGTTATTTATTCTTGGAGCTCTGATCACCTGTGTAGAGGAAGGCAAATCCCAGCAGAAGAAATCCTGGCTGCCTCTCCTTCAGGGGTAGGGACAATACCCCAAGACTAAGGAAGAAGTATCCCTTCATCCATCCATCTTTTTTCCCAATGATTACTAATTAAATATTCTGGCTGAAAGACAGGACAAAAAAAGGAACTTCAAAGCATGCTTCAAGATGACCCTTCCCACCACTTGGACACTATAGATGGTCAGCTTTCCCAGCATTCTTCTAGATTTTTCTCTTCTGTCTGTTGCTGAGAGGACTTGGGAATCCCTCCTTGACTTGAATTCCCATCTTAATATTCATCTTTCTTTGCTTGACGCAGAGAGGTTTTGTGTGCATGAAAGCAATTCTTAGCAGAATGGGGGGTGCAGATCCATGTGGTTGGCATTTCTACTGTCCGTTTTTGGTAATGGTAAGAAATGTCAGATATTGACCATGCTGATGGCATCATTACCTGTTAGCTGGCATTAGTAAGACTGCTGTGTTAAAAGTTAAGACGAAATATACAGAAACCCGTGAAACTGCATCTCCATGTGTTGCACCATGAGTGGAGCCCTGCCCACTCATGTGCATTAACATATTTTCGGTTTCAGCCCATGAGTCCCTTTATTTCTTGTGGGTATATGTAGGAGAACGGTTGTGGCCAATGATTGTTCTATTTTGGGGAGTCCTTTTATTTCATGGGTAACATTTCTGGAAACATTCGTGCAACAGCTTTTTATTCAGCTTCGTGCTCACATTCTCCATCAAGAAAGAGATCAGGAGAGATTTTAGCCTTCATATTTTTTAAAGAGGATGGCTCCTGTGGTTTTTCTTTTACATCTCATGGGTTGGAGCATATTTCCACAGCGGGGCAACTGGTTACTTCATGCCTCATTTCCATAGGATCCATTTTCATAGGATGCCTCAAAACTCTATAGGAGCATTTGACTCATAATGGTCTACTGTTGCTCTACATGGTGTGCTTTCCCACCCATGAGTGACATTGGTGAACTTAGATTAAGGCACAAGACTGGAATGTAAAAGACGGATTATTGTAGCCTGCAAAACCTTATTCAATGAGCAATTTAGCTAGAGGCATTTCATTTGTATTAATAACAATCCCATAAAGGGATCAGGGGCACAGTGAAAACAGCAACAAATATTATTTTCGTTATTTACAGTATCACACACACACACTGTATTAAGAAAAAATACACAATTTTAAGTAAAAGTATTTATTACTAAAGGAGCAATCAGTTTCTCAGTACATCTAAAACAACTACACTAAGAGAGCATGGAAGGCAGAGCTACTTGCAGTCTAGAGCTCCTTACGGAGAAGAGATGCACTTCATACCTTGTTGACAGCAAAGGATATCTTTATTAGCGGAGGTGTGTAGCCAGTGTTCCCTGTGAAGGCCAAACATATGCTGCGATCTTCCTTCGGTGATCAGCTTCTGTCTTCAAGTGAAATTTGGCATCTGCAAAGTGTGCTTGCAGTACCTTCTCTGACAGAATCTTGGGCAATAATCTGGGCGAGGAACCTCTCCTGACAAGTGGTAGTCGTGATATATTAAATCTTTTGAGAGTTTGGCATTTCTTATGTAAGTTACACAATGTCTGACATAGATTATGTGCATCAAGGTCTGTGTCACAGACGTTTCCCTATGAACATTTAAGGTAAAATGATGTCAATTCAGACTACATTGTTTTGGTTTTATGTCTGTATGTGCTCCTATTTAATCTTGACAGAGTGGAAAGTAGATGTTTTGCCTAGACAAATGTTGCATCAAGAGTTGTCTATGTCATCAATCAGATGGCTTTACGTTTTCACAGTTCCTTGGAAAGATACGGTCAAATGACATCTGCATTGAACAAATCTGGAATTATGGGGACTTTTATTGTCTAAGATTGAGACATTGGCAATTTACATTATCCATGATGGAGTCAGGCCTACATAAAACGGAATCATACCTTAGGGGCTTTACAACACTACTACTCAATCTTCCGAAATGTCAAAGGACACCTTTTAAGGACAGGATCTTTAGGGCAGACTTGGGGATGGCTTTTCTTCCTGCAGAAATAAAAACATCTGAGAGCAGGGCTCAGTCTAAAGCTCTGACTCCATATATCATTTATAGCCTCCTCTGGTTCATACACTGAAATACGAGAAACCTGCATCCACTGTCATCTCATCTAGTACCTCTGCTTCCATTTTGTAAAAAGCTTGAAAAGCTTGAAATGGAACACGTACACAGTAAGACACACTACTTGTGTGAGGTATTTTTGACTCATGCTATGTTGTTATCTAAGAAGTGGTTCTTAACCTTTCAATTTCTGTGGATACTGACTTAATTATTACTGCAATCTGGAGACCGTTACAAAATAATGATTGAAATCTCTAGACCCTTACTGAGTGATTATTGGAATTGGTATCCAAACACCCTGGCCTAAGCAATTTCAATGATTTGAACTGCAAAACACAAAAATACAGAAACAAGCATTCATCAAGCTAACACATAAATTAGGAATTATTTTATTTAATTGACAATCAAATATAAAATCAATCAACATTTTAAGTTAAATTCGAAGGTTGGTACTTTTTTGGGATGGTTGTGCAGAACCATGCCTTTGTGTAGCCACAGGTGATGCTGCCCCGCCCCAGGTAATGGCGTTTCGGCGTATCTGAGTGGGTGCATCACGGAAAATGAAGTTCATGCTGGAGGTTTTTCTCTCCCCCTTACGGCCGGCATTTTGTGGCTGGCGTTTGTGGCAGCCTCTTCTCCTTCAATGGGCTGGCATGAAGCTTCATGGCACCAAGGCGACTTTCACTTAAGACGCAGAGAACAACAATGGAGGCTTCTCGGCAGAAGGTGCTCAGAGGTCAGAAACACAAGGTAGGAGAATTTTTCTCCATGGTGGTTCAAATGCAATTACTCAATTGAAGTTGTGCTCGGGACGCTTGAAGCTGCCTGAGAGCAGTCTGAGGGACGTTTTAGTTACTGCAAATCATTTCACTAGAAAATATATTTCTCTGGAGACCAATAGAGGTGTGAACGAGTGCCGTAGAACGGGCTTTAAAATGGACAGAGTGGAATGTGCGTGAGTGTCAATCAGTGCCCAGGCTCCCAATGTGAGGCATAGACACTAGGAGATGCAATTTTGTACCTGTCAGCTTGTAGCAGTGAGGTAATTTGGCACCCATGCCCAGGCAGGAACTCTAGCGGGTGAGAAGGAGTGCAAACTACCAGCCCATACCCTGGGGGATAGCTACAGGCCGCGCTTCTACAGAGACAGACTTAACTGTATCATACCTCTACGAGGCTGACTAGACCCTGATGGTGCCTTCTGAGGGAGCAAAGCGGTGTCCTGGGACAAGCCTTTCCATGGCGCAGGGGAACGGTGCTGGTGGGAGCAGCCGGCCACCATCCGGTCTACCAAAACGTTCACGACTGGGGACATCCTACCTTTCGAGAGATGAGTGGTGTTGGTCATGGTGGCTCAGTGGCCTCCTTTCCCTGGTGCCATTCCAGCAGATGAAACAATCGGGGACGCCCTCAACATCTGGTGAGAAAATTCAGGGATGGGGGATGGCGATGACGCCCTGGTTACCAAAGTGTTCATGCTGGAACTGTTTGCGGCCATTAAAGTAGACATGCAGGAGCTCAAGGGGCAACTCACCACAGACCTACAGATGGAGGAGGAACTCCATCAGCAACAACAAGATATGCTGTGCCTTCGGTTGCAACACCTTGACTTACAGGCGCATGCTGAGGACTTAGAGAACCAGTCTCGGTGAAACAATGTGCGGATACGGGGCATACCGTGGAAATAGGAGGCGGATGATCTCAGGGCCCATGTGGGTGCACTTTTTCGTCAAGTGCTGGAAGAGTCAGAGTCAATGGACATTCAGATGGACCATGTACATAGAGTGGGCCTCTCACGTGGCATAAATTCACCACCGCCGAACATCCTCATGTGTGTCCACGACTTTCAGTTGAAAGAAAGTGTCATACGGAAGGCAAGGGAAATGCAGCTCTTCCTGGTCAGAGGACACTCCCCGGCTATCTTTCAGGATCTGGCAGCTTCTAAGCTTATTAAGCGGTGCAATTTCAAAGCAGTAACAATGCACCTACAAGAGCAAGGAATCTCGTACTGGTAGGGTCCTCCCTTCCACATCATATTTAAACTCAGGGGAAAGCTGCTTCAGATCTGCTCTCAAGCTGAGGCCACAGAGATCCTTGGCCTGGAAGACACCACAATGACGGGACTAACAGAATGGCCTCGAAAATCTCAACTCCTGCCGCACAGCAGGATGGCAGGAAGTAGGAAAAGCGGCCACAACTCAGAAGCCTGATCAGGCCACACAGGACAGAGAATGAGAAGCAGTCCTTACATCGCTGACGCAAACATCGGAGAGATCGGAAACCTCGTGAGGTACTAAATGAAAGGCTCAGGGAGGGGTCCCTAGTTGGGTGTCGGGGACTGAAGGCTGTCCTGGTTCATTTTGATAGCCTTTCCACAGGCGGGTAGGCATGAACTTGGACCACTAAGGGCTGGGCAGCTGCCCCAAGCCATGTCCCTGCGGGATTGTCTTCTCACAATGGACATTTGTCGTTTTCTCTTTCTGTGACAAGTTCTGAAAATGTGTTTATCTTTTTTGGGGTGTTTGTTTGGGTTATTATTTGGGGAGCTCTGCATCAGCCACTATGTTTGTTCTGCCTCAGAGGTTTGCTAGACACCACTACAGTCAAAGTGCTATTGGGAATAAGCACATCATTACACCACATATCAATGTAGTTACATTCCTTAGACAGGGAAAGATCCTAAAATAGTTAGCCTCAATATCATGGGCCTAAACAACCCAGTGAAGAGAGTAGCAGTGTTGTCCCTCCTTGACCGTGCCAAGGGAGACATATATCTCCTACAGGAGACCCATATCCTTTCCAAAGATACTGTACAGATGCATGATAGGTGCTTCCCTCAACAGTTCTGTTCCATGGGACCATAAAAAAGGAATGGCATAGCCATTTTTGTTTGGGAAAGGTCTTAACAACTGTTGCTGAAATTAAGGGATGCTTACTGGTCATTAGAATACAATGGGGTGGGTTTTACCTCACTGTAGAATCACTCTACGCTCCAAACACACAACTGGAATCCTTCCCCATCTCCGCACTCACAGACGTTCTCACATCTCCAGATGCAGCGATCTTGGTGGGTGGAGATATGAATCTCGTTATTGACACCGAACTTGATAGGTCTAGTCAGCAAGCACATCAAAGAGGGGCCCTCTCTGCAAAGGACCAAGAATGGTTGAGGGATAATGAGTTAATAGATGTTTGGCACACACAGCACCCTAGGGAATGTTACTATAAATACTGCTCTGCAGCACACAAAACGTAGGCACTGCTAGATCACTTTCTATACTCTGTTTCCTTATTACCTCACCTCCACATGACCATGATAGAACCCCGCTCTCTCTCAGATCACACTCTTATCACTACACACATCCAAGCACAGCGGTCACAAGCATTTCCCTCTAGTTTCTGCCACCACAAGACTCTTCTACACTCTGTGAAGAAGGTGCAATACCTCAAGCAGACAATAAAAGAGTACCTAGCACTCAATGACATGGGCTCCACACCCTTGTCCTGCGTCTGGGAGGTCTTAAAATTAGCGACACGGGGGAATTCATTGTCATTTCCGTGGCATATAACAATCTCCGTAAGGAGTAGTATGGTACATTGGAAAAAGAGGTCCTGGAACTTGAGTCGATTTACAAAGGCACTGGTCAACGAGGGTTTGGTAGGACTGGAAAATCACAGGCACATGCTCAAACATTTAGATCTGGTTCGGACGGAATATGCTCTTCTTCAATTCCGTCACTACTTCTACCTTAGTAGTGATGAATGTGGTAGTATGCTGGCTTATAGACTGAGAGCTAGAATGCAAACATCGCTAATCCAGTCCATTCGTGATCACAGAGGGGAGGAGCAGCCTTCGGACGACTGAATTGTGGGCATCTTCTGCTCATTCTATACCGTTCTATACGCCAGGCAGGACCCACCAGCACAGGACCCTAGTGCGTATCTGAGAAGCTGCGGGATCATATCTCTCTCTAAGACTTCGGCTGAGGTGCTTGATATGGCGATTAGAATAGAGGAGGTGATCATGGCAATCTCCAGACTGAAAGTGGCCAAGTCACTTGGTCCCAATGGATTTTCGGATTCATTTTACAAGACCCTTTGTACGGAGCTGGCTCCCTTTTTAACCAAATTGTTTATTTTCTTTTTAGAGATGGGTAGGGTGACTCCCTCCATGTCAGAGGTGACAATTTCTCTCCTTCTGAAGACTGGAAAGGACGCAATAGAATATGGTTCTTATAGACCAAACTCCTTCCTCAAACTGGATGCGATGATTTTTGCTGGTATTTTAGATGCCCGCCTTAATACCCTTATGCCTGACCTAATAGACCCCGACCAATCTGGTTTATCCCCACCAGGCAGGGCGGTGATAACACCAAGCAGCTCTTCCACCTCCTTGATAGCAAGCAGCGGTCAAAGAGGAAGGCATTTCTGTTAGCAATATATGCCGAGAAGGCATTTGACAGGGTGAGTCGGGCCTATCTGTTTGAGACCCTGCGCTGCTTTGGGTTTGGGGAGAATGTTATTAACTAGATTCAGTGTATTTATTATGCTTCCACAGCCTTCGTGCGGGTCATTTGCATCTCTCGAGGGACCCATCAGGGATGTCCCCTATCCCCACTTTTATTTGCACTTTATATGGAGTCCCTAGCTCAGCGTATTAGAGCGGCTAATCAAGTTTGTAGGTATGAAATTCGGAGCGGACGTCCATAAAATAAGCCTTTACGTGTTGATTCTCTCCCTTATGCAGCCACAGACTACCTTGACAGTCCTGCTGGCGGAACTATCCTCCTTTGGGGATCTAACATGATTAAACTTAACTTGGATAAATCCATTATCCTAAATCTGGGGATTCCTTCCGAAGAGGTGCTTGCACTATAACATCAATTACTGATTCAGTGGACGCAGCAAGACGTACTGTACCTTGGCATGAGATTAGCACCTACCATTGCCTGTATGGTTACGCTCAACTGTACAACGCTATTGGAACAGACGGCAAAGGCGCTGGACGCCTGGTCACACCTGCGTCTTGCATGGTTTGGAGGGATCAGAGCTGTGAAAATGACAATTCTTCTGCGCATTCTCTATACTTTTCAAATGATTCCCATATCTCTGCCGCACCAGGCTATCAAGCAAGTGCAAGTTCTTATTAATAAATTTGTGTGAAGTGGGAAGAAACTGCGTCTATCACTCGCCCACATGGCATGCCTGAATCCACAAGGGGGAGAGGGTTTACTTTTGATTCGGGGATACTATCAAGCCACATGCCTCAGATACTTAGTGGAGTGGCACAGGCCACTGTCCAGCAAACACTGGAACTTTATGGACCAGTCTGTCACTGGTGTCAATATTTGGAGAGAATTATGGGTACCCCGCAAGCATAGGGTTTGGTGTTTTCACATCACCGACACTCAGGATCTGGGATAGGGTGGTGCTTAAAAAAGGCTGGACCTCCTTCCTCTCATCAATGCCGCCCATTGTAGTTTAACCCTGATTTCCCTCCAGGTCAGGACTCTGTGGTATTTCAGCTGTGGCCGAAAGCTGGCTGTAAAAGTGTGGGATCCCTCTCATACAGAGGGGCTGATCCTGTTTGTGCAGCTCTGACAGGACTATGGCCTTCTACCTACTGATGAGTACCCCTACTGTCAACTAGCTCACTGAATCACGATGCCCTCCAATTATACTCAAATGTCCAGACCTCTTATCATGTTTGAAAAATGGTTGGTCCGCAAACAAGATGACCGTCGCCTCACATTTGAACTGTATACTATAACAGCAGGCCCAATTGCACAGCGCACAAAGGCACATGTGCATTGGGAAAAGGAAATAGGTAGGCCACTGTCTTTTAAGGAATAGGATTACATCCTATATCACACCCACCATATAGCGCACAACACAGCTGGAGCAGAATCCTCCTTTAAGCTTTTCTCCTACTGGTATTACACGCCCGTCTGCGTTCAGGGTTGGGACAAATGTAAGACAGACATTTACTGGAAGGGATGTGGGATGTCGGTTACTTTAGCACACTTGCCATGGCATTGTCTGAAACCATACTGGTCAGAGGTCCTTGACAACATTAATTCAGTGTTTGGCATCTGTAGTAGCTTGGGTTTGTTTAGGAGTCTCATTCACTCGGAATGTCTTTATTGTTACATTCTATGTTCTATGTTCCATGGGTTTCAGTTGCCAGCTTTACTCTGTAGCTGCAGTCGCCCTGCTCTGATGGTCCGGCTTTTCTTCAAATAAAGCTACAAACCAGATCTGCCCTTTGGTCTCTCTTCGGCAGTGTCTGTATTCCAATGCCTAATGTCAGAGATGCTGAAGGGGATCAAAGGTCTATCTGTGTTTCAGGATGATGTTCTTATCTTTGGTCCTGACGATGCAACTCATGACAAGATTTTAAATGAAGTGTTGTCAAGATTTCAAGAGAAAGGTGTGGTGTTACGAAGAGACAAGTGTGTTTTCAGGGTTAAAGAGGTTGAGTACCTGGGACATTTGGTGAATGAGAATGGTATTTTCCCAAAGGTGAGTTTAGTAAACTCAATTGTTAAATCTAAAGCTCCTTCAGATAAGAGAACTCTTAAATCTTTTCTTGGCATATGTGAATTTTACTCTCGTTTTGTGCCAGATTTTGAAAGCAGACTGAGACCCCTCTAACGTATGTTAATGAAAGGAGTTGTTTTTGAATGGGATAAAGAGTGCCAAGATGTGTTTGAGTGGGTTAAACAACAGTTGACATCTCCTAAAGTTCTCAAACATTATGATCCATCTCTTTTGTGTACTCTTACGGTAGATGCCAGTAATATAGGAGTGGGTGCAGTCTTGACTCAATAGAAAAATGGAGAAGTTAGAACAATAGGTTATGCATCCAGGGTTTTGTCGGCATCAGAAATTAAATATTCTGTCATTGAAAAAGAGTTATTGGCATGTTGGTGGGCCGTTATGAAATTTAGGAATTTTATTTGGGGACGGAAGTTCTGTCTCCAAACAGATCATAAACCTCTAGTTTTTATTCTTAGTGGGAAGAATGTAAGGGCTTCCACACCTAGAATTTCAAGACTTTACTCAAAATTACTTCAGTTTGATTTTTCAGCTGAATACATCCCTGGTTTCAAAAATGGGTGTGCAGATTGTTTACCCGTTCTTCTGATGTTATTGAAGTTGGAGCAGATCTAAAGGAGAAAGATTTTTATGTTGCAGCTGTAGATGTTCCTCATTTGTGTGCTGTATCTGAAGGGGTATGGCGCAAAGCTCTTGCAGATGATTGCTCATTAGCCAAGGTGATGAAGTTTGTAGAAAGTGGTTGGCCTAAAGAAAGGAATCTATCGTTTGATTTTAAAACTTTCTTGCAGGTCGCAGATGAGTTAACCATCGTAGATGGATTGTTGCTTAGGGGTGACAAGTTAGTCCCTCCGATTACTTTAAGGGCAGATTTAGTTAAGAATTCTCACGAAGGACATTTAGGAGCAACTTTAACTAAGAAAAGGGTGCGCTCTTCTTTTTGGTGGCCTTCTATGGATAGTTTTGTTGACGAATATGTAAAATCTTGTGTTATTTGTTCTAGCTGTGATAAGGCTACTAAGTTACGCACTTCTCCGCTGACTCCCATTGTGTTGCCTTCAGCTCCATGGGTTAAGTTAGGGTTGGACATTGTTGGTCCTTTTCATGCTCTAGATTCTTCGTCAAGATTTGGGTTGGTCCTCATGGACTGTTATTCTAAGTGGCCAGAAGTCACATTTGTGAAGGAGGTGGCTTCCAGGACAGTTATTGATTTTCTTAATGATGTTTTTTTTAAAGAGGGATATCCTGAGTTTTTAATTACAGATAATGGCACACAATTTATTAGTTCAGAATTTGAGAGTTTTCTCCAAGGTTGTAGTGTAAAACACTTAAAGAGCTCAGTTTATCATCCTCAAACCAATGGGTTGGTTGAGCGTATGAACAGGGTGTTAGGCAAATGTATCCAATGGGCGTTGTCCAATAAGTGCATTGTTGCCAATTCAGTGAGGAGTATGTTTTGGTTTTACCGCACTACTCCTCATTCAACTACAGGTGTGTCACCTTTTGAATTGCTTCGCTGACGCAAAGCTGCAACTTTATCATGTCCTGCGTGGATGTCTAAGTGGGAGAAAGGGAATGTTTGGACTGATGAGGGTGTTAGAAGTCAAGTTGAATCTGTTCAAAATAAACAAAAATTGTACTTTGATGACAGAATGCGTGTTAAAGACATTTGTTTAAAGCCAGGTGACATTGTGTGTGTCAAGAAACCGGTTCATGTTCAAAAAGGTTTTTCTAAGGTTGGTTCTCCATCAAAAGTTTTGGATGTGAAAGGGAATGCTGTGAAACTCAGCAATGGCCAATGGTGGAATAAATCTCGGGTGATAAAAACATCTACACACTCATTTCCTATGTATAATGGTACCCAACCAGATTGTTCAAATCTTACTCATTCAACTCTGGTGAACAATGGTGCTCATCCTGGAAGTTCAAAGTCTTGTATAGATAGTGACAATTTGAGGCGTAGCATGCGTGTTATACGTATTCCTCTTAGATACAGGAAGTGATGTATACTTTTCATACATTTTATATTTTAGTAATGTATAATTCTTTCCATTTAGACAACATGTGGTTTTCTACTTTTGTTTTATTGCTTTTGTTTAAGTTTCCTTTTTGTCTGTTTGTAAAGGAAGACCCATGTAGTAGTTTGGGTTGGTTCTAGTGTTTTTTATTATAAAGGAAGACCCATGTAGTAGCTTGGATTTGTTTAGGAGTCTCATTCACACGGAATGTCTTTATTGTTGCATTCTTTGTTCTATGTCCCATGGGTGTCAGTTGCCAGCTTTACTCTGTAGCTGCAGTCGCCCTGCTCTGATGGTCCGGCTTTTCTTCAAATAAAGCTATTAAACAGATCTGCTCCCGAGTCTTCATTGCTCCATTATAACAACATCTCATTGCCCAGAGCACCAGAATACACCCTCTTTCTCACCCCAATATCTTCCCATTGAAATCCACACAGGGCAGGCAAATAGCCTTAGCGCTGCTGTCAGCTAGACCGGTCATACTAATGCAATGGGGGATGACGTCAGAGCCCGATCTGTAGTCCTTGGATACACCGACTATGGTACCTTTTGGCTATGGAACGCACGTCTCTTGGGGTGGAGTGCAAGGGAAAAGATTATGTTAAACTGTGGGTGCCCTTCTTGCAGCTGTTGACTCGCGATATGAGGGAAGTCACTTGTCAATAGAGTTTACAGATCCTTAATTTATTACCACTGGAAAGGGTATCCACTGCCAAGTCATCGGCAACATAATCTCATACCTTTCCCAACAACTAATATTGAATCTTGAATGTTTATAATGAGGCAATCGCTGGTGCAGAGAGGGTCGGGTGGTATAGAAGGGTTAGGGTGGGATTTTGCTTTGATATTCTTGATCACTTGTTATGTTTCTATGTGTTGTTTTCTTCTTTTTCTTTAAAATCTGGAAGATGCAATTTGTCAAAGCACCAGTCCTGCACATTACGCGGCTGGCATCCGGGTTGTTGGCTTACAACGTTGTGTAGTTTACTTTACGATCACTCTGCTGGCCCAAGGATGTAGGAAGGAAGCTGTGTGAGATGCCTTTATCTTCCACTAATAAAAATGATTGATTCCTAAAATGGACTGAGTGACTTATTATAAATTGCCTACCTGGGCACATCACGCTGTGTTCAGGGGGAGTGTCAAATACACAGAGTTCGAGCTGCCACTCCTCTCCCAAGTTCTCAGTGGATTCTTCACAAGAGACAATGTGGTCAATTTAACCAAACAGGCTTTCAGGCAACACGTTTACTTGGTACACTCCAGCTCGTAAATTACGTACTGCAATTATACTGCAACGTGTAAGTCATCCTGGGAGGCCAATATATCTCTTCTGGCAGGGCTGGGTTGGTGTAACGGGGCTGAGCAGCCATGCTGAAGATGAACTCTGATTCTGGGCAAATCACTTAACTTCCCTGTGCAAAGCAAAAAAATGAATGTGTCATTGACGTAACTGGTGCTCATGCAAAGTGCTCCAATACCTTTGGGTCGAGTTTGTGCTATATACAACTGCAAAAAAAAACAGTGACAACATTACACACATTGTCATTCATCATGGTCACATTCTATCGAGGTAAAAAAAAAACATGATTTATGAAAACACGACCTGCTCATTTTGTTTTTATTCATTGTTGTCCGTTCTCGATTAAGCAGTTTGGTTGATTTCACCTTTTCACTAGGGAAAGGTCACTACACGCACACAGTGTGACACAGTGACGCTAGGGTACAACTCTATTTCACTATGTGATGATATCAGTTCAGGGGATTAGCATTCAATAGTGCAGCAGTAGTAGTAGCACCGAAGCCCAGAGGTGTCAGCAGCCCACCAGAGGGACAAAAGCGCAATGTTACTAGTTGGTGAGAAAAAAAACCCTTGAGAACCCTCAGAATGTGCTATATTAAGAGCAAACATACTGTCTCTAACACGTTCACACAACCCTTCTCACACAAATGTCCCGTACACACAATCCTTGCCAACGGGCATGCATATATGCATGCAAAGAGCCTTCCACACATACAAACATGCTTACACACATTACTGCGCTATATACAAACTCAGGCATACATACACAAGCTCCCTATATAAACACACAAACACAATCTCGCTATCTACACACATGCATTATTTTACACTCAAGCAAACTCCCTATATACATCCAAACACACACGACTCCCCACAGAGACACCTAAGCAAACCACACGCACACAATCTTACTGTAGACACCTAAACACACATTCATGCACACACACCCACAAACATGCATGCAAACCCCACACTTACACAAAATATTTCCCAAACACCGAAGCCAACACGCTCACACACACAATCACTATGAGCAGTTTTGATTTACTTCCTGCTGCACTGGCTCTATCTTCATTGAGCCCTTCCTTTTACAGCAGAGCAGCCAGGAGGAACTTGCTTGCTGAAGGGGCTGTCTGCTGTAACCTTCCTGCCTCACCACCCCAGTCACAGCTAGTCCACAGGGGAGAATTCCACACTCTAAAAAAAAGTACACGTGAACATTTAGCATGCAGTTAGTAATCCCAAAATTTGCCCTAATCTTGGCATTAGCATTTTGTTAAAAATATTTTTATTTTAACATAGAACTTTAAGCAAATTTCAAGTCTCATTTGATTTCGTTACAAAGTCTATGGAAAGTCTGAAGAAGAAGCCAGGTAAGTAGCTATGAGTTCTGCAGCAAGTATAGTGGGTAAGAAGATCACTGCTTTCTAATTAGTTGTTGTTTTGCTTCAATGCCGGAAGGTGTGGGCCCGTTTTCTTTACTTTCACAAAACAATTTCATACCCTAGTCATGCTAATGTCCAATTGCTGCAAAGAGAAATTCAAATAAAATGTACATGACCGAGAGAGCATACTTGCTTTTTGTCACGCTGCTCTAAAGCATACACACACTATAGTTACTGTTCCAATGCATCTTGTTATTGGTATTTCAGGTTTAGGCTGCTCAGGCGCGGAAAGGGCCTTGTTGCTTGTTGGCAGTGCTTTATTGTAAACTGGACGTCTTGTTTCAGTACAATTTATCCTTCCCTTTTGCATTCATCTCTTTACTTCAACACCAGAGTGGATTTTTACATCATACATCATTTTGTTTCCTGTACAGCTCTATTTGCACACTAATTAGTTACGTAACATTACAACTCTACTACCTACGGACGCCTTTTGGATTTAGGCATTTAGTCGGCTGCACCCACTGTCACATAATGAAACATTTTCCGCATTTTCAAATATTCCATCATCTGCTGCATAATCTGCAGATTTGCTAAAAAAAACGAATTTCAAGCTTAACACCTTCAGCGCGGCGCGAATTTTCGCGCTGTCCTGAAGGTTCTGAAAACGGGCGTGGTCGTGACGGAACGGTTCCGTCATCAGCACAGCTCAACCGATGCTGATGACGGAACCGTTCCGTCATTAGCGTCAAAGGGGGTAAACCGCTCAAATGTTCCCAAAAATGCAGCTTCAAGTGTTACAGGGAGATGGAAGGCCCTTTGCAAAGCTGGAATGGTCACATGTTACTTATTGCTAAATATTGGTGTTAAATTGGGAATAATAGTGCACAAACCTCTCTTCTTTCTGTACCTGTTGTGCATCTTTCTGCATTTCTCTTCCATCTTTCTGCACCTTTCCTCCTCTTCCTGCAACTCACTGTCTTCTTTCAGCACTTCACTTGCCTCTATCTGCATTTCTCTTGCCCATTTCTGCACCCCTCATGCTTTTTTCTGTACCTGTCTTGCTTCTTTCTACACCCCTGTTGTCTATTTCTGCACTCGTCTTCCCACTTTCTGTACCTTTCTTGCCTGTTTCTGCATCTCAGTTGCCTATTTCTGCACTTTTCTTGCTTCTTTCTACACCTCTGTTGCTTCTTTCAGCAATTCTCTTGCCTCTTTCCGAAGTTCTCCTACCTTTTTCTGTACCTCTCATGCCTCTATCTGCACCCATCTTCCCTCTTGGTACAACAGTCTGGCCTCTTTCTATACCTCCCTTACCTCTTTCTGCACCATTCTTGCCTTTTTTGTACCTCTGTTGCTTTTTTCTGCACCCTTCGTGCATGCCTCTTTTATGAACTCTGTTGCTTCTTTCTGCACTCTTTTTCCTTTTTTCTGCACTCATCATGACAACTTCTGCACCTCTGTTGCCTCTTTCAGCACCTCTGTTGCCTCGTTCAGCACCTCTGTTGGTTATTTCTGCACTGCTCTTGTTCTTTCTAAACCTCTGTTGCTTCATTCAGCAATTCTCTTGCCTCTTTCCAAAGTTCTCTTACATATTTCTGCACCCCTCTTGCCTCTATCTGCACCCATCTTCCCTCTTGGTACAACTGTCTAGCCTCTTTCTACACCTCTCTTACCTCTTCATGCACCATTCTTGGCTCTTTTTGTACCTCTGTTGCTTTTTTCTGCACTTCTCTTGCCTCTTACTGCTCCTGCCGTGCGTGCCTCTTTCAGGAACTCTGTTGCTTCTTTCTGCACTCTTCTTCCTTCTTTCTGCACTCATCATGACAACCTCTGTACCTCTGTTGCCTCTTTAAGCACCTCTGTTGGTTCTTTCTGCACTGCTCTTGCTTCTTTCTAAACCTCTGTTGCTTCTTTCAGCAATTCTCTTGCCTCTTTCCGAAGTTCACTTACCTGTTTCTGTACCCCTCTTGCCTCTTTCTGCACCCGTCTTCCCTCTTTGTGCACCATTATTGCCTCTTTTTGTACCTCTGCTGCTTCTTTCTGTTCTTCTCTTGCCTCTTTCTGCACCCTTTGCGTCTCTTTCAGCACCTCTGTTGCTTTTTTCTGAACTCCTCTTCCTTCTATCTGCACACCTTGTGACTCCTTCTGCACCTCTGTTGCCTCTTTCAGCACCTCTGTTGTCTCGTTATGAACCTCACTAGCCTCTGTTTGCATTGATCTTGCTTCCTTTTAAACCTCTGTTGCTTCTTTCAGCATTTCTCTTCCTTCTTTCTACACTTCTCTTCATTCTTTCTGCACTCCTGCCTCTTTCTGTACCTCAATTGCCTCTTTGTGCACCCTTCGTAACTTTTTCTGCACCCCTCTTGCCTCTTTTTGCACCTCTGTTGGTTCCTTCTGCACTGCTCTTACTTCTTTCTGCACCTAACGTGTCTCTTTCTGCACCCCTGTTCCCTGATTCTGCACCTTTCCTGCCTGTTTATGCACTTCAATAAATCAATCAATCAAATAATTTGTAAAGCGCGCTACTTACCCGTGAGGGTCTCAAGGTGCTGAGGGGGCCTTTACTGCTCGAAGAGCCAGGTCTTGAGGAGTCTTCTGAAGGTGATTAGGTCTTGGGTCTGCCGTAGGTGGGTCGGGAGGGCGTTCCAGGTCTTGGCGGCGAGGTAGGAGAAAGATCTGCCGCCGATGTCTTTCGTTAGATGCGGGGGACAGAGGCAAGGGCGAGGCTGGTGGAGCAGAGCTGGTGGGTGGGGGTGTCTGCTGTTCAGGTAGACCGGTTTGGTGTTTGGAGTGCTTTGTGTGCGTGGGTGAGGAGCTTGAAAGTGACACTCTTATCACTACACACATCCAAGCACAGCGTTCACAAGCGCTTCCCTCTAGTTTCCGCCTCCACAAGACTCTTCTACACTCTGTGGAGAAGGTGCAATACCTCAAGCAGACAATAAAAGAGTACCTAGCACTCAATGACATGGGCTCCACACCCTTGTCCTGCGTCTGGGAGGTCTTAAAACTAGCGACACGGGGGAATTCATTGTCATTTCCGTGGCATATAACAATCTCCGTAAGGAGTAGTATGGTACATTGGAAAAAGAGGTCCTGGAACTTGAGTCGATTTACAAAGGCACTGGTCACCGAGGGTTTGGTAGGACTGGAAAATCACAGGCACATGCTCAAACATTTAGATCTGGTTCGGACGGAATATGCTCTTCTTCAATTCCGTCACTAGTTCTACCTTAGTAGTGATGAATGCGGTAGTATGCTGGCTTATAGACTGAGAGCTAGAATGCAAACATCGCTAATCCAGTCCATTCGTGATCACAGAGGGGAGGAGCAGCCTTCGGACGACTGAATTGTGGGCATCTTCTGCTCATTCTATACCGTTCTATACGCCAGGCAGGACCCACCAGCAAAGGACCCTAGTGCGTATCTGAGAAGCTGCGGGATCATACCTCTCTCTAAGACTTCGGCTGAGGTGCTTGATATGTCGATTAGAATAGAGGAGGTGATCATGGCAATCTCCAGACTGAAGGTGGCCAAGTCACTTGGTCCCAATGGATTTTCGGATTCATTGTACAAGACCCTTTGTACGGAGCTGGCTCCCTTTTTAACCAAATTGTTTATTTTCTTTTTAGAGATGGGTAGGGTGACTCCCTCCATGTCAGAGGTGACGATTTCTCTCCTTCTGAAGACTGGAAAGGACGCAATAGAATATGGTTCTTATAGACCAAACTCCTTCCTCAAACTGGATGTGATGATTTTTGCTGGTATTTTAGATGCCCGCCTTAATACCCTTATGCCTGACCTAATAGACCCCGACCAATCTGGTTTATCCCCACCAGGCAGGGCGGTGAAAACACCAAGCAGCTCTTCCACCTCCTTGATAGCAAGCAGCGGTCAAAGAGGAAGGCATTTCTGTTAGCAATATATGCCGAGAAGGCATTTGACAGGGTGAGTCGGGCCTATCTGTTCGAGACCCTGCGCTGCTTTGGGTTTGGGGAGAATGTTATCAACTAGATTCAGTGTATTTATTATGCTCCCACAGCCTTTGTGCGGGTCAATTGCATCTCTCGAGGGACCCATCAGGGATGTCCCCTATCCCCACTTTTATTTGCACTTTATATGGAGTCCCTAGCTCAGCGTATTAGAGCGGCTAATCGAATTGTAGGTATGAAATTCGGAGCAGACGTCCATAAAATAAGCCTTTACGTGTTGATTCTCTCCCTTATGCAGCCACAGACTACCTTGACAGTCCTGCTGGCGGAACTATCCTCCTTTGGGGATCTAACATGATTAAACTTAACTTGGATAAATCCATTATCCTAAATCTGGGGATTCCTTCCGAAGAGGTGCTTGCACTATAACATCAATTACTGATTCAGTGGACGCAGCAAGACGTACTGTACCTTGGCATGAGATTAGCACCTACCATTGCCTGTATGGTTACGCTCAACTGTTCAACGCTATTGGAACAGACGGCAAAGGCGCTGGACGCCTGGTCACACCTGCGTCTTGCATGGTTTGGAGGGATCAGAGCTGTGAAAATGACAATTCTTCTGCGCATTCTCTATACTTTTCAAATGATTCCCATATCTCTGCCGCACCAGGCTATCAAGCAAGTGCAAGTTCTTATTAATAAATTTGTGTGAAGTGGGAAGAAACTGCGTCTATCACTCGCCCACATGGCATGCCTGAATCCACAAGGGGGAGAGGGTTTACTTTTGATTCGGGGATACTATCAAGCCACATGCCTCAGACACTTAGTGGAGTGGAAAAGGCCACTGTCCAGCAAACACTGGAACTTTATGGACCAGTCTGTCACCGGTGTCAATATTTGGAGAGAATTATGGGTACCCCGCAAGCATAGGGTTTGGTGTTTTCACGTCACCGACACTCAGGATCTGGGATAGGGTGGCGCTTAAAAAAGGCTGGACCTCCTTCCTCTCATCAATGCCGCCCATTGTGGTTTAACCCTGATTTCCCTCCAGGTCAGGACTCTGTGGTATTTCAGCTGTGGCCGAAAGCTGGCTGTAAAAGTGTGGGATCCCTCTCATACAGAGGGGCTGATCCGGTTTGTGCCGCTCTGACAGGACTATGGCCTTCTACCTACTGATGAGTACCCCTACTGTCAACTATCTCACTGAATCACGATGCCCTCCAATTATACTCAAATGTCCAGACCTCTTATCATGTTTGAAAAATGGTTGGTCCGCAAACAAGATGACCGTCGCCTCATATTTGAACTGTATACTATAACAGCAGGCCCAATTGCACAGCGCACAAAGGCACATGTGCATTGGGAAAAGGAAATAGGTAGGCCACTGTCTTTTAAGGAATGGGATTACATCCTATATCACACCCATCATATAGCGCACAACACAGATGGAGCAGAATCCTCCTTTAAGCTTTTCTCCTACTGGTATTACACGCCCGTCTGCATTCAGGGTTGGGACAAAAGTAAGACTGACATTTACTGGAAGGGATGTGGGATGTCGGTTACTTTAGCACACTTGCCATGGCATTGTCTGAAACCATACTGGTCAGAGGTCCTTGACAACATTAATTCAGTGTTTGACATCTGTAGTAGCTTGGGTTTGTTTAGGAGTCTCATTCACTCGGAATGTCTTTATTGTTACATTCTATGTTCTATGTTCCATGGGTTTCAGTTGCCAGCTTTACTCTGTAGCTGCAGTCGCACTGCTCTGATGGTCCGGCTTTTCTTCAAATAAAGCTACAAACCAGATCTGCCCTTTGGTCTCTCTTCGGCAGTGTCTGTATTCCAATGCCTAATGTCAGAGATGCTGAAGGGGATCAAAGGTCTATCTGTGTTTCAGGATGATGTTCTTATCTTTGGTCCTGACGATGCAACTCATGACAAGATTTTAAATGAAGTGTTGTCAAGATTTCAAGAGAAAGGTGTGGTGTTACGAAGAGACAAGTGTGTTTTCAGGGTTAAAGAGGTTGAGTAGCTGGGACATTTGGTGAAGGAGAATGGTATTTTCCCAAAGGTGAGTTTAGTAGACTCAATTGTTAAATCTAAAGCTCCTTCAGATAAGACAACTCTTAAATCTTTTCTTGGCATATGTGAATTTTACTCTCGTTTTGTGCCAGATTTTGAAAGCAGACTGAGACCCCTCTAACGTATGTTAATGAAAGGAATTGTTTTTGAATGGGATAAAGAGTGCCAAGATGTGTTTGAGTGGGTTAAACAACAGTTGACATCTCCTAAAGTTCTCAAACATTATGATCCATCTCTTTTGTGTACTCTTACGGTAGATGCCAGTAATATAGGATTGGGTGCAGTCTTGACTCAATAGAAAAATGGAGAAGTTAGAACAATAGGTTATGCATCCAGGGTTTTGTCTGCATCAGAAATTAAATATTCTGTCATTGAAAAAGAGTTATTGGCGTGTTGGTGGGCCGTTATGAAATTTAGGAATTTTATTTGGGGACGGAAGTTCTGTCTCCAAACAGATCATAAACCTCTAGTTTGTATTCTTAGTGGGAAGAATGTAAGGGCTTCCACACCTAGAATTTCAAGACTTTACTCAAAATTACTTCAGTTTGATTTTTCAGCTGAATACATCCCTGGTTTCAAAAATGGGTGTGCAGATTTTTTACCCCGTTCTTCTGATGTTATTGAAGTTGGAGCAGATCTAAAGGAGGAAGATTTTAATGTTGCAGCTTTAGATGTTCCTCATTTGTGTGCTGTATCTGAAGGGGTATGGCGCAAAGCTCTTGCAGATGATTGCTCATTAGCCAAGGTGATGAAGTTTGTAGAAAGTGGTTGGCCTAAAGAAAGGAATCTATCGTTTGATTTTAAAACTTTCTTGCAGGTCGCAGATGAGTTAACCATCGAAGATGGATTGTTGCTTAGGGGTGACAAGTTAGTCCCTCCGATTACTTTAAGAGCAGATTTAGTTAAGAATTCTCACGAAGGACATTTAGGAGCAACTTTAACTAAGAAAAGGGTGCGCTCTTCTTTTTGGTGGCCTTCTATGGATAGTTTTGTTGACTAATATGTAAAATCTTGTGTTATTTGTTCTAGCTGTGATAAGGCTACTAAGTTACGCACTTCTCCGCTGACTCCCATTGTGTTGCCTTCAGCTCCATGGGTTAAGTTAGGGTTGGACATTGTTGGTCCTTTTCATGCTCTAGATTCTTCGTCAAGATTTGGGTTGGTCCTCATGGACTGTTATTCTAAGTGGCCAGAAGTCACATTTGTGAAGGAGGTGGCTTCCAGGACAGTTATTGATTTTCTTAATGATGTTTTTTTTAAAGAGGGATATCCTGAGTTTTTAATTACAGATAATGGCACACAATTTATTAGTTCAGAATTTGAGAGTTTTCTCCAAGGTTGTAGTGTAAAACACTTAAAGAGCTCAGTTTATCATCCTCAAACCAATGGGTTGGTTGAGCGTATGAACAGGGTGTTAGGCAAATGTATCCAATGGGCGTTGTCCAATAAGTGCATTGTTGCCAATTCAGTGAGGAGTATGTTTTGGTTTTACCGCACTACTCCTCATTCAACTACAGGTGTGCCACCTTTTGAATTGCTTCGCTGACGCAAAGCTGCAACTTTATCATGTCCTGCGTGGATGTCTAAGTGGGAGAAAGGGAATGTTTGGACTGATGAGGGTGTTAGAAGTCAAGTTGAATCTGTTCAAAATAAACAAAAATTGTACTTTGATGACAGAATGCGTGTTAAAGACATTTGTTTAAAGCCAGGTGACATTGTGTGTGTCAAGAAACCGGTTCATGTTCAAAAAGGTTTTTCTAAGGTTGGTTCTCCATCAAAAGTTTTGGATGTGAAAGGGAATGCTGTGAAACTCAGCAATGGCCAATGGTGGAATAAATCTCGGGTGATAAAAACATCTACACACTCATTTCCTATGTATAATGGTACCCAACCAGATTGTTCAAATCTTACTCATTCAACTCTGGTGAACAATGGTGCTCATCCTGGAAGTTCAAAGTCTTGTATAGATAGTGACAATTTGAGGCGTAGCATGCGTGTTATACGTATTCCTCTTAGATACAGGAAGTGATGTATACTTTTCATACATTTTATATTTTAGTAATGTATAATTCTTTCCATTTAGACAACATGTGGTTTTCTACTTTTGTTTTATTGCTTTTGTTTAAGTTTCCTTTTTGTCTGTTTGTAAAGGAAGACCCATGTAGTAGTTTGGGTTGGTTCTAGTGTTTTTTATTATAAAGGAAGACCCATGTAGTAGCTTGGATTTGTTTAGGAGTCTCATTCACACGGAATGTCTTTATTGTTGCATTCTTTGTTCTATGTCCCATGGGTGTCAGTTGCCAGCTTTACTCTGTAGCTGCAGTCGCCCTGCTCTGATGGTCCGGCTTTTCTTCAAATAAAGCTATTAAACAGATCTGCTCCCGAGTCTTCATTGCTCCATTATAACAACATCTCATTGCCCAGAGCACCAGAATACACCCTCTTTCTCACCCCAATATCTTCCCATTGAAATCCACACAGGGCAGGCAAATAGCCTTAGCGCTGCTGTCAGCTAGACCGGTCATACTAATGCAATGGGGGATGACGTCAGAGCCCGATCTGTAGTCCTTGGATACACCGACTATGGTACCTTTTGGCTATTGAACGCATGTCTCTTGGGGTGGAGTGCAAGGGAAAAGATTATGTTAAACTGTGGGTGCCCTTCTTGCAGCTGTTGACTCGCGATATGAGGGAAGTCACTTGTCAATAGAGTTTACAGATCCTTAATTTATTACCACTGGAAAGGGTATCCACTGCCAAGTCATCGGCAACATAATCTCATACCTTTCCCAACAACTAATATTGAATCTTGAATGTTTATAATGAGGCAATCGCTGGTGCAGAGAGGGTCGGGTGGTATAGAAGGGTTAGGGTGGGATTTTGCTTTGATATTCTTGATCACTTTTTATGTTTCTATGTGTTGTTTTCTTCTTTTTCTTTAAAATCTGGAAGATGCAATTTGTCAAAGCACCAGTCCTGCACATTACGCGGCTGGCATCCGGGTTGTTGGCTTACAACGTTGTGTAGTTTACTTTACGATCACTCTGCTGGCCCAAGGATGTAGGAAGGAAGCTGTGTGAGATGCCTTTATCTTCCACTAATAAAAATGATTGATTCCTAAAATGGACTGAGTGACTTATTATAAATTGCCTACCTGGGCACATCACGCTGTGTTCAGGGGGAGTGTCAAATACACAGAGTTCGAGCTGCCACTCCTCTCCCAAGTTCTCAGTGGATTCTTCACAAGAGACAATTTGGTCAATTTAACCAAACAGGCTTTCAGGCAACACGTTTACTTGGTACACTCCAGCTCGTAAATTACGTACTGCAATTATACTGCAACGTGTAAGTCATCCTGGGAGGCCAATATATCTCTTCTGGCAGGGCTGGGTTGGTGTAACGGGGCTGAGCAGCCATGCTGAAGATGAACTCTGATTCTGGGCAAATCACTTAACTTCCCTGTGCAAAGTAAAAAAATGAATGTGTCATTGACGTAACTGGTGCTCATGCAAAGTGCTCCAATACCTTTGGGTCGAGTTTGTGCTATATACAACTGCAAAAAAAAACAGTGACAACATTACACACATTGTCATTCATCATGGTCACATTCTATCGAGGTAAAAAAAAAACATGATTTATGAAAACACGACCTGCTCATTTTGTTTTTATTCATTGTTGTCCGTTCTCGATTAAGCAGTTTGGTTGATTTCACCTTTTCACTAGGGAAAGGTCACTACACGCACACAGTGTGACACAGTGACGCTAGGGTACAACTCTATTTCACTATGTGATGATATCAGTTCAGGGGATTAGCATTCAATAGTGCAGCAGTAGTAGTAGCACCGAAGCCCAGAGGTGTCAGCAGCCCACCAGAGGGACAAAAGCGCAATGTTACTAGTTGGTGAGAAAAAAAACCCTTGAGAACCCTCAGAATGTGCTATATTAAGAGCAAACATACTGTCTCTAACACGTTCACACAACCCTTCTCACACAAATGTCCCGTACACACAATCCTTGCCCACGGGCATGCATATATGCATGCAAAGAGCCTTCCACACATACAAACATGCTTATACACATTACTGCGCTATATACAAACTCAGGCATACATACACAAGCTCCCTATATAAACACAAACACAATCTCGCTATCTACACACATGCATTATTTTACACTCAAGCAAACTCCCTATATACATCCAAACACACACGACTCCCCACAGAGACACCTAAGCAAACCACACGCACACAACCTTACTGTAGACACCTAAACACACATTCATGCACACACACCCACAAACATGCATGCAAACCCCACACTTACACAAAATATTTCCCAAACACCGAAGCCAACACGCTCACACACACAATCACTATGAGCAGTTTTGATTTACTTCCTGCTGCACTGGCTCTATCTTCATTGAGCCCTTCCTTTTACAGCAGAGCAGCCAGGAGGAACTTGCTTGCTAAAGGGGCTGTCTGCTGTAACCTTCCTGCCTCACCACCCCAGTCACAGCTAGTCCACAGGGGAGAATTCCACACTCTAAAAAAAAGTACACGTGAACATTTAGCATGCAGTTAGTAATCCCAAAATTTGCCCTAATCTTGGCATTAGCATTTTGTTAAAAATATTTTTATTTTAACATAGAACTTTAAGCAAATTTCAAGTCTCATTTGATTTCGTTACAAAGTCTATGGAAAGTCTGAAGAAGAAGCCAGGTAAGTAGCTATGAGTTCTGCAGCAAGTATAGTGGGTAAGAAGATCACTGCTTTCTAATTAGTTGTTGTTTTGCTTCAATGCCGGAAGGTGTGGGCCCGTTTTCTTTACTTTCACAAAACAATTTCATACCCTAGTCATGCTAATGTCCAATTGCTGCAAAGAGAAATTCAAATAAAATGTACATGACCGAGAGAGCATACTTGCTTTTTGTCACGCTGCTCTAAAGCATACACACACTATAGTTACTGTTCCAATGCATCTTGTTATTGGTATTTCAGGTTTAGGCTGCTCAGGCGCGGAAAGGGCCTTGTTGCTTGTTGGCAGTGCTTTATTGTAAACTGGACGTCTTGTTTCAGTACAATTTATCCTTCCCTTTTGCATTCATCTCTTTACTTCAACACCAGAGTGGATTTTTACATCATACATCATTTTGTTTCCTGTACAGCTCTATTTGCACACTAATTAGTTACGTAACATTACAACTCTACTACCTACGGACGCCTTTTGGATTTAGGCATTTAGTCGGCTGCACCCATTGTCACATAATGAAACATTTTCCGCATTTTCAAATATTCCATCATCTGCTGCATAATCTGCAGATTTGCTAAAAAAAACGAATTTCAAGCTTAACACCTTCAGCGCGGCGCGAATTTTCGCGCTGTCCTGAAGGTTCTGAAAACGGGCGTGGTCGTGACGGAACGGTTCCGTCATCAGCACAGCTCAACCGATGCTGATGACGGAACCGTTCCGTCATTAGCGTCAAAGGGGGTAAACCGCTCAAATGTTCCCAAAAATGCAGCTTCAAGTGTTACAGGGAGATGGAAGGCCCTTTGCAAAGCTGGAATGGTCACATGTTACTTATTGCTAAATATTGGTGTTAAATTGGGAATAATAGTGCACAAACCTCTCTTCTTTCTGTACCTGTTGTGCATCTTTCTGCATTTCTCTTCCATCTTTCTGCACCTTTCCTCCTCTTCCTGCAACTCACTGTCTTCTTTCAGCACTTCACTTGCCTCTATCTGCATTTCTCTTGCCCATTTCTGCACCCCTCATGCTTTTTTCTGTACCTGTCTTGCTTCTTTCTACACCCCTGTTGTCTTTTTCTGCACTCGTCTTCCCACTTTCTGTACCTTTCTTGCCTGTTTCTGCATCTCAGTTGCCTATTTCTGCACTTTTCTTGCTTCTTTCTACACCTCTGTTGCTTCTTTCAGCAATTCTCTTGCCTCTTTCCGAAGTTCTCCTACCTTTTTCTGTACCTCTCATGCCTCTATCTGCACCCATCTTCCCTCTTGGTACAACAGTCTGGCCTCTTTCTATACCTCCCTTACCTCTTTCTGCACCATTCTTGCCTTTTTTGTACCTCTGTTGCTTTTTTCTGCACCCTTCGTGCATGCCTCTTTTATGAACTCTGTTGCTTCTTTCTGCACTCTTTTTCCTTTTTTCTGCACTCATCATGACAACTTCTGCACCTCTGTTGCCTCTTTCAGCACCTCTGTTGCCTCGTTCAGCACCTCTGTTGGTTATTTCTGCACTGCTCTTGTTCTTTCTAAACCTCTGTTGCTTCATTCAGCAATTCTCTTGCCTCTTTCCAAAGTTCTCTTACATATTTCTGCACCCCTCTTGCCTCTATCTGCACCCATCTTCCCTCTTGGTACAACTGTCTAGCCTCTTTCTACACCTCTCTTACCTCTTCATGCACCATTCTTGGCTCTTTTTGTACCTCTGTTGCTTTTTTCTGCACTTCTCTTGCCTCTTACTGCTCCTGCCGTGCGTGCCTCTTTCAGGAACTCTGTTGCTTCTTTCTGCACTCTTCTTCCTTCTTTCTGCACTCATCATGACAACCTCTGTACCTCTGTTGCCTCATTAAGCACCTCTGTTGGTTCTTTCTGCACTGCTCTTGCTTCTTTCTAAACCTCTGTTGCTTCTTTCAGCAATTCTCTTGCCTCTTTCCGAAGTTCACTTACCTGTTTCTGTACCCCTCTTGCCTCTTTCTGCACCCGTCTTCCCTCTTTGTGCACCATTATTGCCTCTTTTTGTACCTCTGCTGCTTCTTTCTGTTCTTCTCTTGCCTCTTTCTGCACCCTTTGCGTCTCTTTCAGCACCTCTGTTGCTTTTTTCTGAACTCCTCTTCCTTCTATCTGCACACCTTGTGACTCCTTCTGCACCTCTGTTGCCTCTTTCAGCACCTCTGTTGTCTCGTTATGAACCTCACTAGCCTCTGTTTGCATTGATCTTGCTTCCTTTTAAACCTCTGTTGCTTCTTTCAGCATTTCTCCTCCTTCTTTCTACACTTCTCTTCCTTCTTTCTGCACTCCTGCCTCTTTCTGTACCTCAATTGCCTCTTTGTGCACCCTTCGTAACTTTTTCTGCACCCCTCTTGCCTCTTTTTGCACCTCTGTTGGTTCCTTCTGCACTGCTCTTACTTCTTTCTGCACCTAACGTGTCTCTTTCTGCACCCCTGTTCCCTGATTCTGCACCTTTCCTGCCTGTTTATGCACTTCAATAAATCAATCAATCAAATAATTTGTAAAGCGCGCTACTTACCCGTGAGGGTCTCAAGGTGCTGAGGGGGCCTTTCTTGCTCGAAGAGCCAGGTCTTGAGGAGTCTTCTGAAGGTGATTAGGTCTTGGGTCTGCCGTAGGTGGGTCGGGAGGGCGTTCCAGGTCTTGGCGGCGAGGTAGGAGAAAGATCTGCCGCCGATGTCTTTCGTTAGATGCGGGGGACAGAGGCAAGGGCGAGGCTGGTGGAGCAGAGCTGGTGGGTGGGGGTGTCTGCTGTTCAGGTAGACCGGTTTGGTGTTTGGAGTGCTTTGTGTGCGTGGGTGAGGAGCTTGAAAGTGACACTCTTATCACTACACACATCCAAGCACAGCGTTCACAAGCGCTTCCCTCTAGTTTCCGCCTCCACAAGACTCTTCTACACTCTGTGGAGAAGGTGCAATACCTCAAGCAGACAATAAAAGAGTACCTAGCACTCAATGACATGGGCTCCACACCCTTGTCCTGCGTCTGGGAGGTCTTAAAACTAGCGACACGGGGGAATTCATTGTCATTTCCGTGGCATATAACAATCTCCGTAAGGAGTAGTATGGTACATTGGAAAAAGAGGTCCTGGAACTTGAGTCGATTTACAAAGGCACTGGTCACCGAGGGTTTGGTAGGACTGGAAAATCACAGGCACATGCTCAAACATTTAGATCTGGTTCGGACGGAATATGCTCTTCTTCAATTCCGTCACTAGTTCTACCTTAGTAGTGATGAATGCGGTAGTATGCTGGCTTATAGACTGAGAGCTAGAATGCAAACATCGCTAATCCAGTCCATTCGTGATCACAGAGGGGAGGAGCAGCCTTCGGACGACTGAATTGTGGGCATCTTCTGCTCATTCTATACCGTTCTATACGCCAGGCAGGACCCACCAGCAAAGGACCCTAGTGCGTATCTGAGAAGCTGCGGGATCATACCTCTCTCTAAGACTTCGGCTGAGGTGCTTGATATGTCGATTAGAATAGAGGAGGTGATCATGGCAATCTCCAGACTGAAGGTGGCCAAGTCACTTGGTCCCAATGGATTTTCGGATTCATTGTACAAGACCCTTTGTACGGAGCTGGCTCCCTTTTTAACCAAATTGTTTATTTTCTTTTTAGAGATGGGTAGGGTGACTCCCTCCATGTCAGAGGTGACGATTTCTCTCCTTCTGAAGACTGGAAAGGACGCAATAGAATATGGTTCTTATAGACCAAACTCCTTCCTCAAACTGGATGTGATGATTTTTGCTGGTATTTTAGATGCCCGCCTTAATACCCTTATGCCTGACCTAATAGACCCCGACCAATCTGGTTTATCCCCACCAGGCAGGGCGGTGAAAACACCAAGTAGCTCTTCCACCTCCTTGATAGCAAGCAGCGGTCAAAGAGGAAGGCATTTCTGTTAGCAATATATGCCGAAAAGGCATTTGACAGGGTGAGTCGGGCCTATCTGTTCGAGACCCTGCGCTGCTTTGGGTTTGGGGAGAATGTTATCAACTAGATTCAGTGTATTTATTATGCTCCCACAGCCTTCGTGCGGGTCAATTGCATCTCTCGAGGGACCCATCAGGGATGTCCCCTATCCCCACTTTTATTTGCACTTTATATGGAGTCCCTAGCTCAGCGTATTAGAGCGGCTAATCGAATTGTAGGTATGAAATTCGGAGCGGACGTCCATAAAATAAGCCTTTACGTGTTGATTCTCTCCCTTATGCAGCCACAGACTACCTTGACAGTCCTGCTGGCGGAACTATCCTCCTTTGGGGATCTAACATGATTAAACTTAACTTGGATAAATCCATTATCCTAAATCTGGGGATTCCTTCCGAAGAGGTGCTTGCACTATAACATCAATTACTGATTCAGTGGACGCAGCAAGACGTACTGTACCTTGGCATGAGATTAGCACCTACCATTGCCTGTATGGTGTCGCTCAACTGTTCAACGCTATTGGAACAGACGGCAAAGGCGCTGGACGCCTGGTCACACCTGCGTCTTGCATGGTTTGGAGGGATCAGAGCTGTGAAAATGACAATTCTTCTGCGCATTCTCTATACTTTTCAAATGATTCCCATATCTCTGCCGCACCAGGCTATCAAGCAAGTGCAAGTTCTTATTAATAAATTTGTGTGAAGTGGGAAGAAACTGCGTCTATCACTCGCCCACATGGCATGCCTGAATCCACAAGGGGGAGAGGGTTTACTTTTGATTCGGGGATACTATCAAGCCACATGCCTCAGACACTTAGTGGAGTGGAAAAGGCCACTGTCCAGCAAACACTGGAACTTTATGGACCAGTCTGTCACTGGTGTCAATATTTGGAGAGAATTATGGGTACCCCGCAAGCATAGGGTTTGGTGTTTTCACGTCACCGACACTCAGGATCTGGGATAGGGTGGCGCTTAAAAAAGGCTGGACCTCCTTCCTCTCATCAATGCCGCCCATTGTGGTTTAACCCTGATTTCCCTCCAGGTCAGGACTCTGTGGTATTTCAGCTGTGGCCGAAAGCTGGCTGTAAAAGTGTGGGATCCCTCTCATACAGAGGGGCTGATCCGGTTTGTGCCGCTCTGACAGGACTATGGCCTTCTACCTACTGATGAGTACCCCTACTGTCAACTATCTCACTGAATCACGATGCCCTCCAATTATACTCAAATGTCCAGACCTCTTATCATGTTTGAAAAATGGTTGGTCCGCAAACAAGATGACCGTCGCCTCATATTTGAACTGTATACTATAACAGCAGGCCCAATTGCACAGCGCACAAAGGCACATGTGCATTGGGAAAAGGAAATAGGTAGGCCACTGTCTTTTAAGGAATGGGATTACATCCTATATCACACCCATCATATAGCGCACAACACAGATGGAGCAGAATCCTCCTTTAAGCTTTTCTCCTACTGGTATTACACGCCCGTCTGCATTCAGGGTTGGGACAAAAGTAAGACTGACATTTACTGGAAGGGATGTGGGATGTCGGTTACTTTAGCACACTTGCCATGGCATTGTCTGAAACCATACTGGTCAGAGGTCCTTGACAACATTAATTCAGTGTTTGACATCTGTAGTAGCTTGGGTTTGTTTAGGAGTCTCATTCACTCGGAATGTCTTTATTGTTACATTCTATGTTCTATGTTCCATGGGTTTCAGTTGCCAGCTTTACTCTGTAGCTGCAGTCGCACTGCTCTGATGGTCCGGCTTTTCTTCAAATAAAGCTACAAACCAGATCTGCCCTTTGGTCTCTCTTCGGCAGTGTCTGTATTCCAATGCCTAATGTCAGAGATGCTGAAGGGGATCAAAGGTCTATCTGTGTTTCAGGATGATGTTCTTATCTTTGGTCCTGACGATGCAACTCATGACAAGATTTTAAATGAAGTGTTGTCAAGATTTCAAGAGAAAGGTGTGGTGTTACGAAGAGACAAGTGTGTTTTCAGGGTTAAAGAGGTTGAGTAGCTGGGACATTTGGTGAAGGAGAATGGTATTTTCCCAAAGGTGAGTTTAGTAGACTCAATTGTTAAATCTAAAGCTCCTTCAGATAAGACAACTCTTAAATCTTTTCTTGGCATATGTGAATTTTACTCTCGTTTTGTGCCAGATTTTGAAAGCAGACTGAGACCCCTCTAACGTATGTTAATGAAAGGAATTGTTTTTGAATGGGATAAAGAGTGCCAAGATGTGTTTGAGTGGGTTAAACAACAGTTGACATCTCCTAAAGTTCTCAAACATTATGATCCATCTCTTTTGTGTACTCTTACGGTAGATGCCAGTAATATAGGATTGGGTGCAGTCTTGACTCAATAGAAAAATGGAGAAGTTAGAACAATAGGTTATGCATCCAGGGTTTTGTCTGCATCAGAAATTAAATATTCTGTCATTGAAAAAGAGTTATTGGCGTGTTGGTGGGCCGTTATGAAATTTAGGAATTTTATTTGGGGACGGAAGTTCTGTCTCCAAACAGATCATAAACCTCTAGTTTGTATTCTTAGTGGGAAGAATGTAAGGGCTTCCACACCTAGAATTTCAAGACTTTACTCAAAATTACTTCAGTTTGATTTTTCAGCTGAATACATCCCTGGTTTCAAAAATGGGTGTGCAGATTTTTTACCCCGTTCTTCTGATGTTATTGAAGTTGGAGCAGATCTAAAGGAGGAAGATTTTAATGTTGCAGCTTTAGATGTTCCTCATTTGTGTGCTGTATCTGAAGGGGTATGGCGCAAAGCTCTTGCAGATGATTGCTCATTAGCCAAGGTGATGAAGTTTGTAGAAAGTGGTTGGCCTAAAGAAAGGAATCTATCGTTTGATTTTAAAACTTTCTTGCAGGTCGCAGATGAGTTAACCATCGAAGATGGATTGTTGCTTAGGGGTGACAAGTTAGTCCCTCCGATTACTTTAAGGGCAGATTTAGTTAAGAATTCTCACGAAGGACATTTAGGAGCAACTTTAACTAAGAAAAGGGTGCGCTCTTCTTTTTGGTGGCCTTCTATGGATAGTTTTGTTGACTAATATGTAAAATCTTGTGTTATTTGTTCTAGCTGTGATAAGGCTACTAAGTTACGCACTTCTCCGCTGACTCCCATTGTGTTGCCTTCAGCTCCATGGGTTAAGTTAGGGTTGGACATTGTTGGTCCTTTTCATGCTCTAGATTCTTCGTCAAGATTTGGGTTGGTCCTCATGGACTGTTATTCTAAGTGGCCAGAAGTCACATTTGTGAAGGAGGTGGCTTCCAGGACAGTTATTGATTTTCTTAATGATGTTTTTTTTAAAGAGGGATATCCTGAGTTTTTAATTACAGATAATGGCACACAATTTATTAGTTCAGAATTTGAGAGTTTTCTCCAAGGTTGTAGTGTAAAACACTTAAAGAGCTCAGTTTATCATCCTCAAACCAATGGGTTGGTTGAGCGTATGAACAGGGTGTTAGGCAAATGTATCCAATGGGCGTTGTCCAATAAGTGCATTGTTGCCAATTCAGTGAGGAGTATGTTTTGGTTTTACCGCACTACTCCTCATTCAACTACAGGTGTGCCACCTTTTGAATTGCTTCGCTGACGCAAAGCTGCAACTTTATCATGTCCTGCGTGGATGTCTAAGTGGGAGAAAGGGAATGTTTGGACTGATGAGGGTGTTAGAAGTCAAGTTGAATCTGTTCAAAATAAACAAAAATTGTACTTTGATGACAGAATGCGTGTTAAAGACATTTGTTTAAAGCCAGGTGACATTGTGTGTGTCAAGAAACCGGTTCATGTTCAAAAAGGTTTTTCTAAGGTTGGTTCTCCATCAAAAGTTTTGGATGTGAAAGGGAATGCTGTGAAACTCAGCAATGGCCAATGGTGGAATAAATCTCGGGTGATAAAAACATCTACACACTCATTTCCTATGTATAATGGTACCCAACCAGATTGTTCAAATCTTACTCATTCAACTCTGGTGAACAATGGTGCTCATCCTGGAAGTTCAAAGTCTTGTATAGATAGTGACAATTTGAGGCGTAGCATGCGTGTTATACGTATTCCTCTTAGATACAGGAAGTGATGTATACTTTTCATAAATTTTATATTTTAGTAATGTATAATTCTTTCCATTTAGACAACATGTGGTTTTCTACTTTTGTTTTATTGCTTTTGTTTAAGTTTCCTTTTTGTCTGTTTGTAAAGGAAGACCCATGTAGTAGTTTGGGTTGGTTCTAGTGTTTTTTATTATAAAGGAAGACCCATGTAGTAGCTTGGATTTGTTTAGGAGTCTCATTCACACGGAATGTCTTTATTGTTGCATTCTTTGTTCTATGTCCCATGGGTGTCAGTTGCCAGCTTTACTCTGTAGCTGCAGTCGCCCTGCTCTGATGGCCCAGCTTTTCTTCAAATAAAGCTACAAACCAGATCTGCCCTTTGGTCTCTCTTCGGCAGTGTCTGTATTCCAATGCCTAATGTCAGAGATGCTGAAGGGGATCAAAGGTCTATCTGTGTTTCAGGATGATGTTCTTATCTTTGGTCCTGACGATGCAACTCATGACAAGATTTTAAATTAAGTGTTGTCAAGATTTCAAGAGAAAGGTGTGGTGTTACGAAGAGACAAGTGTGTTTTCAGGGTTAAAGAGGTTGAGTACCTGGGACATTTGGTGAATGAGAATGGTATTTTCCCAAAGGTGAGTTTAGTAAACTCAATTGTTAAATCTAAAGCTCCTTCAGATAAGAGAACTCTTAAATCTTTTCTTGGCATATGTGAATTTTACTCTCGTTTTGTGCCAGATTTTGAAAGCAGACTGAGACCCCTCTAACGTATGTTAATGAAAGGAGTTGTTTTTGAATGGGATAAAGAGTGCCAAGATGTGTTTGAGTGGGTTAAACAACAGTTGACATCTCCTAAAGTTCTCAAACATTATGATCCATCTCTTTTGTGTACTCTTACGGTAGAAGCCAGTAATATAGGATTGGGTGCAGTCTTGACTCAATAGAAAAATGGAGAAGTTAGAACAATAGGTTATGCATCCAGGGTTTTGTCTGCATCAGAAATTAAATATTCTGTCATTGAAAAAGAGTTATTGGCGTGTTGGTGGGCCGTTATGAAATTTAGGAATTTTATTTGGGGACGGAAGTTCTGTCTCCAAACAGATCATAAACCTCTAGTTTGTATTCTTAGTGGGAAGAATGTAAGGGCTTCCACACCTAGAATTTCAAGACTTTACTCAAAATTACTTCAGTTTGATTTTTCAGCTGAATACATCCCTGGTTTCAAAAATGGGTGTGCAGATTTTTTACCCCGTTCTTCTGATGTTATTGAAGTTGGAGCAGATCTAAAGGAGGAAGATTTTAATGTTGCAGCTTTAGATGTTCCTCATTTGTGTGCTGTATCTGAAGGGGTATGGCGCAAAGCTCTTGCAGATGATTGCTCATTAGCCAAGGTGATGAAGTTTGTAGAAAGTGGTTGGCCTAAAGAAAGGAATCTATCGTTTGATTTTAAAACTTTCTTGCAGGTCGCAGATGAGTTAACCATCGAAGATGGATTGTTGCTTAGGGGTGACAAGTTAGTCCCTCCGATTACTTTAAGGGCAGATTTAGTTAAGAATTCTCACGAAGGACATTTAGGAGCAACTTTAATTAAGAAAAGGGTGCGCTCTTCTTTTTGGTGGCCTTCTATGGATAGTTTTGTTGACTAATATGTAAAATCTTGTGTTATTTGTTCTAGCTGTGATAAGGCTACTAAGTTACGCACTTCTCCGCTGACTCCCATTGTGTTGCCTTCAGCTCCATGGGTTAAGTTAGGGTTGGACATTGTTGGTCCTTTTCATGCTCTAGATTCTTCGTCAAGATTTGGGTTGGTCCTCATGGACTGTTATTCTAAGTGGCCAGAAGTCACATTTGTGAAGGAGGTGGCTTCCAGGACAGTTATTGATTTTCTTAATGATGTTTTTTTTAAAGAGGGATGAGGGTGTTAGAAGTCAAGTTGAATCTGTTCAAAATAAACAAAAATTGTACTTTGATGACAGAATGCGTGTTAAAGACATTTGTTTAAAGCCAGGTGACATTGTGTGTGTCAAGAAACCGGTTCATGTTCAAAAAGGTTTTTCTAAGGTTGGTTCTCCATCAAAAGTTTTGGATGTGAAAGGGAATGCTGTGAAACTCAGCAATGGCCAATGGTGGAATAAATCTCGGGTGATAAAAACATCTACACACTCATTTCCTATGTATAATGGTACCCAACCAGATTGTTCAAATCTTACTCATTCAACTCTGGTGAACAATGGTGCTCATCCTGGAAGTTCAAAGTCTTGTATAGATAGTGACAATTTGAGGCGTAGCATGCGTGTTATACGTATTCCTCTTAGATACAGGAAGTGATGTATACTTTTCATACATTTTATATTTTAGTAATGTATAATTCTTTCCATTTAGACAACATGTGGTTTTCTACTTTTGTTTTATTGCTTTTGTTTAAGTTTCCTTTTTGTCTGTTTGTAAAGGAAGACCCATGTAGTAGTTTGGGTTGGTTCTAGTGTTTTTTATTATAAAGGAAGACCCATGTAGTAGCTTGGATTTGTTTAGGAGTCTCATTCACACGGAATGTCTTTATTGTTGCATTCTTTGTTCTATGTCCCATGGGTGTCAGTTGCCAGCTTTACTCTGTAGCTGCAGTCGCCCTGCTCTGATGGTCCGGCTTTTCTTCAAATAAAGCTATTAAACAGATCTGCTCCCGAGTCTTCATTGCTCCATTATAACAACATCTCATTGCCCAGAGCACCAGAATACACCCTCTTTCTCACCCCAATATCTTCCCATTGAAATCCACACAGGGCAGGCAAATAGCCTTAGCGCTGCTGTCAGCTAGACCGGTCATACTAATGCAATGGGGGATGACGTCAGAGCCCGATCTGTAGTCCTTGGATACACCGACTATGGTACCTTTTGGCTATGGAACGCATGTCTCTTGGGGTGGAGTGCAAGGGAAAAGATTATGTTAAACTGTGGGTGCCCTTCTTGCAGCTGTTGACTCGCGATATGAGGGAAGTCACTTGTCAATAGAGTTTACAGATCCTTAATTTATTACCACTGGAAAGGGTATCCACTGCCAAGTCATCGGCAACATAATCTCATACCTTTCCCAACAACTAATATTGAATCTTGAATGTTTATAATGAGGCAATCGCTGGTGCAGAGAGGGTCGGGTGGTATAGAAGGGTTAGGGTGGGATTTTGCTTTGATATTCTTGATCACTTGTTATGTTTCTATGTGTTGTTTTCTTCTTTTTCTTTAAAATCTGGAAGATGCAATTTGTCAAAGCACCAGTCCTGCACATTACGCGGCTGGCATCCGGGTTGTTGGCTTACAACGTTGTGTAGTTTACTTTACGATCACTCTGCTGGCCCAAGGATGTAGGAAGGAAGCTGTGTGAGATGCCTTTATCTTCCACTAATAAAAATGATTGATTCCTAAAATGGACTGAGTGACTTATTATAAATTGCCTACCTGGGCACATCACGCTGTGTTCAGGGGGAGTGTCAAATACACAGAGTTCGAGCTGCCACTCCTCTCCCAAGTTCTCAGTGGATTCTTCACAAGAGACAATTTGGTCAATTTAACCAAACAGGCTTTCAGGCAACACGTTTACTTGGTACACTCCAGCTCGTAAATTACGTACTGCAATTATACTGCAACGTGTAAGTCATCCTGGGAGGCCAATATATCTCTTCTGGCAGGGCTGGGTTGGTGTAACGGGGCTGAGCAGCCATGCTGAAGATGAACTCTGATTCTGGGCAAATCACTTAACTTCCCTGTGCAAAGCAAAAAAATGAATGTGTCATTGACGTAACTGGTGCTCATGCAAAGTGCTCCAATACCTTTGGGTCGAGTTTGTGCTATATACAACTGCAAAAAAAAACAGTGACAACATTACACACATTGTCATTCATCATGGTCACATTCTATCGAGGTAAAAAAAAAACATGATTTATGAAAACACGACCTGCTCATTTTGTTTTTATTCATTGTTGTCCGTTCTCGATTAAGCAGTTTGGTTGATTTCACCTTTTCACTAGGGAAAGGTCACTACACGCACACAGTGTGACACAGTGACGCTAGGGTACAACTCTATTTCACTATGTGATGATATCAGTTCAGGGGATTAGCATTCAATAGTGCAGCAGTAGTAGTAGCACCGAAGCCCAGAGGTGTCAGCAGCCCACCAGAGGGACAAAAGCGCAATGTTACTAGTTGGTGAGAAAAAAAACCCTTGAGAACCCTCAGAATGTGCTATATTAAGAGCAAACATACTGTCTCTAACACGTTCACACAACCCTTCTCACACAAATGTCCCGTACACACAATCCTTGCCCACGGGCATGCATATATGCATGCAAAGAGCCTTCCACACATACAAACATGCTTACACACATTACTGCGCTATATACAAACTCAGGCATACATACACAAGCTCCCTATATAAACACAAACACAATCTCGCTATCTACACACATGCATTATTTTACACTCAAGCAAACTCCCTATATACATCCAAACACACACGACTCCCCACAGAGACACCTAAGCAAACCACACGCACACAACCTTACTGTAGACACCTAAACACACATTCATGCACACACACCCACAAACATGCATGCAAACCCCACACTTACACAAAATATTTCCCAAACACCGAAGCCAACACGCTCACACACACAATCACTATGAGCAGTTTTGATTTACTTCCTGCTGCACTGGCTCTATCTTCATTGAGCCCTTCCTTTTACAGCAGAGCAGCCAGGAGGAACTTGCTTGCTGAAGGGGCTGTCTGCTGTAACCTTCCTGCCTCACCACCCCAGTCACAGCTAGTCCACAGGGGAGAATTCCACACTCTAAAAAAAAGTACACGTGAACATTTAGCATGCAGTTAGTAATCCCAAAATTTGCCCTAATCTTGGCATTAGCATTTTGTTAAAAATATTTTTATTTTAACATAGAACTTTAAGCAAATTTCAAGTCTCATTTGATTTCGTTACAAAGTCTATGGAAAGTCTGAAGAAGAAGCCAGGTAAGTAGCTATGAGTTCTGCAGCAAGTATAGTGGGTAAGAAGATCACTGCTTTCTAATTAGTTGTTGTTTTGCTTCAATGCCGGAAGGTGTGGGCCCGTTTTCTTTACTTTCACAAAACAATTTCATACCCTAGTCATGCTAATGTCCAATTGCTGCAAAGAGAAATTCAAATAAAATGTACATGACCGAGAGAGCATACTTGCTTTTTGTCACGCTGCTCTAAAGCATACACACACTATAGTTACTGTTCCAATGCATCTTGTTATTGGTATTTCAGGTTTAGGCTGCTCAGGCGCGGAAAGGGCCTTGTTGCTTGTTGGCAGTGCTTTATTGTAAACTGGACGTCTTGTTTCAGTACAATTTATCCTTCCCTTTTGCATTCATCTCTTTACTTCAACACCAGAGTGGATTTTTACATCATACATCATTTTGTTTCCTGAACAGCTCTATTTGCACACTAATTAGTTACGTAACATTACAACTCTACTACCTACGGACGCCTTTTGGATTTAGGCATTTAGTCGGCTGCACCCATTGTCACATAATGAAACATTTTCCGCATTTTCAAATATTCCATCATCTGCTGCATAATCTGCAGATTTGCTAAAAAAAACGAATTTCAAGCTTAACACCTTCAGCGCGGCGCGAATTTTCGCGCTGTCCTGAAGGTTCTGAAAACGGGCGTGGTCGTGACGGAACGGTTCCGTCATCAGCACAGCTCAACCGATGCTGATGACGGAACCGTTCCGTCATTAGCGTCAAAGGGGGTAAACCGCTCAAATGTTCCCAAAAATGCAGCTTCAAGTGTTACAGGGAGATGGAAGGCCCTTTGCAAAGCTGGAATGGTCACATGTTACTTATTGCTAAATATTGGTGTTAAATTGGGAATAATAGTGCACAAACCTCTCTTCTTTCTGTACCTGTTGTGCATCTTTCTGCATTTCTCTTCCATCTTTCTGCACCTTTCCTCCTCTTCCTGCAACTCACTGTCTTCTTTCAGCACTTCACTTGCCTCTATCTGCATTTCTCTTGCCCATTTCTGCACCCCTCATGCTTTTTTCTGTACCTGTCTTGCTTCTTTCTACACCCCTGTTGTCTTTTTCTGCACTCGTCTTCCCACTTTCTGTACCTTTCTTGCCTGTTTCTGCATCTCAGTTGCCTATTTCTGCACTTTTCTTGCTTCTTTCTACACCTCTGTTGCTTCTTTCAGCAATTCTCTTGCCTCTTTCCGAAGTTCTCCTACCTTTTTCTGTACCTCTCATGCCTCTATCTGCACCCATCTTCCCTCTTGGTACAACAGTCTGGCCTCTTTCTATACCTCCCTTACCTCTTTCTGCACCATTCTTGCCTTTTTTGTACCTCTGTTGCTTTTTTCTGCACCCTTCGTGCATGCCTCTTTTATGAACTCTGTTGCTTCTTTCTGCACTCTTTTTCCTTTTTTCTGCACTCATCATGACAACTTCTGCACCTCTGTTGCCTCTTTCAGCACCTCTGTTGCCTCGTTCAGCACCTCTGTTGGTTATTTCTGCACTGCTCTTGTTCTTTCTAAACCTCTGTTGCTTCATTCAGCAATTCTCTTGCCTCTTTCCAAAGTTCTCTTACATATTTCTGCACCCCTCTTGCCTCTATCTGCACCCATCTTCCCTCTTGGTACAACTGTCTAGCCTCTTTCTACACCTCTCTTACCTCTTCATGCACCATTCTTGGCTCTTTTTGTACCTCTGTTGCTTTTTTCTGCACTTCTCTTGCCTCTTACTGCTCCTGCCGTGCGTGCCTCTTTCAGGAACTCTGTTGCTTCTTTCTGCACTCTTCTTCCTTCTTTCTGCACTCATCATGACAACCTCTGTACCTCTGTTGCCTCATTAAGCACCTCTGTTGGTTCTTTCTGCACTGCTCTTGCTTCTTTCTAAACCTCTGTTGCTTCTTTCAGCAATTCTCTTGCCTCTTTCCGAAGTTCACTTACCTGTTTCTGTACCCCTCTTGCCTCTTTCTGCACCCGTCTTCCCTCTTTGTGCACCATTATTGCCTCTTTTTGTACCTCTGCTGCTTCTTTCTGTTCTTCTCTTGCCTCTTTCTGCACCCTTTGCGTCTCTTTCAGCACCTCTGTTGCTTTTTTCTGAACTCCTCTTCCTTCTATCTGCACACCTTGTGACTCCTTCTGCACCTCTGTTGCCTCTTTCAGCACCTCTGTTGTCTCGTTATGAACCTCACTAGCCTCTGTTTGCATTGATCTTGCTTCCTTTTAAACCTCTGTTGCTTCTTTCAGCATTTCTCCTCCTTCTTTCTACACTTCTCTTCCTTCTTTCTGCACTCCTGCCTCTTTCTGTACCTCAATTGCCTCTTTGTGCACCCTTCGTAACTTTTTCTGCACCCCTCTTGCCTCTTTTTGCACCTCTGTTGGTTCCTTCTGCACTGCTCTTACTTCTTTCTGCACCTAACGTGTCTCTTTCTGCACCCCTGTTCCCTGATTCTGCACCTTTCCTGCCTGTTTATGCACTTCAATAAATCAATCAATCAAATAATTTGTAAAGCGCGCTACTTACCCGTGAGGGTCTCAAGGTGCTGAGGGGGCCTTTACTGCTCGAAGAGCCAGGTCTTGAGGAGTCTTCTGAAGGTGATTAGGTCTTGGGTCTGCCGTAGGTGGGTCGGGAGGGCGTTCCAGGTCTTGGCGGCGAGGTAGGAGAAAGATCTGCCGCCGATGTCTTTCGTTAGATGCGGGGGACAGAGGCAAGGGCGAGGCTGGTGGAGCAGAGCTGGTGGGTGGGGGTGTCTGCTGTTCAGGTAGACCGGTTTGGTGTTTGGAGTGCTTTGTGTGCGTGGGTGAGGAGCTTGAAAGTGACACTCTTATCACTACACACATCCAAGCACAGCGTTCACAAGCGCTTCCCTCTAGTTTCCGCCTCCACAAGACTCTTCTACACTCTGTGGAGAAGGTGCAATACCTCAAGCAGACAATAAAAGAGTACCTAGCACTCAATGACATGGGCTCCACACCCTTGTCCTGCGTCTGGGAGGTCTTAAAACTAGCGACACGGGGGAATTCATTGTCATTTCCGTGGCATATAACAATCTCCGTAAGGAGTAGTATGGTACATTGGAAAAAGAGGTCCTGGAACTTGAGTCGATTTACAAAGGCACTGGTCACCGAGGGTTTGGTAGGACTGGAAAATCACAGGCACATGCTCAAACATTTAGATCTGGTTCGGACGGAATATGCTCTTCTTCAATTCCGTCACTAGTTCTACCTTAGTAGTGATGAATGCGGTAGTATGCTGGCTTATAGACTGGGAGCTAGAATGCAAACATCGCTAATCCAGTCCATTCGTGATCACAGAGGGGAGGAGCAGCCTTCGGACGACTGAATTGTGGGCATCTTCTGCTCATTCTATACCGTTCTATACGCCAGGCAGGACCCACCAGCAAAGGACCCTAGTGCGTATCTGAGAAGCTGCGGGATCATACCTCTCTCTAAGACTTCGGCTGAGGTGCTTGATATGTCGATTAGAATAGAGGAGGTGATCATGGCAATCTCCAGACTGAAGGTGGCCAAGTCACTTGGTCCCAATGGATTTTCGGATTCATTGTACAAGACCCTTTGTACGGAGCTGGCTCCCTTTTTAACCAAATTGTTTATTTTCTTTTTAGAGATGGGTAGGGTGACTCCCTCCATGTCAGAGGTGACGATTTCTCTCCTTCTGAAGACTGGAAAGGACGCAATAGAATATGGTTCTTATAGACCAAACTCCTTCCTCAAACTGGATGTGATGATTTTTGCTGGTATTTTAGATGCCCGCCTTAATACCCTTATGCCTGACCTAATAGACCCCGACCAATCTGGTTTATCCCCACCAGGCAGGGCGGTGATAACACCAAGCAGCTCTTCCACCTCCTTGATAGCAAGCAGCGGTCAAAGAGGAAGGCATTTCTGTTAGCAATATATGCCGAGAAGGCATTTGACAGGGTGAGTCGGGCCTATCTGTTCGAGACCCTGCGCTGCTTTGGGTTTGGGGAGAATGTTATCAACTAGATTCAGTGTATTTATTATGCTCCCACAGCCTTCGTGCGGGTCAATTGCATCTCTCGAGGGACCCATCAGGGATGTCCCCTATCCCCACTTTTATTTGCACTTTATATGGAGTCCCTAGCTCAGCGTATTAGAGCGGCTAATCGAATTGTAGGTATGAAATTCGGAGCGGACGTTCATAAAATAAGCCTTTACGTGTTGATTCTCTCCCTTATGCAGCCACAGACTACCTTGACAGTCCTGCTGGCGGAACTATCCTCCTTTGGGGATCTAACATGATTAAACTTAACTTGGATAAATCCATTATCCTAAATCTGGGGATTCCTTCCGAAGAGGTGCTTGCACTATAACATCAATTACTGATTCAGTGGACGCAGCAAGACGTACTGTACCTTGGCATGAGATTAGCACCTACCATTGCCTGTATGGTTACGCTCAACTGTACAACGCTATTGGAACAGACGGCAAAGGCGCTGGACGCCTGGTCACACCTGTGTCTTGCATGGTTTGGAGGGATCAGAGCTGTGAAAATGACAATTCTTCTGCGCATTCTCTATACTTTTCAAATGATTCCCATATCTCTGCCGCACCAGGCTATCAAGCAAGTGCAAGTTCTTATTAATAAATTTGTGTGAAGTGGGAAGAAACTGCGTCTATCACTCGCCCACATGGCATGCCTGAATCCACAAGGGGGAGAGGGTTTACTTTTGATTCGGGGATACTATCAAGCCACATGCCTCAGACACTTAGTGGAGTGGAAAAGGCCACTGTCCAGCAAACACTGGAACTTTATGGACCAGTCTGTCACTGGTGTCAATATTTGGAGAGAATTATGGGTACCCCGCAAGCATAGGGTTTGGTGTTTTCACGTCACCGACACTCAGGATCTGGGATAGGGTGGCGCTTAAAAAAGGCTGGACCTCCTTCCTCTCATCAATGCTGCCCATTGTGGTTTAACCCTGATTTCCCTCCAGGTCAGGACTCTGTGGTATTTCAGCTGTGGCCGAAAGCTGGCTGTAAAAGTGTGGGATCCCTCTCATACAGAGGGGCTGATCCGGTTTGTGCCGCTCTGACAGGACTATGGCCTTCTACCTACTGATGAGTACCCCTACTGTCAACTATCTCACTGAATCACGATGCCCTCCAATTATACTCAAATGTCCAGACCTCTTATCATGTTTGAAAAATGGTTGGTCCGCAAACAAGATGACCGTCGCCTCATATTTGAACTGTATACTATAACAGCAGGCCCAATTGCACAGCGCACAAAGGCACATGTGCATTGGGAAAAGGAAATAGGTAGGCCACTGTCTTTTAAGGAATGGGATTACATCCTATATCACAACCATCATATAGCGCACAACACAGATGGAGCAGAATCCTCCTTTAAGCTTTTCTCCTACTGGTATTACACGCCCGTCTGCATTCAGGGTTGGGACAAAAGTAAGACTGACATTTACTGGAAGGGATGTGGGATGTCGGTTACTTTAGCACACTTGCCATGGCATTGTCTGAAACCATACTGGTCAGAGGTCCTTGACAACATTAATTCAGTGTTTGACATCTGTAGTAGCTTGGGTTTGTTTAGGAGTCTCATTCACTCGGAATGTCTTTATTGTTACATTCTATGTTCTATGTTCCATGGGTTTCAGTTGCCAGCTTTACTCTGTAGCTGCAGTCGCACTGCTCTGATGGTCCGGCTTTTCTTCAAATAAAGCTACAAACCAGATCTGCCCTTTGGTCTCTCTTCGGCAGTGTCTGTATTCCAATGCCTAATGTCAGAGATGCTGAAGGGGATCAAAGGTCTATCTGTGTTTCAGGATGATGTTCTTATCTTTGGTCCTGACGATGCAACTCATGACAAGATTTTAAATGAAGTGTTGTCAAGATTTCAAGAGAAAGGTGTGGTGTTACGAAGAGACAAGTGTGTTTTCAGGGTTAAAGAGGTTGAGTAGCTGGGACATTTGGTGAAGGAGAATGGTATTTTCCCAAAGGTGAGTTTAGTAGACTCAATTGTTAAATCTAAAGCTCCTTCAGATAAGACAACTCTTAAATCTTTTCTTGGCATATGTGAATTTTACTCTCGTTTTGTGCCAGATTTTGAAAGCAGACTGAGACCCCTCTAACGTATGTTAATGAAAGGAATTGTTTTTGAATGGGATAAAGAGTGCCAAGATGTGTTTGAGTGGGTTAAACAACAGTTGACATCTCCTAAAGTTCTCAAACATTATGATCCATCTCTTTTGTGTACTCTTACGGTAGATGCCAGTAATATAGGATTGGGTGCAGTCTTGACTCAATAGAAAAATGGAGAAGTTAGAACAATAGGTTATGCATCCAGGGTTTTGTCTGCATCAGAAATTAAATATTCTGTCATTGAAAAGGAGTTATTGGCGTGTTGGTGGGCCGTTATGAAATTTAGGAATTTTATTTGGGGACGGAAGTTCTGTCTCCAAAAAGATCATAAACCTCTAGTTTGTATTCTTAGTGGGAAGAATGTAAGGGCTTCCACACCTAGAATTTCAAGACTTTACTCAAAATTACTTCAGTTTGATTTTTCAGCTGAATACATCCCTGGTTTCAAAAATGGGTGTGCAGATTTTTTACCCCGTTCTTCTGATGTTATTGAAGTTGGAGCAGATCTAAAGGAGGAAGATTTTAATGTTGCAGCTTTAGATGTTCCTCATTTGTGTGCTGTATCTGAAGGGGTATGGCGCAAAGCTCTTGCAGATGATTGCTCATTAGCCAAGGTGATGAAGTTTGTAGAAAGTGGTTGGCCTAAAGAAAGGAATCTATCGTTTGATTTTAAAACTTTCTTGCAGGTCGCAGATGAGTTAACCATCGAAGATGGATTGTTGCTTAGGGGTGACAAGTTAGTCCCTCCGATTACTTTAAGGGCAGATTTAGTTAAGAATTCTCACGAAGGACATTTAGGAGCAACTTTAACTAAGAAAAGGGTGCGCTCTTCTTTTTGGTGGCCTTCTATGGATAGTTTTGTTGACTAATATGTAAAATCTTGTGGTATTTGTTCTAGCTGTGATAAGGCTACTAAGTTACGCACTTCTCCGCTGACTCCCATTGTGTTGCCTTCAGCTCCATGGGTTAAGTTAGGGTTGGACATTGTTGGTCCTTTTCATGCTCTAGATTCTTCGTCAAGATTTGGGTTGGTCCTCATGGACTATTATTCTAAGTGGCCAGAAGTTACATTTGTGAAGGAGGTGACTTCCAGGACAGTTATTGATTTTCTTAATGATGTTTTTTTTAAAGAGGGATATCCTGAGTTTTTGATTACAGATAATGGCACACAATTTATTAGTTCAGAATTTGAGAGTTTTCTCCAAGGTTGTAGTGTAAAACACTTAAAGAGCTCAGTTTATCATCCTCAAACCAATGGGTTGGTTGAGCGTATGAATAGGGTGTTAGGCAAATGTATCCAATGGGCGTTGTCCAATAAGTGCATTGTTGCCAATTCAGTGAGGAGTATGTTTTGGTTTTACCGCACTACTCCTCATTCAACTACAGGTGTGTCACCTTTTGAATTGCTTCGCGGACGCAAAGCTGCAACTTTATCATGTCCTGCGTGGATGTCTAAGTGGGTGAAAGGGAATGTTTGGACTGATGAGGGTGTTAGAAGTCAAGTTGAATCTGTTCAAAATAAACAAAAATTGTACTTTGATGACAGAATGCGTGTTAAAGACATTTGTTTAAAGCCAGGTGACATTGTGTGTGTCAAGAAACCGGTTCATGTTCAAAAAGGTTTTTCTAAGGTTGGTTCTCCATCAAAAGTTTTGGATGTGAAAGGGAATGCTGTGAAACTCAGCAATGGCCAATGGTGGAATAAATCTCGGGTGATAAAAACATCTACACACTCATTTCCTATGTATAATGGTACCCAACCAGATTGTTCAAATCTTACTCATTCAACTCTGGTGAACAATGGTGCTCATCCTGGAAGTTCAAAGTTTTGTATAGATAGTGACAATTTGAGGCATAGCATGCGTGTTATACGTATTCCTCTTAGATACAGGAAGTGATGTATACTTTTCATACATTTTATATTTTAGTAATGTATAATTCTTTCCATTTAGACAACATGTGGTTTTCTACTTTTGTTTTATTGCTTTTGTTTAAGTTTCCTTTTTGTCTGTTTGTAAAGGAAGACCCATGTAGTAGTTTGGGTTGGTTCTAGTGTTTTTTATTATAAAGGAAGACCCATGTAGTTGCTTGGATTTGTTTAGGAGTCTCATTCACTCGGAATGTCTTTATTGTTGCATTCTTTGTTCTATGTCCCATGGGTGTCAGTTGCCAGCTTTACTCTGTAGCTGCAGTCGCCCTGCTCTGATGGTCCAGCTTTTCTTCAAATAAAGCTATTAAACAGATCTGCTCCCGAGTCTTCATTGCTCCATTATAACAACATCTCATTGCCCAGAGCACCAGAATACACCCTCTTTCTCACCCCAATATCTTCCCATTCAAATCCACACAGGGCAGGCAAATAGCCTTAGCGCTGCTGTCAGCTAGACCGGTCATACTAATGCAATGGGGGATGACGTCAGAGCCCGATCTGTAGTCCTGGGATACACCGACTATGGTACCTTTTGGCTATGGGACGCATGTCTCTTGGGGTGGAGTACAAGGGAAAAGATTATGTTAAACTGTGGGTGCCCTTCTTGCAGCTGTTGACTCGCGATATGAGGGAAGTCACTTGTCAATAGAGTTTACAGATCCTTAATTTATTACCACTGGAAAGGGTATCCACTGCCAAGTCATCGGCAACATAATCTCATACCTTTCCCAACAACTAATATTGAATCTTGAATGTTTATAATGAGGCAATCGCTGGTGCAGAGAGGGTCGGGTGGTATAGAAGGGTTAGGGTGGGATTTTGCTTTGATATTCTTGATCACTTGTTATGTTTCTATGTGTTGTTTTCTTCTTTTTCTTTAAAATCTGGAAGATGCAATTTGTCAAAGCACCAGTCCTGCACATTACGCGGCTGGCATCCGGGTTGTTGGCTTACAACGTTGTGTAGTTTACTTTACGATTGCTCTGCTGGCCCAAGGATGTAGGAAGGAAGCTGTGTGAGATGCCTTTGTCTTCCACTAATAAAAATGTTTGATTCCTAAAATGGACTGAGTGACTTATTATAAATTGCCTACCTGGGCACTTCACGCTGTGTTCAGGGGAGTGTCAAATACACAGAGTTCGAGCTGCCACTCCTCTCCCAAGTTCTCAGTGGATTCTTCACAAGAGACAATTTGGTCAATTTAACCAAACAGGCTTTCAGGCAACACGTTTACTTGGTACACTCCAGCTCGTAAATTGCGTACTGCAATTATACTGCAACGTGTAAGTCATCCTGGGAGGCCAATATATCTTTTCTGGCAGGGCTGGGTTGGTGTAACGGGGCTGAGCAGCCATGCTGAAGATGAACTGTGATTCTGGGCAAATCACTTAACTTCCCTGTGCAAAGCAAAAAAATGATTGTGTCATTGACGTAACTGGTGCTCATGCAAAGTGCTCCAATACCTTTGGGTCGAGTTTGTGCTATATACAACTGCAAAAAAAAAACAGTGACAACATTACACACATTGTCATTCATCATGGTCGCATTCTATCGAGGTAAAAGAAAAACATGATTTATGAAAACACGACCTGCTCATTTTGTTTTTATTCATTGTTGTCCGTTCTCGATTAAGCAGTTTGGTTGATTTCACCTTTTCACTAGGGAAAGGTCACTACACGCACACAGTGTTCAATAGACACAGTGACGCTAGGGTACAACTCTATTTCACTTTTTTACCTATGTGATGATATCAGTTCAGGGGATTAGCATTCAATAGTGCAGCAGTAGTAGTAGCACCGAAGCCCAGAGGTGTCAGCAGCCCACCAGAGGGACAAAAGCGCAATGTTACTAGTTGGTGAGAAAAAAAACCCTTGAGAACCCTCAGAATGGGCTATATTAGGAGCAAACATACTGTCTCTTACACGTTCACACAACCCTTCTCACACAAATGTCCCGTACACACAATCCTTGCCCACGGGCATGCATATATGCATGCAAAGAGCCTTCCACACATACAAACATGCTTACACACATTACTGCGCTATATACAAACTCAGGCATACATACACAAGCTCCCTATATAAACACACAAACACAATCTCGCTATCTACACACATGCATTATTTTACACTCAAGCAAACTCCATATACACATCCAAACACACACGACTCCCCACAGAGACACCTAAGCAAACCACACGCACACAACCTTACTGTAGACACCTAAACACACATTCATGCACACACACCCACAAACATGCATGCAAACCCCACACTTACACAAAATATTTCCCAAACACCGAAGCCAACACGCTCACACACACAATCACTATGAGCAGTTTTGATTTACTTCCGGCTGCACTGGCTCTATCTTCATTGAGCCCTTCCTTTTACAGCAGAGCAGCCAGGAGAAACTTGCTTGCTGAAGGGGCTGTCTGCTGTAACCTTCCTGCCTCACCACCCCAGTCACAGCTAGTCCACAGGGGAGAATTCCACACTCTAAAAAAAAGTACACTTGAACATTTAGCATGCAGTTAGTAATCCCAAAATTTGATCTAATCTTGGCATTAGCATTTTGTTAAAAATATTTTTATTTTAACATAGAACTTTAAGCAAATTTCAAGTCTCATTTGATTTCGTTACAAAGTCTATGGAAAGTCTGAAGAAGAAGCCAGGTAAGTAGCTATGAGTTCTGCAGCAAGTATAGTGGGTAAGAAGATCACTGCTTTCTAATTAGTTGTTGTTTTGCTTCAATGCCGGAAGGTGTGGGCCCGTTTTCTTTACTTTCACAAAACAATTTCATACCCTAGTCATGCTAATGTCCAATTGCTGCAAAGAGAAATTCAAATAAAATGTACATGACCGAGAGAGCATACTTGCTTTTTGTCACGCTGCTCTAAAGCATACACACACTATAGTTACTGTTCCAATGCATCTTGTTATAGGTATTTCAGGTTTAGGCTGCTCAGGCGTGGAAAGGGCCTTGTTGCTTGTTGGCAGTGCTTTATTGTAAACTGGACGTCTTGTTTCAGCACAATTTATCCTTCCCTTTTGCATTCATCTCTTTACTTCAACACCAGAGTGGATTTTGACATCATACATCATTTTGTTTCCTGTACAGCTCTATTTGCACACTAATTAGTTACGTAACATTACAACTCTACTACCTACGGACGCCTTTTGGATTTAGGCATTTAGTCGGCTGCACCCATTGTCACATAATGAAACATTTTCCGCATTTGCCAAATATTCCATCATCTGCTGCATAATCTGCAGATTTGATTAAAAAAAACGAATTTCAAGCTTAACACCTTCAGCGCGGCGTGAATTTTCGCGCTGTGCTGAAGGTTCTGAAAACGGGCGTGGTCGTGACGGAACGGTTCCGTCATCAGCACAGCTCAACCGATGCTGATGACGGAACCGTTCCGTCATTAGCGTCAAAGGGGTTAAACCGCTCAAATGTTCCCAAAAATGCAGCTTCAAGTGTTACAGGGAGATGGAAGGCCCTTTGCAAAGCTGGAATGGTCACATGTTACTTATTGCTAAATATTGGTGTTAAATTGGGACTAATAGTGCATAAACCTCTCTTCTTTCTGTACCTGTTGTGCATCTTTCTGCATTTCTCTTCCATCTTTCTGCACCTTTCCTCCTCTTCCTGCAACTCACTGTCTTCTTTCAGCACTTCACTTGCCTCTATCTGCATTTCTCTTGCCCATTTCTGCACCCCTCATGCTTTTTTCTGTACCTGTCTTGCTTATTTCTGCACCCCTGTTGTCTTTTTCTGCACTCGTCTTCCCACTTTCTGTACCTTTCTTGCCTGTTTCTGCATCTCAGTTGCCTATTTCTGCACTTTTCTTGCTTCTTTCTACACCTCTGTTGCTTCTTTCAGCAATTCTCTTGCCTCTTTCCGAAGTTCTCCTACCTTTTTATGTACCTCTCATGCCTCTATCTGCACCCATCTTCCCTCTTGGTACAACAGTCTGGCCTCTTTCTATACCTCTCTTACCTCGTTCTGCATCATTCGTGCCTCTTTTTGTACCTCTGTTGCTTTTTTCTGCACCCTTCGTGCATGCCTCTTTTAGGAACTCTGTTGCTTCTTTCTGCACTCTTTTTCCTTTTTTCTGCACTCATCAAGACAACTTCTGCACCTCTGTTGCCTCTTTCAGCACCTCTGTTGGTTATTTCTGCACTGCTCTTGTTCTTTCTAAACCTCTGTTGCTTCATTCAGCAATTCTATTGCCTCTTTCCAAAGTTCTCTTACATGTTTCTGCACCCCTCTTGCCTCTATCTGCACCCATCTTCCCTCTTGGTACAACTGTCTAGCCTCTTTCTACACCTCTCTTACCTCTTTAAGCACCATTATTGGCTCTTTTTGTACCTCTGTTGCTTTTTTCTGCACTTCTCTTGCCTCTTACTGCTCCTGTCGTGCGTGCCTCTTTCAGGAACTCTGTTGCTTCTTTCTGCACTCTTCTTCCTTCTTTCTGCACTCATCATGACAACTTCTGTACCTCTGTTGCCTCTTTAAGCACCTCTGTTGGTTCTTTCTGCACTGCTCTTGCTTCTTTCTAAACCTCTGTTGCTTCTTTCAGCAATTCTCTTGCCTCTTTCCGAAGTTCACTTACCTGTTTCTGTACCCCTCTTGCCTCTTTCTGCACCCGTCTTCCCTCTTTGTGCACCATTATTGCCTCTTTTTGTACCTCTGCTGCTTCTTTCTGTTCTTCTCTTGCCTCTTTCTGCACCCTTTGCGTCTCTTTCAGCACCTCTGTTGCTTTTTTCTGCACTCCTCTTCCTTCTTTCTGCACCCCTTGTGACTCCTTCTGCACCTCTGTTGCCTCTTTCAGCACCTCTGTTGTCTCGTTATGAACCTCACTAGCCTCTGCTTGCATTGCTCTTGCTTCCTTTCAAACCTCTGTTGCTTCTTTCAGCATTTCTCTTCCTTCTTTCTACACTTCTCTTCCTTCTTTCTGCACTCCTGCCTCTTTCTGTACCTCAATTGCCTCTTTGTGAACCCTTCGTAACCTTTTCTGCACCCCTCTTGCCTCTTTTTGCACCTCTGTTGGTTCCTTCTGCACTGCTCTTACTTCTTTCTGCACCTAACGTGTCTCTTTCTGCACCCCTGTTCCCTGATTCTGCACCTTTCCTGCCTGTTTATGCACTTCAATAAATCAATCAATCAAATAATTTGTAAAGCGCGCTACTTACCCGTGAGGGTCTCAAGGTGCTGAGGGGGCCTTTACTGCTCGAAGAGCCAGGTCTTGAGGAGTCTTCTGAAGGTGATTAGGTCTTGGGTCTGCTGTAGGTGGGTCGGGAGGGCGTTCCAGGTCTTGGCGGCGAGGTAGGAGAAAGATCTGCCGCAGATGTCTTTCGTTAGATGCGGGGGACAGAGGCAAGGGCGAGGCTGGTAGAGCAGAGCTGGTGGGTGGGGGTGTCTGCTTTTCAGGTAGACCGGTTTGATGTTTGGAGTGCTTTGTGTGCGTGGGTGAGGAGCTTGAAAGTGATACTCTTGTTGATGGGGAGCCAGTGTAGGTCTCTCAGGTGTGGGGTGATGTGGCTGTGGCTGGGGAAATTGAGGATCAATCGGGTGGAGGCGTTTTGGATGCGTTGTAGTCAACGCAGGTGTTTGGTTATGATGCCTGCGTCTAGTGCATTCCCATAGTCCAGCCTGCTGCTGACGAAGGCTTGTGTCACAGTTCTTCTAGTTTCGGTCGGGATGCACTTGCAGATCCTGCGGAACATGTGGAGGGTGTTGTAGCAGGAGGAGGAGATGGCGCTGACCTGCTTCGACATGGAGAGGGAGTAGTTGAGAATGAATCCTAGGTTGCGTGCGTGGTCGGTGGGTGTTGGTGCTGTTCCCAGTGTGGTCTGCCACCAGGAGCCATCCTAGGCTGAGGGGGTGAGTCCGAGGATGAGGACCTCTGTCTTGTCCGAGTTCAGCTTCAGACGGCTGCTCCTCATTCAGTCAACGACGGCCTTCATTCCCTCATGGAGGTTGGTTTTGGCGGTGTGCAGGTCCTTGGTGAAGGAGAGGAATAGCTGGGTGTCGTCGGCGTAGGAGATGATGTTGAGGTCGTGCTGATTGGCCACTTGTGCTAGGGGGGCCTTGTAGACGTTGAACAGCATCATACTGAGGAATGAGCCCTGGGGACACTGCAGATGATGTCGGTGGCTTTGGATTGGAAGGGTGGGAGGTGGACGCTCTGGGTTCTGCCGGAGAGGAAGGCCATGGTCCAGTCGAGGGCCTTCTCTTGGATCCCTGCTTCTTGGAGACATGTCTTTAGAGTGCGGGGCAGACCGGTCTAGGAGGATGAGGGCTGATGTTTCGCCGTTGTTTAGTGGGCACCTGATGTTGTCTGTGGCGGCGATGAGGGCTGTCTCGGTGCTGTGGTTTCTTCTGAATCCGGACTGGGACGGATCCAAGATTTTGTTGTCTTTGAGGTGGCAGGTCAGTTGCACGTTGACCATTTTCTCGATGACCTTTGCCGGGAACGGGAGCAGGGAGGTGACCGGAAGTTCTTGAGGTTCTTGGGGTCCGCCTTGGGCTTCTTGAGGAGGGGGTTGATTTTGGCCTGCTTCCAGCTGTCCGGGAATGTCACTGTTTCGAAGGAGATGTTGAGGACCTTTCAAAGTTGGGGAACGATGGCTGCGTTTGCTTTGTTGAATATGTGGGCACGGGTCTGACGGAGATCGTGAGTGGATGTAGTTCATCACTTTTCGTGTCTCGTCTTCCTTGGCACAGGAGGTCAGGCTGGTGGTGTGGGTGGTGTTTGCAGGGTGGGTGGAGTCCGGCATAGTTGTGGCAGTCGTGGTGTGGAAGCTGTCGTGAATGTCAGCGATCTTGCGGTGGAAGAAGGTGGCCACTGAGTCTCACAGTTCTTGTGAGGGTGGGACGTCATTGGTGTTGGCGCTGGGGTTGGAGAGTTACTTCACGATGCTGAAAAGCTCTTTGCTGTCGTGTGCAGGCGGTTATTGCAGGAGGATCACTTGGCTAATCTGATGAGATGGCCTCTTTCTGTAGTTTTAATTCCCCTGCCCTATTATGTACCAGGTCCTAATAGGGGACGTCATGCCAATCACAGGGGTACCCCAACCCATAGTGTATGTAGGTAATTTCACTGTATTCAAGTATCTTTCAGCATAGCACTGGCTCCGGGCCTCCTTAGTCAGAGTCAGTTACTGTGAGAAGTTGGTCTGGCATATGCTGTCTACTATTCTAGTGGGCACCTTGCACCAGTCCAAATGACCCCCTATTGATGGTAGTTTAAAGAAAACCTTCATATAAAGCTATCCTAGTGGTAGCTGTGTAAAGCAACCTTCAGGCTAAGTCTTGGAGGAATGTAAAGCAGCTTGATTTACCAGTCTATAATCTCATAAATGACCAAATGAAAGGAGAACCACACCAGGTATATATATATAAAATATATGTATTTATTCTAAACCCATCCCTCTCTCTTTAGGAGGTTAGAGGCAAAAGAACATAAGGAAAAGGTAATAATACACAGTAAATTAGCACAATATATGTTTAGCCATAGGAGCGTACCAAACCATATATCAATAAAGTGGTATAAGAACCACGACTTGCATAGATACAAGGCCTAGAGTCTTTAGAACCGCTGGGCCACCAGGAACCACCCATGGTAGTGACACAGGGGACCCACGAAGGATGCGTGCATTGTGAGAACACAGCCGCAAATCACTATTAACTTCTATGGGGAAAGTCGTGGTTGAAAGTTTAAAGATAAAGGACACTTAGGAGAGGACTTCGAGCAAACCCTTTTATACTTAGGGGGTTCTAGAGCCAACATCTATGGGAGCACCAGCATACTCAAGTTACCTCACCCAGGAAAGCCGGGTGTATAGGTGTTTTTTGGTGTCGGGAATCATCGTCGTTGGCGATCTGCTGCAAATTGCTGGTGCCGGTAAAGAGGAAAGAGTCCAAGGGATCCAAGCCTGGATTGAAGATGAGAGGAACCTGAAAGCAGAAGGGGCAGAGTCTGTTTCACTTGCCAGTGACCAGGTAGCATGATAGAGAAATGCCCATCAGTTTCGGGTGATTTCAGGGGAAGAAGGTGAAGCTTGAGTCTTCAGCCATGAGGACAACAAGGTGTTGATGATGACCAAGATCTAGAATGGAGCTATCCCATGCCGGATGTCGAGTGCTGTGGTGTCAGTGCCCGGATTGGACCAAACAAGCCTTGGCAACAGCAATCCATGAAGAAATCAAAGAAATGCTTTGCTGCAGACCTGCAAGGTCTGAGGGACCCACCACACAGTGGAGAGTCAGGTCACAACTGGAGCAACCAGGGAAGCCCAAGGAAAGAGTTGCCTTTGTGGGGACACACTAGTCGATGCACCAGGGATTGCAAAGTAGCCTCGAGCAGAAATGCATGTAGCGGACTCACAGAAGTCTTGTCGAGTATAGGCCCACAATCTTCAGTGCAGACGGTGCTCGGGCTTGGACTACAAGTAGCTCAAAGCGAAATTTCAGGATGCCTTAGCAAATGTGCACGGTTACCAGAAGTTCTGCTTCCATATCACTTGTGAGGGCTGCGGGTCTCAGCCTTGCTGAGGACTCAGGTCAGCCTTTAAGAAGTCAGGAAATCCTCTCCATCTGCTGTGGATACTTCAGAGTTCGTCTGGAGCATAACAGATGCAGACTGGCAATTGCTATGTTGGTGCCTGCTTGAGCAGGGGAGTCACTCCCTGAACCAAAGGGAGATTATTCCGTTGTCTAGACTTTAGTAGAACATCCAGGATTCAGTTTCAGACTTTCACCCAGGTATAATCTAAAGTCCTGTTGCCAGGTGTCCCTTACTGATACTGAAGAAAGGGGTTGGACATACTGTGGGGACCCACCTATGGGAGGGTTTGGAAAGATGGGTGTCCAGTTACATGCCAGAGCAGGGGGTGAGTGTCCCTGCAACCGGTTTGAAGCCATGTCTGAACTGGGGTGGCAGAGTGGGCTAAAGAACGGTGATGGATTAAACCCAGATCAGTTGACTGGAGGTGAGTGCTTGTATTGGCAAAGCTCCGCCCATCATTTCCTTTGTTTTTTCTTTGTTCGACATAGGTTGGCAGGGTATGCTCAGACAAGAGTCCCTTGCTCACTTTGCCACTGGATTCAAGCAAGCCGGGCTGAAGACGGCTGAAATGCCAGAAACCTGTCCTCAGTAGCTTGTTTCCGGTCCAGGGAAGGCATGGCTTGGCAGTTCGGGCTGGGCTGTTCCCATGAGGCACAGGGTCAGACTGATTTGCATATGGCCATGTCTGAACTGGGGTGGTAGAGTGGACTAAAGAACGGTGATGGATTAAACCCAGATCAGTTGACTGGGGGTGAGTGCTTGTATAGTCAACGCTCCGTCCATCATTTCCTTTGGTTTTTCTTTGTTCGCCATAAGTTGGCAGGGTATGCTCAGACGTGAGTCCCTTGCTGACTTTGCCCCTGGATTCAAGCAAGCCGGGCTGAAGACGGCTGAAATGCCATAAACCGGTCCTCGGTAGCTTGTTTCCGGTCCAGGGAAGGCATGGCTTGGCAGTTCGGACTGGGCTGTTCCCATGAGGCACAGGGTCAGACTGCTTTGCATATGGCCATGTCTAAACTGGGGTGGCAGAGTGGACTAAAGAACGGTGATGGATTAAACCCAGATCAGTTGACTGGGGGTGAGTGCTTGTATAGTCAACGCTCCGTCCATCATTTTCTTTGTTTTGTCTTTGTTCGCCATAAGTTGGCAGGGTATGCTCAGACGTGAGTCCCTTGCTCACTTTGCCACTGGATTCAAGCAATCCGGGCTGAAGACGGCTGAAATGCCATAAACAGGTCCTCGGTAGCTTGTTTCCGGTCCAGGGAAGGCATGGCTTGGCAGTTCGGGCTGGACTGTTCCAATGAGGCACAGGGTCTGACTGATTTGCATATGGCCATGTCTGCACTGGGGTGGCAGAGTGGGCTAAAGAACGGTGATGGATTTCAACCCAGATCAGTTGACTGGGGGTGAGTGCTTGTATTGTCAACGCTCCGTCCATCATTTTCTTTGTTTTTTCTTTGTTCACCATAAGTTGGCTGGGTATGCTCACACGTGTGTCCCTTGCTCACTTTGTCGCTGAATTCAAGCAAGCCGGGCTGAAGACGGCTGAAATACCAGAAACCGGTCCTCGGTAGCTTGTTTCCGGTCCAGGGAAGGCATGGCTTGGCAGTTCGGGCTGGACTGTTCTCATGAGGCACAGGGTCAGACTGATTTGCATATGGCCATGTCTGAACTGTGGTGGCAGAGTGGGCTAAAGAACGGTGATCAATTAAACCCAGATCAGTTGACTGGGGGTGAGTGCTTGTATTGTCAACGCCCCGTCCATCATTTCCTTTGGTTTTTCTTTGTTCGCCATAAGTTGGCAGGGTATGCTCAGACGTGAGTCCCTTGCTCACTTTGCCACTAGATTCAAGCAAGCCGGGCTGAAGACGGCTGAAATGCCAAAATACGGTCCCCAGTAGCTTGTTTACTGTCCAGGGAAGGCATGGCTTGGCAGTTCGGGCTGGACTGTTCCCATGAGGCTCAGGGTCAGACTGATTTGCATATGGCCATGTCTGAACTGGGGTGGCAGAGTGGGCTAAAGAACGGTGATGGATTAAACCCAGATCAGTTGACTGGGGGTGAGTGCTTGTATTATGAACGCTCCGTCCATCATTTCCTTTGCTTTTTCTTTGTTAGACATAAGTTGGCAGGGTATGCTCAGACGTCAGTCCCTTGCTCACTTTGCCACTGGATTCAAGCAAGCCGGGCTGAAGACAGCTGAAATGCCAGAAACCGGTCCTCAGTAGCTTGTTTCTGGTCCAGGGAAGGCATGGCGTGGCAGTTCGGGCAGGACTGTTCCCATGAGGCATAGGGTCGGACTTATTTGCATATGGCCATGTCTGAACTGGGGTGGCAGAGTGGGCTAAAGAACGGTGATGGATTAAACCCAGATCAGTTGACTGGGGTGTTGTATTTAACAGCGATTAGATGGAGCATTAGCAAAAGACATCTTAATTCTGGTTGTTAACTTGACATTTTACGGACTCCATGCTACCTCGTGCCGACCATGTGCTATGTCCTAACTTCTTTTCCATGACGCTTGAATCTGCCCAGCAACCAGCTATTATTAGCGTCCCCTTGTTTTGCCGCTGACCGTTAGGGTTCACATCTGGTAGTGATTAGCCTGAGATTGGAATGTGTTAGCCGAACCCCTCAAACTGTTAGCTCCACCCACTGATCGATTGTGCTTCTCAACATTACCTTATATGTACAATAAATAAACCATGCATCCTTAACTCATTGTGCTACTTCTTGCAATACCGAAGGGTACTGTTTGAATTGTGGCACCACCTCATGAGGTGTAATAAATGTTATGTTTTGTATTTTCCAGTTTCTGTGCCAACTTCTTTCAATTTGGTCTGAGGACTTCGTGCGGAGAAGGGCGAACTCCTTGCACTAGCGGGTCAGGCTGAGGCCTGCACGACAAATTGCCGCCCTTCACGTGGGGCTCATCGGCGACTTGGATGCCCGAAGGATTGGTCGTGACGAAGGTTCGGAACCTCGCTGAGGACGCGATCGCTGCCAGAGTAGACCCGAGTCTTGGCACCCGAGGCGTTTCTTCCCTTCTTTCCGATCTGACCATCCAGGCGGCGCCGGTCCTTGACTGAGATCTCTTCTGTTGGTCCGCCGTGCAGTGACTGTTTGGTCGAATTTAGAACTTGGCAGTTGGAACCTGGACACCCTATGTTTGGTAAGAGCCATTTTACGGTGCATGCTATGGGTTTTGGATGCCCTTGTATGGTAAGGTAGTTTTAGGAACACTTACTGTGGCATATTTGTATTTGAGACTAGACTAGTCTAATTTGTATTTGAAATCTTGATATGTTTATGAATATATGTCTTGCAAAACATATAGGCTGGTAATGTGAAGATTTTTCTTCAACTATTTGATTTGAACGGCGCAACGTACTAAAAGTACCTTAGGCGCTACTTTTTGTATAATATTGCATATTTTGCACTATTTCTGACATGCCTGTTTTTAGCGCACTTCGAAGGTTGTGCTGCTTTTGTAATGGTACCAGTTTACGACTAGAGGAATCGCAACCGGCTCCCCCAGAAGGGACTCCTAATAGAGATAGGTACGTTAAGTTTGGTCTTTCTGCCATAATGTACAGCAAATTATGGCATAAAGGTTGAATATGTGGAGCGATGTATGTTTGACCAAAGGTCTAGACGTGATATGTTTGAATGCCTGCGTATGTGGGAAAAAGAAGTGCAACAGCAAGAGAAGCGTGAGCAAGCGTTGATTGAGAAAGAACAGCGAAAGAATGTGTATGTGAAAGCGCTGTAGTTGAGAAAGAAAGAAGTGAAAGAGTTAAAAGAGAGAGAGGAGAAAGAACATAGGTTGCAGGTATCTTTTTGCTACAACTTCACTACAATTTTTCTCATTTCTTCTTTTTCGGCCTACCACACGCTTTTTAAACAGAGGATATTGAGGTAAATTTGGAGCATACTCTCTTCTTAACTTATATTCTTTTACACAATTTAGATCTGCATTAATCTTTGTCTCATCAAAATCAATCAAGTACAATCCAGATAAAGTTCTGACTCGAGATAAAGCAACATATGCCATGCCCTCCTTGAACACAGAATTTCCAATATTCACCAAAGCAGTATCAACACTTAAACCTTGAGATTTATGAATAGTTACTGCATATGCTAAAGAAACAGGAAACTGTTTTTTGCGGACATGTAAATCTTTCACTAGCAAAAAGCGAGCAGAACAATGACTGATTTGTTGTACTTCTTCAATACCATCAAATTTAATTTTTATAATTTCTATTCCATCTCTATTTCGGTAATTCACAAAATCCACAACATGACCCATTGCTCCATTTACTAAACCTCTTTCCACATGTAAATTACGTCGTAAAATTATACAACAATTTAAAGATGCATACAGAGTCTTTTCCATACCAGCAGTTTTAGATATTGTCTTCTCGAAAGAATTGAATTTTGCAAGGCAATTTCCCTGTCTTAGGCTCCATGCGAACAATAGCCTGAAAAGGATGCACACATTGAATCAGAATAGACTCATAGGTATTTAAATCCATCAATTCAGAAGGAATGTCTACCACCTCCAGATTATTATGAACAGCTCTAGCAGGCATTTTATTTTCATTTAATTTATTATAGCAATATGTACAAATACGTTGATCAGAGCCAAAATCAAAACAATTTTCAACCAACAAATAAGTTGCAAAATCCTTCCATTCATTATTATTTATCTTTTCGCTTTTTACATATAAATCAACTAATCTAGTCTGATGCTTATAATGACATAAGAAAAATTAGGGCTTTCACTTGAATTGACCTTAAACTTTATAATTTCATTTTCAAATGTTTCTGTACTTAAAATCTCTACATTCTCTTCTACATTACCTTCCATTACTGTATCAATTTCTGCACTAACCTCTTTTTCACCAAAGTAACAAAACTCAATTTCATCACAAATGTTTTTGACATCTAATTCAGTTCCATGCAAAAGAGCACTGTTTAACTGTTTTAGTTTAAGTGCTGGACTTTTTGCATAGTACAACCTTCTCACTAATTTCCTCACTTTATTATGATGCACTGCTAACATCCTAAAATGGTGAAAAACACTCTGACATACTTTTCTTGAAAGACAAGCCAGTGAATGCCCTTGCAAACCTGTTTTTTCTCTCAGTCTACAAGGATCTAACTCTTGTAAAATGTTCATTTTTTGTTTCATACTTTTCTTAGTATATGTCTGCAAGAAATTGCGAAACAAATCAAGTGATTCCTGTCGAACACTACAAATACTACTACAATCCCATGTATACACTGGAGTCTTAGGACATCTCCCTAAAACTTCATTTGCTAACACTTCTTCGGTATTTCGAGACACAATCTCTTCTTTTTCAACCGGACAACCATCCTTCACCTCATATGCTCGACCACTGGTGTCAACTGCATTCACCAAATCATTATCTTGAAAGTAACTTTCTTCATTAAAAAATGGCTCAGAACTTGAACTATGCTTCCATTCTCCAGAAAAAACATCACAGAAATTAGTTCGATTAATTACTCTCCTCCACTTACATTTTGATTTGAACACATTGATTATCTTATCAAGTGTACTAATTCTATTCATTACTAAACTAAATAATTTATTTTTCACTTTAAATGCTTCATCCACAATCTTAACTATGTTTTTTTTCTTGTAAAAAGCTGTCTTTTTTGATACCTTTTAATGTTTTTTAATAAATTTAATACAATTCTGCTGTAAAACATTTGTCTACAAATGTCAGAAAATTGTTTACTTCTTCTATTTCTTTGCAAGATATTGTCTCCTTGTACACGTCTAACATTTTTAGAAGGATATCCTGTCTTTTTTTAAATTACAGGTGTTTCATTTTTCTTAGATAAACAACTTTTTTTTGCTTGACATTTCAATAACTTCCTCAGAAATGTTTACTTTGCTTACCAGGAGCATTTTTCTTTTTCTCTGAAAATTTTATTTTGGTTGGTTCTTGATTTTCTTTTTCCTTAGACCTTAATTTTAGTTTATAATTTTTTTCTGTTCTTGTTTTAGAAGGCATCTTTTTGTTTGTTTGTATAGATGATTATAATCTGTGGAAAACAAAAAATAACATATTATAGACCACTAAAAACATATTACATAGCAATTACAATAAGTAAACAATATAAACACTAGTATACAACAAAAGGCACATTTACGTTACATGTGCTTTGCTTTATGTCAAAAACGATTTACTAATTAATGTTATATCTTGTTTATATATAGGTGGCCTGGTTTTGGCCTGTAGATACAGAGAAATAATTAGTGCAGAGACACACATAGTGCTTGCACAGACAGAGATGGTAGATTACACGTAATATTGTGCACATGTGCCTAAGATCACACCAAATCTATTGCATTTTCAATGCTTGTTTACCTTGCTTCCATCAAGAAAGCAGTCAGATGTGTCACACATTTGCCATACATTTAGAATGTTAGCACTCTAGTTGCTCATTATTTCAAGCTTCACTCACAGTGTAATCTTAGACAGATTAATTGGATTTTAGATATAATGTACCATGTCTGTCACTGCCAACAGTATGTGTGACACCGAGGGCGAGATCTATTGCATTTTCAATGCTTATTTAATTTGATTCCATCAAGAAAGCATTCAGATGTGTCACACATTTGCCATAAATTCTGAATGTTTGACATTAATGCTGGTCCAGAGATAGTGTAAAGGTTTGATTGGCATATTTACAAACCGCTTGCACAAAGTTAGATATAATTTACTAATTAATGTTATATCTTGTTTATATATAGGTGGCCTGTTTTTGACCTGTAGATACACAGAAATAATTTGTGCAGAGACACACATACTGCTTCCACAGACAGAGATGGTAGATTACATGTAATATCATGGACATGTGCCTAAAATCACACCAAAACTATTGCATTTTCAATGCTTGTTTACTTTGGTTCCATCAAGAAAGCATTCAGATGTGTCACACATTTGCCATAAATTCTGAATGTTTGACATAAATGCTGGTCCAGAGATAGTTTAAAGGTTTCATTGGCATACTTACAAACCGCTCCCGCAATGTTAAATATAATTTACTAATTAATGTTATGTCTTGTTTATAGATAGATTGTCTGTTTTTCACCTGAAAATAATTAGAAATAATATCAGCAGAGACACATATACTGCTTGCAGACAAAGAGATGGTAGATTACATGTAATATGGTGCACATGTGCCTAAGATCACACCAAATCTATTGTATTTTCAATGCGTGTTTACTTTATTTCCATCAAGAAGGCATTCAGATGTGTCACACATTTGCCATAAATTCTGAATGTTAGCACTCTAGTTGCTTATTATATCAAGCTTCACTCACAGTGTGATTTTAGGGAGATTAATAGGATTTTAGTTATAATGTTTCATGTCTATCCCTGCCGACAGTATATGTGACTCTGCCTAACATCACAATAATGGGTGAATCAAGCTTCACTCACAGTGTGATCTTAGGCACATGATCAGAATGTTAGATAAAATGTACCATGTCTGTCTCTGTCAACAGTATGGGTAACTCTGCCTAAGATTACAATGATGGGTAAATCAAGTTTCACTTACAGTGTGATCTTAGGCAGATTAGTAGAATTTTAGATGTAATGTACCATGTCTGTCTCTACTAACAGTATGTCTGACAACGAGGTCGAGATCTATTGCATTTTCAATGCTTGTTTACTTTTGTTCCATCAACAAGGCATTGAGATATGTCAAACATTTTCCATAAATTCAGAATGTTAGCACTCTACTTGCTCATTATTATGATAAATTGAAATTGTGTAATGGTTTCATTACACTTGTAAATATACTCATTTTTTAAAGCGCCTTGTGCAACCTTAGTATAGGTAGAAGCAGTGAATGTATGGAGAAGGATAGGAAAAGCAGATAGAAAACCATATGAAATGGTGAGGAGATGCATAAAGTATTTCAGTAATGGTATCAAATGAGATGGACTATAAGATAAGGAGGGGCATATTCATAAGACTCTTGCGCAATTTTTGACATTGGTACAAGCCGAAAATGCATGCAGAATAATAAAATATGCACCCAGACAAGAATATGAAATGCCGTGAGAGATGTTAAAATTGTGAGAGTCTACCTTATAAACACACAGCTATGTCAAAGATTGCGAACGCAGCTTGTAAATATACCTCTCTTTTTTTGTATATTCTATCTCAATTTATGCCATTAAAAAAAAGCTTTAAACATCTCTCACATTATTTCACTGTCTCTACTGGCCAAAAACATGGCACCTATATATAAGCAACACATAACATTAATTTCTCATTACATGTAACATCCTGCTCATGTGCCTAAAATAACAATGTGACTGGAGCTTGATTCACCCATCAGTGTGATGTTAGGCAGATGACAAGAATGTCACATGTAATCTACCATGTCTTTGAAAAACATGTACTTCCATATTTTTAAAGACATCAAGTAAGCATATTATTCAGCCAGATCCATGTAAAATTAAGCTTGACTCACATTGTCATCTTAAACACATAAGCAGCATTTTGTATGTAATTTACCATCTCTGTCTCTGCAAGCAGTATGTCTGTCTATGCTCATAATATTTCACTGTCTCTACTAGCCAAAAACATGCCACCTATATGTAAGCAATACATAACATTCATTTCTCATTACATATAACATCCTGCTCATGTGCCTAAAATAACACTATGACTGAAGCTTGATTCACCCATCAGTGTGATGTTAGGCAGATGACAAGAATCTCACATGTAATCTACCATGTCTTTGAAAAACATGTACTTCCATATTTTTTAAGACATCAAGTAAGCATATTATTCAGCCAGATCCATTTCAAATGAAGCTTGACTCACAATGTCATCTTACACACATGAGCAGCATATTACATGTAATTTACCATCTCTGCCTCTGCAAGCAGTATATGTGTCTCTGCTCATAATATTTCACTGTCTCTACTGGCCAAAAACAGGCCACCTATATATAAGCATATATATATACCAGACTTTTTACCAGAAAACATTTTCCATACTAAATCGTTTTTAACACAGAGCACAACCCATTTAAATGACCACTACATTGTACTACTTGGTTCGAGCAGTAGCGGCACCCCCCCCCCCCAGCGCCTTGAGACCCTACGGGTAGGTAGCGCGCTCTATAAGTGCCAATGATTGATTGATTGATTGACTACAAAGCAAAGCAGAAACCTAACTCATTTCCAAAATTAATTTCCAATATACACCATACAATTTTAAAAAATATGGAAGTACATGTTTTTCAAAGACATGGTAGATTACATGTAACATCCTGGTCATCTGCCTAAGATCACACTAATGGGTGAATCAAGCTTCACTCACAGTGTGATCTTAGGCACATGAGCAGGATGTTACATGTAATGAGAAATACATGTTATGTGTTGCTTATATATAGGTGGCCTCTTGTTGGCCTGTAGAGACAGTGACATATTATGATCAGAGACACACATACTGCTTGCAGAGACAGACATGGTAGATTACATGTAACAAGTAGTTACAGATACGTCAGTATTTCTGACATATCTCTAAGCGCAAAAGTGATGCATTGCTGGAGTGTGTCACAAAAGAGGATGTGAAAGGGCCTGCATCAGTCGTACACCTGCTGTGAGGCAGGCGCAAGATTTTGACGCAACGGCGTCCTAAAAGTGATTCAGTGAAATCTCATAGATTTCACTGTGTCACCTCTACGACCCTTTCTTGCGTCAATACGCCCCTTTTGCATACATTACACCTGACGTAGGTATAATGTGGCGCAGGGGTTTATAAAGTGACGTATCTAACTAGATGCGTCACTTTGTAAATATGACTCAACAAGGTGCAATTTTTACACCACTGCTGTGTCACAAAAAGTGACGCACCGGCGGCATAAAAGTGACGCATGGCCTCATAAATGAGAGCAAGCCCATGACCTTACCTTATGTAATGTGAGAGATGTTAACATTGTAAGAGTCTACCTTATAAACACACAGCAATGTTAAGAGTGTGCACACAGCTTGTAAATTTTCACCCAGACAAGAATATGAAATCCCGTGAGAGATCTTATCATTGTGAGAGTCTACCTTATAAACACACAGTTATGTCAAAGATTGCTTTGTCTGCCAGCATATTTACAAGCTGAGTGCACAAACTTTGACATAGCTGTGTGTTTATGAGGTAGACTCTCACAATTTTAACATCTCTCACGGCATTTCATATTCTTGTCTGGGTACATATTTTATTATTCTGCATGCATTTTCTGCTTCCACCCATGTCTAAAATTGCGCAAACGTCTTGTAAATATGTTCCTCTTTATCTTATATTACCTCTCTTTTGATACCATTACTGAAATACTTTATGCATCTCCCCACCATTTCATATGGTTTTCTATCTGCTATTTCTATCCCTCTCTATACATTCACTGCTTCCACACATGCTACAGGTTGCACAATGTGCTTAAAAAAATGAGCATATTTACAACTCCAATAAAACCATTACACAATTTCTAAACCAGCATTGAATCCAAGCATAAAAAACAATTAATAATGAAGACTACCTTATAAACACACAGCTAACATTATGGAAAAAGGTAAAAATATAATTCCTTAATTCACAGAGACATACACTATGATACTTGTCAAAAATCTTTAAGCTCTCTATCTTTTCAAAAAGAATCATTACTCACCTTTACAAATGGTTTGGAAGATGTCGAACAGTGTCAGTCACAGTCAACAGATATTCTTAAGCCGAATCTCTGAACAATGCTTCATTCACTGGGAGGCTTTCAATAATGGCACATATTCTTTCTGATTTCAGAGCCATATTCTTGCACATAGCCAATAAAAATTGTTCCCACACGAATTCAAAACCAAACTGCACATTTTAATTGGTTGAAGATTTCAACACTTTGAAACTCACATAACATTCACCCATCCCCCCAGTGCTCATTCACCAAGTAACCATGGTAACTCCCTCTAAAACCCGCACAGAGTTCACAAGTTCATTTTACTATGTTGCAAAACAATCCATCAAGGCTGCTTGACCTCTCAATCTACTAGCTAATAAAATGCAATGTTTCTTTAAATGACTTTTTCTCAACCATTGAAATGACTTCTTTCAAAAAAAGCCTGCACCCTAATTTTCAGTGGAAATTTTTAACAAAGCTCCAATTATTTCTACTTATTCATCTGCACTGATTCTCAAACACTTTTTTTCATAATAAAACTGCCATTTCATTTCCACAACTCATCTAGCTAGAAGCACACCTACCTTCAAAATGACAAATGTCTGGTTTGTGGGTGATAGCTATGTCCACTGGGCTCAAAAATACGCAACTAACAGAGGTATTTACAATCTTGATTTACCAAATGTGAACATTGTATGGATTGGACAAAGAGGATTGAGGAGTCACCAATTGATACCATTGGTAAAATCCTTTATGCATTTACCACACCCTGACCTTATAATTGTGCACTGTGGTGGAAATGACTTAGGCACTTTGACTGGGGTAGGTCTGAAAATGCTTTTAAAGGACATCTTTGGGCAATTGATGTCACTTTTTCCAAAAACTGCCTTGGTATGTTCTAATATATGCCAAAGGCAAAAATGGAACTGGTCCAACCAATTTTGTCCACAGATTGAGAAAGCAAGGAAACAAGTAAATAAATCTGTTTCTGCTTACCTTAGAGACTATGCTATGGGTTCCATTTACCACAACAACTTGCGTTACAACATGCAAGATGTCTATAGGAGAGATGGTGTGTATTTTACAGATGAGGGGAATTGAGTTTTCCTCTTGAATATAAGACTCTGCATTGGTACCTACTTGTAGGTACAAAAAACAATCAATGAACACAACAGCTCTTTTCAGAGCTAACTTACCTCTAAACACTCTACATTATTTTTTTTACTCTATGTTTTTACACTGTTTTTCCCCGTGGTGCACTCAGGGTGCGCGTACCGGAGAGCGCACCCGGGATCGCACCCAGCGCTTACCCTGTGAAAATCTAGGCCCCCCTCAGAAAACCTTTGGGGTCAGGGGGTGACTACTCTGCCCCCTTTTAATTATATCCCCCTTTATTTTTTCACCTCTTGTGTCTCGATTCTAATGAGACACAAGATGGCGGACTCTCCGGACTGTTTAGAATGTTGACAGACACCCGATAGCCAATCAGCTTTCCACTCGCGCACTCCTGTAGCACGCCGGGTGCGCTCCCCGATAGATATATATGTGTTTTTTAAGTTAATTTAAAAAAAAAAACACTTTAGCAATTTTCAGCAAATATAGCAAAGGCACATCTATGTACCAGTCCCTACAATTTTGCCAAGTTTGGCGTAATTCCGTTCAGCGGCTCGGGCTGTAGACTTGTTAGACCGTCCTATGGAAATGAACATGGGGAAAACACGTTTTGGGACCCCCTTTTTTCTCAGCCCCCACTTCACAAATCACCCCGAAACTTCCAGGGAAGGAGCGGAGCGGAGCTGGGCAAAATTTTGGAAAATTTCACACAAATTCCTCAACCGGCACCAGAGTTATTCCCAATAGAATGTTTCAGATTTCCTATGGTAGCCAATCCTAACTATAACTACCGGGCTGGGCCACACCACCAACCTCTGGTCCGAAGTGACCCGACCCGGCATTCACAAAGGTACTATTAATCACGAGACACTGTATTTCCCCTTAAGATACATTTGTTGACCCAGGCAGTGACTGTTATTATTCAGGGGAGATAACTGTTAGCAGTCAAAGAAGTACCGGCTGTATAAGCATGAGGAAAGGGCCCAAGACTAGCAGGATGCCCACTCTAAGATCCAACTCAAGACAGAAGGTCGACACACCACAGCCATTACCATCACTAACAGCAATTGACAAGATGCTGCAGCAAACTATAGGGGCAGTGGCGTCCGCAATTGTTAACACCAAAAGGCGGCTCTCAATTGCACCAACAATAGCTATCCATGACTCAGAGGATGGCCTTGTGGTGGTAATACCAGACGAACCCTATACTAGCTTCTCCTTAACTTCCTCATACGTAGAGTTACCCTGTGCACAGGTAGTTACAAACACACCCAGAGACCCAGAGGTATTCCATCCAGACGGGACCCCCCCCAATCTAGAAAAGACAAACTCAGGTAACACCACTGTAAGAAGGAGGAAAGATACCCGCGTAAATAATACCCAAAAAAAGGGGGGGGCCCACCATAAAACTAACCATAACTTGGTGACACCAATAGCCAACACCTCATCTGGCATATCCTCTTGGATAGCTAATATGGTAGCAGATCTCAAGGCAGGACTAGAAGAGTCTATCATTACCCACATCAAACCTTTGATGTCAAAAATTGATAGACTAACTTCCCTAATAAACAGCAGAGGGACAGGACCAGTCAAGCCGGTGGCACAAACGACCACCCCAGCCCCACACGCCCAGGTAATGGGAAGACCAAATACGTCAATCAACACACATAATGGCAAGGCAGTATTAAACACTAACCCCCTAAACAAAAGAACAGTGCAGTACCACAAGCTACCACTCTTTCTAAGCCAAGAGCTTCCCCACAACCCTGCTCCAGTAGTACTACTTTGCAGGCACACCCTAGTCAAGGTCAAGGAAAGAGCAGTTTGGCTGCACACAAAGACACCACAGGCATTAACCGGAAGGAGAACACCAACCCAGCAAAGAATAGCCTCCCCAAAAAATCAGAAGAGACAAAAGGCTCAGCCCGCTTCCACACAATCAATCTACCACCGGAGGCACTACCCTATGTAGCAGTTTTAACAGGGGTCCCCCCTCTTAAGGAAGGTAAAAAAGAAAATGATGCAGAGTTAAGAAACAAATGTGTGCAATGGCTAAGAACAAATAGGCCCTTACCGCCACACATCTCCGGGGAAATACTCTCTGTGAGAAGAGGGGAATGGATAGGGAAGGGAATAAAAACCATAGCTGGAGACATCATAGCAATACATTTTAGGGACACCTTAGCAGTGAACCATATTTGTAACGCTCCAATGCATGGTTCAACCACCAATATCTATCCATTACACCTATCATATTTCTACCCCTCGTCACCACAGAGATCAACATATATAAATAGGGCCCAGATGAGCAGAGTCCCTCACTATGACCAGCAAAACAGACTGGAACAGTGGCAAGCACCCTGGCAGGTTTTCCCTTTATATGATCCAGCCATTGCAATGCACGCACATTGGAATAGGTTTTGTGCACTGGACGAGGTGGATTGACTCGTCCAGGACAAAACAAGGTCATCCCAACCCGTTAGAGGTCCTCCAGAGAAAGGACTCCCATGACCAGGGACCACCACACTTACTGCAGTAGTAAAAATCAGTAGCAACAGGGGAGCCACCAATAAATCTACAGCAGTTGAATTTGTAGACACAAAGTGGAAAGACAACTTGGTAGAGTCAAAGGCAGGAAACATACATGACACAATTGATAGCCCTATAACACTGGGGAAGGATAGGGAAACCAGCATGCCAGGGGATGGTGCAAATAGGCTTGGTAATCAGGATGGATTGAGAGTTATATCCTGGAACATAGCTGGGGTGGCGGCCAAATATAAATGTTATGTTATGTTATGTTAATGGTATTTGTAATGCGCTCAGCTGCTCCAGCGAAGGAGCGTCCCGGCGCCCGACAAGGTAGCCACACAACATAACCAAGGAGCAGAGTTATTTAAAAATACGAGTTTTTAACAGGGCTAAGGAAACAGGAGAGTCTTAACGGCCTTGCGAAAAGAAAGCAGGTCGGCAAGGGTCCGAATTTCGCGAGGCAATGCGTTCCACAGAGCTACTGCCCGCACCTTGAAGGAACGTCCCCCAGCTCGACTACGATTGAAACGTGGAGCTGCTGCCAGTTCGTGATCCGAGGAGCGAAGGGAACGGCCTGGGATATATGGGCGCAGAAGATTCTGCAATATGGGAGCAGACGGGCCTTTTAGGATCTTAAAAGCCAAACCAAGCACCTTAAAATGGATCCGCTGTCTGATCGGCAGCCAGTGGAGAGCACGCAGGGTGCGAGAGACCGAGCAGAACCTAGGAAGGCCTACAACTGCTCTGGCTGCTGCGTTTTGCACTCGCTGGAGATGAGTCAGCTCAGCCTGATTTAGCCCTATAAAAAGGGAGCTGGCATAGTCTAGCCGAGCCAGTATCGTCGCATGAACCACAAGTTGGCGGGTTGCGGCATCAAAATATTTGAGTGCAGGTCTCAGATTACGCAGAATGCCAAAGCAGGAGGCTGCCGTCCTTTTGGTATGAACAACAAAGCTGAGTGAGGGGTCCAACCACACCCCCAGATTTTTGATCTCCGAAACCGGAGTGGGGGTGGGACCCAACTCAGAAGGCCACCAGGTATCCCCCCAGAGATCCGTCCGTTTGCCGAAGACCATCACCTCTGTTTTATTGGCGTTCAGTTGGAGACAGTTGGACGTCATCCAACTGGCCACCGCCCGAAGTCCATCCCTGAATCGGGGGGCCTCCACCTCGGGGTCCCCGCTGATCGTGACCGCTAGCTGAGTGTCATCTGCGTATGACACCATAGTCAAACCGCAGAGCTTCATAACCTCAGCCAGCGGCCTCACGTAGAGATTGAACAACGTGGGACTCAGCGAGGAACCCTGCGGGACCCCAAACGACAGGGGATGGGATTTGGACTGGTAGGGTGGGGCAGCCACACAGAAGGACCGATCCGCTAGGAAGGAACGGAACCACTGAAGTGCAGTACCAGTCACACCTGCCTCCTCAAGGCGCTGCAGGAGGATGTCATGCAAGACAGTGTCAAAGGCGGCGCTCAGATCTAACAAAACAAGCGCCGCCGTTTGACCTGCATCAAGCACTGCCCTCAAATGCTAGACCATAAACAGGAGAGCTGTCTCCGTACTGTGGCCAGCTCGGAAACCGTTCTGCGTATCATCCAGAACGTTGGTGCGCGACAGATGGTCAGTGAGGGCGATGTTAACATGCCTCTCCGCGAGTTTGGCTGGCCACGGGAGAAGTGAGATGGGACGATAGTTCTCCGATTTACTGGGGTCGAGAGATGGCTTCTTTAAAATGGGCATTACTACTGCCTGCTTCCACTTCGAAGGCACCCGGCCAGATGTAAGCGAGATATTAATCAAATCGCGGACCGGGTGAGGGAGTGTCGAGTCTCTAAACATTACTGGTTTGAGTGGGTCTGCCGGCGACCCATATTTGACTCGAAGAGCCAAAATCTTGAAAGTCTCCGGAGTAAGACAGGGGAAAGAATCTAGCACCACCTGTCCAGGCACAGTATGCGGCCCGACACCGGCCTGCACCGCGGCAGGGAAGGCTCTGTAGATGGAATGAACCTTCTCCAGAAAAAAGGCCGCCAGCATTTCACAATGAGCATTAGAGCTGATGGTATCAGCAGCGGGCTTTTTTGCCACAAGGTCCTTAAGAGCCTTAAAGATGGTTTTGACCGGATTCGAGCTGTTGCGAAATTCCAGAGCATAAAAAGCAGCCCGGGCTCTGCATACAGCTCGATGATAAACCTTGACAGTGGCCATATAAAAGGTTTTTTTGCTCTGATCGTACTCTCTTCGCCAGTCTCTCTCTGCACGTCTGCAGGAGCTTTTCAGTGCGCGCAGAGTACCATTATACCAGGGGTGGGATCACGAGGACCGCACTTACTCATTATCATCGGGATAAGGGAGTCAAGGGCCCTGGTTACCCATTCGCAGAAATGGTCATAACCAGATTCCACATCCTCCACTAAGCCCAATGGATCTTCCATAAGGAGGCGGTAAAAGTCTTCCAACTTTAATTTGCTCCAACGTCGCCTGGGCAAAGCTTGCGACAAGGACTTAAAAGGAGCCTCTGACAGGGGGCAGTGAATCGTCACCAGCGAGTGATCTGTCCAAGGCAAGGGAAGGGAAGGGGCCACCTTTACCCCCACTAAATTTGAAAAGAAGGGGTCCAAAGTATGTCCCCCGACATGGGTGGAATCCGAGACCAGTTGGACCAATTGAAAGGCCTCAAGATCAGCCCCCATCCTGCTCACTGAGGGTAGGGCCAGGGCGTCAAAATGGAGGTTCAAATCTCCGATGATGGAAAAGTTGGCACACCCTACTGCCAGTGAACTGACTGCCTCAGGAAGAGCCTCTCGAAATGCCACATCGCTGCCCGGCGGACGATAGATAAGCAACCCTGTGAAAGTAAAGTGAGGTGTAACAGAAACCTTAAACAAGGCGCTTTCACAGCCCGCGATGTTTTGAACTCTCCAGGTGCAGGGGTAGCAAGATTTTACAGCAAGCGCTACTCCTCCACCCCTGGAAGAGCGATTGAGGGTATAGGTGGAATATTCAGGGGGAAACGCCAGGTTAAGGACCGCTGTGTCGGAGTCCTGAAGCCAGGTCTCTGTCATACAAAATATGTCAGGAGGTTCCTTGCTCATAAGGTCAGCTATGTCGTAATGGTGTTTGACTAGCGACCTTACGTTCAGGTTCCAGATGTTAATATGGTCCATGGGGCTGTTGCTGCAGATAGCAGACTTTGCTCCAATAGCCCCCAGTGAAGAGGGTGTTTCAAGCAGCCACCTACCACACGCGCATCGATAAGGGCCACACAAGGGGTAAACGCGGGATACGTCGCAAGATGGCAGGTGGTGATTGACAGCCAAAAGAGCTTCCCTGGTAATGCTGAGCATCGTGCATAGGTGTAGGGAAACAGAGTCACCACCGGACCAGCGCAACCGAGCGCGGACGGGCGCAGACGGGCAGGACTCTGGCACGACTCAGGCTAAGCGAAGGCGTTCCCGCTGCGCGGTACTGCTGCGCTTGGCAGGGAGCTTTAAATAGGCGTCTCACCCAGGATTCTGCGCACTCAGGCGCGTGCTGGAGCTGGAGCTCAGCGACTACCCCACTCCAAGATGGCGACTGGACAGAGAGCCTACTCCGAGAACCGGACCCGCTCAAGCAGCGGTGGATTCACTATTATAGTGCAGGTGAGGGGGCTTCTAAGAACAAGGGAACAACAGAACTAAAAATAAAATAAAATACAAAACGGGTCAGTTAAAAAACGAAGCTTGTAAATAAGCGCCAAGCGCTAGCAGCGATAGCGTTTCTTGTCAGGGCGAACCAGAGAGCAGCTCGCCTTAAATAGGCGTCTCACCCAGGATTCTGCGCACTCAGGCGCGCGCTGGAGCTGGAACTCAGCGACTACCCCACTCCAAGATGGCGACTGGACAGGGAGCCTACCCCGAGAACCGGACCCGCTCAAGCAGCGGTGGATTCACTATTATAGTGCAGGTGAGGGGGCTTCTAAGAACAAGGGAACAACAGAACTAAAAATAAAATAAAATACAAAACGGGTCAGTTAAAAAACGAAGCTTGTAAATAAGCGCCAAGCACTAGCAGCGATAGCGTTTCTTGTCAGGGCGAACCAGAGAGCAGCTCGCCTTAAATAGGCGTCTCACCCAGGATTCTGTGCACTCAGGCGCGCGCTGGAGCTGGAACTCAGCGACTACCCCACTCCAAGATGGCGACTGGACAGGGAGCCTACCCCGAGAACCGGACCCGCTCAAGCAGCGGTGGATTCGCTATTATAGTGCAGGTGAGGGGACTTCTAAGAACAAGGGAACAACAGAACTAAAAATAAAATAAAATACAAAACGGGTCAGTTGAAAAATGAAGCTTGTAAATAAGCACCAAGCGCTAGCAGCGATATCGTTTCTTGTCAGGGCGAACCAGAGAGCAGCTCGCCTTAAATAGGCGTCTCACCCAGGATTCTGCGCACTCAGGCGCGCGCTGGAGCTGGAACTCAGCGACTACCCCACTCCAAGATGGCGAGGAATGGAGAGACTATATAAATAGTTTTCAAATTATATGTCTCCAGGAGACCTGGGCAGTCGAGCCTGACCGATACATGTTGGATGGGTTCAAATGCTTCGCAGTCCCCGCTGTAAGGGCGGCATCGGGGAGAGCAACTGGCGGACTACTTATATATGTAGTCCTCCGCATACCAAAATTGGGACTCAGTAAACATGCAGGCGATAGGCTTCCGCCATAAGGGGTTAAAAATTATGGTGATAAACTGGTACAACGCTGTGGGTACAAACACCAGAGACAACACCACAAAAGAACTGGACGGCCGTCTACAGGCACAGCTAGCATCTAATAAGTCTGCCGGGAACCCATATATCATCCTTGCAGGAGATTTCATTTGTCATCTGTGCGAGAAGTTAAGACCAATTAACAAGGACTGGTCACGATGCACGGTAGCAAACGGTCCACATTTTGTTCACTCTGCAGAGGGGCTAGAAATGGATAACCTCACTAACAAGCACAACCTGACACACATAATGGACCTAATAATGGTAGGCAGCGTGGGGGAACCCAATCCAACATTCAAAGGTAGAGGCTGCCACTCCTATATAGACTTCATCATGGTCTCCCCACACTCAGAAAATGGATTGGCCATTTCAATATCGAACTCAGCCCCTTCAGCGACCACAATCCTTTGGTTGTGGATCTAAAATGTCTAAATTACAAAAAACCTGAGGGCAGAGCTAACATTATAGAAAAGGCTACAGACCAGGGGAGGAGATTAAGGTGGGCCAAGATAAATGGAGATGAATTCTACCGCAACCTCGCAATAAAAGGCCAAATACCAATAAATGTTCGCCTCGATGAAAGTAAGGTAGGAGAAAGTGTGGTCAGGGCATTTGAAGAAATAGCCTGCCTTGTGGATGACCTATTAAAATCAGCAAAAGGAGCAAAAACACCCCAGACCCCACGATGGTTTGACCATGACTGCACCAAGACACTTAAAGATCTAAAAAAATGTCTCAGCCAGCGACCAAGGGATAACTCTAAAATAGCTCGCAGTAGAACTGACTATAAAAAAGCCCTGAAATCTCGCAAACTAACTCTGCAAATACAGGCGTGGGAGGATCTAAGGGAGGTGGCAGAGAGGGGTGACATGGCTGCATTCTGGAAAGTCATTAACGATCCATGTTTCAAAGACTCCAGTGGGCCACATATTGTGAACATGATACTACCTGAACAATGGTACACCCACTATCAAAGCCTCTACAGTCACTCTGGGTCACCACAGCAGAAAGAAGGTGATTAAGACCATCAGTATCCGTTAGACTAGATCTCTCCGTGACAGAAAGGAAACTTGCAATCTTAGGGCTATCAAAAAACAAAGCACTAGGCCCCGATTTTATTCCACCGGATCGCTACTTGAGCAACACCGACCTGTGGGCCTCCATCCTTACGAGGGTCCTGAACGAGGCAGTAGTGGCAGGACTGCCCCACTCCTGGTCATCGGCAACCATCGTGCCAATTTACAAAAAGGGGAATCGGGATGGCCCACAATGTAATCGTCCCATATCGTTAATTGACGTGACGGTCAAGGTCCTGGGGCGTGTCATTTTAAACCGCCTACAAACTTAGGTAGAGGACAACCAAATATTAACAGACACACAATATGGGTTTAGAGAAGGCAGATCAACAACAGATCAATGTCTAAACCTATACCTTTTGACGGCTAAGTACACCATTGCCAGCAAAGGGGTTATCCATATGGGGTTTATGGACCTTTCGGCGGCCTTTGATCGCGTCAACAGAAAAAAACTATGGGCCCTGATGACAAGCCTAGGGGTGGATCAAGGGCTAGTCGACACATTAAAGGCCCTACATTGGGACACCACAGCATCAGTGCGATATACTCAAGAAGGAATGAAGACAGAGCCATTCTCTTGTACAAGCGGAGTGCACCAGGGTTGTATACTAGCCCCATTCCTATTCTCATTATATATCAACAATTTGGACAAAGAGTTAGTGAAGCTGAGCGTGGACTCCCCCCCGAAATTGGCCAGCGCCCGGTGCCTGTTCTCTTATATGCGGACGATGCAGTGTTGTTGGCCCGCACCTCACTGAGACTCCAAAAGTTGATTGATGGTTTTGTTAATTTCATGAACTCGCTCGACCTTGCAGCAAACCTGGAAAAATCCTACGTCATGTCAATAGGCACAAACACCAAAAAGGGACTTTGTACACAAGATGGGATCCCATAGGCTGGGAAGGGTGAAGTCATTTTCCTACTTAGGAGTCCTTTTTGATGAGAAACTGGAATTTAAAGGCCTGATTGAAAAACACGCAGCTAAATTGGTGGCATCATCGGGCGCCATAATGGCCTACGGGAGGAGACTTGGCAGATGGTCGCCAGAGCAGATACTTAACCTGTATCGAGCAATTTCCTGCTCCAAAGCATCTTACGGGGCAGAGGTATGGGGTTTTAAGACTAACTATGTGTGTCAGTTCCAAGCAGAGGAAAACAAGTTCTTCAAAAGGTTATTAAAGGTTCCTCAGAGCACCCCTTCGTACATTACACATAACGAACTGGGGGAACCACACATTGAAGACAGAATAACGATTAGACCGCTTCTGGCCTGGATCAAAATCTGGATCAACCCAGAGGCTAGTCTCAGTAGACAAATCATTAAAGACTGCATGAGCCGGGACAGAGGGGTACAGATCCCGTGGATAAAGTACGTAATAGACTCCTTGGAAATATTTCACTGTAAGAACTCTTTCTCGGATCCTGAGTCCATGACTAATCAGAATAGGACTCAGGTCCAAAAAATTTTTACTGACTGGATGTCCTCGAAAAGGGCTCTCATGGAAAATGGTAAACCATCCGTCTTGGCGCATTGCCTGCAGAAAAAATGATGTAGAATGGAACCATACCTGGCGGTGATGTATAATGTGCAGGAAAGATTTTACAAGACTCGCTTCAGATTAAATCTCCTACATCACCTACTCGCCGTCCCCTCGGGCTTCACACGATCAGTGGAATTGAAGGATACCTGCGGCTGCGACACTAGGTCTCCGCAGGATACCCTTCATTTTGTTCTGTTATGCTCCTTTTATTCAGTCCCCAGGCGCAAGTTTTTAGTAGGGATTCTGAAAAAAAAGAAGCTGGGACAGGCGAAAGCAGCCCTACTATTTTTGCAAGAAACTTCAGATCCCCATACTTTAATATGCATAATAAGCTTCATTAAGATGGCAATGAGGCTAAGGAACACACAAGAAGCAGTGGATTCTAATAATCTGTAACCTAGCCCTAGACTCTAGTAAATCTCATTAATGAACGTGTGGCCCTATTTTAAGACTTTCCTATTAAATCTCTTTTTAACTTGCCTATTTTAAACAATGTTTTTAAATAATGTATGTTTATCTTTTATGCTCTTTTATGGTATCTGTTGAAGTGCCGAATAAAGGTATTTGAACTAACTACCTACTGGCGACCGCCAGTAGGTAATATATATCTATACTACTATTATAAAGGAAGAACTTTGATCCTTTGAGGCGGGTTAAACTCGGGAACCACAGCGCCAATCCACACACCCGATACATCGTTGTAATCATCAGGGTGTGCAGATGGATATAGGCTATATAAACTTAACAAATATACGTTATTTAAAAAATGTACCGAAAAAAAAGTAGTCCCTTGGAAGAAGCGCCGGCCGCGACGTGCGTGCCCGACGTGAGGAGCGCGGGGAGGAGCGGCGTCCAGGACCACGAGGAGGACCGGCGGACATGGCGCGGGGAGGAGCGGTGAGGAGCGGTGGACAGGCGGTGAGGAGCGGCGGACAGGCGGGGAGGAGCAGTGAGCGGCGGATGAGTTAGGTTATTTATTTATTTATTTAGGAGCGGTGAGCGGTGCAAAATGAAGCAAAAATGAAAATCGTGAGCAAGAGGAAGCAAACGGAGCATTACAAAAGTGAGCCAAACGGTGCATTACTGGATGAAAAAATTGCGTGTGCAGGTTACAAAAGCGTACATCGTGAGCAAGAGGAAGCAAACGGAGCATTACAAAAGTGAGCCAAACGGTGCATTACAGGAGGAAAAAGTTACGTGTGCAGGTTACAAAAGCGTAGAAAGTAAACATAGAGGTACAGGAGGAAAAAGTGACGTGTGCAGGTAGCAAAAGGAAGCAAATGGAGCATTAAAAAAGTGAGCCAAACTGTGCATTACAGGAGGAAAAATTTACGTGTGCAGGTTACAAAAGCGTACAAAGTAATCATAGAGGTATAATACTGCAATATATGGAGGAATGCTCCGGGGGACCCACGGACATCGTCGGGGCGGGCGGGGGCCCTGAAGCCTAATTGCTCCCAGACAAAGTCGGGACGGGCTGCTACAAAAGCGTACAAAGTAAAAATAGAGGTATAATATTGCAATATATGGAGGAAGGCTCCGGGGGACCCACGGACAGCGTGGGGGCGGGCGGAGGCCCTGAAGCCTAATTGCTCCCGGACAACGTCGGCACGGGCTGCTAGTATATATATATATACATATATATATTCACAGAAAAAACCATAGGTTATAGACCATATATAGTTAGGAATTAGCATTTACAAAACCTTGAAAATTCACTGAAAAAACCATAGGTTATAGACCATATATAGTTAGGAATTAGCATTTAGAAAACCTTATTTTACTCACACAAAACCATTGAAATTCCATATATAGTTAGTTGCACTAACTATATATCGCGCACCCGCAATCCACTGCTGATGATGTCACATATTACATCATTCATGACATGGTCAGTGACATCACTGATGACATCACTGATGACATCTCAAATGACATCACTGATGACATCACTGATGACATCTCATTTGACATCATTCTTGTGCTAATACGATAAACCTCTTCAGACTCTAATATAACCTTAGATACACTCAGTGTATACAGACACTCACACACTGTCACTCATCCATGGAGTTACTCACACACCTAGTCAGTCATGCAAAGAAACAATCTCACCTCCATTTCCTCAACTATACAGTTATACACACCTTACTTATTCAAACATATACTAACACATATTTACTCTCTTATACAATCCCTGATACAAGTTCACAATGATCCATACAGCCACTCACACATTCAGTGGCTCTCATGCACAGTTATTTATATATGCCAACTCTCACATGTACTGTGTTTTACATATGTACTTACTATGACATGTAGCATTGAGATATCCATTCACTCATCAATACACTCATGCACACAGTCAACCGCCCATGTAGCTTTTTCCACATGCACTCTTGAACTCATACACCTAGTGAATCAACTGCTCACACATCTATGCACAGAGTCACACACCTCCCAGCCACCCCCACACAAACTCAATCTCCCATAGAAATACTTGGGCAACCAATTAATAACACATATAGCCTCTCGTATAGCTAATGATCAACACATGCAGCAGTTTACATCACAACAGACATAATGATGCACAAATTAAGACAGTTTAGTCACTAACCCATGCATTCAGTGAGACACATTTAATCACTCACTCATACAGTCAGTCACGCACCTACTAAATCCTTCATCCAGACACTTATACATCCACTCATTCTTCAATATCTAAGACATATTTTAACTTTACAGAAACATACAGTCACTGGATGTTGTCATCAGTGATGTCATTTGAGATGTCATCAGTGATGTCATCAGTGATGTCACTGACCATGTCATGAATGATGTAATATGTGACATCATCAGCAGTGGATTGCGGGTGCGCGATATATAGTTAGTGCAACTAACTATATATGGAATTTAAATGGTTTTGTGTGAGTAAAATAAGGTTTTCTAAATGCTAATTCCTAACTATATATGGTCTATAACCTATGGTTTTTTCAGTGAATTTTCAAGGTTTTGTAAATGCTAATTCCTAACTATATATGGTCTATAACCTATGGTTTTTTCTGTGAATTTCATTGGTTTTTTAACAGCTAATATCTGTAGCTGTAAAATGTATTCTTCTTTAAATCCAAAAATATATTTTATATGTTTATGAATAATTTTTTTTTTAAATATTTTTTTTTCTTCGTTCCCGCTTCGCGAATCGGGAAGCTTCCCGTTAGCTGACCTTGATGCCGCGAAATAGACCGCGAGCCGGTAAACGTTTCTTTACCGCAAGTGCCGCGTTAGAAAACAACATCGTGACGCCTCCCGTCCTCATGACGTTTCACGTTGTCGCGTGATACGTCATATGACGTGCTACGTTAGCGAACTGGTACGCGAAGCGAGTCGCAAAGCGCAGGTTTCTGGAAGCAAACCGGGAGGCCCTGCAAAGCGCTTAACGTAAACACAGCAAGTCATGTGACTTGGTAATAACACTTTTCATTGGTTCATTTCACTTTTGGTTTCCTAATGATGTAAGACTAGGTCATATAATCTAAAATGAACACTTTTGATTGGTTGAGAACTCTTGTTTTTCCCAAATGATGAAAATCCCTCCTTCTTTCCTCACTCTGACTTTCATCATTGTGAGAGAAAGACCCTTTGTGATCACTGAGCAATGGCTTCTTTAGTAGCTTCAGCTGGTGCTTCCCCACCACCTCCACCACATCCAAGGAAGAGTGGACCACCTGCTCAAGTTGTAATTCAACAAGAAGAAGAAGAAGAGGAACAGGAGGACGAGCACGAAGAGAGGCAGTTTTTGCCTGAGCAGCCCAAGACGTCTCACCGGAAAGAAAACTTCATTTGGCAATTTTTTAAAATTCCCAAAGGTCAGAAAAAAGTAAATGCAAGATACGTAACTTGCCTTATATGTCAAGATAGACTGTCCAGAGGGACCGACAAAAAATACAGTTTCGGAAACTACACAATGCATCGCCATATGACTAGGTGGCATCCTAACAACTACAGTGCTGCACAGTTTCGGAACGACCTAGATAATCTCCCTATTATGGCCAGAAGATCTGTTGTACCGGAAGTAACGGGACCAGAGGGCAGGGAGATGGTGCCAAATATACAAATGAGATTTGGTGAAGTAAAACACACCTGCGTATTTTGCGATGGATTCATTTCCTACGGAGAAAGAAGCATCACTCTGATCAACAGAGCTATTGACTATCATATGCAAGTTTGTCCGAAACGCCCAAAATAATAAATACTTCTTTTTTTTGTTTTGTTGCTCCTGTTGAGCCCTTTACAATGAATCGTTTTCATTGCCCCCTACAAGAAAAACCCAAAAAAATATAAAACTGTTCCGAAAAATTCAAAAACAGTAAAAAAATGTTCAGAAAAATAAAAAAAAAAGTTCTTTTCAGAACTACCTCCCCGTTATTAAAAAATTGGTACAATATTTGGAACTGTGCCAACCTCTATTTCTCTTAGTTCGCTTCCTAGTTCGCTCGCTGGTACGCGAACTGGAAGCGAACCAAAAACAGTAAGTATAAGGGAAGGAAACACACACTTATGTTAAAAGAAAGACAGCTATAGGGGAGTAAACTAGAGATACTATTACCCATAATCCACTGCTGATGATGTCACATATTACATCATTCATGACATGCTCAGTGACATCATCAGCAGAGGATTGCGGGTTTTTTGGCAACATGCCTTATCCACGGTTTAATAACGCTGCCTTTTGCTTTATATAAGTTTTCGAATTGTATGAAATATATACCAATAGGTCGTTATGAACCTTTAGGTAGTGCTTTTGTTCATGAGGTCTGGTCGCTTCCATACACATACAGATGTTTCAAAGATGATCAAGAAGTTTATCTGAATGGAGAGGAATGCACTGAGACGCCAGATCATTCACTAATGTGTAGGCACATACAGTTACACGATTCATGCAACAAACACCGACCAAATATGGCTTGCGTGTTGCAAGGCACGCCAGTTCCTGCTATCATCCCCACGTTCAAGTTGTTGGAAAATGGTAGTTATTTGATGCTCAATAATGAAGATTGTTCTGAGTTAATTAAAAGTATTCCTTTTATCGTAACAGTAAGTGAACGGGTTATTTGCTGCAGAAATGTTCTATTTCCTCCCACACATGAACATAGGGAGTTTTCAATCTGGCCACAAATACCAACCTTGGGACACGTTTCAACGGCATGGCAAGAATAAGAGCTCTTTTGTCTCAGAGAGAGGTGGCCTTGAGTTCGGCCCGTGAAACTTTCGTACTTCACATAGCGAACACCCGTACACAGGTTTGCCTTTCAATTTCAGCAACATGTTTCCGACTATCTTTAACGCATCCTCCACAAAATCCCTGGCACACTTTTTTAAAGTTGTTACCAGTGGTCTCGTGACTTCATTTGAGAAAATCTTTGGAGTCATCCCTGCTCCCTTTCATTGTATTTTCTGCACTCTGGTTCGTGGATTGGCATTTTTACTTGCATTACCAGCGGACGCTCTTGTGCTTTTTTACATTTTTAAATATGGATGTCCCTCCTATGCAACCTCCGACCCTGCAGCTGCTGACACTGTTCCGCAATCGCATGCTAGAATATTATGGCACAATGCCGTTGGCGATATTAAGCACGGCATATGGATTATCTTTTCGATTCTCCTACTTCACCTGTGTCCAGCCTGTATTTCACTGCCTGACCTGTGATTTCGATTGGGCCATTGATTTGTGTCTCTGCGGACCGGTTTCTCCTGACGTCGACTTTAATCAGCTGATGACTCCTATCATTACTCACGAGTTGATTTGTCCTGGCGAAAGGATTATGGCTGTGGCATTGATGCATGGACTACTTGGTCCCTGGAATTTACTGGCGGCAGCACAGTCTTTCTTGGAACAGAGCTTTCTTGAAAACCCACCGAGCTGTCCTCTGATGGTGATAGAGGATCCGGTGCTGGGAGAGCACGTATGTTCTTTTCCGCTTTTAAATTGGATGGCTGAACTGTTTTCGGATGAAGACGGTGACTTCCTATTGGAGGCTGTTGCAGCTTATTTTGCATACACAGTTATGTCATAGACCTTTTTCATGTTTGATATGCTGAGTACTAGCATTTCATTGACAATTCATTGACTTATTTGTCAAGTTTTTATTATTTACCTTGCCTATTGGCTTAAGACTCGATAAAGTACTTGGCTGTTTTATTTTTCTTTAGCATTGAATTTTCCTAGTTTTTAATGCTTTACCTTGCGGACCGTCCACATATAAACTTGCAATCTGCTCTCATGAGATGGCACTTCTATTATCTTATTCAGTTCGTTTCCGGATCATGAGGAGGTGTCATCTAGGTCCTGGATATCTTTACACCGTGTTAAGTTAGCATGGGCTCATTACCGGTTTAAACGCCATTTTTCCTTTTTTGCAACTTCTGCACACGACACTTAGTTGTTGCTTTAGCTTTCCACCTAGTAGTTCATCGTGGTTTACATGAGAATAATATGTTATTGGTCTACTATCTGCTTTACTTGTTAAACTATATCTGTACAGCGAGTGCTAAAGTTTCAAGAACAACACGATACAGAATTGTTATGAGGTCTGATCTCCACGACTTCATACTCATAACATAAGTGCAACTTCTGCCAATTCTGGGCATGAGGCGGGTTTTATATTGCTTTGCCGAACACACATACACAACAGTTGATGCGGTTCACATGAAGAGAGAGCTGGTGTATGCTGATGTGATTCCTTCAAATCTAAGACACTAAAGTATGGGCACGCCCTAAACCAACACAAAGAGACCTTCTTAGCAAATAATATAATATGTGTATTAGGGAGGGTGAGATATAAGCAGCCGCGGGCCGTGGAGGGAGTTACGATGGGGCAGGGAGGCGGGGAGGGGGAGAAGCAGGGTGGAGCCCTCTCTACCTTGCCCCTCCCCCTCCCCGCCTCCCTGCCCCACCGTAACTCCCTCCACGGCCCGCGGCTGCTTATAAGTGTTGCTAACTCTTATTCATTTACAGCATGTTAACATACTGTCACCATTCGCTTTTTATGTACTAGTAACTATGCTGGTAATTTTGCTACTGATAATATGTGTACTTGTATTCTCCACCCTGCTTCTCCCCCTCCCCGCCTCCCTGCCTCACCGTAACTCCCTCCACGGCCCGCGGCTGCTTATAAGTGTTGCTAACTCTTATTCATTTACAGCATGTTAACATACTATCACCATTCACTTTTTATGTACTAGTAACTATGCTGGTAATTTTGCTACTGATAATATGTGTACTTTTATTATCTAAGGTACTACGCCTGAGAAGACGGCATTAGTACATAAACATTTCAAATACACATCTGTTCTTCTTAACTCCATGTTCTGGTTTCTAAGAAATCTATAACGACCGACTGTTCATGAGTTCCACGTATCCTGAGGTACTATAAGTTCATATTCTGGATTGTCTAAACATTGAGAGTTTGTTATATCCAATGTGACACTGTACCTAGCTTGCTAAATAGTTTTTGATTACTAACGTGAGTTTTGGGACACCCTAATTCGCCGAGGTTCCAATCCTCTGTCCACAGTTCTGTGTGAGAACAGAAACCCTGCGACAGGGGCACCCCCGACCCTTGCTGGAGCTTCATCACACTTGCGATACAACTCCAGCAATGCATTCGCCGAGGTTCCAATCCTCTGTCCACAGTTCTGTGTGAGAACAGAAACCCTGCGACAGGGGCACCCCCGACCCTTGCTGGAGCTTCATCACACTTGCGATACAACTCCAGCAATGCGCCACCTTTACGGCACAGATACATCACGCATCTGTGCTGTTTTTGCCCCATGATGCGCCGCATTGTAAATGCAGCACACCATAGGTGACGGAACAGCGGCACAGAATGACTAACACATCCCTGGTGATGCGCCAGTCATCATAAATGTATCCCTATGCTTCTTATCTTGTTAGAGATGAACCGCCATATGTATCATCAAAGTTATTTGCATTTCCTAAATAGCGAACTTTAAGGAATAAATAGCGATTCTTTACCATTCCTAGTTTGCGATGAGCTATTTGCTAATTAGCCGAATGTAGCCCAATGAAGCCCAATGTAGCCCAATGTAGCCCAAAGATGGCCGCCAGACACACAAAAAAACAAATGTAGCCCAAATATCAGCCAGATGTAGCCCAACTATAGCCCAGTGACAGAATGACCAATCAGCTTCGCAAACCTCCGTTACGCGAAGCGGAGCGCTGTTACAGATATATATCTTTTTTTGAACGTTAATTTCTCAAAATCCACTGGAGCACATATATTGAGACCTAGCAAAGGCACATCGGGCTACCAGTCCCTAATATTTTGCCAAGTTTCGTGCAAATCCATTCAGCTGTTCAATTATTATTTTTATTATTTTTTTTTGCCCCGCGGGGCCCTTTTAAAACCTCCACATCAAACCTAGGGGGTCAGCGAGGATCTACTATGCCCCCTTATAGTTATTTCCCCCTTTGTTTTGACCTCCTCTTGTCTCTCGATCCTACCGAGAGACAAGATGGCGGCCGCTACGGACTGTTTGGAATGTTGACAGACGCCGGAGAACCAATCAGCTTCGCTTCACAAAGCTCCGTTGCGCGAAAAGTCCGCGAACCAGAGCGCTGCCTGGTCCGCGCTTACAGATATATATCTTTTTTTAAACGTTAATTTCTCAAAATCCACTGGAGCACATATATTGAGACCTACAAAAGGCACATCGGGCTACCAGTCCCTACAATTTTGCCAAGTTTCGTGCAAATCCATTCAGCCGTTCGGGCTAAAAGTGAGGCCAACCGCCCTATGGAAAACTCAATGTTAAAAACACGTTTTGGGACCCCCCTTTTTTCTCGGCCCCCCCTGGACGAACCCCCCCCAAATTTTTAAGGGCTGCTCAGAAACAAAATGTGCCATTTTCCTGAAAATTTCAGCCAATTCCGTCCACAAACGCCAAAGTTATTAGACATAGAATTTTCAAAAAACCCATAGAGAAAAAATCCTAACTATATATACCTACTGGCGACCGCCAGTAGGTAATATATATTCACTGAAAAAACGATAGGTTTGAGGCCTTATAAAGTTAGGAATTAGCATTTAAAAAACCCTCAAAATTCACGAAAAAAACTATAAGTTTTACGGTGTTATAGTTAGCTGGACATTTCACTCATACAAAACCATTGAAATTGCTGATGTCATGAATTACATCATTCATGACATGGTCAGTGACATCACTGATGACATCTCAAATGACATCACTGATGACATCACTGATGACAACATCCACGTGACAATCACATACACCTTTTCATACACTAATAAATCTTTCTTTAAGGCCTGAAACCTATGGTTTTTTCAGTGAATTTCAAAAGTTTTTTAAATGCTAATTCCTAACTATATAAGGCCTGAAATCTATGTTTTTTTCAGTGAATTTGCAACGTTTTTAAATGCTAATTCCTAACTATATAAGGCCTGAAACCTATGTTTTTTCAGTGAATTTCAAAGTTTTTTTTAATGCTAATTCCTAACTATATAAGACCTGAAAGCCCACCAGGAATCTCCAGTATGCGACAGGGGACTGCATTGCAGAGAGGTGTAATGAAGCCACACCCCTTTTTACACCTCTCTGCAACGCAGCCCCCGTGCATGTTTGAAGAGGGGGAACTAATTCCCCTTGCATACTGGGGGCCCCTGGGGGCCAACTAGCCCACCTTGAACCTCCAGTATGCGCCAGGGGGCTTCATTGCAGAGGTGTAATGAGGCTATGCCCCTTGTTACACCTCTCTGCAATGCAGCCCCCTGGCGCGTTTGCAGAGGGGGAACTAATTCCCCTTGAATACTGGGGGTCCCTGGGGGCCAACTAGCCCACCAGGAGCCTCCAGTATGCGCCAGGGGGCTGCCTTGCAGAGAGGTGTAATGAGGCCACACCCTTTTTTACACCTCTCTGCAACACAGCCCCCATGCATGTTTGAAGAGGGATAACTAATTCCCCTTGCGTACTGGGGGTCCCTGCGGGCCAACTAGCCCACCTGGAACCTCCAGTATGCTCCAGGGGGCTGCATTGCACAGAGGGCACGCAGGCCACTGGCGTGTTTGCAGAGGGGGGGCTAATTCCCCTTGCATACTGGGGGTCCCTGGGTCATATCTGCCCAAACGCCGATATTCCAAACGATTGAAAATGACTTTTCTTGAGAAACATTTGGATTTGGATTATCAAATCTTTACTTTGGAATTTTTGAAAGACTGACTTTGAGGGTGCTATAAATTACTCAAGTCTGCCCGAATTGTGTGGGTAAAATTGATACCTAGTCACTTTGAATAAGAATGTACTTATGTCTCGTCTAACATTTGGAAGAAATATCTAGTTATATGACAACAGGATACCGACATACCTTGAAGGAAATAAGAACCCCCTGAAGAAGTTCTGTTCTACAGAACGAAACGCGTTGGCTGTCTGGGGTACATAAATTTAAGGAAAATAAAAGCATTTGAATATACACCAAGATTCAGCGCTTCAATAAGGACTCTAAGTGATATCATTTGATTGGACTTATTGTGCAAGTGGTGCTGTGCCAAACTTTGGAATATTCTCTACTACTCTCTACTACTTACTCTCTACTACTCCACTACTCTATAATACTCACGCTCTACTACTCATTCTCTACTACTCTACTACTCTCTACTACTCTCTCTCTACTATTCACTCCCTACTACTCACTATCTACTACTCTCTACTACTCACTCTCTACTACTCTCTACTCTCTACTACTCACTCTCTACTACTCTCTCTCTACTACTCACTCTTTACTACTCACTCTCTACTGCTCTCTACTACTTACTCTCTACTTCTCACTCTCTACTACTTTCTACTACTTACTCTCTACTACTCTCTATACTACTCTCTACTACTCACTCTCTACTACTCACTCTACTACTCACTGTCTGCTACTCTCAGCTACTCACTCTCTACTACTATCTCTCTACTACTCTCTACTACTCACTCTAATACTCACTCTCTACTACTCTCTATTATTCTCTCTCTGCTACTCACTCTCTACTACTCTCTAATACTCACTCTCTACTACTCTCTATTACTCACTCTTTAATACTCTTTACTACTCACTCTCTACTACTTACTCTCTACTACTCTCTACTACTCACTCTCTACTACTCACTCTCTACTACTCTCTACTACTCACTGTACCATTCACTGTACTACTCTCTACTACTCACTCTCTTCTCCTCTCTCTACTGCTCACTACTACTCTCTACTACTCACTCTCTACTCTCTATTACTCACTCTCTACTCTATACCTCTCTACCCCTCTCTACTTCTCTCTCTACCTCTACACCTTTACCTCTCTACCTCTCTCTACACACACACATATACACATATATATATATGCATATATATGCATATGCATTTATATATTCATTGAAAAAACCATAGGTTATAGACCATATATAGTTAGGAATTTGCATTTACAAAACCTTGAAAATTCACTGAAAAAACCATAGGTTATACACCATATATAGTTAGGAATTAGCATTTATAAAACCTTATTTTACTCACACAAAACCAATGAAATTCCATATATAGTTAGTGGTACTAACTATATATCACGCACCCACAATCCACTGCTGATCATGTCACATATGACATCATTCATGACATGGTCAGTGACATCACTGATGACATCACTGATGACATCTCAAATGACATCACTGATGACATCACTGATGACATCTCAAATGACATCACTGATGACATCACTGATGACAACATCCAGTGACTGTATTTTTCTGTAAAGTTAAAATATGTCTTACATATTTAAGAATGAGTGGATGTATAAGTGTCTGGATGAAGGATTTAGTAGGTACATGACTGACTGTATGAGTGAGTGGTTACATTTGTCTCACTGAGTGCATGGGTTAGTGACTAAACTGTCTTAATTTGTGCATCATTATGTCTGTTGTTCTGTAAACTGCTGCATGTGTTGATCATTAGCTATATGAGTAACTATATGGGTTATTGATTGGTTGCCCAAGCATTTGTATGGGAGACTGAGAGTGTGTGTGGGTGGCTGGGAGGTGTATGACTCTGTGCATAGATGTATGGGTTCAAAAGTGCATGTGGAAACAGCTGTATGGGCGGTTGACTGTGTGCATGACTGTATTGGTGAGTGAATACATATCTCAGTGCTACATGTCAAAGTAAGTACATATGTAAAATACAGTACATGTGAGAGTTGACATATATAAATAACTGTGCATAAGAGCCAGTGAATGTGTGAGTGGCTGTATGGATCATTGTGCTCTTGTATCCAGGATTGTATAAGTGAGTAAATATGTTTTAGTATATGTTTGAATAAATAAGGTGTGTATAACTGTATAGTTGTGAAAATGGAGCTGTGATTGATTCTTTGCATGACTGACTAGGTGTGTAAGTAACTCCATGGATGAGTGGCAGTGTGTGAGTGTCTGTTTACACTGAGTGTATCTAAGGTTATATTAGAGTCTGAAGAGGTTCATCGTATTATCACATGAATGATGTCATCAGTGATGTGATCATTAATGTCAAATGAGATTTTATCAGTGATGTCATCAGTGATGTCATTTGAGATGTCATCAGTGATGTCATCAGTGATGTCATTTGAGATGTCATCAGTGATGTCATCAGTGATGTCACTGACCATGTCATGAATGATGTCATATGTGACATGATCAGCAGTGGATTGCGGGTGCGTGATGTATAGTTAGTACCACTAACTATATATGGAATTTCATTGGTTTTGTGTGAGTAAAATAAGGTTTTATAAATGCTAATTCCTAACTATATATGGTGTATAACCTATGGTTTTTTCAGTGAATTTTCAAGGTTTTGTAAATGCAAATTCCTAACTATATATGGTCTATAACCTATGGTTTTTTCAATGAATTTCATTGGTTTTTTAAAAGCTAATATCTATAGCTGTAAAATGTATTCTTCTTTAAATATAAAAATATATTTTATATGTTTATTAATAATTTTTTTTAAATATTTTTTTTGTTTCGCTCCCGGTCCGCGAACCGGGAAGCTTTCCGTTAGCTCAAATAGATGCCGCGACCCGGTCCGCGAACCAGTAAGAAATCAACATAGTGACGGTATCGCGTTGCCGCGAAATGCGTCTTTAACGTATCGCGTTAGCGCACCCGGAAGTGCCCCGGGGCGCGGACCGAAGCGCGAAGCGCAGCGACCCGGAAGCGATCCGCGGCGCGTCGCGAAAGCGCGACGTATCGCGTTGCCGCGTAATGCGTCTTGTGACGTATCGCGTTAGCGCACCCGGAAGTGTCCCGGGGCGCGGACCGAGGCGCGAAGCGCAGCGAACCGGAAGCTAACCGGGGAGCGTTCCGCAGCGCGTAACATGAGCGTGAGAGGTCATGTGACTTGGTAATAAAACTTTTCATTGGTTCATTTCACTTTTGGTTTCATAATAATGGAAGGCTAGGTCAGGTGACCTAAAAATAACACTTTTCATTGGTTGAGAACTTTTGCTTTTCCCAAATGATGAAAACCCCTCCTTCTTTCCTCACTCTGACTTTCATCTTGGTGAGAGAAAGACCCTTTTACTTTATAGAGAAATGGCTTCCATTGTTGCTTCAGGTAGTGTTCCCCCACCACCACCCCCACCTCCTCAAGGGAAGAAAGGACCACCTGCTCAACCAATGTTTGAGGAAGATCAAGAAGAGGAGGAAGAGGAGGAAGAGCCTGAGTTTTTGCCAGAGGAGCCCAGGAGGTACAATAGAAAAGAAAATTACATCTGGCAATTTTTTACATTTCCAGCAGGGCAAAAAAAAGTTAACGCAAGATATGTGTTTTGCCGTATTTGCAAAGATCGACTGTCAAGGGGCACTGACAAGAAGTACAGCTTCGGCAATTATACGATGCACAGGCATATGAGTAGGTGGCACCCAAATAATTATAGTGCTGCCCAGCTTCGTGATGAACAACAAAATCCCCTGGCAATGGTGAGAACATCTGCTGTGAAAGAAATATCGGGACCAGAGGCGAGGGAGGTGATCCCGAACATTCAAATAGACATGGGGGAAGTAAGGCAAGTGTGCGTGTGGTGCGGCCAAACACTTTGCAACGGAGAAAGAAGCATTATTCTTATAATGAGAGCTATCAGAAATCATGATTGCCCGAAACGCCCCAAAAAATAAATTCTTCTTTTTTTCGTTGCTCCTGTTGAGCCCTTCTCAATGAATCATTTTTGTTTCCCCCCTCCCCCCCCCAAAAAACAAAAAAATTACAAAATGTTCAGAAAAAACAAAAAAAATATAAAAAATGTTCAGAAAAATAATAAAAAAAATTTAAAACAACAAAAACCAAAAAAAAAGTTATTTTCAGAACTACCTCCCCATTATAAAAAAAATTGGTAGAATTTTTGAAACTCTGCCAATCTCTATTTCTTATAGTTCGCTTCCAGTTCGCACTCCGGTACGCGAACCAGGAGCGAACCAAAACATTTTTTAAAAAAAAAGAACAGTAAGTATAAGGGAAGGAAACAGACAGTTATGTTAAAAGAAAGACAGCTACAGGGAGTAAAGAAAACATACTGTTACCCGCAATCCACTTCTGATCATGTCACATATTATATCATTCTTGACATGGTCAGTGACATCATCAGCAGTGGATTGCAAGTAACAGTATTTTTTTTTACTTCCTATAGCTGTCTTTCTTGTAACATAAATGTCTGTTTCCTATCCTTATACTTACAGTTCTTGTTTTAAAAATTTTTTGAGATCATTCAGAAACAGTAACATTAATAGAGACAGAATGAGTGAATAATAATGAAGAAGTATGAGAAGAGAGGGACTGAGAAAAATACTGGAAGGAGTAGAATAATTAAGTAATAGAGAAAGGAATGAGAGAAGTAGCAAACGCAGGAAAGTAAGGATTAAACAAATGAAGCAGTAGAACTAATAGATGTTAAATGTGATAGATTAAATGATTGATTCAGTATGACGATAAGGTGTGTCCTCTCCAAAATTTTGTTTAAGATGAGGCCTACTTAGGGTTGCATATCAAATTTATGCTTGTTTGAGAATACAGAGGAGATAATACATGTGAAGGCCTACCATTGAAGTAAAACATGTCCACTTCACTCTTGAACAACGGCCATACCTCTTCTGTGTCCATAGACAGACCTAAAGTTCATCTGCACAATGTCATCCGTAAACTTAGAAAACACAAGTAATGTAATTGAAAAACATGGAGTTTCTTTTGCTCATTTCAAAATCACATCACCTGTGTTGCCTTTGCTTAGGTATCTCATAGTGCAGATGTAGTTCAGCATATGAAACAGTACACAGAAGTGCAACAGTGTATGCATTAATACATGTGAAGGCCTACCAATGAAGTAAGTCATGTCCACTTATTACATCATTCATGAAATAGTCAATGACATCATCAGCAGTGGATTGCGAGTTAAAAGAGTAGAAAACATTTACCTTATAATTCTTGTTAACTTTTTCAAATATTTTTTCATACGTTCAATCTGTAAAAGAGAGAAGAAACATTTCAAAAATATTAAAACATGTATTTAAAAATTTGAAAAGACAAGGGAAAAGGTTCAAGAAGAAACAGTTTTTCAAAAACTTTGAGATTTACAGAAGCCTCTGCTGCTATACGTCCCCTACACAATGCTAAAGATATATATTTTAAACAAACAGTATCTTGATGCTGATGAAGTGAGGCCTATTTTGGAACATGGTGCATCTTTTGCACTGCTGATGTCTCACAATAGTGATGCAATAGCAGCGCAAAAAAGATGTAAAGCCATCATAAAATTGTGTCTAACATTTTAAATGATTCTTTCAGGATACAAATAAGATGTGTCCTTTCAAGAGGTTTCTTTAAGGTGAGGCCTATTCAGTTTTCCAAAAAAAAAAAAAGTACCCAGAAGTGCAGCACTGTAAGCATTAACTTTGACACTTACAGAAGCCTCAGTTTCTCCATATCTACCTCACATTTCTAAATGTATATCATAAGTACAAAAAGTAGAACATTAATTATACATGTTAAATGATTTATTTTTGCTGTTCTCAGAATGTATCAAATTTCACTAAAAACAGTGACTTGAAGGTATTCATCATGTAACAGCGGGGAAAAAAAAACACAATCAAAATGATTGTGTTTAAAAAACCCATACAACATCTGAAATCAAAATTCAGAACTCCTTAAAGTTAACTTACTTTCCATGACGTCCAAGGATGTCCTATGAACAGCTTACACTCTTTTGTGCTGTTATTACTTTCAGCCCGCCACTTTCTGAAAGAAAATCTCCATCGTTTTTAAAAACACGTTACATGCAATAAATGATTTCTTGCTCTCTACCACAATTTTCCACAAGGCCAAATCTGGTCAGAGCCATTTATAACTCTTGGATTTCTTGTAAGCCAATCCCGTCATTTGGCATTTCCGCAACTTTCAGAATTAAAATGTTGAAGATAATTTTCACAATCCTGGAATAGTAATATCTTCCCCTTCTTGCTCAGTCATGTTCTACATTTCCTATGACACTGATACTGCTTACTATGAAGCAGACTTACACTACCTCTATGACTACTACAATTATTTAATTCTCTACATCACTTTTAATCACAAAGCAATGTAAAACAGTAGACAGCATTGCAGACTTACATTCCCTCTACTCCATGTTTTGATTGGCTGCTTCAATTAGCTTATAAAAAGAAACAGTTTTTCTGAACTCATTGAAAGTGCACATATTTCTTCATGACATCCAGTCCTATGGTTAGAAGTTATGTCTCTGAACTACACTTATCCTCAAGGCCAAATTGTGTAGGAGCCATTAGAACTTCTTGAAATTCCACAGAGCACATCCCGAGATTATTTCCCTAAAATTTTGGTTTTAAAAACACCAGGTAAGAGTTTTTAAGGTCATACAGCAATTTTTTTTTGAAAATTAAAACAGAATCATTGCAGAATGACCAGCCATTTCTACACTTTAAATAAGCTGTGTAATGTCCTGATGTTATTGAAGGGCCGTCATGATATATAATTGCTGCAGTTACAAAAGTCCTTCCTGATATTGACAACTGCGAAGCTACAAATTTTTTTATTAAAGTTGTCAATTTTGTTCCATCAGGCCTACATCGTTGGAACATTAAAATGACATACTGGCCATATGTTCGTATAAATAATGTGGACATCATTTCAGATTTACATTGGCTACACTCCATGTTGTGATCAGCTGCTTTTACTAGCTTATTAAAGGAGACTGATTTACTGTCTGGCAAAGTTAAATATATAAATCTTTCTGAGTCTACACTAGTAGTACTTGATACCATACAGTTCTCGCAGTCATGCTGCCATTGATAAGAAAGCCCAAACAGGTGATCTACATCTACACCTTCAGCATGCAATACATCAAGCATATACATTAAAAACTCCTGACAATCTTGCTGAATATTTTGAGAGAATTGTGTTTGGCCTGAACATCTGTCTAACAGATTTCGAATTTCAGACACACTTTCTATGTTTCTTCTATCAGTGCTACATTTCTCTAACACAGAATTTAACAAACTGCAAAATCTTTGATCAGAATTGACCACAATCTCTTCTTTTACATTTTTTAGAGAAAACAAAACATTAACCACTACATTAGCATAGCAGTTGACACCAGAACTGTTTTCAAACTGAAAACCAACAACATCTTCAACAGAATCCTTTTTGTTTCTGCTTGTAATTTTAGGTTCATTGACTTTTTGTCTTTTTGCTACAACCTCCCCAGTATTGTTCTCATTTCTTCGTTTCCGGCCTACCACACGTTTCTCAAACAAAGGATACTGAGGCAAATGTGGCGCATACTCTCTTCTTAACCTATTGTATTCCTTAACACAATCTAGATCCGCACAAATGTTTGTGACATCACACTCAATCAAGTACAATCCCGATAAAGTTCTAACTCGTGACAATGCCACATATGCCATACCCTCCTTGAACACAGAACTGCCAATATTCACCAATGCACTGTCTACACTTAAACCTTGCGATTTATGGATTGTCACCGCATATGCCAAGCAAACAGGAAACTGCTTACGGCGAACATATAAGTCTTTTACAAGCAAAAATCTAGCAGAACAACGACCAATTAGCTGTACTTCCTCAATGCCATCAAATTTAATTTTTAAAAATTCAATTCCATCTCTATTTCTGTATTTCACAAAATCAACAACATTACCCATTGATCCATTTACCAGACCTCTTTCAACATGTAAATTCCTTCTTAAAATTATACGGCAGTTCAAGCACACATTCAGAGTCTTTTCAAAACCTGCAGTTTTAGATATACTCTTCTCTAATGAATCCAATTTTGTTTTCAGATTCTCAGACAAAATAATTGTTGATCCCATATGCTCTACTCTATCAATAGCTTCCAGTTTCACAATCTCTTGCTTTTCTAAATGCAACATTTGTTTTTAAATTTGGCACATTCTGCAAGAGTTGGCATCAAACATATTCCAGATTTCTTCTCAGTAATTTTCTGAAAAATATTCTCAGGCACAACATACAACATCTGAAATCAAAATTCAGAACTCCTTAAAGTTAACTTACTTTCCATGACGTCCAAGGATGTCCTATGAACAGCTTACACTCTTTTGTGCTGTTATTACTTTCAGCCCGCCACTTTCTGAAAGAAAATCTCCATCGTTTTTAAAAACACGTTACATGCAATAAATGATTTCTTGCTCTCTACCACAATTTTCCACAAGGCCAAATCTGGTCAGAGCCATTTATAACTCTTGGATTTCTTGTAAGCCAATCCCGTCATTTGGCATTTCCGCAACTTTCAGAATTAAAATGTTGAAGATAATTTTCACAATCCTGGAATAGTAATATCTTCCCCTTCTTGCTCAGTCATGTTCTACATTTCCTATGACACTGATACTGCTTACTATGAAGCAGACTTACACTACCTCTATGACTACTACAATTATTTAATTCTCTACATCACTTTTAATCACAAAGCAATGTAAAACAGTAGACAGCATTGCAGACTTACATTCCCTCTACTCCATGTTTTGATTGGCTGCTTCAATTAGCTTATAAAAAGAAACAGTTTTTCTGAACTCATTGAAAGTGCACATATTTCTTCATGACATCCAGTCCTATGGTTAGAAGTTATGTCTCTGAACTACACTTATCCTCAAGGCCAAATTGTGTAGGAGCCATTAGAACTTCTTGAAATTCCACAGAGCACATCCCGAGATTATTTCCCTAAAATTTTGGTTTTAAAAACACCAGGTAAGAGTTTTTAAGGTCATACAGCAATTTTTTTTTGAAAATTAAAACAGAATCATTGCAGAATGACCAGCCATTTCTACACTTTAAATAAGCTGTGTAATGTCCTGATGTTATTGAAGGGCCGTCATGATATATAATTGCTGCAGTTACAAAAGTCCTTCCTGATATTGACAACTGCGAAGCTACAAATTTTTTTATTAAAGTTGTCAATTTTGTTCCATCAGGCCTACATCGTTGGAACATTAAAATGACATACTGGCCATATGTTCGTATAAATAATGTGGACATCATTTCAGATTTACATTGGCTACACTCCATGTTGTGATCAGCTGCTTTTACTAGCTTATTAAAGGAGACTGATTTACTGTCTGGCAAAGTTAAATATATAAATCTTTCTGAGTCTACACTAGTAGTACTTGATACCATACAGTTCTCGCAGTCATGCTGCCATTGATAAGAAAGCCCAAACAGGTGATCTACATCTACACCTTCAGCATGCAATACATCAAGCATATACATTAAAAACTCCTGACAATCTTGCTGAATATTTTGAGAGAATTGTGTTTGGCCTGAACATCTGTCTAACAGATTTCGAATTTCAGACACACTTTCTATGTTTCTTCTATCAGTGCTACATTTCTCTAACACAGAATTTAACAAACTGCAAAATCTTTGATCAGAATTGACCACAATCTCTTCTTTTACATTTTTTAGAGAAAACAAAACATTAACCACTACATTAGCATAGCAGTTGACACCAGAACTGTTTTCAAACTGAAAACCAACAACATCTTCAACAGAATCCTTTTTGTTTCTGCTTGTAATTTTAGGTTCATTGACTTTTTGTCTTTTTGCTACAACCTCCCCAGTATTGTTCTCATTTCTTCGTTTCCGGCCTACCACACGTTTCTCAAACAAAGGATACTGAGGCAAATGTGGCGCATACTCTCTTCTTAACCTATTGTATTCCTTAACACAATCTAGATCCGCACAAATGTTTGTGACATCACACTCAATCAAGTACAATCCCGATAAAGTTCTAACTCGTGACAATGCCACATATGCCATACCCTCCTTGAACACAGAACTGCCAATATTCACCAATGCACTGTCTACACTTAAACCTTGCGATTTATGGATTGTCACCGCATATGCCAAGCAAACAGGAAACTGCTTACGGCGAACATATAAGTCTTTTACAAGCAAAAATCTAGCAGAACAACGACCAATTAGCTGTACTTCCTCAATGCCATCAAATTTAATTTTTAAAAATTCAATTCCATCTCTATTTCTGTATTTCACAAAATCAACAACATTACCCATTGATCCATTTACCAGACCTCTTTCAACATGTAAATTCCTTCTTAAAATTATACGGCAGTTCAAGCACACATTCAGAGTCTTTTCAAAACCTGCAGTTTTAGATATACTCTTCTCTAATGAATCCAATTTTGTTTTCAGATTCTCAGACAAAATAATTGTTGATCCCATATGCTCTACTCTATCAATAGCTTCCAGTTTCACAATCTCTTGCTTTTCTAAATGCAACATTTTGTTTTTAAATTTGGCACATTCTGCAAGAGTTGGCATCAAACATATTCCAGATTTCTTCTCAGTAATTTTCTGAAAAATATTCTCAGGCACAACATCTTGTTCTGGATATAAATTTGACAGTAATCGTGCATGTAAAGCTTCTTTCCCATGCTCGGTCACTTTTCCAATTCTAACATCTTGTAGAATAGTCTTGTAAACTTCATCCTTCGCCTGACGCATATTTTCATGCAGTTCAGCATAATTGAAGTTTAACCATATATTGACGTTGCCAATGCTGCCTAGGCACTTCCTGGTATCTTCATGCGTGAGCATTTTGAACACAGGTTGCCCTTTCACTGGTGTCAGCTGCAGAAGATCTCCGAAAACAATGATGTGTTTGCCACCAAATAACACATCATACTCTGTTTTGAGAACTTCTTGCATCCTCAAATGCACAAAGGCAAGCATGACATTGGAAACCATGCTTACTTCGTCAATGATAAGAAGTTTCATTTTCCTCAAGATTCTTGAAACTTCAAAACAAGCATCTCCAGATAGCTTGTGATATTGTAATTTGTTGTCATGCTCCACTGGCAGCATCAGTAAACGATGTAAAGTAATCCCTTTAATATTATGTGCTGCCAGTCCAGTTGGAGCAGTGACAACACAAGACAGCGATGACTCTGTCCTTTCCTGCAAATAGCATGAAATTGCTTTAATGAGGAAACTTTTTCCAGTTCCCGCTTCTCCACTCACGTACAGTCGGACAGGCTTCAACGACGTACATGAGCACTCTTTCTTATCATGACTTAATCCATGATCAATTTGCATGGTAACTTCGTCATATATTTTCCTCTGCTCAACGTTGAGTTGTCTTTCCAACTCTTCTAAGTTAACCGCATCCTCTTGAGCATGTGCCATGGCTCTTTCCACTTCATTCATAGCAGTGGCAGCTTCATTTTCGATAACAGGTCCTCCTAGTGGATCCTGACTCAATGAAGCAGAACTCTGACTGTCCTGAGAACTGTCTCTGGCAATCTCGGCTGCAATCGTTGCTTCCTGCTCAATTTCCGCATTCAACATTTCTACATATTTGGGAAAAGCAGGACATTCTATGGTCTCCTTGGCGGCATTGAAAGAGTCTTCGTAACAGAGGAAATCTCCAAGCAGTTCCTCTTCTGCACGCCAAGGCTTGAAAAGTTGCAAAAGTGCTAAATAGAAAAACTCCTTTTTTTCAGGAGATTCGCCACTCAATTTTCGATGGTTTACCAAGTGGCATTTTCTTTGCTTGACCAGACATCCCTCACTTCCTATTACAGCATACACTCCTTTCTCAGTATCTTCTTTGATGTTCCTCTTGAATATGTAATTTTGCAGAACCTCATACAGACAAACATTCTCGAGGTGACTGCTTCGATTTGGATAATATGTATCCAACATGTTTGTCTTCAAAATGTCGGTACTGTTTGGCTCCTTTTCCGCCAAATACTCAATTTCCCGCACAGGTTTGAGAACTCGATTACGCGTTGCTGCAAGACCAAGACTCGCCCAAATAATACTCCTGGACTTGGCATAGAGACTTGCTGAAGACAACCGGTCAGAACATTCGTACGCTCCGATTTCTCGATGCGACAACATCTTCAGACTGAAACTGTACAACTTCTTGCTGAGGCTCTTTTCATGGGAAATGTCCTCCCACATATCCTTCAATTCTGTCTTCTCTTTTTTGGTGATGTAAGACGTCACATACCGAGCCACAGCCATACAGTTATCAGCCACAAACTGTATATCCATGTTAGCATTCCACATGGACAAAATCACCGGGTTGTAGTCGTTGATGTACTTGGACTCTTCGTTCCTCTTCAAATTGTAAGTGTTTTTAGGTGATTTCTTCATGACATTGTGTCACAGCGAAGACATCAAACTGTTTACTCTTCCTTTAGAAATCACCGGTCGTGGAAAGCCGAAACGACATTTAGTGTAGAACTTGTCCTTGTTTCGGAATTTACGACGGCAGTACTTTCCACATCGATGGCTTTGGAAACGCAGAACTTTTTCTCTTTGGCTTTTCTTCTCCTTTGCGTTTGGAACAGCACACGTAAAATACTGTTGGATGAAACTCATCACTGAGTCTTCTGGATCCGTTCCAAATTTAGGTGCATCCTTGATCCACAGCAACATATGTATATGAGGAGCACCTCTTGCTTGGTACTCCTTTCTCCAGAAGAAATCCAACACCTCTCCAAGAGGTGGATTCTTCTTATTCATGATGAAAGACATCATAGCTTCAAATCTATGATTGAAGTACCTACATACATTGACTGGATCCAAAGAGCACAGTTCTCCGGGTGTCTTGAATTCGATGTTATCTACGTTAGCATTTGCCTCTCGTAGAAATTCAAGTAAGTCTTCCCAGCCATACTCGGCACAGCTCAGAGTGAGGAACCATGTGGGAGTACCTAAGTTCCTCAGCATACATTTTAAATCACCATGACGACGGTACCAGTACTCATTAGTACCACGCTGACACGCCATGAGATTAATCAGGTGAGAATCCAAAATACTGTCTTGGACATTGACTTTATCCATAAAGTCACTTGCCGAGATGTTTTGCATGTGTATACCACTTTTCAAGATGTGGTTCACTGCATATGACAGTCCAGACAGATCGCTTTCAAACAGGAGATGAAACAAATAGGGAATGCATTGTCGAAACCTAGCATCTCCTGCATACAATCGCAAAGTCCGGTATTCAGAAGCAGGAATTTGATGAGGTCGCTCATCATATCTTCCTCCCTGACCTGTTGGAAAAAGCTGTGGGAAACACCGAGCTTCCAAACTTTCCTCCCAAACACTAATGGGACTCCCTTTGGCTTGTTTCATTTGAAACAACTCAATAGCATTCCCCATGACTTCCTTGGAATGCAAAGGATGAACACTATAATGTTCATATATTTCTTCACTAGTAGAGGGTTCTACTTTCTCAATTTGACCAGCACACAAATTGCTATCCTCTTCCTCACTTACTTCCTCTTCTGCAACATATACATTCTTATAGTATTTATTATTTTTTTTCAAATACAATGTTGCCTTTTTAACTTTCCTAACATCTACTAAATCTTGCCATATTTTCTTATTCTTTGTCGGAACCCCATTAACTAAGATAACCAGAGGTTCCTCTTCCACTTTTTCTACTCCAATTGTGTTAATGTTTTTCTTCAAATCTAGAGGCAAATAAACAACTCTTCCCTTTAATCCTCTCTGTAAATCTGATGGAGGCAATTTCCCTGTCTTTGGCTCCATTCTTACAATAGCCTGAAAGGGATGGATACTTTGAATCAAAATAGATTCATAAGTATTTAAATCCTTCAATTCAGAAGGAATCTCAACCAATTCCAGATTATTATGAACTGCTCTAGCAGGCATCTGGTTTTGATTTAATTTGCAACAACAATAAGTACACACACGTTGATCCAATCCCAAATCAAAACAATTTTCTACCATCAAGTATGTTGCAAAATCCTTCCATTCACTATTATTTTCCCTTTCACTTTTTGCATATAAATCCACTAACTTAGTCTGATTCTTATAATAAGTGCGTCGACAACACACACAAGTGAAATTAGGCCTCTCACTTGATTTCACCTCAAATGTCGCAATTTCCCTCTGGAAATTATCTGTACTGGAAACCTGTACACTATCTTCCACATGACCCTCTTCTTCTTGCTCAATTTCAACATTCTCCTCTTTACTTCCAAAGTAACAAAACTCAATTTCTTCACATATATTCTTCACATCTATTTCATCTATTTTCAAAGAGCAGCGCATAATTTTTTAAGCATAATTGCTGGACTCTTAGCATAATACAACATTCTAACTAATTTCCTCACTTTATTATGATGCACTGCTAGCATCCTGAAATGATGAAAAACACTCTGGCATACTCTCCTGGAAAGACAAGCCAGTGAATGACCATGCAAACCTGTCACTTCTCTCACTCTGCAAGGATCTAATTCTTGCAACAACCTTATTTTCTGCTTCAAACTTTTCTTATTAAATGACCGTACAAAATCACAAAGCAAATTGATGGAATCCTGTCGCACACTGCAAATACTACTACACTTCCAGGTGTACACAGGACCCTTAGCACGTCTTCCTAAAACCTCATTACCTAACACCTCTTCTGCCTTTGTTGTCACAAGTTTTTCTTTTTCAACTGGACAACCATCTTTCACTTCATAAGCACGACCACTGGTGTCAACTGCATGCACCAAATCATTATCCTGGAAATAACTCTCCTCATTAAAAAATGCCTCACAGCTTGAACTATGCATCCATTCTCCAGAAAAAACTTCACAAAAATTACTACGATTAACTATTCTCTTCCATCTACTATTTCTTTTGAAATCATAAATTGCCTTGTTTAGCTTCCTAATTGTATTGATTATCAAAATAAATAACTTACGTTTAATTTCAAATGCCTGATCAATAACTTTCTCAACTTTTTTTTTTCTCTTATAAAAAACCAGTTTCTGTTGACGTTTCTTAATATTTTTTAACAAATTGCCAATTATCCTGTTGCGGAACATTCGTTTACGAATCTCCCTAAACTGTTGTTTTTGCTACTCCTTATTTTGCATCAAACTTGTTTGATACATACCATTTGTCTAATTTACATTTGCAAAGGCCGAAATTCGTAGAATTTTGATCTTTGCGAATGCTAATTAGCTTGATACATATGGCCCCAAGTGAGGCCTGTCTTGCGACATGGTGCATCTTTTGCATCACTGCTGCATCGGTTTCATGTGGTACGTTTTTTTTACACCATGACATATCTGCCTAAATGCATCAATTTGTAATGTTGTCGCCTCATAGCAAATCTTTTCCACCGCCGCTGCATCATAAAAGTGACGCACAGTGGCAGAAAAGAGGCATACACCTATCATAAATCTGTCCCTAGCATTTTAAATGATTAATCCAGGATGACAATAAGGTGTGGCCTATCCAAAGGTTTGTTTAAGTTGAGGCCTACTCAGGATTGCAGATTAAAGTTACGCTTGATGAAGAATACAGAGGAGATAATACATGTAAAGGCCTACCAATGAAGTAAGTAATGTCCACTTTATTGCACCAGTCATCATAAATGTATCCCTAAGCTTCTTATCTTGTTACAGATGAACCACCATATGTACCATCAAACTATTTTGCATTTCCTAAATAGCAAATTTTAAGGAATAAATAGCAATTCTTTACCATTCCTAATTTGCAATGAGCAAATTGCTAATTGCAAATTACCCATTCATTTCCATGGGCTAGGAGGCTCATAGGAATGAAGGTTGCAATTTGCGATTAGCAATTAGCTCATCACAAAATAGGAATTTTTTCAAGCGTGCAGGTGTATCTCAAGAACACCCTGCTGCACCCCTGAAAATGAAATTTGGGGGCATATGGCACACATACATGCCCTAAGGACATGTATGGGCGTCATATGGGACCTTTTGTTTTTTTAGAAAAAAATGCTTTTTGAAAAGAATTCGCAAATTACCACAAACTAGAAGTTGGTGGTAGTTTCCAAATCCTTAATATCATTTTTTACATATTTTTTGTTTGATACATTGCATTTAAGGAATCGTAAAATTTGCAAATCCTTCAGTGCAATCGCAAAATAAGGAATAGCAAATTTTGAATTAAGGACATTTTAAGTCATTTCCATATGTGCAGTGTTTTGAAATTATGATTTGAAAATCGTTTTGGGGGAAAAGTAATGGTTTGCAAATTTATGACAAGGACATAATGGTGTATGCTTCTCTATAAGGCATTTCAGTGTCTCTGATGTCATTTTTCCCATATTACATTATAAGACCTTTCCCCATGGAGCACATTCCTTGTAAATATGCTCCCACCTGAGCATGGCGAATTTAGATTTTGACTGTTTGAGTCACATAACCATGTTAAAAGTGACCCAAAAAAATTGCAAACGTTTTAAAAAAACACATTCATGTGTCTTAAGGACATTTTAAGTCATTTCCCCATGGACAGTGTTTTCTAAGTGGCGCAAAAGAGGCATACACCTATCATAAATCTGTCCCTAGCATTTTAAATGATTAATTCAGGATGACAATAAGATGTGGCCTATCCAGAGGTTTGTTTAAGGTGAGGCCTACTCAGGATTGCAGATTAAAGTTACGCTTGATGAAGAATACAGAGGACATAATACATGTAAAGCTCTACCAATGAAGTAAGTGATGTCAACTTCATTGCGCCAGTCATCATAAATGTATCCCTAAGCTTCTTATCTTCTTAGACATCAACCGCCATATGTATCATATAACTATTTTGCATTTCCAAAATAGCGAATTTTAAGGAATAAATAGCGATTTTTTACCATTCCAAATTTGCGATGAGCAAATTGCTAATTGCAAATTACCCATTCATTTCCATGGGCTAGGAGGCTCATATAAATGAAGGTGCGATTAACAATTTGCTCATCGCAAATTAGGAATTTTTCCAAAGCTGCAGGGGTGTCTCAATAACACCCTGCTGCACCCCTGAAAAAGAAATTTGGGGGCATATGGCGCACATAAATTTTAACAACATTCCTTTACCTCAAAAACGATTTTCAAATCATAATTTCAAAACACTGCACATGGGAAAATTACTTAAAATGTCCTTAAGACACATAAAAGCGTTTTTTGATTGCCTTTGCAGCATGTTTGTATCACTTTTAACATGGCTATGTAACACAAACATTCAAAATCTAAATTTGCCATGCACAGGTGGGAGCATATTTACAAGCAATTTGCGCCACAGACAAAGGTCTTACACTAAAATGGGAAAAATAACATCAGGGACAGTCAATTGCCTTATAAAGAAGCATACACCATTATGTCCTTGTCATAAATTTAAAAACAATTCCTTTTCCCCAAAAACGATTTTCAAATCATAATTTCAAAACACTGCACATGGGAAAATGACTTAAAATGTCCTTAAGACACATGAAAGCGTTTTTTGATTGCCTTTCCAGCATGGTTGGGTCACTTTTAACACGGCTATGTAACACAAACATTTAAAATCTAAATTTACCATGCACAGGTGGGAGCATATTTACAAGCAATTTGCGCCACAGAGAAAAGTCTTACATTAAAATGGGAAAAATAACATCAGGGACAGTCAATTGCCTTATAAAGAAGCATACACCATTATGTCCTTGTCATAAATTTAAAAACAATTCCTTTACCTCAAAAACGATTTTCAAATCATAATTTCAAAACACTGCACATGGGAAAATTACTTAAAATGTCCTTAAGACACATAAAAGCGTTTTTTGATTGCCTTTCCTGCATGGTTGGGTCACTTTTAACATGGCTATGTAACACAAACATTCAAAATCTAAATTTTCCATGCACAGGTGGGAGCATATTTACAAGCAATTTGCGCCACATAATTCATAATTTTCTCCTTAAAGCACACTATTCTCTATCTAAATTAAAGAAATATTTTCTCACCTTAGCAAATACTTTGAGTTTGAAAACAGTCTCAGAAACACACCAATTTGTCTTCAGCAGAGCAAAAGGTATGCACTCCAGAGTCTGCAGCTATCAAAAGCACAGAAATGCTGTAATTCTTCACACATATTTCTCATGTCACCCAATCAAAACTCTTCCCTCACTTTTTTTCAAATGAAAACCCTTCCCCCCTCTGCCCTTTCTGTCTTTTCTGCATGGCAACCACCTCTTGGAAGACTTCTGGTGTTTGCAAGTTCACACAACTTTGTTGCAATTGAACTCTGAACTCTCAGTGCACCTGCATATCCAGTGCATTCTTTCATTTAATGATTTTTTATTGACCATTCAAAATACATCTTTCAAAGAACACATCCGTGCACCCTAACTTTCTGTTTTCAGCAATCAAAATCCACCAATCACTGTTACTGCTTCATGAACACAGAAACTCCACAGTTTTTTTCATTTTAAACTCTCATTTTTTCAACTGCCATTTCATTGCCACACTTCATCTGACTGCAGGAGAACCTTCTCTCACCATGTTTTCTGTCTGGATTGTTGGACATAGTTATATTCACTGGGCTCAAAGGTACGTTGAAAACAGGAAATTACCTAACCTCAATTTACAAGATGTGGAAATTAAGTGGTTTGGCCACAGAGGATTAAAATGTCACCAATTGATACCATTGGTGAAAACATTTATGCATTTGCCCAAACCTGACCTGTTAATTGTGCACTGTGGAGGTAATGACTTGGGCACTTTGACTGGTGTAGGTCTGGAAATGCTTTTAAAGGACACCTTTGAGCAATTAATGGCACTTTTTCCTCAGACTGCCTTGGTATATTCGAATATATGCCAAAGACAGAAATGGAGGTGGTCAAACCAATTTTGTCCACAAATTGAGAAGTCGAGGAAGCATGTAAACAAATCTGTTTCAGCTTACATGAGAGACCATGGAATGGGCTCCCTGTACAACAATAACTTGCGTTACTACATGCAAGATATCTACAGAGGAGATGGAGTTCACTTCTCAGATGAGGGCAACAGAGTTTTCACTCTGAATTTAAGAATGTGCATTGGTACCTACTTATAAGTACCTAAATGTACCATAAACCCAAAAGCTCTTCTCAGAGCTACCCTACATCTGATCACTCACAATTATTATTTTACTCTAACATTTTTCACTAATTTCCAACAAAGTACGCTCCCTGGGGCGCTACCCGGTGCGCTAACCTCGCAATTTTTTTTTTAAAAATGTCTTTTTTTTCGCACATATAAGCCTCCTCACCCACCCTCAGAAAACCTAGGGGGTCAAGATAACTCTACCGTGCCCCCTTCTACCCATTCTGAACATTATTTGCCCTCCATCTTGTATCTTAATTCGACCGAAACACAAAATGGTGGACTCCCGGAACGCTTAAGGTTCGCGAACCGGGGCGCTCAACGGTTCGCGTACCGGGTCGCTCTCTGGGAAGCTCACCATCAAAAAAGGTGGGAAAGTAGTTCACAGAAAAGCCACTGGAGACAATTTCACCAAATACAGATTAGCTCATACTACATACCAATCCCTACCATTTTCACAAATTTGATTGGAATTCCATTTAGTCATTTAGCCTGAGGTAAATTACTTCACAAAACACATCTGAAGTGTTGGAATTGACAACCAATGAAAATGTTACTTTCATTTTCTATTTTTTTTACCTGACATTTCATTGGTTATATACCTGAATATATATAAAGGAAGAGAAGAAAACACAGCCATTTTGACTACTACTTCTTGCTGTACATTTCAATAGTATTTTCACTAATTCCTTCAACTTCTTTCTAAAGGTAAGTTTTTATTTTTAACACTGAAGTATATTGTGCACTATAAGTTAATATGGTAAACTTTTTCTGATAGATATATACTATCCCTCTGTAGTAGTTATAGATTTAGACAGACTTCTCTGTTATAGTTATGGATGGAGTTAGGCTTCTCTTGTATAATTATGAATTTACTTACGTTAAATCACATACACTTTTTTATATTCCTACTTCCACTCTGATACTATACACTGCCCAAAGATAAATTCACTGATAAAAAATGCCTATCTAAAATTATTCCCAACATTGCCCTATCTCTACTAATATATATTTTTTTAATCCAAATTTCAGGCAAAATGGAAGGCGAAAACCAAGTTTCTTTTGAAATGGACCTGCAAGAGAGCAGCCAAGAATTGATTGATACAATTGATCAAATTGACATTGAATTTTTCGATGAAACTTGGGACAATGAACTACTGCAATGTGTACAAGCAGTAGATAACCTCCTTGCAAATGAGGACATTTTACACCCTCAGAGACTACAATGTATATTCCATGATAATTATGAAATTTCTGACAATGAAATGTTAGAAAGTTTAATAAATTATGAAACACAATCACATTAAAAAAAATGCTTAAAAAATAAAGAAAATAAAAAATAATCAACAAAAACAACAATCAATTAACATACAGCATTTGAAAAGTCTATCATTCATTTTTCATTGCAGTACGCTGCCCAGAACGCTTCCCGGTTCGCGGACCGGGCGCTCCCCACGCAAAAAAAACAAAAACATTTTTTTGTTTTTTTTGCCCCGCGGGGCCCTTTTAAAACCTCCACATTAAACCTAGGGGGTCAGGGAGGATCTAGTATGCCCCCTTATGGTCATTTTCGCCTTTGTTTTGGCCTCCTCTTGTCTCTCAATCCTACCGAGAGACAAGATGGCGGCCGCTCCAGACTGTTTAGAATGTTGACAGACACCGGAGAGCCAATCAGCTTAGCTACGCGAAGTTCCGGTACGCTTAAGGTCCGCGGACCGGAGCGCTGCCCGGAGCGCGCTTACAGATATATATCTTTTTTTAAATGTTAATTTCTCAAAATCCACTGGAGCACATATATTGAGACCTAGAAAAGGCACATCGGGCTACCAGTCCCTACAATTTTGCCAAGTTTCATGGAAATCCATTCAGCCGTTCGGGCTAAAAGTGAGGCCAACCGCCCTATGGAAAACTCAATGTTAAAAACACGTTTTGGGACCCCCCTTTTTTCTCGGCCCCCCCTTGACGAAACCCCCCCAAATTTCCAAGGGCTGCTCAGAAACAAAATGTTCCATTTTCCAGAAAATTTCAGCCAATTCCATCCAAAAACGCCAAAGTTATTAGACATAGAATTTTCAAAAATCCCATAGGGAAAAAATCCTAACTATATATACCTACTGGCGACCGCCAGTAGGTAATATGTATGTGTATATATATATATATATTCACTTAAAAAACCATAGGTTATACACCATATATAGTTAGGAATTAGCATTTAAAAAACCTTATTTTACTCACACAAAACCATTGAAATTCCATATATAGTTAGTTGCACTAACTATATATCGCGCACCCGCAATCCACTGCTGATGATGTCACATATTACATCATTCATGACATGGTCAGTGACATCACTGATGACATCACTGATGACATCTCAAATGACATCACTGATGACATCACTGATGACATCTCATTTGACATCATTCTTGTGCTAATACGATAAACCTCTTCAGACTCTAACATAACCTTAGATACACTCAGTGTATACAGACACTCACACACTGTCACTCATCCATGGAGTTACTCACACACCTAGTCAGTCATGCAAAGAAACAATCTCACCTTCATTTCCTCAACTATACATTTATACACACCTTACTTATTCAAACATATACTAACACATATTTACTCTCTTATACAATCCCTGATACAAGTTCACAATGATCCGTACAGCCACTCACACATTCACTAGCTCTCATGCACAGTTATTTATATATGCCAACTCTCAAATGTACTTTGTTTTACATATGTACTTACTTTGACATGTAGCACTGAGATATCCATTCACTCACCAATACACTCATGCACACAGTCAACCGCCCATACAGGTGTTTCCACATGCACTCTTGAACTCATACACCTAGTGAATCAACTGCTCACACATCTATGCACAGAGTCACACACCTCCCAGCCACCCCCACATAAACTCAATCTCCCATACAAATACTTGGGCAACCAATCAATAACACATATAGCCTCTCGTATAGCTAATGATCAACACATGCAGCAGTTTACATCACAACAGACATACTGATGCACCCATTCAGACAGTTTAGTCACTAACCCATGCATTTAGTACGACACATTTATTCACTCACTCATACAGTCAGTCACGCACCTACTAAATCCTTCATCCAGACACTTATACATCCACTCATTCTTCAATATATCAAACATATTTAAACTTTACAGAAACACACAGTCACTGGATGATGTTATCAGTGATGTCATTTGAGATGTCAAATGAGATGTCATCAGTGATGTCATCAGTGATGTCATTTGAGATGTCATCAGTGATGTCATCAGTGATGTCACTGACCATGTCATGACTGATGTAATATGTGACATCATCAGCAGTGGATTGCGGGTGCGCAATATATAGTTAGTGCAACTAACTATATATGGAATTTCAATGGTTTTGTGTGAGTAAAATAAGGTTTTTTAAATGCTAATTCCTAACTATATATGGTCTATAACCTATGGTTTTTTAAGTGAATTTTCAAGGTTTTGTAAATGCTAATTCCTAACTATATATGGTCTATAACCTATGGTTTTTTCAGTGAATTTCAATGGTTTTTTAATAGCAAATATCATAAGCAGATTATTTCAGATTGCCGGAGGGATCTCCTCTAATTTTTGAGGGATCCGGTAAACCAGGGGTTTCTTTCTTTGACATGGGTTCTTTTTAGTTTTAGAGGGGCTAGGTCATCCAGAATGTTCGATATAGTCGCAGAGTAGTGGTTTTTAAGGTCATTAACTGTTGTGAGGAGGTGGGAGGTCATATTTGCTCGGGCCTACAGATTTTTGTGGTCCATGTTCTTGGTGTCTCTGACCCAGCATTTAGGAATCACTGGCTGTGGTGTCCTTGTATTGTGGGTGGTGGGTAGTAGGAAGGCAATGGTGTGGTGGTCAGGCCAGTCACAGGAGTCTATGGAGATGAGATTGACTGTTGATTCCTTAGAGATAATATAGTCAAGGGTGGACCCATTTGAGTAAGTTGGGAGTATGCAAGATTGGGTCAGGGCTTGATCGGTCATAAGGTCTTTAATGGCGTTGACATGAGGATCCTTGGGATCATTCCAGTGCAGGTTGAAGTCGCCAAGGAAAATGTCTTTAGCGTTGGGGGAACTCTTTGCTGTGAAAATTTCCATGAGGTGGTCTGTAAAGCCTGGGGTGTGTTAAAAGATGTGCAGGTTGCATAGTAGTGTGTAGTTACTGCAAATGGAGAGGGCGAGGTATTCACAGGAGTCGGTGGTATCCGCCAGAAGTTCAGCGACAATAAGGTTAGAGCAGTAGATGCAGGCGATGACACCTACTTTCTTCCTATGTTGTCTGTCTAGCCTTGCAATGTTATAGTTGGGAGGGACTGAGAGGTCTAGGCATGGGGATGAGGAGTTGTTTAGCCACGATTCTGTTAGAATTTGGTGGCGTCCTTTACTGACGATCAGCAGTTAATTAAGAGACCAGTCAGAGGTGGGTCGGAAGGGGGTTTCGGGAGTCGGGGCAGACAGGTGTATAGGCGCTAGATTGCTTTCGCTCACCCTTCTGTTACGGAGGGTAGCTGATCTGCAGGGATTGATAGCGATCCTGCAGATGTGATGTTTGGCACTCACGTCTGATGGGCAGGGGGTAACTGGGGCTGCATTGTAGTCCTGTAGGATGTCAAGTATTTCCTTATCAGTAAGGTCTAGTGGATTTGGTGTGGCGAGAGTAGAGTTGTAGGAGAGGACGAGAGCTAGCATATCCTCCTTGCAAAAGGTGACAAGGATGCTTACGAGGGCGAAGGTGCCTCAAGGATAGAGGTAGTGGGTGGTTGGGGATAAGCTCTGTGATAAGATGGGGGTAGAGTTGAGCCGGGGCTTGAGGCTAGCGAGGGAGAGTTCGACTCGGTGAAGGAGGTTTGTTAGATCCTCTTTACCCACTTACAAAAAATTAATATTGACCGAGAAAAGCAAATATTTCACGCAAAAAAATAGAAGAAGCAAAAAATTCTAGCAAATAACTTTTTGCTACAGTTAGAAAATTAACCAGCATAAATACCTCTATGCCCACGGAAATGAGCACAGACTTCTGTAACATACTTGGTCAGTTCTTTGTAGACAAAGTATCCGCAGTTTACGAATCCTTCAGGGGGTCAGAAGCGGTCACACCCAAGCATACTAAATCACAGACACAAGAGGAAAGTTTACCCTGTCCACATGGCCACAGCTTTCACTTTCAGCCCCCGTCGATTGAACAGATCCTCCAGGTGGTTGGATCAACAAAATCTGGCGGTACATCTGATCACTGCCCGCCGAAGGTGATGCACCTCTTCAATGACCTTCAGAGCGAGCAACTTTGCCTACTTTTTGCCTATATAATCAAATCTAATCAATTCCCTACACCCTGGAAAACTGCTTCAGTACTACCCCTTCTCAAAAAATCCAATCTAGATCCCCAAGAACCAGGAAATTACCGACCGATTGCAAGAATTCCATTTGCCTCGAAAGTACTAGAGAAGCTTCTGAATAGACAGATTTCTCAGTTTCTTACAGAAGCAAATATACTAGATTACTCGCAATTCGGCTTATGGGAAGGGCATGGAACAGAGACTGCATTATTGATGGCAACCGAGAAGCTTAGGAGTGTTCTGGATGCCGGGAGGAAGGCCGCCTTGATTTTTTTAGATCTATCGGCGGCCTTCGACACTGTAAACCACAACACTCTCCTCGTCCGGCTTATGGAGGCTGGAGTGCACAGGACAGCTCAGGCTCTGCTAGCGTCTTTCCTATCCAACAAGACCTTTACGGTGGAACTGGGAGAAGCCGAATCTAAAGCCTTCAGGTCCCCTCGTGGGGTGCCCCAGGGGTCGTCACTGAGCCCCACCCTTTTCAATCTTTATGTGGCACCCCTGGCGGCTATAATCAGGAATTGTGGCTTTCTCCCAGTTTCATACGCAGATGACACTCAAATAGTGGTATCCATCTCTAACAATACCCGAGAGACAGCAACTAGATTCAAATACTAGATTCAAATACTGTACGGAACAGATCACTGGCTGGATGCAGATTAACTGCCTCAAGCTAAACGGAGATAAAAGTGAAGTGATGCAGTTGGGTTCTGATTTGCAATCATGGTCCCAGGACTGGTGGCCAGATAAGCTAGGTCAATGTCCATCTCCAGTACACAAGGTAAAACATTTAGGCATACTCCTCGATAATAAACTGTCCTATGAAGCACAAACTAATAAACTATCATCCTCAATATGGTTTATCCTGAAGATGATCAGGAAACTTTTACCCTTCATTCCTCTGACATCCTGCAAAACAGTAGTCACAATGCTGGCTTTATCGAGACTAGATTACGATAATGCGCTTTAAGCGGGGATCCAGACCCAACACCTCGCAAAACTCCAATGCCTACAAAATGCAGCAGCACGGTTGATGCTAAATATACCCAAACATGAGCCCATAGCCCACGGATTGAGAGCTCTGCATTGGCTACCCATGAAAAACAGAATAACATTTAAATCCTTATGTCTGGCCTATAAAGACCTCCAAGGGGTAGGCTCACATTTTCTAAGAACCCACCTGGTAAGGTACCAGCCTATGATCCAGGTCCCAAGATATAAACAACTCAGATGGGGAGGGAGAAGATTCTTGTTGTACGGAGCAAAGGCCTGGAACCAGCTTCCATTTTCAATTAAGAATAGCCCCTCTCTACTCTCCTTTCGGAAAGAGATAAAAACATGGTTATTCAGCCTGGGCTAGTTGTGCTCATGTTGTGCAGTTCGGTCATGTACTCTGATTAGCGCCAAGACGCCCATGGGCATTCGTTGCGCTTTACAAATCCACAAATGAAATCAAATCAAATCAAATCAGATCCAGAATGGAGAAATGGATACTCTAAATTATTTTGGCAGCTCTGGAGTGCAGCATATCGATAACCATATAAGGGGAATGTGCTAGAGAACAGGGGGCAGAGGTTTGGTGGCAGTTCTATCGCCATGCCTACAGAATAGGAATGCAGGGCTAGCTCGACCTGTGTCATAGGAATTTGAGGGCGTCTCAGTCTCAAGGTTGGAGTGGGGAGCTAGTGGGGAGGGGACTAGAGGTTCAGGGCCGGTTCTGTTGGCAAGGAGACGATCTTGGAGGGTTAGGATGGACTGTGTTAAGAGCAATAGGAGGGGTGGTTTGTGGCCTAGCAAGTTTAGATTTGCCATAGATCATCCAGGGTCTCGGGCCGATAACGTTAGTCAGGCCGTAGCCGAGCTAGAGGGGTTAGTATGAACTGTGTTGGAACCCTCTGGGACGGCATTGGGGGATGAAGGGAAGGTTCTTGGGGTGGTTGAATTGGCAGGGCCGGGAGATGACCTAGAGGGGTTATGAGGAGCTGAGTTGGAAACCCTTAGGGAGGAGGGTTGTGGTAGGCTATTGGAGTAGAAAATTAGGTCATTGACGACTATGCGGTTGTCCGCACTGAGACGCAGCTCAGAGATCAGAGTATCAGGGTGATTTTTCAGGGTGGAGTGCCTGAAGATTTTTGTAGCAGTTTTGGAGAGGTTAGGGGGGTAAGCCAGGGTAAATAAGTTTACATCAGTGGTGGTCAGGCCAGGGTTTACCATGTTGGCTGGAGTTTGGCCCTATAGGAGAGATAGGGTCAGTAGGCTCCTAGTTTCCTTAAGGTTGTGATAATTAGGATGGTAACCATATAAAAGGGTCGGTAGGCGGTGGATTTCCTTATGGCTGTGATCATAGGGATAGTAACCTTATAGGAAATAAGAAGTTGGCTAGGTCGTAGGGGATAAGAGAGATTTTGAGGGCTTTTTCAAGTTCCCCAGACTTTCATTGACTGCTATATCAAGTTGGTGCCGTTTCAAGATGGCCGTACAAAAGGGGGTGGTGATGGACGGAGCATCTGAATCAATCAAACGCTCACACCCAGTCAAAAGATCTGGGCTCAATCCATCATCGTTCTTTAGCCCACTCTGCCACCCCAGTTCAGACATGGCTATATGCAAATCAGTCTGACCCTGTGCCTCATGGGAATAGTCCAGCCCGAACTGCCAAGCCATGTCTTCCCTGGACCGGAAACAAGCCTCCGGGTACCGGTTTCTGGCATTCCAGCCGACTTCAGACCGGCTTGCTTGAATCCAGTGGCAAAGTGAGCAAGGGACTCACGTCTGAGCATACCCTGCCACACTCATGGCGGCCAAAAGCGGTACAAAAGGGGGTGGTGATGGACGGAGCATCTGAATCAATCAAACACTCAAACCCAGTCAAAAGATCTGGGCTCAATCCATCACCGTTCTTTAGCCCACTCCGCCACCCCAGTTCAGACATGGCTATTTGCAAATCAGTCTGACCCTGTGCCTCATGGGAACAGTCCAGCCCGAACTGCCAAGCCATGTCTTCCCTGGACCGGAAACAAGCCTCCGGGGACCGGTTTCTGGCATTCCAGCCATCTTCAGCCCTGCTTGCTTGAATCCAGTGGCAGAGTGAGCAAGGGACTCACGTCTGAGCATACCCTGCCACACTCATGGTGGCCAAAAGCAGTACAAAAGGGGGTGGTGATGGACAGAGCATCTGAATCATTGAAACACTCACATCCAGTTAAAAGATCTGGGCTCAATCCATCACCATTCTTAAGCCCACTCCGCCACCCCAGTTCAGACATGGCTATATGCAAATCAGTCTGACCCTGTGCCTCATGGGAACAGTCCAGCCCGAACTGCCAAGCCATGTCTTCCCTGGAACGGAAACAAGCCTCCGCGGACCGGTGTCTGGCATTCCAGCCGTCTTCAGCCCGACTTGCTTGAATCCAGTGGCAAAGTGAGCAAGGGACTCATGTCTGAGCATACCCTGCCACACTCATGGTGGCCAAAAGCGGTACAAAAGGGGGTGGTGATGGACGGAGCATCTGAATCAATCAAACACTCACACCCAGTCAAGAGATCTGGGCTCAATCCATCACCGTTCTTTAGCCCACTCCGCCACCCCAGTTCAGACATGGCTATATGCAAATCAGTCTGACCCTGTGCCTCATGGGAACAGTCCAGCCCGAACTGCCAAGCCATGTCTTCCCTGGACCGGAAACAAGCCTCCGGGGACCGGTGTCTGGCATTCCAGCCGTCTTCAGCCCGGCTTGCTTGAATCCAGTGGCAAAGTGAGCAAGGGACTCATGTCTGAGCATACCCTGCCACGCTCATGGTGGCCAAAAGCGGTACAAAAGGGGGTGGTGATGGACGGAGCATCTGCATCAATGAAACACTCACACCCAGTCAAAAGATCTGGGCTCAATCCATCACCGTTCTTTAGCCCACTCTGCCACCCCAGTTCAGACATGGCTATATGCAAATCAGTCTGACCCCGTGCCTCATGGGAACAGTCCAGCCCGAACTGCCAAGCCATGTCTTCCCTGGACCGGAAAAAAGCCTCTGGGGACCGGTATCTGGCATTCCAGCCGTCTTCAGCCCGTCTTCCTTGAACCCAGTGGCAAAGTGAGCAAGGGACTCACGTCTGAGCATACCCTGCCACCCTCATGGTGGCCAAAAGCGGTACAAAAGGGGGTGGTGATGGACGGAGCATCTGAATCAATCAAACACTCACACCCAGTCAAAATATCTGGGCTCAATCCATCACCGTTCTTTAGCCCACGCCGCCACCCCAGTTCAGACATGGCTATATGCAAATCAGTCTGACCCTGTGCCTCATGGGAACAGTCCAGCCCGAACTGCCAAGCCATGTCTTCCCTGGACCGGAAACAAGCCTCCGGGGACCGCTTCAAGATGGCCGCCACTTGATCAAGCCTGGCTCAGGGTGCAGTTGTGGACCCTTGTTTGTTTTAAAGGTGCAGTCCTCTTTCTGTTTCTATTGCTTGAAGGAGCCTACTCAGGTGTAGATGTAGACACTTTTGTTTAATGGCGGTGCAGTCCTCTTTCTGTTTCCATTGCCTGAGGGGGCCTAGCTCAGATGAAGCTGTAGAATCTTTAGTTGAAAGGTGCAGTCCTCTTTATGTTGTCATTGCTAGGTTGGGCTGGCTCGGTGCAGTTGAAGACCAATTCAGGTTTTATAGGGCAGTCCTCTTTCTATAGCCATTACTAGGTGCCGCCATTTACGTGGGTAAAGGGCCCGGTGGAGAATGGGGGAGCAGCTGTTGTGCACGAAATGGCCGAGGGCTATAAAAACAGCTATATCGCCGACCAGCAGCTGCAATGTGCCGCTAGAACACAAAACCGCACCTGTGGACCGGAAATCGCTGTTAGATCAATAACTCACACTGCCCCCTAGGTGCATGTAGAGATCGCAGGCCTCTCCAGCAGGGAGGCTACTCCACTCCACTGCTGGGTTGATGCGCCTTAGGGATGTGTCTTTGGGAAAGGCACGGAGCTTGCCAGCTCCTGGGCATCCATGCTGTACCTGCATTATTATTATTATTATTATTAAAAGGCTCTTCTATAGCGCATGGCCACTCGGGAGCATCCCAGCGCTTAAGACTAACCAAGCGGAGATGAATTAAAAATAGAGAACCATTATAACTAGTTTTTTGGAAACAGAAGAGTTTTTAACTTTTTCCGAAAGACAAGGAGGTTAGGCTCTTGGCGAAGAGGTGGAGGAAGAGCATTCCACAGCCCAGCCGCGTTGTGCGAGAACAGGCGACCTCCTGTGCGGGATCTCCTGATCCTAGGCACTGTCAGCAAGTTTTGTTGGTTCGAGCGAAGATTCCTGGTAGGGTTGTAAGGTCTGATCATATCCTCTAGAATGGGGGGGCCACTCCCATAGAGTGTTTTATGGACCGTGCAGAGGGTCTTAAAATAGATTCGCTCCTTTATGGGGAGCCAATGCAAGGTGCGGAGTGCGGGCCTGGCTGATGTACGATGGCTCGTGCCCGTGAGTAGCCGTGCTGCGGAATTCTGGACAACCTGAAGTTGCCGAATAACCGACACGGGGGCTCCAAGATAGAGCGCATTTCCATAATCCAGCCTGGATAGAACAAGGGACTGGACAATGGTTTTCTTTGCTGCCTCGGGTAACTGAGGAAGGATTTTCCGGATTGTTTTCAGCAGTCCGAAGCAGGTGGCTACTGTTTTCCTTGCCTGGGTCTTAAATGACAACTCTGCGTCCAACCAAAAGCCGAGACTCTTTATCTAGGTCTTTGGAGTGGGTCCTGGACCCATACAGGAGGGCCAGTGTATCGAGTTGTCAAATGTGGCTCGTTTTCCTAGAAGCATCAGCTCCGTTTTACCTCCATTCAATTTCAGGTGGGACAGGTCCATCCAGTTTGCATCCGGGGGCGAGGTGGCTGACAGCTCCCCAGGGCCTCTGCTCATGATGGGTGCCCCCTTAGAGCGGTGGGAGGCTCACCTGCGGGCTCCGCGCTGATCCTCTGAGAGCGAAAGTTGTGGGAACAGTGAGTCTCTCACCATCTGGGCAACAACTCGCGATGGGAGGCTTATCTGCGAGCTCCGCGCAGATCCTCCGGTTCCCGGCAAGGCACAGGCACAGGCCCAGGATGTCGAATGTAGGCCGCCAGATGGAGAACTCGCCTAAGAGTTCTGTGCTGAAATCGTCAGTTCACAGGCTTCGGTGCCCGGGTTGCCAAGTGGCCTGCAGCGGGGTGGCGGGGGGAAAGAGGGGAAACGGACTCACCACTGTCTCAAGGCAGGGCACACTTCCTCGGTCCGGTCGCTCCACAGGCAATGTATACTGCATTCAGTGATCGGCTGGGGCTCCGTCCATCCGTAGCTGTGAGGCATCTCACAGCAGTTGGCCATCCGGCAGATTCATCAAGCGGCCAGCACCTCTGGAGAATGGCAGACGGTCCAAGTTGCGGTGAGAGGGGTCCTCGAGAGCTGGTCTGCGCAGGGCTGCGGGGTCAAGTCTGCACCTTTTTGTTGTATGAAGATGCAGGATGGCAGCAGGGCAAAGTAGGGTGATGGATGGCAGGGTTGTACAGGGATATTGACCGATAAGGTTATCCCTAACCCGGAGCTCAGTGGAGGTGCTCTCATCCGGTGGCCATCTTGCAAATCGAATAACATTTTTAAAAGGATTGTGTTAAACCTGGCACCTTGGCGTGAGTCTCCCTTCCACTTTTTGCTGATGTGCCTCAGATGTTGTGCTAGTGTTCGATGCTCAGGGCATTGAGCCACGGCCAATCTGTGCCGCAGTGCAAGTGCTCCCAATGTAAAGTGTATATGTAATTGATTTCCACGATTGGCTTATTTGGTTTACTGTCAGTCCCCAGTAACGTGCACGAGGAGTGCCCGGGCTTGTAGATACAAATGCTGCTAGTGGGCCTGCGGCGGTGGTTGCGCCACCCACAGAAGCGGCCTCGTAAGATGTGTCTCGGGTCCGCCATTGCAGTCCCTGGGTACAGTCTCGTACTGTCACGCTGACTGCGCAAGTGCCCACACTTGCCAGTCCCTAAACCTTCCCTAACCTTCATATCAGTCACCCCTATGGTAGGCCTACGGGCAGGGTGCATTGTAAGCGTAAGGTAGGACAAGCCTAGTGTGTGGCATGTCCTAGTAGTGAATTACCGCCCTTGTCGTTCTTCACTATTGAAGGGCTACCTGTTCTCTTAGGCCAAGGTGAGCTCCCGGAATTATTATACGCTATAGTCCCAGCAGACTCAGGGAACATGGTAGCATATCGAGTTTAGTATGCCTGAACTCAGAAAATTAAAATACTCCCTTTAGTAAGGTTTATTTTAATATCCTGTGTTTGCTAATTCTACTTTTAGAAAGTTAGCATTTGCTCGCCTAACTGTTTCAGCCCGCCTTTGCAAGGATGTGCATCTGCTGTCTGGGTTTGTGTGAGTGACAGGGCTGGGAGATTACCGGGGACAGTCGGGGTTACCAGGTGGTGAATAGGGTGCTTACTCCAGGATGGGTGGGCGGAGTAGTCATTGACTCTGAATAGGGATGTGCTCCACCACCACAATGCTAGCTTCACCTCCTGCGGAGCGTCTGATGTCCCTGCCCTGTGCCCTGAAAGAAGTCGGCAGCTTCCTGTCAACAGAGTACTCCAAAACCGGGTGGAACTAGGCTCAGGACCCCTGGCCTGCAAAGACAAAAGAAACGCAGTATAAATATATGAGCTCTGCTCCTTACAAATCAGATCCAGTTTTGACCATTACGAACCTCTGCCTGACTAGAAGGACCAAGTGAAGCTGAAGGACGGAAACCAGTCTGTATCCTGAAAGACTGGCCTGCAGTGGTGCCTTGCTGAGGACGGAGAGGAAAAGACCAGATAGGACTTTGCAGACTTGTGCCTAAGACGATCTCTAAGGACTTGATTGCGAGCTTGCCCCCTGAACGGAACCCCAGGACCATTGGGTTATATTCTGCTTGTGCCCGTCTGCTGTTGGGCCTTAGTTCTTATTCCCACACCTGAGTTGTGACTCGGGTGCCTTCGCCCTTCCCAAGGTTGTGACAGTTTGGAGCCTGGTCGCCCGCCGCAGAGAGCCCCGCTCATCCCTGAGTCGCTCTTCGCTTTAGTGCCGGGCCGCCTGCTCTCCTGTCACCTCGCCTGCTAACAGAGTGCGTTGTGCGCCTCTCATCTTCTCCGGCCGGAATCTGCACGGAGCGCATATCATAGCCTCGGACGGTCCGTACGTTGTAACGTACCTGACTGTCTCGCCTTGCCCTCCTGCATACCAAGGCTCGTGCCGCACCTCAAGAAAGGCCTCCCTGTACAGTGATACCGGAAGCCTGGTGCTGCACCCGTTTGCCTGAGAACACAATGCCCCTCACAGATCCACAAGTACGATCTGGCATGCTAAGAAGTAGTACGTCCCGCAGGCCTGAACGGCGCCTCGCACCGTGAGCTGCATCGACCCTGGATCGCCACAACCCTCCACAGTCCTGCTCATCCACCTCGCACCTCGAGGGGGGGCGAGCCGGAGAGATCCTCTGGAGAACCGTCGGCCTCGCCCCGGGTCCGCCCTCACCAGTAGCCTCGCCTGAAATGCCTCGGACTTCCCCAAGCAAGGTACACTTGGACTCCGCCTTGAGTTCATATCGGATCCAGGGTCCACAACGTTCTGTTTTCCCTGTCATCATACCTTGCTGAACAACGAACGTTTAAAGACTGATTGCCTATTTAGATCTGGCGGCCTCAAATCGCTAAACGTTATATGGTCTTGTGTTAATCCTCCATATGAATATACCTTTTATATAAAGTCTACGTATTTTTGATACAACATTACGACTGGTGTCCATTTGTGGTGGGTCAGTGGGTTTACTGTGCGTGATCATAAATTCTTAACTAACTATCGCCCTGAGGATTAGCCTTGTCTGCTCGCACCACACTACCTAGAGGGTGAGCAGGGGTTATTCGAATGAGTAGTTCCCTTGCCCTGACTGGAAGAGAGGGTCCCTGTTTGTCATGAGTGCAACCCTGTGCCAACCAGAGACTCCCGAATCCAACAGAGTGTCTCTTTGGATGGGCCCCACACTAAAAAAATGGCATAAAAAGGAAGTGACATGCCAGGTGATTTGATATAGGGGCCTCCTGAGAAATACACAAATCTGGACTGCCAAAATATTCAAATAAAGGGCTAAAGTGAGGTTCGGCACAAAAGGAGAATGCACCAAGCCTTTCCTTGTAAAGAGGGGAATGAGGCAAGGGTGCGTACTTGCCCCATTTCTTTTTAATCTGTACACAAACGACCTAGAAAAAGAATTGGTGGCTACAGTACGCGACTTCCCCCAGGTTAACCACCAACAACTTGCGTCCCTCTTATATGCGGATGATGCCGTGATTATGTCACGGACCCAAATAGGATTACAAGCGGCCTTGGATACTTACCTAAGTTTTATGAATAGTAGGGGCCTAAATCTTAACGTATCCAAAACATTTGTAATGACGTGTGGTAGATCTGGGAATAAAGATTGTCGTTTGTTTGCTGGGAAAGAAAAAATTGCAACCACCAAATCTTTCTCTTATTTGGGCATTGTACTCGAAGAAACTGGGTCTTGGGGGTCCGCCATCAGAAATAGGACCATGATGTTTAAGAGAGCTACTGCGGCACTTATGTCATTTACAAAAAAGATGGGAAAGAGACCTCCAGAAATTTTGCTTAAAATTTACCAGGCAAAGTGCATCAGCACAGCTACATATGGAGCAGGTATTTGGGGCATCGAAAAGTGCAACGAAATACAAAAGGTAGAGAACGTGTTTCTAAGATTTATCCTGGCCATCCCTGCAAGCTCCCCTGTATTTAATTGTCATGCTGAGTTGGGGATTCGATACATTAGTGACCTGATTAGTATGCAACCTGTTTTGCTTTGGCACCGAATTTGGACTACCCCTGACCTTTTGCTAAATAGAGACATTATTAAGGACTGCATGAGCCTGGAAAAGGCCAGCAAGATAACTTGGCTGATGTATATTCTTAAATTTACCAGGGATCTAGGAAGACCAGAGCTCTACCTTCAACCTGACTCATTGCTTGAGATATCTAGAAAAGATCTGAAGCAGTTGTGTTGGTATCATGTTGAATCCCTGAGACTTGGTGTGGAAATGAATAAAAAACTTGTAATACAGCACCACTTCACCCTATTCACATTTAGTATTCAGCCCTACTTAATATGGTGCGTGGAGGCTTTTGACCATTATCTGCTGACAAGATTCAGGTTCGATATATTCTTTCGTCTAATTTCATTCCCTAAAGTAAATGACTGGGGAAGAAACTTGTGCAAATGCCCATGTGACAATCTGTCTACCCAATCTACGTTGCATGCAATATGTTTTTGTAAATTTTATACATTGGAAAGGTCCCGTTGGATCAAACCCTTTTTAACAAACTTTGGTATTTGGAGGCAATGTCGCCCAGCTTTACTATTCTTGCTATCCTTAAATGATGTGACATGTGTAGCTGTTATGCTGGGTTTTTTAAAAAGCATTTAAAAAAAAGGAAAAGCTTAACTCTGTGCTAAAATGCAGGTATTTTAAACTATACTGTCATTGTAATGTATTTGTTGCTTTTATGATTTTATGTATTTTAAAGTCGAATGAAGCTTTTTCATCATCAAATAAGGAGGTTGTTGTATGGACACTGAACTAATGAATTTCAACCCATTTTTAGCCATGAAAAAACAGATTCAGCAGTCATATAGAGATTGACTCCATTCCAGTATAAAAGCCACACCAGGTCTGGATCTCTTTGCCTCCTTTTGAGACATATGTACCGGATGCTGCAGCATGTCTCCAGGCTGTAACTCTTCAGACTCCAGCTCTTCATTCTCCAGATCACCTGAGCACAGCACTTCACCTGCATTCCTGTAGCACTTCATGATCTTCAGTGTTGAGGTGCTAGGACCCATCAGCTCCAAAGCCTCTGATGTCATTTTCCTCACCAAAACCTGGCTCAACCAAACTGAGGCACTTTCAAGACACCCCTCAACCAATACCAACTGCTCCTGAAAAATACAAAAAAGAACGCCCTTGCCAACGACATCGAAGCCAGCTCCAACCACAGAGAAGAACTCTTCAACATCTCTAGAGAGTTCTCCAACCCCTCAGCCTCCAAAAACATCATCACTTCCTCCTAGGAACTCTGCGACACCCTTTTAGATTTCTTGCATGACAAAATTGCCACCATCTAGAAAAACTTCGTACCCTAACCTACTGCTGGCAACAGTCTCGACCTCCTTGAAATGAAATGAAATGAAATGAAAATGAAAAAGAAACTTAATAGAGCGCACTGCGGCCAAGCGGCTTCCTGGCGCTGAGGACTCAACCAGACTCACAGAGGGAACCCGAGAGGACTAACTGGGAAATGCCTGAGAAAACAAAAAAGTTTTGAGGGCCCTACGGAAGTGGGTGTAGATAGGGATGGAGCGTAAAGAAAGAGGGAGACTGTTCCAAAACCGGGGGGCTAAGACCGAAAAGCGGGTGCCCCCGGTGCGTAGTTTACGGAAACGGGGAACGTGGAGGAGGGAAAGAGAAGAGGAGCGGAGAGTACGACTGGGGGCATGGGAAGTGATGAGAGAATTGATGAAAAGAGGGGAGGAACGAGCGTGCGCCCGAAACGCCAGACAAGCAAGCTTAAAGAAAGATCTGAAATGAACAGGGAGCCAATGTAAAGATTTCAGTGCGGGAGTAATGTGAGAGGATTTAGGTAGGCGGAGGATGAGGCGGGCCGCTTGGTTTTGAATGGCCTGGAGGCGGCGGGTTTCATAGGCGGGAATGCCTACATACAGGCCATTCCCGTAATCCAGGTGGGATATAATGAGAGCCATGACGATGGTCTTGAGGGCATCGACAGAGAAAAAACGGGAAATCTTACGAATTAAACGAAGAGACAAAAAACAAGATGACACAACAGAGCTAATTTGGGCATGCATAGACAGGTCACGGCTGACCTTGATACCCAAAGTACGAACAGAAGAAAGCGGTGAAGGAGGGAGACAAAAAGAGAGGGACCAGTGTGCCGGGGACCAGGGGTTAGAAGGACCACCCGTGAGGACAAGCTCTGTCTTGTCCGGGTTGAGCTTCAAATAATTGAAGCTCATCCACTGAGAAATAAAGACTAGTGTGGAGCGAAACTTGGGAAGGGAATCAGAAGGGGACGAAAGATCAAAGACGAGCTGGAGGTCATCTGCGTAGTTATACACAGAGACCCCCAGCTCAAGAAGAGAAGAGATAAGAGGACGGATATAAAGATTAAAGAGAAGGGGGGAGAGGGAGGAGCCTTTAGGGACCCTACAGGTGACCGAACGAGGGAGAGCGGAGAAACCAGAAAGGTGAACCGCTTGCGACCTGCCTTGGAGAAAGGACGCGATCCAAGAATAGGCAGCACCCTGGATGCCCGCTGCGCTGACACGATCGAGAAGGATGGCATGGTCGACCGTGTCAAACGCAGCGGACAAGTCGAGGAGGACCAGAGCTTGGGGGAGATTGCTGTCAGCTTTCCCCTTGAGTTCGTCCAGGACCGCAAGAACCACTCCCTCAGTGGAGTGGCCTGGGCGAAAACCAGCCTGATGGGAGGCCAGAAGATGGTTCTACTCGATATAAGTGGACAGGCAGGATGTGGCATGGCTTTCAAGGATCTTCCCAAGGTAAGGGAGCAAGGAAATGGGCCTGAAATTGGATAAAAGGGAGGGATCTAAACCAGGTTTTTTGAGAATAGGGAGAACTATTGCAGATTTGAATGAGGAAGGAACAGAACCCAGAGCCAAGGAAGCATTAAGAAAAGTAAGAGGAGGTGCAGGGCAGCAAGTAAAGAGTGTTCTGAGAATCCGTGCAGGAGCACAGTCTGCCGGAGAACCAGACTTAACCTTGGCAAGCAAGTCAAGGAAACGCTCAGAAGAGATGGGTCAAAAATGGGTCAAAGAAGAAGAGGGCAAAGGAAAGGGAGCAGGGAGTTCAGAAAAAGATACAGTGGGAATATTGACCTTAATATTGATGATCTTATTGATAAAATAGTCATTCAAAGAAGAACAGAGGGTTTGAGAGGGAACAAGAGACATGCAAGTGCGATCGGAAAGAGCGAGATTGTGGACTAATGAGAAGATTTCTCGAAATTTGTTAGCTGAAAGGGCCACTCTCTCAGTGAAATATTTTGTTTTGGCCGCTAGGATAGCTCTTTTATAGTCATTGAGAAGAGCTTTATATTTGAGGCAGAGAGTAGGGCAATAATTCCGTCCCCAGTGGCGTTCCGAGCGCCTAAGATCAAGTTTAAGAGCTTTAAGCTCGGTGGTAAACCATGCTCCCACAAGCGCAAATCACGAATACCTGCTCACACCTGGAATCAACTAATCACGCAAAACACCACCACCATCATTAAATCTATCCATTCTGGAGCACCCTCAAACCCCTGCCTCCAACATATCTTCAACCTCAGGAGCAAGATAATCAGCAACAAACTCACCGTCATCCTCAACACTTCCATCACCATGGCCACATTCTCCAAAGAATGGAAACAGACTGAGATCAAGTCCCTTCTCAAGAAACAAATTGCCGACCCAGGCAACCACAAGATGTCCTGTCTTATTTCATGGCTCCCCTTCCCATCCTTGAAAAGGCCACTAACCGTTAACTCATGGAGCACCTGGAGAACAACAGTCTTCGAAACACCTCTCAATCCAGATTCTGCACCAACCACAGTATCCCCCCTAATCACTGTCACCGATGACATCAGAACCCTCCTTGACCGGGGAGAAACAGCAGTCCTGATCCCCCTCAGCTGTATCCCACAGCACTGTCTATAAGAGACTCTCCTACATTGGACTCCAAGGAAACACCCTCAAGGGGATTGCCTCCTTCCTCACAAGAAGAACCCAAAGAATTTGCCTCCATCCTTTCACCGCTGAACCCAAAAACATCATCTGCGGTGTCCCTCAAGGCTAGTACTTCACCCGACTCTGTTTAATACCTACATGACTCCCTTGGCCAACATCGTCAGAACAAACAGACTTAACATCATATCCCATGCAAACGACACCCAGCTCATCCTCTCACTGTCAGAAGACCCTCCACCACCATGGCCAACTTCCACAGATGCATGACTAGTACATCTCAAACTGGATGAAAGACAACTGCCTAAAACTTAACAGAGATAAAACAGAATTGCTAATCTTCTGGAAGAACTCCTCATCTTTGAACGACTTCTGGTGGCCCTCCATACTAGGACCCTCATGAACTCTGATGGGCCATGCCCACACCATGGCATTATTCTGGACAGCAAGTCCACTATTAAAAATGATATCAATGCAGTTTCCTCCGACTGCTTCCTCACCCTTCGAATGCTCTGTAATATCTTCAAATGGCTCCCCATCGAAACATGAAGAAGTCAGCAGCTGGCTGGACTACAGCGATGCTCTCTATGTAGGTAACACAGTGCCCTTAACCTCCCCAGACAGCATCCCTCACCTCAAGAAGCTACACCAGCTGCCCATTCAGAAGAAAAGTAAATTCAAGATGCTGATCCACACCTACAAAGCCCTACACAACCAAGTACCACCATACATCAACCACTGTCTGAGCTTCTATCAACCCACCAGACTCCTGCGCTCTGTTTCCCTCTCCCTTGCTCTTACCCCCCACATCTGCAGAAGCAACAGTGGAGGATGCTCCTTCTCCTATCACACAGCAAAGTCCTGAAATGACCTCCCCCTTCACCTCTGAACCACACACTGTCTGCTGGAATTCAGGAAAAGACTCAAGACCTGGCTGTTCAACTGAATTCTCCCCACCTACCCCTCGGCCACATGTTTCACAGTGCCGGGACATCCTTATGGGTGATTAGCCGTACTTTGCAAGTCCTGTTTGATTGATTGATTGATTGTTATGTTTGTGAGCATCACAATGTGAGAATACCTTTGAAACATTTCCAGGTAAAAGAATTGTTTCCTCCTTTTGTGAACATGAACATTCAAATGTTCACAAATCAGAGATGCACTATACCTGCAGCCCTCTAACCACCTCCACACAAATGATTCACTACTCCAATTACCCAGGTAGTACCCATGCAGTCCAGTAATCACACTGTCACTCTACACTCACCCAGCCAGTACCATGTACTTATCTAATCACTCCATCAATAGACAAGCACTTGCAAATTCATCATGAACTCTCTTTGCAGTACTCTAATATTCAAGTTAAATAGGCACTACTCATGCAGTCATACAGTCACCCATGACCTACCCATGCACTGTTTGAATCAATCAACTTCTATAATCAATCAATCAATCAATCAATCGTTTGCAAAGTGCACAACATACCAGGGTCTCAAGGTGCTGGGGGAGCATTAATGATCCAACAGACAGGTCTTTAGTATCCTCCTGAAGGTCAGCAGGTCTTGGGTCTGTCGTAGGCTCAGTGCGAGGGGGTTCCATGTCTTGGCGGCGAGGTGGGAGAAGGATCTCCCACCATTTTTCAGATGCGCGGGACGGTGGCAAGCGAGAGGTCGGCGGAGGGTAGCTGGTGGTTGGGGATGTAGAAGGAGAGCCAACTGTTGAGGTAAGATGGGCCAGTCTTGTGGAGTGCCTTGTGTGCGTGGGTGAGGAGCTTGAAGGATATCCTGTAGTTGACGGGGAGTCAGTGCAGGTTTCTCAGGTGGGGGGTGATGTGGCCGTGGCATTGTACGTCGAGGATTTGGATACGTTGTAGTCGTTTGATGATCTTGGTCGGGGCTACCGCAAAGAGGGCGTTTCCGTAATCGAGTCTGCTGCTGACGAGGGCCTGGGTGACTGTCTTTCTTGTATCATTCGGGATCCATGTGTAGATCTTGCAGAGCATGTGGAGGGTGTTGAAGCAGGAGGAGGAGACAGCGTTGACTTGCTTTATCATTGAGAGCGTTGAGTTGAGGATGATTCCCAGGTTGCGTGAGTGGTCGGTGGATGTCGGAGCTGCCCCTAGTGCCGTCGGCCACCAGGAGTCGTCCCAGACTGAAGGGTTGGAGCCGAGGATGAGGACCTCCGTCTTGTCCGAGTTCAGCTTCAGACGGCTGGTCTTTATCCAGTCAGCGACGGCCTTCATTCCTTCGTGGAGGTTGACTTTGGTGGTGATAAGGGCCTTGGTGAGGGAGAGGATCAGCTGAGTGTCATCGGCATAGGAGATTATGTTGAGGTCATGCTGTCGAGCTACGTGTGCTAGTGGACCATGTAAATGTTGAATAGCGTTGTGCTGAGGGAGGATCCCTGGCATTTCCCACAGATGATCTTGGAGGCTTTGGAATGGTATGGGGGGAGGCGGACGCTCTGCGTTCTGCCAGAGAGGAAGGAGGTGGTCCAATCCAGAGCCTTGTCTCGGATCCCTGTGGCGTGGAGGCGTGCACATAGTGTGCGGTGGCAGATGGTGTCAAAGGCTGCAGAGGGTCTAGGAAGATGAGTGCTACGGTCTTGCCGTTGTCCAGCAGGGTCCTGATGTCATCTGTGGCAGCGATGAGGGCAGTCTCGGAGCTATGGTTGCTGCAGAACCCTGATTGGGCAGGGTCAAGGATTCTGTTTTCTTCTAGGTATCGGGTTAGCTGTCTGTTGATGGTTTTCTTGATGACCTTGGCTGGGAAGGGGAGCAGAAAGATGGGCTAGTAGTTCTTGAGGTTTCTTGGGTCTGCTTTAGGTTTTTTGAGTAGGGTGTTGATCTTGGCGTGTTTCCAGATCTCTGGGAAGGTCGCGGTCTCGAGGGAGAGATTGATGATGTTGCGCAGGTGGGGTGCGATAGAGCTGCTTGCTCTGTTGAAGACGTGGTGCAGGAATGGGTCTGACAGAGAGCTGGAGTGGATTGTGCGCATGGTCTTGATGGTGTCATCGATGCTCACACTGGCCCAGGCTGACAGGGGGTCGTGGTTGATGGTGTGCAGAGGGTCTGTTGTGTTGCAGTCTGTTGGGGCTGTCTGGGTGTTGAAGCTGTCGTGGATGTCTGCTATCTTGTGGTAGAAGAAGGTGGCAAGGGAGTCGTACAGCGTTTGCGAAGGCGGGATGTCGTAGGTGTTGGCGCTGGGGTTGGGGAGTTCCTTCACGATGTTAAAGAGCTCCTTACTATTCTGTGCATTGTTGTCTAGGCGATCTTTGAAGGAGGTCCTCTTGGCCACCCTGATGAGGTGGTGGTGGTTGCGGATGGCGTCCTTGTGTACTGCGTGGCTGTCCGGAGTTTGTTCACTGTGCCATTTCTTCTCTAGTTTCCGGCAGGCTTGCTTGGAGGCAAGGAGTTTTTGCTGGTGCCTCTGTGGGGGGGTTTCTTCAGCAGGGTGAGGGTGTTGGCACAGTCCTCGATCCAGCATCTGAGGCTGTGGGCAGCATTGTCGGTGTTGGAGGGTTCGGTGGGTGGGCTGAGAGCAAGGTTTGCGTGTAGTAGGTCTTCATTGATTTTTCTCTAGCAGCGGTGGGGGATCTATTGGGTGCGGTGGTGTGTGGTGGGTTTCTGGAAGGCAAAGTGGATGCAGCAGTGGTCAATCCAGAGGAGATCAGTGGTGTGGCTGACGGAGACGTGCAGGCTAGAGGAGAAGACGGGGTCGAGCGTGTGGCCGGCGGAGTGGGTGTGCGTTTAAGTCCAAGTTGCTTCAGTCCGAGGTTGGCAAGGTTATCAGGGTTGTGCAGTTTTTGTTGTTGTTCTCAAGGTGAAAGTTCAGGTCTCTGAGGAGGATGTAGTCAGTGGAGGTCAGGGCATGCGTGCTGATCAAGTCGGTGAACCAGGGGATGGGTCCGGGGAGGTCAGTAGACGAGGGAGCCTCTGAGGGTGATGTATATTCATGCATTTACCCACACATTTAGTTCTCTTTAACCAGATAAGGTAGTTCTGAAAAGAACAATTGTTTTCTTAATTTTTTGGTTTTATAATTTTTGGGTAATTGTTTAACAATTTTGTATATTTTTTTGGTGTTTTTTTCAGAAACTGGAAAAACAAAAGAACTAAGTTTGAACTTTTGCAATTAAACAGTCATTGCAGAAACTACAGCATGTACAGATTGCACCCCATAGCAAACCACAGTGTTGCACTTTATGCAAAGTTGTTTGAGATTGGCAAATTCTGGACGAATGTGAGAGCCACGAGATGAGGAGCTTGAGGCTGCTGAAGTACTAGGACAAGCTTCCTCGTCATGCTGCTTCATTTGTTCTTGCGCATGTCGCAGTTGCTCCTGTGCCAATGGTTGAGGGTGAATTGTCTGCACATGTTTGAGCATGCTAGATGTTCTGCAGGAGTATTTATTATCACTCCCCCTCGAGAGTACTCTTGGACAAAGAGTACAGCTGACTTTTCGCGCATTCATTTTTTTTTAACAGGTGAAATAGTGAAAAATGTCCACACAATGATTTCCTTCTTCTTCTTCAATAGAATGTCAGATTCTTCTTCTTCCAAAGAAATATCCAGCACAGGAGTAGAAGAAGACATTTATATGTGAAAAGGAAAACACAGGCTTGCTTGGAGGCAATGAGTTCTTGGGTGAACCAGCGGGCCCTCTTGCTGGTGCCTCTGTGGGGCGGTTTCTTCAGCAGGGTGAGGGTGTTGGCACAGTCCTCGATCCAACATCTGAGGCTGTGGGCAGCATTGTCGGTGTTGGAGGGTTCGGTGGGTGGGCTGAGAGCAAGGTTTGTGTGTAGTAGGTCACATTTAAATGTGCAAAGGAAAACACAAAAGAAATATATAAGAAAGCACAAAAAATACAGCAGATGTGTCTCCGGGGATGATGTATGAAGAATGAGAAAAATAGGTGTGGTACTCCAATTACTAGGATGCAAAACCTTATGAACCAATGAAATGCATTCTTTTAGTCATATGGGAGTCCCCCACCCAGCCCGCAATCAGTGTGCACCAGACGTGACTACTCGAAAGTATATTTAATTGTATTATACCTTAATTCCAATTAGAAATATATCATTTTCATAATTAATTTATAAAATCTCTTGCTCTAATACACATATTTAACTTGTATACATATAGTTTTCAAAATATTTTTTTTTGCGGGAGTCGCAAACCCAGCTCGATCACAGATGTTCATTATGTTACGCATATATACACCTATATTTTAAAAGACATAGGACATTACAAAAGTAAATTAAAATAAAGAAAATAATTATAGAATATTACAGTTAACAACATATCTTTTTTTTTAAACTTGTTATTTTTAGAAAAACATAAATGGTTGTATAAATATTAAAATTACAAATTAGCATTTAAAAAACCCTGGAAATTTCACTGAAAAAAACATAGGTTTAAGGCCCGTTATAGTTAGAAATTAGCATTTAAAAAACCTTAGAAATTCACAGAAAAAAACATAGGTTTCAGGGACATTGCAGTTAGAAATTAGCATTTAATAAACCTAAGAAATTCTCATAATAAAAAACATCGGTTTCATGTCCGTTATAGTTAGAAATTAGCATCTAAAAAACCTTAGACATTCACAGAAAAAAATATAACTTTCATGGACGTTATTGTTTGAAATAAGCATTTAAAAAACCTTAGAAATTCATTGAATGTTATAGTTAGTTGGACATTTCACTCCTACAAAACTGTAGAAATTTCGCTGTTATAGTTAGTTCACCTAACTATAACTCATGCCCCGCAATGCACTGCTGATGATGTCACATATTACATCATTCATGACATGGTCAGTGACATCACTGATGATATCACTGATGAAATCTCAAATGACATCACTGATGATATCATCCATGTGATAATCTGATGCACCTCCTCATACCCTAATATAACCTTTGATACACTTACTCCGAAATACAGAATACAATTTTTGAAACCGTAGACACACACATACCACTTACTACATATCTAATCACTGGTTCTTAGGACTATATACACATCTGCTCATTCTCCCATACAGTCACTCATACATGCAGTCACACTGCAGATTCCACAACTGCTGGAGGTATATGTAGAAGCCCTGGAGAGGCAGATTTTACCACCTATGCTGTGCGAAGCGGTTATAATTCTCCTCCCCAAACCTGGGAATTATCCCCTACTTTGTGGCTCATATCACCCGCTTTCACTCTTGAACCTAGATTACAAAATCCTGGCCAAGGTTTTCTCCTGTTGTCTCTCCCTCCTAATGGAATCCATAATATCGGCGGCACAATCATGTTTCATTCTCCACTGCTCCACTGCTTTCAATCTTCGAACTTTATTTAATAGCCTACATAGAATAAACCCCGAGGTCCCAACAACTGCGATCCTATTAGACACAAAAAAAGCCTTTGATTCCCTTGAATGGCCATTCATTTTATCCATCATGCAACGCATGGTGATGCCGATCGGTTTCATTGCCACTACTGCACTACTATACAGTCAGCCCACCACCAAGCTCCGACTAAATGACACATTGTCTGCACCTTTTACCCTCTCAGGAGGCATGAGGCAAGGCTGCCCATTGTCATCCTTGTTATTTATTCAGGCTATGGATCCGCTGATATCATATTTCCAAGAGAAACATCTTCATAGAGGATTACAAATCAACACTGGTCCGCTGTTGGTTTCGCTATATGCGGATGACACAATACTTTATGTTTGCAACTCACATGTCAATCTAGAACCCCTCATTCATGAAATTCTGCAATTTGGCGCGTATTCAGGTCAAGGCATCAACTGGCACAAATCTGTGATTTTTACCCTCACAACAAGCACACTCAGATGGGACCTAGAGTTTCCACTGGAATGCTGCACAGATTTGGTTAAATATTTGAGTATACATATACATCTAGATAGTGAACAGATTATGGACAAGCGATTCACTTACTAGAGGCACAAATAGACAAATGGCTCAAACTTCCACTGTCCATGGCCGGGCTGGTGGCCCTTATCAAGATGGTTGTTATTAATTTCATAACATCCCTTTTGCCCTGCCAAACAGAGTTTTTTTACTCTTTGTTCACATTTAATATAATTGTGAGGGGTGGCAATCGGGCCCTGGTCCGATGGCAGGTCATAACACTACAATGTGATAGAGGGGGATATGGAGTCTGCAGCTGTATTATTTAGTTGCCCAGTGCAGTTTCGCACCGACAGGGTACCACCCCGAGGCTAGAATCCCCTATTTTCATCCGGAATCTGATCTAGTTCTCCCGGATACGTTGGCAGCTGTTTTGTCTAAAGGCATCCCCAGAGACCCCAAAGACATCCAAATGGTATCAACAACCGGCCGGGCTTGGGAGAAATTAAGACGGATTACTAACACACCAATTCTTTATTCTTCCTCACTTCCGCTCCCAAACACCACATGGCTGCCAATCACCGGTGAAAAGCTCATACAGCGTACATGCGCTAAATTCAACATTGTCAAAATGGGCGATCTGTTACCATCGATCCCGATAATATGTCCCAATTCCCTGAGGCAACGTTCATGGATAGGTTTGTTCTTGTGAGAATTTGTTCAGCGCTGCGTGGAATAATCTCAGACTTCCCTCTGGAACCGCCATCCTTCTCCCCGATAACCCTAGTGATTAGTAGTGAGCGAGGTGTACACATTATATCGAAGCTCTACGAGGCATGCTCTTCCATCATCCCAATTAATGATGACAAGATCCTCAGTGCTTGGGAGAAGCACTTGGGTAACCCAATTACAGATGATCAATGGGCAAGCAAGGTAGAGAAAGAGGCAGGAGAGGTGTAAAAAGAAGGAAGAGAACTGCTGAAAGAGGCAAGAGAATTGCTGAAAGAAGCAACAGATGTGTTGAAAGAAGCAAGAGAAGTGCAGGAAGAGGCAAGTGAGGTGCAGAAAAAAGCAAGAGCAGTACAGAAAGAACCAACAGAGGTGCTAAAAGAGGCAAGAGAGGTGCAGAAGTTGTCACAAGGGGTGCAGAAAGAGGCAAGAGAAGTGCGGAAAGAAGCAACTGAGGTACAGAAAGAGGCAAGAATGAGCAGAAAGATGGAAGAGAGGGATGGAAAGAAGCTAGTGAGTTGTACCAAGAGGGAAGATGGGTGCAGAAACAGTAAAGAGAACTTTGGAAAGAGGCAAAATAATTGCTGAAGAAGAAACAGAGGTGTAGGAAGAAGCAAGACAAGTGCAGAAATAGGCAACTGAGATGCAGAAACAGGCAAGAAAGGTAGAGAAAGAGGAAAGACGAGTGCATACGGAGACAACAGGGGTGCAGAAAGAAGCAAGACAAGTAAAGAAAGAAGCATGGAAAGTACAGAATGAAGCAACAGGGGTGCAGAAAGAGGCAAAGTAAGTGTAGAAAGAAGTAACAGAGCTGCAGAAGGAGGCAAGAGAATTCCAGAAAGAGGCAAGAGAGTTGCAAAAACAGGTGAAATAGGTACAGAAAGAGGGAACAGAGGTGCAGACAGAGGCAAGAGAGGTGGAGTAACAGGTAAAAGGGGTGGAGAATTAGGTAAGAACGGTGTAGAAATTAGCAAAATAGGTGCATAAAGAAGCAAGAGCAGTGCAGAAAGAACCAACATAGGTGCAAAAAGAGGCAAGAGAGGTGCAGAAATAAGTACGAGAGGTGCAAAATGAGGCAAGACAAGTACAGAAAGGGGCAGGAGCAGTGCAGAAAGCAGGAAGAGGGATATAGAAAGAAGAGAGTGAGGTTCAGAACGAGGCAAGTGAGGTGCAGAAGGCAGCAACAGAACTACAGAATGAGACAAGAGAGTTGCAGAAACAGGTAAAAGGGGTGCATAAAGAAGTAACAGAGGAACAAAAAGAAGCAAGAGGGGTGCAGAAAGGGGCAAGAGAAATGCAGAAAGTGAAGTGAAGTACAGCAAGAAGACAGTGAGGTGCAGGAAGAGGATGAAAGGTGCAGAAAGATGGAAGGGAAATGCAGAAAGACAGAAGACAGGTACAGAAAGAAGACATTTGTGCACTAGTATAACCAATTTAACACCCATATTTAGCTATAAGTAACACATGACCATTCCAGATTTGCAAAGGGCCTTCCACCACGCTATTACACGTGAAGCTAGAAACAAGGATTTTTTGTTCACATCTGCAGATTATGCAGCAGATCATGGAATATTTGGCAAATGCATAAAATGTTTATTTATGTGACAATTGGTGCGGCCGACAAAATGCCTAATTCAAGAATGCGCCCGTAGGTAGTAGAGTGGTAATGTTACGTAACCAATTAGTGTGCGAATAGAGCTGTATAGGCTAAAAAAATATGTATTGGGTCAAAATCCACTCTGGTGTTGAAGTAAAGAGATGGATGCAGGAGGGAAAGAGAAATTAAATTGACACGAGACGTCCAGTTGACACTAAAGCACTGCCAACAAGCAAAAAGGCCCTTTCCGTGCCTGAGCAGCCTAAACCTGCACTACAATTAACAAGGTGCATTGGAACAGCAACTATAGTGTTTGTATACTTCAGAGCAACATGACAAAAAGCAATTACGCTCTCTCTGTACATGTGCATTTGATTTGTATTTCCCTTTGCAGCAATTGGATATTAGCGTGACTAGGATATGGCATCGTTTTGTGAAAGTAAAGAAAACCGGCCCAGACCCTCCGGCATTGAAACAAAACAACAACTAATTAGAAAGTAGTGAGCTTCTTACACATTGTCCCTGCTGCAGTATTTATAGATACTTACCTGGTTTCTTCCCGAGACTTTCCATAGATTTTGTAACAAAATCAAATGGGATTTTAAATTTGATTAAAGTTCTATGTTAAAATAGAAATCTTTAAAAAAAGATGCTAAAGCCAAGAATAGGACAAATTTCAGAATTCCTAACTGTATGCTAAATGCTACATGTGAAAAAGAATTTGTGTGTGGAATTCTCACCTGTGGATTAGCTGTGACTGGGGCGGTGAGGCAGGAAGGTTACAGCAGAGAACCCCTTCAGTAGGCAGGTTCCTCCTGTCTTCTTTGCTGTATAAGGAAGGGCTCAATGAAGAGAGAATTGGCACAGTGCATGTGTGTGGGCTTTGGTGTTTGGGAAATAGTTTTGCATGTGTGGGGGTGTGTGCACGCCTTTGTGGGTGTGTGTACGTGAATGTGTGATTCAATCAATCAATCAGCAGAATTTGTATAGCACGCTACTCACACATTAGGGTTTCAAGGCGCTGAGGGGGGGTTGCTACTGCTCGAAAAGCCAGGTCTTGACTTTCTTCCTGAAGGAGAGATGGTCCAGGGTCAGCTGAAGGTGAGTTGAGAGGGAGTTCCATGTCTTGGCTGCCAGGTAGGGGAAGGATCTTCCTCCGATGGTGGATTTGCGGATACGTGGGATGGAGGCGAGGGTGAGGCTGGCGGATTGGAGCTGGTGGGTGGGTGTGTAGAATGTGAGGTGGCTGTTGAGGTACTTCGAGCCCGTGTCATGGAGGGCCTTGTGTGCGTGGGTGAGGAGTCTGAACACGATCCTCTTCTTGACAGGGAGCCAGTGCAGGTCTTTCAGGTGGGCAGAGATGTGGCTGTGGCAAGAGATATCCAGGATGAGACGTGCTGAGGCGTTCTGAATGCGCTGGAGTCTTTTCTGGAGTTTGGCTATGGTTCCAGCGTAGAGTGTGTTCCCGTAGTCCAGACGGCTGGTGACGAGGGCCTGGGTGACCGTCTTCCTGGTTTCGGTGGGGATCCATCGGAAGATCTTTCGGAGCATGCGCAGGGTGTTGAAGCAGGATGACGAGACAGCGTTGAGGAGTCCAGGATGAAGCCCAGGTTGCGTGCGTGGTCTGTTGGCTTGGGTGTGGTGCCCAGGGCAGGGGGCCACCAGGAGTCATCCCAAGTGCAAGGAGATGGTCCGAGGATGAGGACTTCCGTCTTGTCTGAGTTAAGTTTCAGACAGCTGATCTTCATCCATTCCGCGATGTCTTTCATTCCTTCCTGAAGGTTGGCTTTGGCGGTGGCGGGGTCGTTGGTGAGGGAGAGGATCAGCTGGGTGTCGTCGGCATAGGAGATGATGTTGAGGTTGTTTTGGGGTGCGATGGCTGCGAGAGGGCTCATGTAGAAGTTGAAGAGGGACGGGCTGAGTGAGGAACCTTGCAGAACGCCGCAGATGACTTCGGTGGCCGTGGATCAGAACGGGGAGGCGGACTCTCTGGGTTCTTCCGCCGAGGAACGAGATGATCCACTCCAGGGCCGCTCCTTGGATTCCGGTGTTGCTGAGGCACTGTATCAGGGTGCGGTGGCATACGGTGTCGAAGGCTGCTGAGAGGTCCAGGAGGATGAGGGCAGCTGTTTCCCCGTTGTCTAGCAGGGACCTGATGTCGTCAGTGGCTGCGACGAGGGCGGTCTCGGAGCTTTGGTTTGCTCGGAACTCGGATTGAGAGGAGTCGAGGGATCCGTTGGTCTCGAGGAAGGCGGAGAGTTGTCTGTTGACGGTCTTCTCGATGACTTTGGCTGGAAAGGGGAGGAGCGAGATGGGGCGGAAGTTCTTCAGGTCCGTGGGGTCCGTGGTGGGTTTCTTCAGGAGGGTGCTCAACTCGGCATGTTTCCAACTCTCCAGGAAGGAGGCGAATGCGAAGGAGCTGTTGATGATGTTCCGGAGTTGGGGTGCAATGATGGAGTCTTGCTTAGGTGTCTACAGAAAGGTTGTGTGTGTGTGGTATGCGTAGGTGTCTCTATTGGGAATCTTGTGTGTTTGGATGAGAAGAGGGAGTTTGCGTGTGTGTAGATAGGGAGATTGTGTTTCTATGTTTATATAGGGAGCTTGTGTATGTGTGCCTGAATTTGTATATATTGAGGTAATGTGTGTAAGCATGCTTGTGTGTCTGGAAGGCCCTTTGCGTGCATATGTGCATGCACATTGTCAAGGGTTGTGTGTAATGGAAATTTGCGTGAGAAGGGTTGTGTGTATGTGATGGACAGGATGTTTGATCTTAGCCCGTTCTGAGGGTTCTAAAAGGTTTTTCTTTTTTCTCAAGAACAAGTAACATGGTGCTAGGCCTGAGCATGCTGCAAATTAATGAATACTGCAAAGTAGCAAGAGGAGCGTGGGCGCTTTTGCCCCTCAGGTGAGTAGTAAAAGAAAGCCAAAATTGGAGTACAATAGACTGCTGACACCTCTGGGCTTCTGTGCTACTACTCTTTCTGCACTGTTGAATGCTAAGACCCTGAACTGATATCATCACATAGTTAAAAAACTGAACTAGAGTTGTACCCTAGCGTCACTGTGTCCATTGAACACTGTGTACATGTAGTGACCTTTCCCTAGTAAAAAGGTGAAATCAACCAAACTGCTTAATCGAGAACAGACAACAATGAATAAAAACAAAATGAGCAGGTTGTTTATTCATAAAGCATATTTTTCTTTTACCTTGATTGAATGTGACCGTGATGAATGACAATAAGTGTTATAATGTCACTGTTTTTTTAAGGTTTTATATAGCGCAAACCCGACCCAAAGGTATTGGAGCACTTTGCATGAGCACCAGTTACGTTAATGATAGATTCATTTTATTTGGTTTGCACAGGGAGGCTAAGTGATTTGCCCAGAATCACAGTTCATCTTCAGTAGGGCTGCTCGGCCCCCTCACACCACTCCAGCCCTGCCAGAAGAGACATATTAGCCTCTCAGGATTGCTTACACATTGGAGTATAATTGAAGTACGTAGTGTGCTAGCTGGAGCGTTCCAAGTAAACGTGTTGTCTGAAAGCCTGTTTTGTTAAATGGACCAAAGTGTCTCTTGTGAAGAATCTACTGAGAACTTGGGAGAGGAGTGGCGGCTGGAACTCTGTGTATTGGACACTCCCCCTGAACACAGCGTGATGTGCCTAAGCGGGCAAATTTTAATAAGTCACTCAGTCCAATTTAGGAATCAGTCATTTTTATTAGTGGAAGACAAAGGCATCACACAGCCCTACCTGCCTACATCCTTGGGCCTGCAGAGCGATCATAAAGTAAACTTCTCAGCATTGTGAGACAACAACATGGAGGCCGGCAGCGTAATGTGCAGGACTGGTGCTTTGAAAAATTGAATCTTCCAGATTTTAAAAAAAAAGTGGAAAACAACACATAGAAACATAACAAGTGATCAAGAATATCAAAGCAAAATCCCACCCTAACCCTTCTGTCTCACCCCCACCCTCTCTGCACCAGCTATTGACACTTTATTAACATTCAAGCTTCAATATTAGTTGTTGGGAAAGCTATAAGATTACATTGCTGATGACTGGGCAGCGGATACCCTTTCCAATGGTAATAAATTAAGGTGCTGCATATACTTTGGACAAGTGACTTCCCTCATATCGCGAGTCAACAGATGCAAGAAGGGTGCCCATAGTTTAGCATAATCTTTTCCCTTGCCCTCTACCCCAAGAGACATGTGTTCCATAGCCAAGAGGTACCATAGTCGGTGTACACAGGACTACAGATCGGGCTCTGACATCATTCCCCATTGCGTTAGTATGACCCGTGTAGCTGCCAGCAGCGCTAAGGCTATTTGCATGCCCTGTATGGATTTTAATGGGAATATATTGGGCTGAGAAAGGACAAGGAGGGGGTATTCTGGTGCTCTGGGCAATGAGATGGCAAACACTGCATCAATGTTGTCAAGGACCTCAGACCAGTATCATTTCGCACAATGCCATAGCAAGTGTGCTAAAGTACCCAACATCCTACATCCCCTCAAGCAAAGGTCTGTTTTACTTTTGTCCCAACTATGAATGTGGACAGGCATGTAAAACCAGTAGGAGAAAAGCTTAAAGGAGGATTCTGTCTCCGCTGTGTTGTGCGCTGTATGGTGGGTGTTGGACTTGGCCCTTAGGGCAGGTTCACCCCTAATCTTTTTGCTTTTATTTGTGACCCAGTGTTAGTGACTTTTGGGTCTCTGTGCACTTTTTCCCTGTGTCCCAGAGTAAAGTGCGTGCGTGTAGTATGGCTGGCCTGCCCTCCCATAGGAATGCATGGGGAATGTGTGTGCCATGGTAGTTCCTGATGTGTGGGGAGTGCAGGCTCGAATTTGGTATGTGCGAACTCGTGAGAGTGAATGCTGCGCGATGGTATGTGCGGCTTGTATGTGTCTAGTAGGGAAGTGCCACTTCTAGACATTGATGTATGTGTGCAGTGAGGGTGCTGGAGCGTGATTGGCTGGAGCTGGCTGGCATGCCAGGCTCCAGGAAGTCTGGATGGGTCTGCCCGGTGGTGAGTGTGAGATTAGCATGTTGATGGATGGGGAGGTCTGCACCTGGTTCCTTGATGGGGCTGGGCTTTTCCCACACAATGCTGGCTCCGGCCCCTGTGGTGCGTCTAACGACCCTAGCCTCCCCAGTGAATGAAATGGGTAGTTGGGCCATCAAAGGTACTCCCAAACCAGCTGCAACTGGTTTCCCCCACCCTGCACCCTGAGACAAAGGATTTAGCTGTATAAAAATGGGGCTGTGTCCCCACAGAAACTATTCTCTGCCAGGATCTTATCTGAAGGGGGCTGCTGCTGCTGCTGGGGCCAGGAGAACCGCCACTTGGATTGTCTCCCTGCCTGGAGACCAAGTGAGCTGGCTCTGGGCCCAGCCTTGCCCCCCTGCCTGCCTACAAGGACTTTGCTGAAGCCCTACTTGCCAGAGCGCCTGGAAGCACTTTTATTTTAATTTATAGCGCTAGGAGCGCTTTATCTTTGCCCCAGCGCTCAATAGCGCTTTGCTTTGCCTCGTAGCGCTTGGGGAGCGCTTTATGGTCCAGGCAGGTGCCCACCCTGCATTTTGTGCTGCCGCGGACCTTGCCGCTAATTTGCCCCATTTTATTTAATTATTTAAAGCCGGAGCCCACCCGGCATTGCCCCATGTTCTCGCCGCCGCGGTCCCGGTGCCGAGGAGAAGCCGAGGGAACCACCGCTGATGTCACCCGGGAGCCACGCTGCCATTGGTCTAGGCTGCGGGAGGCTCGTCGGGCGACCTGCGGGGTGATTGGCTGCCGAGAGGAAGCTGAAGGAAGGCGGCGGAAGGTGCAGGTGGGGCTCTGTTGTGAGAAGGAGAGCCCCGCCGCCCACGAGAAAGAGAAGCCCAGCGGAGACTGCCTCCAGGCCCCGACGCGACCAGTGAGTGGGGCCCTGGTGTCTAGAATCGGGGAGGAGGGCGTCGGGGCACATTGCCGGTGCCCGCCCCTCCCCTCCAGTGTGTAGAGCCTGAGAGAGGCTCTTGGGTGCATTTGTATTTGTTCTGAGTCCCCCGTGAGGGACTCCAACTACCGGCGCATTTTCTTGTTGAAGAGCCCCGAGGCTCGAGGTGCCATTCCTGTGTTCGAGACCACAAGGCTCCACCGACGCCCGCATTCTTGGTGTTTGGAGCCCCGAGGCTCCTGGGGGCAATTTGAGAGTTACGAGCCCCGAGAGGCTCCCACCCATAGTTATTGCAGAGCGAGGCTCTTGGGCGCCATTCCTGTGTTCTTGAGCCCACGAGGCTCCAACGTTGGCCATCAGTGATTCACAACTGTCCACCACTTAGTGGACAGTTGCTGCGTTTAGGCTTGTGTTCTTGGCTGCCTGCGCAGGCTTCCCTGACATTTGGACTCAGGGCATTTCAGCCCTTGCAAAGCCAGTTGGCCTGAGGGACAGTTCGAGTGTTGTGCTACATGCACCCTGCGCAATTTATGATTTACTTGCTTTTTTGATTCCTGCGCAAATGTTCTACCTGTACCTCTGAATGTGTTTAATGCCTCATGTGCAATGTGCTTTATGCTTTTATTCCCCTTTGCTAAAAGTGACCTGCTTAGAGGAATGTTTATGTTCTTTCCCCTTTGCTAAAAAGAAGCAAGAGGGGTGCAGAAAGGGGCAAGAGAAATGCAGAAAGTGAAGTGAAGTACAGCAAGAAGACAGTGAGGTGCAGGAAGAGGAAGAAAGGTGCAGAAAGATGGAAGGGAAATGCAGAAAGACAGAAGACAGGTACAGAAAGAAGACATTTGTGCACTAGTATCACCAATTTAACACCCATATTTAGCTATAAGTAACACATGACCATTCCAGATTTGCAAAGGGCCTTCCACCACGCTATTACACGTGAAGCTAGAAACAAGGATTTTTTGTTCACATCTGCAGATTATGCAGCAGATTATGGAATATTTGGCAAATGCATAAAATGTTTATTTATGTGACAATTGGTGCGGCTGACAAAATGCCTAATTCAAGAATGCGCCCGTAGGTAGTAGAGTTGTAATGTTACGTAACCAATTAGTGTGCGAATAGAGCTGTATAGGCTAAAAAAATATGTATGGGGTCAAAATCCACTCTGGTGTTGAAGTAAAGAGATGGATGCAGGAGGGAAAGAGAAATTAAATTGACACGAGACGTCCAGTTGACACTAAAGCACTGCCAACAAGCAAAAAGGCCCTTTCCGTGCCTGAGCAGCCTAAACCTGCAATACAATTAACAAGGTGCATTGGAACAGCAACTATAGTGTTTGTATACTTCAGAGCAACATGACAAAAAGCAATTACGCTCTCTCTGTACATGTGCATTTGATTTGTATTTCCCTTTGCAGCAATTGGATATTAGCATGACTAGGATATGGCATTGTTTTGTGAAAGTAAAGAAAACCGGCCCAGACCCTCCGGCATTGAAACAAAACAACAACTAATTAGAAAGTAGTGAGCTTCTTACACATTGTCCCTGCTGCAGTATTTATAGATACTTACCTGGTTTCTTCCCGAGACTTTCCATAGATTTTGTAACAAAATCAAATGGGATTTTAAATTTGATTAAAGTTCTATGTTAAAATAGAAATCTTTAAAAAAAGATGCTAAAGCCAAGAATAGGAAACATTTCAGAATTCCTAACTGTATGCTAAATGGTACATGTGAAAAAGAATTTGTGTGTTGAATTCTCACCTGTGGATTAGCTGTGACTGGGGCGGTGAGGCAGGAAGGTTACAGCAGAGAACCCCTTCAGTAGGCAGGTTCCTCCTGTCTTCTTTGCTGTATAAGGAAGGGCTCAATGAAGAGAGAATTGGCACAGTGCATGTGTGTGGGCTTTGGTGTTTGGGAAATAGTTTTGCATGTGTGGGGGTGTGTGCACGCCTTTGTGGGTGTGTGTACGTGAATGTGTGATTCAATCAATCAATCAGCAGAATTTGTATAGCACGCTACTCACACATTAGGGTTTCAAGGCGCTGAGGGGGGGGGGGTTGTTACTGCTCGAAAAGCCAGGTCTTGACTTTCTTCCGGAAGGAGAGATGGTCCAGGGTCAGCCGAAGGTGAGTTGGGAGGGAGTTCCATGTCTTGGCTGCCAGGTAGGAGAAGGATCTTCCTCCGATGGTGGATTTGCGGATACGTGGGATGGAGGCGAGGGTGAGGCTGGTGGATTGGAGCTGGCGGGTGGGTGTGTAGAATGTGAGGTGGCTGTTGAGGTACTTCGAGCCCGTGTCATGGAGGGCCTTGTGTGCGTGGGTGAGGAGTCTGAACACGATCCTCTTCTTGACAGGGAGCCAGTGCAGGTCTTTCAGGTGGGCAGAGATGTGGCTGTGGCAAGAGATATCCAGGATGAGACGTGCTGAGGCGTTCTGAATGCGCTGGAGTCTTTTCTGGAGTTTGGCTATGGTTCCAGCGTAGAGTGTGTTCCCGTAGTCCAGACGGCTGGTGACGAGGGCCTGGGTGACCGTCTTCCTGGTTTTGGTGGGGATCCATCGGAAGATCTTTCGGAGCATGCGCAGGGTGTTGAAGCAGGATGACGAGACAGCGTTGAGGAGTCCAGGATGAAGCCCAGGTTGCGTGCGTGGTCTGTTGGCTTGGGTGTGGTGCCCAGGGCAGGGGGCCACCAGGAGTCGTCCCAAGCGCAAGGAGATGGTCCGAGGATGAGGACTTCCGTCTTGTCTGAGTTAAGTTTCAGACAGCTGATCTTCATCCATTCCGCGATGTCTTTCATTCCTTCCTGGAGGTTGGCTTTGGCGGTGGCGGGGTCGTTGGTGAGGGAGAGGATCAGCTGGGTGTCGTCGGCATAGGAGATGATGTTGAGGTTGTTTTGGCGTGCGATGGCTGCGAGAGGGCTCATGTAGACGTTGAAGAGGGACGGGCTGAGTGAGGAACCTTGCAGAACGCCGCAGATGACTTCGGTTGCCGTGGATCAGAACGGGAAGGCGGACTCTCTGGGTTCTTCCGCCGAGGAACGAGATGATCCACTCCAGGGCCACTCCTTGAATTCCGGTGTTGCTGAGGCACTGTATCAGGGTGCGGTGGCATACGGTGTCGAAGGCTGCTGAGAGGTCCAGGAGGATGAGGGCAGCTGTTTCCCCGTTGTCTGGCAGGGCCCTGATGTCGTCGGTGGCTGCGACGAGGGCGGTCTCGGAGCTTTGGTTTGCTCGGAACTCGGATTGAGAGGAGTCGAGGGATCCGTTGGTTTCGAGGAAGGCGGAGAGTTGTCTGTTGACGGTCTTCTCGATGACTTTGGCTGGACAGGGGAGGAGCGAGATGGGGCGGAAGTTCTTCAGGTCCGTGGGGTCCGTGGTGGGTTTCTTCAGGAGGGTGCTCAACTCGGCATGTTTCCAACTCTCCAGGAAGGAGGCGAATGCGAAGGAGCTGTTGATGATGTTCCGGAGTTGGGGTGCAATGATGGAGTCTTGCTTAGGTGTCTACAGAAAGGTTGTGTGTGTGTGGTATGCGTAGGTGTCTCTATTGGGAATCTTGTGTGTTTGGATGAGAAGAGGGAGTTTGCCTGTGTGTAGATAGGGAGATTGTGTTTCTATGTTTATATAGGGAGCTTGTGTATGTGTGCCTGAATTTGTATATATTGAGGTAATGTGTGTAAGCATGCTTGTGTGTCTGGAAGGCCCTTTGCGTGCATATGTGCATGCACATTGTCAAGGGTTGTGTGTAATGGAAATTTGCGTGAGAAGGGTTGTGTGTATGTGATGGACAGGATGTTTGATCTTAGCCCATTCTGAGGGTTCTAAAAGGTTTTTCTTTTTTCTCAAGAACAAGTAACATGGTGCTAGGCCTGAGCATGCTGCAAATTAATGAATACTGCAAAGTAGCAAGAGGAGCGTGGGTGCTTTTGCCTCTCAGGTGGGTAGTAAAAGAAAGCCAAAATTGGAGTACAATAGACTGCTGACACCTCTGGGCTTCTGTGCTACTACTCTTTCTGCACTGTTGAATGCTAAGACCCTGAACTGATATCATCACATAGTTAAAAAAACTGAACTAGAGTTGTACCCTAGCGTCACTGTGTCCATTGAACACTGTGTACATGTAGTGACCTTTCCCTAGTAAAAAGGTGAAATCAACCAAACTGCTTAATCGAGAACAGACAACAATGAATAAAAACAAAATGAGCAGGTTGTTTATTCATAAAGCATATTTTTCTTTTACCTTGATTGAATGTGACCGTGATGAATGACAATGTGTGTTATAATGTCACTGTTTTTTTGCAGTTTTATATAGCGCAAACCCGACCCAAAGGTATTGGAGCACTTTGCATGAGAACCAGTTACGTTAATGATAGATTCATTTTATTTGGTTTGCACAGGGAGGCTAAGTGATTTGCCCAGAATCACAGTTCATCTTCAGTAGGGCTGCTCGGCCCCCTAACACCACTCCAGCCCTGCCAGAAGAGACATATTAGACTCTCAGGATTGCTTACACATTGGAGTATAATTGAAGTACGTAGTGTGCTAGCTGGAGCGTTCCAAGTAAACGTGTTGTCTGAAAGCCTGTTTTGTTAAATGGACCAAAGTGTCTCTTGTGAAGAATCTACTGAGAACTTGGGAGAGGAGTGGCGGCTGGAACTCTGTGTATTAGACACTCCCCCTGAACACAGCGTGATGTGCCTAAGCGGGCAAATTTTAATAAGTCACTCAGTCCAATTTAGGAATCAATCATTTTTATTAGTGGAAGACAAAGGCATCACACAGCGCTACCTGCCTACATCCTTGGGCCTGCAGAGCGATCATAAAGTAAACTTCTCAGCATTGTGAGACAACAACATGGAGGCCGGCAGCATAATGTGCAGGACTGGTGCTTTGAAAAATTGAATCTTCCAGATTTTGAAGAAAAAGAGGAAAACAACACATAGAAACATAACAAGTGATCAAGAATATCAAAGCAAAATCCCACCCTAACCCTTCTGTCTCACCCCCACCCTCTCTGCACCAGCTATTGACTCTTTATTAACATTCAAGCTTCAATATTAGTTGTTTGGAAAGCTATAAGATTACATTGCTGATGACTGGGCAGTGGATACCCTTTCCAATGGTAATAAATTAAGGTGCTGCATATACTTTGGACAAGTGACTTCCCTCATATCGCGAGTCAACAGCTGCAAGAAGGGTACCCATAGTTTAACATAATCTTTTCCCTTGCCCTCTACCCCAAGAGACATGTGTTCCATAGCCAAGAGGTACCATAGTGGTGTATCCAGGACTACAGATCCGGCTCTGACGTCATTCCCCATTGCGTTAGTATGACCTGTGTAGCTGCCAGCAGCGCTAAGGCTATTTGCCTGCCCTGTATGGATTTTAATGGGAATATATTGGGCTGAGAAAGGACAAGGAGGGGGTATTCTGGTGCTCTGGGCAATGAGATGGCAAACACTGCATCAATGTTGTCAAGGACCTCAGACCAGTATCATTTCGCACAATGCCATAGCAAGTGTGCTAAAGTACCCAACATCCTACATCCCCTCAAGCAAAGGTCTGTTTTACTTTTGTCCCAACTATGAATGTGGACAGGCATGTAAAACCAGTAGGAGAAAAGCTTAAAGGAGGATTCTGTCTCTGCTGTGTTGTGCGCTGTATGGTGGGTGTTGGACTTGGCCCTTAGGGCAGGTTCACCCCTAATCTTTTTGCTTTTATTTGTGACCCAGTGTTAGTGACTTTTGGGTCTCTGCGCACTTTTTCCCTGTGTCCCAGAGTAAAGTGCGTAATGTGTGAGTAGCCTGGTCCTGGCCAAGGGCAGCTGGAGAGTACCAGTGGGGTACCCCAGTTAGTCCCTACACTAGTTTTAGAAGGAATCACAGAGGTTCACCGTGGCGTAAAACAGGAGGGTGTCCCTGCAGTTGCGGGCCCGTGTCCGTGTTTTATCGCCCCAAGCAGGGAAACCCATCAAGGTGGTGATTGGTCTGCCCTGCGTTTTGGCTGGAAGGGGGTTGTGTTGGACTTGGCCCTTAGGGCAGGTTCACCCCTTATATTTTTGCTTTTATTTGTGACCCAGTGTTAGTGATTTTTGGGTCTCTGCACACTTTTTCCCTGCGTCCCAGAGTAAAGTGCGTGCGTGTAGTATGGCTGGCCTGCCCTCCCATAGGAATGCATGGGGAATGTGTGTGCCATGGTAGTTCCTGATGTGTGGGGAGTGCAGGCTCGAATTTGGCATGTGCGAACTCGTGAGAGTGAATGCCGCACGATGGTATGTGCGGCTTGTATGTGTCTAGTAGGGAAGTGCCACTTCTAGACATTGATGTATGTGTGCAGTGAGGGTGCTGGAGCGTGATTGGCTGGAGCTGGCTGGCATGCCAGGCTCCAGGAAGTCTGGATGGGTCTGCCCGGTGGTGAGTGTGAGATTAGCATGTTGATGGATGGGGCTGCACCTGGTTCCTTGATGGGGCTGGGCTTTCCCCACACAATGCTGGCTCCAGCCCCTGTGGTGCGTCTAACGACCCTAGCCTCCCCAGTGAATGAAAGGGGTGGTTGGGCCATCAAGGGTACTCGCAAACCAGCTGCAACTGGTTTCCCCCCACCCTGCACCCTGAGACAAAGGATTTAGCTGTATAAAAATGGGGCTGTGTCCCCACAGACACTGTTCTCTGCCAGGATCTTATCTGAGGGGGCTGCTGCTGCTGCTGGGGCCAGGAGAACCGCCACTTGGATTGTCTCCCTGCCTGGAGACCCAGTGAGCTGGCTCTGGGCCCAGCCTTGCCCCCCTGCCTGCCTACAAGGACTTTGCTGAAGCCCTACTTGCCAGAGCACCTGGAAGCGCTTTTATTTGATTTATAGCGCTAGGAGCGCTTTATCTTTGCCCCAGCGCTCAATAGCGCTTTGCTTTGCCTCCTAGCACTTGGGGAGCGCTTTATGGTCCAGGCAGGTGCCCACCCTGCATTTTGTGCTGCCGCGGACCTTGCCGCTTATTTGCCCCGTTTTATTTAATTATTTAAAGCCGGAGCCCACCCGGCATTGCCCCGTGTTCTCGCCACCGCGGTCCTGGTGCCGAGGAGAAGCCAAGGGAACCACCGCTGACGTCACCCGGGAGCCGTGCTGCAATTGGTCTAGGCTGTGGGAGGCTCGCCGGGCGACCTGCAGGGTGATTGGCTGCCGAGAGGAAGCCGAAGGAAGGCGGCGGAAGGTGCAGGCGGGGCTCCGTTGTGAGAAGGAGAGCCCTGCCGCCCACGAGAAAGAGAAGCCCAACGGTGACTGCCTCTAGGCCCTGATGCGACTGGTGAGTGGGGCTCTGGTGTCTAGAATCGGGGAGGAAGGCGTCGGGGCACATTGTCTGTGACCGCCCCTCCCCTCCAGTGTGTAGAGCCTGAGAGAGTCTCTTGGGGGCATTTGTATTTGTTCTGAGTCCCCCGTGAGGGACTCCAACTACCGGCGCATTTTCTTGTTGAAGAGCCCCAAGGCTCGAGGCGCCAGTCCTGTGTTCGAGCCCACAAGGCTCCACCGACGCCCGCATTCTTGGTGTTTGGAGCCTCCTGGGGGCAATTTGAGAGTTACGAGCCCCGAGAGGCTCCCGCCCAAAGTTATTGCAGAGCGAGGCTCTTGGGCGCCATTCCTGTGTTCTTGAGCCCACGAGGCTCCAACGTTGGCCATCAGTGATTCACAACTGTCCAGCACTTAGTGGACAGTTGCTACGTTTAGACTTGTGTTCTTGGCTGCCTGCGCATCCTTCCCTGACATTTGGACTCAGGGGATTTCAGCCCTTGCGAGGCCAGTTGGCCTGAGGGACAGTTTGAGTGTTTTGCTACATGCACCCTCCGCAATTTATGATTTACTTGCTTATTTGATTCCTGCGCAAATGTTCTACCTGCACCTCTGAATGTGTTTAATGCCTCATGTGCAATGTGCTTTATGCTTTTATTCCCCTTTGCTAAAAGTGACCTGCTTAGAGGAATGTTTATGTTCTATCCCCTTTGCTAAAAGTAACCTGCTTAGAGGAATGTTGATGTTTTATTACCTTTGCTAAATGTGACTTGCTTAGGTGATTATTTTAGGTTTCCTTCCCTTTGCTAAAAGTGACTTGCTTAGGTGATGGTTTTCCTTCCATAGGTCCTGCTGATAAGGTCCTAGTTCCCTGCGTGATTTTCCTACAGTGTTTAGGGTTGCGTAGGAGTTATTTACCCTTTACCAGTAATTACTGGTTGTGTGCTACATCTACTATTTTTAATGCTACATTCATTATATGTTTATGTGCTAAGTGTTATACCTACAAGTATTATTTCTAAAAAGTGCATACACCTGACAGTGGTCCAGGTGGCCCTGTCCTGTACATAATCCGTTGTAAATTCTGCCCGTGCCTGTTGGCACAGTGTAAAGTGTGTGTCTTATCTAATGTGTTTTTATTATAATACAAAGGCTATTTTGATATAACCTTGTGTGGAGTTTCCTTTGTGGTGGGTCTAGGGTGTTGTTGCTGGGGTGCGCGCGCAAACGCTTTACACATCGCCTCCGAGATTAGCCTTGCTGCTTGCATCACCCCTAAGTGACTTTGGGGTGAGCATTGGCCGGCCGTGGGTCCCGTTTCTAACAGTGGGTATGATATAGGATGTGTTCCCATTCCTTAGAAGATAGTGGCCTACCTATGGAGAACCGCTGCCTTAAGGCTCGGCGGCACAGGGTACGCCTGAAATCCCCTGGATTCACCTGCCTTGTCAAATACAGAGACACGGACTCTTCGTCTGGCGTAGAAGATAGTATTTATTAGCTGCAGCTAGTACAGTGGTCTTAGAAGTCGTTGATAGAACGAGGTTCAAAAGAGACTGCCACTTAACTCCGTGGGGCACAGGTTTTTATATGGTACAATACAATGCAAAATACAATCACACAAGAGCATGCAACATAGCCAAACATTATGAACAATGCTTTAAATCTAAAGCAACTCAAGTTTCCCGGTTATATTTGTCACTCGACCCCTTGAGTAAATTGCAAGTGAATCCACACAATCCGATTTACAAGAAAAGAAAACACAGCTGCATGTTGTAGAAGGACAATCGTGAGACAGGAGAATGCATGAGACATGTAGCGAAGGACAGCAGATAAGATAACCTGGAGGAAAGAATGGTGTGAACCAACAAATAGTCCGGACGGGGATTAATCAGCTCAGATAGGAATTAGTGTACTCGGCCAGACCCTGACACTCGTTAGTAAACATAGGCAAAGAAGCCACCTGACACGTGAATGCAGAAACGACAAAAACATTGCGTTCGCCGCGCTGCCTGAGTGAGGGCAACACAAAATGGTGGCGATTACAAAATGGAGGCTGAGCACGAACGAATTCGTAATTTACAGAATCTCAGACCCTCCTTTTGCCATTACTCAGGCAAAAACAATCCGACTCATGCTAATCTGAGTCGGAATCAGCATCGATGTTCATAAAATCCTCAAGCTGTTGCTGCACCATCATCCTAATATTCTCTGCCTTCTGAGTTGCAGGTTGTGGAACGCATAAAGTAGCCAGAAGGCCACACACTGCGGGACCACATTGAACACACAGACAACAAGAGAATATGATGGGCAAAATTGCTCCAAGGAACGTTAAAATCTTCCATCCCCAAGTTGACAATATTCCCCAAAACCATCCCGTAAAGGACCAATCCCCTTCGTCCTGATGAATCGACTCGGAGATGGTATGCAATTTGGAAATGGCTTGGTATACTGCCGGAGCATCGTCTGGAATATAAATGCAGCAGCTAGATCCGATCAATTTACAGACACCTCCTCGGTCTGCTAAGATCACATCTAGCGCAATTCGATTTTGCAACGTCATAAGACGATCAGCCTGAAGCTCTGCTGTAATGTTACCTATCGCACCTGCAGTAACATTAATAGTGGTCTCAACCACCCGAATCAATTGCCTGATGTTTCTGCTGTTAACCATTGGACCCCAAAAGGGAAGGAATCCTTTAAGGAAGTCTCCTCCCTCTTGTGCTGCCGCGTCCTTGGCATCAAATATACCTCGGCTATATCTAATTCTGTGGTGGTCTGACGGAGCCGAATATGTAGGGGGAAGAAGGAAAGCTATATAACAGGTTCCAGAAAAGTTGGAGGGGAGCCATGTGTAAGCTCTATCTTTACAAACAAAATATGTTCCTTGCGACGGAACCAGCGGAGGGAAATCAGGGCATGAGAAAATGTAGGTATACAAACAACTCTGCTTGCTGTCAGTTGTCTTGCTGTTGACTTGGATACAAAAATTACCTTGATGGGGTACAGTCCATACAGGAGAAGACTCACCCTTTCTAGTTCTGTCACCAAGGCTAGAAACATAATGGGTAACATTCCATCCTTCATAAGCTCTCTTCTCATCTAACGGAATCTTGCTCTTCTCTACAATCTTAGCCATCACCACTATACCTTTTATCAAAGAGTTGTGGCTGAAATCCAATCCATTCCCAGAAGTCTTTACAGGGTTTCTAAGTCTGTTGTGGTATGCGGCCGAAAACATAGTCAGATAAGCCCAAGCTGAGCCTTCATATGAGAAGGAAAGAACCAAATATGGCATTCCCTTTTGTGTATTGTGTGGCATAAGACCGCACACCCAACAATCAGTCATATTAATAGCCAACTGATGTTGGTGTAACAACTGGATAAACGTATTATTCATATATTCAGCTCTCCTTATCTGTTCATGAGGGGGTAGAGCATGCATTTTATGTGAAAAGACAGAAAGATGAGAAGGCAAAGAAGTTGTAGAGTTAGCAACATTTCTCGGGTGTAGAACATGGACAATCCAACCTATGCAGGCTAATAAAATACACAAAAACATAAAAATACACAAAGTTACGCCAAATCGACTACGCAATAATTTACAATATTTCAATCTCATTTCCTGCTTCCTATTTTCCCTACCTATGGTTGTTGTACCATCCATCTTTATAAAAAAAAAATGTTGCTCACGGCAATCTTCTTCAATCACTCAGCTACGTACTTCTGTATATCCTGAGGCACTAGCCACTTACTAAAAGAACAAAAAAAAACAGGTTACAGTCTGAGTCTCCTACCGTGACCCTGCGACGGAGACAGATGGCACATCTAATACTAAATATCACACGAAAACAAGGAGGCAGAAGACCAAACAAAAAAAGTCTTTGAGTAATAAGGAAAAGTGTTCAAAGCGTTTAGTTCCTCTGATCAGCTCTCGGCCTCAGGTTGTAGCGAGTTCTGCTCGGCACGGTCTGCTCTTTAAACAGAGTTTTTTGATTCGTAGTGGCTATTCGAAGATGCGCAGGTACAGCGGCTTGAAGAATATCATCATCTGCTTTTTCAGACTGAGTTCCATAAATTTGAGCATCACTGAAAGGCACAAAACAAGGAACCACTGCAATATCCGATTCCCTTACACCACTGCGAATCCACTGGTCGAAGGGTAATGGCAATGGCACCTTTTTGCAGTGCACGCCTTGTATCCAGTTTCGCTTGCCGACCACCTTCACAGCTGTGCGGGTAACGAGCAAAACATGCATAGGCGTGGACCAACGAGACTCCAGATTCTTAGTCCATTGAAAATTCTTCACGCAGACCCATTCACCGGGCAAAATTTTGTGACCTGAGTCTGTGGAGGCCTCTGGCAAAGCACTTTGTACCTGTTGACGAGTAATACTTAATTTAGTAGTCAAATCATGTAAATAATCAATTAACAGAGGATATGGTATGTCAGAATATTTCCTGGGATGAGGGACGCCCCAAACATTAGCTGGGCGTCCGAATACCACTTCATATGGGCTAAGTCCCATATGAGAGTGCACAGTAGTTCTGGTTGACAAAAGAGCTAGGGGCAATGCGTCTGGCCAAGCAAGACCCGTACTGGCTTGAATCTTGGCTAGTTTAAGCTTGAGTGTACCATTATAACACTCAACCAAACCTGCTGACTGTGGATGGTTTGCCTCATGGAACTTTTGTCTGATACCAAGACCAGAACACACTTTCTGCATAATTTGACACACAAATTCACTTCCATTGTCACTCCAGACAATTTGCGGCAAACTAAACCTGGGAAAGAACTCTTTAAGCAAAACTTTAGCAGTTGACAGAGCAGTGTTATCTTTCAAGGGTTAGGCCTCTATCCAGTGGGAAAAGGCACATACCACCACCAGAACATACTTAAGGTTGTTGCATCGATCCATATGAATGTAATCGATCTGCTACACCTCAAAAGGATATGACGAGGGAGAAAAATGACCTGCCGGAGTTGGGGTACCCTTTCCTGGGTTATGCATTAGACAGACAATACAATGCTTAACCACATTCTCTGCACATTTTGGGATTCCTTCATTCTGCCACACATGAGCCAAAAGCTTACAAATGCCCTTCGCACTAATGTGAGCTGGACCATGAGCCATAGTCACAACCGGCAGCACATAAGCGTCCGGTAATAACCATCGCTGATGTTCCGACAATTCCGTCCAACAACCCGTCGAGTCTAACATTCCCATACTTTCTTTCCACATTCTCAATTCTTTCTCAGTAGCCTCTCCCTGAATCATTTTCACACTCTCAATCGTATCTTCACACATTCAATCTCCCTAACCCAGTTTGCAGGACCTGCTATATACATTCGGCTAGTGGTGTCTCTAGCTGTAGTTCTTGCTACCTCATCTACAAATGCATTTCCGTGACCCACATCATCTGTGACTTTCTTATGTGCGCTGCACTTTATGATCTCTATTTGTGCAGGTAAGGTAAGTGACTCAAGAAGATCAGTTACTAACTGACCATGCTGGATCTTTATCCCGTGAGAGGTAAAGAATCCTCTCTCCCTCCATAACCTACCAAAACTATGTGCAAGGCCAAAAGCACATTGACTATATGTGTACACATTCACTCTCTTTCCCTTTGACAACACACATGCTCTAGTCAAGGCTATCAATTCAGCTGCTTGAGCTGAATTATGTCCAATACGTGCTGTCTCAACAATTGTGCATAGGGTGGTAACAGCATAAGCAGAAGTAGTCTCCCCATTTGGAAGCTTGAAACAAGAACCGTCCACCCATAGGATCCCATCCGGGTCCTTGAGCGGAGTATCCTTCAAATCAATCCTACCCTTTGTTTCTTCCTCCGTTCGAAGAAAACAATCATGTTTTTCCTGAACGTCTTTCTCATCTGGGAGTGGCAATAGTGTAGCTGGATTAACGTGTTACATCTTTTGATATGAATATGACTCTCTAAAAGTGTCAGCTCATATCCCGACAAACGAGCACTCGTAAGGTGCTGTATTCTTGTCCATTTCAACAAGGTATCCACTGCATGTGGAACCATAACAATGAGTGTGTTATCCAACACTAATCCGGCAGACTGTCTAATAGAAATCGCCGCAGCTGCCGTAGCTCTGAGACAACTGGGCAAGGCTTTAGCTACTGAGTCTAGTGTAGCAGAGAAATAGGCATATGGTCTCTGCTTATCTCCAAATTGCTGTGTCAAAACTGACAATGCGCAACCCTCTCTCTCGTGAACAAACAGCGTAAAGGACTTGTTATAATCTGGGGTACCCAACACTGGAGCAGAACACAAAGCAGTACGTAGGTCAACAAAGCTTTTCTGACATTCATCCGTCCAAGGGAGCGGATGTGGCGTATCTTTCAACGTTAGTACCAACAGTTTAGCCAAAAGTGAAAAATTGGAAATCCATTGTCTACAGTAGGAAGTGATACCCAAAAAAGCACGCACTTCTCTCTGCGTGATGGGTACAGACATCTGTGAAATCGCATGAATACGTTCTGGAGTCAATCGCCATCCCTCCTTCGACAAGAGATGACCTAAGTAGGTAACCACTTGGCGGGCATATTGCAGCTTAGAGGGAGACACCTTATGATGTAGAGCAGACAAATGATGCAACAACGCAACAGTCGCTTTCTTACACACATATTCCGTATCAACAGCCACCAGCAAATCATCAACATACTGAATAAGTGTTGCACCTGGAGGCAAAGAAAAGGTATCAAGTTGTGACTTAAGAGCCTTGCTATATATGGCGGGACTTTCACAATAGCCTTGAGGATCTCTCTTAAATCTAAAACTTCGGCCATTTAAAGAACAACCAAATATGTCCCTACTTTTTTCAGCAACAGGAATACTAAAGAAAGCGTTCTTAAGGTCTCTGACTGAAAACCAAGCCGCCGAAGCAGGAATCATAGTCAACAAAGCTGTAATGTACGGAACAACAGGAAACTGTGGCACAACAATTTTATTGACCTCTCTAAGGTCAATAACAAATCGATAAACAGGAGGCTGTGAAGGATCAGTTCTCTTAAGAATCGGAAGAACAGGACTGTTACAAACATTTCCTCTAATTTCTTCAACCACACCCTTCTGAATAAAATCATCGACAACAGCCAAAAGTGCTCTCTCTCCATCAGCAGAAATACAGTATTGGGGAATACGCGGCATTCTCACATTCTCTTTGACTGTAACAATATACGGTGGGATCACAAGACAACCCACGTCATTCGGGCCTGTAGCCCAAAGAGTTTCAGGAAGAGAAAGCAATTCAGGTGGGAACTGGTCTCGAGACAAATACACGGAAGACGTCAGTTTCTTTCCCAACGTGAGATGCACATCCGAAGGGGAACAATACAATGTTGCATGTAATCTTTTCAACAAATCCAGACCCAGCAGGTTCTCGCCGCAACCAGTTGTCAAAATAAGTGGAGCATTCAAATCATAGGGACCAATCGAAACATGCAAAGGACAAGAAACCGGATTACGAACTGGGGCGCCAGAAAATCCTACAGAAGTATTTATTAAGCCAGACAAAGGTGCCCCAGGAGTTTAGTATGCATAATAGAACTTCTCATCGCACCAGTATCCAAAAGAAACGGTTCTGAAACGCCCATAGTATTGATAATGACATATGGCCCATTTTGATCTACTGAAATCGACACACCTCCCTCACTTCGTCCATGGCTGTCCTATTCAATTTGAAAATCGTCAGCCCTTTCTTCACAATAATCGTCATTATAATACTGCGTAGACTTAACTGTCTGCCGATCAAAGTAATTCGCAGTAGGTGGAGAAAAAGAACGATGCTCCTGAGAGGACACGCCTCGTCCTCTACCCCTAGATCCTGACTGAGAATTACCACGACCCCGTGGAGTAGACATCCCATTATTACGCTGTAATAAAATCGGACAACTATTTTTGAAATGTCCCTCTTCCCTACAATACGCACATTGATTAGGACCCAACGGAAGGCGCGGTGCGAAATACTCAGGCTTCTGGAACACTTTCTGAAACTGCGGGGGTTGAGAAAACTGAGGCTGTGCGGAACGTGGAGGATAAGCTTGCTGTAAAAGAACCTTCATTTTCAAATCTTTATTTTTCTTCTCTTGTCTCTCCTTCTCTTCCTTATCTCTATTCTCATAATACTGTGCAGTAGCCAGTATTTTAGCAGGGGAAGAGACAGCCCACGCACTTTCAGAACTCTTTAGTTTATTTGATCATTCAGGAAGCAAATTATATACAAACGTATCCACAAACAACCACTGGCCACCCTCTATACTCAGATCCTGACCACTATGATCAATAAACGTCTCTTCAAAACGAGTGAAGAAATCCGAGACGCTTTCGTCTTTCTTTTGCTTGCATGCAGCCAGCTTATCCCAATTAACTCGCACCGTGGGCATCATAGTCTTCATCAATTCAATTATTCTGCCTGGTAGGGCCGTAATCAAATCCTCAGGCTTCGCACCACCCACTTGATTTGCGTCAGCAGCCCTAATAGCAGCCCAATCACCACCTAATTCACCAACATGATTCTCCCTACGAATCCGTGCCCATAATGCTTGCGGAACAACATTTCCAAATAACATATCAATATCGGCCAAATTCATAATACAGGCCTCAACTGTTTGAGACAATTCCTTGTAATATCCAGCCGGATTTTTACGAGGGTCCGGAAGAGACTGTTTAAGCGCCAATCTTTTCCAGGGTTCGTGAACCCATATACATTGGAAATGAGCAGGGACAGGAGGCGGACCATTCACCGCTTCCCTCCATACTGGAGGAACTTCACACATTGGATAATTCTTAATGCCTTTGTTTTTGGCAGAATCAACCTCTGAAAGAGACAAGGACAAAAACATAGTTCGAAACGCAACTAGTTTATTCACCGCCTCTTCAACTTGTGGTCCTACGATAAAGCCTTTATCAAATCAGCTTGTAATTTTAGAATTGTATCCAACTCCATATCTTCCCAGTCTTTTATAAGAGTCTGACACATGACATTAAAACGATATCTTTGTGTGGGCTCTACCCATTGATGAAAGGAACTCATAATGTCCCCGGTACTATATTCTAGTCTATTCTCAATCCATTTACGAGCTAGGGAACCCAAAACTACTTTCTCATCTGTGAGAGGAAGTTGACAACGAGATTGTCGTCTAGAGAAAGCTGGAGACAAGTTCAAAGATCCAAGAAGAGGAGAAAATAAATTCGAGACAGCATCTGCTAGTCTCCTGTGCGAGGTAGGGGAATCCCTTGAGAGAACAGAAGTCCCTGCAGACATAGAAGGCAACGGGGACTGGAACGTAGCTAACTGAGAAACAAGAGCAGGGGATTAAGGAGGAGGTGGGTGTTGAATTGCAGGCTGTAAGGACGGAGCAGAGGCAGGCAAGGAAACATTAATAGGCTGAGCCGGTTGTTGAACAATCGGCAATTGAGCAACTATTGGTTGAGCAATAGGAAGGAGTAACAGAGGTGCATTAGGATTTTAGGCATAGGGTGGAGGTGAATTCAATAAACAAGACATTAGGGAATACTCTTCTAATTCCTTACTTTTATCTGGAGAGTAAGTAGGCAGCATCGGATAGCATCTATCTATCGCCATGCAATGTTGTCTCTCTAGTATCTCATTCGCACCATCTACTTCATTATTTTTAAACTGCTGAGCAGCCTCTATAATTGACATGTCTGCGCTTTCTTGTCCTTTTTTGCTTGTTTAATTTCTTTCTGTTTGGCTTCCTTACGCCAAAGGCGAAAAGAGTCAAACATTGCCGGCCGGGCTTTTCTTCTAAACAGAATCATTTCCAGATTATCTAGTATGGCGGAATCAAAACTACCATTTTGGGGCCATCTCAAAACTCCACTATTCTTCGTGTATCGGACCCATGTTTCGTTAAAGGTAATGGGACCAATACCATGTTTAGAATAGACCTCATAAGTGGGAGTTCCAACTGGAGGGATCGGACATGAATCCTCCAACTTGGAATCCCTCGTACAACCTAAGCAACAAATTCTTTTGAACGTACTCAGTCCAGGCATTGTTACTTCTCTAGACTGCTCACAAACAACAAGGGGTATACATCAATGAAACAGTACAAACGTACTTACCCCTTGGCTTCGGCTATTGCAATACCCGAATAAAAACCCCAAAACAAGACAAAACAAAGGTTTGTGGGAGCGACCCACCAAATACTTAACTAAGGATCGTCCTACACCAACGAAGGTCCGTCTATCGTCTCGCTTTACCAAACATCATCAAGAGGGTCCAAGGCAGGGCGACAGTCAGGGCAGCAGTCGTCAGCAGCCGTCGGCGAGGAGTAGCCGCGCTGTCAAAGACTTTCAGTCCACTTTCGACATACAGGGATCGATCACGTGGTGCGCTTCCTCCAGAATTTTCTTGCGGGGCTCCTCACGACCCTCAGGCTTAACCACTACCACTGAAGTCGCCCCGCGTTGGATGCCAGTTGGAGAACCGCAGCCTTAAGGCTCGGTGGCGCAGGGTATGCCTGAAATCCCCTGGATTCACCTGCCTTGTCAAATACAGAGACACGGACTATTCGTCTGGCGTAGAAGATAGTATTTATTAGCTGCAGCTAGTACAGTGGTCTTAGAAGTCGCTGATAGAACGAGGTTCAAAAGAGACTGCTACTTAACTCCGTGGCACACAGGTTTTTATACCGTACAATGCAATGTAAAATACAATCACACAAGAGCATGCAACATAGGCAAACATTATGAACAATGCTTTAAATCTAAAGCAACTCAAGTTTCCCGGTTATATTTGTCACTCGACCCCTTGAATAAATTGCAAGTGAATCCACACAATCCGATTTACAAGTAAAGAAAACACAGCTGCATGTTGTAGAAGGACAATCGTGAAACAGGAGAATGCATGAGACATGTAGCGAAGGACAGCAGATAAGATAACCTGTAGGAAAGAATGGTGTGAACCAACAAATAGTCCGGACTGGGATTAATCAGCTCCGTCAGGAATTAGTGTACTCGGCAAGACCCTGACACTCGTTAGTAAACATAGGCAAAGAAGCCACCTGAAACGTGAATGCAGAAACAACAAAAACATCGCGTTCACCACGCTGCCTGAGTGAGGGCAACACAAATGGCGGCGATTACAAAATTGAGGCTGAGCACGAACGAATTCGTAATTTACAGAACCTCACCTATTTCCATTTCCCAACTGACCTGTGCCTTTGTGTGCTGTGCAATGGGTCCTGATGTTATCATAGTATACAGTTCAGATATGAGGCAACGATCATCTTGTTTCCGGACCAACCATTTTTAAAACATTGCACGAGGTCTGGACATTTGAGCATATTTGGAGGGTATCATGATTCAGTGAGCTAATTGACAGCAGGGGTACTCATCAGTAGGTAAAAGGCCCTAATCCTGTCAGAGCTGCGCAAACAGGATCATACCCTCTGTGACAAATAGTGATCGCACTCTTTTACAGCCGGTTTCCCGCCATAGCTGAAATACTGCAGAGTCCTGACCTGGAAGGAAATCAGGGTTATCTACATTAGGCGTTATCAATGAGGGACATGAGGCCCAGCCTTTTTTTAAGTAACACACAATCCCAGATCCTGTGTGTCGGTGACGTGACAGGTGAAGAGTAAAAACCCCAAGCCCTATGCTTGCTGGGTACCCATAATTCCCTCCACATATTGACACTAGTGACAGACTGGTCCATAAAGTTCCAGTGTTTGCTGGACAGTGGCCTGTACCACTCCACTAAGTATCTGAGGCTTTATAGTACCCCCAATCAAAGGTAAGCCCACTCCCCCTTGCTGTTTCAGGCATGCCATCTGGGCGAGTGATAGACGCAGTTTCTTCCCACTCCAAACACACTTATTAATGAGAACCTGTAATTGCTTAATTGCCTGGTGCAGCTGAGATATGGGAATCATTTCAGAAGTATAGCGAATGCACTGAAGAATTGTCATTTTCACAGCTGTGATTTTTTCAAACCACGCAAGACGCAGGTGTGACCAGGTATCCAGCGCCTTGGCTGTCTGTTCCAATAGCGTTGTATAGTTGAGCGTAACCATTCAAGCAATGGTGGGTGCTAATCTGATGCCAAGGTACCGTACATCTTGCTTCGTCCACTGAAATGGGAATTAATGTTGTAGTGCAAGCGCCTTTTCAGAAGGAATCCCCAAATTTAGGATAACAGATTTATCCAAGTTAACCTTGCATCCTGATAGATCCCCAAAGGAGGATAATTCCGCCAGCAGGGCTGTCAGGGTAGTCTGCAACTGCATAAGGGAGAGAATCACATAGTCCGGTAAAGGCTTATTTTATGGACTTCCACTCCGAATTTCACACCTACAGTGCAATTATCCGCTCTAATTCGCTGAGCTAGGGGCTCCATCTAAAGCGCGAATAAAAGTGGGAATAAGGGGCACCCCCGATGAGTCCCTCAAGAGCTGCCATTGATCCACACAAAGGTCATGTGAGCGTAATAAATACACTGAACCCAGTTGATAAAATGTTCCCCGAACCCAAAGCAGCACAGGGTCTCGATGAGACAGGCCCACCCCACCCTGTGAAATGCCTTCTCAGCGTCTATTGCTAATAGGAATGCCTTCCTCTTCGAGTGCTGCTTGCTATCAAGGAGGTGGAAGACCTGCATGGTGTTGTCACCTCCCTGCCTGGTGGGGATAAAACCAGATTGGTCAGGCATAAGTGGATAATGGCGGGCAGCTAAAATACCAACATAAATCTTCACATTGATTGACATTGATATTGAGGAAGGAGATGGGTCTATAACAACCACATTCCATTGCGTTGTTTCCAGGCTTCAGAATGACAGAAATCGCTGCATCTCACATGGAGGGAGTCACCCTACTCATCACTAAAAAGGAATTAAACTATTTGGTTAAAAAGGGAGCTAGCTCCGTACGAAAGGTCTTGTAAAAGGAAGTCGAAAATCCATCGGCACCCGATAACTTGGCCACCTTCAGTCTGGAGATTGCTGTGATCACCTCCTCTATTCTAATCACCATAACAAGCCCCTCTACCGAAGTCTTAGAGAGAGGTGTGATCCCGCAGCTGGTCAGATATGAAGTAGGATCCTGCGCTGGTGGGTCCTGCTTAGAGTATAGAGTGCTATAGAATGAGTGGAAAGCATCCACAATTCGTCCGAAGCCTGCTCCTCCCCTCTGTGATCACAAATGGACTGGATTAGCAATGTTTGTGTTCTACCTCTCAGCCTATAAGCAAGCATCCTACTGCATTCATCGCTACTAAGGTAGAACTTGTGACAGAGTCTAAGAAGAGCATATTCTGTCTGATCCAGATCTACATGCTTGAACATGCGTCTGCGATTTTCCAGTTCCCTCCAAACCCTTGGTGCCCCAGTGCGTTTGTGAATCGACTCAAGCTCCAGGATCTCTTTGTCTAATGCACCATGCTTCTCCTTACTGAGATTTATATATATAACAGAAATGGCAATGAATTCCACCCATGTCACTAGTTTTAGGGCCTCCCAGCCTGAGGACAAGGGTGTGGACCTCATGTCATTGAGCGCTAGGTAATCTTGTATTGTCAGCTTGAGGCGTTGCACCATCTCGTCAGAGTGTAGAAGAGTCTTGCGGAGGTGCCAACTGGAGGGAAACACTTGTGATCGCTGCACTTGGAGGTGTGTAGTGATAAGACCGTGATCTGAGAGAGAGCGGGGTTCTATTGTGGTCGTGTTGAGGTGAGGTAATAAGGAAACAGAGGATAGAAAGTGATCTAGCCCCCCATACGTTTTGTGTGCCACGGAGTAGTATGTATAGTCACTTTCCCCAGGGTGCTGTGCGCACCAAACTTTAATTAACCCATTATCCCTCAACCATTCTTGGCCCTTTGCAGAGAGTGCCCCTCTTTGATGTGTTTGCTGACCAGACCTATCAAGTTCGGTGTCCATAACGAGATTCATATCTTTTCCCACCAAGATCGCTGCATCTGGAGATGTGAAAAAGTCTGTGAGTGCGGAGAAGAGGAAGGATTCCTGTTGTGTGTTTGGAGCATAGAGTGACGCTACGGTGAAGTAAGACCCACCCCATCGTATTCTAACAGCTAGTAAGTGTCCCTTTATTTCAGCAACAGTAATTTAGACCTTACCCGAGAAGCGGGACCCTAACTAAATTGCTACTCCATTCCTTTTGGATGGTCCTGTGGACTAGAACTGTTGAGGGAAGCATCTATAACGCATCTGTACAGTATCTTTGGAAAGGAGGTGGGTCTCCTGTAGGAGATATATGTCTCCCTTGGCACGGTCAAAGAGGGACAACACTTCTACTCTCTTCACTGGGTTGTTTAGGCCCCTGATGTTAAGGCTAACTATTTTAAAATCTTTCCCCATCTAAGGAATGTAACTACATTGCTATGTGGTGTAGTGATGTGCTTATGCCCAATATCACTTTGACTGAAGGGGACTCTAGAAATCCTCTGAGACATAACAAACATGGAGGCTGGTGCAGAGCTCCCCAAATAATAACCCAAACAAACCCACCCTAAAAAAGAGTAACAGATTCTCAGAACATGTAACAGAAAGAGAAAATGACAAATCTCCGTCTTGAGAAGACAATCCCGGAGGGACATGGTTTGGGCAGCCTACCCGCCTGTGTAAAGGCCGTCAACAATGGACCAGGACATCCTTTGGACCCTCGACACGCAACTATGCACCCCTCCCGGAGCCTTTCATTGAGTACCTCATAGGGTGTCCGTTCTCTCCGATGTTTTGCATCAGCGAGGAAAGGACTGCTTCTCGCTCTCTGTCCTGTGTGGCCTGATCAGGCTTCCGAGCTGTGGCCGCTTTTCCTACTTTCTGCCATCCTGCTGTGCGGCGGGCATTGAGATTTCTAGGCCATTCTGTTTCCATCACTGTGGTGTCTTCCAGGCCGAGGATCGCTGTGTCCTCAGCTAGAGAGCAGATCTGAAGCAGCTTCCCTCTGAGTTTAAATATGATGTGGGAGAAATGACTCCACGAGTAGGAGATTCCTTGCTCTTGCAAGTGCGTTGTTACTACTTTGAATTTGCGCCGCTTAATAAGCTTAGAAGCTGCCAGATCCTGAAAAATACACAGGGAGTTTCCTCTGAACTGGAATGGCTGCATTTCCCTCACCTTTCATATGATGCGTTCTTTCAACAGTAAGTCGTGGACACACATTAGGATGTCCGGCAGTGGTGAATTGGTACCACATGGGAGGCACACTCCATGTACACAGTCCATCTGATTGTCCGTTGACTCCTACTCTTCCAGCACTTGATGAAACAGTGCCCCCACTTAGGCCCTGAGATCACCCCTCCTCTTTCCAAGATACGCGCCGGATCCGCACATTGTTTTGCCAAGACAGGTTCTCTAAGTCCTCGGCATGTGCCTCTAAGTGCAGGTGTTGCAACCGTAGGCACGGCATTTCTTGTTGTACCTGATGGAGTTCCTCCTCTCGGTTGACATTATGCTCCTCCAGCATGGTCATGTGCTCACCAATTTCATCTGCTTTTTTCTGCACTTCCCATAGGTCTATGAGGAGCTTACCCTTGAGGTCCTGTATGTCTTCTTTAATGGCCACAAAAAGTTCCAGCATGAACGCTTTGGTAGCCAGGGCGTCGCCGCCATCCCCCAGTCCCTGAATTTTCTCACTAGACATTGAGGGCATCCCCGATTGCTTCATGAGCATTTCTTTCATTGTCCTCTCTTTTCTATTGCGGCACCCATCAAGCCCCACTAGGCTAGCAGGCCATGTTGACCCAGATGGAGCTCCGTGCAGTATCTGCTGGAATGGCACCAGGGAAAGTTATCCACAGAGCCAACAAGGACCGACACCACTCCTCTCTATCAAGGTAGGATGCCCCCAGTCATGAATGTTCTGGTAGACGGGATGGTGACCGACTGCGCCAACTGGCACTGTACCCCTGCGCCATCAAAAGGCTTGTCCCAGGACCCGCTTTCCTCCCTTGGAAGGCGCCGTCAGGGTGCAGTGAGCCATGTAGAGGTATCATACAGTCTGTAGAAGCGCAGCCTGTAGTAATTCCCCGGGTATGGGCCGGTAGTTGGCTCTCCTCCTCACCCGCCCAAGTTCCTGCCTGGGCCTGGGTGCCAAATTGCCTCCCTGCTGCAAGCTGCCAGGGCAAAATTCGCTGCTCCTAGTGTCTCTGCCCCACATTGGGAGCCTGAGCACTGACACCTATGCACCCGGCATCCCTGGGTGTGGTAACTCTAGTACTCCAGTGCCTTTGTGGGTATTGATTCTAGAACTACCTAGTTCTAAAGGGGTTTGCTCCAAGTCCTCTTCCAAATGTCCTTAATCTGTAACTTTCCAACCACAACTTTCCCAATAGAAGTTAATGATGATTTGCAGCTGTGTTTAGACACTGCACACGTCCCCCCTGGGTCCCCTGTGTCACTACCTTGGGTGGTTCCTGGTGGCCCCATCAGTTCTAAAGTCTCTAGGCATTGTATCTATGTCAGTCGTGGTTCTTATACCAAATTCTTAATATCTGGTTTGGTATGCCCCTAGGGCTCAACATATATTGTGCTAATTTACTGTGTGCTAAATAAGTTTACTGTATGTACTTTTGCCTATAGCCTCATAATGAGGTTAGAGGGATGTGTTTAGAATAAATACCTATCTTTAAAATACCTGGTGTGGTTCTCCTTTCATTTGATAATTCATGAGATTATCAACTGGTAAAACAAGCTGCTTTATATTCCTTCAAGACTTAGCCTGAAGGCTGCTCTCCACAGCTACCACTAGGATAGCTTTCTATATAGGTTGTCTTTAAAGCTACCATCAATAATGGTCATTTGGAAAGGTGCAAGGTGCCCACTAGAATAGTGGACAGCATATGCTAGGCCAACATCTCACACTCCTATTTCTGCAGAAAGAAAAATCATCCCCAAGTCTGTCCTAAAGTTCCTGTAAACAAAAGGTATCAGTTGACATTTCGGAAGATTGAGTAGTAGTGTTGTATAGTCCCTAGGGTCCGATTCCATTTTATGTTGGCCTGACTCTATCATGGATAATGGAAGTTGCCAACGTCTCAATCTTAGACAATAGAAGTCCCCATCATTCCAGATTCAGGCAGAATCATTGTCAAGTCTGCCATTTAATGCAGATGTCATTTGACCCTATCTTTCTAAGAACTGGGAAAACGTAAAGCCATCTGATTGATCAAATAGACAACTCTTGATGCAACATTTGTCTAGGCCAAATATCTACTTTCCACTCTGTCAAGGTTAAATAAGAGTAACACAATGTGGTTAGTCAACCACTCAGGACGCGCTCCTTTTTAATGAAACACAAGAGTTTCTTCACTCTCTCATTCTGAATAGGTGATTTTTTATCATTCCATGTAATTATGCAACTGAATCCAATGTCTTCATTGTATACATATATTCTTTTAATTCAGTTAATAGTTCATATCTTTAGATGATTATATAACAATAATCCTGAAAATTCATTATATTCATGAGAATTTAGCAGTTCAAGTTATGCCCAATGCATTTCGGGTAGAAGAAAAATAACCCTTCGTCAGGGGCCTGTCAAAAAATAACAAGAAAACAAACAGGACCTTAACATTTAGCACAATACGAGTGTATATCAGCATTTCAATTAAACTCAAGTATCATAAACTAACAAACTGCATGGTATTGGTTGAATACATTCATGTAAACACTTACGGAATGAAAATCAACATATTAAATGTGGATATGGAATGATGTGAATCTAGCCAATAAAAACGGGAGCGGTGTGTGGTTAAAAACGGAAGGTTATTGTTCAAACGTGCACTGTGAAAAATCAACGTTGCCAAATCGATGTACGGGGTTACCGCCAATATGTATCATATAAGGAAATCACGAACGTGTGATTAACTATAGGTGCACAAATAAATAGGAAGATTTAACGTTGGGTCGGAAGCTCGTAAAAACACTTACGTGCGACTGCAAGATCTCACGAATCTAGTCCGCATCACGTGGGTGATCGCGGAACCTATGGTGCACCTTAAGAGAAATGGACACGGTCATGTGGTTAAGTGTCATTGGAAGGTGTGTCTTTACGTTAAGTACATAAAAACTAGCGCGCTGAGGTGTAATGGGTTAGCGAAAGCTTCAAATCATTAGACAAAAAGTTTACAAAAGCAATGTCGGTAAGAAAAGTGAATCGATTGAATAAAGGCGTTTCGAAGCTGGCGGTTGCCATGGGGACTAAAGATCGTGGTCTGTGATTGGACGATGTTCCGATCACGTGATAAATATATTCTGGGCAATGCCATGGGGACTTGATTGGATAATGTTCCGATCAGGTGTTAACTGTGTTCGGGGCAGTGGAGAATACAAAAGGGGAGTCTGAATACAGATGGAGTCTTAGCTGTGTGTGACTTTACAATAACAGGTGGCATATCTTCATGTACATTGTAATTATAACATATCAAATTCGTACAAATCACTAAAAGTCTTCATGAATAAAGTAGACTTGACAGTCGTGTAGTAACATGAAATTAAACACTAGGATAAACAGAAAGTATAACAAGTATATGACCAATGACAATGTGATTGCTTGATCTATGGATACAATATCCTCTGACACAAGGAAATGTGTGTATTGGCTAGGTAGTGGGGAGGTACTCAAAGTTCTAGGGGGGTGGAAGGACCATGCTAGCCGATGTGAGGCATTCAAAAATGGTTCATAGAAAACATGATAATTCATAGAAAACATGATAGTTCGATTCTGTCATTCATTCCAGTAGGATGGAGGGAATGCAACTTTTTTATCCAGAAGTATTCGGCTTGTAGTCTTTGTTTGACTGGATCCATATCACAGCGTTGTGAGAGTATCTCGAGTATGGTGAATCTTAGTTGCACAATTTGGTGTTTTGCTTCAAGCCAGTGCATAGCTATACTGGACTTATTGTTCTTATTGCGTATGTTGCTCTTGTGTTCAGTCATTCTGATGTTGACTTTACGTTCAGTTTGTCCAACGTATAACTTGCCGCATGGGCATTTGATCGCATAGATTACGTTTTTTGAATAGCAAGAACCTGTGTATTGTAACTTGATTTCATGACCTTTCGTGGGGTGCATCAGAATATTACCTGTTATAGCATTATTGCACTGAATGCAATTGTGACATTTTGTCATGCCTTTATGGACAGGTTTAGGTTGTCTTTTTTCTGTGAGAATTTCTTTGAGGTTTTTTGATCTTTTGAATGCCAAGGTCACATGTTCACTGTATAGGTTCTGGAGATCTGGTTCATCTCGGATTAAAGACCAATGTCGATTGATGGCTTTTTTGATGTTATGTGAATCCGTGGAAAATTTAAGTACACAGACTGTTTTTTGCTCAGTTGCTTGGGTAGCGGGTTTCAAAAGATTAACTCTGGGTAGTTTAGTTATTCTTTTTAGGGATTCATCCAGAATTTCTTGAGGGTATCCTCTTGCTTGGATAAAATTGACAATAAAGAGGTGTGCACGAAGATACTATTGTTGCGAAGGTTAAATAAGAGCACATACAGACATATAACCAAAATAATGTAGTTGAATTGACATCATTTTATCTTAAATGTTCATAAGGAAACGTCTGTGACGCACACCTTGATGCATATAATCTATGTCAGATATTGCGTAACTTACATAAGAAATGCCAATCTCTGATAAGATTTAATATAAAAGACTACCACTTGTCAGGAGAGGTTTTTTAACCAGATTTTTTCCCAAGATTCTGCCAGAGAATGTACAGCCAGCACACTTTGCAGATGCTAAATCTCACTTGAAGACAGAAGCCGAGTCCCGAAGAAAGAATGCAGCATGTGTTTGTGCCTTCACAGGGAACACTGGCTACACACCTCTGCTAATAAAGATAGCCTTTGCTGTCAACAAGGTATGCAGTGTATCTCTTCTCCCTAAGGAGCTCTAGACTGCAAGTAGCTCTGCCTTCCATGCTCTCATAGTGTAGTTTTTTTAGATGTACTGAGAAACAGATTGTTCCTTTAGTAATAAATACTTTTACTTAAAATTGTTCATTTTTTCTTAGTACAGTGTGTGTGTGATACTGTGAATAACGAAAATAAGGTTTGTTGCTGTTTTCACTGTACCCCTGATCCCATTATGGGATTATTATTGATCCAAAAGCAATGCCTCTATCTAAATTGTGCATTGAATAGTGTTTTGCAGGGCTACAATAATCTGTCTTTTACATTCACCACTGGTGCCTTAATCCAAGTTCACAAATGTCACTCGTAGTTGCAAAAGCACACCTTGTAGCGCTACGCCAAAGTCATAGCTTACGCAACAGTAGACCATTATGAGTCAAATGCTCCTTAAGAAATGTAAGGCTTCCTATGGAAATGGTGCATGAAGTAACCAGTTGTCCCGCTGTGGAAATATGCACTATCCCATGAGATGTAAAAGAACAACCACAGGAGCAATCCTCTTTAAAAAAAAATATAAAGGCAAAAATCTCTCCTTTATGTAGAATGTGAGCATGAAGATGAAGAAAAATCTGTTACAAGAATGTGTCCAAAAATTTTACCCATAAAAAAGAACTCCCAAAAATAGAAGAGTCATTGGCCACAACCGTGCTCCCATATATACCCAAAAGAAAAAAGGGACTCATGAGCTGAACAGAAAATATGTTACTGCACATGAGTGGGCAGGGCTCCACTCATGGTGCAACACTGGGAGATACAGTTTCATGGGTTACTGCATATTGTATCTTAACTTTTAACACAGCAGTCTTACTAATCCAGCCAACAGGTAATGACACCATATCTGACATTTCTTACCATTACCAAAAACGGACAGTAAAAATTAAGTATGGGTGAAATGCGCAAATTCCCGGTACGCATATTTGTGCGAAAGCTAAATCGCCTTCCGCAAAATCCGCAATTCGTGGATTTTTTTTGCGTGTTTGCAGGGTTTTTTGCGTGTTCGTGGGCCACTCGCAGCGCATCGACCGCGAAGTTACCCATGCAGTCGTACATGGGCGTGGCCATCTTCTTCTTTCGCCCAGGACCATGGCAAAGGGAGCCGGGAAAAGCAAGGGGAAGGGTCCTGCACCCTGTACCCGGCTCCCTTGCGGGAGATTGAGGGGAGAGGATGTAGTGGCCAGGGAGGTTTTCAGCTCGGTGGAGGTGGCCGCTCTTATATTTTATGTTCTGCGCCACCTCCTGAAGACTGTGGCAGCAGGGGGCAGGCCTGGTCAAGGTTATGGCTTCCGAGAGCGTCACCAGCTGTAGGATAAGGTGTGCCGGGCCATGCGTAGGGAGTAAGGGGTCCGGCGCACCTATGACCAAGTGACGCACCGGTGGGCTGACCTCCTCGACAGGGAGCAGGACCTGCTTGTCCTGCTAGGCATGGAGATCCCTGGCCTTGGTGAGTAGCTATTTAATAACTACTTTGTTTTCTTCTGCTCTGTGTTATATTACTAATATATGTTTTTCCGGAAGAGCTAGAATGCTGCTGATTCGGTTACATTGCAGGTAAAATAATGTTTAAATAGCTTCTGCGATTGCAGGTGCTCGCATCCTCAGTGGCGTTGCTACTATGCTTACCTGTTTGCAACTTTGTGCTCATTTGGCATGAATATGTATGAGTGTAGTACTGCGTAATGCTAGAGAGACTAGAGACTTAAGTCTAGTCCTTCCTTTGTACTCCTGCTGCCACTAAGAAGAAGAGATAGTGGTGGATTGATAGGTTTAGTATATTATGACTTGTTATTAGTAGTAGGACATTTTTTAGTGGTCTGCAATCGGATGACGGACTGTGTCTGTCGCGTCGCGTGCTGCTGAGTGCTGTCAGTCATAGTAGAACCTTTTTGTTGTTGGTTTAGTTGATGTACATAACTTTTCCAAGTAGACGGTCTGCGAATCCAGCAATACTGTACTAGTATCCTCCTAGTTGACCAGATCAGATAGGTCAATAACATGTAGTGCAATTGTTGGTAATTTGTTTCCCGAGATAATTTTAGATTGTGGTCAAAGAAATCAAATATTTCAAAAAACAATCTTCCATGTTTGTGTTTTTCATGTTCACATTCATCACCTCCCAGGAGCAAGAAGAAGAGTACACCCAGACTCCGGCGGAAGAAAGTGGGCAGGAACGGTCCTCTGCAGCCTCTTCTGCTTGCCCCAGTAAATTGTTCTGTTGTTAATATAATTATACTTCCCCAAATTTTACAGCTCCTATTCATTCCAAACTGTTTCCTAATTCTAATTTGTACTAAATAGACGTTGATCTTCTTGTAGACTCTACCATCACTCTCTGTGCTACTACTATTACTATTATTATGAGTCGGTCTTTGTAGGTAGCTAAGCTTGCCCAGTCGGCAAACAGTGTTAAACAAAACTCTGATCCAGCAATAGCTCTAGAGGCACTGAGTGCAGTCCTCTGGGTTGCCCTTGCTGTGTATTCCAGTCTTCTTAATGTTAGTGCTTTGACAATTTCCAACAACAAAATGTCAATGTCAACGAAGAATGAGCTATTAGTTGGCTTTTTAATTTGATAGTAGCACATACCATACCGCTAGTGTTTTAGGGACTATTCTGCACATACAGAAGTATGGACAAGAGAAATAGGTGATTGTTGATGATAGGTGCAGTTCCACTTTCCACATACCTCAGTCAGAAGTAACTGTGCGGGACTCGGGAGCCCTCACCTTGTTGGAACTTCAAGTCCTCCTGGTGGTGATGAGGAGTAGTTGGGTCTGTCTGTAACTAGAAAAATGTTGCACGTTAAAAAGCAAGCATTCATCAGTTGTGCCAAAAAGTGTTGCATGTTATGGCTAAGCATATAAGTTAACGCCCTCCCCAAAACCGTGACTTTTCTTCAGTCCCAATAATAAAAAATTGTACAAGTATTAAAATGTTCTCTTCCATTACGAGACGAAATAGGGGGTGGTGTATGGCATCTAAAAATATGACATGTTTTTTTTTCTAGGCGTCACAACATCGGATGCGGCACTTCTTCCCACCACCAGTGCCGGGGCTAGCAGCGCAGAGGGGTCCACTCCAGGAGCGGATGCGGCGGCGCCACAAGTGCGACCAGGAGGAGCTGAGGGGGATGGTTCAGCAGCGGCATACAGTGGTAAGTTATTATACTCCTTATTTATTGACATTTTAGAGTAGGCTCGCAAAGGAGTGTATGATGTACTGTACAGTAGACAGTAAACTAGTACAAGTACACTGTACTGTTAAGAACAGTTACTAATTTAGAACTACATGTTTGCCAATCACGGAGAAGACAGTCAACCTTGACTAAGTTAGTAATAGCATTAGCGGCGGTAGTTCTCGCGTAAGCGATGGCCCCCTCTATTTGACTTCAACTCAGCTGGAAAACTTTTATCGTGAAGGCAAGTCATATCAGATGATCTTGAGGGATGTGAAGAATGAAAAGGGAAAGAAGGGTGAAAGGAAGGACGAGCGAGTCATAACATTTATGACTCTAAAGAATGATGTGTGTTTTTGAATGCAGGAAGAGGTGGCGGATAGAAAGGAATCAGATGCATGGCTGCTTGAAGCAAGGATGGTTGGAGGAGAAAGAAAAGATGACTGCCTGTGTGGGTGAATCAGAAAATGCATGTGTGGTGTGCATTGCAATATATCATTTGGATCAAACTCAAATGCAAGTCAAGACGGTGGTTTACCAAATAAAATGAAAAGGGTGTTAGTTGGTTGTTGAGAAAAAGTAAACTTGGTACAAGTTGAGACATTAAGAAGAATGATAGACGTTTACTTTGGAAGCCTGGATGGTATCTCCTTCTTCCTCATAGCTAGCAGAGGTGTATGTAGTAGAGCAGACGCTCAGCGGATGAACAGTGTTACTTTGAACAGCATGTCCGTGCCAGAGTAACAAAGCTGAGGAAATAGAAATACTATAAGTTGTGATTGTCCAGTAAATTTATATACTCCCTTGACTAACAGTACAGTATTTTACTTTGCAAGCACAGCATATATTGTGTATGTATTGTATACTGTATAGTTGACATCAAGTCAAGTCCCTTCCTCCGGCAATTATGGGTACCACACTCACTCCCTATGTTAAAAATTTTCTTTCAGCTGTGTCATGGGTGGACTATTGCTTTTGTTCACTCAATCTATCAAAACAAAGCACCTAAAGTCATCCATCATATAAGCAGAGATCATGTGATCGGCACTCGGCAGGATATATGATCAGAAATGAATAATCTTCATTTTCCTTTTGTAGTAATCAAGGCCCGGGGGGGCAGTACAACATATAAATTGCATTGAGCAGTAGCCCTTGATGTAACCGAGTATGGCCAGTGCCACCCCTATAGAAAAGTAAGTGCCTACTATCCCCATCTGCATATACTGCTTAAAGTAATGCGAGTCTGTGTCATCATGACTTGTGTCTGTTTTTCTTGGGTGCAATCTGAGTGAGCTGGCATTATGCCGGCTACCACAAGTTCACGTACAAGTAATTTCTTTTGCAAAACAAGAGAAAAAAAAGAAGAAGACTGGTGTAGTCTCTGACTCTCTGACTATGTAGTAGTGAGTCCATAGTGCTGCTAGTAGAATTCCTGAAACTCCCACTAATGTCACAGCCCTACAAAGACTGCAGAAAGATACATGCCAAAATGTTATACTGTGCTTGCAAGTTGCTAGTGTTACTGTGAGACAACTTTCTGTTGAATTATTTTGACTTAATGTTAAAGATTATTGGCTACAGTATTTTTCTTTCTTTCTTCATATAGATGCTCCGTAACCAAAAAAGATCACCCGTAAGGAGATGGCTTTCCAGGCCAGGGCCCGTAAGATGGAGGCCATTTGTTCCGAATATCGGCGGCTGTGAGCTCGGGATCAGGAGGAGGCGGCAACTACTGCATGCTCCTCCAGTGCCCCCGGGTCCACCAGCCTCCATCGAAATGGCGCCGTGGCCCGACAGCCTCCCGCTGCCGCTGCACAGCATCAAAACCAACAGCTGCCACCCAGAGCCTGGATGGCACGTCTGCGCCGCCTCCGAAAGCAAGTGGACTACCTGGAGCGATTGGCATAGAAGCATGAGAGCCAGCTCCGGGACCTCCGCAAAGAGGTGTGGAACCTGTCCACAGGAGGACACCGCCGGAGGAAGTGACTGTTCCTTGCCCCTTTTTTAAAGACTGTTGGGGGGTGGGAATTGGGCGTTGGGGAAAGGGACTTGAAGGACATTTAGACATTGGTTGGGGTTAGGGAGGGGGTGAGTTGGGTTAGTTTATTTTTGTTAGGGAAAATATATCTATTATTTATAAATATTCATTTATTTTAAATACTTAAACATAGTATACACGTTCATATTATTTTGTGTGGTGGTGGGCGGGGGTTACTTACCAGCATGATTTATCTAAACGTCCAAACCTGTACCAATGTGACACTAACACAGTTAGTGGATTCAATTGCCCTACTAGTACTTTACTAGTACTACTGTGACACTGTCAGTATATCCTCTCCTCCGAGTCCTAGCCCAGTATTCTACCTCCCCAAAATGCTTATCTTACCTGTGATTTGTGTTTGAGAATTGGGCTAGGCACAGGGCTGGATGCACGTGAAATGACGATTAAGGTTGGGTGTTGAGTCACTCCCTTCACTTGAATCCTGGATTGTTGAAATATCATCATTGTGCTGGTAGTAGTAGTAGTGGTACACACTAGCAGTAGCAGCATATGAAAAAAAAGAAATGAAACATTGAGTTGTCTGAGCGTAGCATTAGAAACAGTACGATAGATAGTAAGGTATAGAACAGTGCCATACATTGTAGCCTAAGCAGTGCTAAAGTTTTCAAAAGATAACTAAGTACTAGTTGCGTGGAGTATGGCTACTATAAGAAATAGTATTAAGGCAAAGGACAAAGCAACGTAAGCATTAAGCATTCGATTTGTCACGTGTAGGAGGAGGATGTTGTTGATGATCAATCCATGATGGCGCACATGAAATTCAGATTTAAATGATTTTTCTGTTGCTTTGAGCTTATCCTCCTCTTCAAGTGTGTGGAATTTTATTGTTGTCATTTAGTCACACCTCAATGAAAAACCACACAGCCCGGGGGAAGAGGGTTAGGGTTTGAAAATTGGATGGGAATGGGGTTTTTGAGAAAGTTTTGTGGAGTGAGGAAAAAAAACAAAGCATGGACAACAATAAAACAACTGAACAAATGAAGAAAAACAAATCTTTGGATTCGAAGATATCCATAAATCGTTTAAGGGACATAAAGGAAGTGCTATTGCATGCATAAAGTTGTTTGCTAAATGGATGGTTAGGTTACTGAAAAGTAGTACTTACTACAACTTACTAGTAACTCGGAAGAAACAATTTGGCAGTACAGGGCCGCAGTAATGATTATAATTACGCAATTTCACTTGCCTCTCTGCCCTCATAGAGAATAAACACTTATTAGTACATTATTAAATTAGTTTTAAAAATAGCAAAGAAACTTATCCTATAGCTGGAGGGCTGAATTTGAAGCAGAGAGCAAATAAACGCACAGAGTCAAGTTCACAATAATGACATTTAAAAGATAATTAGAAGTTAAGAGGATACTGTAACTGTATGTTGTAGTTGTCCTGTTGAATTTGTGAATTTGCTCGCATCCAGCCATTCCTCTTATTCGCCTCTTATTCGCGGTACTCCTCTATTCCATCAGATGCTCCGTCGATCAATCTTGGTGACCAGACACACTGTCCACTACCTGCCTGATGTGGAATTGCGGATCGCTAATGGTAAGCCTGAGTTAATCGTTTGTTCCATTGCACAGGGTAAAAGCCGGCCTGTAATTGTTGATGGAAAAACAGGAAGTGATATTAAAACACCACGGTGAAAAAAAGATAAGGCACGCTGTGTAGTGCAAAAGTAACACTTTCAGTTTCAGAGGTGACAGTATTACATATAATCACATTTCGAAAGTACGTAATTTGAGTCTCCTTATCAAGGATAGTAATTACTAGTAACTATGGGTGATTTTTGTGGATCGTGCCAAAACACTGTCTGCAACTAGGCCCAAACCCCCCTTTCCCACCATGGATTTTCTTCAAAACACTTGCAATCAAAATTAGACCTTCCCAGCAGTGCTCCATGACCCCTCAACCCACCCCCAAAAATCTAGAACACCCCCAAGCAGCCCACCAAAAACATGCAATACTACTAGGCCTCAGTTTAAATCGTGACAAAACGCTGTCTGCAACTAGGCCCAAACCCCCCTTTCCCACCATGGATTTTCTTCAAACCACTTACAATCAAAACAAGACCTTCCCAGCAATGCTCCAAGACCCCTCAACCCACCTCCAAAAATCTAGAACACCCCCAAGCAGCCCCCCAAAATCATGCAATACTGCTAGGTCTAACTTAAAATCCTGTCAAACGCTGTCTGCAACTAGGCCCAAACACCCCTTCTCCACCATGGATTTTCTCCAAAGCACTTGCAATCAAAATTAGACCTTCCCAGCAGTGCCCACAGACCCCTCAACCCACCCCCAAAAATCTAGAACCCCCCCAAACAGGCCAACACAGAAATGCAACACTTAGAATCTCCAGAGGCTTACCTTAAAATTGCTCCATACAAGCTGTGCAGTTAGGCCCAAAACCCCTTTTCCACCATGGATTTTCTCCAAACGACTTGCAATCAAAATTAGACATTTCCAGCAGTGTTCCAAGACCCCTCAACCCACCCCCAGAAATCGAGAACACCCCCAAACAGGCCACCAAAAACATACAGGAGTGCTATCCTCAGCGAGGCCTACCTTAAAATCGCTCCAAAAAGCGCTCTGCAGCTAGGCCCAAACCCCCCTTTTCCACCATGGATTTTCTTCAAACCACTTGTAATCAATATTAGACCTTACCAGCAGTGCCCCCAGACCCCTCAACCCACCCCCAAAAATCTAGAACACCCCCAAACAGGCCAACATAGAAATGCAACACTTAGAATCTCCAGAGGCCTACCTTAAAATCGCACCAAAATGCGCTCTGCAGCTAGGCCCAAACCCCCCTTTTCCACCACTGATTTTCTTCAAACCACTTGCAATCAATATTAGACCTTTCCAGCAGTGCTCCCAGACCACCAACCCACCCCCAAAAACATAGAACACCCCCAAACAGCCCCCCAAAAACATTCAAGTGTGCAAAAAAAAACCTTTTTCACCACGGATTTTCTCCAAACCACTTGCATCTAATATTAGACCGTCCCAGCAGTGCCCCCAGACCCCTCAACCCACCCCCAAAAATCTAGAACACCCCCAAACAGGCCAACATAGAAATGCAACAATTAGAATCTCCAGAGGCCTACCTTAAAATTGCTCCAAAACGCGCTCTGCAGCTAGGCCCAAACCCCCCTTTTCCACCATGGATTTTCTCCAAACCACTTGCAATCAAAATTAGACATTCCCAGCAGTGCTCCAAGACCCCTCAACCCACCCCCAAAAATCTAGAACACCCCACGCAGCCCACCAAAAACATGCAATACTGCTAGGCCTCAGTTTAAATCGTTCCAAAACGCTGTGTGCAACTAGGCCCAAACCCCCCTTTCCCACCATGGATTTTTTTCAAACCACTTTCAATCAAAATTATACCTTCCCAGCAGTGCTCCAAGACTCCTCAACCCACTCGCAAACATCAAGAACCCCCCAAAGCAGTCCCTCAAAAACATGCAATACTGCTAGGCCTCAGTTTAAATCGTTCCAAAACGCTGTCTGCAACTAGGCCCAAACCCCCCCTTTTCCACCATGGATTTCTTCAAACCACTTGTAATCAAAATTAGACCTTCCTTGCAGTGCTCCCAGACCCCTCAACCCGCCCCCAAAAATCTAGAACACCCCACGCAGCCCACCAAAAACATGCAATACTGCTAGGCTCAGTTTAAATTGTTCCAAAACTCTGTGTGCAACTAGGCCCAAACCCCCCTTTCCCACCATTGATTTTTTTCAAACCACTTTCAATCAAAATTATACCTTCCCAGCAGTGCTCCAAGACTCCTCAACCCACCCCCAAAAATCAAGAACCCCCCAAAGCAGTCCCTCAAAAACATGCAATACTGCTAGGCCTCAGTTTAAATCGTTCCAAAACGCTGTCTGCAACTAGGCCCAAACCCCCCTTTTTCACCATGGATTTTCTCCAAACCACTTGCATCTAATATTAGACCTTCCCAGCAGTGCCCCCAGACCCCTCAACCCACCCCAAAAAATTTAGAACCCCCAAAACAGGCCAACACAGAAATGCAACACTTAGAATCTCCAGAGGCCTACCTTAAAATTGCTCCAAAACGCGCTCTGCAGCTAGGCCCAAAACCCCTTTTCCACCATGTATTTTCTCCAAACGACTTGCAATTAAAATTAGACATTTCCACCAGTGTTCCAAGACCCCTCAACCCACCCCCAGAAATCGAGAACACCCCCAAACAGGCCACCAAAAACATGCAAGAGTGCTATCCTCAGCGAGGCCTACCTTAAAATTGCTCCAAAATGCGCTCTGCATCTAGGCCCAAACCCCCCTTTACCACCATGGATTTTCTTCAAACCACTTGCAATCAAAATTAGCCCTTCCCAGCAGTGCTCCCAGACCCCCAACTCACCCCCAAAAACCTAGAACACCCCCAAACAGCCCCCCAAAAACATGCAAGAGTGCTAAAAAAAACGTTTTCACCATGGATTTTCTCCAAACCACTTGTATCCAATATTAGACCTTCCCAGGAGTGCCCCCAGAACCCTCAACCCACCCCCAAAAATGTAGAACACCCCCAAACAGGCCAACACATAAATGCAACTCCAGAGGCCTACCTTCCAATTGCTCCAAAACGCGCTCTGCAGCTAGGCCCAAACCCCCCTTTTCGACCATGGATTTTCTCCAAACCACTTGCAATTAAAATTAGACATTCCCAGCAGTGCTCCAAGACCCCTCAACCCACCCCCAAAAATCTAGAACCCCCCCAATCAGCCCCCCAAAAACATGCAATACTGCTAGGCCTCACTTTAAATCGTTCCAAAACGCTGTCTGCGACTAGGCCCAAACCCCCGTTTTCCACCATGGATTTTCTTCAAACCACTTGCAATCAAAATTATACCTTCCCAGCAGTGCTCCCAGACCCATAAACCCACCCCCACAAATCTAGAACCCCCCAAAACAGCCCGCTAAAAGCTTGCAATACTGGTATCCATAAAACATGGCAAATTGCGCTGTTAACCAAAAATTTCTGTTTTCAGCACTTCCACTACTTCGATCCCCTTGAAACTTACCAGGACACTTGTTCCAGTGATTCCCAAGAATCTCAGCAAGGCAGAACAAAATCGAACCACTGCGCTCTTTGAAGAAGAAGAAGGTCTACGACTTTTCACCCAAACACACGCGCCCGCAAAACACCAAAAAAGGCCACATTTCTGCCAATTCTGAACAAATAAACGCCAAACCCCCCTAAAACCTTATACACATCATTATCAACGAGCCTGCATCGGGCCCTGAGCCCTAGACTCCACGGGAACCCTACCAAATTAAACCCAAAACCCCATGTAAATCGCACTGAACCCTAAACCCTATATATCCTTTGTCTGTCTGTGTCAAAGAGCCTAGGTATGCTACATCAGGATGCTTCACTCAGTGGTGCCTGCCTTGACCTTCTGCATGGCCCTGCCGCAAGCATGGGCCAAAAATCCGTTCCGCTCAATAATTTGCGAATTTTCTGCAATTTCGCGAGATTCGGGGAAAACAGCAAATTTCGCAAACAGAATGGATGTTTGGACCATGATTGAGGCAAGGCCATGCAGATGGTCAAGGCAGGCACAACTGAGTGAAGCAACCTGATGTAGCATACCTAGACTCTTTGTTACAGACAGACAAAGCATATCTTATTGTATGCAGCAAGCCACATAGCCCCAATTTTACATGAACTGCTGTCTGGAGTGGAATGGAGTGGGCTCTGCCTGGCATAACAACAACAGTACACTGCCTCGACCACTACATACCACGAATAGACAGACATGTAGTTCTGCTGTAGTAGTTGTTGTAGACTGGTTTAAATGTTTGCCACTCACGAATTGGCCATAGTTCTTCCGTAAACCGACAATGATGATCCATCCATCCCAGTGAGTGACTGTAAAGAAAAAAGATATATTATTTAATCAATCATCATGGTATATTGACAAGTGAGTCCAAGGATATTTTGCATATTGGAAAATGCAACATAGTAGCCCCTGAAGTTGAAGTACAATTTGAATTAAACAATGTAAAAAGTAGTAGACATGAGTTATTTATTTTATTTATTTATTTTTTACACTTATATGGCGCTCAGCTACCCAAAAAGGGTTTCCCGGCGCCTATGACATGTGAGGGAGCAAAGCCATATGGCGATCTGGTTTAGCATAGCTGTTTCTGGAAGAGCCAGGTTTTTATGCTCTTTCTAAACCTGCCGTAGATTTCTTCTTTTCGTATGTGTGGAGGGAGTGAGTTCCACAGAATGGGTCCTTTGACAGCGAAGGATCTTCCTCCCATTCTTGTCAGCCTGAACCTAGGGACTGTGAATTTTGCTGCTGTTTGCGAGCGCAGATTTCTTGCTGGTAAATAGGGAGTGGCTAGAGATTGCAAGTATTTTGGTGCAGTTTTTGATTTTATCCTGAACATATAGCTCAGGGCCTTGAAACTGATACGATTCTCCACCCTGAGCCAGTGCAGATCATTTAGATGTTTTGACACCCTGGCGGTTTTTGGTATTTTGCACAGGAGTCTAGCGGCTGAGTTTTGAACTATCTGTAGCCGTTTGATGACTGCCTGGTTTGCGCTCAGGTAGAGAATATTGCCGTAGTCAATACGCGAAGTAATCAGTGCGTTGACTACGGTCTTTTGGGTGGCAGGGGGCAGCATCCAAATAATTTTATGCAGCCACTTTAAGATGGTAAAGCAGAGACCTGCTACTCTATTTGCCTGCTGTTTCATTGATAGTGCATCATCAATGATAACCCCCAAGTTTCTTACTTGGGTTGCCGGAATGGGAAGGTTTCCTAATTCGGGGGGCCAGTGAGAGGAGTTCCAGAGCTCTTTGTTCTTTCCTAATAAGAGAATTTCGGTTTTGTCACCGTTCAGTTTTAGCTGGTTGGTCGACATCCAGCTGAAGATTTTATGAAGACCGTGTTTAAGAAGAGAGGGGACTGAGGGGTTTGAGTCGGACAATGAAAAAATAATTTGGGAATCATCAGCGTAGGTCATAAGGGTGAGTCCTACGCTGTCGGCTAGATCCGCTAAGTCTCTGAGATAAAGGTTAAAGAACAACGGGCTCAAAATGGAGCCCTGAGGTACTCCATGTGGGGCTTTGAAAGAGTCAGAGCAGGCGAGGGTAGATTTTATCTGGAAGGTCCTGTCTGTAAGAAATGACTTGATCCACTTCAATGCCTCGCCACAGATACCATTCCTCTCGAGTGTGGCCAAGAGTTTGCCATGGGAGATGGTATCGAAGGCCGCACTCAGGTCTAATAGGATGAGTGCGACAGTTTGACCTTTATCCAAGAGTCTCCTGATATTTTCGGTCACACCCAGCAGGGCGGTCTCCGTGGAGAAACCGGCTCTGAAGCCAGATTGTGTCGGATGGAGAAGATCGTTTTCTTACAATGAGTTACAATGAGTGTGTAAAAGATTAAATAATAACTAAGAGAAGACATATGATTCATTTCATGCACAAAAACAAACAGCAATTGCTTTCATCAGAGCCAGACAGCCATTGCTGTCCACTGCATGCCATCTCTCATTATTCATTACCTGTTCTACTTTTTGACTGCATCTTCTTCGGAAGGTGAGGGCCCACAGGGCAGCCTCTCCTGTCAATTTCAGAAGTAACCCAGTCAGCAATCAGCAAGCATGTAGTCAGTCAGTAATTTCAGTCCCACTTGAGGGGACTCATCTACAAAGACAACGTTTCTTTATTCTGCATAATCCATCCATCTGCCTTGAGGGAAATGGATAGGGGGAGTCTGGAGGAGGAGGAGGGAGGAGCATGATTGAGTTGTGAACTTGTGAACCTCAGGAATGCAGACTGCGGCACCTTCAAATCAATAAGGAAAATAAGATGAAGACAGTGCTGCTGATGGACTTGTAGTGATTAGGTGATTAGAGATTTGTTGTGGTAAAATTGCAAAACAAAGAAAGACACACAGGAATAAAAGTGAATAAGGACGGGAAAAAGGAAGTCATTTTCAGGCCTCGGTGTCAGGGAAGTAGAGCTCGTCCTCAAACTCGACGATGGCTGAAATGTGTGCAGATTCTTCGGCAGGTGGTCAGTAACTTGCTGACTGTGGTTTCCTTTTTCAAGAAATCTTGCACAACAATGTTAATACTGTGCACCAAACAAGGCACTCTGAAATATTCACCATCAGCCATGGCCCTAACTATATTACTGCCATTATCCGTGGAAACATAACCAACCATGCGATTTCTTGGATGCAGCCATGCATAGATCTTCCTGTCAAACTCCTCCAAAAGGTTAGGTGCAGTGTGAGATTTCTCCATGGTAAACATGGCTACTGTTGCATGTTTCTGAGTAGCTTGAAAAATGGTGTCTGTGTCAACACCTGCAGATAGCTTCTCTTTAACCCCTGCAAAACATACCCAGTGTGCAGTGATGCACATGTAATCAAGGGCTTGGCAACTGGCCCACATGTCTGTTGTCAGGGTAATAGTGTGAACAGCACTCTTCTGAATAGCTGCGCCAATCACCTCCAGCACATCTTGATGTAGTGCTGGAACTGCAACTCTGGCAAAATAGGACCGGCTAGGAACCTTCCATTTAGGGCAGACTGTTGCAACAAATTTTAGAAAACCACCACTTCAACAAAAGAAAAAGGGAGAAGATGTGTACTTAAAATTTTTGACTCGTGTCATGAACCTCGTCGTAACATGACGATTTTGGTACCAAAAGACCGAAAATGACAAGTACACTATGCACAAGCATTTTCGTCATATTCGAGTGACGATTTCACCCCGAAATCGTCATTTTCGTTCTGAACCCTTGGGTACCATTTTGAATACAGCAGCCATTTTGTGAGTTACCCTCACATAGGCAGATGATTAAGCCAAATTCGATTCCAAAGGACACATACACCTTAATTGACTTCTCTGCGACCTGGGCAAGCTGGAACCATTGCCCCAGGCCGAACCTGCCCGGCCAGTTCTTTTCCCAGTGGCCGAGCGAGATAGCATCAAGGCACAGCCTACCATAAACCCTTTCATCACACACACACCCTGCCTAATCTTGCTCACACCTGTCCCTGTTCTTTCTCTCTTACTTGCTTTACGATGAGGAGGTGCCCGTTTTTATTGGGGGTCTGTCGATATCTGATGGAAATACTGGGCCTTGCCGGATAATTTATTGTGGGCTGGACAAACTGAAACATGGGCTTGTCATCATGACTCTGCTTTTCCTTTGTAGTGAAAACATGTGAATGGTATACTAAAATGTAAAGAATGTTTGCCTAAAGCTGAATATTTTGTATAAAAAGAGAAGCCTGGCTTTGTAAGATTGAGCAGTCTCCTATGAATATACACACCGTGTTGTTGTACTTCTAGGACGCCTGTTACTTGGTTGCAGCCAATAAATTCGATCTTTGACTTCACCTAGAAGACTCTGCGTTTCTGTGGTCTGAGCAGGTAGAACTCATGAAGTCTTAGGGTGTTCCCTGACACCGCTGGGTTACCGGTTCAGTACCGGTTCTGAAAAACCCAGTACTTCAGTTGGTGCCCAACGTGGGGCGTTTCCAACGGTACCGGTCCAAGCCTGAGGTTCGTGAGGAGCTTCGTGTGAAAATTCTGGAGGAAGGCCGCCACTTCATCGACCCCTGCATGTCGACGTGGTCCGAAAGTCTTTGCTGCGAGGTTCCCCGCTTCCCGACGGCTACGAAGGACTGCTGCCCTGGCTATCGCCCTGCTTTGGACCCTTGATGATTGGTAGAGCGAAACGATAGACGAGTCTTCTGGTGACGTCATCGATACCTCAGTTAAGTATAAGTGGAGCGTCTCCCAGTCCTTAGGTTGGTTCTTAGTTTGGGTATCCCTTCGGGATCTTTGATTTGGAACTTGCAAGTACCAAAGCCGAAGGACTCGTGTATGCACGAGAATATCGTATTCGATAATCCTTTGAAGTTTGAAGCTAGACTAGAGAGCGAAGATGCCTGGTCTTATCAGACTTGGAAATTTGTTTTGTCTTGGTTGTAATAATAGGTATTCCCGATTGGAGGACTCGTGTTCGGTTCCTCCGATTGGAACTCCAACGTATGAACTGTATGTAAAACATGGTGTAGGCCCCATCACATACAATGAAGTGTGGATCAAATACACCAGAAACAATGGTGTTTTAAAATGGCCCCAATACGGTAGTTTTGACACGGAAATCCTAGACAACCTTGAGGTCAAACTTTTTAAGAAGAAAGCCCGGCTGGCAATGTTTGATTCTTTCCGCCTATGGCGTAAGGAAGCCAAACAGAAGGAAATTAAATCAGTGAAGAAAAATAAGAGAGAAAGGGGTATATCGATAATGCAGGCTGCCATGCAGTATAAAGACAACGAAGAAGAACAGATGAGTGATCAGTTGCACAGGCAACGTAAAATGGTAATCGATAAATGTTATCCTGTTTTGCCGCCTCTTCAGCAAGATGCAACAAAAGACCTGGAACAAGATCCCCTAATGTCACACTTGTTAAGTTCGCCACCCCCTTATGCGCAGAATGCTACGGCACCTCCGCAACCTTTAGCTGCGCAACCTGTGGTTGCATTGCCTCCTGCTCCTCCACCGCAACCAGCTGCCTTTCAGCTGGCTCCTGCTCTTCCGGTGCAGCCTCCTCAAGGGCCACCGGCTTTTACATCTGCTCTGCATTTGCTTCCTACAACTTTGACTACTATAACGACTACCACTCCTGGTATTCCTCCTGACACTGCCTCTGCATCTGCCTTGACTCATCCTGCTTTTCCGCTTGTCTTTTCCTCGACTTCTCCTTCAGTTCATCAGAGAATGGCTAGTACTGTTACTAGTCTTCTGTCTCCTTTCTTTGGAGCGGCAAGTACGACTCCTGTCTCTGAGCGTAAACAGTTGCGTAGCCAACTGCCTGATTCTAGGGAGAAAGAAACATTGAATTATTTGGCACATAGATGGGTGACTGACCCGACAAAATATGATCTAGAATCTGTTATGGATGTCTTTTATCAATGGGATGCACCGAAGCAGAGATACGTTTTTGATAAAATGTGTACTTTCCTTTCTGAGGATTTAGAGGAGAATGATGTAGAGCCCAATCCGCCTGAGTTGTGTCGTGTACGGTTTGAGTTTGGGAAAGGCGCAATTGTGGGTTCAGATGTTAGAAAAGCAGTTGCGACTTTGTTGTCGCTTAGGACTGAAGATGTTTCCAAGTCGTTGTTTGAGTCTGATTCTTCGGTGAAAAAGAAGGGAAGACAATATCCCATGAGAGAAGTTCCCCCACAATGGAAAGAAGGTGACCCAAATGCTAATCCAGCTATTCCGCCACACTTTCAGCGTGTTTGGGTACATGTCCCATGGAAGCGAGCTGAAGTATTAGCCCTTAAGCAGACATTACCTGATCCGCGTAAAAATCCTGCAGAGTATTACAAGGAATTGTCGCAGACAGCAGGTTCATGCATCATGAATCTAGCCGTTATAGACATGTTGTTTGGGAACGTTGTTCCACAGCCTTTGTGGGGAAAGATTCGCCATGCAGATCATGATCAGGAGTTAGGTGACTCATGGGCTAATATTGCTGCTGCAGATGGCCGACAAGTTAGTGGTGCTAAACCTGAGCCTGAGCCTTTAGTAGCAGAACTTCCTGGTAAGATAATTGATTACATGAAAACTATAATGCCTGATATGAACACAGAAGGTGGTCAATGGTTGTTCGTCGATAAATTTGTGCACAATCTGCTTCCAGAGTTATGTAAGAAATTAAAGGATTCAGAAAGTTCTTGGGCCGTTTCCTCTTCAGCACAGATATTGGCTACTGCACAGTATTATGAAAATCGAGATAAAGATGAGAAAGATAGAGCAGAAAAGAAAACTAAAGAGTTAAAGACAAAGGTTCTGTTACAGCAAGCGTATCCGCCACGTGGTGGTGGTAGTGGTCAAAATAATGGTGGTCAGATTAATTATCAGCAACCTCAACAGTTCCAAAGGCAAAGAGTCGAGTATACTCAACCACGTGTTCCTGTAGGTCCCAATCAGTGTTCGTACTGTAAAGAAGAGGGTCATTTCAAGTATAGCTGCCCCATTCTGATACAGCGCGCAAATGGTGTTTCTAGCACAAGAGGTAGAGGTGTTCAGCAAGCGCCTAGAGGTAGAGGACGTGGAAATGTTCCCCAGAACGCACGTTCCCTTCCACCACAAAATTCAATGAATAGTTTTGATCAGCAGAATAACGCGTCTGGTAGGACGGCTCAGTACTATGCTGATGACTACTATGCAGAATATGAGAATATGGAAGGTAATGGTTGCTAGGACAGCCATAGACAAAGAGAGGGAGTTGTTTCAGTTCCAGTAGATCAGAATGGACCCTACGTTGAGGTGATTACATCAGGTGTGTCAGAACCTTTTCTGTTGGATACTGGTGCTACAAAGAGTTCTATTATGCACTCATACACTCCCTGGTGCACCTTTGTCTGGCGAAATGAATGTTTCAGTAGGTTTTTCTGGCGCCCCAGTTAGGAACCCGATTTCTAGTCCTATGTCCCTTTCTGTTGGTCCTTGTGAATTGGAAGCACCCCTTATTCTGACGACAGGTTGTGGTGAAAACTTGTTGGGATTGGATCTGTTGAAAAGATTGTATGCGACATTGTATTGTTCTCCTTCGGGAGTACAACTTACACTAGGTAAGAAAGTGATCTCTCCAATGTACTTGTCGAGAGACAAACTGCCGACAGAGTTGTCGTTTCTTCCTGATATTCTTTGGGCTACTGGTCCTAATGATGTGGGTCTTTTGGAAATACCGCCATATGTTGTGACATTGAAAGCCAATGTTAAAATGCCACGCATTCCCCAATACAAGATTTCTAGTGAAGGTGAGAAAGCGTTGCTAGCGATCGTTTATGATCTGATTGAAAAGGATGTGATTGAAGAGACAAGAGGCAACGTTTGCAATAGTCCTGTTCTGCCTGTTTTGAAACGTAATGATCCTTCTCAGCCACCTGTTTACAGATTTGTGATCGATCTGAGAGAGGTCAATAAAATAGTTGTGCCACAATTTCCAGTTGTCCCTGATATCACTGCCTTATTGACTATGATTCCAGCTTCCGCGACTTGGTTTTCGGTGATTGACTTGAAGAATGCTTTCTTCAGCATCCCGATTGCCGAGGAGAGTAGGGATATTTTCGGCTTCAGTTTAGGAGGTCGAAGCTTCCGCTTTAAACGCGCTCCCCAGGGCTACTGTGAAAGTCCATCAATATATAGTCAAGCTCTGAAGGCACAGCTTGATACAATTGTTTTAACTGATGGTGCGACCCTTGTGCAGTACGTCGACGATTTGCTAGTCGCTGCAGATATTGAGGAAATATGTAAAGAAGCCACATTGTCTTTGTTGCGTCATCTGTGTGATTTACATCACAAGGTGTCCCTTTCAAAGTTGCAATATTGTCGACAAGAAGTGACCTACCTAGGTCATCTCTTATCGAAGGAGGGAAGGAAACTGACCCCAGAGAGAATTCAGGCAATAGCGAAATTGAGTGTGCCAAGGACACAGAGAGAAGTGCGTGATTTCTTGGGTATTACATCATATTGCAGACAATGGATACCAAATTTTTCTTTGCTGACTAAACCTTTAGTGGCATTGACGTGTAAAGATACACCGAATCCCGTTCCGTGGTCTGAAGATTGCCAGAATTTTTTTTCTGAATTACGCGATGCATTATGTTCGGCTCCTGTGTTGGGTACCCCCGACTACAGTAAGCCTTTTACATTGTAGGTGCATGAGAGAGAAGGTTGTGCATTGTCAGTGTTGACACAGTTGTTTGGAGACAAGCAGCGTCCATGTGCGTATTTTTCATCTACTTTGGACCCGGTAGCTAAAGATTTGCCAGGTTGTTTGAGAGCTACAGCAGCAGCAGCTGTTTCTATTCGACAGTCTGCTGGCTTAGTAATGAATAATATGTTAATTGTGATGGTTCCACATGCAGTGGACACGTTGTTAAACAGAACCAAGACACAGCACTTAACTAGTGCTCGATTGTCAGGTTATGAGTTGACATTGTTAGCGAGTCATGTGCACATAAAAAGATGCAACACACTTAACCCAGCTACGTTGTTGCCAATTGTAGAGGAATTAGATGTCTCGGAACAGCATGATTGTTTTCTTAGAACAGAAGAAGAAACGAAAGGGAGAGTAGATCTTCAGGACACTCCTCTTGCTGAATGTGATGGTACATTATGGGTGGATGGTTCATGCTTCAAGCTTCCGAATTGCGATACGACTGCAGCATATGCTGTGACGACTTTGCATACGATTGTTGAAACTGCACGTATTCCACATAATTCAGCTCAAGCAGCAGAGTTAATTGCACTTACACGAGCATGTGTGTTGTCGAAAGGAATGAAAGTGACCATTTACACCGACAGCCAGTATGCATTTGGAGTGGCTCACAGTTTTGGATGACTGTGGAAAGAATGTGGGTTCCTGACTTCGCATGGAACTAAGATACAGCATGGTCAGTTGGTGAATGAGCTCCTTGAATCACTTACCTTGCCGCTACAAGTTGCGATTGTGAAATGTAGTGCTCACAAGAAGGTGACTGATGATGTTGGTCGTGGTAATGCATTTGTGGACGAAGTTGCAAAAGAAACAGCAAAGAATGTGATGAGCTGGATGTATGTTGCAGTCCCTGCAAGATGGGCTGGTGACGTTGGAATGTGTGAAGACACAATAGAGAGTGTGAAATCGATTCAAGCAGAAGCTACAGAGAAAGAGTTGAGTATATTGAGAGAGAACACGGGTAAACTGGATGCAGATGGTTGTTGGGTTGAATTGTCAGAGCATCAGAGATGGTTGTTGCCCGATGCGTATGTGCTTGCAGTGGTTACAATGGCACATGGAATGGCTCATATCAGCGTAAAAGGGATTTGCAAGTTGCTGGCTCCAGTATGGCAAAATGCTGGAATTCCTAAGTGTGCAGAGAATGTGGTTAAGAATTGCATGGTGTGTCTGAAATACAATCCTGGTAGGGGAAACCCAACTCCAGCTGGTCATTTTGCTCCTCCAACGTATCCGTTCGAGGTTTTGCAGCTAGATTTCATCCACATGGAAAGGTGCAACAATCTAAAATACGTACTCGTTGTTGTTTGTGCCTTTTCAAGATGGGTAGAAGCATATCCCCTAAAGGACAATACTGCCTTGTCCACAGCTAAAGCCCTTGTGAAAGAGTTCTTCCCTAGATTTGGAATGCCGAGAATTGTCTGGAGCGATAATGGGAGTGAATTTGTGGGTCGAGTAATGAAGAAAGTGTGTGAAGGGCTAGGTATCCAACAGAAGTTCCACGCTACAAATCACCCCCAATCAGCTGGACTTGTAGAATGCTTTAATGGCACGCTAAAGTTAAAATTGGCCACGATTCAAGCGAGCACTGGTCTTAAATGGCCTGACGCTCTGCCTTTAGCACTCCTATCCACAAGAATGACTGTGCATTCGCGAATGGGACTTAGTCCATATGGAATTGTGTTCGGCCGTCCGGCCAACATATGGGGAGTGCCAAGGCCAACCAAATTCAGTGAAATCGAACACCCTGTACTGCTTGATTATTTGCACGAATTGACGGCTAAATTGCGTGTTTTACACCAACAGGTCCATGACTCTCTGCCTCCGGCTTCTGAAACTCCAGGACACCCCATCGATCCTGGATCCTGGGTGTTGGTCAAGAATTTCCAGCGAACAAAGAACGACCAGCCCCGGTGGACCGGCCCTCACCTCGTCCTTCTTTCAACGAGATCAGCTGTTCGAGTGGAAGGAAAGAAGCACTGGATCCACGGGGTCCATTGTAAAAGGGTACCTTTACCTCTGCCATACAACCGGTGGGTCCAGGAGGGTGTCGCCGATTCAGAGACTGAAACTGTGCCACGTTTTCTGCCTTTCAGTGATGCACGTATAAAAGGAACAATTACTGAAAAAAAGAGTGACAATATTTTGCAACCAGCTGTATCACCGTCAGTTCGATTGGACACTACAGAGCCTGAACTCTTGCTTCAGGACCAGACAGTACCTGGAAAGAAGCGCTATAATTTGAGGCCGAGATCTATGGACAAATAAAAGTTTTTTTTCCCTTTTTGCTATTTTGAAAGTGCAGCTCTCCCATCTGAGAAACTTGCTTATTTTTTGTTTTTCGAACCGCCATCCGGGTTCAGCTGCTAGGGTCGCGATTGCCTAAAGTCTTTGGGGTGCAGCTGAAGATGCTAGGTCGACAGTTCTGGTCGGTCTAAGGGAGTTGCCCTGGACTGACAGAAGCATTCCTTAGCAGAAACAACCTACCATCGCGAGCAGCATTTTAGAGAGGATGGAGTTTCTCGAGATGGAAAGATCTGCCAAAACAATGAATTTTAAAGCCAGAATATGTCAATTGATGACAAAGAAACGTTTTTTATTATTATGCATTTTCATGTTATTCAGTGCAATGATGTTTTTAATAGGATATGTCTTATTTTCTTTACAAGTGACATTTGCACCCACTACATCGCCCGTACCTCCTCCTACTTTTTCCTCACATTCTTTCCACCCTTTTCCTGAACATGAGTCAGCTAGGAGATTAGAGCTTATTAATAACTCCTTTGTTCAGCTCTTGCACCAACACCAACTAGTAATGAACACGACTAACTGTTGGGTGTGTGGTCTTATGCCTCACACAACAGATAAAGGTATCCCTTACTTGGTCCTGCCATTCAGCCACAATGGTTCTGTGTGGGCACACCGAACAATGTTCATCTACGCACGTGAAGTGCACCCCCTACGTTCTGTAAAAGACAATCCTAAGAATAGTGCTCTAGTTAAGGGCATAGTCGACATGATTAAGGAAGAGATTTCTTATGAAACTATCCCGGAAGATGAGACACTTGTATATATAGGATGGAACGTAACCGGATATGGAGCTACTCTGAGTGAGAAACAGCAAGCTAAGAGATCTTCCCCGATTTGGATCGTACCCCATCAGGGCCACCTATGTCTGCAAGGTAATGGCAAGAATCCAAGAGCTCAGCTAGGGAAGAGTATCTGTAATGAAACATATGTTTTTGGGTCTCAGACTTCCCCTGCGTTCTTAGCAGCTAAGGGTACATATTTCATCTGCCATGATAGAGCATATACATGGTTGTCCCCGACTTCTCGGGCACATGTTTTGTTTCGTTCCTGTTGCCCCCCACCTACACTGCTGCGGTAGGTGGGGGACAAGGATAGTTAGAGGTGTCTTGAGTAAAGAAGACACTGCAGGACAAGAATGTGGGGACTTCGTAAAGGGTGTTCTGCCGTTTTGGGGACCAATGGTTAACAGCAGGAACATAAGGCAATTGACAAGGGTGGTTGAATCCACCGTAATTGAAACTACTGGTGCCCTTAGTAACTTGACTGCTGAGCTCCAGTCGGATCGTCTTATGACCCTTCAGAACAGGGTCGCGCTAGACGTCATACTTGCAGACCGAGGTGGGGTATGTAAATTGATCCAATCAAGTTGCTGTGTTTTCATTCCAGATAACGCTCCAACAGTGTACCAGGCCATCTCCAAACAGCAAATTTATTCAAGTGGATAAAGGAGATTGGTCATTGATGGGATGGTTCTGGGAACTGATATCCGCCTGGGGTTGGAAAATGTTGATGGTCGTTGGAATGGTCTTAGCTATCCTTTTTCTGTTTTGTCTATGCGTACAGTGTGCTCCTGCAATATGTGGCCTCTGCGCTACATCATGTGTAAGGAAACCTGTATCAAGAGACAAACTAAGTAATAGGATGATGCTACAGCAACATCTCAATGACTTTAGGAATATAGGCCTGGACTCAGATTAGCATGAGGATAGGTTAAATTGCCTATGTAAGGGCAAAAGGAGGGTCTGTAGTACTTAAAATTTTGGACTTGTGTCATGAACCTCGTCGTAACATGACGATTTTTGGTACCAAAAGACCGAAAATGACAAGTACACTATGCCCAAGCATTTTCGTCATATTCGAGTGACAATTTCACCCCGAAATCGTAATTTTCGTTCTGAACCCTTGGGTTCCATTTTGAATACAGCAGCCATTTTGTGAGTTGCCCTCACATAGGCAGATGATTAAGCCAAATTCGATTCCAAAGGACACGTACACCTTAATTGACTTCTCTGCGAACTGGGCAAGCTGGAACCATTGCCCCAGGCCGAACCTGCCCGGCCAGTTCCTTTCCCAGTGGCCGAGCGAGATAGCATCAAGGCACAGCCTACCATAAACCCTTTCATCACACACACACCCTACCTAATCTTGCTCACACCTGTCCCTGCTCTTTCTCTCTTACTTGCTTTACGATGAGGAGGTGCCCGTTTTTATTGGGGGTCTGTCGATATCTGATGGAAATATTGGGCCTTGCCGGATAATTTATTGTGGGCTGGACAAACTGAAACATGGGCTTGTCATCATGACTCTGCTTTTCCTTTGTAGTGAAAACATGTGAATGGTATACTAAAATGTAAAGAATGTTTGCCTAAAGCTGAATATTTTGTATAAAAAGAGAAGCCTGGCTTTGTAAGATTGAGCAGTCTCCTATGAATATACACACCGTGTTGTTGTACTTCTAGGACGCCTGTTACTTGGTTGCAGCCAATAAATTCGATCTTTGACTTCACCTAGAAGACTCTGCGTTTCTGTGGTCTGAGCAGGTAGAACTCATGAAGTCTTAGGGTGTTCCCTGACACCGCTGGGTTACCGTTTCAGTACCGGTTCTGAAAAACCCGGTACTTCAAAGATCCAGCGCTAGCATTTTAGCCAGCTTTGCGTTATACAGACGTGCTGTTGGGTGGTTGCGTTCATATGGCGCATCCGACCAAAACATGCTTCTGATGGTGGGCTGGACCGTGTGACGTGATGATGATGATGCAGACTTCTTCAAACCAGTTAGGCACATTGATGTACTTTTTCGCATTGGTGTCTCTCCCAGACTCTTAGTGTGTCTCATAGATGTTGCTGGGGTAGAGGGTGTGGGCGCTACCACTGCAGTGCTGCTGCCAGTGGTACTGGGTGTACCAGAAAAAATGTCTGTCGCTTCTTCACTTCCCCCCTGCACGATCAGGTCCTCGTCATCAACATCAGATGCAATATGAATGGATACATTTGGATTTGTTGTATGTGTGCTTTCCCTTTCCCGGATCTTGCTCATGTGCGCCTCCCAAATAATAGTATGGTGTTTTTGGAGATAACCTCTCTGGCCTCCGGTACCATAGTTGGTACCAAGCATACCCCGACTAACTACGGCGTTACAAATCGAACAGACCACCATGTTTTCCGCCATGTTGCTAACACTAAAAAAGTCCCAAACTGAGGACTGGAAATGTCTGCTGGTGGTGGAGGTGCTACTTTCAATGCTAGATGAAGTGGAGGATGGGCGTGGCTGAATTTGACTCTGTTGTGCACATACAGCACACCTACTTGAGGTAATGGAGGTCGAGCTGGATGGATTTCCCTGCCGGCCCTTCTGACAAGCTTATATGGAAGCTGTAGGTCGTGTTGGTGTAGTAGTTAACTGCATTGGTGTCGGTGGTGGTACCAGTGCCACGCCGCCCACATCACGCTCAGCAGCAATTCGGGATAGGGTAAAAATGTCTGTCTGCTGCATGCCCGCTGGGGCTGGAGTGACGACTGTGATGACTGGGTCGTTGTCATCAGACTGTTCATCAGCAGCAGAATACACCACTTCTTGTTCATCGTCATAATCAGCCATAAGTGAAAGCCTTGCGGGAACCTTCCTTTTAGGCTTAGCTACCTTTGTCGGCTCATGGCGTGCCTCACTCTCAGACTGCATTGGTGGGTTCCAATCATGATCAAGATCATCATAAGGAAGGGGGCTTGAAGAGGAACTTGTAGTAGTAGTAGTAGCCCTCCTTGACCTTTTTCATGCTGGGGATCTGGAAGACAATGGATCATCATCAGGAGGAGTGGCTTCCTCAGATGATAACTCCGCTTGAATCTCAATTTCCTGATGTGCCCCTACTTCTGGAGGAACAAGCGTTGTAGGCAGTTGTGCCGCTGCCCGAACCTCTAGTTGCACCTATCAATGCGCCTCTACCTGCACCTCTCCTTGCGCATGTACTTGCGCCTCTCCTTGCGCATTTACTTGCACCTCTCCTTGCCCATGTACTTGTGCTTGTACTAGTTGCACCTGTGGTTGTCTTTGCGGCTGTGGTTGTTGAACACTCATCAGCTGAGTTACACCTGGCGTTGATTGAATGCTACTTTCTTGCGATGAGCCAAAATCACTGGTCGATGGTGATTGAGAAACTAAAGTGGCTGCCTCACCAGCACTCATGGTCTTGGACCAAACTTTGCGTGGTGGCACTGAGCCTAATGAAGCGGAGGTGCTGCTCCCTTCCCGGCGGACACCGCTGCTGCAGGCGTAGTTTTTTTGTCTCCCAAAAAAGGTTTTGGTGGACCCACCGGTCTCCTTGGTAGGTGGTGTTACTTGCTTCCACTGCTCCTTCTTACTGGCAGTGGCACAGGCAACTCATTTCGCTGAGTCGCTACGGGCACCTTTCTTTTGGCCCATCTTCTTCAGATGTCAGAACAGCAGGCCGAAGTTGCACGAGTTGCAGAGTTGTCTTGTCTGTGGCCACATGTGATGTCACGTGACGTTGTGCTGCACACACCGCTGCAGGACTTCTTCCTGGCACTGGTGGTTCTCTTGTGCACCTAAAAGCAAAGGAAGCCAGAGGAACATCAGTTAAACACCCCAAAAAGTGAAAAAACACACAACAATCACCAGAATTCAATTCCATCCATGCCCTCAATGATGTTTAAATTCAGGACACCCCACAGAAAGACTTTGTCCATGGACCACTGAGTACCCCTGGGCCTAATGGATGAAAGCAAGGCAAACTAGGTGCAGGCCTGAGCCCACTACCTGGCTTCAAAATGGCCCCTTGATCCCCACCACATGGCCAGGCCCTGCCTGTACAAGTCAATATCAACGCGTGTAGGGGGAAAGTACCTGGTAGAGCCGCCCCCCACTCTATCAACTCTCAATCACAAAGAGCCCTACCAAGACGGACAGCATCAAAGTCTTAGACCAATCGGGGGATCTGATATATCATCAACAGTCTAGATTCCCTTAACGTGTAAGTTAACACTATACCCAAGGTCAAGATGCATAAATATATTGAAAGAAATGAACACAGGGCACTGTACATTGACACCCAAAAATTAATGTGAAACAGAGAGAGTGCCTCACGGTCGAATCACCCGAGGCGGTTCCCGGTTACCAGGCTTCCAAATGACCCCCACCCACATGACCAGACCCCGTGGAAACAGGTCTGTCAGTGGCAGGGACAGACAGTAACACTGCTGCTAAAATAATTTACTCCTGTACGAGAGCATGATTGCTAGACTAATTTTTTAGAAATTACATTTAAAATTTTGTGACGCCCGCCCCATTCCGCCACGTCCATTGTGGGTGTTTGCTGCGGAGGGTGAGGAGCCCATCACTTCCGGGTTTCACAGGAAGGAGGGTAGCGATCAAGTTTTTCGCCGTTCGGACTCCTTCATAAGGCGGGGAGCTCGGCGGCTTTGGCGTGGAAACAGGTCTGTCAGTGGCAGGGACAGACGGTAACACTGCTGCTAAAATAATTTACTCCTGTACGAGAGCATTATTGCTAGACTCATCTTTTAGAAATTGCATTTTAAATCTTGAAACCCTGAAACTTCGTTTTTAAATTTGTTTATTTCTGTAGTTGTCTGGGGGATCCTTTAGGTGTTTTGGGGGAACGTACCTGGGTGTGTATTTTAACTTGTGTGGCCTGCCCCGTTCCGCCGCGTCCATTGTGGGCATTTGCTGCGGAGGGTGAGGAGCCCATCACTTACGGGTTTCACAGGAAGGAGGGTAGAGCTCTAGTGTTTCGCCATTCAGACCCCTAGCCTGGTGGAGACGGTTGCACAACCTGCTCTGCGGTATAATAAGCTCCTAATTTTAGGGGACCTTAATTTGCATATGGAGGAGAAAGAGAATAGGGAAGCTCAAGAGATGATTAACTCATTGGAGACATTCAAGCTAAGACTCCAATCCCGGCTACCAATGCATCAGGCGGGGCAGCTCCTTGACCCAATTTTTGCAAATTGGGAGGAAGTGGAGGTTTTACCCCCGATCCAGGTGACATGGTCAGATCATTACTTGATTCACTTTTACACTTATAGGCTGCCTAAAAGTATCATGCAAGTTAGACCGATAGCGCTCAAACGCAGGCAATGGAGGAAACTCAAGCAGGATGAGTTAGAACTTGCTCTGAGGCTGGACTGTCCTCCGCTAAGAGAGAACCTGGATGAGGCATGGAAAGAATACGAGGATTGGTTGGCCAAATCCCTAGATAGGGCCGCGCCGTGGATGAATAAGGCCCCGGCGAGGCGCTCTAAGATGGCACGGTGGTTTACTGCTGATTTAAGAGCAGCTAAGTCCGCTTGCAAAATCTTAGAGCGCACCTGGCGTAAAAACTATGAGAAGACCTCCAAACTGAAATAAAAGAATAGTATGAAGGATTACCACCGCCTGATAAGAAGGACAAAAAGAGATTTTTTCAGTAAAAAAATTGAGCAAGCAGAGAACGCATCTAAGGAGCTTTTCTCTATTTACAAGGAGCTCACGTCACTTAATCGGACACCTACTCCACTGAGATCTGTGAGGCTCTGGCTGACCACTTTGTGCATAAGGTAGAGACCATTTACAGGTCTTTCCCTATAAGATCAGAGGAGATGTCCATAGGAAGAACTAGTGAAGTGAGGCTCAGGGCTGATATGTGCCTTAATCAGTTTGTAGTCCCCGATCAAGTAGAACTGATGAGGATAGCTTGCAGTATCCAATCGGGCTCCCCAACGGATGAAGCCCGACCGAAGATCTTTAAGAATATGCTGGAACGTTTGATAAGTCACATAGGACATATGGCAGAGCTGTCCTTTAAAGCAAGCTATGTGCCGCAGGATTGGAAGACTGCTCAGGTCATCCCAATTAAAAAGAAGCCCAATCTTAACTTATCCCATCTAGACAATTTTCGTCCTATCTCGCACTTACCTTTTTGGGCTAAGGTGGTGGAAAAAATTGTGAATGCTCAGCTGGTCACATATATGGAGGAGGGTCAACTTTTTCACACCTCACAGTCAGGTTTTCGAGCTAACCACTCCACTGGGTCGGCTCTGCTTTTCTCCACTGAGCTGATGCGCGGGAAAGTGGATGAGGGACGTACGGCCGCACTGCTGCTGTTAGATCTTAGTGCGGCATTTGATACCGTCTCCCATCCTGTACTACTGACCCGCCTCAGGGAGGAGGGTTGCAGGGCCTGCTCACGTGTGGTTGTGTTCGTTCCTAGCAGACAGAACGTTCTAAGTCCACTGCCACCCTTTCAAATCGGAGGTACGCCTACTAAAGCAAGGAGTTCCACAGGGCTCTATCTTGAGCCCCACGTTATTCAATCTATACATGATGGAACCCCTTGTGAAGTTAGTGGAAGCTTACGGGGTGGAGATCGTGTCCTACACAGACGACACGCAACTGGTGGTGACACTGTCTGAGCCCCCGGAAGAGGCTGCAGCTAATTTCTCCGCCTGTCTAAGGGAGCTGGCAGGCTGGATGAATAACAACTACCTGCGTCTGAACGCAAACAAAACCAAGCTTCTAGTTATAGGGAAGGCACCATCAATATGGTCCTCAGCATGGTGGCCGTTGGAACTGGGGCCGACTCCTAACCCTGCAGAACAAGTGAAAAATCTAGGAGTACTATTGGACGTCACTCTGTCCTTTGAACATCACATGAGAGGAGTTGCCGGTAAATGCTACGGCATTCTAAAAACCCTGCGTAAAACCCTGGACTTACTTCCCATCACCTGTAGGAAAAAGGTAATCCGCACTCTTGTTACTCCCCACCTGGACTATGGGAACTCGCTGTACATCGGTCTTTGCACAAAAGGTCTGCACCGACTTCAGTGTGTGCAGAACGATGCCAGTAGGTTGGCACTGAACCTTTCCCGTAGGTCATCGGGAGACGGGCCTTGGCCACCTTGCACTGGCTCCCCATCCGTGAACAAATTGTGTTCAAATCGATGTGCATAGCACACCGTATTGCACAGGGAAAGGGACCAGTATATCTTCAAAAACTACTTACTGTGTACCTGCCAAAACGGTTGCTGAGATCCCTTGGGAGTATGCTTTTCCAGGTTCCGCGTATCTATAGAGCACGGATGGGAGGCCGCTCCTTTAGATATCTAGACAGCAAGCAGTGGAATGCTCTTCCGATTTAGCTCCACATGGAACCATCCGAGGTGAGGTTCTGTCAGAAATTGAAGACATACCTCTTTCCCAAGATAGTGTAGGTCCGATGCCTCTCTCTGGCCCTTCAAGCTCTTTACTGGATGGCCTATTGTAGTCTGTATGGTTTCTGTTTCCACAGCGCGAGGACACACTGTTTTCCTTGTGTAACCCGGCCCTTTATAAGCTCTATTATTATTATTATTATTAACACCCCAAAAAGTAAAAAAACACACAAATATCACCCCAATCCAATACCATCCATGCCGTCAATGATGTTTAACTTCAAGAGACCCCACAGAAAGACTTGGCCCATGCACCACTGAGTACCCCTGGGCATAATGGATGAAAGCAAGGCAAACTAGGTGCAGGCCTGAGCACACTGCCAGGCTTCAAAATGGCCCCTTGACCCCCAACACATGGCCAGGCCCTGCCTGTACCAGGCCTCAAAATGGCCCCCAGCCATATAGCCAGGCCCCAACAACACCCCAAAAAGTCGAAAAAATAACAAAAATCACTCCAATCCAATGCCATCCATGCCCTCAATGATGTTTAAATTCAAGACACCCAACAGAAAGACTTGGCCCATGCACCACTGAGTACCCCTGGGCATAATGGATGAAAGCAAGGCAAACTGGGTGAAAGGCCTGAGCACACTGCCTGGCTTCAAAATGGTCCCTTGACCCCCACCACATGACCAGGCCCTGCCTGGACCAGGCCTCAAAATAGACCCCACCCACATGGTCAGGCCCCAACAACACCCCAAAAAGTCGAAAAACACACAAAAATCACCTCAATCAAATGCCATCCATGCCCTCAATGATGTTTAAGTTCAAGACACCCCACAGAAAGACTTGGCCCATGCAGCACCACTCACTACCGCTGGGCCTACTGGCTAGTGTGACTTTACAGGCACCCCAAAATTTTAAAAAAAATCCACATATAACAGTTAGCTAAAATTCCATTAAATAAATGAGATTTAAGTTCAACAAAACTCACAGAAACATGCACCCTTGACTAACACTGGGCCTACTGGATACTGTGGCTACCCACAATATATATATTTTTTAAAGTTGTGACAAAGTTTTAAAATTGTAGTTGCAGCAACTGCAATGCCCCAAACAAACAACACCAACTTACTTGTAAAATCTCAAATCCAAAAGGGATCTAAAAACTCCAAAGTCCAAAAAGTCCTCAAATAAAAATATCCAGCAGCAGCCACAAAAAGTAATCCTTCCAGCTCCAGATCCAAATGAAACGTGACCAGGACATGGACAAAGCACTGGGCGGAGCCTGCTGGACAGGAACAGGAAGTTGGAGACTCTGGGGCGCTTCCTTCCTCCCACTCCCCAAAAAATTGAGTCCTTGCACAAAAAAGTGCAGCCAAAAGTCAATCTGAGGAGTTATTCTCATCAAAATCATCATTTTCAGAAGGTTTATGATGCCTGCGGTGCATTTCTTGTGCAGAATTGCAATTTTTGCAAGTTCGGGAAAGCGAGCTGTTCAAATCTCCCGCCTGAAGTCCCCTGCGCGTCGCATCTACATGTTCGCAATTGTTTACTCACGCAATACGTGATCGCGGGCCCTTTTGACATACTCACGTTGTCAAACTCTCGCAGTGCAAGATGGCGGGCCACGATAATGTAATCGCGGTCGAAAAAGTCTTGCGCGATCACGCAGCAAGTTCGGAAATGGTGCAGCACACGCAAACCGGGAGAAAAACAACTCGGCGAACACAGAATCACGGTAAGTCAACGCCGCGCGCGCGATATTGTATTTTTCAAGCACGACCAAGCAAAAAAATCCGCCAGCTTTCAAATTTACGGATTTTTACGCGAATTCCGCGAGCGGAACGTATTTTTCGCTCACCGTTGTCAAAATGTCAAACACAGGGATCAGCACACACCATCCTGCTAAGATATTGCTTTCTTGTTGCACACAAAACCTCTCTGTGCCCTGCGCAAAAAGTCAAGTATTAAGATGGGAATTCAAGTCAAGGAGGGATCCCCAAGTCCTCTCAGCCAGAAACAGAAGATAAAAAGCTGGAAGAATGTTGGGTAAGCTGGCCATCTAGAGTGTCCAAGTGGTGGGAAGGGTCAGCTAGCAGCAGGCTTTGAAGTTCCCTTTTCTCTCCTTGTAGGAGAGAAGGGTCTGCTTCCTATGGTCACCACCACTTTTTGCTGTGATTCTCTAGGTTTTTGACTTTAATGTGGCTGTGGGCCTGCTAATCAGACCCACAGCCCAGCTGTTCTCTCTCTAAATTGATAACATGCACTTTAGGTGCATACCAGATTGGTTACTATGTCACCCTTGTGAGCCCCTGTATAGTGTACCATAGATACCCAGGACATAGGTGCACCCTAGGCCTACCAGGGGCTGCAGCATGTATTGTATTGTGCCACCCTTGGTTTGCCTTACAAACTGACACCACAGGTCTGTTGACGCAGCCTGGGTCAGGTGGTGTAATCACCCCTTACTTAGATATAGTATACCTATATTTACCTTTACGTATAGACGCATATACACCTATGAGCCACTCTTATGGTAGGCCTCGACAAACCTGGAGGCAGAGTACTTGGTTTTATGTGAGAGGGTGCTCTGGCGTGAGCCAAGCCCCTCTGCAGCTTTCGGAATCATCTCCTTATAGCTGTTCTACGATATAGCCATACCATATACTCTTAAGTGCATTATAGTCCTCGTGGTTATTGCTAACTTTGGTTTGGCTTTATGAAAACATGTTGCGTAAGGTGTCAAACACTTGGAATACTACCCCCCCCCCACCAATTCTGGTGGCGGGGGTAGCATTCCACCCTTCTAGAGGGAAAAGACATGTATGTTACTGCTTTACCCGTTAAAGTAAAACAGAGCCTCAGCATCACAAAATGGATGCTGCTGCCACAGACACGAGTCTGAACTCCTGCTGCTGGATGAAAATCCGGCAGAAGAGGCCTGGACAATAGGTTTCCTGCCTTGAGAGGTGCTAGCACCTCCCCAGACAGGCTTTTAGTGTATTGGGGCAGGGAGGGCTGCAAAACGAGACACTGCCTGGGACACACAAGGTGCTCCATGCATAGCCCGGTTCAAACCAGTTGCTGGGGCACTCCAGCCCCAGCTCAGGTGTGAAACTGGATGAAGGGAAAGGGGTGTAACCACCCCCTTCTCAGGTCCACCCATAGGAGGGACCTATGCAGGTAATACAGCCCCCATCCTTAGTATAAGTATAGGAGCTGTGTCCCCAGTACTTTAGATTATCCTGGAAAGAAACTTTGATACAGAACTCTTGGACTTTCAACATTCTATTCTGACTAGAAGACGGAAGACATCTCCCTTGTGGTTAATCATGTGCACCATCAGCAACTTTGCTGGTCTGCAGTTTATAGGCTCCCGCTGGAACCCGATGACTCTGTGACTAAAGAACTAGACTTCCAGACTTCTCTGACCCCGATCCACATCCACAGCAAAGCTGAGACCCATGGCGGACATGAGAGACGTGGAACCGGACATCTTTGATATCCTGCATTTTGCTACCTGCACTCCTTTCCTGAAGCCTCAGTAAAATGTGCATTGGGGTACCAGAAGCCCCGGCCCTGAGCATCATTTGCACTGAAGCCAGGCCCCCACACTTCCCGGCTGCTTGCCCGTTGGCTAGTGAGCCCCACAAAGATGCCATCCTGAAACTATTTTACTTTCCTGGTTGCTCCAGGCTTTCTCAAGCTTTCCTCCAAAGGAGAAGTGCCACAGATCTTGCTTGCCTGCAAAAGAACCAATCTTGTCATTCAAGTGATTATATATGGTAAAACAACTTGCTTAACTCACCTACTGAAGTCTTAGCCTGAAGACTACTGGTTCATGCTACCACTAGGATAGCTTTCTATAAGGTTGACTTAACAACCATCACCAATAAGGGTCGATTAGACTGGTGCAAGGTGCACACTAGAATTAGAGGACATCATATGCCAGGCTAACTTCTCACAGTGGTGTGCAGCGGTTGGGAAAAGAGCTTGCGATATGTTTTTACCAAATAATCTTGTAATATCATCTGAAAGATCATATCAAGGTACGTGAAGGTACATATAAATCAAGTCTTAGATATACATACATACTACTGAACTTAGTTGTTGTAGGTGGTAAGGGCCTAGCACACCCTGACTACAACTCCTAGAGAGGTTCTAGTAGGAAACAATTTAGTGTAGGTAGGTGCACACACCACACCTCAGTAGAAAATGTCCTTGGATACAGCGCCCAGTGGACCTCTGCCAGAAGAACCCCAGAGGGTGCCTTCTAAGTATGACACATTTACTTTTCATGAACTGAGAAGTTTGTGTTCAGTCAGAAGTCTGAGACAAGGACAGAGTCCATCCTTTAACCACCTGGTAGACATCTTAGTTACCTATGATGTAGAGAATGCATCAGACACAGATAACCAAGGTAGTAGAGAGGGGGGCATCCATCCACAGAAGAGAATGTTGGAGATGATCCAGCACTATCTGATGAGGAGGTGGATGCTGACCAGGATCAGGTTAATGAACCTATCCTGGGCAACACAGGACTATCTGGAGGTAGAGAGGACCATGAGAGGCCCCCTTCCACTCACCCCAGGAGGCCTAAAATTAGAAACAGAAGGCGCAGGTCACTGTCCAGTGGCTCTGAGCATTCTGATTCTTCAGTAGGGTCTGATGCCTCTGCTCTAAGGAGAATGACTTCACCTAAGAGGAAAGAGCACAAAGCTAGAATGAGAGAGGTCAAGCTGAGGATCAAGAGGCAAGAAGTTGCCCTTGCAAAAGAGACCCTGGCTCTTGAAAGAGAGAGAAAATTGAGTGGGCTAGAGCCCACTGGTGGCAGCATAATTCCTAAAGATAGGGAAAGGTCTCTTGACCATAGAAACCTGAACAAGATTTTCCGTCCCTACCAGTTTGGGGATGACATCCACAAATCTATAACTGCTTTGGAGAGGGCTTGCAAAGTACAGCAGGTGCCCCAAAGTCAGCGGGCAGCAATCTTGTGGCTCTCCTTTTCATAAAAAGGTAGAGATTAGCTCCTGACAGTTAATGACCAGGATGCTGACAATTACAATGTCCTGAGGAGTGTTCTGATAGATGGGTTTGGCCTATCTACTGAGCAGTACAGGTTGCTCTTCAGGGACACCCAAAAGACACAGATTTAGGACTGGACTGATTTTGTAGATTGTTCTACTAAGGCTCTGGAGGGTTGGTTACTGGGCAGTAAAGTCACTGACTACACAGGATTGTATAAGTTAATTATGAGAGAGCAGATCCTTAACAACTGTCAGAACCAGCATTTGCATCGACATCTGATTAACTCTGATCTGACTTCTCCCCAAGAATTGGGAAAGAAGGCAGACAAATGCGTCAGAACCAGGGTGCAGCAGAAGGTACAGAACCAAGGTGGTGATCAGAAGAAGCAACACCAAAAGGGTGGGGAGAAAGCAAAATACCAGAAGTATTCACAAGGGCCACAAAAAGCTTCTAATGGTGGGGATTCCCAACAATCTAAACAGAAAGAAGGCCCAAAGAAACCATGTTGCAAAACTTGTAAGGTTAACACTCACTGAACCAATGATTGCACCTACCAGGGCTACCAGCTGTGGCACAGTGGTAGCCCTGGTTTAATGGTGGGCTTTATTACCATAACAGAGGCATTCTTAGGGTTATGGTGAAGAACCATGGCCTATGATTCCAATACCTGGGTATTTGAAGCATACTTTGTCCATGAGAGGCATTTTTACTTGGCGGTACTCAATGAAAAGTAAAAGCTGATGTTTAGGGACTGTGTATTCTCTAACAATGAAAACTGATTTGATTTTTCAAAGATTAAATTATGCTTTTTAAAAACAAAGTTTTTCTTCTGGAACATTGAGTTTGATTGCTCAAAGCTGAAAGGGATTTTGATAGAAAACTATGTGTATTTTCAAAAACTAATATGCGAATGAAGACATAATATTGTAATTCTAACACACATTTAAAGTTGTTAGCTGCATGATAATACAATTTGAGTTGGAGAGACTTACTGCTGGGGTACTACCCTTTGTGCAACACAGCATATAAAGATTTGAATTTTACTTCATTACAAACATTTAATATTGATAAACATTTTCCTAGAATTCTGCTGATAACTTCACCTGAAATTTTTGGGGGTTACTACTGATAACTGTGCTTAGGGTGGTCATAGTGTAACGTTAATACATATCATCGGTATTTTACAGTGAGAAAATATGCTAGTAGCTCAGCAGGACTTTCCTTCATCAGAATTATCTCTTACTACAGAAAAGCTTGGAGACCCCTGCTATACCCGACGCACAGGACATATTGGTTGGGATCAAGGACAACAAGTTTTCATGTGTATCATATCCTTGGTAAGATGAATAGACATATTCTAAATTTTTTAGTACTGTATTTTGCTATAACAGCCTCAGCCTTTTCCTAAATTCATAAAGAATGACTGATTTCAAAATTTAAGAAAACATAAGAACACAATATCCTTAAAAGTAACAGCCTCATACTGAGGAGATTTTACATATTACCTTGAGTGTAATTCAAGAACTAATCGTATCTATCACAGGCAATGAGTGAAGAGGGGAAATTAGTGATCCAGACATGAGCTTTGATTTCAAAGATGAAAGCTTTGATACACACTTTCCAGAAGCTTTAAATTATGTTGAAACTTTAAAACAAATGAATTCTGATACTGCTACAAAAAAATTGATCTGTATAAAATACCTGATGAACTGATTGAAAGTCAAGGCCCTTTATTGAGCCTTTCTGTTCTAGCTACTTCCACGGCCGAAAGCAGTGGAAAATGTGCACACCTGCACACTTTTTTCGCCGCCGTTATCAATTATTCTTAAAGTAATTCAAAGTTCAGGCCCTTTATTGAACCTTCTTCGTAACTACTACCCATGAATAGCAGTGGGTAATTTGTACACTTGCATCCTTTTTTGCGTCCTTTCTAGCGCACAGTGTGTGTACTTTGTGCACTCGCTAAACTCCTTCGATAAGATACCCATTTCTCACGCTCCCACTGCACAATCCGACGCACAGTCTGAGTAATGGACTGGGAACCAAAGACCCACTTTCTTTACAAAGCAGTGGGTAGTTTGTGCGTCGGCTCTCTTTCTTATTTTTCACCTTTTTTATCTTCCACTTAACACATCATGTACACGCACACACACCTATTTTCTACCTTTCTTTGCTATGGTTAACTCATATTCTATTTCATATCCATATTCAAAATACATCCCATTTATAGAACCTTTTTATTGTAGCTACTACCGCGGCCAAAGACAGTGGAAAGATTGCACACTTACTGCCTTTCTTGCCTAGCATTATCAATTATTCCTCTTAAAATTCAAAGTGCAAGCCCTTTATTGAACCTTCTTCGTAACTACTACCTATGAATGGAAGTGGGTAATTTGTACACTTGCATCCTTTTTTGCGTCCTTTCTACCGCACAGTGTGCGTACTTTGTGCGCTCGCTAAACTTCTTAGATGAGATACCCATTTCAATTACTCCTGCACTAGAAATTTATAGTATGAAGGCAGTTAGTGCTTCTTTATACGGTGCGGAACTATGGGGTTTCTCCAACCTGAAGCAATTAACATCGGCGGAAAATAGCTTCTTGCGCCGCTTGGTTGGGGTTCCCCAAAGTACTCCTACCATAGCACTGGCCTATGAACTGGGCAGGAAAAGCATTAAGGATCTGGCCCGGCTTCGTCCGTTGCTATACTGGAGACGTCTAATGACCACGCCAGAACTTGTGCACTTTGCAAATGCCCTAAAAGATATCATAAGGGCTGATCGTTTTCATTCCATCGTGTGGTTACAGGAAATAAGAGGATTGCTTAGTAAACTGGAACTTGATCACTTATGGAATTCTCCTAATATTGAAAATTTCCCATCAAAGGCCATGCTAAAGCATATGTATTGGGAAATGGTATGGTTGTCTACCCAATGTATAGGTTCTAATGCAAACTTAACTGCACGTTATCTGAATATCAAACCTGTACTTTTCTGTGAACTTTATTGGGATATTATTGAAAAACCACTTGACAGAATTTCCAATTTCCAATTTAGGATTGGGACGCTTCCCATAAAAGGTGTTTACTTGCAAATGGTCGACTAACATAGACGATAAATGCCCTTTTTGTAAAGATCTGAAAGAGGTTATAGCTCATGTACTGTTTGTCTGCCCTTTATATGTTAATCCACGACGTAAATGGATTAAACCAGTGTGCCTGAACTTAGGAACACGCAGGTGCACAGAGGCACTAAGAATATTGGAATCAGACTGTACACTCCATTTGGCGATTGCTATTGCAAAATTCCTAGTCTGGTCATGGATCATACGTACTCGCACTTTACAGTAGCAAGGCACTGATTAAATATAGTATAGATATGGTTGACTATTATGTTTTAATGTAGCTAATTTCGTAAACAACAGTATTGTGTTTAATCAATTTCTTAAATGATGTCTTTTTAACCTTGTCTTAGTATTTATTGTATTGTGTAAGTAGGGATGTAAAATTGCTTTTATGACTGTTGTCGAATAAAGCTTTGAAATTTGAATTTGATTTGATACCCATTTCTCAGGCTCCTACTGCACAATCTGATGCACACTCCGTGTAATGGACTGGGAAACCAAATACCAACTTTCTTTACAAGGGAGTGGGTAGTGTGTCCGTCTGCTCTCCTTCATATTTTTTAACCTTTTTTATCTTCCACTTAATCAACACATCAGGTATACGCACACACACACCTACTTTCTACCTTTCATTGCTATGGTCAACTAATATTCTATTTCATATCCATATTCAAAATGCAGGCCGTTTATCGAACCTTTTTATTGTAGCTACTACCGCGGCCAAAGACAGTGGGAAGTTTACACACTTACTGCCTTTCTTGCCTGGGATTATCAATTATTCTTCAATTTCATATTCTGATTCAAAGTCCTTTTTCCAGTCTTTTTGTTGTAGCTACTACCCCAACCAAAAGCAGTAGGAAATTTACACACGTGCTGCCTTTTTTTTCCCTAGGCTTATCAAATACTCTTGAATTTCAAATTCTAATTCAAACTCATGTCCCTTTATCAAGCCTTTTTCGTGTTGATATTGCACACCCATAAGGCAGTGGCATATAGCTACTGTTTATCTACATACTGTGTTAAGTTAGCATAGGCTTATTAAATGTTTAAACGCAATTTTTTCTTTTTGCTGCTTCTGCACACGATACATAACTTTCAACCTGGAAGAGCGTTGTGATTTACATGAGAATAATATGTTATTGCTCTCATATCAGCTTTGCTTTGTAAACTATGTCTGTACAGAGAGTGCTGAAGCTACAAGTATAACACGACACAGATTGTTGTGAGAACTGATCTCCGCACCTTCATAGACATAACATAAGTGCAGCTCCTGCCAAATTCTGGCTTTAGGCGCGTTTTATATTGCTTTGCTTAGAGCACACATACACACTTGATGCGGTTCGCATGCAGAGAGCTGGTGGAAGCTGATGTGATCTCTTCATACTAGGATCTTGAGGTATGGGCCCGCCTGCTAAAACCCAAAGAGACCTTCTTAGATATTAATATAATATGCTAGTTAGGGAGGGTGAGAATTAGGTGTTGTTAACGCTTATTCATTACAGCATCATAGTATGCTGTCACCTTTTGCTTTCTATGGACTAGTAACTATGCTGATAACTTTGCTTCTGATAATATGTTTCCTTGTATTATCTAAGATACTGCGTTTGAGAAAACGGCATTAGTAAATAAATATTTCAAATGTGCACGTGTCCTCATTTACTCCACGTTCTGGTTTGAAATGGTTGTATAACGAAAGAGTGCTCATGTGTTCCACGTGACCTGGGGTATTGTAAGTTCATGTTCTGGTTTGTCTAAGCATTGGGAGTTTGTTATGACCAATGAGACACTGTAGCTAGCTCGGTAAGGGCATTTTGGTTACTGAGGTGAGTTTTGGGTCACCCTAATTCACTGAGGTTCCAAATCTCTATGCACAGTTCTGTAGGAGAACGGAATCCCTGCGACATGGCGCCCATACGTTGGTGGTCTTATATCATGACACTTGAGTAGTATATCATTCAATCCTTAACCCCTTCACTGTCGTTTCCGGAAAACGGTGGTGTCAGAAAAAACCTACCTATTTTTGAAATAGGTCTTTTTAAGCTTGAATCTTTCTAAAACGGTTTCCTTGAATTACTACCTAGTTGTGCTACAAAGTTTACTTTGTTTATCTACGTTTTTATACGTTCCTGTGTAATCATGGCCCGGCCTGTGGACATTCCGCAGCATAGTCGCATTGCGGTGTGTAACCATTTACAGACTTTCCAAGTCCCATTGGAAGGCTTGGCTGTGATTTTGGTGGTGTGTGCGGATGCAGCTTACCCTTACGAACTGTTTTATTCGTGGGTGACGTTTCCGGCAGTGGACGCTAATTCTGGTGTGTTCCACAACTACACTGCCCCCCCTGTACCAAATGAATATACTCCGTACAGGGCACTGGAAATACCTATTGATCATTGGCAGCATTGAGTTTGGTTTGGTGGCGCACTACCCCATTCTTTAACCGCTCCGAGGTTAGGTCCTTTGTCCATTCCAGGCGCAAATTGGCCTGTTTTGGCTGGATTTACCCCTCATGCGAATCACGGCGCTTGTACCCTGGTGGAGGTTTGTAGACTACATGTAGTTTCAATTGCCATGATTCGTGCATTAGTTCAATACATAGGTCGTTATCTCCCGGGTGGACCCCCCGGGGTCCGGCTCTTCCAGCGGAACATGGCGGTTTGAAGCTCAATCCGGTTATGGTCAATGCAGTGTTTGGTAAGCACCCCGAGGATAAAGATGACTTTCCTTTCTGGCTTGCCGAGAAATTTGACCAACTGGAAGCAGTATTTCCTAATACAACTCCTGGTGATAAACATAGAATCTTGACGATTAGTTTGCCGAAGGATTTAGCTCCCGAACTTGTTGACTGTGAGAGCTGGGGGAAAACTTTTGCGGCTGTTTATGCGAGGTGTTACGGCACCCCATCTATGGCTGTACTGCCTACGATCATTAAACGTGTTCAAGACGATCACGGACTGGAAGCAGCGGTTGAATTGGGTATGCGCCTGTGTGGCTCTTTTGAGATAGATTGTGATCTCATACTTGCTAATGTCAAGGGGGACGCAGTGAACTTTCAGGTTGCTAATGCATTGGCAGCTATTCCTGATGCCAAAAAACCCCACCAGTTAGCGAGGATTGTAGTGGCTGCTTATAAAACAGTGGGTTGCACAAGTAAGGGTCTAAAGTATTTTTCAGTCAAGGAGAAAAAACAACCTCAAGGGCAGTCTGCTGAGGCAAAAGTCCAGCCCAAGTCCAAAAAACAAAATTGGCCTAAAAAACTGAAACAGGGGAAGCAGCAACAGCAGACTCAAGAATCTTATCCTGCGACTCAGATGCCTGCGCCGACAGAGCGAGTTTATGACTTGCGCGATCGCGCGACGATTAAATCACCTGATAGATTTCAGGATTCTGATCAACGCTCTACTCGTTCCTTTCAGGACTCATCGGCCCCGAAGACCGGTGGAGGAGGAGGCGGAAGGGGACGGGGTGGTCAGCAAGGACGTGACCAGCCCTGCCAGACAGACGGTACAGGGAAGCAGGACGGCTCAACGCCGAAAAGACCGCAGTTTGGCAAAGTGAAAGTCGCGGTTTTGACAGCGCATCGATATGCCACGGATAGTGAGAACGCAGCTTCGGAATCTGACGTGGGCTCTGACCTTGCTGGACAGCGTGGCGGAGATTACCATTGTGAGAGTGGCCCTGTGTCCACTACTGAAGGTGACAGCGACTGATGTTTAAGTTATGATAGAGACAGCGGATACTAGAGTTGCTCCCCCTGATAGACTTTTTGAAATTGTCCTGTTAATCGAAGGAGACATTCAACGGACTATAAATGGGGGATTTTGGGAAAATCTTTCGTCTACGTATGACATTTTGCTTTCGGAGGCTGACCGGCCCCCACCTTTTGTCCTCGCAGCGCCGCGAGGGGAGGAGGTAATCCTCCCCAGTTTCGCGAACACTGTCTCGAAAGAGCATGCGCAGCATTTTGCAGAAGAGTGGGCTAAGGCTCTAGCGCCGGCTCTGTACCGCAACCAGTGTGGTTGGGATAAATTGTCCCCAAGCCACGAGATTCCTTTGCGGTCTCAGCCACAGCCTCAACCTCAATATCCCATTCGTCGAGAAGCCAAGGCTTCCGTCGAGGCTATCCTTGAACAATTGGAATATCAGGGAGTAATTGAAACGTGCGTGTCTCCGATGAATAAGCCCCTTTTTACTGTGAACAAGCCGGACGGAACGTATCATTTGGTTTTGGATTACAGGCATTTAAACTCGCATTGCCGTAACTGTGCAGTACAGAATTCTCATGGCTCTGCACTAGTGGATAGTCTTGTGCGTAAGCGTTTTAAAACCACGCTTGACATTTCCAATGGTTTTTATGCCCATAAATTGGACAGTCTTAGTTCCCAATGGACCAGCTTTACTTCAGCCGGGGTCCAAAAACACTTTCAGAGTCTCCCAATGGGCTATAAGAATAGTCCTGGAATTTTCGCTGCCCGCAGTGTCTCTCTTTTGGAGAGAATGGACCCGGATGCCTGTTCGTATGTGGATGACATTTATCTCACAGACGACGAAATTTGGGGGCATCTGTGTCGCGTCAACAGCATAATTTGTAACTTTGCAGACATGGGTTACAAATTTAACTTTGCAAAATCGCTCATTGCAGAGTACACAGTTTTGTTCCTGGGCTATGAGCTCAACAATGAAGGTAGAGGTTTAGCTCCTCACTTCCTGGAGAAATGCGCACAGTTGCGCGCTCCAACAACACTGAAAAAATTACAGTCTTTGCTGGGTTTTTTGAATTTTGGGAGAGCATCCATTCCGGAATATGCCCAGCGTATCAAGCCTTTGTATGCTTTGATACAACCAACTTTTTCCAAATCATGCTGGCTGCCTGAGCACTCAGCCATCTTGCAATCCTTGCAGGCTGATCTTCTAGCTTCTAAATTCTTGCTGACTCGTGATAACCACACTAACCTGGTGATAAGAATAATTCCTGGGACGGTGGGTTTCACTTACCCAACTTTTAATGAAGAAGACACAGTACCTATTGCTTACAAGTCACACTTGTACACTTCGGCTGAAATGCGGTTTTCCACTGTGGAAACGGTTTTAACAGCTGTACAGATGACGATTCTTAAGGAACGTGCCCTGTCACAGGGAAAACGCATGTTGGTTGTTACACCCTGCCCTCATTTAGAGGCAGTTATGAAAGCCAGTGTACCAAATTCGAAAGCTTTGCACCCTCGGTGGATTCAATGGGCTGCTTCCTTGACGTCCATGGATGTCACGTTTATTTTTGACGCCTCATTACGGTCGCAGGAGTACTTGCAGTATGAATTCGTTCATCCTTCTCCTCTGGCAATGCGACCGTTGGAGGACTTCCATTGCATTATTTACACTGATGGTTCGGCGCAGGTTGCACATGGCTCTAAACACGCCTACGTTTCCGCATGCGCCATTGTGGGCGGTGCCATGGTGAACGATGAGTTCAAGTCCAGAGTAGTGCATTCACAGTCTCTAGGGGACTGCACTGAACAATTAGCAGAGCTTCGTGCTCTTTTACTAGCGTTGGAGTTCGCAGATCCGAGTGTGACGACTCTTATTGTGAGTGATTCTTACTACTGTGTACAGTCTTACAATGAAAACTTGTTCTTTTGGATTCAAAATGAGTTTCGTGATTCCAAGGGTAGCACAATAAAACACAAGATGATCTGGGTTCGAGTGGCTGAGCTTAAGGTTCAACTACCGCTTGTTTTTGTGATTCATACTCTCGGCCATCAGCGTGTGGGAGTTCACGCTGTCGGTAACTCGCTTGCTGATGAAGCGGCGAAGTCAGCAGTGTCTAAGTATTTAGTTGCAGCAGTTACACGGTCCATAAGTAAGATTGATGATAACATCTTGGCAGCTGTTGCTGCCACTGAGAAGGGAGGTAAACATCCTGCGGGGTTCCCTTCGAAGTACACATACCACTTAAGTCCCGAAAAGGTTCCTTTTGTGAAAATACCTGATGTTGGTCAACGTTTAATTCCCAACTCGGATCGCAGGGCTAGCTTGATTACAGCGGCTCATGAAGGTGTGGCGTCTGCACATGCGGGCGTCTCGGCCACTGTAACTCAATTACAACAGCGTTTCTGGTGGCGGGGGCTGTACAAACAGACGTGCGACTATGTCCTTCAATGTGACATTTGCCAGCAGATTAAACCTTCGACTGCTGCGCGTCCGCCACAGACACAGTTGTACATATCAAATTAACCGCTAGGTTGTGTTTATTTAGATCACTGCGGTCCTTTTTCCTCTGATACTGCGTATAAGTACATCTTAGTAGCAGTTGATTCATGCACACGCTTTGTGAGGGTTTGGCCCCAACGCAGCGCTGATTCATGGACTGTCATTAGAGATTTGCGTGTCTTTGTGGGAATTTTTGCCTGTGGTACCTTCCATTCGGATCAGGGTCCGGCTTTCGCCTCTAAGGCGTACAAGGATGTCATGACTTCGATGGGGGTCCAAGTCAAGTTTTCGTCTCCCTACAGACCTGAGGGTAATAGTGTAGTAGAGCGAATGAACCGTGACTTAAAGCAATCTTTGACAGCTCGAGTTATAGGCACTGACAGAAACTGGCTGGCCCACCTCAATGGCATGCAGCGTGCTCTTAATAATCTCCCTAGAAGGTCTCTGGGTGGGCGGACCCCATACGAAATGCTCTTTGGCATCAAGATGTACGTCCCTGACCTTGATGGTCTAGACTGTGTGGTTCGCGCCACAACCTTTGACATAGATGAACATTGCAATGTTTTACAGGATCTACAAAAGACCAGAGACATTCTTGCAAAGGAACATTTGCCCTCCGCATCGGATGTTGCGTTGCAGATCCCGGTAGTTGGCTGGCTACCCCAAGTTGGAGAACTGGTTCGGGAGAAGATCGATAACAAGAAAGAATTTGGACCTTCCTATCGAGCTCCGGTCCCAGTCCTTGGCGTGAAGGGCACAAGAACAGTCATTTTACCCCCTCTTCCAGGTCGTAAGGAAAACAGGTTTATCTCCATTGACAATGTCAAGGTACACAGAGTGGCCGATTCTTCTTAGTATGACACCGGCAGTATCCTGTCCTTCCATTGTGAGAAATTCAGTTTTGGCTACTGCTTCTAATCCTGAAACTGAAGTAGTCATTGAATTACCTGCACTTTCCAGTCCTTTATTAAGTACTTTGACTGGTACAGACCATGATGATATCGATTACACTTACCCCACTGACTTATCTATGCCTGACCTGCAAACCCGTTTGGCCACTGAATCAAGGTTTTCATTTGACACTGTTTCCATTGCCTCGAAGAAACCCTCGCAGTTTATGCCACTTTATTTTTAAAAAAAATGTTGATCCCCCCTTGGACATATATTTGGCTAGTACTTTTTTCAATTTACCTTTTTATGTCAATTGGTTTTGTCTTTTATTTTTTTCGAATCATCAATGGACACTATGTCGAGGAAAGAACATGCATTCGACATCTCAATGGAACTTTGGCCACACTTTCCTCATCACATTCTGCACACAGATTGAAAAGAGACTTGACATTTGTTAAAATCACTGCCTGGCCAGTCCTTGATGGTATTGTGTGGGATGCAGTTAGATTTCAAATTCATGGCCCTACAGAAGATGTTAATGTCCCTAATGTCCTTAGAGTTAACATGGGGGATGTAGTGAAACAAAACATACGTTCTGATGATTGGGATGTTCATGCAGTAGAGAGTTTGTTTTCTGATTTGAAATACTATGCTGCCTTTGATGCTGAGGATTTGTATTTAGAATCCGCTAATTTGCTTCCAACATTTTGACAATCACTTCTTACATAAAACTTCCTCCAGAAGGAATGCTGTTAATTTTACACAATGGGAGTATTGCCCAGCTCCTAAACAAGGCAGTTCAAATACATTTTTGAAAAAGTACACTTATTTTACTGAATTCAATCAGTCCAATCCTGAGTCTTTTTATTTTAAAATGTCACAGAAGCCGATGTCCAAGGACTTACCGATACCAAATTATTGTACTCAAAGTCCTTCTTTGATCAATTAGTTATTGGAGGCTACGAGTTGAGGAAGGAATCTATTGACCTTAAATCAGTTTGGGGTTCAAGAGCCTGGCAGGTACAAGGCACTGAGGCTTTGCACCGTGCATGTCTCATCTAAAATCATATGTTGTTTTTGAATGCATTAATTTCGCAAACAACATGCTTTGGATTGGCTACTTAAAAAAATTAAATACCCCAACCATCCCTGAATTGGAGGAATATACTGGCTGGAGTAATTTTACTGAGTTTTCCATTACGGAATTGCAGACCCTTTTACTTAATTCATCCTTTGACATATCCAGTATGGATCCAAAAGGTTGGCTGATGTGGCACCGTAGCGCTGATTCATGCCAGCACCGTTTTCTGGGTTTATCTGATGGCTTTAAGGAGGTCAGACCTGATCCCCGTTTTGACATGGTCCATTCTGTCACGAATTATTCAGTGGGCAAGTTATGTCAGAATTGGCTGAAACATTCTACATTGGCTGCGGTTAAACTTCATCGTTCAAAACTGAATGAGGATATTGATTTAAATGATTTCATAAAAGGCCCGGCTAGTGGTAGATCAAAAAGATGGATATATGCTATTTACAAATAAATCTGGAAGACATCACAGGTTGAGGCGGCGACACGCCTTAGAGCAATTGATCAAGCTAATCTTGAGAAGTGCTTGCAGTAGTTGATAATAGTATTAACATGTTTTCTTCCCGCATTTACACGTTAGATAATATTGTGTCCTCTGTTGTGTATATTGTACAGGATGAGGTGTCTGCGTTATACCATGGTCAAAATCAATTGCGTTCTATCATGCAATTTGCTTGGGCCCTACAGACTTTAAAATCTGGCAAGGTGCCATGGACCTACATTAATATCTCCTCTCTATTTGCCCCTTTTAATTTGACTGACAAGCAACGCTGTTTTTCCATGCGAGATGCGTCATTTTCTATGTTACATATTGAGAGATTAGAATCTTTGCCTTTTTCTGTGGCAGAGACCGCTTCTGCAACGTGGCTTATCCACGGTTTGATAACATTGCCATTTGCTTTGTATAAGTTTAATAATTGTATACGATATGTTGCCATAGTTCGATATGAACCCTTAGGGAGTGGTTTTCTCCATGAGGTCTGGTCCCTCCCATTTACTTACAGATGTTTGAAAGACGGACAGGAAGTTTATTTGAATGGGGAGGAGTGTACAGAAACACCAGATCACTCATTGATGTGTAGGCACATACAATTGCACGGTTCTTTTAACCAGGACCGGCCAAATTTAGCCTGTGCTTTAAAAGGGACTCCAGTTCCAGCAATCATCCCAACTTTTACCTTACTGGGGAATGGAAGTTATTTACTTTTAAATAATGAAGATTGTTGCGGGTTAATTAAAGGTGTTGCTTATGTGGTAACTGTAACTGAACGTGTAGTGTGCTGCAAAAATGTGCTTTACCCACCCACGCATGGGAACGGGGATGTTTCCATCTGGCCGCGCATCCCATCCTTGACAGCGGAGTTCAATGGCATAAGCAACATAAGAGCTCTTTTGTCCCAAAAAGAAGTGGCCTTGAGTTCGGCTAGAGAAACATTCGTGCTTCACATAGCTAAAACCCGTACAGAGGTTCAGGCCCTTTTAAATACTGATTTACTGTTGCATTTCAGTGAACTGGTTCATTCCATCTTTAACGCGTCCTCCACAACTGGGCTGGCACACTTTTTTAAAATAGTTAGCAGCGGTCTCGTGACTTCATTTGAGAAAATATTTCGAGTCATTCCTGCTTTCTTCCATTCTATTTTTTCAAGTCTGTTTGGTGGATTCCCGGTTTTACTGGCACTAGCGGCAGGCGTTCTGGTCATTTTTTGTTTCATTAAATATGATGCTCTTCATGTGCAAGAAGCCGCGCAGCCCCTCCTGGCGCTGTTTCACAACCGGATGCTTGAATACTATGGCACACTGCCGCTTGCGACTTTAAGCACGGCATATGGATTATCATTTCGATTTTCCTACTTCACATGTGTCCAGCCTGTGTTTCATTGCCTAAGCTATGATTTTGACTGGGCCATTGATTTGTGTCTCTGCACACCGTTTTCTCCTGACGTCGATTTTAATCAGCTGATGGGTCCCGTCGTTACTCACGAGTTGGTTTGTACTGGCGAAAGGATTATGGCCTTAGCAGCGATACATGGAATAATGGGTCCTTGGAACATACTCGCAGCAGCGCAAGATTTCTTGGCACTGAGCTTTCTTGAGAACCCACGAGTTGTCCTCTGATGGTGATAGAGGCTCCGGTACTAGAGGAACACGTATGTTCTTTTCCACTTTTGAATTGGATGGCTGAACTGTTTTCGGATGAAGATGGTGATTTCATGTTGGAGGCTGTTGCTGCATATTTTGCATATTCGGTCTTGTCCTAAAAACTTTTTCATGTTTCAAATCCCGCCATCTTGCTTTCAGCTGACATAATTTTTGCAAATTTTGTTACACTTTTTTACCTTCTCAGACCTACTGACTTGAGCGAAAATGAACAAGCACTTGACTTTTTCAATTTGTTTTATTAAGTCTTATATTTTTTTTTACCCCAAGGTTTATAAAGTATGAACGTTGCTCATCGTTCTTGAACTCTGCTTTCATGAGGAGGCCCTTATCATGTCCGTGCTCGGATCATGGGGGGTGTCATATAGCTACTGTTTATCTACATACTGTGTTAAGTTAGCATAGGCTTATTAAATGTTTAAACGCCATTTTTTCCTTTTGCTGCTTCTGCACACGATACATAATTGTTGATTTAGCTTTCAACCTGGAAGAGCGTTGTGATTTACATGAGAATAATATGTTATTGCTCTCATATCAGCTTTGCTTTGTAAACTATGTCTGTACAGAGAGTGCTGACGCTACAAGGATAACACGACACAGATTGTTGTGAGAACTGATCTCCGCACCTTCATAGACATAACATAAGTGCAGCTCCTGCCAAATTCTGGCTTTAGGCGCATTTTATATTGCTTTGCTTAGAGCACACATACACACTTGATGCGGTTCGCATGCAGAGAGCTGTTGGAAGCTGATGTGATCTCTTCATACTAGGATCTTGAGGTATGGGCCCGCCCTGCTAAAACCCAAAGAGACCTTCTTAGATATTAATATAATATGCTAGTTAGGGAGGGTGAGAATTAGGTGTTGTTAACGCTTATTCATTACAGCATCTTAGTATGCTGTCACCTTTTGCTTTCTATGGACTAGTAATAATGCTGATAACTTTGCTTCTGATAATATGTTTCCTTGTATTATCTAAGATACTGCGTTTGATAAAACGGCATTAGTAAATAAATATTTTAAATGTGCACGTGTCCTCATTTACTCCACGTTCTGGTTTGAAATGATTGTATAACGAAAGAATGCTCATGTGTTCCACGTGACCTGAGGTATTGTAAGTTCATGTTCTGGTTTGTCTAAGCATTGGGAGTTTGTTATGACCAATGAGACACTGTAGCTAGCTCGGTAATGGGATTTTGGTTACTGAGGTGAGTTTTGGGTCACCCTAATTCACTGAGGTTCCAAATCTCTATGCACAGTTCTGTAGGAGAACGGAATCTCTGCGACAGTGGGCACTTGCTACCTTTCTTAAGTGGGTTTATCAATTATTCCTCTTAAAATCCAAAGTGCAGGCACTTTATTTAACCTTCTTCGTGACTACTACCCATGAATGGCAGTGGGTAATTTGTACACTTGCATCCTTTCTTGCGTCCTTTCTATCGTACAGTGTGCGTACTTTGTGCACTCGCTAAACTCCTTAGATGAGATACCCATTTCTCAGGCTCCCACTGCACAATCCGACGCACACTCCGTATAATGGACTGGGAAACCAAACACCTACTTTCTTTACAAAGCAGTGGGTAGTTTGTGCGTCTGCTCTCTTTCTTATTTTTCACCTTTTTTATCTTCCACTTAACACATCATGTACACGCACACACACCTACTTTCTACCTTTCTTTGCTATGGTTAACTAATATTATATTTCATATGCATATTCAAAATACAGGCCGTTTATCAAACCTTTTTATTGTAGCTACTACCGTGGCCAAAGACAGTGGAACGTTTGCACACTTACTGCCTTTCTTGCCTGGCATTATCAATTATTCGTGATCAATGTAAGGAGAAGGAAATGCTTTGATCCATCCAGTTTCCTTGTGTTAACATTAATTATCAAGAGGGGGGTGGATCACTTGTCCTGCTGAACCCGGATTAGTCGGTATTCGTTGCGTCCCTTGGTAAAAGAACCCTCATGCCCTCGAGTTGATCAGCGTGAATAAGCGGTATATCTTGTTTCTCCGCTTTGGCACTCGGGTATCTGCATAATCATCGTTTTTTTTTTTAGGGATGCAGCCTCCACCAGGAGGTTTTTTTGATCCAAGGTTGTGCAGTAGTGTCCAGTGATAGTGGAAGTGGTGATATTTAAAATAACACAGAATCCAGAGAACGAGTTTTATTAGTCTGGGTTCGGGGTTAGTGAAGTTGAAAAACTTTTTGGTATGCGTAATGGGAATATTAGGATTCTCTACGCTACCTGTCTTCGTGTTTATAAAAAGGTCGACATGTTTCAGCCCTTTCGTCAATCGATCAGTGGGCTTTCTTCAGGACCAGGGTGTGCATGTGGGAAGAAGATAACTTTATCCCTTCCTTTCAGAGTTACACTTTTGGTGCCTATATAAAAAAAATAAAAAAAAAAGTTACCTTGGAATTAAAGGAACGTCTTATTTTATGTGAATACATTCTATATGTGAATGGTTAAAAACATTATATACAACGCCTACTGCTAGCTTGCCAGCGCTACCACTTTAGGCAACCACATACTCTTATCTAGCCTTCACAAGTTGAATTGTTCTCATTATTCATTATATCAGTTTTCTGTTAGTTCATAAATGACTGATGTTGTTGTTCTTCTTATAACTATAGTCCTCTAGATGTTATGGAGCTCAGAATTTTAATTTGAATGACCAACAAAAAAAGTGAATTTCCAGTTTCCCATTCACTTCACATTTACATACTTATATCCGTCATTTCCTTCACTCAGTTTCTTTGTCACTCTACAAAGTGATTTCTTTTCTCTCATCCAACTGGGTAGTATAAAGAGTCTTTTCACTAGTATTAACATGCAGTAATTACTAGAATTTGTATATTCTTAGCCCGTGTAAATCCTAATTTAAAAAAGTGAAGATCTAGTGGGGTGGGGCTGAATTTCAGGGCGTTCTACTTTGTATGTTTGTTATAGCAGTTCTAAAAATTCCCATCATTGCACCTACCTCCTCACGTTTCATTACGTGCTTCCTCGGGTGCCCATACAGTCATTTTGACGGCCTTTCACTACAATTTTCCATTATCAATTATTCCTCTTAAAATTCAAAGTGCAGGCATTTTATTGAACCTTCTTCATAACTACTACCCATGAATGGCAGTGGGTAATTTGTACACTTGCATCCTTTTTTGCGTCCTTTCTACCGCACACTGTGCGTACTTTGTGCACTCGCTAAACTCCTTACATGAGATACCCATTTCTCAGGCTCCTACTGCACAATCCGACGCACACTCCGTGTAATGGACTGGTAAACCAAACACCAACTTTCTTTACAAAGCAGTGGGTAGTTTGTGCATCTGCTGTCTTTCTTATTTTTCACCTTTTTTAACTTCCATTTAACACATCATGTACATGCACACACACCTACTTTCTACCTTTCTTTGCTATGGTTAACTAATATTCTATTTCATATCCATATTCTTAAAATTCATAAACTTTTAAAAACTCATCTGTTCCCTGCCTAATTCTTGTGCCTAGTGTGGTGGTGTTTCTTTCTGGATGAGCGCGGGGATGCCCAAGGGTAACCAGGCGCTATATAAAATTTGTTAATAATAATAATAATAATAATATTCAAAATACAGGCCCGTTTATCAAACCTTTCAAATTCTAATTCAAACTCATATCCCTTTATCAATCCTTTTTCATGTATATATTGCATGACCAGAAGACAGTGGGAAATGTGCAAACTTGCTACCTTTCTTAAGTGGACTCAATTATTCCTCTTAAAATTCAAACTGCAGGCCCTTTATTGAGCCTTTTTGGTACCTGTTACTCGTCAATGAGTAGGTAATTTCCGCACTTCCTACCATTCATGTATAATAAAAAGCTTAACAAAAGTCTACCAATATTAAAAAAGAGCCACTATGGTCTATGTTTATCAAATCTACTGTTTTTATCCTAATTCAAAGTACAAACCCTTTATTGACCCTTCTTCATAACTACTACTAATGAATTGCAGTGGATAATTTACACACTTGCATCCTTTCTTATTCTTTCACATTATTCAACTTCTCCTCAATCAACACATCATCTACACATACACACACCTACTTGCAACATCTCTTGGCTATGGTTATCAACTATCCTTCTATTTCATATCCATATTCAAAGAACAGGTCTCTCGTATCTTTTAGGTAGGTGGGAGTACGTTGTACCATTGGTTTTAGGTATTCATCTGCAAATTGTGATAATGGTTCCAGGACAGACCCAATGCCAGAAACAATGGGTCTGCCTGGTGGAGGTTGGCGGGCTTTATGGATTTTTGGAAGGGAATAGAAATACGGTATCCTTGGTGTTTTCGTCATGAGGAATTCTCCTTCTTTCTTTGTAATCCAGTTATTTACTTCCGCTTCCTCTATCATCAAACCGATTGTTCGTTGTAATCTCGGGGTTGGATCTGTTGTTATTACCTCATAGAATCGGTTGTCCGAAAGGAGGTCAAGGCATTGTTGTTGGTAGCTAGCTTTACTCAGCAGGACTATTCCACCCCCTTTATCCGCTGGTTTTATCACAATTGTTTCATCATTCTTCAGATTATTAAATGCTTGGCGTTCAGGTCTTGTCATATTCTGAAAAGTTTTCGTGGAGTCTTTGTTCAATGTGTCCAGTTCTTTCATCACGGCTTGTTCGAATGTTCCAATCTCCATTGGTACCTGGGAATTTAGTGGGCAGAATTTGGATTTTACACGTAGTTGGGTATCTCCCTCTGTAGGTGGGGGAGTCTGATTGGAGAAGAAGGCCTTCAGTTTTAATTTCCGGCAAAATTCAGAAACCTCACATTTTGTTCTAAAAATGTCAACTGTTGGTGTCGGGACAAAGCCTAAGCCTTTGTTTAGGACAGTTGTCTCATCCTCAGATAGGATCCGGTCTGACAGATTTACGACGAGGGTGCTGTACTTGGTCCTGCTTTCGCTTTTGTCACGCTCCTGGTTTGATATTGGCGTATCCATATTCAAAGAACAGGCCCTTTATCGAACCTTATAGCTGTAGCTACTAACCCAGACGATGGCAGTGCAAAATGTGCACACTTCCTCCTTTTCTTGACTGACATTATCAAATACTCTTCAGATTCAAACTCATGTCCCTTTATCAAACATTTTTCATGTAGATATTGCACGGCCAGAAGGTAGTGAGAAATTTGCACAGTTGCTGCGTTTATTAGCTGTGGTTATCAATTATTTTTCTTCAAATTGGACTTCAAAGTGCAGGCACTTTATTGTGCCTTCTTCGTAACTATTACTCATCATTGGCAGTGGGTAATTTCCGCACTTCCTCCCATTCATATATAATAAAAAGCTGAATAAAAATCTACCAATATTAAAAAAGAACCAGTATGATCTACGGTTAACAAATTATACTGTGTCCTTAGGTTCTGTTATCTGTGACTAAATACCTTTCATCAATCTTTCTGTCAACAACTGCCTTCAATCTACACTGCAAACACCAGAGTTCACAACTTAATTTCAGCTTTAAATTCAAATGTATCTTCAGCATTTCTACTAAGAACTTTTTTATATACATAATACCACAACATAAGACAGTTGAAAATGTTGCACGTGCTGCCTTTCTTCGCAGCAGTTATGAATTATTATTCTTATAATCCAAATTCGAACTACAGATGCTTTATTCAGCCTTCTTCATAACTACCTCCCTTTAAATAGCAGTGGTTAATTTCTACACTTTATTCCTTTCTTGCCACACACAGTCTGTATAATGAGCTGAATATCTACAAAACAACTTCCCTGACAAAACAGTGGGTACTTTGCAAGTCTGCACCCTTTCTTACTTTTTACCTTACTCATCTTCCACTCAATCAACACATCATCCACACATACACACACCTACTTGTTGCCTTTTTTCGCTGGGATTATCAATTAATCTTCAATTTCATATTCTGATTCAAACTCTAAACCCTTTATCAAGCCTTTTCTTTGTACCTACTACCCCTGCCAAAGGCAGTTCGAAATTTGCACACTACCTGTGTATATTAACTAGGGTTATCAATCATTCAAAAAAATAACTCAGAAACAATACTTTCATTTGCAAACAAATTGCATAGTAATCGTATCTGTAAAACTTCTTTCCATGTTCACTCTTTTTTCCAGTTCTTATATCCTATACAATACTTCCATAACTAACATCATATACTTGTCGCATATTTGTAACAAATTCCATATATTCAAAATATAGCCAGACATTTCCAATGCTACATTACACCTTTTACTTTATCTACCTCTGGAGCATGACAACAAATTACAATACTACAAACTATCTAAAGAAGCTTGTTGTGAAGACTCTTGAATAAAATTAAAGTTGTCAATAATAATGACGTAAGCAAGTGTAGTGCCCGGATAATTTGTCCTATTTGGACTGATGGAGACTGTTGTCCACCGCCATCTCAGTATATACTCATGAATCCTTTATTTCAGCCTTATTTGTGCCTATTTGTAGGGTTTACCTATTGGCTTTGGCATGATTCTGTGCCTTCTTTGCCTCTTTTCGGGCCTGGAGGCCAAAACTAGAGAGAAGCCATCTTTGTTCTTGCCTCAGCTGTCTGAGATGCTTGTAGGTTAAAGGTAATGTTTAGAGTCTAGCCTGTTGTTCGCTAGTGAGGAGCCAGTAAAGACTGGTTCTTATCGAAGGAATGTGTTTGTCTCTTGGGTCCTAGACGCAATACGCAAGTGGCCACTGCGGGTGCGCAGAGAGCCTGGGAGCTGGCACAGGAATTCGGTGGGAGGCAGCCTGATGCTGGAAATTTCCATGAGGAGAGAGCATTCTATATTATCAGAGGGCAAGAGAGCAGAGGGAGCAGATTATTCTTGGTAGAAGAGACAGAGACGATCCTTGGGAGAGAAAGGGCAGATGGATTTTTGGAGTGGTTGGAGTTACATGTTCAGAAGGGAACGTGCAGTGTGCTGAGAAAGAACCAACTACAGTTTGAGTTAGAAGGATTTGTCTGTTGGAGAAACCAGGAGGAGCTGGCAGTTGGAGATGATTCTTTGGAGTTGAAAAGGACAGTTGGTGGAATTATATACGAAGTGCAGTGGGAGCCAGTGGAGTGCAGAGGCCATGAGGAACAACGGAGGTTGGCCCGTTGGTGATGGTGGCTCAGTGAGCAGAGAGTTCTGATTCAACCAGAGAGGGACAGGGAGAATTGGATCCCCTTTCTGAGGGTGAGGTGTTCTAAGAATATTTTCATTATATCTGTTTATAATCAATCCCTTTTCTTTCAGCTTCCTAGTTATATGTCACAATTAATCACTTTCCTTTTAGTTCCTCATTCTATCATTGTGTCATAAAGAGCATTCATGTTTAACCATCTTTACCTTTCAGTTCTTTATATAAATGTCTGGTTAGTTGTTATTCTATCATTGCGCCATAAAGAGCGTTAGTTGTTTAGCTTCTTGTCATTTTATCATTGTGTAATAAAGAGACCCCTTTTACATCTGAGTATTGTTTCCATGATGGGGTTAACCTTTCTTTTTAGCCAGGTGCTGACGAACAGAAGGATGGGACATTCCCTTCTGAGAAGGTAACTTGTGACAGGGGAGAGTGTGAATCATATCAGGAAATAATTCTTGAATGTAATAATTTGGCAGTTCTTAATAATAATTCATATGAGATAGAAGATACTTCCAGTAAATATTAGGTACTTAGGAAATTCCCAATAAAGAGCAGGATGTATTAATAGGACAGTGGGGACACTATAAAGAGAGATCGCTCAGGATAGGGTGTTATATATTGGAGCTGCTCCCCGAGAAGCGAGGGGGAGAGTAGTTCAGGCCGGATAGTCGTGGGACTACAAGTGGGGACACCATAAAGAGAGATCGCTCAGGATAGGGCGTTATACGCTGCAGCTGTCCTCAGACACAAGTGAGAGTAGATTAGCCTGAGCCAGATTGTTGTGGGGCTATAAGGTAAGATCATAGGATATAGGATGGAATTCCGTAGTTCCTATAGGATTTAGTGGTATATTAGCTGTGTAAGCTTGTATATATTGTGGGTTCCCCATTCCCAGGTAAGTACCCCAGGTACTGTTGTAAATAGGGTCTGGGAAGGGATGAAGTTACGTGATGACTGGGTTTGTGGTGTTTGGGTGAGCTGATAACTTGGTCAGGAAATCCGGTCATTACATCATGGTATCAAACCTAATGCTTGCCTTAGTGCATTTAAAAATGCAAACATTTCGTAAAACAGAGTGGGGCAGATGTATCAAGATTCCATTTTGCGATTCCTAAATAGCGATTTTTAAGGAATTGCTATTTAGAAACCGCAAAATGGAATGTATGTAAAAAAATCACTATTTTTTAGCGATTCCTTAATCTTCCTTATTTGCGAGTTCGCAAAATGCGAATTCGCAAATAAGGAATAATTTCCCATGCATTCCTATGGGTGAGGAGGCCCATAGGAATGATTGTGAAGTAATTCTCAAATTGCGAATTCACAATTTGCTAATCGCAATTTGAGAATTATTTCAAGGGTGCAAGGGTGTCTCAAAGACACCCTGCTGCACCCCTGAAATGTACATGTGTGTGCATATGGCGCACATACATGCCCTATGGGCATGTGTGTGCGTCACATGCCACCTTCAAAAATGCCAAATTGTGCATTTTTTAAAGACTTCGCAAATTACCATCAACTACAAGTTGGTGGTAATTTGCGATTTCTTAACCAAAAATCGCAATTCAAAAATGCTACATACATAACATTTAAGGAATCGCAAAATTGCGATTCCTTAAATGCTATGGCAAAATAAGGAATCGCTAATTTTTGCTATTCTTATTTTGCGAATTTTTGATGCATGCCAAAACAGGCAAATAGACCGTTTGCGATTAGCAAAATGCGAATTTCGGCCTTTGCGATTCGCAAAAGGCTTGATACATCTGCCCCAGTATGACATATTACTTTCAATTTATTTAAGACAGACAATTATGCTGTGTCCTCTGATTCTCTTATCTGTGTCTAAATAGCATTCTTCAATCTTTGTCTCAACAACTGCCTTCAATCTACACTACGAACAGCTGGGTTCCAACTTCAATTCACCTTCCTTCTACCTTAAGGACAACATTGTATTCAACCTTCCTTTCCTTAAGGCAGACACAATTATAATGTATCCTCAGTTCCTTTTATCTGTGACTAAATAGCATTCATCGGTCTTTGTGTGAACAACTGCCTTCAATCTACACTACAGACAGCTCAGTTCACAACTTTAATTCAGTTTACCATCTACATTAGTGTTCTTTTCAGCTTTTCTTCAATTTAAGGCAGACACAATTGTACTCTGTCCTCAAATTCTGTTAACTGTAAAAAATAGCATACATCATTTTTTTTTTTAAATGTATTTTTAATGCAGTACTGATACACGGCCATATAGCCCACAACCCGGAGGTCGGGCGGCGAACTGTAAGCGTCGTATATACATGGGTCCAGCGGTGAACCCGAAACAGACAATCATCGTGCTACATCTCAGCTCTGCTTTTGTTTTTGTTGTAAAGAAAGAAAACCTGGAAAGGAAAAGACACAGAAACACCCCCCCCCCCCCTCCTCCCCATTTCAGCAAAACTCACCCAGCGGTCTAGTGGCTAAACAACTTAGTAATAGGAACAAATGTTCGTGGAGTAACTTGTATGCGTTGTCTATCCACCAACCCCTTCCCTCCCCCCTCCCGCCATCAGTGCAGTGGTAGTTCATCTGTGAGCGTGTAGGAGGTAACTATCCATAGTGTGTAGTAGTATGTAAGAAACCTATCGCATTACAGGGACGCAGGCAGTTCAGCAGCATCGCTGTCCGTGTCGCTAGGGGAGTTGTGATCGCGCAGGGCTTGTACCAATGCTTCGCACGCCTGCGCAGAGTCCAGTGCCTTTTCGTTTTGCTGCCGCCTCGCTAATTGGTAGCACAGGGTGCTCTCCCCCTCAGCCCATTTGAGGAATTCAGTGTGCCATTTATCGCCCGTTGGACCAAACCGTGCCTTCCAGCATCGCGTTATTTCCCGTTTCGCCAAAAGTAGTCCCATGTCGATAAATTTGCTAGTCACCCGTGTTTTGGGGGTGTGTGGGAACCAGTGCAAAAGCGCCATTGCGATGTCAAACTGGAGGGTTCGATAAAATAGCATACATCAATGTTTGTATGCATTAGTACCTTCAATCCACATTACAGACAGCAGAATTCACAACTTCAATTCAGTTTTCCACATACATTTCTCCTCACTATGTGTCCTCAGAAGTGCCTTCAATAAATTCTGCACTCAATACACTTCACAACTAGATACCAACACCACCAACAATACGGAAAAAAATCAATACAATCTTAATTTATTTAAAACATAGACAGTTTCACAGTGTCCTCACATTTCCTTACAGTTTGAAGAATAGGAAATTCAGACTTTTATTTTAGAGATGCTTCTACTGTATGTCTTCAGATTTTCTTTAAATAAGTGACAAATACCATTTGTATATCTCTATTAACAACTACCTTCAATATACATTGAACAGAGAACATACAAGCTCAGAACCAACCATACTACTTACTCACTGCACCATAAATCATCACAAAAAAGAGTGAAAAGTTTTATATCACAGTGAGACATACTATACCTTTTAAATTAAATGCATGCAGAATTCAATTGACATAACACATTACTTCAATTACTGCACCCCACCCAATCACACATCATCACTCGGTACATTCAACCTCAGCACCAAACATTACTAACTCAGTGCACCAAAAATCAATACATCACCATATTGAATGAAATGACCTAATTAGGAAAAAATATATCAAACTTTTCAGAGACATACTTCAACTTACTTCTGTAAATAAACAACCAATATTTATTCAAAAACTTGATTATAAACACTTTGTTACCAATGCGTCCTCCTTCGACCACTCCTCATCGCAAACTACACAAAACTCTGTTGTTTTAGATGCAACTTCCTGCCTTTCTTGCCAGGGAGTATCAATTATTCAATCTACACTGCAAACAACTGGGTTCTCAACTTGCATTGACCAATCTTTCTGTCAACAACTACCTTCGATCTACACTGAGAACAGCAGACTTCACAACTTCAATTGAGCTTTCCTTCTACATGAAAAACCACATTACATTCAACACTGTTTTCCTTATAACAAAAATAATTCTATGTCCTTAGATTCTGTTATCTGTAACTAAATAGCATTCTTCAATCTTTGTATCCACAACTGCTTTCAATCTACACTGCAGACAGCAGGGTTGACAACTTCAATTGAGCTTTCCTTCTACATGAAGCACTGCATTACATTCAACACTGTTTTCCTTATAACAAATAGAATTCTATGTCGTCAGATTCTGTTATCTGTAACTAAATAGCATTCTTCAATATTTGTCTCCACAACTGCCTTCAATCTACACTGCAGACAGCAGGGTTGACAACTTCAATTGAGCTTTCCTTCTACATGAAGCACTGCATTACATTCAACACTGTTTTCCTTATCACAAATAGCATTCGATGTCCTCAGATTCTGTTATCTGTAACTAAATAGCATTCTTCAATCTTTGTCTCAACAACTTCCTTCAACCTACACTGCAGACAGCAGAGTTCACAACTTGCATTACCGATCTTTCTGTCAACAACTACCTTCGATCTACACTGCAGACAGCAGAGTTCACAACTTCAATTGAGCTTTCCTTCTACGTGAAGGACCGCATTATATTCAACACTTTTTTCCTTATCACAAATAGAGTTCTATGTCCTCAGATTCTGTTATCTGTAACTAAATAGCATTCTTCAGTCTTTGTCTTAACAACTGCCTTCAATTTACAGCAGACAGCAGAGTTAACAACTTCAATTGAGCTTTCCTTCTACGTGAAGGACCACATTACATTTAACACGGTTTTCCTAATCACAAATAGAATTCTATGTCCTCAAATTCTGTTATCTGTAACTAAATAGCATTCTTCGAACTTTGTCTTAACAACTGCCTTCAATCTACACTGCAGACAGCAGGGTTGACAACTTCAATTGAGCTTTCCTTCTACATGAAGGACCGCATTACATTAAACACTGTTTTCCTTATCACAAATACAATTCTATGTCCTCAGATTCTGATATCTGTAACTAAATACAATTTTTTAATCTTTGCCTCAACAACTGCCTTCAATCTACAATGCAGACAGCAGGTTTGAAAACTTCAATTCACTTGTGCATGTAAATTTCTCTGATGGGGGCGTGGCTAGTGGCCAACGATGGCGGCAGCAACCTAGGGAGGCTCCTGATGTAGGGCGGCATCCCGCATTAATCCGCAGGCAACATCCGACACCTTGATCACTCAGACGAGGCGCACCGAGTCTGGTGACCGAGCGGCAACCGGAGGAGCAGTTTTGGGGACAGCGGCGCTCCGGCAACCAGCGGGGAAAAGACGCGAAGGGTGGGGCCTAATATCCTCCTTCGTGCAGCGGCATAAAGTACAAACGGAGCACGGTGGAAGTGAGGCATTGGCGGACGCCGATCACCGGGAGTGGTGGGAACATCGGCAAACAGTGCAAACAAGACCGGGAGGGCTCGCGATCCACCGGAGTGGATTGCGGGCGATCGAGCTGCTGCGAGCTGCTGCGAGGGGCAGCAAGGGGCGAAGCAGCGGACGCTGCAACACAGGTGTTGGAGCCGCCATTTTGCGAGGATGAGACGTCCCGGGTAAGATGAACCAGGGAGACAAGCACTAGATCCCTGTGCTGGTGACCCTGACGTGGCACAGTCAAAAATCACCGGACATAGTGGCAAAAGTACGGGGTGACCCCCCCTCTGAGCACCAGGTCGCATCATTGGCCGCACAAAGAGTGGGCGAGGAGGGCATTGAACTGGCTGACGGCAGTAAATACAGGCGCCCCCCCCCTGTGGGTGTAAGCACGGCAGCGCTCGGCCGCGTGGCAGCAGATAGGGGGATCAGGGGAGGCACGCACTGGTCATACGGAGTAACGGCCCGCAGTGAGTCTACAGATACCGGCAACTTGCAAGTACGCCAACACGTACATCGGCCTGTGGGGGTAATTTAATGGACGAGAAGATGGTGAGATATCACCCATCCTCCTCTTTTGAACAGTAGGCCTGAGGCTCCCGGGCCGCACCGAAGAGCAGCGGGCGGAGTGCACCACGCCGGGCGCGCCATAAGGGGAGGAAAAGCCACCATAGCGACGGAAGCCTCTCGGGGGCCCTGCTAGAACAGACATTGAACGCGACGGCTTGGCCGGTAAGCGGGCACGTACGAGGGGAAGCTCGTGGCACCCAACACTTGGGGGTGGACTTGCGAGAACCAAAGGGAAACGCAGACTTCAACCAACACACCCCCTGGGGACGAGTAACATCCTAGGCCATAGAACATGACGGGCAGAGGCCCCAAAAACAACGCCACGCAAGCCAAGCTTGATAAATTTGCCTATGACAAACAGACTCCCCCCCTGACCGAACAACGCAAGTCCACGGGGAAAATGGTGGAGACCGAAGGGGCAAAGAGAGCCACGCTGGAGGATGTCCTTAATGCCCTGGCTCAGGTACAAGCGACGGTGGGGGCGACGGCAACCGAAGTAACCCTTATACGCGCAGACCTCCAGAAGATGAACGAAAGAGTGAAACAAGTTGAGTTTGTGACTAAATCCTTAGTCGAAGATGTGTCTGAGCTGCAGATAGAAATGGGAAAATTGCAAGCGGATAACAAAACACTCAGGGAGAAGCTGGACGATCAGGAAGGGCGCTCCCGGAGGAACAATGTCCGAATACTAGGAGTGCCGAGTCGGAAACCACAGGAGCTGTGGACCTATACGTGGAGGATATGATCAAGAACCAGCTCCAACCCAAAGGTCTCTCGCATTTCTTCTCTGTGGAAAGGGCCCACAGAGTGCCAGGAGGAAAGCCGAAACCGGGAGTACCGCCAAGGCCGATACTAGCGAGACTCTTTAACTTTCGTGACCGTGACGCCGTCTTGCAGGCGGCTAGAGTGGCACCGGCCATCCAGGTCCAGAACTCTAAGGTATCCTTTTTCCCGGACTACACGGCGGAAGTATCGCGGAGAAGGAGGACTTTTCTCGAGGTTAAAAAGACGTTGCGAGAAAAAGAACTGCCCTACTCAATGCTGTTTCCAGCCCGACTTCGGGTTGTAGCTGACAAAAAAGTCTGGTTCTTCGACACCCCGATGTGGCCAGGGACTGGCTTGAGGGATGGCGCACCGCGGGACCTCCCGTAGATCTCATAGAACAAACCACGGACACCGCGACGGCAGCCGGACCGGATCACAGACGTCAGGCGGAGGGGGCGCGAGCAGATCACCGACTCAGACCTCGCTTAGGCCGATGGAGGAGAATGACCCGGAACGACTGGGAGAAAATGGCTGCTGTCTCTTGCTAGTTGAACTAAGTACTTTATAGTCGCAGCTGAACACTGGCCTGGATAGCCCGGACGAGAGCAGGGGTGCTGCCTGCTCGGGGAGACGATCTCCCCCAACACGCAAGTACTCTGGTTTTGGGATGGGTTAAGCACTCTGCTCAGTTGGGGAGGCGGGCAGTTGAAAGTCTGTTAAGCAGGGGGGCAGGGAAGGGGGGGAGGGATGGGGTTGTTTTGGAATTGTTGGAAATACACAAGTAAGGTCAGGATATACTGTCTTCACTTTGAGCTGCTTAGCATTAGTTCGGAATTCACAAGTAAGGTCGAAATATGTTGTTTTCCTTCTGCGCCACTTAGCTAACGGGAAGAAACATAGACTTCGGGTCCCGTACCATGATAGACACACACAGGACTACATAACTACATATGGCGGACGACCCAATACGTAGAACGGAAATGGTAGAGGCACGGATGCAGGGCTCCCCCCTACGAATCTTGACATGGAATGTAAGGGGTCTGGGAGATAAGGTGAAACGCGGACTGGTATTGACCACGCTGAAGAGGCAGAAGCATGTCCTAGCACTCCTGCAAGAGACACACTTAACGGGGGGGCATCCAAAGCCTTAGATAGGAGAGGGTACAAAATGATAGTTCATTCAGAATTCACGTCAGGATCTCGGGGTACTGGCATTTTAATTCAGAAATCCTCACAATTCATTCCACTAAGCACCAAGATTGACTAACAGGGGTGTTTCGCGGACCTGCAGGGACAGTGGGAGGGGCGGCTCCTGAACCTGGTTTCGGTGTATGTCCCTCCGGCGCTCCACTCAGTGAAGCTCCCGGCATTAGGAGAATTTCTACTGATCCTTCCCGAGGGAGATGTTATTCTTGGGGGAGACTTCAATGCCACTATAGATACGCAGATGGATAGATTCCCGACTACGGCACCCACGGGAGGACCTACCCGCCTCCAACGATTCTTGACAGCTATGGGTCTAATCGACATATGGCGACATGCTCACCCTCAGACGAAACAATACACCTTCCACTCCACCGTCCATGGAAGCCTGTCGAGAATCGACTACTTCTTAGCACTGGGCGATGGTATACAACACGTAGACACCATAGACATTCATTCAAGGGGTATATCAGATCACTCCCCAATCACCCTAACAATTTCCACTCAAGAGAAGTCTCGTCAACGAATTTACCCCTTACAAGCCGCATACTTTAAGGTCCCTCAGGTTAGGAGAGCCCTCAAAAAGGCGACAACACAGTACTTCACGGAAAATGTTGCTTCGGTACGCTCCCCGGAGGTTCTATGGGAAGCATATAAGGCGGTACTAAGGGGGCAGGCCATAAACTTGATCACGGGCTACAAAAGGAGAAAGCAGCCGAGCTAGCTAGACTGGAATTGGCACTGCGAGATATGACAGCAGAGCACGAGGCACACCCCACTTCAGACACGTCCCACACACTACACCTCCAGCAACAAATGCACACAGACCATGTGGAGTGGTGTGGCTAACTGGTTAGAGTGAAGTGGTGTGGCTCACTGGTTAGAAGTGGAGTGGTGTGGCTCACTGGTTAGAGGCGGCAGACCCGAGAGCAGAGAACGGGCTGGGACCAGGGTTCGATTCCCGACATGGCAGGGTCTTGGACCAGGATCAGCGGACTCGATAATTCTCACCTCGGTGCCTACTCTATCCGGGGACCACACCCGGTAACTCTGGGCATTAAGCTTGCCTCATCTCCACAACGGCCCCCCACAAACGCCAGGGATGCCTGGCTTCACCTTGGAGACCCCCAGGAGGGACTATCTCACAGGGAAAGCCAGGATGGGTTCCCCAGCGGTCTATAGCGCTACGAGGCCTGCGGTGCGGGTAGCAGTGCGCTTTACAAGACACACTTTCATTTCATTTCATTTCATTTTCATGTTCGGAATCAAGTTAAGGGGCACATAACTGACACACAGAACAGGATTTATGAGGTGGGAGATAAGGCGGGTAGGATGCTGGCATGGTTAGACAAGAGGGGGCGAGTTCCAGAGGCTTCCAACAAGTGATGGACAACCTGGGAGAGGTGCACACGAGCCCTGAACGAATAGTAGAGGCGCTCGCAGCACATTTCAAAGAGGTGTATACCCCAGAGCGGGAAGTAACAGCAGAGATGGCTAGGGCGGCTTTAGAGCCAATAGGGATCCAGACACTAAGTCCTGAGGCAGCAGCTGAGTTAGATGCAGATATAACTACGGAAGAGATCCACATGGCTATACATGCACTGAAGCCCGGTAAGGCGCTTGGGCCAAATGGCATCCCTATTGAGTGGTACCAGGCAACGCCGGAGAGGTTAAGTAAATACCTATTGGCAATGTACAAGGAATGTTTAGAGAGGGGCGTGCTTCCACCAGATCAGAGACTGGCCACCATAGAAGCAATCCACAAACCAGGGAAACCACCAGAGAATTGTTCCTCATACCGCCCTATCTCATTACTTAATGCAGAAGTTAAAATCCTGGCCAAAATCATTGCTTCCCGACTTGTGCCACTTCTGCCCGACCTCATACACCCGGACCAATCCGGATTTATGCCTCACAGAAATACGGCATTGAATTTACGCCGAGTGCACGGGGTGCTGGCAAGGGCGGATTCGATCCCTGAACAAGCGGTTATACTGGCCCTGGATGCAAAAATGGCCTTTGACCTAGTAGAGTGGAACTATCTGTTTGAGGTCCTTGCCTGCTTGGGTTTTGGCTCCAAGTTTATAGCATGGGTCAGACTACTGTACACCAGCCCGGTTGCACAGGTGGTGGCAAATGGCCACATCTCGCGAACATTCCCTCTGGGGAGGGGTACCCGTCAGGGTTGCCCCCTCTCACCATTACTTTTTGCAATCGTATTGGAACCACTAGCTACTTTGATAAGAACTACACCACTACTGAAAGGAATACGCTGGGCGGAGGGCTGGGAAGACCGGCTCTCCCTATATGCGGACGACATGCTGGTGTACCTAACAGACCCAGAACATGGGGTGCCAGCGCTCCTGACTCTCTGTAATACCCACGGCAAGACATCGGGATACACGCTGAATTGGAATAAATCGGAGATGTATGACCTGAAGGGCCCTGTCCCGACATTGAGTGCAGAATGCCCCCTAAGGGCAGCTGGCTCTTCCTTTAAATACTTGGGCATTCATGTTACAAAGGACCCAACGGAATTTATGCATAAAAACTTGATGCCTCCCATGGAGCGACTTAAGCAGGAAGTTAAGTTCTGGGCGGGGCTGCCTTTAACGCTGTTGGGAAAGGCGACACTTTATAAGATGATGTCTTTGCCCCGCTTCTTATATATACTTGAGAACACGCCATACCCGGTGGCACCAGGATATTGGTGTCAAGTCTGCTGTGGGGAAACCTCCCGGCACGCATTGCGCAGACCAAACTACATAGGGGATGGTTTGACGGAGGAATAGCGTTGCCTAATTTGAAATTATACTATTGGGCAGCACAATTGAAACCCATTAACCAATGGATACATGCTCCGCAAAATGACCCAGCATTCCGGGCTGATAGGGCACAAATCGGCATGAACAGCATGCTGGCCCCGCTGTATGACCAGGGAAGGGTGCGTAAATTGGAGGGACCCTCTAGACTCACTGAGCGCTATGGCATACAGCGACAGCGGCGCTAGGCTGGAAAGGGAAAATAACGAAGCTTACACCACTGTGGGACTCCCGAGCCCTAGGAAACTTGAGGAACATTAGAGGCTTCTCACATTGGGATGCTATAGGGATCTCCACGGTAGGGGACCTATAGGAAAAGGCAGAGGTGGTTCCATTTGACCGATTGAAGGAACTATACGACCTGGGAGTGAGGGAGTCGTACCGATATGTACAGATATGACACGCGCTGCTCGCTGCTATCCCCCCTAAAATGGAAATGCCGGAATCCTCCTCGCTTGAGGACCGCCTCCTCACAGATTTCATGATTGAACATGCGACATCACTTACATACCGCAAACTACTTAACAACTTACCGGACCCATTGGCTCTATTGAAGGATAAATGGGAGGGTGACATAAATGCAATGGACGAACACGAATGGAATGAGGCGATGGCGTCTCCTAAAGAAGTTGGTATCTCCGCGAGACTAAGACTCATACAACTAAAAGTCTTGCATAGGGTATATTACACAAGGACGACACTGCACCGCATTCACAGAGCACAACATCCTTATTGCCTTCGTGAGTGTGGGGAGGAGGGCATATTCTTCCACACATTATGGGATTGCCCACATATACAGGAATACTGGAGGCAAATAATGCGTACTATATCACAGACATTAGAGACCTCCTTGGTTCCCGAGCCACGAAAATGCCTGCTAAAGATATGGGACCCCACGATCTGTCCAGGCACGGTCAACTCTGGGTTACTTTAGGTATGATAATAGCTAAGCGAGACATTGCGCAGCGCTGGGTGGCGGCGGAAGTACCAACGAAATCGCAATGGTGCTTAAACATGGATAGGGTCATGGTGACGGAAAGGGCGGTATACTCTAGCCAGGCCTGTCCGGGGAAATGGCATAAAATTTGGACCCCGTGCAATGTATATAGAGGGGAGATCTGTGATCCCTTAATGGAGGACGATCCATCAACATCGGACGAGGAAGGGGAAGAGGACTAAGAGACTCCAGGGAGTTCTACAGGGATGGGAGGTCACGGGTCACGGGGTAGACCTAGGACTTAGGTGGAGAGCAGTGGGGGGACCTGGAGGGAGTGACACCTAGGGAACTACATCCAGGAGAGCCCAATTACTCCTAACATCACGTCTCTGCGCAGTCTGTGAGGGAATTAGTATAGGTGTGCAATGAGAGAGCACTTCTCACAGCTAATGCGAATAACAACCAGGAATAGACGACCAAAATGTGATTTCCTTATGTTTTTTGTTGCTGTTTTTGTTCACAAATAGAAAACCAAAAACCTATATTGATCAGCAGACTATTGCAAACAAGATACCTTCTTTTGATTTAATTTGTAATTAACATTGCAAGAGAATTGCATTGAGTTTTAAGCATTGCCCAGTTGCACTGAAACTATCAGAATGTGATTGCGGCCAGCCCTATGGGTTGTAGGCCAAAAGCTGTGTGAAACTAAAAGGTACAATAAAGGTTTTAAAAAAATAAATAAAAATTCTCTTATGTCTACCAAGAAGAACCTTCAATACATTCTGCACTCACTAGAGTTCACAACTTTATACCAATGCCGCCAGTAGTACAGAAAACATTCAATACAATCTAGATTTATTTAAAACAGACAATTTCACAATATCATCACATTTCCTTACAGTTTGCACAATATGAAATTCAGCCTTCATTTTTTAAAATTGTAGATGTTTCTACTGTATGTCTTCAGATTTTGTATTAAAAAAGAGACAAAGCATTCCTCCATTTCTCTGTCAACTACTGCATTCGACCTACACTACGGACAAGAGGATTAACAACTTCAATTCACCTTTCCATCTACAATACGGACAACATTGAATGTAGCTTTGCTTTATTTAAGACAGACAATTGTACTATGTCCACAGATTTTGTTAACTGTGACAAAATTGGATTCATCGATCCCTTTATTGAAAGCCAAAAGTAAATGAAAAAGAGAAACTAACACATTTTTCAAACATTTTTCTCATGAGAATGGAACCATAGATCAAGTTCTAAGCCTTTTTTTGATGACAAGTTATCTTCAGAGTGATGATTTGCATACAGATGACACTAGTATTCGTACCTATGAAGTTAGAAATGGTTGTTCTATTGTGAAACACAAAATTGTTCCCACAAATGCAAAAGAAGTGTTACCTGAGGAACTTTTAGGGACACGTTATAAAACTCCAGTGAACGCTTCCAATTGTAGTAGTATTTATACTGTAAGTTAAGAATCTACTAATTTTCTTATGCAAGTTTTTACCCAGCTATAATAACAAAAGTGTTAAACAAAAGATTAAGATGTGGCACGCACTAGACTCTTGCAGAGTGAGAGAAAATACTGCTTTCCAAACTCATTCCCTGCCATATCTTTCTAAAAAAGTATACCAAAGTGTTGTTCACCAATTCAGAATGTTACCAGTTTATCATACTCAAATCAGAAAATTAATCAGAACATTGTATTACGCAAAAATTCCAGCAGTAATGTTAAAATAAATTGAACAGAACTCTTTTCCATGCATCTGGATCAGATGTAACAAATGTATCTGAAGAAATTCAGCTTAGTTACTTTGGGCCTCAGGAAAACCGTGCAGAAACTGAAATATTAATAGAAGAAAATGTGGAACAGAATGTACAATGTTGTACTGTAGATAATTGTAAGCAACATATTACAAAGTTGTAGGTGATTTCACTAACACCAAAACACCAAATTATTCTTCCATTTCTTTTCAACAAACTCATTTTGAAATTCAAACCAGTACTGTTTATGTGTATTTAAAAAGGAAAATAATAATGACAAAACATTTTGCAACTTATTACTCACAGAATTGTTTTGAATTGCATTCTAATTAGCATATTTCTAAATAATTAAAAAATTGGATAAGAACAAAATGCCTCCTAGTGCTGTGCATAATAATGTAGACTTCATAATAATTCCTTCTCAACTGATGAATTTAAATACCTATGAGTCTATTCTTATTAAATGTGTGCATCCATTTCAGGCTATTAAAAGGAGGACATTTTTCTTTCTTAGGCTCTATACTATAGAGTCTAAGACAGGAAAATGTCCTCCTTTTCATTTACAGAGAGAATCAACCTACTGCTGCACCAAGCACAGCGATTGCTGCAGCAGCACATTCAGCAAGCAATCCACATCCACAAATTAATCCTCATTTCGATGAAATTAACATTCTATGCATTTATTGTAATGAACTTTTGTCTTACGGGGAACAGTCTATCGTCCTAATAAAATGCATGGATCAGGAGCATCACTATGCTCAACATTACTTTTTTAACATTATCTTCTAATTAGTATGAACTACCTCAGCTGAAAACAGTGCTTAAATTGCACACTATCTGCCTTTCTTGACTGGTATTATCAATTATTCCAGAAAATCAACATCTAACTTTTAATCTAGGAAATCACAGCTAATATCTCCAGCATGTATATCTTCCTCTTCATTCTCGCTACTTGCAAAAAGTATGTTCAGCTCTTCTATGACACTGTTACTAATTTCTAAAATGTGTTCAAATTATATTGTTGATTTTCCATACTGAATTTCTTCTGTTGTAGCTCCTTGTACATAAACACTTATTTGTATCTATACTATAATATCAGCTCATGTGGTGATTAAAAAAAATTATATTAAATATTTATTTTTGAAATAAAACATTATTTTGTACATGAGTATATTCTATTTTCAAAACATTGGAACATTAAATACAATAAATAGTGTCACTCTACATTGTATCAAGTGCTTTATTTATCCTACCTACTGTGTTGCAAAGTCAAAACAGACACGACAACAATGCCCCCATTATGTTGTCAATTAGGGTGACGGGAGGCAAACAAAAAATAATACTGCCACAGACGCTACCCTGTGGAACTGATTCTGAAGAGACGTAGAAACATACTGTAAATAAAACGGAATACAAGTAAAGAAAAAGAACGGTTTATATGCTGCTCTCTAACGAAAAGCAATCTAATTCCTACCTGCCAATCAGCATGCAGCTCGCGCTCGTAATAGAACAAATTTTCCTCCGCGTACTGCACCCAGTCTCTAGATATCGCTATGATTTTACTTGCAATTTTCAAAGAAACTACTGAACGGATTCACACTATTTAACAAAAAGCACAATCTGCGAACCAAACTCTACCTCTCTGCCAAATTTGGTGTAATTCCGTTCAGCCGTCCAGGCTGTAGCCCTGGCTAAAGGTCCCTCTGGAAAATTCCATGGGTAAAAACACTTTTTGGGCCCCCCTTTTTCTCATACCCCACTTGATGAATCACCCCAAACTTTCACGGAAGGAGCGGAACCGAGCAGGCCATTTTCTTGAAGAAATTCACAAAAATATGTCCACCGACGCCAAAGGTATTCCAAATAGAATGTTGCGGATGTCCTTTGGAAATGACATCAGTGATGTCATTTGAGATGTCATCAGTGATGTCACTGACCATGTCATGAATGATGTAATATGTGACATCATCAGCAATGGTTTGCGGGCGCGCGAGTTATAGTGAGTCCAACTAACTATAACGTGGGAATTTCAATGGTTTTGTATGAGTAAAATGTTCAGCTAACTATAACTGGTGTGAAACCTATGTTTTTTTCAGTGAATTTGAAAGGTTTTTTAAATGCTAATTCCTAACTATAACGATTGTGAAACCCATGGTTTTTTAGTGAATTTCAAAGGTTTTTTAAAAGCTAATTCCTCACTATAACGTTTCTGAAACCTATGTTTTTTTCAGTGAATTTGAAAGATTTTTTAAATGCTAATTCCTAACTATAACGACTGTGAAACCTATGGTTTTTTCAGTGAATTTGAAAGGTTTTTATATGCTAATTCCTAAGTATAACGATTGTGAAACCTATGGTTTTTTCAGTGAATTTCATATTTTTAAAAAAAGTTAATTCCTTTGTATATCGACTTTTGTTACCTACGATTTATTTTTTATTTTTATTAGCTGTTTTTTATAATTATTAATTATAATATATATTTTTTTTTAATTATTGGTTCACTGTATTTTTCTTTTTTCATCATTTTCTCTTGGTGCGCTCAGGGTGCGCGCACCAGTAAGCTCTCCCAAGAGCGCAGCGAGAGAGCTATTTCTGCGTTCGTAAAAAAAAAATGTAAGAAAACTAAATATTAATACAAGACATTCAGTATCATACTTATAAAAGCAGTATTTTTGATTTACGTAATGAAAATGATTTTGCATTTCCGTAAAGCTACCAAAACGTCACTCAGGCGCGCCGCGTAAGTGCCCCCGGAAGCGCCTACGTTCGCGCCGCGTGAGTGTCCCCGGAAGCGCTCCGGTGCGCGTAGCGTAAGCGCGTCAAGTCATATGACCTTAAAATAACAATTTTCATTGGTTGCTAGCAGATTTTTTTTTCAAAGAATGAAAACCCCACCCTTTTCCTTCACTTCTTCTTTCACTTTGGTGAGAGCAAGACCTCTTTTTTTCTCTGCTTATAGTCCTTGGATTTGTATTTTCGATGACAGTATTTCCCACAAGCGTAAAACTAGGGGTCCTAAATTGTTTTATTCTGTACTTTTTGGAACAGCACATGTAGAATATTGCTCAATAAAACTCATCACTTTCTCAACTGAATCTGTTCCAAATTTAGGTGCATCTTTAATCCATAGCAGCATATGTATATGAGGAGCACCTCTTGCTTGATACTCCTTTCTCCAAAAGAAATCCAACACCTCTCCAAGCGGTGGATTTTCTTTGTTTGTAATAAAAGACATCATAGCTTCAAACCTATGATTGAAATACCTGCATACATTAACTGGATCCAAAGAGCACAGTTCTCCAGATGTCTTGTATTCAATATTTCAATGTTTTTATTTGCCTCTCGTAGAAATTCAAGTAAGTCTTCCCAAGCATACTCAGCACAGCTAAGAGTGAGGAACGATATAGGAGTTCCTAAGTTTCTTAGCATACGTTTCAATTCCCCATGACGACGGTACCAATACTTGTTAGTACCACGTTGACATGCCATGAGATTAATTAGCTGAGATTCCAAAATACTGTCTTGCAGTTTGACTTTATTCATAAAGTTTCTTGCCGAAACGTTTTGTAGATGTGGTCCAGTTTTTAGTATATGGTTTACTGCATAAGAAAGTCCAGACAAGTCACTCTCAAACAGTAGATGGAACAAATATGGAATGCATTGACGAAACCTTGGATCATCTGCATATAATCTTGAAGTCCTGTATTCAGATGCAGGAATTTTAACAGGTCGGTCGTCATATCGTCCACCTTCACCTGTTGAAAATAACTGTGGAAAACAACAAGCTTCCAAACTTTCTTCCCATACACTAATGGGACTTCCTTCAGCTTTTTTCATCTGAAACAAGTCAATAGCATTCCCCATTACTTCTTTGGAATGCAATGGATGAACACTATAATGTTCATACATTTCTTCACTTCTAGAGGTATCAACTTTTTCTATTTGCTCAGCAGAGACATCAGTGTCCTCTTCTACAGTTGTTTCTTCTTCTCCCACATACACATTTCTGTAGTACTGATTATTTTTTACCAAATACAACGTTGCCTTCTTGACTTTCCTAACATCCACTAATTCTTGCCAGATTTTCTTACTTTTTGTCAGAACACCATTAACTAGAATAATCAGAGGTTCCTCTTCTACTTATGCAACACCAATTGTATCAATATTTTTCCCTAAAATCTAGAGGCAAATAAACAGCTCTTCCCTTTAATCCTCTCTGTAAATCTGAAGGAGGCAATTTCCCTGTCTTAGGCTCCAAGCGAACAATAGCCTGAAAAGGATGCACACATTGAATCAGAATAGACTTATAGGTATTTAAATCTATCAATTCAGAAGGAATGTCTGCCAACTCCATATTAATATGGAGTGGTGTGGCTCACTGGTTAGAGGCGGCAGACCCGGGAGCAGAAGTCGGCCCGGGACCAGGGTTCAATTCCCAACGCGGCAGTGTCGTGGACCAGGGTCAGCGAACCCGACAATTCTCGCCTCGGTGCCTACTCTAACCAGGGATCACACTCGGCAACTCTAGGCATTAGCTTGTCTAATCTCCACAACGGCCCCATCAACGCCAGGGATGCCTGGCTCCACCTTGGGGATTCCCAGTAGGGACCATCCCACAGGGAAAGCCAGGACGGGTTCCCCAGCGGTATACAGCGCCGGGACGCCCCTTTGCTGGGGCAGCTGTGCGCTTTACAAGTTTACAACATTTAACATTTAACATTTAATATGAACAGCTCTAGCAGGCATTTTATTTTCATTTAATTTATTATAGCAATATGTACAAATACGTTGATCAGAGCCCAAATCAAAACAATTTTCAGCCAACAAATAAGTTCCAAAATCCTTCCACTCATTATTATTTATCTTTTCCCTTTTTACATATAAATCAACTAATCTAGTCTGATGCTTATAATGAGTTCGTCGACAACAAACACAAGAAAAATTAGGCCTTTCACTTGAATTGACTTTAAACTTTATAAATTCATTTTCATAATTTTCTGTACTTAAAATCTCTTCATTCTCTTCTATTACTGTATCAATTTCTGCACTGACCTCTTTTTCACCAAAGTAACAAAACTCAATTTCATTACAAATGTTTTTGACATCTAATTCAGTTCCATGCAAAAGAGCACTGTTTAACTGTTTTAGTTTAAGTGCTGGACTTTTTGCATAGTACAACGTTCTCACTAATTTACTCACTTTATTATGATGCACTGCTAACATCCTAAAATGGTGAAAAAGACTCTGACATACTTTTCTTGAAAGACAAGCCAATGAATGCCCTTGCATACCTGTTTTTTCACTCACTCTACAATGATTTAACTCTTGTAAAATTTTAATTTTTTGTTTCACACTTTTCTTAGTATATGTCCCTAAGAAATTGCGAAACAAATCAATTGATTTCTGTCGGACACTACAAATACTACTACAATTCCATGTATACACTGGAGCCTTAGGACATCTCCCTAAAACTTCATTTGGTAACACCTCTTCTGTATTTCTAGACACAATCTCTTCGTTTTCAATTGGACAACCGTCCTTCACCTCATATGCTTGACCACTGGTGTCAACTGCATGCACCAAATCATTATCCTGAAAGTAACTTTCTTCATTAAAAAATGGCTCAGAACTTGAACTATTCTTCAATTCTCCAGAAAAACATCACAGAAATTAGTTTGCTTAATTACTCTCCTCCACTTACATTTTGATTTGAACACATTGATTATCTTATCAAGTGTACGAATTCTATTCATTACTAAACAAACTATTTATTTTTCACTTTAAATGCTTCATCCGCGATCTTAACTATGTTTTTTTTTCTTGTAAAAAGCAGTCTTTTTTTATACTTCTTTACATTTTTTAATAAATTTGATACTATTCTGTTGTAAATTATTCATCTACGTATTTCAGAAAATTGCTTGCTTCTTCTTTCGGTATGCAAAGTAACATCTCCTTGTACTGTTCTAACATTTTTAGAAGGACATCCTGTTTTCGTTGAAGTTATATGGGTTTCAATGTTTTTTTCAAAAAATACTTTTTTTTTCTTGACATTTCAGTAACTTCCTGAGAAAATTTTTAGATTGCTTACCAGGAGCATTTTTCTTTTTCTCTGAAGATTTTATTTTGGTTGGTTGTTGATTTTCTTTTTCCTTAGTCCTTAATTTTCTTTTATACATGTTCTCGCTTCTTGCCTCAGAAGGCATCTTTTAGTTTGTTTGTATAGATGATTATAATCTGTAGTAAAGAAAAAGTGACATATTATAGACCACTAGAAACATATTACACATCAATTGCAATAAGTAAACAATATATACACTAGTATAAAACAAAAGGCTCATTTACATTACATGTGCTTTGCTTTCTGTCAAAAACGATTAACTAATTAATGTTATGTCTTGTTTATATATAGGTTGTCTGTTTATGACCTGTAGATACTTTTAAATAATATCAGCAGAGACACACATACTGCTTGCAGACAAAGAGATGGTAGATTACATGTAATATGGTGCACATGTGCCTAAGATCACACCAAATGTATTGTATTTTCAATGCTTGTTTACTTTAGTTCCATCAAGAAGGCATTCCGATGTGTCACTCATTTGCCATAAATTCTGAATGTTAGCACTCTAGTTGCTCATTATATCAAGCTTCACTCACAGTGTGAACTTAGGCAGATTAATAGGATTTTAGACATAATGTACCATGCCTGTCTCTGCCAACAGTATGTGTGACTCTGCCTAAGATTACAATGATGGGTGAATCAAGCTTCACTTACAGTATAATCTTAGGCAGATTAGTAGAATTTTAGATATAATGTACCATGTCTGTCTCTACCAACAGTATGTCTGACAACGAGGTCGAGATCTATTGCATTTTCAATGCTTATTTACTTTGGTTCCATCAACAAGGCATTCAGATGTGTCACACATTTTCCATAAATTCTGAATGTTAGCACTCTAGTTGCTCATTATTAAGATAAATTGAAATTGTGTCTTGTCTGGGTGCATATTTTATTATTCTGAATGCATTTTCTGCTTGCACCCATGTCAAAAATTGCGCAAGAGTCTTGTAAATATGCCCCTCTTTATCTTATATTTCATCTCAATTGATACCCTTACTGAAATACTTTATGCATCTCCCACACCATTTCATATGGTTTTCTATCTGCTATTCCTATCCCGCTCCATACATTCACTGCTTCCACCCATGCTAAAGGTTGCACAACGCGCTTCAAAAAAAGGAGCATATTTACAAGTCCAATGAAACCATTACACAATTTCTAAACCAGCATTGAATCCAAGCATAAAAAATAATTTATAAAGAAGTCTACCTTATAAACACACACCTATGTCAAAGATTGTGCACGCAGCTTGTAAATATGCCTCTCTTTTTTTGTATATTCTATCTCAATTTATGCCATTAAAAAAACCTTTAAACATCTCTCACGGCATTTCATGTTCTTGTCTGGGTGCCAATTTTATTATTCTGCATGAATTTTCTGCTTGCACCCATGTCAAAAATTGCGCAAGAGTCTTGTAAATATGCCCCTCTTTATCTTATATTCCATCTCATTTGATACCATTACTGAAATACTTTATGCATCTCCCACACCATTTCATATAGTTTTCTATCTGATATTCCTAGCCCTCTCCATACATTCACTGCTTCCACCCATGCTAAAGGTTGCACAAGGCGCTTCAAAAAAAGAAGCATATTTACAAGTCCAATGAAACCATTACACAATTTCTAACCCAGCATTGAATCCAAGCATAAAAAACTATTTATAAAGAAGTGTACCTTATAAACACACACCTATGTCAAAGATTGCACACGCAGCTTGTAAATATGCCTCTCTTTTTTTGTATATTCTCTCTCAATTTATGCCATCTAAAAAAAGCTTTAAACATCTCTCACGGCATTTCATATTCTTGTCTGGGTGCATATTTTATTATTCTACATGCATTTTCTGCTTGCACCCATGTCAAAAATTGCACAAGAGTCTTGTAAATATGCCCCTCTTTATCTTATATTCCATCTCAATTGAAACCATTACTGAAATACTTTATGAATCTCCCACACCATTTCATATGGTTTTCTATCTGCTATTCCTATCCCTCTCCATACATTCACTGCTTCCACCCATGCTAAAAGTTGCACAAGGCGCTTCAAAAAAAGGAGCATATTTACAAGTCCAATGAAACCATTACACAATTTCTAAACCAGCATTGAATCCAAGCATAAAAAACTATTTATAAAGAAGTCTACCTTATAAACACACAGCTATGTCAAAGATTGCGCACGCAGCATATAAATATGCCTCTCTTTTTTGTGTATATTCTATCTCAATTTATGCCATTAAAAAAAAAGCTTTAAACATCTCTCACAGCATTTCATATTCTTGTCTGGGTGCCAATTTTAATATTCTGCATGCATTTTCTGCTTGCACCCATGTCAAAAATTGCGCAAGAGTCTAGTAAATATGCCCCTCTTTATCTTACATTCCATCACAATTGATACCATTACTGAAATACTTTATGCATCTCCCACACCATTGCATATGGTTTTCTATCTGATATTCCTATCCCTCTCCATACATTCACTACTTCCACCCATGTTAAATGTTGCACAAGGCGCATCAAAAAAGGAGCATATTTACAAGTCCAATGAAGCCATTACACAATTTCTAAACCAGCATTGAATCCAAGCATAAAAAACTATTTATAAAGAAGTCTACCTTATAAACACACAGCTAACATTATGGAAAAAGGTAAAAATATAATTCCTTAATTCACACAGACACTCACTATGATACATGTCAAAAATCTTTAAGCTCTCTATCTTTTTTAAAAGAATCATTACTCACCTTTAAAAATGCTTTGGAAGATGTCAAACAGTGTCAGTCACAGTCAACAGATATTCTTAAGCAGAATCTCTGAACAATGCTTCCTTCACTGGAGCCTTCAATAATGGCACAGATTCTTTCTCATTTCAGAGCCATATTCGTGTACATAGCCAATAAAAATTGTTCCCACACAAATTCAAAACCAAACTGCACATTTTAATTGGTTGTACATTTCAAGACTTTGAAACTCACATAAAATTCACCCATCCCCCCAGTGCTCATTCACCAAGTAACCATGGTAACTCCCTCTTAAACCAGCACACAGTTCACAAGTTCATTATACTATGTTGCAAAAAAATCCATCAAGGCTGTTTGACCTCTCACTCTACTAGCTAATGAAATGCAATGTTTCTTTAAATGACTTTTTCTCAACCATTGAAATGACCTCTTACAAAAAAAAAAAGCATGCAGCCGAATTTTCAGTAGAGGTTTTTAAGAAAGCTCCAATCATTTCTGGTTATTCAACTGCACTGATTCTCAAACACTTTTTTTTCATAATCAAACTGCCATTTCATTTCCACAACTCATCTGACTAGAAGCACATCTACCTTCAAAATGACAAAAGTCTGGTTTGTGGGTCATAGCTATGTCCACTGGAGTCAAAATTACGCAGCTAACAGAGGTATTTACAATGTTGATTTTCCAAATGTGGACATTGTATGGATTGGACAGAGAGGATTGAGGAGTCACCAATTGATACTATTGGTAAAATCCTTTATGCATTTACCACACCCTGACCTTATAATTGTGCACTGTGGTGGAAATGACTTAGGCACTTTGACTGGGGTAGGTCTGGAAATGCTTTTAAAGGACATCTTTGGGCAATTGATGTCACTTTTTCCAAAAACTGCCTTGGTATTTTCTAATATATGCCAAAGGCAAAAATGGAACTGGTCCAACCAATTTTGTCCACAGATTGAGAAAGCAAGAAAACATGTAAATAAATCTGTTTCTGCTTACCTCAGAGACTATGGTATGGGTTCCATTTACCACAACAACTTGCGTTACAACATGCAAGTCATCTATAGGAGAGATGGTGTGCATTTTACAGATGAGGGGAATAGAGTTTTCCTCTAGAATATAAGACTCTGCATTGGTACCTACTTGTAGGTACAAAAAACACCTACTTAACACAACAGCTCTTTTCAGAGCTAACTTACCTCTAAACACTCTACATTATTTTTTTACTCTAATTTTTTTACACTGTTTTTCCCCATGGTGCGCTCAGGGTGCGCACCTGGGAGCGCACCCAGCGCTTACACCGCGACATTTTTAAAAAAACAAACGTGTTTTTGCCCTTAAGAATCCTTCTAGGCCCCCCTCAGAGAACCTAGGGGTAAGGGAGTGTCTTCTCTGTCCCCTTTTAATTATTTCCTCCTTTCTTTTTCACCTCTTGTGTCTCGATTCTACCAAGACACAAGATGGCGGACTCTCCGGACTGTTTACAATGTTGACAGACATCCGACAGCCAATCAGCTTTCCGCTCGCGCACTCCCGTAGCGCGCTGGGTGCGCTCCCCAGTACGCGTACCGGTGAGCACTCGGAGCGCGCCTATAGATATATATGTGTTTTTGCAGTTAATTTTTAAAAAAAACACTGGAGCAATTTTCACCAAATATAGCAAAGGCACATCTGCGTACCAGTCCCTACAATTTTGCCAAGTTTAGCGTAATTCCGTTCAGCGGTTCGGGCTGTAGACTTGTCATACAATCCTATGGAAATTAACATGGGGAAAACACATTTTGGGACCCCCCTTTTTTCTCAGCCCCCACTTCACGAATCCCCCCGAAACTTCCGGGGAAGGAGCGGAGCGGAGCTGGCCAAAATTCTGGAAAATTACACACAAAAACCTCAACCGGCGCCACAGTTATTCCCAATAGAATGTTGCTGATTTCCTATGGTAGCCAATCCTAACTATAACTACCTACTGGTGACCGCCAGTAGGTAATGTATATATATATGTATATATATATATATATATGCAAACACACAATCCAACCAGTTTTCGTCAGATAAAAACGGCCAGCACTCCGGTGTCAGATATTCAAAGTTTATTTAGTCTCCAAACCCCCTTCACCCCCGACAGACGCGTTTCGCAGTTAAGCTTTGTCAGTGTCAGTTTGTGCAAAATTTCAAACGCCATTTTAAACCCCTCGCCGATATTCACTTCATTGACATAGAAGATGTTCCCTCTAATGTCACGGCGGCCATCTTGTAGTATGTTATTTACAGTGATTTACAATGGTAAGAAATGGCAAAAGATTAATAGTAAAGTGCTCTAGTGCAATTTTAAAATCATTGACAGCAACAAACATTTATAACTTTTTCTGCACACTTCAATTATATATTTGATTGACATTATATCATTTAGCTCAATGCCTGTAGAGTTTAGTAGTTTGATTTTGGAAAGCAGGGTTTGAGTATATCTCATATCGGGGTGTATCCCCAAATGTAAATTTTTACATTTTATATCTACACAACATTCTCCTGTTCCTACCCTTTGAGCCCTGTATGGGCTTTGATCCAACTTACTATCATACAGCTATTTACATATTTACAAGGCTTAGCCTGGGGATCGTGCAAGTATGAGATGATCTCCTCCTCTCATAAATCAAATGTACTCATGTTTACTACCAATGTTGTCTTATACATGAAAATATATATATATTACCTACTGGCGTTCGCCAGTAGGTATATATAGTTAGGATTTTTTTCCTATGGGATTTTTGAAAATTCTATGTCGAATAACTTTGGCGTTTGAGGACGGAATTGGCTGAACATTTTGTTTCTGAGTAGCCCCTGAAAATTTGGGGGGGTTTCGTCAAGGGGGGGCCGAGAAAAAAGGGGGTCCCAAAACGCGTTTTTCCCATGCAATGATCCATAGGGCGGTTGGACTCACTTTTAGCTCGAACGGCTGAATGGATTTCCACGAAACTTGGCAAAATTGTATATATTGTTTGCCCGATGTGCCTTTGCTAGGTCTCAATATATGTGCTCCAGTGGATTTTGATAAATTAGCGTTCAAAAAAATATATATATCTGTAACAGCGCTCCGGTTAGCGCTCCGGTTCGTGTACCTGACGCGTAACGGAACTTCGCGAAGCGAAGCTGATTGGCTCTCCGGTGTCTGTCAACATTCTAAACAGTCCGGAGCGGCCGCCATCTTGTCTCTCGGTAGGATCGAGAGACAAGAGGAGGCCAAAACAAAGGGGGAAATGACCATAAGGGGGCATAGTAGATCCTCCCTGACCCCCTAGGTTTGAAGTGGAGGCTTTAAAAGGGCCCCGCGGGGGAAAAAAATAAAATAATAATTTCATTTTTTTTGCGTGGGGAGCGCCCGGTACGCGCACCGGGAAGCGGTCTGGGGAGCGTACTATAAGGAAAAAAGAATGATAGACTTTTCAAATATTGTATGTTTATTGATTGTTCGTTTTGTTGTTTTTTTTTTTTTTTAGCAATTTTTTATTTTTGTGATTGTTTTTCAAAATTTAATAGAATGTCTAACATTTCACTGTCTGAAAGGTCGTCATTTTCAGTGAACATAACTTGCAACATTTGAGTGTCCTCATTTTGAAGGAGGAAATCCACAGATTCTACACATTGTAGAAGTTCATGGTCTTGTGATTCATCCATGAATTCAATGTCATTTGGATCAATGTTTTCTTGATTGGTCTCTGCAAGGACAATTTCAAATGACACTTTTTGTTCGCCTTCCATTTTGCCTGAAATGTGCATAAAAAAATATATATATCAGTAGAGATAGGGCACTGTTGGGATTCATTTTAGATAGGTAGTTTTTAACAGTGAATTTATCTTTGGGCAGTGTATGGTATCAGACTGGAAGTAGAAATATAAAAAAGTGTATGTGATGTAACCTAAGTAAATTCATAATTATACAAGACAATCCTGAATCCATCCATAACTATAACAGAGAAGTCTATCTAAATCTATAACTATTACAGAGGGATAGTATATAATTATCAGAAAAAGTTTTCCATATTAACTTAAAGTGCACAATATACTTCAGTTTTTAAAATAACAACTTACCTTTAAAAAGAAGTTGAGATTATTAGTGAAAATCCTTTTGAAATGTACACCGGAAGTAGTAGTCAAAATGGGTGTGTTTCCCTCTCTTTCTTTATATATATTCATGTATATAACAAATCAAATGTCAGGTAAAAAAAATAGAAAATGAAAGTAACATTTTAATTGGTTGTCAATTCCAACACTTCAGATGTGTTTTGTGAAGTAATTTACCTCAGGGTATTTAGAGAGGTCTACAGGCTAAATGGCTAAATGGAATTCCAACCAAATTTGTGAAAATGGTAGGGATTGGTATGTAGTATGAGCTAATCTATATTTGGTGAAAGTGTCTCCAGTGGTTTTTCTGTAAATTACTTTCCCACCTTTTTTAAGCGAGCACTTCCCAGTGCGCGCCCCAGTACGCGAACCGGCAGCGTTACGGGAGTCCTCCATTTTGTGTTTCGGTAAAATTGAGATACAAGATGGAGGGCAAATAATGTTCAGAATGGATAGAAGGGGGCACGGTAGACGTATCCTGACCCCCTAGGTTTTCTGAGGGTGGCTGAGGAGGCCCATATGTGCGAAAAAAAACACATTTTTAAAAAAAATGCGCGGTTAGCGTCCGGTGCGCGTACCGGGTAGCGCTCCGGAAAGCGTAAATCGTGAAAATTAGTAAAAAAAAAGTTACATTTAAAATTTGTTTATAGTGATCATAGTTAAGGTAGCTCTGAGAAGAGCTTTTGGGTCAGTGGTAGATTTAGGTACTTATAAGTAGGTACCAATACATAGTCTTAAATTCAGGATGAAAACTCTGTTCCCCTCATCTGAGAAGTGAACTCCATCTCCTCTGTAGATATCTTGCATGTAGTAACGCAAGTTATTGTTGTAGATGCAGCCCATTCCATGGTCTCTCATGTAAGCTGAAACAGACTTATTTACATGCTTCCTCGATTTCTCAATTTGTGGACAAAATACGTTGGACCACCTCCATTTCTGTCTTTGGCATATATTGGAATATACCAAGGCAGTTTGAGGAAAAAGTGCCATCAATTGCTCAAAGGTGTCCTTTAAAAGCATTTCCAGACCTACCCCAGTCAAAGTGCCCAAGTCATTTCCTCCACAGTGCACAATTAACAGGTCAGGTTTTGGCAAATGTAAAAAGGTTTTCACCAATGGTATCAATTGGTGACATCTTAATCCTCTGTGGCCAATCCAGTTGATTTCCACATTTTGAAAATTGAGGTTGTGTAAATTTCTGTTATCAGCAAACCTTTGAGCCCAGTAGATGTAACTATGTCCAACAATACAGACAGAAAACATGGTGAGAGATGGTTCTGCTGCAGTCAGATGAAGTGTGGTAATGAAATGGCAGTTGAAACAGTAGGAGTATGTAATGAAAAAAACTGTGGAGTTTCTGTGCTAATGAATCAGTAGCAGTGATTGGTGGATTTTGATTGCTGAAAACAGAAAGTTAGGGTGCATGGATGAGTACTTTGAAAGATGTAATTTGAATGGTCAAGAAAAAATCATTTTATGAAAGATTGCACTGGATACGCAGGTGTACTGAGAGTTCAGAGTTCAATTGAAACATTGTTGTGTGAACTTGCAAACATCAGAGGTCTTTCAGGAGGTGGTTGCTATGGAGAAAGGGCAGAAGGGGGAAGGGTGTTGATTTGAAAAAAGTGAGGGAAGAGTTTTGATTGGGTGACATGAGAGATATGTGTGATGAATTACAGCATTTCTGTGCTTTTTTTGGCTGCAGCCTCTGGAGTGCATACCCTTTGCTCTGCTAAAGACAAATTGGTGTGTGTCTGAGACTGTTTTAAAACTCAAAAAGTATTTGCTAAGGTGAGAAAAGATTCATTTAATTTAAATAGAGATTAGTATGCTTTAAGGAGAAAATTATGATGAAAGTTGTGTATTTAAAATGTTGCTTTGTGTCAAGTGTTTTACAAATAGATTTTGTTTCTTTGAGTTACATAGCCATGTTAAAAGTGACGCAAAAATGGTGCAAGGGCCTTAAAAATATGCTGTCATATGTGTTAGGGCATTTTAAGTCACTTCCCCATGAATGTGGGTAATTAATTGCTTTACTTGATATATTTAAAAACGTTTTTTGAAATCAATTAGGTTTCTTGATATGTACTGCTAGACTTTCATAGGTTGCTTGGGGCATATTTACAAGGGCTTTGAGTCACTTTGATGTTATTTTCTCCATTTTAATTTAGGTCATTTCTCTGTGGTGCAAGGTCCTTGTAAATACGCACCCATGTATGCTTGGCAAATTTAGATTTTGTTTCTTTGAGTTACATAGCCATGTTAAAAGTGACGCAAAAATGGTGCAAGGGCCTTAAAAATACGCTTTCATGTGTGTTAGGGCATTTTAAGTCACTTCCCCATGAATGTGGTTGAATAATTGCTTTAGTTGATGTGTTTAAAAACGTTTTTTTAAGTCAATTAGGTTTCTTGATATGTACTGCTAGAGTTTCATAGGCTGCTTGGGGCATATTTAGAAGGACTTTGAGTCACTTTGATGTTATTTTCTCCATTTTAATTTAGGTCATTTCTCTGTGGTGCAAGGTCCTTGTAAATACGCACCCATGTATGCTTGGCAAATTTAGATTTTGTTTCTTTGAGTTACATAGCCATGTTAAAAGTGACGCAAAAATGGTGCAAGGGCCTTAAAAATACGCTTTCATGTGTGTTAGGGCATTTTAAGTCACTTCCCCATGAATGTGGTTGAATAATTGCTTTAGTTGATGTGTTTAAAAACGTTTTTTTAAGTCAATTAGGTTTCTTGATATGTACTGCTAGAGTTTCATAGGCTGCTTGGGGCATATTTAGAAGGACTTTGAGTCACTTTGATGTTATTTTTCCCATTTTAATTTAAGACATTTCCCCGTGGTGCAAGGTCCTTGTAAATACGCCCCCATGTGTGCTTGGTAAATTTAGATTTTGTTTCTTTGAGTTACATAGCCATGTTAAAAGTGATGTAAAAATGGTGCAAGGGCCTTAAAAATACGCTTTTATGTTAAAAGTGACGCAAAAATGGTGCAAGGGCCTTATCAATACGCTTTCATGTGTGTTAGGGCATTTTAAGTCACTTCCCCATGAATGTGGTTGAATAATTGCTTTAGTTGATGTGTTTAAAAACGTTTTTTGAAGTCAATTAGGTTTCTTGGTATGTACTGCTAGAGTTTCATAGGCTGCTTGGGGCATATTTAGAAGGACTTTGAGTTACTTTGATGTTATTTTTCCCATTTTAATTTAAGACATTTCCCCATGGTGCAAGGTCCTTGTAAATACGCCCCATGTGTGCTTGGTAAATTTAGATTTTGTTTCTTTGAGTTACATAGCCATGTTAAAAGTGATGCAAAAATGGTGCAAGGGCCGTAAAAATACACTTTTATGTTAAAAGTGACGCAAAAATGGTGCAAGGGCCTTAAAAATACGATTTCATGTGTGTTAGGGCATTTCAAGTCACTTCCCCATGAATGTGGTTGAATAAATGCTTTAGTTGATGTATTTAAAAACATTTTTTGAAGTCAATTAGGTTTCTTGATATGTACTGCTAGAGTTTCATAGGCTGCTTGGGGCATATTTACAAGGCCTTTGAGTCACTTTGACGTTATTTTCCCCATTTTATTTTAAAGCATTTCCTCGTGGTGCAAGGTCCTTGTAAATACGCCCCCATGTGTGCTTGGCAAATTTAAGTATTGACAGGGTGTGCTTGCACATAGGAAATATACATTTAGAACTGTGTAAGAGGCATGGAGAAACTGAGGCTTCTGTAAGTGTCAAGGGAGGTGAGTAATGTACATTGCTCTGTTGCATACAGTCCTCATCTTCTGCGTACTCTTGGATATGCTAGAGTATATCTGCACAATGAGATAACTAAGCTGAGGAAACACAGGTGATGTGATTGTGAATTGAGCATAAATATTTGCACGTTTTTCAATTACATCACCTGTGTTTCCTAACATTACGAATCACATTGTGCAGATGAAATGTAAGTATTGACAGGGTGTGCTTGTACATAGGAAATATACATTTAGAACTGTGTAGGAGGCATGGAGAAACTGAGGCTTCTGTAAGTGTCAAGGGAGGTGAGTAATGTACATTGCTCTGTTGCATACAGTCCTCATCTTCTGCGTACTCTTGGATATGCTAGAGTATATCTGCACAATGAGATAACTAAGCTGAGGAAACACAGGTGATGTGATTGTGAATTGAGCATAAATGTTTGCACATTTTTCAATTACATCACCTGTGTTTCCTAACATTACGAATCACATTGTGCAGATGAGGTTTAGGCCTGTCCAGGGAGATAGAGGAGGTCTGGCCTTTGTTCAAGAGTGCAGTGGACATGACTCACTTCATTGGTAGGCCTGCACATGTATTATTTCCTCTGTACTCTTCAACAAGCCTAAATTTCATCTGCAACCCTGAGTAGGCCTCACCTCAAACAAACCTCTGGATAGGCCACACCTTATTGTCTTCCTGAATCAATCATTTAAAAAGTTAGGGGCAGATTTATGATGGCCGTGCGCCTCTTTTGCGCCGCTGTGCCTCACTTTGTGACGCAGTGGCGTCGCAAAAGATGTGCTATGTTGGGACATATTTACAACTTGATGCATCTAGGTAGATGTGTCATGCTGTAAAGTCCTGTGCCACATGAAACCTGCGTCAGGTTTCATGTGGGCGTTTTGTTGCAGGGTGGACAGTCATTTGCATGAAAGTCCTGTAAAACGAACACATTAAAATTAAGAAGATTTCACTGAGTCAGCTTTATGGCATTGCTGAATCAAATCCTTACGGCTGTTTGAAACAGGCATAAGGAGTGATGCACCATGCAATGTGTGGCTTGCCCCTTTGCATTGCAGTAGATATGTCATGCTTATGACGTGATTCCTGCAATGCGCCGCTTTTGTGGAACAGATGCGTGATGCATCTGTGCTGTTTTTGTTCAATGGTGTGAAGTGTCTTTAATAAAATAGTGAAATATGCTAATAAAATTAGTTCAAATTCACATATAAAAGAGCACAGGTCAAATGTAGAAGCATTCCATTTCTTTGCTACTATTTGTGACTTTTAAATTTGCCAATGCACTACAAATTATTGTATGTAGAATTGACAACTAGTGTGTTCATTTTTTGACGACTGTTATTGATTTACTGTTTGGTAATAGTGGTTAATAACATTTTTTATTATATTTTACCACAGATTCAAGTGCAGATCATTTCAAAAATACAGTATGCCATCGAAGGAAAGAAGCCGAAAGGCTACAAAACGTCAAAGACAGCAGATTACTAAATGCTTGCAGCAGTCCTCTACAATAAAAACTCGTCAAGTCACCAAGAAAGCTCCGGGTAAGACAACAAAATCATTCATAAGAAATATTTACAGAAAAAAAAGTATCACTACAGAACATGTTTTAGTCCAGAAAAAGAGAACCAATTTAAATGGAAAGGAAAGGCCAATCAAAAATGCTACTGCTAGAGCAGGAGATAACTCTGTGCATGGTAGTAGAAGGAAAAATCAGTTTAGGGACATTCGTAGACGAATGTTCCGCAACAGGATAATTGGCAATTTGTTAAAAAATATTAAGAAAGGTCAACAGAAATTGGTTTTTTATAAAAGAAAAAAAATATTGAGAAAATTATTGATCAGGCATTCGAAATTAAGCGAAAGTTATTTATTTTGATAATCAATAGAATTAGGAAACTAAACAAGGTAATTTATGATTTCAAATCAAATAGTAGATGGAAGAGAACAGTTAATCGTAGTAATTTTTGTGAAGTTTTTTCAGGAGAATGGATGCATAGTTCAAGTTGTGAGACATTTTTTAATGAGGAGAGTTATTTCCAGGATAATGATTTGGTGCATGCAGTTGACACCAGTGGTCGAGCATATGAGGTGAAAGATGGATGTGTGGTTGAAAAAGAAAAACTTGTGACAACAGAGGCAGAAGAGGTGTTAGATGATGAAGTTTTAGGGAGACGTCCTAAGGGTCCAGTGTACACCTGGAAGTGTAGTAGTATTTGCAGTGTGCGACAGGAATCAATTGATTTGTTTTGTAATTTCTTACGTACATATAGTAAGAAAAGTCTGAAACAAAAAATTAAGTTGTTGCAAGACTTAGATCCTTGAAAATTGAGAGAACTGACAGGTTTGCAAGGTCATTCATTGGCTTGTCTTTCCAGGAGAGTATGCCAGAGTGTTTTTCATCATTTCAGGATGCTAGCAGTGCATCATAATAAAGTAGGAAATTAGTTAGAATGTTGTATTATGCTAAGAGTCCAGAAATTATGCTTAAACAATTATGCACTGCTCTTTTGCATGGTTCAGAAGTAGATGTGAAGAATATTTGTGCAGAAATTGAGTTTTGTTACTTTGCAAGTAAAGAGGAGAATGTTGAAATTGACCCAGAAGAAGAAGGTAATGTGGAAGAGAGTGTACAGATTTCCTGTACAGATAATTTTCAGAAGGAAATTGCCACGTTTCAGGTGAAATCAAGTGAGAGGCCTAATTTTACTTGTGTGTGTTGTCGACGCACTTATTATAAGAATCAGATTAAGTTAGTGGATTTATATGCAAAAAGTGAAAGGGAAAATAATAGTGAATGGAAGGATTTTGCAACATACTTGATGGTAGAAAATTGTTTTGATTTGGGATCGGATCAACGTGTGTGTACTTATTGTTGTAACAAATTAAATCAAAACCGGATGGCTGCTAGAGCGGTTCATAATAATCTGGAATTGGTTGAGATTCCTTCTGAATTGAAGGATTTAAATACTTATGAATCTATTTTGATTCAAAGTGTCCATCCCTTTCAGGCTATTGTACGAATGGAGCCAAAGACAGGGAAATTGCCTCCATCAGATTTACAGAGAGGATTCAAGGGAAGAGTTGTTTATTTGCCTCTGGATTTGAAGAAAAACATTAATACAATTGGAGTAGAGAAAGTGGAAGAGGAACCTCTGGTTATCTTAGTTAATGGGGTTCTGACAAAGAGTAAGAAAATATGGCAAGATTTAGTGGATGTTAGGAAAGTCAAAAAGGCAACATTGTATTTGAAGAAAAAAAATAAGTACTATAAGAATGTATATGTTGCAGAAGAGGAAGTAAGTGAAGAAGAGGATAGCGATTTGTGTGCTGGTCAAATTGAGAAAGTAGAAGCCTCTAAAAATGAAGGAATATATGAACATTATAGTGTTCATCCTTTGCATTCCAAGGAAGTCATGGGGAATGCTATTGAGTTGTTTCAAATGAAACAAGCCAAAGGGAGTCCTATTAGTGTTTGGGAGGAAAGTTTGGAAGCTCGGTGTTTCCCACTGCTATTTCCAACAGGTGAAGGAGGAAGATATGATGAGCGACCTGATCAAATTCCTGCTTCTGAATACCGTACTTTACGATTGTATGCAGAAGATCCTAGGTTTCGTCAATGCATTCCCTATTTGTTTCATCTCCTGTTTGAAAGCGATCTGTCTGGACTGTCATATGCAGTGAACCACATCTTGAAAAGTGGTGTACAGATGCAAAATATCTCGGCAAGGGACTTTATGGATAAAGTCAATGTGCAAGACAGTATTTTGGATTCTCACCTGATTAATCTCATGGCGTGTCAGCGTGGTACTAATGAGTACTGGTACCGTCGTCATGGTGATTTAAAATGTATGCTGAGGAACTTAGGAACTCCCACATGGTTCCTCACTCTCAGCTGTGCCGAGTATGGCTGGGAAGACTTACTTGAATTTCTACGAGAGGCAAATGGAAACATTGAAAATATCGAATTCAAGACACCCGGAGAACTGTGCTGTTTGGATCCAGTGAATGTATGCAGGTACTTCAATCATAGATTTGAAGCTATGATGTCTTTCATCATGAACAAGAAAAATCCACCTCTTGGAGAGGTGTTGGATTTCTTCTGGAGAAAGGAGTACCAAGCAATAGGTGCTCCTCATATACATATGCTGCTATGGATCAAAGATGCACCCAAATTTGGAACAGATACGGATGACTTAGTGATGAGTTTCATAGAACAGTATTCTACATGTGCTGTTCCAAAGACAAAGGAAGACAAAAGCCTAAGAGAACAAGTTTTACGCTTCCAAAGCCATCATTGTGGAAAGTACTGTCGTCGTAAATTTAGAAACAAGGACAAGTTCTACACAAAATGTCGTTTCGGCTTTCCACGACCGGTGATTTCTAAAGGAAGAGTGAACAGTTTGATGTCTTCGCTGTGACATAATGTGACGAGGAAATCACCCAAAAATACATACAATTTGAAAAGGAACGAAGAGTCCAAGTACATCAACGACTACAACCCAGTGATTTTGTCCATGTGGAATGCTAACATGGATATACAGTTTGTGGCTGATAACTGTATGGCTGTGGCTCGGTATGTGACATCTTACATCACCAAAAAAGAAAAGACAGAATTGAAGGATATGTGGGAGGACATTTCCCATGAAAAGAGCCTCAGTAAGAAGTTGTACAGTTTCAGTCTGAAGATGTTGTCGCATCGAGAAATTGGAGCTTACGAATGTTCTGACTAGTTATCTTCAACAAGTCTCTATGCCAAATCTAGGAGTATCATTTGGGCGAGTCTTGGTCTTGCTGCAACGCGTAATCGAGTTCTGAAACGTGTGCGGGAAATTGAGTATTTGGCGGAAAAGGAGCCAAACAGTACCGATATTGAGAAGACCAACATGTTGGATACATATTATCCAAATAGAAGCAGTCACCTCGAGAATGTTTGTCTGTATGAGGTTCTACCAAATTACATATTCAAGAGGAACATCAAAGAAGATATTGATAAAGGAGTGTATGCTGTAATTGGAAGTGAGGGATGTCTGGTCAAGCAAAGAAAATGCCAATTGGTAAACCATCGAAAATTGAGTGGCGAATCTCCTGAAAGAAAAAAGTTTTTCTATTTAGCTCTTTTGCAACTTTTCAAGCCTTGGCGTGCAGAAGAGGAACTGCTTGGAGATTTCCTCTGTTACGAAGACTCTTTCAATGCCGCCAAGGAGACCATAGAATGTCCTGTTTTTCCCAAATATCTAGAAATGTTGAATGCGGAAATCGAGCAGGAAGCAATGATTGCAGCCGAGATTGCTGGAGACAGTTCTCAGGACAGTCAGAGTTCTGTTTCATTGAGTCAGGATCCACTAGGAGAACTAGTTATTGAAAATTAAGCTGCCACTGCCATGATTGAAGTGGAAAGAGCCATGGCACCTGCTCAGGAGGATGCGGTTAACTTAGAAGACTTGGAAAGACAACTCAACATTGAGCAGAGGAAAATATATGATGAAGTTACCAACCAAATTGATCATGGATTAAGTCATGAGAAGAAAGAGTGCTCATGTACGTTCGTTGAAGCCTGTCTGACTGTAAGTGAGTGGAGAAGCGGGAACTGGAAAAAGTTTCCTCATTAAAGCAATTTCATGTTATTTGCAGAAAAGGACTGAGTCATCGCTGTTTTGTGTTGTCACCGCTCCAACTGGACTGGCAGCACATAACATTAAAGGTATTACTTTGCATCGTCTACTGATGCTGCCAGTGGAGCATGATAACAAATTACAATACCACAAGTTATCTGGAGATGCTTGTTGTGAAGTTTCAAGAGTCTTGAGGAAAATTAAACTTCTTATCATTGACGAAGTAAGCATGGTTTCCAATGTCATGCTTGCCTTTGTGCATTTGAGAATGCAAGAAGTTCTCAAAACAGATTATGATGTGTTATTTGGTGGCAAACACATCATTGTTTTTGGTGATCTTCTGCAGCTGACACCAGTGAAAGGACAACCTGTGTTCAAAATGCTCACGCATGAAGATACCAGGAAGTGCCTAGGGAGCATTGGCAACGTCAATATATGGTTAAACTTCAATTATGTTGAACTGCGTGAAAATATGCGTCAAGCGAAGGATGAAGATTATAAGAATATTCTACAAGATGTTAGAATCGGAAAAGTGACAGAGCATGGGAAAGAAGCTTTACATGCACGATTACTGTCAAATTTGTATCCAGAAGAAGACGTTGAGCCAGAGAATATTTTTCGGAAAATTACTGAGAAGAAATCTGGAATATGTTTGATGCCAACTCTTGCAGAATGTGCCATCTTCAACAACAAAATGTTGAATTTAGAAAACCAAGAGATTGTGAAACTGGAAGCTATTGACAGAATAGAGCATATGGGAGCAACAATTATTTTGTCTGAGAATTTGAAATCTAAATTGGATTCATTAGAGAAGACTATATCTAAAACTGCTGGTTTTGAAAAGACTCTGAATGTGTGCTTAAATTGCCGTATAATTTTAAGAAGGAATTTACATGTTGAAAGAGGTCTGGTAAATGGATCAATGGGTAATGTTGTTGATTTTGAGAAATACAGAAATAGAGATGGAATTGAATTTTTAAAAATTAAATTTGATGGCATTGAGGAAGTACAGCTAATTGGTCGTTGCTCTGCTAGGTTTTTGCTTGTAAAAGATTTATATGTTCGCCGTAAGCAGTTTCCTGTTTGCTTGGCATATGCGGTGACAATCCATAAATCGCAAGGTTTAAGTGTAGACAGTGCATTGGTGAATATTGGCAGTTCTGTGTTCAAGGAGGGTATGGCATATGTGGCATTGTCACGAGTCAGAAGTTTATCGGGATTGTACTTGATTGAGTGTGATGTCACAAACATTTGTGCGGATCTAGATAGTGTTAAGGAATACAATAGGTTAAGAAGAGAGTATGCGCCACATTTGCCTCAATATCCTTTGTTTGAGAAACGTGTGGTAGGCCGGAAACAAAGAAATGTGACCAATAGTAGGGAGGTTGTAGCAAAAAGACGAAAAGTCGATGAACCTGAAATTATAAGCAGAAAAAAATGGATTCTGTTGAAGATGTTGTTGGTTTTCAATTTGAAAATAGTTCTGGTGTCAACTGCTATGCTAATGTAGTGGTTAATGTTGTCTTTTCTCTAGAAACTTTAAAAGAAGAGATTGTGGTCAATTCGGTTCAAAGATTTTGCAGTTTGGTGAATTCTGTGTTAGAGAAATGTAACACTTATAGAACAAAAATAGAAAGTGTGTCTGAAATTCGAAATCTGTTAGACAAATGTTCAGGTCAAATGCAATTCTCTCAAAATATTCAGCAAGATTGTCAGCAGTTTTTAATGTATATGCTTGATGTATTGCAAGATGAAGGTGTAGATGTAGATCATCTGTTTGGCCTTTCTTATCAATGGCAGCATGACAGCGAGAACTGTAGGGTATCAAGTACTACTAGTGTAGACTCAGAAAGATTTATATATTTAACTTTGCCAGACAGTAAATCAGTGTCCTTTAATAAGCTAGTAAAAGCAGCCGATCACAACATGGAGTGTAGCCAATGTAAGTCTGCAATGCTGTCCACATTATTTATACAAACATATGGCCAGTATGTCATTTTAATGTTCCAAAGATGTAGGCCTGATGGAACAAAATTGACAACTTTAATTAAAAATTTTGTGGCTTCGCAGTTGTCAATATCAGAAAGGACTTTTGTAACTGCAGCAATTATATATCATGACGGTCCTTCAACAACATCAGGACATTACACAGCTTATTTGAAGTCTAGACACGGCTGGTCATTCTGCAATGATTCTGTTTTAACTTTAAAAAAAAAAATGCCTTTTGACCTTAAAAATTCTTACCTGGTGTTTTTACAACCAAAATGTTAGGGTAGGAATCTCGGGATTTTCTCTAAGGAATTTCAAGAGGTTCTAATGGCTCCTACACTATTTGGCCTTGAGGATAAGTGTAGTACAGAGTGAAAAGTTAATGTGGAATGTGAGCAAGTACAGGATTGTGAAAGTGATCTTGGACGTTTTCTTTCTGAAAGTTGCGGAAAAAGAAAATGACGGGATTTGCTTAGAAGAATTCCAAGAGTTATAAATGGCTCTTACATGATTTGGCCTTGAGGAGAAGTGCAGTAGAGAGCGAGAAGTCATTTATTGTATGTAACATATTTGTCAATACGATGGAGCTTTTCTTTCAGAAAGTGGAGGGCAGAAAATAATAACAGCACACAGAGTATAAGCTGTTCATAGGACATCCTTCGACGTCATGGAAAGTAAGTTACTTTTCAGGAGTTCTGATTTCTGATTGGTTATGTTATATGGGTTTTTTAAACACAATCATTTTGATTGTGTTTTTTTTCCCCGCTGTTATATGATGAATACCTTCAACTCACTGTTTTTAGTGAAATTTGATATATTCTGAGAACAGCAAAAATAAACCATTTAAAATGTATAATTATTTCTGTACCTTTTTGTATTTATGATATACATTTAGAACTGTGTAGGAGGCATGGAGAAACTGAGGCTTCTGTAAGTGTCAAGGGAGGTGAGTAATGTACATTGCTCTGTTGCATACAGTCCTCACCTTTTGCGTACTCTTGGATATGCTAGACTAAATCTGCACAATGAGATACCTAAGCTGAGGAAATACAGGTGATGTGATTGTGAAATGAGCAAAAATATTTGCACGTTTTTCAATTATATCACCTGTGTTTCCTAACATTACGAATCACATTGTGCAGATGAGGTTTAGGCCTGTCCAGGGACACAGAGGAGGTGTGGCCTTTGTTCAAGAGTGCAGTGTACATGACTCACTTCATTGGTAGGCCTGCACATGTATTATCTCCTCTGTACTCTTCAATAAGCCTAAATTTCATCTGCAACCCTGAGTAGGCCTCACCTCAAACAAATCTCTGGATAGGCCACACCTTATCGGCATCCTGAAACAATCATTTAAAATGTTAGGGGCAGATTTATGATGGCCGTGCGCCTCTTTTGCGCCGCCATTGCGTCACTTTTGTGACGCAGTAGCAGTGCAAAAGATGCACCATGTTGCAAGATTGGCCTCACTTCATCTGCAACAAGATACCGTCAGTTTAAAATGTATATATTTAGGACTGTGTAGGGGGCATGGAGAAGCTGAGGCTTCTGTAAGTGTCAAAGTTGTTGCATACAGTGCTCACCTTCTGCGTACTCATTCATATGCTAGACTACTTCTGCACAATGAGATACCTAAGCAAAGAAAACACAAGTGATGTGATTGTGGATTGAGCAAAAAAAATTGCACGTTTTTCAAATACATTACCTGTGTTTCCTAACATTACGAATCACATTGTGTAGATGCCTCACTCAGTCTGTATATGACACTCTTTCCTTCACTTCCTCTGTCTCCTCTCTCACTCTCTTTTCCTTATTCACCCTTTCCTTATATAGTTTACCTTACTCACTTTTTTTTTTTTTAAGAGTTTTATATAGCGCGAACTAGACCCGAACCGAATCAGGTATCAGAGCGCTTTACACAGCACCAGTTACGTTACATGTGGACACACTTTCATTATTTTTTTTTTAGGCACGGGGAGATTAAGTGATTTGCCCAGAATCACAGGAGGTTGATGGCGTCGTTACCGAGACTCGAACCCAGATCCCCAGGTCCGAGGTCGAGCGCCTTAGCCGTTAGGCCAGCCCCTCTCCCCTACATTGCTAGAAACAGCTGTTTACAGGGTCCTGCTGCATAAGAACCAGGTATCCACACAGGGTTCTACTTTATATTAAGCAGCTAAGTAACGGGTGCTTCTGCATAAGAACCAGCTATGGGGTGCTCCTGTCCAAGACAAGTCGTGCAAGGCACACTACTAGAAACAGCTGTGCACAGGGTCCTGCTGCATAAGAACCAAGTATCCACAAAGGGTTCTACTTTATAGTAAGCAGCTAAGTAACGGGTGCTTCTGCATAAGAACCAACTATGGGGTGCTGCCGTCCAGGACAAGTTGTGCAAGGCACACTGCTAGAAACAGCTGTGCACAGGAACCTGCCGCATAAAAAACAAATATCCACACAGGGTTCTGCTTTATGCTAAGCAGGTAAGTAACGGGTGCTTCTGCATAAGAACCAGCTATGCAGTGCTGCTTTCCAGGACAAGTTATGCAAGGCACACTGCTAGAAACAGCTGTGCACAGGGTCCTGTTTCTTACGAACCAGGGTTCTGCTTCATAAGCAGTTATGCAGGGAAAGCTGCATAACTTTCTTTTAGTAGCTTACACAACTTCAATTTAGTTTACTCTTCTATCCTTCTTTTCTTTCACTGAAAGTATCTTCTTTTTTTTCTCTAAGTAATTTACTCTATTTAAATTTCTTTTTGTCTCTGACTGTCTATCACCGTTTTTTTCTCTTTTTTTCTGCATGTTTATCTCTAACTTTATTTCTTTGTAAAATTGGATGACTGTCAATCTTTTCCCTTGTCTTTTCTAATTTTTAAATACATGTTTTAATATTTTTCAAATTTTTGTTGTTTCTTTCACAGATTGAAAGTAAAAAAATAACAAGTGACTAAGTTAACGACAATTATAAGGTAAGTGTTTTGTACTCTTTTCGTTACATTTCTATCACATTTAACTTCTATTACTTCCACTGCTTCATTTCTTTAACCGTCAGTTTCCTGCCTTTGCTATTTCCCTCATTCCTTTTTCTATTACTTACTTACTCTACTCCTTCCACTCCTTTTCTCAGTCCCTCTGTTCTCATAGTTCCTCACTCCTGTTCACTCACTCCGTCTCTATTACTCTCACTATCTCTGACTCATCACTCTTTCACTACTTGTTCATTATGCTTTCTCCCTGTAGTTCAAACACACTAAGGGGCATATTATCAACACAGGCGATAAAATTATCGCTGCTTTTATTGGCAGAAAACTGCCGCAAAAGTGGCTTTAGCGGCAGTTTTCTGCCGCAAAAGCGGCTTTAGCGGTAGTTTTCTGCCGATAAAAGCAGCGATAATTTTATCGCCTGTGTTGATAATATGCCCCTATGTTATTTACATTTCTTTGCTGTTTCAATCATTCCTTTTCTGTCACTTCTTCTTTTCTGCTTTCTGTTTTCTCTCTCTGTTATTCCACATGTTTTAACCTTAGTCACTATCATACATCTTGTTTTATTCCTATTTACTTTTGCTCACTTTTTTCTTAACACTTTCCCTCAGGATTGTTCTTTTAGTCCGGTTCTATCCCTACCTCTCATTCCACATCCTTTACTGTTTTTCTTCTTAATTTGAACATTCACTCACATTCTCTAAGAAACTCTTGTTTATTATTCTTCTACTCTCCTTTTTTTCTTTCACTTCCTTATCTATTTTGTTCTTCACAATTATACCCACTTACATCTTTTCTTCGGTAAATAGATCTATTAAACAGTATCTCTGTGTTACTCCCTCTAGCTGTCTTTCTTTTAACATTACTTTCTGTTTCCTTCCCTTATACTTTCTTTTCTTTTTTTTTAAAAAACAATTTTTTCTGGTTCACTTCCGGTTCGCGTACCGGCGCGCGAACCGGGAAGCGAACCAAAAGAAATAGAGGTTGCCAGAGTGCTAAACATTCTAGCAATTTTTTATAAAGGGGAGGTAGGTCTGATAAGAACTTTTTCTTTTATTGTTTTTGTTGTTTTATATTTTTTTAATTATTTTTCTGAACATTTTTTTACTTTTTTTGTATTTTTTGAACGGTTTTATATTTTTTTTGGTTTTTTTGGGGGGGAACAAAAATGATTCATTATAAAGGGGGCGTTTTGGACAGTTGTGATTGTCAATTGCAGCATTGATTAATTCTACGCTACTCTCCCTGTAGCAAATCAATTTTTCGCAATAACTGCATACATGTTTCACTTCCCCAAACTTCAGCTGAATATTTGGGACCGTCTCCCTCGCCTCTGGTCCCATCAGTGCCTCTTGATGTGATGTACTGGCCACAGGACGGGGGTTATCCTGCAGGTCACGTACCTGCGCAGCACTATAGTTGATAGGGTGCCACCTGTCCATATAACGATGCATGGTATAATTGCCATAACTATACTTTTTCATCTGTCCCTCTGGACAGATCTTTTTTGCAAATAAGGCAAGTTACATACCGGGCATTCACTTTTTTTTGGCCCCGGGGATATTTGAAAAATTGCCAAATGAAATTTCTTTGACACGGGACCTAGTAGGCTCCTCAGGCAAAAAGTGCCTCTCTTCCTCCTCTTCCTCTTCTTCCTCTTCTTCCTCCTCTTGCTGAACGATAACCTGAGGAGGTGGTCCTCTCTTCCTAGTAGGTGGTGGTGGTGGTGGGGGTGCACCAGCTGTAGCTACAAGACGTGCCATTGCTAAGTAAAGATAAAAGGTCTTCCTCTCACAAAGTTGAAAGTCAGAGTGAGGAAACAAGGAGGGGTTTTCATCATTTGGGAAAAAAATTGTTCTAAACCAATGAAAAGTGTTATTTTTAGGTCACATGACCTAGCCTTACATCATTAGGAAACCAAAAGTGAAATGAACCAATGAAAAGTTTTATTAACAAGTCACATGACCTGTTATGCTCACGTTACGCGCTCCGCGCCGCGTCCCGGATCGCTTCCGGGAAGCTGCGCTTCGCGCCTCGCTTCGCGCACCGGAGCGCTTCCGGGTGCGCTAACGCGGCGCGTCATATGACGCATTACGCGACAACGCGATACGTCGGTTTCTAACGCGGTAGTTGCGCAAACGGAACGTTTACCGGTTCGCAGACTGGGTCGCGGCAGCAAATTGAGCTAACGGGAAGCTCACCGGTTCGCGTACCGGGAGCTAAAAAAATAATTAAAAAAAAATACATATTAAAAACATATAAAATATATTTTTTGATTTAAAAAAGAATACATTTTAAAGGTTTTGATATTTTCTATTAAAAAACCATTGAAATTCACTGAAAAAACCATAGGTTATAGACCATATATAGTTAGGAATTAGCATTTACAAAACCTTGAAAATTCACTGAAAAAACCATAGGTTATAGACCATATATAGTTAGGAATTATCATTTACAAAACCTTGAAAATTCACTGAAAAAACCATAGGTTAGAGACCATATATCGTTAGCTGGACATTTTATTGACATAAAACCAATGAAATTCCATATATAGTTAGTTGCACTAACTATATATCGCGCACCCCCAATCCACTGCTGATGATGTCACATATTACATCATTCACGACATGGTCAGTGACATCACTGATGACATCACTGATGACATCTCTAATGACATCACTGATGACATCACTGATGACGTCATCCAGTGACTGTGTGTTTCTGTAAAGTTTAAATATGTTTTACATATTGAAGAATGAGAGGATATATAAGTGTCTGGATGAAAGATTCAGTAGGTGCGTGACTGACTGTATGATTGAGTGATTAAATGTGTCTTACTGAATGCATGGGTTAGTGACTAAACTGTCTGAATGTGGGCAACAGTATGTCTGGTGTGTAAGCTACTGCATGTGTTGATCAGTAGCTATACGACAGGCTATATGTGTTATTGATTGGTTGCCCGAGTATTTGTATGGGAGACTGAGTGTGTGTGTAGGTAGCTGGCATATATAAATGACTATACATAAGAGCCACTAATTGTGCGAGTGGCTGTATGGATCATTGTGTACTTGTATCAGTAATTGTATACCAAAGTAAGTATATGTTAGTATATGTTTTAATAAGTAAGGTGTTTTGTGTATAACTGTATAGTTGAGGAAATGGAAGTGTGATTGAATCTTTGCATGACTGACTAGATGTGTGAGTAACTCAATGGATGAGTGGCAGAATGTGAGTGTCTATATAGGTGTTTGAGTGCAGATGATAGTGTTGTATTGATGAGTGACTATATGTATGAGTAATTCTATGGGTAAATGAGTGGATGTGTGAATAGACCTAGGAATCAGTGTGTGCATATGTAGTAACTGGTATTGGTGTGTCAATGACTTCAAGAATGGTTGTCTGTGTTTAACACTGGGTGTATCAAAGGTAATATTAGAGTGTGAGGACGTGCATCGTATTATCACGATATCATCAGTGTTGTGATCAGTGATGTCAATTTAGATGTCATCAGTGATGTCATCAGTAATTTCATTTGAGATGTCATCAGTGATGTCATCATTGATGTCACTGACCATGTCATGAAGGATGTAATATGTGACATCATCAGCAGTGGATTGCGGGTGCGCGATATATAGTTAGTGCAACTAACTATATATGGAATTTCATTGGTTTTATGTCAATAAAATGTCCAGCTAACTATATATGGTCTCTAACCTATGGTTTTTTCAGTGGATTTTCAAGGTTTTGTAAATGCTAATTCCTAACTATATATGGTCTATAACCTATGGTTTTTTCAGTGAATTTTCAAGGTTTTGTAAATGCTAATTCCTAACTATATATGGTCTATAACCTATGGTTTTTTCAGTGAATATATATATATATATATATATATATATATATTACCTACTGGCGGTCGCCAGTAGGTAGTTATAGTTAGGACCTAGTTTCCATAGGAAATCCTCAACATTCTATTTGGATTAACTTTGACCCTGGTGGATGAATCTTTGCGAATGTCTCAAAGAAGATGGCTCGGTCCGCTGCGCTCCTTCCCTGAAAGTTTGGGGGGGATTGGTGAAGTGGGGGCTGAGATAAAAGGGGGGTCCCAAAACGTGTTTTCTCCATGTTATTTTCCATAGGACGTTTAGACACGGCTACAGGTCGAACGGCTGAATGGATTTATACGAAATTTGGCAAAACTGTAGAGTCCGGCTCGCAGATTACGCTTTTTTTGGAATGGTGTAAAGCCGTTCAGTAGTTGATGAGAAAATTAAAGTTAAAGTCAATTATATATCTGTAAGCGCGGACGGGTGCGCGCACTCAAGCGGCTGCGCGCAAGCGGAATTTTTTTTTTGCTGCGTGACGTCTGTTAAAGTTCGATTCAAAGGAAATCAGGAAGTGTTGACCGCCATTTTGTCACTGCGAGTAAATATATTGTTCATTTCAAAGCGTTGGAACATGGAAAGGGGTGAAGGTAGAGATTGTTTTGCTGCGTAGGTTTTCTCAGGGTGTGCAGTAAGGTCCTTAAAGGCGAAAATATATATATATATATTTTTTTTTAAAGTTGCGGGGTGCGCGCACTTGGGCGCGCACACATATTTACAAGAGTGTGAAAATGGAGATAAATCAGAAGTTTCAGTGCTTTGAAAGAAGGTGGCTCTGAAAAGAGCCCTCGTGTTAATTGAGTTTTTTCTGCAATGTATATGTACATAAGCGGCGTTCATTTGTGTTCACCCTCGCATTGCTCAGTAGTTGGTTCAGCCCGGACCATTTATTAGAGGTAGACCACCTGGCTCCACCGGAGGACACCCCTAATAAAAAGGACATATATAAAGAAAAATGCAGATTAGCCGCTGTATCGTGCTAGCAAATAAAAGAACATAAAAATCGTTAGGAAAAACAAAAGGAATCAAGTAAAATCAGTAGGCCACTGATGGGATCTCTTTTCGACCTCACTGAAATGGAAGCATTAGGAACAACCCCTCAGGAAATATGAAACTAGTAAAACCAAACTCAACGCCATGATGACTGCGAGACAGCTCGGCTCCACCGCCCCACCCCGCCCAATTAACGACAAACCCTAGGCAAATATTAGAAATATACAACACTATAGCAAAGTGACAGGTTAAAACGTTTTTATTTGAACAAAAATATATTAAACAACTATTTACATAGCAAACGGCTGCAACAACAAACCCACAATGCATTTCGCCGTCTGCTTGACGCCGTTCCTATCCCTCCTTCCCCAAAAGTAGCAATGTTGGGCTACTTTGGGCTACTTGCTAGTAGGTTTTTGGGCGTCAGATAGTCTACAAAAGCCGTCTGTGGCGGCCTGGGGTGGAAGACCATTACGCGAATAGTCCAGAGGCGACACCACGCGCCAAGGCCTGCCCCAGGATGTCCGGAGGAGGCGCGGACGACCCCCCCCCCTTCCCCCTCCGGGTAGGGGGTCGTCTCCAACGCTAAGATTGCCATTAGCGTTCCACACGACGAGCCCGCGGTTGGCTGACCGGGGGACCCGCTCCTGTGGCCGTGGCGAAGAACGGCTGGCCGCCATTGGCCGGAGAAGTCGTGGGGCAAAGGGCCCGGCCCGGGAATGTACTGGTCCTCCCATTCCCTTCTTCCTCTGATGCCTTGCAGGCCACGGGGGGGGATGTCTTGCTCATGCCTCCGCCCCCCCCTCTTCTTTCATCGCCTGGTCCGGCCATAACAAATGTCAGCAAGACGCTGTGGGGTGCACTGGGAGGGAGAGGCGGCGCAGACGAGCCTCTCCCGCCTCCCCAGGTGGAGGCCCCTCAGCTGCACCCCCAATGCTCCACGCACCCGGCAACGGGTTCGTCCACTCTTGCGGTGCAGCGACAGTCCACGCACCCGGCAAAGGGTTCGTCCACTCTTGCAGTGCAGCGGCGCTCCACTCGCCCAGCGGGGTCTCGTCCACTGTTGTGATGCAGTGACGTTTCGCCCGAACCAGCCGAATTGAGAGATTGGGCCTAGCGTGCAAAGATGGCCTGGTCGCTTGTCAATTAGAAAATGAGTACCCCATCCAGAAGCGTTCTCCTCAGCTTTGAAGATTCTACGAGAACCGCAGGGGCCCCCGACTCCCGCGGGCCCCCGATGGAGAATGACTGCCATGATTGTCCGCAGAACGACCAAAGCGTAGCCATGAGACGTTGGCGCTCTCATGCTGGAGCCGTCCTCAGTCTGAATGACCAAAAATCCTGCAGACTACTGATTTGATCAGTTCCGGTGGAACACCAGTATGACTCGGTAGGAAAGATTGTTGCTCCCTCCCTTTTCTTTGATTGATGGTTCATGTCACCAGTCCCTTCTGTTGCCCCTTAACGAAACTTCTGGACTGCCAAAAGAGGTTCTGGTCCAACCCCGAGTTGATGGAGACATTTTGACTATACTTGGACCCGCCTGACCCCACCCAAAATGGCGCTCGCAACTCCCCGTTGTGTTCCGGATGCTCAGATTTGATATCATGAGATATGTATGCAGTTTTTTTTTAAGCACATGGCGGGAGGGGATGAGTATTGATTGAACATTCGGACAATGATTTGATATTAAGTTCTGACGTGCCATTGATTACAGTATTATTGAAAGGTCGATTTTTCAACACTTATGGTACTTGCCCACAATGAATTTTCGATATGATTTTATTGCACTTATTGTACCTTGATGAAATAAAACAACCACCGACTCAGTTATGTTTTCGTCAAATAAATATGCCCTCATGTACAGTTCCAGTCTGCTCCGTGGCTGGCCCACGTGGTTGTAGGCCTGCATTTGTACGTAAACATTTTTTTAATAAAGATTTTGTGAGAAACAAATATAGTCGTAGCTCTTGGATTGGTCAGTTCGAATACACAGCCATCGTTTCTGAGCTATGTAAAATACAGGCGAAATAAAGCAAGTCGATTACTGAAAGGTTAAAAAGCAAAGTACCCAGAAATATTGAACATGTGAATGGTCCAAGTTTGTTGCGTGTGTTCTTTTTTACTTTTGTGCAACGTAAGGCAATCGATAAAGGTCCCGATGTTCTGTTTTACTTTGTATGCCACCTATCTCAGGGAAATTGTTTCAGATGCCCCTAAACCAGACCCGATACCACTGTAGACCACCCCTCCTCCTCTAAGGAGAACACAAGTTCACCCCACTTTACACTGACTGCCCTTTTGTTTCGACACCCCCCCTACACAAGATCTGCAACACCACACGTGGGCGATCTATGCAATGTGCAGTCCATCAATGATTATGCCTCCCGCACTACCAGTCCCTCTGGGCTTAAACCGCCGAGATGGAAGGGACTGCACCCGGCGGAGATAGGTCGGATACGTGGTAAGTAAAAGCCTTTTGGGTTTATGCACGCGGATGTGCCTTAAAACACTGTCCCCACCCGATTCTTTTTCCCCTTCTTTCTGCAGGTCACATCGGAACATCGACTAAAGAATGGAGAAGACCTAAGCAACACGACATGGTTTTGCGGGGACAAATGATACATCATCCATGGGGACTGCCCCTGAGGACATGACGACTTGGGTGATGTGAACGCACGCGTGTATGACCGGATGTGTATAAGTCGACTGGATATACGTTGCACGCGTTGACTCGATAGGAGAGATGTTTTTGTACGACTTGAATGATGAACGAACGACCGATAGAATGGGGAAAAAGGGGGGTCTGAGCATGGCACCTATACACGACGAGCAATGCAACCATGAATGACGTGCACCTACGAGTAGGTTCATACGGTAACTAAGTAGGGGAAGGTTCAGGACTATTCCAGGGTGAGGTTTAACCAAGTTGCGTGGTGCGCGCACTCGGTCGCGCACACCTATTGACAAGAGTGTGAAAATGGAGATAAATCAGAAGTTTGAGTGCTTTGATATAAGGTGGCTCTGAAAAGAGCCCTTGTGTTAATTGAGTTTTTTCTGCATTTATAAGTAAGTACCGATGCAGAGTCTGATGTTGCAGAGGAAGATTCTGTTTCCCTCATCCGTGAAATGAACACCATCTGTCCTATAGATGTCTTGCATCTGGTAACGCAAGTTGTTGTGGTAAATAGAACCCATGCTATAATCTCTGAGGAAAGCAGAAACAGATTTATTAACATGTCTCCTTGCTTTCTCAATTTGTGCACAATGTTGATTGGACTAATTCCATTTCTGTCTTTGGCATATATTGGAATATACCAAGGCAGTTCTGGCTTCGTTATTACGAGCACTAGAAAACAAGACATTCTGGGCAATACCATCCTTGACGCAGCCTTTTATTCTACAAGATGGTGTCTTTCAAAAGCCAGGGGTATAGGAGTATGTAACAAGCGAGCCATTTAATTGAAAAAACTAAACGTGACAAACGGTTGCAGGATCAGTGAAGGTTGATTTTTTAATTGAAAGTATAACAGGATCAGTTACAATAAAATCGTCAATACGCATACCATGGGTGAGTATCATGGGTAACATTACTTCGAAACGTTATTAATATAATAATCAATAATGAAAAATCGACATCAATAGGGTTGTCCGTATTCCTAGTCAGTACCCTTCCCCGCCCGCAATGTGCATAAAGACCGCATACATCCCCCATAACGTCAAGGCTAAGTAACTAGAACGTCATAAGGAGTTGCAATTCGCTCCCATACTGGCGCCATTTTGGTCGAGGTCAGGCAGGACCATAGTATAGTTCAATGTGTCCAATAAGTAGCGGCAGGACCAGAATCCCTTTCGGCAGTTCTGGCTTCGTCATTATGAGCACTAGAAAACAAGACATTCTGGGCAATACCACCCTTGACGCAGCCCTTTATGCTACAAGATGGTGTTTTCCATTCAGAAAATATTGTTGGCAGCATTTTGAAAGGAAAGATAAACGGCCGTTTTCCTAGTGAGTCTCACATTGTTACATTTATGAAGAAAAAGCCTGAAGAATGTACAAACTGAAAACCAGTTTTTGTCTGCATAGCTTCAGCAGCAACACTTGAGTCAGCTTTGTGTGAAGCGGCCATCTTGATGCAATCAATACCGTCCCCCTGCACACATTCAGGGACCAGGCCGCATTGCGAGGGCACCGCAGGACGTGTCTTCAGGTCAAACGGATTGTGGGACAAGGTCCAGAAGACAAGAGTCATCAAAAGGCTAAAAGTCCCGCCGGACCCCGGGGGCCGGCCGCCTATGTCGGGGGCGATCTCAGATGGTGTCTTCAATTCAGAAAATATTGTTGGCAGCATTTTGAAAGGAAAGATAAACGGCCGTTCTCCTAGTGAGTCTCATATTGTTACATTTATGAAGAAAAAGCCTGAAGAATGTACAAACTGAAAACCAGTTTTTGTCTGCATAGCATCAGCAGCAACACTTGAGTCAGCTTTGTGTGAAGCCGCCATCTTGATCCAATCAATACCGTCCCCCTGCACACATTCAGGGACCAGGCCGCATTGCGAGGGCACCGCAGGACGTGTCTTCAGGTCAAACGGATTGTGGGACAAGGTCCAGAAGACAAGAGTCACCAAAAGGCTAAAAGTTCCACCGGACCCCGGGAGCCGGCCGCTTATGTCGGGGGCGATCTCAGGCCACACCAGGGCAACAAGACTGAGATCAATTTGCTCATACTGATCCATAACGCCCCGGCCTCTCCATGTCGTAGGCCGCAAGAGTGGGCGAAACTCAGCTGGCCGAGCGAGACTTGGGGAGGGCGCAGGAGCCAAGCGCCCCATCCCAGTCCGCGATACCACACCGTCCCTCGGGGGCCTCCGTTAAGCTGTTCAGGGAGGCATCGCAGGCAGCGGTTCTTTAGATCAGTGGCTCTCACCGGCAAGGCTCCCCTCCGTCAGCAGCGATCGTTGGCGCTGTGGTTGCGGCCGGAGGCTCCGCCTAGTCAACGCCCCGGCCTCTCCATGTCGTAGGTCGCAAGAGTGGGCGAAACGCAGCTGGCCGAGCGAGACTTGGGGAGGGCGCAGGAGCCAAGCGACCCTTCTCAGTCCGCGCCACCACACCACACCGCCCCTCGTGGGCCTCCGTCTAGCGGCTCATGGGGGCACCGCAGGCAGCGGTTCTTCAGATCAGTGGCTCTCACCGGCAAGGCTCCCCTCCGTCAGCAGCGATCGTTGGCGCTGTGGTTGCGGCCGGAGGTCCCGCCTAGTCAACGCCTCGGCCTCTCCATGTCGTAGGCCGCACGAGTGATCGGAACTCAGCTGGCCAAGCGAGACTTGGGGACGGGGCAGGAGATAAGCGCCCCCTCCCAGTCCGCGCCACCACACCGCCCCTCGGGGGCCTCCATTAAGCGGTTCTGTGAGGCACCGCAGGCAGCGGTTCTTCAGATCACAACAGAGTCTCATGCTCGATCGATTGAGCTGGCCGAATCAGGCAACATGAAGGTGGGGAGGGGGGGCACCTCTTGCTCAACCACAATCAGAGGAGGTGTGATTTAGTTCTAAACCAATGAAAAGTGTTACTTTTAGGTCACATGACCTAGCCTTACATCATTAGGAAACCAAATGTGAAATGAACCAATGAAAAGTTTTATTAACAAGTCACATGACCTGTTATGCTTACGTTACGCGCTTCGCGCCGCGCCCCGGATCGCTTCCGGGAAGCTGCGCTTGGCGCACCGGATGCGCTAACGCGGCGCGTCATATGACGCATTACGCGACAACGCGATACTACAGTGTTTCTGGATGTTTCAGACTGAAGCTGGCTTCAGCATGAGAGCACCCCGTGGCTACGTCGTGGCCATTCCGCGAGCAATCATGGCAGTCGCTCCCCACCGGAAGTCTGCGGGAGTCGGGGCCCCCGGTGACTCTTGTAGTATCTTCAAGGCTGAGGGGACGCTTTTGGGAATGGGGCCCATGCCCTAGCAGTCAAGCGTCCGAGTTCCAGGGTTGTCCAGAGCCATCCTTGCAGGCCAGGCCCAAGTCTGTGGAGCCGACCGCCATTTCGTGAGCTCCGTGGCAGCCGCCTGTCGCAGTACCGCAAGAGTGGGTGCAATTCAGCCGGATGGCGGGTGAGATGATGTAATAGCAAGAGCAGGCGCAACTCAGCTGGCCGAGCGAGGTACTGTGCCGCAAGAGCGGGCGCAATTCAGCTGGCCGAGTGAAACGCTGGGGTGCAGCTGAGAAACCTCCACCTGGGGACGTGGGGGAGGCTCGTTCGCGCCGCCTCTCCCTTCCAGTGCACCCCATGCCGTCTCCTGGCGCAGGTATATGTGATGGTCGGACCAGGGCAACGCAGGACGTGTCTTCAGGTCAAACGGATTGTGGGACAAGGTCCAGAATGGAAGAGTCACCAAAAGGCTAAAAGTTCCGCCGGACCCCGGGAGCCGGCCGCCTATGTGGAGTGAAGCGCTGGGGTGCAGCTGAGAAACCTCCACCTGGGGAGGTGGGGGAGGCTCGTTCTCGCCGCCTCTCCCTTCCAGTGCACCCCACGCCGTCTCCTGGCGCAAGAGCGGGCACAATTCAGCTGGCCAAGTGAAGCGCTGGGTTGTAGTTGAGAAACCTTCACCTGGGGAGGTGGGGGAGGCTCGTTCGCGCCGCCTCTCCCTTCCAGTGCACCCCACGCCATCTCCTGGCGCAGGTATATGTGATGGTCGGACCAGGGCACCGCAGGACGTGTCTTCAGGTCAAACGGATTGTGGGACAAGGTCCAGAATGGAAGAGTCACCAAAAGGCTAAAAGTTCCGCCTGACCCCGGGAGCCGGCCGCTTATGTCGGGGGCGATCTCAGGCCACACCAGGGCATCAAGACTTGGGGAGGGGGCAGGAGTCAAGCGTCCCCTCCGAGTCCGCGCCACCACATCGCCTCTTGGGGTTCTCCGTCAAGCGGCTCAGGGGGCACCGCAAGCAGCGGTTCTTCAGATCAGTGGTCTCACCGGCAAGGCTCCCCTCCGTCACCAGCGAACGTTGGCGCTGTGGTTGCGGCCGGAGGCCCCGCCTAGTCAACGCCTCGGCCTCTCCATTTCGTAGGCCGCAGAGTAGTTGGGGAGAAATACCGGGAGAGGCGACATGCATTTGGATCGATGTTGCAGCAGGCTGCCATGTAAATAGTTATTTAATAAAACGTTTTACCCTGTTACTTTGCTGGTGTGTTGTATATATTTATAATATTTGTATAGGGTTTGTCGTTATTTTGGGCGGGGTGGGCGGCGGAGCCGAGCTGTCTTGCAGTCATCATGGCGTCGAGCTCGGTTCCTCTCACTAGTTTCATATTTCTCATGAGGGGTTGTTCTTAATGTTTCTATTTTAGCAAGGTCAAAAAGAGATCCCATCAGTGGTCTACTGATTTTGCTTGATTCCTTTTGTTTTTTCTAACGATTTTTCAGTATCTGCAAAGACTAAACAGAGTATTGCGACTCTGGGCTTGTTTATAAATAGAGAATGAACCAAAGAGAACCAATTCCAAAACAGGAAATGCTTGGATAACAATCAATCAAATGGAGAGGGAAGCAGGCACGACGGATTACAACGGGGGCAAAGGCCTGCGTTACCTACCCTTCACTATCTGCAAAGAGAGTATACTCCTAAAAGAAAAGAGGGGGGGGGCAGCGTTCAAAGCACATCAGCGTGCATAAACACGAAAATGTTTTTACCTACCACGTACTTGGCATTTTAAAGCTTTTGATATTTGCTATTAAAAAACCATTGAAATTCACTGAAAAACCATAGGTTATAGACCATATATAGTTAGGAATTAGCATTTACAAAACCTTATTTTACTCACACAAAACCATTGAAATTCCATATATAGTTAGTTGCACTAACTATATATCGCGCACCCACAATCCACTGCTGATGATGTCACATATTACATCATTCATGACATGGACAGTGACATCACTGATGACATCACTGATGACATCTCAAATGACATCACTGATGACATCACTGATGATATCATTCATGTGACAATACAATGCATCTCCTCACATTTTAATATAACCTCTGTTACAACCAGTGTTAAATACAGAGTATAATTTTTGAAACCATTGACACACCAATACTAGTTACTACATACGCACTCACTGATTCCTACGTCTACACACACATTCACTCATTCACCCATACAATCATTCATACATACAATCACTCATCTTTACAACACTATCATATGCACTCATACACCTATACAGATACTTACACTCTGCCACTCATCCATGGAGTTACTCACACACCTAGTCAGTCATGCAAAGAATCAATCACACCTCCATTTTCTAATCTATACAGTTAAACATAGAGCACCTTAAATTTTCAAACATATACTAACACATACTTACTCTCTTATACAATCATTGATACAAGTACACATTGATCTGTATAGAGTCACACACCTCCCAGCCAGCCACACACACACTCAGTCTCCCATACAAATACTTGAGCAATCAATCAATAACCCATATAGTTACTCCTATAGCTACTGATTAACACATGCAGCAGTTTACAGAACAACAGACATAATGATGCACAAATTAAGACAGTTTAGTCACTAACCCATGCACTCAGTGAGACACGCACCTACTAAATCCTTCATCCAGACACTTATACATCCACTCATTCTTCAATATGTAAGACATATTTTAACTTTACAGAAACATACAGTCACTGGAGAACTGTTGCCGAGAGTGCGCACACCGGGTCCTGCACGAAAGTTTAGAAAGGCTATTTTTATTTACAGACAAATTTTAATGCGTTGAAAAAAAGGCAAGGTACAGACTTTCTAATTCTGTATCGCTTTACAAGGAGTCTCTATGCAACTTTAACAGTGAAGAAAACGGCTTGTTTCCGAAAAAAATATTGCCAGAACTTTATTGACAAAAGTATAGGTTGTATACACAAGATATTTCTGAATTAGCATTTTAAAAACCTATGAAATTCACTGAAAAAACCATAGGTTTTACACACGTTATAGTTAGGAAGTAGCATTTACAAAACCTATGAAATTCACTGAAAAAACCATAGGTTTGACACCAGTTATAGTTAGCTGGAAATTTTACTGATATAAAACCAATGAAATTCCACGTTATAGTTAGTTGGACTCACTATAACTTGCGCGTGTAATGCACTGCTGATGACGTCACATATTACATCACTCATGACATCACTGATGACACCATCCTTGTGACACAGTGACAGACCTCCTTTCACTGTAATCTAACCCTTGAAACGCATATTCAAAAATAGAAACTAAAATGTTTTTTATATATGTATCCTTTACTCCTCGCTATCGCCTCCAATTCCCTTATGTAAAAACGAGCGTAGACCCAATTTCTTCGTGCATTCATTTATTTAGCCATTCGCCGCCATTACGCGTTTCGGGAGAAACCTCCCTTGATCACATGACAGCTCAAATGCATCACCAATCTCCTTTTAAAGTGCCAGTGCAAAGCAGCCATACATAAACATGGGGGAAAGACTGTTATCGCGGCACATTTTACACATAATCACCAAGGTAAAAACACACTTGAAATTGTTATTCTAGTGTTTCTAAATTAACCCTCAATGGGTACCTTTCTAATTACAAATTTGTAAGAAAAAATTAATACTTGTATAAATGCCTGTAGTGCCTTTGTATACCACCATGCAATAGAAACTTATTCAGTGTCATTAATAAATAATAAACTTAATAAACATATATATTATTCAGTAAAATAACACCATTTTCATGGGGCGTTATAGTTAGTTGGACATTTACTTGCACACACCCAGAGAAATTCAGTCGTTAATTCAGCCGTATATATTATTCAGTAAAATAACACCATTTTCATGGGACGTTATAGTTAGTTGGACATTTTACTCGCACATAACCAGAGATATTCAGCCGTTATAGTTATTTGACGCCCCTACAATGCACTGCTGATAAAGTCACATATTACATCATTCATGACATGGTCAGTGACATGACTGATGACATCATTGATGACATCAGCCACATGATACTCTGATGTACCTCCTCATACCATAATATAACCTTTGGATCTGAGGTACAAGAGAACATGGGTAGGTGAACAAGAAAAATGCGCGAGCTCCGCCCGCCGCGCCATCTCCTGACTCGGACATCTGGCCCGGCAGATGCCTACCCATGAGCACAAGCGTGAAAGGCTCTGCAGCAGTCAAGCAAACATTGAATGACACCTGAGCAGACTTGAGGACTCACCGGACCCCCTGTAACTGTGTATGTATTTCTTAGAAACTCACATCTGGCAAACTTCTAAAGATGTCTCTAGCCCAGAATTAAGAACAACAGACTCCTTTGACTGACTCCCGTCAATAAGAACCGTAAATGACAGAAGGACTTCTGGGATTAGAAAGTGTCCCTCGTTCCACTTATAGAAATGGACTTTACACATTATAACGTGCAGCTATTAAGACACCCATACAGTTATAGTCCCCAGAAACAATGTCAATAATGATAGCTTAATGTCCTATTATTACTTGCATCATTGATGTCATCAGTAATGTCACTGACCATGTCATGAATGATGTAATATGTGATGTCATCAGCAGTGCATTACGGGGGTGTGAGTTATAGTTAGCTCAACTTTCTACAACGGCCGAATTTCTCCAGTTTTGTACGAGTGAAATGTCCAACTAACTATAATGTTCCTGAAACCTGTGTTTTTTTCAGTGAATTTCTAAGGATTTTTAAATGATCATTTCTAACTATCACGTCCTTGAAGCCTATGATTTTTTCAGTGAATTTCAAAGGTTTTTTAAATGCTACTTTCTAACTATATAACGTCCCTGAAACCTATGTTTTTATCAGTGAATTTCAAAGGGTTTTTAAATGATAATTCTAACAATAACATCCCTGAAACCAATGGTTTTTCAGTGAATTTCTAAAGTTTTTTCAGTGATAATTTCTAACTATGCCTACAGAGGTAGGACATGTGAATAAAGAGGAAGACAGGCACATAAAGAAGCAAGAGAAATTCAGAAAAAGGCAATAGAAGTCTAGAAAGTCAAAGAAAAGTGCAGGAAGAAACAAGATAAGCAGAAAGAACCAACAGAGTTGCAGAAAAAGGCCCTGTTGCAAATTCATCTTGTGCCCCCAACTTTTACCTGACTGGTACTGGTGGTAACTGACTCTGACTAAGGAGGCCCGGATCCAGTGCTACGCTGTAAGACATTTTGAAATCAGTGAAAACACCTACATACACTAGGATATACTATGGGTTGGAGAACCCCTGTGATTGGCTTGACCTCTCCTGTAAGGCCCTAGGACATAATAGGGCATGAGAATAACAAATACCTCTAACTCAGAGGTACAGAAAGGGGCAAGAGAAGTGCATGAACAGGCAAGAAAGATGCAGAAACAGGTAACAGGGGTGCACAAAGAGGCAAGTAAGGTGCAGAAAGAAGTTTGAACAGTGCAGAAAGAACCAACAGAGGTGCAAAAAGAGGCAGGAGAGGTACAGAAAGAGGCAGAAGGAGTGCATAAAGAAGGAAGAGAAGTGCAGAAAGAGGCAAGAGAAATGGTGAAAGAAGCAACAGAGGTTTAATAAGAAGCAAGAGCAGTGCTGAAAGAGGCAAGTGAGGTGCAAAAAGAAGCAAGAGCTGTGCAGAAAGAACCAAGAGAGGGGCAAAAGAGGCAAGAGGGGTAAAGAAAGAGGTAGGAGAGGCACACAAAGAGACAGATGTGTCGAAAGAAGCAAGAGAAGTACAGAAAGAGACAAGTGAGGTGAAGAAAAAAGCAAGAGCAGTACAGAAAGAACCAACATAGGTGCTGAAAGAGGAAACAGGGTTACAGAAGGAGTCACGAGGGGTGCAGAAAGAAGGAAGAGGAGTACAGAAAAAAGCAACAGATGTGATGAAAGAGGCATAAGGGGTGTAGAAAGATAAAAGAGGAGTGCAGAAAGAAGCAACAGAGGTTCTGAAAAAGACACAAAGGGTGCAGAAAGAGGCAAGAGAAGTGCATAAAGAAGCAACAGAGGTACAAATAGAGGCAAGAGTGGTGAAGGAAGAGAGGTGTAGAAAGAGGCTAGAGAGTTGTACAAAGAGGGAAGACAGGTTCAGAAAGAGGCAAGAGGGGTGCAGAAACAAGCAAGAGAAGTGCAGAAACAAGCAAGAGAATTGCTAAAAGAAGCCACAGAGGTTTAGCAAGAAGCAAGAGCAGTGCAGAAAGAACCAACAGAGGTGCTGAAAGAGGCAACAGAGGTGCAAAAGTTGTCACAAGGGTTGCAGACAGAAGGAAGAAGAGTGCAGAAAGAAGCAACATAGTTGCTAAAAGAGGCATGAAGGTTGCAGAAAGAGGCTAGAGAAGTGCAGAAAGAAGTAACAGTTACAAAAAGCGGCAAGAAAGGTGCAGAAAGAGGGAAGAGAGGTGTAGAAAGAGGCTAGACAGTTGTTCTAAGAGGGAAGATGGGTGCAAAAAGAGGCAAGAGGGGTGCAGAAACAGGTAAGAGAACTTTGGAAAGAGGCAGGAGAATTGCTGAAAGAAGCAACAAAGGTGCAGAAAGATGCAAGAAAAGTACAGAAATACGCAACTGAAATGCAGAAACAGGCAAGAAAGGTACAGAAAGAGGGAAGACAAGTTCAGAAGGAGACAACAGGGGTGCAGAAAGATGCAAGACAGGTACAGAAAGAAGCATGGAAAGTTCAGAATGAAGCAACAGGAGTGCAGAAAGAGCCAAGAGAAGTGTAGAAAGTAGTAACAGAGATGCATAAGGCGGCAAGAGACCTCCAGAAAGAGGGAAGAGATTTGCAGAAACAGGCAAAAGGGGTACAGAAAGAGGGAACGGAGGTGCAGAAAGAGGCAAGAGAGGTATAGAAAGAGGTAAAAGGGATGCAATGCGAGTCAAGAGGGGTGCAGACATTTGCAAAATAGGGGCATAAAGAAGCAAGAGCAGTGCAGAAAAAACCAACAGAGGTGCAAAAAGAGGCAAGGGAGGTGCAGAAATAAGTAGAAGAGATGAACAAAGAGGCAAGACAAGTACAGAAAGAAGCAGGAGGGCGTACAGAAAGAAGGAAGAGGGATATAGAAAGAAGAGAGTAAGGTTCAGAAAGAAGCAAGTGAGGTGCAAAATAGGCAAGAGAACTACGAAAAGAGGCAAGAGAGTTACAGAAACAGGCAAAAGAGATGCATAAAGAACCAACAGAGGTGCAAAAAGAAGAAAGAACGGTGCAGAAATGGGCAAGAGAAATGCAGAAAGAGGCAAGTGAAGTGCAGAAAGAAGCTAGTGAGGTAGAGGAAGAGGAAGAAAGGTGCAGAAAGATGGAAGAGAAATGTAGAGAGACACAAGACACATACAGAACGAAGAGAGGTCTGTACACAATTATTACAAATTTAACACCCATATTTAGCAAAAGGTAACACATGACCATTCCAGCTGTGCAAAGGGCCTTTCACCACACTGTAACACGTATAGTTGCATTTTTGGGAACATTTGAGCCGTTTGAGCTAGAAACAAGGCTTCTTTTGTTCAAATCTGCAGATTATGCAGCAGATGATGGAATATTTGACAAATGCGGAAAATGTTTATTTATGTGACAATTGTTGCAGCCGACAAAATACCTATAATAAAGAATGCGCCTGTAGGTAGTAGAGTTGTAATGTTACGTAACCAATTAGTTTGTGACTAGAGCTGTATAGGCCAAAGAATAATGTATGGTGTCAAAATCCACTCAGGTGTTGAAGTAAAGAGTAAGTAAGTTGATTTGCATAATTAATTAAAATCATTGTAATTTGTACAGACAGTTATAGCGATTAAAAAAGAAAAACTATAAGCAGCACATAAAAGAAAAGGGAGATCATTTTAGGGAATAAAGTTCATTCTTGGGGTAGTACATTTTTGATTCCTAACATAAATTTTACAAAGCGAGTGGCCATCTGAGGTGAGTCTCCCCTTATACACAGTTCTAATGCTTCATGACATGTCCTAATGTTGAAAGAAAGCCAGATCGGACGAAGCCAGAAGACTCGTAGAACAAACAAGGGTCGACAAATGCATAGAATGTGAATTAGATTTTCTTCCGCTAGGTTGCAAAAACGACAATTTGTAGAAATTCATTTTTTATATCCTTGGCCATATTTGTATGCCGTTAGTGGGATTAGGCCAAATCGGAACCGCATTAATTGGTGCTTAATGTATGGTTTCATTGATGATGAAATTTAGAGCGGTAGTGTTTTTGGAGCATAGAGTTTAGAGGCCCAGCTGCAGTGGAAGAGCTTTGATACTGATAGGGCATCGTTTTTATAGGACAACATTTTTGCTTGCTTAGTCAGAAGTTTTAATGTCGTCTCTATGGGTAACGATGCTGACCATATGTCTTGGGCTTTTAGCGAATTCAAGCAGTATGACAGATATTTGTTGCAAGATGTATCCGGATTGCTGAATAATGATCATATAGTGTTCTTTAAAGTATGGTGGCGAGCTAGTTATGTCTTTAGGCTATATGTAATAAACCTTGCACTCATGACCCAGTGTTGGGAGGACAAAGAAAATCCCATTCGGATTTGAGCATGAGAGGTTGTACTTGGTAATAAAAACACTCCGCGGTAACATGCTGATTGAGCTCTATCTAGCCAGCAGGACATTTTATCTTTATAGGTTATAGCACCGAAAGCTATCGTCGGCAGGAGTTTTGTGCCTATCAGTCTTATTAGAGGGGCGGGATCTGGAGAGTGGAGTGCGATCTTTGTTCTAATGAAGGCTCCCTCTAAACTTCGGGTAACACTCTGCATTGCAGTAATGTGAGCCGTCGGTCTCCCCTTATGGTCTATCCAGACACCCAAATATGTGTATGTAGAGACTGATTCCAGTGCCTTGCCCTCGATGAATCAAGTGCTTTTTCTTGTTTTCAAAGATGAGGCTGTCATGACTTTCGTTTTGGCGATGTTAATCTCCAGGGTATTGATGTTACAGTACTGCACAAGGGAATTGAATAATCTTTGAAATCCCACCTGGGTCTGATCGACTAAGATGGTATCATCAGCATACTGCAAGTTTTGATCTTTGTTAGTTCGATTCACGGTGGGAAAGCTCGACATCCGGCTAGGCATTTAGGGAGATCTGCTAAATACAGGTTGAAAAGTAGGGGTGCAAGGATGCATCCTTGTTTTAGGCCTCTGGTGGTCAAGATTTTGTTGGTTGTAGACCATCTTGAGGTGACTCTTATTTTCACCCAGGTATCTGTATGTAATGAAATGAGAACTCCCAATAAGGGCTAAGGAATGTCCCATTTTGCCAATTTTTCCCACAATTTGGGGCGAATCACAATGTCAAAAGCCTTTTGAAAGTCAATGAAGCCCAGGTATAAAGATTTTCCTTTTGTGGCTAGTGTGGATTCGATCATATGGGATAGACAGATTAAATTGTCTTCATTATGACAGCCCTTTTGGAAGCCAGTTTGTGTAGAGGGAATTAAATTACAATTTTCAACCCCGGTTGTAAGTTCTGATAAAAGGACACTCGCGTACACCTTACCATCTACATCAAGAAGGGCTATCATCCGATAGTTGTCGGGGCTGGAGCAAGAGACTTTTTTATGGATGGGGACGAACAGCGACCCTCGCCAGGATGCCGGGACGGATCTGCCCAGAATTGCGGTTTCGAAGAGAGGAGCCAGCAGGTTGGCCCATTTCTGAGCGGAGGCTTTGTATACTTGGGTGGGAATTGCGTTTGGTCCTGGGGCACCCGCTGAGCGCATTTTCTTTATTATGAAAGCAACTTGGTTTGGGGTTACCTTGATAGCTGTCGTCTTGTCGTCGGGGGAGTTGAAGTGGGGGAGGATGGAGAGATTGTTACAAGTTATGTCACTTGGTTCGGTATAAAGAGCTTTGATATAATCCTCCCAATCGGCTGGAGAAATGTTTGTTACACTTGATGGTTTAGTAACTTTAACAGCCTTATTTATCCAACTCCAGAACTTTCGCTGATCTTTTGTTTTATAATCTCGTGAGCAGCCACCCAATGGTGTTCTTCTTCTAGTCTCTTTAGAGTGAACCTGGCCTTTCTGTATTCCTTTCGGGTGACTGCTATTTCACCCCGGAGAGATTTATATGTACTTTCGTGGTTGACATTATTGCGCTGAAGCCTGTTTAGTTTATGTTTGATACTAGTTATAAAGCATTTTTGCTCGGAGATGGAAGATGAAACCTTGAGTATTTATCAACTTTGAGGCTAATTGGTCTCTGAACACCGTCACGAAGATCTCCCATGAAGGAGCTATCAGACGACAATTGGAGTCTGGAGCCCATTTACTCAGTAGATCATCCACCTTTGCTCCCATAGTTTCCCAGTCGTCCTCAGACCATCTTAGTTTTTTGTTGATCTCTAGATTGGATTCTTTTCCAATCAATGCCGATTTCGTGCGATGGGAATGCATAATATCAATTTTACACGTGAGAGTTGCGTGATCACTTTCGAAAGAGGGGGTTACCAAGAACTGCTGTACTAACTGGAAGTGATTAACAGATATCCATAAATAATCTAGGGTGGCCATTCGAAAGGGAGATGAGTGGGTATAAGCCGCCGGCTGGTCTGACTCGAATCTTCCATTTAAAATGCGAAGGCCTAGTTGGTTTAGGTGCGTTCAGAGTTTTATCCCTTTTTCTTCCTTCCTTTGAAACTGAGATTTTATCTCCAGAATAGCCCACATTTCATCTGTTAAAGATATTTGGGAAGTGAGAGTGGGTGCTACCTCCATTAGATTAGTGTTGAAGTCACCCATTATCGGCCATATGTCATTTGGGTGTAGAGCCTCGAGGTTGATTATATCAGGGAGCATTTTGCTTAGTGTCACCTCTCGTCTTGCTTTAGACGGATGCAAGTAGACGCTGCCGAGGATAATTTTTCGCCGTCTCTGCTTTTCTTTTTCATGGCACTGAATCTCAATGCTGCTAAAAATGTAATCACCCTGGCCCATAGAGAGCGGTGCGATCTTTGCGACTAGTGTGTTCTTCACGGCGATCAACACGCCTCCAGAGGCATGGCCACCTACGGCAGAGGGGATGGCATGGGATTCAATAACAATGAAATCTTCCCAAACTGTGTTTTCCATGGCCCAGGTTTCTTGGAGAGCGATTATATCCTGAGTCTTCAGGAGACTTTTGGTTAGCAGTTTGTTTTTCTCTTCTGTTAGACCTCGAAAATTCCAGGAGCAGGTATGAAGGTATTGCAATTTCTCATTGGTGGTTCTTTTATTGTTCCTTTTTTGTTGTGTTTTACCCTAAGGCCTGAGAAATCCAGGACCAATCTTGAGTTTTATGTGGCATGAGGACACATTTGCGTGGGCCGCCCTCTTTTGACGCTATTATTTGAAGGGGATTCTCAATCCAGGGCAATGATTTTATTCCTGGTCTTGGGGCAGATAATGTCAAAAAAGGCTGTTGACTCTGCTTGCCTTGATTTAACAATAATTTCTTATTGTCTGCCATTAGTGAATTCCGTGTGTTATCTTTTAGGAAGTCTGGGTATTTAATGCTGGTAGGAAAGCTGACCTGGACGCCCCAGTTGAGCTTTGTTGTTCATTAAGATTGTGGTCAGACCTTTGTTGGAGAATGGAGAATGTTACCACTGTTGATTCGTTTTTTTTTTTGCCATGTTCTGGCTCCAGAAAGGCCACTGTTTCAATATCCGTCTATTGAATATTCTCTAATCCTGAGAGATGCAAGCATAATTTTAGGATGTTTCCTCTGTTTAAAATGTCCCATTTTCCTTGGGATACATATTCTGGGTAAAGCACTATTTTATTGTGTTCTTGAGAGAGATGATATGACTCTCGAGAGTTTAGGTTTGAGTTGATCAGGTTTTGTTGTTTGGGGAGAACCACTAATTTCTCTGTGTGTTGGTTCTCGGTTATTAAGAGCATTGTATCATCTAGACTGTTTAAAGTAGATGCTGGAGGGCCGTTGACTTTGAGAGGGACGCATTCTCTCGTTTTTTTTTTGAGTGACCTGGGTCAGAGGTTCATCTACTTTCATTGAGGGCCAGGAATTATCTGTTTGCTTTTTGTTTCCCTTCTCATCTCTCGTTTTAAGTTGAATTGGTGAGGCTTCTGTAATGTTTTTGTGTTTGTTATTTCGTCCTTTATTTTAGAAAAGGAGAAATCATCGTGATGAGTTATTGTTTTAAGCTTTAGGTTCTCATCAATGAATTTTTGAACTTGGTCAGTGGGCGTAGTGTATTTGTTAGTTGGATTAATCAAGATTTCATTTGGCTTGGTAGAAGTAGTATGCAGTTTTTTGTTTTTGTTGTTCTCTGCGATTTCTTTTTTGTCCATGGAGTTCGTCGAGTTCTTAAGTTCATCTGACAGATGATTATAGACTTATAGCTTTGGGTGGAGTTACGACACAGGTTTCTGTAGACTCTTCTTTGTAAAGGACAGATGTTTCCGTTGGCGGTGGTAGCGTAGTTTTTAGTTTGCTCTTATCTATTCAAACCACTGTAGTAATGCGTTACCCTTTTTTTTCGCTTTGTTTAATTTCTTTAATTTTTTCTTGTTCTTCCTAGATATAGGATTACCTTCCTTCGTGGTTTGAAGGGTCGGGTTTGAGGGCCCGGCACAATTCTGTGAGTTGGCTAGAACAGGTTCAATGTTAGTTGAAGTAATTTTTTCTTGGGCCTTCGATGTTGGATGATGGTTAGATTGGTCATCGCTTCCCTGGGGGCCTAGTATCTGCTCTTTAACAGCAGCGAGGAGGTGATTTCGTTGACTACTTGGATTGGGACCATGAGGGGAATTTTTTGTTCTTTTATCATTTGTATCGCTGCTCTGTTGCTCGACATTGGTTGAAAGGGCTTTTGTTCCAGGGGTCTTATTGTGAGGTTGAGAGTGCAAAGAAATAGTACTTTTCTGTGATGTGACCAGGGCTGCGTTCTTCAGATCTTCAACCAGGGTAGACATTATTTCCGGGAGTGATTCTAGTTTTTTCAAGAGCGGGTTGCAATTGCAGCCTTTATGGGTCTGTGTTAGGGGTACAGTTTCATTTGACTTCAAGATTCGGTTTGAACTTTGCATGTGATTTTGGTCCACATTTTTTTGGGCTCTTAATATCAGAGAGTTTAATTTTTCAAGCTTTGAGTCTATTCCCATTATTGAGTCAGCTACTAGGTGTAAGATATTGATCTGCACATCTAGTTTATCAGCATGCATATGAGCGGCATTAGCCATTGAGTTCAAGGCTTGATTAGTGACTGAAGGAGGGGCCTCGACTTTAAGCATGGCTGGAATATCAAACAGGTCCACTTGACTAAGTTCTAGTGGAGAGAACTTTTTTCAGTTGAGTAATGATGGGACTTGTTGGTGTGTGATTTGCTTGACACGATTTTATTCATTTGGGGAGTATTGCTTAGGTCCTGATGAAGATCTTGGTAGGAATTGCAAGTTTTTATTTCCACCTTACAGCTATTGACATTTGTTGAAGACACGTTGGGAGCACTAACCTTAATGTCGTATTGGCTTAGGTCGTTAGCCCCAGTAGGGGATGAATGCTGACCAGTAGCTAGAAACGGGGTAGATGTTAATGAGGGAAGGACAAAACTCAGTTTTTGGATATGGGCTACCAGTGGGTCATTTGATTAAATTGTTTTTTCGCTATCCGACGATAAGTTTTGGAGGGCCAAAAGCTGTAGAGCTTGTGTAGGAGAGTATGTCGATGAGATCCATATTATTGATTCTGGTGATTTACGAGGTGGTTCTTGGACTCAGGTTTTAGTTTTGACTTTTTTGGGGGTCGTGATTACTGGCTCAGGTTTTGAGTCATTATCGGCTCTGCGAGAGGTAAATGTAACTGGTGATGGTGGCAGAGCAGAGACTGACTTTGTTTTTTGCTGCTCGTCTGGCCTTTGGTGTGACGGTTGCTGGTTTGGAAGAAGGGAGGGAAAATGGAAGATGGAAGGAGATGCGGTTACTGATACCCTATCACGAACAATTATTTCGGGGAATAGAGGTGCCATATGAGGAGAAGTAGAGACTGTTACAGTGTGGTTGTGGGAGCTTGTAGTATTATTTGGCAACAGGTGGGGGGCACTTTTGTTCAGCTGATCCATCTGAGTAAAGTGACTCCTAATGTCACTTGGATGAGTGGTTTTCGGTTTGGGTGGCTGCGTGGGAAAGTTCATTTACATGTTATCCCCATCAGAGCAGGGTCCTCCCGCCCTGACTGCGCCAAGGGGATGCGGAGGATACGGAGGTGGCTGACACCCTCATCCTCCCACTTTGGAGTAGAGCAATTTGGTCTTCAGTCGTTTAGCACTCTTGTGGGGGCGGTGAGTGCTTTGTGATTGTGTGGTACTCCTTGTTCGCATAGTTGGTCAAGAAGAACTTGTCCTTCACTTCACTTCACTTGTCCTTCTCTTTTATTAGTTTTTGATAGTTTGTATGTTCCTAAACGTTTTCTTGTGTGGTCTTGATCTTGACTGTACTTTAGTTGTGCTGTGCTTTGTCAGGTGATCACTTGTGGAGCTCACAGGGAGGGCCGCAGGCAAGCCTGACCTAGTCTGGCCGCCTCCCAGTCAACTCCCCGGGCTCTTACTCTGCGACAGCCTCTCTAACGGCGGCCACGCTCGCCTCAACCCCAAGTCCCTTTCTCTTTACCTTACGTCGGTGATTCCTCAGCTCAGCCGGACACCGGCGCTGCCGCCAGTCAAACAAGCGGTGCAGAAGGGGAGGAATGTAGGACTGCACACAGGTGGGGACAGCTTTTAGGAATGGTGAGGCGTAGAGGAAGCTGAAGGAAGATGGATTGCCTACGAGATGCTAGTTAGATTATATTATCGTTGGTAGCATAGGTAGCGTTAAGAGACGTTTAAAGAAACAGTGGAAGAGGTTAAGAAAAAAGGTTAAGAAAAAAGGTTTTGCAATTTGTTCACCTTTCGCCTTTTGCCTCTCCTCTCCGCTCTCTGGAGGTCGCTGGGGGTGTAGGCTATAGGAGAGCAGCGATCGATGGCTCGGGGGTGGCTCAGGGAACACCAGTGAGGAGGCGTGTGGAGCAGGAGCAGGAGCAGAGCCGAGCCGAGCCGAAACGCTCAACCGCTTAACCGCCCTGCAATCGGACGGTACTTCGGAGTCAAAATCCGTGCGAGCCGGGAGCCGTGAGCTCAACCGCAACAGCACCTCCTCGGCATCTCGTCCATGGCGTCTCCCCCTGCTCTCCCCTGCTATCTCGCTCGCCTGCTGCTGCCGACAGTCAAAGCAAAGTCACGGCAACTAGATTTCCGAAGTCTGCTTCTCTTCTCACCACTAGAGGTCACAACAGGACAAGCTGAGGGTTGAGGAGTACAGAGAAATACTTGCCAGAAGTGCTGAACTGCAACTGAAGTAAAGAGATGAATGCAGAAGGGGAGGAAAAATTGAACTGACACAAGACGTCCAGTTGACAATAAAGCACTGCCAACAAGCAAAAAGGCCCTTTTTGCACCTGAGCAGCATAAACCTGAAATGCCATTAACAAGATGCATTGGAACAGAAACTATAGTGCGTGTATGCTTCAGAGAAGCATTATAAAAAGCAAGCCCGCTCTCTACGTACATGTGCATTTTATTTGTATTTCCCTTTGCAGCAATTGGATATTAGCGTGACTAGGGTATGGCATCATTTTGTGAAAGTAAAGAAAACGGGCCCACGCCTCCGGCTGTGAAGCAAAACAACAACTAATTAAAAAGCAGTGAGATTCTTACACTCCGCACCTGCTGCAGAATTTATAGCTACTTACCTGGCTTCTTCCTCGGACTTTCCATAGACTTTGTAACAAAATCAAATGAAATTTGAGATTTGCTATAAATTCTATGTTAAAATAAAAAAAAAATGCTAAAGCCAAGATTGGTGCAAATTTCGGGATTCCTAACTGTATGCTAAATGGTACATGTGAAAATAAAATTGTGCGTGGAATTCTCACCTGTGGATTAGCTGTGACTGGTGCGGTAAGGCAGGAAGGGTACAGCAGAGAACCCCTTGAGCAGGCAGGTTCCTTCTGGCTGTTCTGCTCGATATGGAAAGGCTCCTTGAAGACAGAGCCGAAAGTAAATCAAAACCGCTTATAGTGTTTGTGTGTGCACGCATGTGGGCTTCAGTGTTTGGGAAACAGTTTTTGTATGTGTGGGGCGTGCGTACGCATTTGTGGGTGTGTGTGGGTGAATGTGTGCCTAGGTGTCTACAGAAAGGTTGTGTGCGTGTGGTATGCTTAGGCGACTCTGTGGGGAGTCTTGTGTGTTTGGATGTGCATAGGGAGTTTGCGTGTGTGTGTTTAAATGTGTGTGTGTAGATAGGGAGATTGTGTTTGTATATTTATATAGGGAGCTTGTGTATGTGTGCCTGTATATAGCAAAGTAATGTGTGTAAGCGTGCTTGTATGTGTGGAAAGCTCTTTGCATGCATATGTGCATGCACGTGGGCAAGGGTTGTGTGTACGAGACATTTGTGTTGGAAAGGTTGTATGTACGTGTTGGACAGTATGTTTGATCTTAAAATAGCCCAATTTTGAGGGGTCTCAGAGTTTTTCTTTTTTCTCACCAACTAGTAACGTGGTGCCAGGCCTAAGCATGCTGCAAATTAATGGATACCTCAAAGTAGCAAGGGGAGCATGGGTGCTTTTAACCCTCTGGTGGGTAGTGAAAGAAAGCCACAATTGGGGTACAATGGGATACTGACGCCTCTGGGCTTCGGTAATGCTACTCCTGCTGCACTGTTGAATGCTAAACTCCTGAACTGATATCATCACACAAGTAAAAATGAAACAGAGTCGCACTCTAGCGTCACTGTGTCCATTGAACACTATAAGAATGGTGGGCGGAAAATCACCCCGAGCACCATGGACGCAGGAAACAACCGTCCGCTGGGACCGTGGATAAACCGGCTGTCAAATCAGGATCACCCACCAAAAAAGACTGAACGCGGCGGTATGGGGTGAATAAAAACTGCCTGACGTGGCCGGTGACGATCAAAACCTGACCGCAGCGGTCGGAAACGCAGCAGAAAAGCAACAACCTGCTGCAAGCATAGTGGAAACACTGCATGGGAAATTAGGAAATCCCCGGTGGTTCGCTGTACGATCCGCTGTTTCCGACCACCGCGGTCGAACACTGGAGTGAATGGGAGAGCCAGCGTAAGAGCTGCAGCATAGCCACCGCAGCGGATGATCCTCACAAAACATGGCGTCTGCTGCAAAAAACACCACAACAAAGGCAAACATTGCACAAAAAAATTTGCCATGCCCCTCAATACACCAAACACATCCCAATGAAACAAATAAATGCCAAACAGGAACATACCATTTCCAAGATTACTCCCACAACACACCTGACAGAAAAACTCCATTGGGACACACCCACATAGCTGAGAATAAAACCAGCCCCTTCACTGACCACAATCCTTTCCAACACTCCAGAAAAAAGGGCATATACCAGACCTAACAGTAGAGGTAAGAGAACACAAAACACATACCAACACCACCACCACCATCACACCAGCACCAACAATCCCCAGCAGATTACACACCTCACACACAAACACCACACCCACCACCCACGCCCTTGCACCCACAAACACTTTGCACACTACACACCATGGCATCATAGAAAATGCCCAAATTCACAGAGAGTATGTTGACAGTCATGGTAAATGAGATAGCCAGAGTGGAACCACAACTGTTTGGTAGCCTGGTCCAACAGACACCATTAGCCACAAGGACACAAATGTAGCAAAGGATAGTTCAAAGGGTCAATACAGTAGGGAACACCCCGCGATCCAAGAAGGAGATCATGAAGCGGTGGCATGATCTCGGAGGGTTGGGAAAGAGAGGAGAAGCAAGAACCGGGAGCTGGCTGACAGGACTGGTGGTGGCCCTCCCATTCACAACATGGGAGGAGAAGGTGCTTGCCATACTGCATCCTGAGAGTCTCACAGGAGCATCCAGTTGAGTGGAGGCTGGTAAGTATAAACAAATGTTAACCTACACACTGATATGTGCTTTCTTGCACAACCCAAACACCATTGCATTGTTTACCTTCACCTAACAGGTAGGTAGCCATCTTGCCTGGGAGGTTTGTGTGGGGGTCGGAGGCCTGTACCACTACTCCCACCATGCCCCCTGTCCCACACCCCAGCAGGATGGATCACTCCCTCACCCAGAAGTACTTTGAAGCCATTGCATTGTTTACCTTCACCTAACAGGTAAGTAGCCATCTTGCCTGGTGAGGGGGAGGGAAGCTTGTACCACTACTCCCACCATGCCCCCTGTCCCACTCCTAAGCAGGATGTAGCACACCACACCAACCCAGAAGCAGTTTACAGCCATTGTATTGTTCACCTTCACCTAACAGGTAGGTAGCCATCTTGCCTGGGAGGTATGTGTGGGGGAGGGAGGCCTGTACCACTACTCCCACAATGCCCCCTGTCCCACACCCCAGCAGGATGGATCACTTCCTCACCCAGTAGCACTTGGAAGCCATTGCATTGTTCACCTTCACCTAACAGGTAGATAGCCTTCTTGCCTCGGAGGTCTGTGTGGGGGATGGAGGCCTGTACCACTACTCCCACCATGCTCCTGTCCCATGCCCCAGTAGGATGGATCACTCCCTCATCCAGAAGCACTTGGAGGCCATTGCATTTTTCACCTTCACCTAACAGGTAGGTAGCCATCTTTCCTGGAAGATCTGTGAGGGGGAGGGAGTCCTGTACCACTTCTCCCACCATGCCCACTGTTCCACCCCAAGGCAGGATGTAGCACACCACACCAACCCAGAAACAGTTTGCAGATATGGTATTGTTCACCTTCACCTAACAGGTAGATAGCCATCTTGCCTGGGATGTCTGTGTGGGAGAGGGATGCCTGTACCACTACTCCCACTATGCCCCCTGTCCCACGCTCCAGCAGGATGGATCACTCCCTCTCCCAGAAGCACTTGGAAGCCATTGCATTGTTCACCTTCACCTAACAGGTAGGTAGCCATCTTGCCTGGGAGGCCAGTTTGAGGAGGGAGGCCTGTACCACTACTCCCACCATGCACCCTGTCCCACTCCCCAGCTGGATGGATCACTCCCTCCCACCCACAAGCATGTGGAAGTCATTGCATTGTTCTGCTTCACCTAACAGGTAGGTAGCATGTACATGCAGCCACACATCTGTCACCAATGAAATGGTTCCATGTGCCAACATCAGCCCTCTCTATGAACAAATATGCACTCTGACCCCACTTGACATACACAGTGTGCACACATGTAAGCAAAGGGAATGGTCACAGATAAGAAAGAGTCACAAACCAATGGACATGCACAAGGAAGACTGTGCACAACCATGCACAACACACACTGATGAGACTATTGCCATGTGGCCCAATCAGCAAGGAGCATGTAAAACCACAGAAAGCATGTGTGGACTCATAACTACAAATATGTAAATTACAGGTCAAAGTCATGCAGTACAATACAATGGCCAGATGTGATGTCAGCCAGGGCATATGAATCAACATTGAGAGAACCATTAAAGTCATTTGTGCTGGTCCCTACATGGCAACTGGTCCCTGTAAACATGATCACAGCACAATTTGAATGCAATGCATCGACATCTGACTACATGTACGAGTAATGTATGTACCTCTGCATCATGTCATGAGGCACAGTATTGCACATAGCAAAATATGTGAAGATCAGTCAATTGTGTAGTGTACATACACTGAATGACAAACAGCTAACAGAATTCTTGCTGAGTGCACAACACTGACCATTCCCCATCTAAGCCACAAGTGACCAAGAACTCACTGTTGAGGACAACATCAATGACCAGCAGAGTGAGTCACCACCCCTGGTACATGGACTCCACATTGTAGACCCCCAGGATTTTCAGGACGATGAGTTTGAGGCCTGCCCATCTGGTGTGTCAATTAGCACCAGGACCCAGGATCCCATCTTCCCCACCACCATGTCTGCTGAAACAACAACAGCACAGCAGAGCCCTGCTGTTACGGCTTCTGCGTCCACCGCCATCACCACCACCACCACCAGTGCCGCCTGCAACACCCTCCCTGTCCCAGGGGATGACCAGCCCACACCAACAACTGTGGACGTCAGGGAAGGTATGCGTGGACCCTCAGTGGCGAGGCAACAGGTCCGTGGCAGCAGGGCAGGTGGGAGGGCCAGGGTCACCCCCAGATATTAGGAGGTTGGGACCCTATCCCTGGACCAATGCACCAGAGTCAATGGCGCCTATAAACAGGTCCAGGGACAAATTGGCCGGGCTGAAAAACTCTTACGTGAGCTCATCCTGCTGATGAGGTTCATCGACACCCGCATTGGTCAAATGGTAGACCTCATGGGCCAGCAAGTGGCACTACTGAGGGACAGACCTGCATCCCAACCAACACCCCCACCCACCTCTGGTGTGCTGCAGGAGGACAGTACACCATCCTGTCCTGCGGCCACTAAGAGGGGTGAGTCCTCAGACACAGCTGGCACCACAGCAGGGACCACCCCAGCGAAACGACCAAGGGGCCATCCAAAGAAGAGCCTGCGAATCTCTGGAGGCAAAGCACCAGCCAAACCCCAGTCACAGAGCAAGCCCTGATGGCAACCCTCTTCCCCACTGCATTGACTGTTTGGACTGTCCTTCCCCACACTGCCTTGGAAATGGCACCTGTCTGTTGGACTGGGTCACCAAATAGTGGAGAAGTGTGGTTCAATGGTTAGAGCGGTAGACCCTGATGCAGAGGTCTGGCCCGGGACCAGGGTCGAATTCCCGCCTCAGCGGGTCTTGGGCTCAATTTCCTCAGACCTGATATTTCCCGCCTCGGTGCCTATTCTAATCATGGGTCCCACTCTGCAACTCTGGGCAATAGCTTGCTTAATCTCCACAACGGCCCCAACAGCGCAGCGATGCCTGGCTTCACCTTGGGAGTGCCCATGAGTGGACATTTCACAGGGAAAAGCCAGGAAGGGTTCCACAGCGGTATGCGTACAGCGCCACCCCAGTTGGGGTATAGTTACGCTTTACAAGTACAAATTCATTTCATTTCACCACATCGATGTGGTGTCCACGCATCTATCTCATTTACCATTACTGGCACCTTACTTCTCCATCAATACCTTCATGTTTATCTGCCCCCCTCACATGTCAACTTTGTAAATAAAATACCTTACGCACCTTCATTGTGTCAGCTTTGTCTTTAGTGCAAGATGTACAGTCTTCAAGATGTCCATAATATATCAGAAAGATATACTGTATTTAGGAAAGGATACATTTGAGGTGCCTAGGGAAACACAACAGAACAACATTCACTGGTGTGATGTTGGCATCACAGACATTACACTACATAAACCATCTACATAACCCAACAGGCAGATGACACAATGGGCAACAAGTGTCAACAAACATTTCCCGTATACGTTCACCGATTACATGTCACTGTCACACCTCCACACACAGGCGACTTTACATCTAGCTGTACCATTTGCACATAGGCCTTAACAAACACAGCCATCACACCTAGACAATGTACATGGTGTACTTTGTCACCCACCTTCCAGTGAAGTAGCGGGTGATGAGCTGTGGACGCATGTCACCTCCTTCCTCCTCTCCACTGTCCTCATCACTGGGGTCAGGTTCTTGTGCAGGCGGGGGCCTTGGGTCCTAATCATCATCCAGAAGCACGGGAAGCTGCTTGTGAATGGCCAGGTTGTGGAGTATACAGCATGCCACTATGATTTTACACACCTTCCCAGGCGAGTATGACAGTGCACCTCCAATTTTTTCAAGGCAGCGGAAACATGACTTGAGCAGGCCAAAAGTATGCTCAACCACACAACGTGTCCTTCCATGGGCCTCATTGTATCTGATATCAGCTGGGGTCCTGGGATTACGCAGTGGGCTCAGCAGCCATGGACTGCTGGGATATGCAGAGTCACCTAGGAATGACAAACACAAATTGCAATGTTGCACAGGCAGAGGGCAGCAAGTCACACACCCACCACGCCATATGACTAGGCATACTCACCCACAATCCAAGCACGCTCGGGAAGCAGATTCGCAATCAGCCTGGGCACAATGCTGTTCCTCAGGATGTAGGAGTCATAAACTGAGCCCGGGAATCTGGAACACACATGCGAGATGGTCATATCAGCCAGGTACACCACCTGCACATTGATCGAGTGATAATGTTTTCTATTACGGAAAATGTGCTCACTCTCCTATGGTGGCACAAGACCAACATGTGTGCAATCAATGGCCCAAACAACATGGGGGATGTGCCCAAGGGGATAGAAGTCTCCCTTCACACCTGTCAATTCTGCTCCCTGGGGGAAATGTATGTATTTGTCATTGTAGATCATCATGGCTGCAAGAACATCCCGCAGCACCATGCTGAACATGGGTTGAGACATCCCAGCAGCACTGGCCATGGTCTCCTGGAAGGATCCAGTGGCAAAAAAATGGAGGGCTGCCATCACCTTGTAAGTTGGTGTAAAAGCTGTTGGGTAGTGGCGAAGAGGCTGCAGATGGGGTTCCAACAGATCACAAAGGGACTTCAGGGTGGCTCTGTTGAGACGGAACTTGAGAATGATCGCTATTTCCTCCATGTCCTCCACCAGTGTCAAGTGACGTATCAGATTCGGTCTCCTTCTAGTTGAGATGAAATTGGACACATATCAATGACATCCATCATAAGATGGCCACAGCATAACACGTTCAGAATGAAACAGAATGATCAAACACTGACTTGAGGGATTTGTGACACACCATGTTACATGGGTGTAAGTTTGAGCCTCACACAGGACACACCTCTCCATTTACAATACACCAGTGCATAAAACACAACATAGGTCAATGTGAATGCACATATTTTCAAGGACACATTCCACATGTGCATGCCTGGTAGCATGTCATCCAGCCATTGTGCAACAAATCAACACAACTGTCTCATACTCATCTGCTGTACCTGCCACCGCTCAAGGCATCATTCAAACTTGGCACACATCCCCAACACAATAATCACAGTTGGTAGTGAATTGACATTTGCGTGTATGAGCACACAGATAAGCACAAGTAAGTAACAAAATCATACAGTGAGACAAGCCTTGCCAAGGTCATCACTTCCCCACAACACATTCATATCTGTACATATTGCAGAGTTCTCTACAGAACAATGTACGTCACACATACACAGCCATGGCCCATGTAGGCACCTGAGGAGTCAATGGAACATTGACATTGTCTGCAAGACGATGTCCACTTCACCATGTGGCCACTGTGCATTGTTGAAGTGTTCCTGATGGACATTGACATTGTATGTGCCACACATTGCGGTCTCTACCGCCTGGCACCGGTGGTGTGTCACCAGCAACCCCCTTCACACAAGTGCAGTAGTCATTGGCATGGAGACATGGGAAGATGGCAGGTGGCATGCTCTGCCACCCTACTTGCGGTAGCTACCACCTCGCCCCGGCGGTGTGTCACCAGCCCCACCCCTTACATGAGAGCAGTTGTCATTGGCATGGAGACATGTCCAAATGGCGGTGGCCATGCTCTGCCATCCTACTCAAGGCAGCTACCGCCTGGCCCCAGCGGTGTGTCACCAGCACCACCCTGTGCACGAGTGCGGTTGTCATTGGCATGGAGACAGGGGAAGATGGTGGTTGGCATGCTCCACCACCCTACGCGCGGTAGCTACCGCCTGACCCCAGTAGTGTGTAACCAACACCACCCCTTACACAAGTACGGTTGTCATTGGCATGGAGACATGCCCAAATGGCGGTTGGCATGCTCTGTCACCCTACTCGCGGAAGCTACCGCCTGGCCCCGGTGGTGTGTCACCAGTACCACTTCTTACACAAGTTCGGTTGTTATTGGCATGGAGACGTGCCCAAATGGCCTTTGGCATACTCCGCCACCCTACTCATGGCAGCTGCCACCTGGCCCCGGCGGAGTGTCACTGCAATGGTGCATTGCCTACAGCCAATGGGAGCAATGATTGCGGTGGCATGATGCAATTTTGAAGATCGCGGTAGGTGTGCTCCGCCACCACTGAGGCTGACATTGAATGCTTGTCAAAGATGCTGCCTGGGACCCTCACCTGCTGCTGCCTGCAGAGCCTGCTGCCCAGGAACCCTCACCGACTGCTGCCTCCAGAGCCTGCTGCCAGAGACCCTCATCTGCTGCTGCCTCCAGAGCCTGTTACCTGGGACCCTCATCTGCTGCTGCCTCCAGAGCCTGTTACCTGGGACCCTCATCTGCTGCTGCCTCCAGAGCCTGTTACCTGGGACCCTCATCTGCTGCTGCCTCCAGAGCCTGCTGCCTGGGACCCTCACCTGCTGCTGCCTCCGGAGCCTGCTGCCAGAGACCCTCATCTGCTGCTGCCTCCACAGCCTGCTGCCTGGACCCTCAACTGCTGCCTCCAGAGCCTGCTCCCTGGGACCCTCACCTGCTGCTGCCTTCAGAGCCTGCTGCCAGAGACCTCATCTGCTGCTGCCTCCAGAGCCTGCTCCCTGGGACCCTCACCTGCTGCTTCCTCCAGAGCCTGCCGCCAGAGACCCTCATCTGCTGCTGCCTCCAGAGCCTGCTGCCTGGGACCCTCATCTGCTGCTGCCTCCAGAGCCTGCTGCCTGGGACCCCTCATCACCCAATTCCACCACAGGTGTTCCATATCCACAGGGATGGCAAGGACAGAGAAGATCCATGCCCGTCCATTCACAAGCGAGGAGCTCAGTGTGAACCCAGATGCTCTGTACAGTGCCCTGCACAGTTCCCGCCCACCAAGATGAGATGACATCACTGCACTTACTATGTCCTTACTCTTGTTCATTCACACTGAAATCCAAATATGCACCATCTCAGCCCTGTATAATTGCACGCAACCACACTTGTGTTGATGTATATTTTGTTGGTGAGTCCATGTACCCCAATGCCACACACATGACATACTGATATGTTCACAGGACATGCTCATTGAATGCTGCCCAGTCATGCACACAGTGAGTCTACACACAGACACAGGTGTATATGTGATGTATGTAATGGCCAGACATGCATAGGACTGGAGATGTGTGCAAGCCACAGAGGGGGTTCAGTGCAGTCATCCTGCATGTGTGTGAGATTATCAGGGACCCTGTACACCCTCATAAATGCATGCAATCACATCTGCGTGGCCCATGCAGAGTGCCCATGTGAGGTGTACGCCAGGGTGAGATGGACAGAGATTACATTTGGTAATGAGTCTGTGTCTTGCTACTGTACTGATAGATGTTGGTACATGACACTGTGTCACTGATCATTTCCCCCTCTTTTCTCCAATGCCTGCAGCTCAAGGTACACCAGTGTAAGGCCATGTGGAGGGTCATTTCAGCAAAGGTGCGAGCCCTGGGGGTATCTAACCAATGAAGCACCCACTGCCACAGGAGGTGGGACGACATCAGCCGGCTAGCAAAGAACGTGGCAGAGATGACTTTGGGGCTGCTACCATGCACTGGGCATTTGACACGGTGCAGCATGACACCACTGATGGGCCGCAACTTGGCAGTGACTCATCCTGAGCTGGATGCACGTCTGAAGGAGCATCAGCAGCAAGGTAGGGGTGAGTATTTGGGGAGGGTGATTTTGGCAGGGAACAGATGCATGTGATTATTGAGGCCCACACATCTGACAACAATGTGTCCCAGAGTACAACATGGTGTTTGGCATGGGTTACTTGCCATTGTGGACTGTCTTGTCCTAATAGGTGTCTGTGTTGTCCCCTCCTATTCCCTCAAGGTCTGTCAGTGGCAATAAGTGGTGTGCCCACATCATTTCCCTAGGTGTGGGCAGAGCAAGTTGTGTGTCTGGTAGACTTCATCCACTATCAGGGTGTTGTGCTGTGCCGCCTTAACATGGCTCAGTAATGGCAGATATTCAGGGTTACAGGCACAGTTGTGGTCCATGTAGTGAGTTGCTGCAATGTGATTGCAGAGTGTGGTGGTCAACATGTAGATTTGGTCATCATCTGTACTGCATTGATTGAATTGTTTTGTCCTGTTGATGACACTAACCCAACCCTGCATCTATCTCCCATGCAGATTTGCCAGTGGACCCGGAGGGACTGTAGCCAGAAACCAGCAGTGGCGAGAGTAGCACTACAGCTGCACAGGAGCCCAGTGACACAAAGGTCACCAGCGCATCAGAGGGGGACTGTAGTATACAGGAAGAATCCCTGCCTTAGACACAAAGTAAAACATCATCTGATGCCAGCGGGCATGCATCCATGTACCAGGCACAGGGAATGGGGACTCTGCATCATCTTATACCACACAGTGGCCAGTGCCCATCCTCCCATCCACTTCATGTGGGGCTGCCCATGTCCGTGTCAGTAAGAGGGGACGAGTTACATTCACACCTGGCACCGCTGAGCCTGCACCTGTCCCCCTGCTGCCTTCAGTGATGAGTCTGTTGAGCTCCTATGCCAGCTTTGTGTGGGCCAGACAGCCCTGCTCAATGCCTTCAGTGACCATGACAAACAATTAGGCCAGGTAGTTGTCTACATGGAGGGCATACACTCTGACGTGGGTGGGCTACACCGTATGTCCAGGCTTTGTCGTCCATAGTCACGTTGGCCCTTCAACAGGCACATACTCCCATTCCTGCTCCAGGGCCTTTGTCCACCCCCAGTCAGCGGCCACATCGGATGATACTGACCACGGTTCCCATCCGTCACAGTCACGATACAGCACAAGAAGCACCCAGCGGAAACAACCCAAGCGGGCCTGTCCGCAGACACCATCCCCACAGAAAAGCAGAGCCACCCCAGAATGCACAGATAAGAGTCTTTCAGGGAAGAGCAAGGCTGAAAAAGCAATGAAGCAGACTTCAGGCTCACATGCCTCAGAGGCATCACCAGTGAAGGACTCTCCTGTCCCTAAAACTTCATGCAGAGCTAGTCGTGCAGTGTCTATGCCCACTGAGGAGGTGTTGTATGGCAAGGGTAAACCTATGAAGGGCTCAGAGCCACATTTCCCCGCCACATAAACTCCAATTCGAAGCCCAGTGAAGCAGGTGACTGTGGGCACTGTAGGGGCTACCCCTGGCAAACAGGTGAAGGAGGGCACTGTAGGGGGGACACCTGGCAAACAGGGGAAGGAGGGCACTGTAGAGGGGACACCTGGCAATCTGGGGAAGGTGGTCCAGAGGCATAGCCAGACAAAGCATTCCGCAGGATCCAGCACATCACCAGAGGGAGTGCCAGTGTATGAACCTGAAGTGGGTCTGTTGGTGTGTGTGCCTTTTGTGTCATCACCCGTTCCCCTTGACCCCAGTACAGGGAAGGCATGTTGAATTCCCAAGAAGTGGAAAGGCACCCCTCAAACCTCTCCCACCTACACTGTGTCACAGGTCTGCATGACCCCACCTCCACCTCCACGTGCCACTACACCACCTGGTCCAAACAGCCCTACAGCTTGCTAAGCCACTGATAGCCCTATATTACCTGGGCCTCTGTCTCCCCAGTCAGGTGGTCCTGCTGTCCCTGACACACAGCCAGCTCCAAGTCCACCTGACAGCCAAGCGTGAGTGGTAGTCCCCCTCACACACCTGTCTCTCATACTGGTGTGCTAGTCCTGCCGATTGTTTACCACCTGGGTGTGTTGCTGGACATGGAAGGGTACAGTCAAACACACTCACTGTACAGCTTCTCATGACCTGACTCTGCACTTTGCCCTGCCCACTGGCCTTGTCAATCACTACTGTTCTGCCCTTGCCTGTGCAGCTTCTCATGTCCTGACTCTGCACGTTGCCATGCCAACTGGTCTTGTCAATCACTGCTGTTCTGCCCTTGCACGTGCAGCTTCTCATGTCCTGACTCTGCACTTTGCCATACACACTGGCCTTGTCATTCACTGCTGCTATGCCCTTGCCTGTGCAGCCTCTCATGTACTTGCAGTGCCCCCTTCCATGGACACTTGCCCTGTTGTATGCTGTGTTGGAGTCTCCCCTGTGCAGCCTCTCAAGTTCTTGCTGTGCCACCTGCCATGGAAACTGACCCTGTTGCTCTGCTGTGCTGGACTCTCCCCAGTGCAGCCTCTCATGTGCCTGCTGTGCCCCCTGCCATGGACACTGGCCCTGTTGCTCTGCTGTGTTGGAGTCTCCCCTGTGCAGCCTCTCATGTACTTGCTGTGCCCCCTGCCATGGACACTGGCCTTCCTTCCTGTTTGGAGTTTGCCTGTGCATATTATCTTGCATATGATCAGCATGTTGTGCCTTGCTCTTGTCTACTGTTGTTCTACTGTCACATCTGAGCAATATGTGAATACAGACAGTTACACCTGTTGTCTGTTTTGTCAGTGTCCTTGCTGATCAAAGTTGTTTTGGTGTGTGCATTTGGTTGACTGTGCCCCATGCTCTATATGTCACTTCAACATTGCCAAGCTCTTTGCCCACATCACATTTTTTGACAGGGGTGACAGGGTCTTAAGTCCATACAGACACTGATACTTGTGTTATCCCTGAGGTCTATTTTATTTCTCTTTTTGGTTTGCTATTGTTGGCTACATTGTTCAGATATCAGGTTGGAGTACACTGCCAGCACAGGGTGTAATGCTGTGCACAGGTTTGCATGCAGGCTGGGCAATGTCATCATCTATGTGTGGTATTCATTTATGTGTGCCCAGCTGTGTATGTGTATGATCATCTTGTGTTGGCCCTTAATCCTGGTCCCAGGCCGACATGAAATGTGTGGTCTTGGGTAGTCAAGAAGTGTGCAGTGTGAAGGGTGTGACTTTGTAGGGGGTGTGGATGTGTGTGTGCCCCTGGATTGTGAAAGACACACATGTGTCTCGCAGGAGTTGTATGCCTGTTGTTTGGATTGTTCTGCCCTGTGGATATGGTTGTATGCACATGTGTGAGTTGTCAGTTGTGCACTGTGCAGTGTGTTGATGTGTCCGTGCTGTTCTGTCTGACTCCTACGGTTTGTTTTTTTACTTATGAGTGTGCAGAGTGTGTGACTTGCATATCAGTGTTGTGTTTGTTTGATCATCCATGTGTGTTGATAGTGTTTGTGTAGACTGTGCAGCCCTTCTGTCCACACTGCCATTTTGGTTGTGTTTCTCATGCATTGCAGGCACATGGTGCCTTTTATCCTCCTATATGGCGTGGTGTGTGTGTGGTGTAATGCCATCCCCTACGTGTGCCACTTATGCCTGCCCATTGTGAGTCTGCACTCCCTCTATTTGAGTATGGTAAACGCCTTACATGTCGACTACTGACATGCAAGACATTTCACTTTGATGTCAGCTGTCCCCTTGGTTTCTATGTGTGTGCCTCCCCATCACTACATTTGTGACACTGTGCTCTGTGGTGCAGTTCTTTTGCTAAGTGTGATGTTCCACTATGAACATTGCCCCAATGGTTTATGTGTGATGTTCTTGTGCTCTTAATCAGTGAGGATTGCTAATGCACACTTCAGCTGTGTGTGCTGCCCAGTACTCTGATCAAGATGGTTCTGCTCTTGTATCCCAGAGTGGTGCATCTGTTGTTGTTGTGTTGGATGTATGTGTGTTGGCTGTGATATTGATTCACTTCCTGAGTGTGCTGTTGTGTTTGTGTTGTGCTGATTTGTGTTGTGTGTGTTGAGGTTGTATCAGTCATGTCTGTGTGTGACTGTTCTGTTTGGTGTGCACAAACTGCTTGTTATGCATACAGTGCTGTGTGTATGTGACCTTATTTACAACAAGGGGTGGTGATGGACAGAGTCTCTGAATTAAGCAGAGTACTCTCACCCAGTCAAGAGATCAGGGCTAGATCCAAAACCGTTTTTTAGCTCATTGCACCATCCCAGTTTCAGAACCCGGCTGTATGCAAATTAGTCTGTCCCTGGCCCAGTGCATCATGGGAACAGGGCAGACCAGACTACAAAAGCCAATTCTTACACTGGGAAGGAAACCAGCTTCCGGGGACCGGTTTCTGGCATTACAGCCGTCTTCGGCCCGGCTTGCTTGAATCCTGATGGTGCAATGAGCAAGGGACTCACATCTGAGTATACCCTTCCACGCTTAGGGTGGACAAAAATATTTACAACAAGGGGTGGTGATGGACAGAGTCTCTGAATTAAGCAGAGTACTCTCACCCAGTCAAGAGATCAGGGCTAGATCCAAAACCGTTTTTTAGCTCATTGCACCATCCCAGTTTCAGAACCCGGCTGTATGCAAATTAGTCTGTCCCTGGCCCAGTGCATCATGGGAACAGGGCAGACCAGACTACAAAAGCCAATTCTTACACTGGAAAGGAAACCAGATTCCGGGGACCGGTTTCTGGCATTACAGCCGTCTTCGGCCCGGCTTGCTTGAATCCTGATGGTGCAATGAGCAAGGGACTCACATCTGAGTATACCCTTCCACGCTTAGGGTGGACAAAAATATTTACAACAAGGGGTGGTGATGGACAGAGTCTCTGAATTAAGCAGAGTACTCTCACCCAGTCAAGAGATCAGGGCTAGATCCAAAACCGTTTTTTAGCTCATTGCACCATCCCAGTTTCAGAACCCGGCTGTATGCAAATTAGTCTGTCCCTGGCCCAGTGCATCAAGGGGACAGGGCAGACCAGACTACAAAAGCCAATTCTTACACTGGGAAGGAAACCAGCTTCCGGGGACCGGTTTCTGGCATTACAGCCGTCTTCGGCCCGGCTTGCTTGAATCCTGATGGTGCAATGAGCAAGGGACTCACATCTGAGTATACCCTTCCACGCTTAGGGTGGACAAAAATATTTACAACAAGGGGTGGTGATGGACAGAGTCTCTGAATTAAGCAGAGTACTCTCACCCAGTCAAGAGATCAGGGCTAGATCCAAAACGGTTTTTTAGCTCATTGCACCATCCCAGTTTCAGAACCCGGCTGTATGCAAATTAGTCTGTCCCTGGCCCAGTGCATCATGGGAACAGGGCAGACCAGACTACAAAAGCCAATTCTTACACTGGGAAGGAAACCAGCTTCCGGGGACCGGTTTCTGGCATTACAGCCGTCTTCGGCCCGGCTTGCTTGAATCCTGATGGTGCAATGAGCAAGGGACTCACATCTGAGTATACCCTTCCACGCTTAGGGTGGACAAAAATATTTACAACAAGGTGTGGTGATGGACAGAGTCTCTGAATTAAGCAGAGTACTCTCACCCAGTCAAGAGATCAGGGCTAGATCCAAAACCGTTTTTTAGCTCATTGCACCATCCCAGTTTCAGAACCCGGCTGTATGCAAATTAGTCTGTCCCTGGCCCAGTGCATCATGGGAACAGGGCAGACCAGACTACAAAAGCCAATTCTTACACTGGGAAGGAAACCAGCTTCTGGGGACCGGTTTCTGGCATTACAGCCGTCTTCGGCCCGGCTTGCTTGAATCCTGATGGTGCAATGAGCAAGGGACTCACATCTGAGTATACCCTTCCACGCTTAGGGTGGACAAAAATATTTACAACAAGGGGTGGTGATGGACAGAGTCTCTGAATTAAGCAGAGTACTCTCACCCAGTCAAGAGATCAGGGCTAGATCCAAAACCGTTTTTTAGCTCATTGCACCATCCCAGTTTCAGAACCCGGCTGTATGCAAATTAGTCTGTCCCTGGCCCAGTGCATCATGGGAACAGGGCAGACCAGACTACAAAAGTCAATTCTTACACTGGGAAGGAAACCAGCTTCCGGGAACCGGTTTCTGGCATTAAAGCCGTCTTCGGCCCGGCTTGCTTGAATCCTGATGGTGCAATGAGCAAGGGACTCACATCTGAGTATACCCTTCCACGCTTAGGGTGGACAAAAATATTTACAACAAGGGGTGGTGATGGACAGAGTCTCTGAATTAAGCAGAGTACTCTCACCCAGTCAAGAGATCAGGGCTAGATCCAAAACCGTTTTTTAGCTCATTGCACCATCCCAGTTTCAGAACCCGGCTGTATGCAAATTAGTCTGTCCCTGGCCCAGTGCATCATGGGAACAGGGCAGACCAGACTACAAAAGCCAATTCTTACACTGGGAAGGAAACCAGCTTCCAGCTTGTCCACCCTAAGCGTGGAAGGGTATACTCAGACATGAGTCCCTTGCTCATTGCACCATCAGGATTCAAGCAAGCCGGGCCGAAGACGGCTGTAATGCCAGAAACCGGTCCCCGGAAGCTTGTTTCCTTCCCAGTGTAAGAATTGGCTTTTGTAGTTTGGTTTGCCCTGTTCCCATCATGCACTGGGACAGGAACAGACTAATTTGCATACAGCCAGGTTCTGAAACTGGGATGGTGCAATGAGCTAAAAAACGGTGTTGGATCTAGCCCTGATCTCTTGACTGGGTGAGAGTATTCTGCTTAATTCAGAGACTCTGTCCCTCACCACCCCTTGTTGTAAATAATTTTGTCCACCCTAAGCGTGGAAGGGTATACTCAGACATGAGTCCCTTGCTCATTGCACCATCAGGATTCAAGCAAGCCGGGCCGAAGACGGCTGTAATGCCAGAAACCGGTCCCCGGAAGCTTGTTTCCTTCCCAGTGTAAGAATTGGCTTTTGTAGTTTGGTTTGCCCTGTTCCCATCATGCACTGGGACAGGAACAGACTAATTTGCATACAGCCAGGTTCTGAAACTGGGATGGTGCAATGAGCTAAAAAACGGTGTTGGATCTAGCCCTGATCTCTTGACTGGGTGAGAGTATTCTGCTTAATTCAGAGACTCTGTCCCTCACCACCCCTTGTTGTAAATAATTTTGTCCACCCTAAGCGTGGAAGGGTATACTCAGACATGAGTCCCTTGCTCATTGCACCATCAGGATTCAAGCAAGCCGGGCCGAAGACGGCTGCAATGCCAGAAACCGGTCCCCGGAAGCTTGTTTCCTTCCCAGTGTAAGAATTGGCTTTTGTAGTTTGGTTTGCCCTGTTCCCATCATGCACTGGGACAGGAACAGACTAATTTGCATACAGCCAGGTTCTGAAACTGGGATGGTGCAATGAGCTAAAAAACGGTGTTGGATCTAGCCCTGATCTCTTGACTGGGTGAGAGTATTCTGCTTAATTCAGAGACTCTGTCCCTCACCACCCCTTGTTGTAAATAATTTTGTCCACCCTAAGCGTGGAAGGGTATACTCAGACATGAGTCCCTTGCTCATTGCACCATCAGGATTCAAGCAAGCCGGGCCGAAGACGGCTGTAATGCCAGAAACCGGTCCCCGGAAGCTTGTTTCCTTCCCAGTGTAAGAATTGGCTTTTGTAGTTTGGTTTGCCCTGTTCCCATCATGCACTGGGACAGGAACAGACTAATTTGCATACAGCCAGGTTCTGAAACTGGGATGGTGCAATGAGCTAAAAAACGGTGTTGGATCTAGCCCTGATCTCTTGACTGGGTGAGAGTATTCTGCTTAATTCAGAGACTCTGTCCCTCACCACCCCTTGTTGTAAATAATTTTGTCCACCCTAAGCGTGGAAGGGTATACTCAGACATGAGTCCCTTGCTCATTGCACCATCAGGATTCAAGCAAGCCGGGCCGAAGACGGCTGTAATGCCAGAAACCGGTCCCCAGAAGCTTGTTTCCTTCCCAGTGTAAGAATTGGCTTTTGAAGTTTGGTTTGCCCTGTTCCCATCATGCACTGGGACAGGAACAGACTAATTTGCATACAGCCAGGTTCTGAAACTGGGATGGTGCAATGAGCTAAAAAACGGTGTTGGATCTAGCCCTGATCTCTTGACTGGGTGAGAGTATTCTGCTTAATTCAGAGACTCTGTCCCTCACCACCCCTTGTTGTAAATAATTTTGTCCACCCTAAGCGTGGAAGGGTATACTCAGACATGAGTCCCTTGCTCATTGCACCATCAGGATTCAAGCAAGCCGGGCCGAAGACGGCTGTAATGCCAGAAACCGGTCCCCGGAAGCTTGTTTCCTTCCCAGTGTAAGAATTGGCTTTTGTAGTTTGGTTTGCCCTGTTCCCATCATGCACTGGGACAGGAACAGACTAATTTGCATACAGCCAGGTTCTGAAACTGGGATGGTGCAATGAGCTAAAAAACGGTGTTGGATCTAGCCCTGATCTCTTGACTGGGTGAGAGTATTCTGCTTAATTCAGAGACTCTGTCCCTCACCACCCCTTGTTGTAAATAATTTTCTCCACCCTAAGCGTGGAAGGGTATACTCAGACATGAGTCCCTTGCTCATTGCACCATCAGGATTCAAGCAAGCCGGGCCGAAGACGGCTGTAATGCCAGAAACCGGTCCCCGGAAGCTTGTTTCCTTCCCAGTGTAAGAATTGGCTTTTGTAGTTTGGTTTGCCCTGGTCCCATCATGCACTGGGACAGGAACAGACTAATTTGCATACAGCCAGGTTCTGAAACTGGGATGGTGCAATGAGCTAAAAAACAGTGTTGGATCTAGCCCTGATCTCTTGACTGGGTGAGAGTATTCTGCTTAATTCAGAGACTCTGTCCCTCACCACCCCTTGTTGTAAATAATTTTGTCCACCCTAAGCGTGGAAGGGTATACTCAGACATGAGTCCCTTGCTCATTGCACCATCAGGATTCAAGCAAGCCGGGCCGAAGACGGCTGTAATGCCAGAAACCGGTCCCCGGAAGCTTGTTTCCTTCCCAGTGTAAGAATTGGCTTTTGTAGTTTGGTTTGCCCTGTTCCCATCATGCACTGGGACAGGAACAGACTAATTTGCATACAGCCAGGTTCTGAAACTGGGATGGTGCAATGAGCTAAAAAACTGTGTTGGATCTAGCCCTGATCTCTTGACTGGGTGAGAGTATTCTGCTTAATTCAGAGACTCTGTCCCTCACCACCCCTTGTTGTAAATAATTTTCTCCACCCTAAGCGTGGAAGGGTATACTCAGACATGAGTCCCTTGCTCATTGCACCATCAGGATTCAAGCAAGCCGGGCCGAAGACGGCTGTAATGCCAGAAACCGGTCCCCGGAAGCTTGTTTCCTTCCCAGTGTAAGAATTGGCTTTTGTAGTTTGGTTTGCCCTGTTCCCATCATGCACTGGGACAGGAACAGACTAATTTGCATACAGCCAGGTTCTGAAACTGGGATGGTGCAATGAGCTAAAAAACGGTGTTGGATCTAGCCCTGATCTCTTGACTGGGTGAGAGTATTCTGCTTAATTCAGAGACTCTGTCCCTCACCACCCCTTGTTGTAAATAAGTGTGTATGTGACCTTGGCATTGCCTGATGTGCACCCCCTGATGTCCTGTAGTTTGTGTTTATTTTTGATTTCATGTGCATCAGTAGTTGGTTTTATGTGGCAGTGTAGTTCTGTGATGGTGCACTTCTTGTGTGATTTGTGGTATGTTGTGTGTGTTTTGGTCCTGAGTGATGAGGTTGTGCACTCCTGTTGTCTCTGTGCTCCCATTGCCTTTCAACAGTTTTGCTGACAGGCTATGTCTGTTTCTGATGGGGTTCTGAGTGTGTTTCTGTAGTGTTTTGTGTTTGTGTGTTGTTTTTGGGCAGACATCTGTTCAGACAGGGCGTGTTTTTGTTTGTGTGCTGTACTGGCAAGTATTGACAGTCTTCAGTATGTGTGGCACTGGTGATGTGTTGTCTGTTCCTGTGCAGCCACTCCTGCAGTGGCTGTCTCCCTGGTCGTTTGTTGTGTGGTGCAGGGTGTGGATTGAGCTTGTTTGTTGCTGTGCTTGTTGCTGTGTATGGGGGTGCACAGGATGGGCACCTGGCCTGTGCCTTCATAGGATATGTCAATTTGTGGTGGGGGAGTTGTGTCCCTGGGGTGTTTGTGCCCTGCCAATGCCTTGGACTGGCCCTGCCTTCTGCATTGTGCATATGTATTGACCGTTGCGGTTACGTGACTGGGACATTTCTGCAAGTTCCCGATCGATGTGTGTCCAGGATGCAGTAGGGTGACTTTGTGGCAGGTGGGTCATGTGTAGGTACCCTTGTAGATTTGTTGATGCCCCCAGCAAGGTGTCTGTTGTGGATTTGGACACTGTGTCAGCCCGTGAGATGATATTGCTGTAGCAGGTACAGCACTGGGATCACGTGTAGGGCAGGGTCCATGGCAGTCGTGACCGGGTGGAGAGGACCGGGACTATGGTATCGTGATCCGCTGTCGAGTTTCCGCCATCTCGGGTCTCCGCTGCGGTGCTTCTGCTTGTTTGGGCCATCCTAATTTGTGAAGCCGGGTGGACGTCATTGCGCACGCGGAGAGCCTCAATTGGCTCACACCACTGCGGTGGCGGGCGTACTTTGATGGCGGTGCGCGTCGCTCCACGCCGGACGGTAATTGACCTATGTTTTGTAATACTAATGGCGGACGTGTTTCCCGCTGCTCGCAGGCAGAAAAAGGCGTTTTTCAGCCCCGCCAGCACCACGGTGGTGCTACCGCCCAACATTCTAATGGACCACTATGTGTATGTAGTGACCTTTCCCTAGTTAAAAGGTGAAATCAACCGAGCTGCTTAATCAAGAACGGACAGAAAATAATTAAAACAAAATTAGCAGGTCATATATTCATAAAGCATATTTTTCCTTCATCTTGATAGAATGTCACGGTGATGAATGAGAATGTGTGTTACGTTGTCAATGTTTTGTTTTATTTTTTGCAGTTTTATATAATGCAAACTAGACCCGAAGGTATTAGAGCGCTTTGCATGAGCACCATTTACATTAACCCCTTAAGTGCTGCGAACGTTCAGCGGACGTCGCCCGCACTACCTCGGTAGTGCTGCGCAAGTCCGCTGAACGTCGCGGCCCCGCCCGCTCAATAGAAAGTTCCGCACCAGCACGGAACGTTCGAAGCAGGCAAGGTGTTAATGACACATTTCTTTGTTTGGTATGGACACGGAGGTTAGGTGATTTACCCAGAATCACTGTTCGTCTTCAGCAGGGCTGCTCGGCCCCCTCCCACAGCCCTGCCAGGAGAGATATATCAGCCTCCCAGGACAGCTTACATGTTGCAGTATAATTGCAGTATGCAGTGTGCCAGTGGGAGTGTACCAAGTAAACATGTTGCCTGGAAGCCTGTTTTGTTAAATGGACCAAAGTGTCTCTTGTGAAGAATCTACTGAGAGCTTGGGAGAGGAGGGGCGGAGGGAACCTCTGTGTATTTGACACTCCCACTGAACACAGTGTGATGTGCCTAGAGCAATATATATTCTAGTGAAAAGATTTGTAGTAACTAAAATGTCTCTCTGACTGCTCCCAGGCAGCTTCAAGTGTCCGGTGCACAACTTCAATTGATTAATTGCATTTGAACTGCCGTGTAGAAAAATCCTCCTACCTCCTGCTTCTGACCTCTGAGCCCCCTATGTCAAGCAGCCTCCGTTGAAGGAGAAGAAGCATCCACAAACGCCAGCCGCAGAACGCCGGCCGTGAAGGGGAGAAAAAGACCACCAGCAGGACCTTCATTTTCTGTGAAGCACCCGCTCAGGTACGACAAAACTCCATTACCGGGGGCGGGGCAGCATCACCTGTGGCTACACGGAGGTGTGGTTCGCCGCAGAAATCCCGGAAAAGCTCCAACCTTGCAATTTAAATTAAATGTTTTACTGTTTTTATATTTGGTTGTCAATTCAATAAAATATTTCCTAATTTATGTATTAGCTTGATGAATGCTTGTTTCTGTATTTTTGTGTTTTGCAGTTCAAATCATTGAAATTGCTCATGCAAGGGTCTCTGGATTCCAATTCCAATAATCACTCAGTAAGGGTGCCCAGATTTCAATAATTGTTCAGTAGGGGTCCCCAGATTGCAGTAATGATTAAGTCAGTATCCACAGCAGTTAAAGGTTAAGAACCACTGCCTTAGATAACAACATAACATGTGTAAAAAATATCTCACACATGTAATGAGTCTTACTGTGTACTTGTTCCACTTCAAGCTTTTTAAGCTATTTACTAAATTGAAGCAGAGGCACTAGATGAGATGACAGTGGATGCAGGTTTCCAATATTCCAGTGTATGAACCAGTATAGACTATAAATGAAATGATATATGGGCCCCTGACACCAGATACAGACAGGAGGCCATTTGACACTGAACCTTCAACCAGAGACAAGCCAGATCTTGAAACTGAGCCCTGCTCTCAGATGCTCCTATGTCTGCAGGAAGAAAAACCTTCTTCCAAGTCTGTCCTAAAGATACTGTCCTCAAAATGTGTCAGTTGACATTTCGGAAGATTGCGTAGTACTGTTGTAAAGCCCCTAAGGTCTGTTTTCATTTTATGTAAGCCTGACTCCATCTTGGATAATGGAAGTTTCCAACGTATCAATCGTAGACAATAGAAGTGCCTATCATTCCAGATGTATGCAGAATCATTGTCATGTCTGCCATTTACTGCAGATGTCATTTGGCCTCATCTTACTAACAACTGCGAAAACGTAAAGCCATCTGATTGATGACATAGACAACTCTTGATGCAACATTTGTCTGGGCCAAATATCTACTTTCTACTCTATCAAGGTTAAATGAGAGCACATACAGACATATAGCCAAAATAATGTAGTGTTAATGAACAGCATTTTACCTTAATTGTTCATAAGGAAACGTCTGTGATGCACACCTTGATGTACATAATCTATGTCAGACTTTGCGTAACTTACATAAGAAATGCTAATCTCTGATACTATTTTATATATAATGACTACCACTTGTCAGGAGAGGCTCTTCGCCAAGATTTTTGCCCAATATTCTGCCAGAGAAGGTACTGCCAGCACACTTTACAGATGCTAAATCTCACTTGATGACAGAAGCCGAGCCCCGAAGGAAGACCGCAGCATGTGTTTGTGCCTTCACAGAAAACACCGGCTACACACCTCCACTGATAAAGTTAGCCTTTGCTGTCAACAAGGTATGCAGTGCATCTCTTCTCCTGAAGGAGCTCTAGACTGCAAGTAGCTCTCCTTCCATGCGCTCGTAGTGTAGCGCATAGCACATAGAAGTAGGCATTACAGTGTTAGACTTAAGATGACATTTTAAAACATGTTCGAAATTTTTGTTTTATTCTCATTATTTATAACGTGCCTTCTTGGTGGTTTTATAATATTCTGTGTAGTTGCTTTAGATGTACTGATAAACAGATTGTTCCTTTAGTAATAAATACTTTTACTTAAAAGTGTTAATTCATTTTAGTACAGTGTGTGTGTGATACTGTGAATAACAAAAATAAGGTGTGTTGCTGTTTTCACTGTGCTCCTGATCCCTTCATGGGATTGTTATTAATCCAAAAGCAATGCCTCTATCTAAATTGCTCATTGAATAATGTGTCTTTTCCAATCAATAGATAGCCTTTGCTGTCAACAAGGTATGCAGTGCATCTCTTCTCCCAAAGGAGCTCTAGACTGCAAGTAGCTCTGCCTTTCATGCTCTCTTAGTGTAGCACATAGAAGTAGGCATTACAATGTTAGACTTAAAATGACATTTTAAAACATGTTCAACATTTTCGTTTTATTCTCATTATTTATAACGTGCCTTCTTGGTGGTTTTATAATATTCTGTGTAGTTGCTTTAGATGTACCGAGAAACAGATTGTTCCTTTAGTAATAAATACTTTTACTTAAAAGTGTTAATTCATTTTAGTACAGTGTGTGTGTGATACTGTAAATAACAAAAATAAGGTTTGTTGCTGTTTTTTTTCACTGTGCGCCTGATCCCTTCATGGGATTGTTATTAATCCAAAGGAATGCCTCTACCTAAATTGCTCATTGAAAAGTGTTTTCCAGGGCTACAATAATCTGTCTTTTCCAATCACAAATGGTGCCTTAATCCAATTTCACCAATGTCACTTGTGGGCTGGAAAGCACACCTTGCAGAGCTACTCCAAAGTCATAGCTTACACAACGATAGACCATTATGAGTCAAATGCTCCTGAAGAGTTTTAAGGCCTCCTATTGAAATGGAGCATGAAGTAACCAGTTGTCCCGCTGTGGAAATATGCACCATCCCTGGAAATGTAAAAGAACAACAATAGGAGCCATCCTCTTTAAAAACAAAATAAATGCTAAAATCTCTCCTTATCTCTTTCATGATGGAGAACGTGAGCATGAAGCTGAAGAAAAAGTTGTCACAGAAATGTTTCCAGAAATGTCACCCGTAAAATAAAAGTACTACCCAAAATGTAACAATCACTGGCCAAACTGTGCTCTAATCTATACCCACAAGAAAAAAGGGATTCATGGGCTGAAACCGAAAATATGTTACTGCACATGAGTGGGCAGGGCTTCACTCATGGTACACCACTGGGAGATGCAGTTTCACGAGTTACTGTGTATCGCGTCCTAACTTTTAACACAGCAGTCTTACTAACCCAGCCAACAGGTAATGACGCCATCAACATGGTCAATATCTGACATGTCCTACCATCTCTAAAAACAGACAGTAGAAATGCCAACCACAGGGATCAACACACCCCATCCTGCTAAGAAATTGCTTTCATGGTGCACACAAAACCGCTCTGCGTCCAGCACAAAAAAGAAGAGTATTAAGATGGGAATTCAAGTTAAGGAGGGATCCCCAAATCCTCTTAGCCAAATACTGAAGAGAAAAAGCAAGAAGAATGCTGGATAAGCTGGCCATCTATGGTGTCCAAGTGGTGGGAAGGTTCAGCTAGCAGCACGCTTTGAAGTTCATTTTTTTCTCCTGTCTTCCAGTTCAGAATATTTCATTAGTAATCATTTGGGAAAAATGATGGATGGATGAATGGATGGATGGATGAAAGGATAATTTTTAATTCTTCCCTAGTCTTGGGGTATGGTCCCTACCCCTGAAGGAGAGGCAGCCAGGATTTCTTCTGCTGGGCTTTGCCTTCCTTTACACAGGTGATCAGATTTCCAAGAGTAAATCAAAAAATGAACACCATATAATTTGCAGGAATTTGCTTTGTTCTACTTCCAGGAAGAACGGACATAAACTATGAATCTGATTGATCAGTTTGATGACCGCAAAGACACAGGGGCAACCACGAAACTCAATGAACAATTTCCTTTCAGTGCTCAATAAATCGATGGCAACCAGTTTTGGGAGAAGATGCTCTCCTGCTTTTGCGTTTGCCAACTCATTTCTTTTCACAGCACACAGGATAGGGAGGGAGAGAGGAAGTCGCACTTCACAGTAGTGTGTTTGGTCCCCTACTTTTTGATAATGTATTTGGGCTGGTGTTCTTCAAGAAAGGTCACACAGTTGTCTGCTTAAACTGGTCTGTCCTTCCCTTTCGTTTAATGTAGTTATTTGTTCCAGGCTGTGAAAATGGATTAGCAAATCATTCCATAGGGAGGTGAGAACTGACAGAAGCAGTTCAGGGGAGCATGCATTGATTGGGGAGACAGCACTCTCTCACTGCCAAATCCGGTATTTGTGAAGCAAGAACTACTCACTGCTAAGAGTCTCAAGGCATTGGGGGCCATTGGGAAGATTAAGTGAGTTATTGCCCAGAGTCGCAGGGTGCTGAGCTGAAATTCTTAAGGTGCCAGGGATTGAACCGGGAGCCCTACGCTCTGGAGTCAGCCACCCTGGCCACTGCACCAAACCTCTGCCCCTAACACAATGGAGCAACCTATAACCCTAGGGGTTCCCTATAGAGAGAAAGTGACCCCTATGCACATTGAAACCATCACAGGTTCTCATGCACTTATATACACGATATACATATTTAGTGCACAGTTTACCCAAGAGGGCCAGAAAGCTCAGGTAAAAAGGCCTGAACCACGGTATAATCAGTTGTCATCAGTCATTATTAGTGCCAAGGTCAGGTCATGGCAACATAGTCACCCACTTTAAAAGGAGTGTCTCTTTGGATGGGCCCCACTCAATCAACATAGAGGAAGAGCACATGCCAGGAGACTTGATATAGCGACCTCCTGAGCAATGCACAAATCGGAACTGCCAGAATATTGGAAAAAGCAGGTTGTTGTATTAACACTGAGGTAATGAATTTCAACCCTGCTTTAGCCATGAAAAAACAGATTTGGCAGTCATATAGAGTTTGACTCCATTCATTTATAAAAGCCACACCAGGTCTGGAACTCTCTGCTTGCTTTTGAGACTTATGAACAGGATGCTGCAGCATCTCTCTAGGCCAGAGTTCTTCAAACTGTGGGGCGCGCCCCCCTGGGGGGGCGCGACACCATCCTAGGGGGGGCGCCACTCCACGGTCATTTTACCTTTGTTCCCTGTCGCAAGTCAAGGGAGGAGGGAGGGGAAATCGACGGGGCACGAAGTGCCCATGCTTTTATAATGTTCGCCGTCCCAGGAGGGGGTTAATTCATTCAGTTTCAGCCGCAGTCAAAGGCGTAGCTAAGGGGGGGGGTGGGCGGTCCGCCCCAGGCGGCTCTACTTTGAGGGCGTCGCCCGCGCTGTACTGGTCCGTTGCGGCGGCCTTTATCATTTATTTGGAGACACTTACTGATACTGTCAGTCAGTGTACCCAAATAAATTATAAAGGCCGCCGCAACGGACCAGTGCAGCGCGGCTATCGTTTGAAGTGTAAGCGCTGCACACCTGTGTGACCTGCTTGCTGAAAGTAAAAAATGCTGCTTGCAGTGCACGGACGATGGTGCGCGACGTAACTCAGTGTTTGTGGTGCGTTTGTCAGTCAGTTATCACTGGGTTATGGCCTCCAGAGAAATATCAAACTCCTGACAGGCCGGCATGACTGGGGAAGAATGAGTCAAATGTATTTTTCTAAAACTGTGCTCTGATACCTTTGTTCTTGCACTCTTTCTCTATTTACAACAGGACGACAATGCTACTTAGTGGTAATACGTTAACGCAACATAAACAATAAATACATTAACCGAAAATGCGCGGCTCTATACATCGGCTTTCACAGTCAGAGCACAATCGCCCGTTGCAAACTCGTTTTTCGCCGACTAACTTTTGGTAATGACTGACCCCACCAGTAGGCCGCTCGTCCCTCCGAAGTGTGAAAAGTTAATTGGCTACTTGTTACCTACCGATGCACGTGTTTCTTGTGCTGCTCGTCACAGGAGGCTTGTTTATGGCGTTATTCATATTAGCTAGCATTGCAATTAAACCGCAGTTTTGTGCTTGCATTTTCTTTAATGACGTACTTTGCAGGAAAGTAACCGAAATAAATGGGCAACATTCAGATTGTTATACAGTTTTATTTAAAGTGTTAGGTGGTGAATACACTTTAATATGCAGTTTTTTTTGTTTAAAATCTTTTAGATAAAAATGTATTTAAATTACTTGGCCTGAAAAACTCTCCAGCTGAAAATCTTTTGCAACAAGTTGTGTATACGGGTCTGCGTGTGAGGATGGGAATAATGCTCACACCTAAGACGGTAAAATTCCAGACATAGCCATGCGTCACTGACATTGCAAGGACACCAGTTTGTTTCTCAAGAAATGGGGAATTTAAGTCACATGCCAGGCTTAGCTGCCTTGTATAGATACCATCTTGTTAAAGAATTGAGAGATGTAATTAATTCCCATGCAAGGTGTTGCCTGGTGTGCAACTCACTCTGCCCCAGCCTCTAAGAACCACCAGCCGCATGCACAATTTTCAATAGAAGAGCGCACCTCTGCTTTGGGGCATGCCGACAGGGCAGCCAACAGTCTGTTTTCATAGATGGAATCCTCCAGAAGACAACACGTTCTCATGGAAGGAAGGAGAATAGAACACGTGTCTGGATTACTGGGGCCTGACCCCTGGGGAAAGCCTCATTCATCATTATGAATGCATGACTGATCTACAGACTTCTGCAGCTACTTGTTTAGAACCTAGAAATTTAACAAGTCCGTCCCTTCTCGTCTCGGAGGCTGTGTTTTCCTTGTTGGTAATCAGTTGTGCTACTATGGTTAGTTCAGACGGTGCAGGGTCACCAGGACTGAGTGTTGCATGGGCTCCTCCATATTTACAAGGACAGGAAAAGCCACCTTGCGTGACTTTTCCTCTCCTTGTAAATACGGCCCCTTCACACACAGCGCTTTGTGTTGAAGGGTTTTACCATGGGTATTGCTGTGGGTGTTCCCACGCAACACCCATGGAACAAGACACATCTCCAGATTTACGAGGAATTGTAAATCTGGAAATGCGTCTGAATGCTACGCCACCCTAGAGGTGGCATAGCGAGGCGCATCGAGGAGAAATGTTTTCATTTTTCCTCGTTTTTCCCTCTTTCAATGCGTGCTGCATTCTACAGCATGCATTGAATGAGGGAAATGCCTGTAGTGATTGTTTATGTGCTGGAAGGTGCCTCTTCCTGCACAAAAACAAACTCCCTACGACGCAGGCATCCTTGCACTATGGTGCAAGGATGCCTACGCCAGCACATGGCTGCAGTTTGTGCGCCAGCACAGGGGGAAGCACAGAGGTGTCATATTCTTGTAAATATGTCGCATCCCTGTGCTTCGGAAGTGCTGCAGCTCGGCGCAGCCAAAGGGCTTGCTGTGCCACTCTGCGGCACTTCCTTGTAAATCTGCCCCTGGATGTGGAGCACTACCTGAGGATGGCAGTAGCAAAAATCCATCCACAGATTGACTGTCTGTGGCAAAAAACAGGCACACCCGTCACATTTATGTTGGTGGTGTTATCAATCAATGTCATGTGTAAAACAAACCATCCCAGTAAAAACAATTTGCGCACATTTTATCTAGGAAAATGGTGGTTTGAGCTATGTAATAATCTGTCAATTCAGCACACCCACTCACAAACCTGCACTTAACTAAACACTCTTATTATGTTGAACATTATATGCTGGATATGGCCCAGGATATGCGTGCGACGGTCAATTATGAGGTGTACCAGATTCCAGAAAATCCAGTCAGGTGTTGGGGGGGCCCAGCAGCTAAAAAAATTGAGCTGGGGGGGCTCGACCTACAAAAGTTTGAAGACCTCTGCTCTAGGCTGTAGCTCTTCAGACTCCAGCTCTTCATTCTCCAGATCACCTGAGCCCAGCATTTCACCTGCATTCCCTTAGCACTTAATGATCTTCAGTGTTGATGTGCTAGTACCAATCAGCTCCAAACCCTCTGATGTCATCTTCCTCACCAAAACCTGAACCAACCAAACTGAGGCCCCTTTAAGACACCCCTCAAAAAATACCAACCGCTCCTGTAAAAAACAGAAATTAATGCCCTCACCGACAACATTGAAGCCAGTTCCAACCACAGCAAAGAACTCTTCAACATCTCTAAAGAGTTCTCCAATCCCTTAGCCTAAAAAAACAGTATAACCCACTCCTAGGAACTCTGCGACACCCTTGTAGATTTCTTCCATGATAAAATTGCGACCATCGGCAAAAACGTTGTAGCCTAACTCACTGGCGGCAACACTCTCAACCTCCTGGTTCCTACAAGCACAATCCACGTACACCTAATCACCACCTGGGACCAGCTCATCACACAAAATACCACCGCCATCATGAAATCAATCCTTTCCGGAGCACCCTGATATCCCTGGAGCCCTCAGGAGCAAGGTAATCAGCAACAAACTCATCCCCATCCTCAGCACTTCCATCCCCATGGCCACTTTCCCCGAAGAATGGATATAGACTTAGATCAAGCCCCTTCTCAAGAAACAAACTGCCATCCCAGGCAACCTCAAGAAGTATTGTCCCATTTCTTTGCTCCCATTCCCATCCTTAAAAAGGCCATTAACCGTCAACTCACAGAGCACCTGGAGTAGAACAATCTTCGGGTCACCTCTCAATCCGGATTCTGCACCAACCACAGCACTGAAAGCGCCCTAATCACTGCCACCGATAACATCAGAACCCTCCTTGACCGGGAAGAAACAGCAGCCCTGATCCTTCTCCGCTGTGTCCCACAGCACCATCATCAAGAGACTCCACTACATTGGAATCCAAGGAAGTGCCCTCAAGTGGATTGCCTTCTTCCTCACCAGAAGAACCCCAAGAGTTTGCCTCCATCCTTTCACCGCAGAACCCAAGAAAATCATCTGCGGTGTCTCTCAAGGCTAGTCCTTCAGCCTCACTCTGTTTAACACCTACATGACTCCCTTGGCCAACATCGTCAAAACACACAGACTTAACATCATATCCCATGCAAACTACAGCCAGCTCATCCTCTCGCTGTCGGAAGACCCTCCACCACCATGGCCAACTTCCACAGTTTCATGACTAGCATCTCAAACAGGATGACAGAAACCTGCCTAAAATTCAACTTAGACAAAACAGAGTTGCTAATCTTCTGGAATAACTCATTGTGGAATGACTTCTGGTGGTCCTCCAAACTAGGACCCTCATCAACTCCGATGGGCCATGCCTGCACCTTGGCCTCATTAAAAACCATATCAATGCAGTTTCCTCTGACTGCTACCTCACCCTCCACATGCTCTGTAAAATCTTCAAATGGCTCTCTATCAAAACAAGAAGAATGGTTACTCAAGCCCTAGTCACAAGCTGGCTGGACTATGGTGACGCTCTCTATGTAGGAATCACAGTGCACTTAACCTCCCCAGATGAACCAACATCATCCTCCACCACAGAAAGCTATACCAGCTGCCCATTCAGAAGAACAGTAAATTCAAGATGCTGATCCACACCTACAAAGCCCTACACAACCAAGTACCACCATACATCAAGCACCGCCTGAACTTCCGTCAATTCACCTGACCCCTGCTCTCTGCCTCCCTCTCCCTCGCTTACACCCCCCACATATACAGAAGCAACAGTGGAGGCTGCTCCTTCTCCTATAACGCAGCAAAGTTTTGGAATGACCACCCCTTCACCTCTGAACCACACCCTGCCTGCTGGAATGCAGGAAATGACTCAAGACCTGGCTGTTGAACTGAATTGCCTCCACCTACCCCTCGGCCACATGGTTCACAGTGCATTTTGTTATGTTTGTGAGAATCACAATGTGTGAATACCCTTGAAACATTTCCAGGTAAAATCATTGTTTCCTCCTTCTGTGATCACGAACATTCAAATGTTCACAAATCAGAGGTGGATAAACAGCTCATATAAGTTGAAAAGTTTTTTAAGCCTTAAAAACAAACCACTTTGCGTTATGCATGAGTGGATGGGCCCTAGGTCTACCTACTTTTGCAGATCTTGGAGAAAGATGACAAAAGAAAGAGGTCCTTATCCAACCCCTCCTATCCTAGCCGTGAAAGGGGATACAAATGCACCAAGGGCTTTCCACAGGATGAGGTGTAAAGAATAAACTGCCTGGGCCTTGCTAAGTCGATGGTGAAATGTCCCACAAAATGAAATGGGAAAATGAACATTAAGGCAGCTGATGTGGTCCATCACCCTAATTCATTTGAGGTTTTATAAAAACAGTGCAACAGCCCGGATGTCTATTTGCCTTATTGGCAGGTAACAGTCATGAAAAATAAATTAGGTGGAATGCTCTAAATATTGCTCTTCTGCCTCTGGCTATCCTAGTTGTTAAAGGTCCTCTCCATCGCTATATGCTCTTGCCTGAGGCAAGGTCCTATAACTAAGGTGTAGGACCTTGAACACTGTTATAGCTCACAGCAGTGCACCTTAATGCTATATTACATCATGGTGCCATTTAGGCTCATTAATATACTCCTTACAGTCATTGTCCATTAATGACTTGTATTGTCAAGGGTAATTCGGGACCCTCAGTGACTGGGCTTATTTTTAATCAGGGTGCGGTGCAAATAATGCCTGAGGACATTAATGCTTTTTAAATCATGGGGTCACTAAGGCACATTCCTAGCTGATGGACATTGATCCTCATAGAGTCCAGGCCCCATTGACACTACAGGATGGGAATTGGAGAGACAAAAAGACAATACAATTAATTGAAATAAAAGCTTTAGATAAAGTTTGGTTTAGATTGACATTAAAAGAATAGCACCTATAGTAAAACATGCAAAAGACCAGAAATATAAGATCTGTGTGCTCCTTGATCCTTTATCCATAACCTGCTGTCAGTTCCCCAGGCCAAATCTTGGAGCACAGAGTCTGCTGGGAGGGGTCTTACTGGCAGGGCCTCACCAAATGACCATTAGTAATGTCACCCATCTCAGAACCAATTTTATTTTTTAATTTAATTTAATTTAATTTGTGGCCTTCCAGCTTTACTCCATCATAGCCCAAGGGGTTGGTCCCGGTGGCATAAGACAGCATGATGCCCCAGTACAGAATGTGAGCCCCCAATATTTGACAAATGCATGCTTTGGGCTGATTGGGGGCCCGTGAAGTGTTGGAGCTCCCCCTGCACAGCAGGGGTCCGTATCAGTCCCCTGGTTGGGCTCCCGTACAATTGTTCACAGGTGTGGTTTAAATGGGGCTTCGCTGGATGTGTGAAAGCCATAGTTATAGACTAGTGCAATAGAGAACTACGCACAGACTGGAAGCTCTGCCAGGGCTCATCTATAGTTATACTTGACATAAGTGTGCATAGCATGCCACTTTACTTTTTAGAGTTTTGTAGCACTACTCTAATTCTACTTTTCAGTTTGTTTTGACCAGGGATTAAATAAGCAGATGTGTTCTAAAATACTCTGACTAATCATTACAGTGCAGGCAGCTGTAATGCTTCTCTGCTACTGCCCAGTGAGTAGGCACACCGCTGGACCTAAGCCATCTTGGTATGTGGATGGGAAATTGGAGCAGGGCAGCCCCAGCCCACCATCAATCAATCAATCAATTTATAGAGCGCATTACAGACCTGGGAGGGTCACAAGGTGCTGGGGGAGGGGGTCGCAGCAGCTAGTGGTCGAAAAGCCAGGTCTTGAGTAGTCTCCTGAAGGACAGCGGGTCTTCAGTCTGTCGTAGTAGGAGAGGGAGGGAGTTCCAGGTCTTAGCGGTGAGGTGGGAGAAGGACCTACCCCCGTTGGTGGTTCTGCGAATGCGTGTGGCGGCGGCCAGTGACAGGTCGGCAGAACAGAGTTTTCTGTTGGGTGCGTAGCGTGAGAGTTTGTCATTGAGGTAGGCCTGGCCAGTGTTTGTGGAGTCCCTTGTGTGCGTGGGTCAGGAGTTTGACTCTGGTTCTTCTGTTGACGGGGAGCCAGTGCAGGTTTCTGAGGTGGGGGTGATGTGGTCTCGGCGCGGTACGTCGATGATCAGGTGTGCGGAGGCGTTCTGGATTCTTTGAAGTCTGTTGATGAGTTTGGACGGGGCTCCGGCCTAGAGGACGTTGCCGTAGTCTAGTCTGCTGCTGACAAGGGCATGGGTGACGTTTTTTTGCATGTCTGTCGGGATCCATCTGTTGATCTTGCGGAGGATGCAGAGGGTGTGGAAGCAGGTAGAGGATACTGCGTTGATTTGGTTGGTCATGCTGAATTTTGAGTCGAGGATGACTCCAAGATTGCGTGCGTGGTTTGAAGGTGTAGGGGGAGCCCAGTGATGAGGGACACCAGGAGTCATCCCAGGCTGAGGGGTTGGGCCCAAGGATGAGGATCTCCGTCTTGTCCGTGTTCAGATTGAGCCGGCTTTCTTTCATCCAGTTGGCGACGACCTTCATGCCCCGGTGGAGGTTTGCTTTGGCAGTGAGGGGATCCTTGGTAAGGGAGAGGATCAGCTGGGTGTCGTTGGTGTAGGAGATTGTGTTGAGGTTGTGTAGTCTGGCGATGCGTGCGAGCGGTGCCATGTAGACGTTGAATAGCGTCGGGCTGAGGGAAGAGCCTTGCGGGACGCTGCAGATGGTCTTGGTGATTCCGGAGTAAAACAGGGGAGACGGACTCTTTGCGTTCTGTCGGAGAGGAAGGAGGTAAACCATTCCAGGGTCTTGTTGCGTATTCCTGCATCGTGGAGGCGTGTGCGTAGTGTGTGATGGCAGACGGTGTCAAAGGCGGCAGAGAGGTCCAGGAGGATGAGGGCTGCTGTCTCATCGTTGTCGAGCAGGATTCTGATGTTGTCTGTGGCGGCGATGGGGGCGGTCTCGGTGCTGTTGTTCTTGCGGAAGCCTGACTGGGAGGGGTCGAGGATGCAGTTGTCTTCTAGGTAGCGGGTGAGTTGGGTGTTGACGATCTTCTCGATGAGCTTAGCTGGCAACGGAAGCAGGGAGATGGGCCGGAAGTTCTTGATGTTGTTCGGGTCCGCCTTGGGTTTTTTCAGTAGGGCGTTGATCTCTGCGTGCTTCCAGCTCTCAGGGAAGGTCGCCTTCTCGAAGGAAAGGTTGATAATGTTACACAGGTGGGGTGCGATGGAGCTGTCGGCTTTGTTGACGATATGGTGGGGGAGAGGGTCGGATGGGGCGCCTGAGTGGATGCTGCTCATGGTCTTGATAGTGTCCTCGGTGGTTACGTTGGTCCAAGTAGTGATGAGCTCGTGGTCGGTGGGGTTCGAAGGGTCTGGTGTGGTGGGGTTTGCCGGGTTTGTTCGAGGATTGAAGCTGTCGTGGATGTCAGAGATCTTGCGGAGGAAGAAGGCAGCAAGGGTGTCGCACAAGGCTTGTGACGGCGGGATATCATTGGTGCAGGAGCTGGGGTTTGAGAGTTCCTTAACGGTGTTGAAGAGCTTCTTGCTGTTGTGTGCGTTCTTTTTGAGGCGGTCTTTAAAGGAGGCCTTCTTGGTGGTCCTGATGAGGTGGTGGTGGTTGTGGATGGCATCTTTGTGGGCTGCGCGGCTGTCGGGCGTCTTATCTTTGTGCCAGATGTTTTCTAGTTTCCGACAGGTGCGTTTGGAGGCTAGTAGTTCTGGGGTGAACCATCTGTCTCCCTGGCTGTTGTCTCTGTTGGTGTGCTGTTTCAATGGGGCTAGCGTGTTGGTGCAGTCTTCCATCAAGAGTGGTATTACCAAAAATGTCCCATTGACAGAACAGGCGTGTCCTCTTTTATGCACCTGAGGCTTTTTGCTATTACAGAAGGGACTGAAGATGCCTATATTGTACTTTAATTCCATTTATATAGTACTTAGTACCCCTGACAACTCTTCAAAGTGCTTTTTCGGCGAGTAGCCGCTACTCCGGAACCCATGAAGGATTGGTGGTGAATTAGTATAGTGAAATATGAAAGTCATTTGAGTGGTGTTCCCTTCTGTAATATGCTGGTGCTAAATGTACACTGCCATGATCTCAAGAGGGTGGTCCCTCCTTTGCATGGGGGGCACCCCATGCAATAATAGAACCGTTTTGACTTTGTGTCTCTACCTTATTACAAACAGGCAAAGAGGCCACCAGGTGACACACAGTGAGTGCACCTTCTGGGCGCCAGTATAGTCACTCCATGGACCTGCCTGCAGAGGATCTCCACCTCCATTTCACACAGGCTGGGTTTGAGTTTGCACAGTGAAAGGTGGATCAGCTGCTTCAAAATTCTGCTTTATCTTTTACTAAAATGCTCTTTCCATAGCAGGCATAGGTTTGCGCCTTTCCTGGAAACAGTGCATGTGATTTGATATGGTGCACTGACCCTGTCTGCTTCTGGCTGACAGACTTAAGTGGCTAATGCAGGACAGTGTGGGGCAGTGCACCAAATCTGTAATGTGGCATGGGCTTATAATAGGTGGGCAGTGCCCTGTGAATTTCAACATGCACTTAAGCCTTCAGGCACAACTGACCAAATTTAAAAGGGTACAAGCGGTCAGACTAGCAAAATTTCATATTGCTTCATTAACCATTACTAACTGCATTGTGAAGCTAATATATTTTGCAGTGTATGGTACATCATGCAGTGAATGTACACCTCTATATGCATAACTCCTAATGCACATTATTAATACTTTTAAAACTCCCTTAAGCCAAACTGAGCTCAGGTCTGTATACCTGTTACTCTACTCACTCTGCCTATATTAACAGCTCTCTTTGTTTTGTGGGCTCCTGGCACACCTTCACACTAGCATACTTGTCATCACCTGATCATGGTAATTTGTGTAGGGATGATGGCTGCTTCTGAACTTTGAGTGCATGAGATGTGTTGTTAGTCATTGCCTACATGACATCATGTGCCCACTTGCATTCAGTGACACCTGTTAGTTTCTCGAGTAGGTGATGGTGTGCCTTGTCATTCATAAGAGGTCTGGCAGTGCAGAGAGGTACATAGGTGCCAGTGCTGTATGTGTGGCATAGGGGCATGTTGTTAGTGGATGGCACAGCACATGACTGTGGACTCAGTCTCATGTGTAAGTATTCTATTATTTTACTGTGTCCCTAAATATTCAACATTTACTGGTGTACATTTCAATCAAAAGTATGCTTCCCCTTAAAGTAGGTATGTTTTATGATTAATATAAGGCTGAGAAAAGTTCAGGTTTCCAAACATTGCATTTTTCTTTCTCAGATATGTCAGTTTTATAGTTGTTTTTCACAATTGGTCAATTCATTTAAATTATAACGTAAAATTATGACCGCTCAGTCTTTGTCCTCTGTCTGTTGTGCACTGGTAGATGGCTACAGATTGTCATTTCAGGTATAATTAAGACAGTTAAATGTCAGTCATAACTGGAGATTGAAACTAGTGATAAACAATGTAATGCACTTAAAATATATGTACTTGCTGGAGAAAAGCAGAAAAGCAACAGCATCAATATAGCTAACAATAACAAAATGCATTTTTATTGTGGCAGTGGTACCAACAGTCATAGTATGCGCACAGAGTGACATTTACCCTTCTCCTTTTCAAACATTTGCTGCCCTGTTATGCCCAATAACTCCCAGAGTCAGAGCATGTTGTTCAGGGTGTAACCTTTTATTGACATCAAACCAGGTAATTCATCATAGACCAATAGGAGAAAACCATCCTGTTTGGATATGTACAAATATTCACAGCATCACACTTTAGCTGCATCAACCTATCAAAGGCATTAAGTAAATCAGGCATGACATTACACTTCAGTTTTGGCCGTACACTTTAGCGGCAACAACATGTCGAAGACAGTAAGAAAAATGAGGCACATATTACACCTTCACTTGAGTTTGGGCCTTACAATTGAACTTGACCGACTCAGCCCGCCAAGCTCTCCACATTGTGACGGCAGGCCCAACGCACTACAGCAAAGAGTTGCATTACTTGCAACCCAGGGCACCGCATAACGCACCGGCACACTGGGGTGCCTGAACACAGGCAGCCTCCCCAATATTCTTCTCAGTCCATACGTTTGGGCAGTACTGTCCAGGACCACCGGCATTTCAGTCCTCCCATTTTGCCTATCCTACACGTGCATCCTACATCCTCCTGGGGTCAATCTAGTCACTGAACATCCCTTGTTGTGCCTCCCCTATGTTGTTAACTATGAGTGCTCCGCCACAGGGTGAAAAGCTACCTGGCGCACTCACCCTTCCCCCCCCCCCCGGTGCTGACAGTGCTCCGTAATAGCCCCGTTACCTAACTGGAGCCAGTTGTGCCAACTAGTGCCTTACGTGGAACCTGCACAATGTATTCAATGATATTGTTCAGCTACCCAGATGTGATTGTTACTTTAACTGGGGAATCTCCCACTGCAACGGCTTGCGGTGTTACTTCTGACCATATTTTAGATGATGAACTCCAATAGAGGGGGCTGTAAACCAGACCTCCCAAAACTGTTACCACCTTAAATGGCTTAATAATATATATTATTCCCACCGGCGTTAATGACTAAAATGTCCAGATGGGGATATGCATTTGAATGTATAGCCTGTTCTAGCTAACTACACAGAACTTCCCAGTTATATACCCCATCCTTACGGCAACCAGGAAATTAGGCAAAACACTCCACTTGTACCAACGGCCCCAACCTAATTGCCACACACAGTTGTCCCACTTAACCTGCAATGGCACACACCCTATCAGAGGACAACATTAGGCAAGCCAATCCTCACAAAATGTGCATTGGCCATACACTAGAACTTGTGTATTGTCCCTTGGCATCCTTTGGATCTGCTCCATTGCATATGTTGTACTGGCAGGCCCCCATGTACTACAAAAAACTGGTGTCCTATTTAAAACCAGCTCCCCTCATAGCCCTCCGACCCCCCAGCGTACCCAAACACATGGTGGAATACCCTCGGCCCACTGAATGATGATTGGGCTGCACACCGACAGTCCTCACTAACTGCAGATAGTGACAAGAACAAGAGAACTCCATATGCAGGTATTTGGGGCTATTGAATAGAGCCACAATACTTTTTGATGAAATGTTAGCAATTCCCCTTGCATATAGATGATGGCAGAACTAAATCGCAACCTGTTATTGGGATTTGTTAAAAAAAATGCAGTCCGTTGCCAAAGCCCAGTCCACGTTAAATGAGTTGCATACCACCAAGCCTCACTGAAGACTGCTAACCCCGACAAAGGAAAGGGAAACTTTACAATATATATTAGGATATGTACCATTGTTGGTATGAGTTTTCAAAATGAATTTCCTCCAAAGAGCCCCTCCATGTAGGTTGCATCGCACCATAATTAGACCCACAGACGACTGACACATAATAGAGATGGAAAAACCACACTTTGCCTATAATTACTTGGCAATTTAGTAAAGCCAACCTACATATGATTGACTTTGGAAATACCGTTGTCTGTGGATTATGTCAACAATAAATCGCCACCCGTGCCTTAAAGTCAAAGGCACTAAGAAATTAAAATTGTCATTACATTTAAGCATAGCATTAAGTTGACCTTAGTCCAGAACAGTCTGCAGCACACATTGTGTTGGCAGGCCACAACAGGCTTCAGCGAACAGTTGCATTACTTGAAATTCAGGGCACTACATAGTGCACCGGCCCTCCGAGGTACTTGAACAATGGCATCATACTGTAGCAAAATTCACATGTCAAAGGCAACACGAAATTAAAATTGTCATTACAGTTCAGCATAGCATCAAGTTGTCCATAGTCTTGAACCCTCTGCTGCGTACATTGTGCCGGCAGGCCACAACATGGCAAACAGTAGCCTTACTTGAAATCCAGGGCACCGCATATCACACCGGCCCTCCGAGATACCTGAACACAGGCAGCCTCCCAAAGATTCATCTCAGTCCATAAGTGGCGGATTAGGGTAGTAGAGTCGAGGACCACCTGCAGGTCGCTCCCCCTCCATACCAAACCACTGCACACTTCAATCCTACTCCCTCCTTGGGTCCATTAGGCACGGGTCCTTACAAAGAACTGCCAACACCTGTTCCACCATTGCCTGTGTATTATGCTATAAATCGCTACCTGTTATGGGGATGATCTTTTAAAATGCATTTATCACCCAATGCCCACTCCTTGTTAATTGTAGAGTACACCACTGGCCTCACACAAGACTTCTGCCACGTAAAAGTGAAGAACACTGTGCATTGAAACATTTGGCAATATGCAACTGTGATGAGTGTATAAACTGCAGTCCCAAAATCAAACTGAGCAGCATGCCCCATAGAGCAATGTCAGGACATTAATTTAGTGTCTAAAACATGAATAGCCCTTAAATGGCAAGGGAAACATAGAGCTACATGGCCCACTCCCTAAAGTAGGTACTCCCCTATGCCCTCACTCCTTGGGTGACTGCACTATTGGTGACTACAATTAAAGCTATGCATGAATACTATCTCTGTATTCGACAATGCAAACTAACTGCTCCCTTTAGCTGTTAGATACCCCCTGAGGATCATCCCACAACGTCAGACTGTCCCTAATCTGAAGGCAAATGACATATTAAAGTTATGGGGTGCAGTAACGGGGTATGCAGATCTCTGCATTATAGTAGCCTAAAACCGAATTACCTACCTCATTGTATCAACTTTAGGTAAATCACACCATACTTCAACCCATGTACGAGAATCTCTGAACGTGTTAACAAAGGACGCTGCACCTCGGGTCTGGTTGCAGCAGCATATCCAGATGCCTGACACATACAGGGACTTGCAGCTGCCCCGTGCACTTCTTTCCCCAAAGGGGCATCGTGGCGCAGCATAACAGAGGATTAGTAACCCGATTGAATGATGCTTATGTGTCTCCCCCAATCACCAGGTTGTAGCAGCCCATCCGTGTTTCTGATATCTAGCATGACTTGTATATGCACTGTACCCCAGAACCCCCCATAAAGGGGCATCTTGGCAGATCCATAATTTACTCCACTGAATAGTGTTTTATTTATTCACTTGCGCCATGAGGAGCGGCCCGTGTACCTGCCGGGACTGAACTTGTGACCATTAATCCACCAGGCCTGGCTTGGCAACAGAACCAGTCCCTTATGAAATAATTGGATAACATGTGGCAACTAATACAGATCATGTAACATTCCCAATGCATTAAATTGTATCCAAAAGAAATGATATTTTAGCCAATGTGGTGAAGAGTGTCTAGTTGACAACATAAAAGCTTGTCTCACGGAGGAAAAATGAGTAGAGTTGGCAGCAGGCTGTTGCAGTAGCCATTTTGCTATGGCTATGCCATTAACAAGGAAGTCGCAATTTAAACCATCACCAAAGAGGTCCATCTCCGGTACTCCTCATATATCCTATTCTTGCTTGCTACATACTAGTTAACTGCCTAACACCCTGCAATGTATACATGGGAATGGTATTGCCTTAACTATCCTGAACTTTTAACTTACACATTAGTCAGGGCTGTGGGAAGAACAGTATACGATGCCTTCCGATGGCCATTTGTCATGGTGATGGCCGTAACAGTACACCGTTGCAAGGCACACCCACATGGCATGAGGGAAAGGTGATCAGTTCACCTAACGTGGGCCAGCACCCAAAGAATGGAGAGAATAATCTCTAATTTCAGTACCCCTTTCATCCCTACCTTGCTGACAGCAGCCATAACTCTAATCTGCCAGCCTTACCGTTGAATGTAAGTAATCAAGAGCTGCACCCAAGCAGACATGATAGAATTCAGAAAGGGCAAAACACATTAGAATAACATGGACTCTCGCGGCGAGTAGCGCTCTATGGTCCTGGTGCTAGCGCCCCCCGAGCATTGCCCCAAACGCGGAATATCTCCAAGAGCAAATCACTCAATAAATGGCAAAAGACATACTCAACACTGCCACACCAGCACTGGCATCAGCACCGCACCGCACCGTCCCACAGCACAGCACTCCATACACTACTAGAATAGCCCAACTCAGAGCCCGACCAACCCGGTCTGCCTAATGTGAAGACGCTGCCAAATTCAACAAATTGTTTCCACTCGCCCTCACTCTCAGCCCAAAACACCAGAGCTGTGGCAAAATTTACATCCCTCCATCTCCAGCTACCCGAGAGACAGAACAATTCCCTCTCTCACCATATATACACCCCATACCACACTGCCGCAATGCAAAACCATGGCTCATTTCATCTGAACCACTGAATAAACCTGTAACACATCCTGCGTGGACCACTGCTTCACAACATGCATCATCACGCCAAAAGTCTTCTGCCCCCGAAAATGGAATACAATTGAGCCCCCAGCTGCCATCCATTCTTAGCTCCTGTCCCAAGTACAAAATGCCAATAATGTACAAGGGGACATTGTCCATGTGTATACCACGCATTGATGCACCACATTCTGTACATGTATAGACCAGGCACTCCAAATTACTCTCCCGCCACTTCCCGACCCCACCATGGAACCACGTCCAACCGTGGAGAGCAACACCACTCTGGCCACGGAGGCAGCAGACCACCCATGACCTCTCCTCTGGCCGGACCAATGCACTTCTTCCACAAATCCCAACATGAGCACCCCCTCAACACCAACCTGGCCGACAGCCGTAGTTTCCACCCCCACCTGTAGTTCTGCCCCACCCCCAGCAGCACAATCAATAGCGTACTGTCCGTCACTGTTACCTCGAAAACCATTTTGTAGCTGCAAGAGTATGTTCCGTGGTTAATAAGGAACAAGGGCGTAATCTGTTGATGAAATTAAGAAATAAAGCACTGTTTGCATGATGTAATTTAAAGTGCACATCTGGAACTAAACAAGCCAATGGAAGGACATTGGTTGTGTAAAGCAATATAGATGCTGCTTTAAAACCAACAACTGCACCGCATCAATTAAGAGTGAAAACAGCAATATTATTCAACCTTAGCGGGAAACCATGCAAGGACAAAGACACGTCCCCCGCTTATGGCACCGGGACACCTCGCACCACGAGCTGCATCTTTTCAGTGCGGCATGGGAAACCACATAAAAACAAAGGCGTGTCCCCCGCATATGGCAGCGGGACGCCTAGCACTACGAGCCGCAGCTCTTCTGTGATGGCGCGGCCCTCTAATAGGAAATCATTATTTAATATGGCAGTGAGACGCCTCACAGCAGAGCCGCATCTCTTCTGGCACTCTTTCATTGTATAAATGATATGTCCCTTCTACTTCACTGCTATCTCTCATTCCACTTTTGCACATTATTTGAGTTCTGTAGGGTGCCCAGCAACGAAGTTATGTGTCTATGGAAGTAAAGAAGCTTTGCTAAGGTGACATCAAGGCTATCACTAACTTAACAGTCTGCTAGCAGCGGGCCTCCAGCCTCCATCAGCAGCCCCATGAAGATTTTCACTTGATGCAAGGCACATGATGGCTGCCAACACTTCCTGGTTTGAAGTGTTGGCAGCCAATGAGAGCCAAGCTCGTGCTGGGGGTTGTTAGGCTCCACTCAGATATATAAGGATATTTTGTCTTTAATATCTCAAAAAATACTGAACGGATCCACACCATTTACATAAAAGGGCTCTTTCTAAACCAAGGGCTACCGTTTTGCAGTGCATTGCGAGCGCGCAAGTTATAGTTAGCTGAATTAACTATAACGGGGGGATTTCAAAAGTTTTGTATGAGTAAAATGTCCAGCTAACTGTAACATGTGGGAAACCTATGGTTTTTTCAGTGAATTTGCAAGGTTTTTTAAATGCTAATTCCTATTTATAACGTGTGTGAAACATGGTTTTTCCAGTGAATTTCAAAGGTTTTGTAAATGATAATTATTAAATGTATTGATTGTTATATTTTGTTATACCGATTTACTACATTATTTTAAACTATTTATTTTTAGATATTTCATTTTTTAAATTACATTACATATTTTTTATATCAATTGAATTATTTTTTTTTTTAATATTTAAATTGTAATATATATTTTTTTATTTAATATTTTTAAAATTTATATATATTTTATATAGCAGGCAATGATATTCTATGAAAGGAAATTCAAGTTACTGGTAAGTACAGTTAAATTTACTTTTCAGGAATAGTACTGAGCTAGATTGGGGAATTAATTCCTCTTCAATCCTGAGGTCTCCTCTGAGCCAACTAGCCCACCAGGTACCTCCAGTATGCGCCAGGCAGCTGTGTTTCAGAGAGGTGTTCAAAGGGCACGCCCCCTTTTACAACACTCTGCAACACAGCTCCGTGGCGCTTACTGGAGATACCTGTTGGACTAGTTGCCCCCTAGGGGACCTCTGGATTGAACAGGAATTAATTCCACAACTTAAAACACGCCTCAGGGCATGTTTGCACTCACATCACCTCAAGCCCCGCCCCCTTCACCACTGTGCTAACGCACCCTGTAGAGTGTTCTAAGTTGGGGTATTAAGTCATGTTTGCAGAGGGGGAACTAATTCCCCTTGCATACTGGGGGTCCATGGGGGCCAACTAGCCCACCAGGAACCTCCAGTATGCGCCAGGGCACTGCATTGCAGAGCGGTGTAATGAGGCCACACCCCTTTTTATATCTCTCTGCAACGCAGCCTCCTGCCGCGTTTACAGAGGGGGAACCAATTCCCCTTGGAACCTCCAGTATGCGTCAGGGGGCTGTGTTGCTTTGCCCCCGGGGGTGATGGTCCCCAGGGCAGTGTGGGGGGGGGGGGTTGGCCCCCCCCACTTCTTTTTCACTATGCCCCCGGGATTTGGTCCCCCGGGGGTAATTTGATAAAAAGCAGACTGGCTTTTTTGGAAAAAAAAATTGGGCCTTGAGGGTCCGTGTGGGACCACCTGAGCAGGCCTAGGGGGTCAGGGTGTTTCTACCCTGCCCCCTTTTTGCATTCTACACATTTGTTTTTCTGCTTTCTTGTGCCTTGGTCTACCGAGCACAAGATGGCTGCCAACACTTCCTGGTTTGGAGTGTTGAAAGCCAATGAGCATGCAGCTCGTGCTCGGAAAGGTACGCATACGGTACGCATACCCCGCGATTTTTGTCCCAAAAAAATTGGGGAGAGCCTTGGGGGTCCTTGTGGGACCCGCCTGAGCAGGCCTAGGGGGTCATGGTGCTTTTACCCTGCCCCCTTTTTGAGTTCTAAACATTTGTTTTTCTGCTTTCTTGTGCCTCAGTCTACCGAGGCACAAGATGGCTGCCAAGAATTTCTGGTTAGGAGTGTTGACAGACAGTTGACAGCCAATCAGCATGCAGCTCGTGCACGGGAAGGTACGCGCACCGTACGCCTACGGTACGCGTATGGTGCGCGTAGGGTGCGTGCTTATAGATATATATATCTTTTTTTCTTATGATTTTCTCAGGAACTACTGGAGACATTTACACAATTTGAGCCAAAGCATGATCTGGGAATCAGACTCTACCATTTTGCCAAATTTCTTGTAATTCCGTTCAGCTGTTCGGGCTGTAGCCGTGTCTAATCGTCCTATGGAAAATAACATGGGGAATATACATTTTGGGACCCCCCTTTTTCTCAGCCCCCACTTGACGAATCCCCCCAAAACTTACAGGGAAGGAGTGGAGCGGGCCATCTTCTTTGAGAAATTCGCGAAGAGTCATCAACCAGCGCCAAAGTTATTCCCAATAGAATGTTGCGGATTTCCTATTGAAACTAGGTCCTAACCGCCAGTAGGTAATATATATATATATATATTCAATGAAAAAACCATGGGTTTCAGGCTTTATATAGTTAGGAATTACTCCTATATAGTTAGTTGGACTAACTATATTTCGCGCATCCGCAATCCACTGCTGATGATGTCACATATTACATCATTCATGACATGGTCAGTGATATCACTGATGACATCTCAAATGACATCACTGATGACATCACTGATGACATCATCCACTGAATGTGGTTTGCTTCGTTATTTAAATTACCTACTGGCGGTCGCCAGTAGGTAGTCATAGTTAGGATTGTTTTCCATAGGAAATCCGCAACATTCTATTGGGAATAACTTTGGCGCCGGTGGACGAATCTTTGCGAATTTCTCAAAGAAGATGGCCTGTTTCGCTCCGCTCCTTCAATGAAAGATTGGGGGGGATTCGTCAAGCGGGGGCCGAGATAAAAGGGGGGTCCCAAAACATGTTTTCCCCATGTTAATTTCCATAGGGAGGTTGGACTCACTTTTAGCCCGAACGGCTGAATGGATTTCCACCAAACTTGGCAAAATTGTAGGGACTGGTAGCCCGATGTGCCTTTGCTATGTCTCAAGATATGTGCTCCAGTGGATTTTGAGTAATTTAGGTTAAAAAATATATATATATCTATATGCGCGCCCCGGTACGCGCACCGGGGAGCGTACCAGCGCGCTACGCGAGTTCGCGTGCAGAAAGCTGATTGGCTCTCGGTGTCTGTCAACATTCCAAACAGTCCGGAGCGGCCGCCATCTTGTGTCTCGGTAGGATCGAGACACAAGAGGTGGCAAAAACAAAGGGAGAAATGACCAAAAGGGGGCAGGGTAGACCCCCCTGACCCCCTAGGTTTGATGTGGTGGTCATAAAAGGCCCCGCGGGGCAAAAAAAAAACAGTGAAACAGTAAAATAATAATTTAAAGTGCTTTGAGGTAGGGTAGCTCTGAATAGAGTTGTTATGTTGTTTGGGTATTTTAAGTACCAACATGTAGGTACCAATGCTGAGTCTTGCATGTTGTTACAGAAGTTATTGTGGTATATGGAATCCATATCATAGTCTGTCAGGAAAGCAGAAACAACATGGAGGCAGGAGATGAAAAAGAGATGTCAAATACACATTGGAGATAATAAAGTGGGAGAAAGGAAGTAACTATGAGCAAAATTACTATGTAACACCAAAAAGTTGCACAGTATACTATAAGTCTGACATTATATTATAATCAATTTGGTACTACTTCATGAATTTCATATAAAAATGAATAATGTCTCTAACAATTTTTGATTATTAAATATACATTTATTTTTCTGATTCTTTTTCAAAATTTAATAAAACTTCTAACAATATATTGTCTGGAATGTCCTCATTTTCATTCTGTGATTCTATTGCTTCCACACACTGAACTAATTGATGGTCCAGAGACTCATCCATAAAATCAAAGTCATCATTCTCAGCAATTTTTTCTTCAGAGTTGTTCTCCAAAACAATTTCGAAAGAAATATTCTGTTCTCCTTCCATTTTCTTGCTGAGATAGGGCACTGTTGGGTTTAAGTTCAGACAGGTAGTTTTGATTTTTTAACAGTGAAGTTATCTTTGGGCAGTGTATGGTATCAGGCTGGAAGTAGAAATATAAAAAAGTGTATGTGATAAAGCCTAAGTAAATTCATAATTATACAAGACAAGCCTAACTCCATCCATAACTATAACAGAGAAGCCTATCTCAATCTATAACTATTACAGAGGGATAGTATATAACTATCAGAAAATGTTTTCCAAATTAACTTAAAGCGCACAACATAGTTCACTTTCCAAAATAACAACTTACCTTTGAGAAAGCAGTTGAAGTTCTCAGTGAAAATCCTTTTTGAAATGTACTTCAGGAAGTAGTAGTAAAAATGGCTGTGTTTCCCTCTCTTTTTTTATATATATTCATGTACATAACCAATCAAATGTCAGGAAATAATAGTAGAAAATGAAAGTAACATTTTAATTGGTTGTAAATTCTAACACTTCAGATGTGTTTTTGTCATGTAATTTACCTCAGGATATTTAGACAGGGCTACAGGCCAAATGGCTCAATGGAATTCCACCAAATTTGGGAAAATGGTAGGGACTGGTATGTAGTATTGCCTATTTTACATTTGGTGAACTTCTCTACAGAAGTTTTTATGTAAATTAACTTTTACATTTTTGGGGAGCGCTTACCGGTCAGCGCCCCGGTACGCGTACCGGTAAGCACAACGGGAGTCCTCCATCTTGTGTTTCGGAAGAATTGAGACACAAGATGGAGGACAAACAACGTTGGGAATGGGTAAAAGGCGGCACGGTAGACACCCCCTGACCCCCTAGGTTTTCTGAGGGGAGTTTAGGAGGTACATATATGCCAAAAAGGGGTGAGCGCCCAGTACGCGCACCGGGGAGCGTACCGGGGAGAGTACTTTGGTGAAAAATAGTGAAAAAAGTTAGAAAAAGATAATCATTTGGAGTGATCAGACATAGGGTAGCCCTGAAAAGAGCTTTTGGGTTATGTGGCTGATTTAGGTACCTACAAGTAGGTACCAATGCACAGTATTAAATTCAGGAGGAATATTCTATTCCCCTCATCTGAGAAGTGCACACCATCTCCTCTGTAGATATCTTGCATGTTGTAACGCAAGTTATTATTGTATATTGAACCCATTCCATAGTCTCTCATGTAAGCAGAAACACATTTATTCACATGTTTCCGTGCTTTCTCAAATTGTGGACAAAATTGGTTGGACCACTTCTATTTCTGTCTTTGGCATATATTGGAATATACCAAGGCAGTTTGAGGAAAAAGTGTCATCAATTGCTCAAAGGTGTCATTTAAAAGCATTTCAAGACCTACCCCAGTCAAAGTGCCTAAGTCATTTCCACCACAGTGCAGAATTATGAGGATAGGGTGTGGCAGATGCAAAAAGGTTTTCACCAATGGTATCAATTGATGACATCTCAATCCTCTTTGGCCAATCCATTTTATGTCTACATTTGGTAAGTCAAGGTTGTGAAAATTTCTGGTAGCTGCATACCTTTGAGCCCAGTGGATGTAGCTATGTCCAATAATCCAGACAGAATACATGGTAAGAGGAGGTTCTGGTGCAGTCAGATGAAGTGTAGGAATGAAATGGCAGTTGGAACAGTATGAGTTTGTAAAAAATAAAAGTGTGGAGTTTCAGTGCTCTTCAATCACAAGCAATAATTGGTGGATTCAGATAGTTGAAAACTGGAAGTTAGGGTGCATGGTTCTGTTCTGTGAAAAAAGTAATTTGAATGGTTAAGAAAAAGTTGTTTAAAGAAAGATTGCAGCGGATAAGCTGGTGTATTGAGAGGTCAAACATCCTTGCTAAGTTCAACCAAGATGGATCGCACACCACTAGCCTCTCCTCCGGGTCGCCCCTTAGCACTCTGGTACATGTAGTGCATGTAGATGGACGAGTCAAAAGTAGTTCACCACAGTTGGTGCGAGTAGTTACTCGTTATCCCCAAGTTCTCTGGACCCGAGACATGGCCCGGGTTTCGGGACAGTTGCCCTCGTCAGCAGAGCAGTGTTTGGGGTGGATGAGAAGGCCGCCAAGTAACCGTCACAGGCCCTGATGCCTCTCCGGCGCGCAGGTGCGTCTCCATTAGCTCGTCAGCTCAGGGCTCACGGGAGCCGTTTAAGTACAACCAAGATGGATCGCACACCACTAGCCTCTCCTCCGGGTCGCCCCTTAGCACTCTGGTACATGTAGTGCATGTAGATGGACAAGTCAAAAGTAGTTCACCACAGTTGGTGCGAGTAGTTACTCGTTATCCCCAAGTTCTCTGGACCCGAGACATGGCCCGGGTTTCGGGACAGTTTCCCTCGTCAGCAGAGCAGTGTTTGGGGTGGATGAGAAGGCTGTCAAGTAACCGTCACAGGCCCTGATGCCTCTCCGGCGCGCAGGTGCGTCTCCATGAGCTCGTCAGCTCAGGGCTCACGGAGCCGTTTAAGTACAACCAAGATGGATCGCACACCACTAGCCTCTCCTCCGGGTCGCCCCTTAGCACTCTGGTACATGTAGTGCATGTAGATGGACGAGTCAAAAGTAGTTCACCACAGTTGGTGCGAGTAGTTACTCGTTATCCCCAAGTTCTCTGGACCCGAGACATGGCCCGGGTTTCGGGACAGTTTCCCTCGTCAGCAGAGCAGTGTTTGGGGTGGATGAGAAGGCCGCCAAGTAACCGTCACAGGCCCTGATGCCTCTCCAGCGCGCAGGTGCGTCTCCATGAGCTCGTCAGCTCAGGGCTCACGGGAGCAGTTTAAGTACAACCAAGATGGATCGCACACCACTAGCCTCTCCTCCGGGTCGCCCCTTAGCACTGTGGTACATGTAGTGCATGTAGATGGACGAGTCAAAAGTAGTTTACCACAGTTGGTGCGAGTAGTTACTCGTTATCCCCAAGTTCTCTGGACCCGAGACATGGCCCGGGTTTCGGGACAGTTTCCCTCGTCAGCAGAGCAGTGTTTGGGGTAGATGAGAAGGCCGCCAAGTAACCGTCACAGGCCCTGATGCCTCTCCGGCGCGCAGGTGCGTTTCCATGAGCTCGTCAGCTCAGGGCTCACGGGAGCCGTTTAAGTACAACCAAAATGGATCGCACACCACTAGCCTCTCCTCCGGGTCACCCCTTAGCACTCTGGTACATGTAGTGCATGTAGATGGACGAGTCAAAAGTAGTTCACCACAGTTGGTGCGAGTAGTTACTCGTTATCCCCAAATTCTCTGGACCCGAGACATGGCCCGGGTTTCGGGACAGTTTCCCTCGTCAGCAGAGCAGTGTTTGGGGTGGATGAGAAGGCCGCCAAGTAACCGTCACAGGCCCTGATGCCTCTCCGGCGTGCAGCTGCGTCTCCATGAGCTTGTCAAATAGAAGTCCTCACCTTGAGAACGCTAGTCTATATGAAGTTCTTCAAAGCTATATTTATAAGAGAAACATCAGAGAAGATATCAATAATGGAATATATGCTGTCATTGGATGTGAAGGATGTCTAGTGAAACAGAGAAAAGGTCATTTGATTAATCATCGAAAATTGAGTTGCAAAAATCCAGACAAAAGGGAATTTTACTATTTGGCTCTTTTGAAACTCTTTAAACCATGGCGTACAGAAGAGGAACTACTTGGAGATTTTCTCTGTTATGAAGATTCTTTTAATGCAACTAAGGATACCATAGAATGTCTTGTTTTTCCAAATTATCTGCAAATGTTGAACGAAGAAATAGAGCAAGAAGCAACAATTGCTGCAGAGATTGCAAGAGACAGTTCTCAAGACAGTCAGAGTTCTACTTCATTAAGTCAGGATCCACTTGGAGGACCAATTATCCAAAATGAAGCTGCCATTGCCATGGATGAGGTGGAAAGAGCTATGGAACAAGCTCAAGATGATGTAGTTAACTTAGAAGATTTGGTGAAACAACTAAACCTTGAGCAGAAGCAGATATATGATGAAGTCACAGAACAGATTTAACATGGATTCACTCATGAGAAAAAAGAGTGCTCATGTACATCATTTAAGCCTGTCCAACTTTAAGTGAGTGGAGAAGCGGGAACTGGAAAAAGTTTTCTGATTAAAGCAATTGCAACTTATCTGCAGAAAAGGACTGAATCACCGCTATCTTGTGTTGTTACCGCTCCAACTGGGCTGGCAGTGTAGGAGAGTAGGGTCTGCTATCCTATGGTCACCCCATATTTTTGCTTTTTGCTTCACTGGTTTATGACTTAATGTGGCTGTGGGCCTGCTAATCAGACCCACAGCCTGCTGTTCTCTCTCTAAATTGTAACCTATGTACTTTAGGTGCATGACGAAATTGGAACTGGTTCACCTTATTGGCCCCTGTAACAGTGTACCCAGGTACCCAGGGCATAGGTGCTTCCAAGGCCTACCAGGGGCTGCAGCATGTATTGTGCCACCCCTGGCCTGGCCTCCATATTTGACACAACTGGCTGATCACTCAGCTGGGGTAAGTTGGTGTAACCACCCCTTACTTAGGTGTAGTATGCCTATACCTCACCTAAAATGGACACATATGTTCCTATAAGTCACTCCTATGGAAGGCCTCATCAATCCTGGAGGCAGAGTGCTTGGAAATATGTGAGATGGTGCTCTGGCATGAGCTGAGCCTGTCTGCAGCTTTCGGAACCATGTCCTTTAGCTGTTTCATGATATTGCCATACCATATACTCTTAAGTGCATTATGAACCTCGCGGTTAAATGCTATCTTAGGTTTGGCTTTATCAAAACATGTCGAGTAAGGTGTCATACGAATTGGAATACTACCCCCTCGCCAGTTCTGGCGACGGGGGTAGCATTCCACCCTTCTAGAGGGACACGACATGTACCTAACCTGAACCCCGGTTACACAGAGCCTTAGCATCTCAAAATGGATGCTGCCACCACAGACACAAGTCTGACCTCCTGCTGCTGGGAGTCCTTCCAGCGAGGGCAGCTTGGACAAAGGGTTTCCTGCCTGGGGAGGTGCTAGCACCACTCCAGACAGGATTTTGTGTATTGGGTAGGACAGGGCTGAAAAGAAACAGACATGCCTGGGGCACACAAGGTGTCCCTGCGCATAGGCCAGTTCAAACCGGTGCTGGGGCTTTCCAGCCCCAGTCCTGGCGTGAAACTGGACAAAGGAAAGGGGGTGTAACCACCCCCCTTCCTGGTCCCACCCAGAGGAGGGACCTAGTAGGTGATCCGGCCCCCCAGATTCGAATAAGAGTGGGAGCTGTGTCCTGAGACTTCAGATCATCCTGAATCAACTTGAAATAAAGAAGAAGACTGGACTTCGACATTCTGCTGCACAGAAGACGGAAGAGAATCTCCCTTGTGGCCAAGGAGTGACCACCCTGTGAACACAGGCACCAACCAGCAACTCGATGTCTGCTTTGCCGCCGCCGGAGCCCGAGCCCAGAGCCTGACAAGACCCCAACTCCCAGACTTCACACCACCCGATCCACAGTCCCTGTAAAGAAGGGACCCGTGGAGGCACCGAGAGACGTGGGACCGGACATCTTGGAAGACCCCCGAGACGCTGACTGCGCAGCATCAGAGGCACCCTCGATGCTGTGCTTGGGGGTTTGAGAAGCCCTAACCTCAAGCAGCCCTTGCACCAAAGATCAGCCCCCCAGCATCTCCACGATCTGCGTGGGGCCCTTTTGCACCGTGCCACTTGACGCGCCATCCCGGCCACTTGCCACGTGGCTAGCGGCCATCTTGGCGACGAAACCTACAACTTTCACTGCAGGTCTGGTTGATCCAGACTTGCCCTTGCTCCTGTGAAAAGGAGCACCCGCTCTGACCTTGCTGGTCCGAGTGACAAGCCTTTCTTGATTCCTGCATGGCTTGCATTAGCCAAGGCCTGTTTGCTTCTATCAAGTTGCCAACACCGTCAACAGCGAGAAGCCTGCGTGTGACAGCTCGTGACCGACTCCTGGACGTCTTCAACCCCTCGTGTCCACGTGGCTGCAGAGAGAAGCTACACCTCGACGCCTGTTTGCACCCGACATTGCCTGGTTCCACTCTGGTTCCACGGTAGTCACTGGCCAGTGACTTTGAACATTGTCCCCTCTGCTTTCAGGTCTTCACCTCTTCAGATCCACCCTTGGATCCACCGGAACTCTTCACATCGAGCTGCCTGCAGCATCTTCAGCTCCAAGCACCATCGACCTGCGTGACAAAACCCGACACTACTTCAACCCTATGCACCCGCTTCCTGTGGGTGAGGTAACTCAGCTCCGCCGGTGTTCCCACACTGGTACACACCTCTAGTGTCTGTGTCTCAAGTTTCAGCTTTCTAGGTCACTCGGAAGGTTCCTTTCTAACTAACTTTGTACTTTTTACGCACCATTGACATTGCATTGGTAAAGCGTGCACTTTCCGCACTGCTCCCGAGTCCCGCGGGCCTTTCCCGACTTCTTCACTGTTAGTCCTGAACAGCTCCAGCGATTCCCCAGGCCCTAGGCCTCTTCACTTTCCCCATAGTGGTTCTTATACCACTATTTTAGTATATGGTTTAGGTGGCCCCAAGGGCTCATCCATATTGCGCAACTTTTGTGTATTTAAACTGTGTTTTGTTTTAACGCATTTGCTTCTGTGCTCATAAAGAGTATCAGGGATATTTGTAGTAATAAATCTATATATATTTTCAATATATATCTGTGTTGAAAATTAGTACGGTTTGGTGAACATTATCTGCGCCATCTTGCCTCTTCCCCTGATGCCACACTTTTGTCGTGCGCACCCGCCATTTTTAAGATGCCCTGATCAGAACGAACCCTCTTGCATGCCGCTGGCCCCTGACATAGCCCTTCACCCTCACCAAGCCCGCACGCTGACCAACCCCCCTGCCTGCACCTGCCTTGAATCATAAACCCCTCTTCAGCGCTGCTCTGCCCCAGGCCCTCATCCTGTTCCCAGCGCGACACCTCCCTTCTTCCCTTTCATGATCCCCGGCCCTTAGATGCAAACCCCCTTTTTCCCCGTGTGCCCGTTTGTCTTCCTCGTTCCCAGGCTGACACCCAGCTCTGCCGATACTGTTCCTTGCCCCTCCCCGTACAATAGAAAGCTTCCCTCATCAAGGGATCCCCTGGTTGATCAAAGCCCCCACCCCATGAGATCCGATCGAACCCCGCATTCCATGAATTGACGGAATATCCAGCTGCGCGATACTCATCACCTGTTGTGACCAGGATGGGGACCTCTACTGTAAATATGTGTGGGAACGGGCCCGGAGGGGGGTTTCCGGGAATGTCTTTCCGTACATCAAAGCTTTATCATGAGTGTGTAAACTGTAATAAAAACCGCAAACACTGTATATAAGGGGCCAGGCCTCAAACATAAGTTAGAGCACCTCAGAACGATACCTGCTGTCCGTTTTGCTGTGTTCTCCTCCGGAGAGAATAAAAACCTTGTTTCCTGCTTTCCAGTCTCCAGCGCCTGCCTCTTCATTTATTAAATAATTTGAGGGTCACAGAGGCAATACCGCCGGGCAAATATCGATTGTCCCCGACCCAAACCTCTAAATTAACAATTGGCGTCCCAAGCGTGGGGCCCATCAGCGACTCGTGGATCCAGTGGGAGAGGTCCCGACGACAGAGTGAATGACTGCAACGATCGGGAGAGCTCTTGCCCAATAGACCCTCGTCTGGCAGCCGATCATCCGAACTTCACTAGTTCCGAACAGACCTCTCTCGAGTGATCTACGGTCCTGACTGGGGACCATTAGGAGTGCCGTGAGAAATACGAGAAAAAGAGGACGAACGGGCGCTGGATTCAGAAGACAAGAAACTGTCCATACGGTCCGGGTAAGGTCGTGTAAACACGACGGATTGCGAAAATAATTGATTGCTTGATTGTTTAAAAAAAAATATACTAGTATTACTCTTTGTTTGACCTATTTGGAGATTCACTGTCTGCACATGGAGAAACAGTAGGCTCCTTCTCTTTTGCAAACAGTGAAGGATAGGTAACGTAACCGTCGCGCCTATTTTTTTCTCCCCCACTGACTCTATTATTTCTTAACGGTTTTTGGGAGACTCCCTCTCCCTCACTGATTAACTGGGTTCTTTGACCCCGAACTACTGTTCGCAGATTGTCTTCTGGAGATTCTCTGTCTGCAAACCGGAAACAACAGATTCCTCTTTGCGGATAGTGAAAGGGTAGAGGACGCAGACTTTTGCGCCCTACTTACTCTCCCCATTGATCTTACTCCATCTTATTTATTTATTGATTGTTTGATTGTTCCTCGTTATTTGTTACTTTTTGTTCATGAGGTATTCACTGCCTGCAAACAACGTAGAATAGGAATATTCTGTCTAGTCTTTGCACCTAGTGATAAGATAGGCAGTGCTGACTTTTTAGTCCCTCGTTACGAGCCGTCATGTCTGTCTTCTCCCCACTGATTGATAATTGGTTCAGCCCGGACCGTGTATTAGAGGTGGACCATATAGCTCCACTAGAAGGCACCCCTAATAAGGACATGTTCATAAACTATTGATTAGTTACCATAGCCTATAATAAATTGTGGCACAGGTATACCAAAGAAAGTCAAGACAAACAGTGGCCACTGGCAGGATCCTTTGACCTTGATAAAATAGAAACTTTGGAAATAGCCCTTCGCAATAATAAGACAACGCCTATTATGCTCGACAGTCTCGGTATGTGGCGCAGAGAGGCTATGCAACGGCAGAGAAAAGACGAGGACAAACCAGGTAGAGAAATATACCGACAGGACAACCCCGGGACACCACGACCCAAAAGTTATCCCCCGACACAACGCAAAAGACGGCCAGACTTAGGGCAAGACCAATGCGCTTTTTGTAGATATGTCGGACACTGGAAAGCCCAATGCCCGACTCTGCTGAGCGTGAGTAAGGGCAAAGGGCCGACAGGAATGACAGGCCAGCAGAATGAGAAAAAGCGCGAGACAAAGAAAAATCCGACTCGCACGGACAGACCAGACAGAACCACCGCGTTTGATTATGCCCGATGGCACAGGTTCCGCCAGAACGATTTCAGCGACATGTTCGAGTTTTCCTAGGTCGGACAATATAAAAACGGGAACCCAGCCTAGCTCTAAATTAACAGACGGAAAAAGATAATTTTGGCCAAATAATCACTGTTTTATGTTTGTCTTTGGATCTTGTGTGTCATACTTTTCTATTACCCCCCCGTCTGAGTTTATGTGTACGTAAATCTGCGTCATCCCCCTGCACGTGCTTCCATGTTACATAAACTATGTTAATAGAAATTTTAGCATAAAACAACCTGGAAAGAAAGAAATGGGAAACGAAATCAGTAAGCCACTGATAAACACAAACTTTTATTTTAACATAACAGGCAAAGAAAAACACAATAACGCTAGAAAAACAAGAACGGTAAACTGTAGAACTTGAAAATCAACAGAACACTCGTCCCCCCCCCCCACCTTCTGGAACCTTCCAAAGCAGGGTAGGGTTACGGCTACGCCCAACCGGCGGCAACCCATATAAGGCGGGCCTTGCTGCCAACTCTTGGTCAGGAAATCTTAACGTATTGGGGAGCCGGAGGAGAGGAAGGGGCCAGCGGCCTGGGCAGTTACAGGTAGTCCCGCCACATGTCTCCTCGGCCAGCCGCAACGGGCCTGGATAGTCTCAGGTAGTCCCGCCACATGTCCAGAGAAGAACGAGACACCTCTTCCTTTTCCCTTCCGTAACAGCCGCCGCAGCTCTGGACGGTGGGATGTCCTGCACGTACCTCCGCAACAATTTGTCCAAGTTGGGCTGGGAGGGAGAGGCGACGCGGACGAGCCTCTCCCACCTCCACGGATAGGAGGTCTCCCAGCCCCCGGCCCAACGCCGAACACCCCCAACCAGGCGATGGTGCCCCAATACTTGCGCAGCACCGAACGTGCAATGGTGCCCATATTTTCGGAGCACCGAACCTGCAATGACTGCACCGATACTCGTGCCGCGCCGAATGCGCGCCACAGGTGGCCATACTTCCACAGCATTGAGCACACGACTTGGGGAGCACCGGATGGGGAGAGACCTTCATGCGGGCCGATGAAAAAGAGCAGCATGGGGTGCACCGGAAGAAGGAGACGGCGCGAACGAGTCTCCCTCGCCCCCCAGGTGGGGGCATCACAGCTGCACCCCAGCCGAACGTCCCGCTTTCACAAAACAGAGCCCTCTTCCTTTCACTCCGAAGGATCTCTTCCACTCTTGCAAACTCGACGAGAGTGGCCCCTGTGGGGCCCCAAAATGGCGTCTGGGTCCGCTGGAAGGCGGGCCTCGGCCGCTAGAGTAACTTTGACCGGCAATATAACTCGGTGGCTTGCCCACCGGAGCACGAGCCCCCACCTCCGACAACATCTCCACAGCCTTGAAGATTCTACAAAGGTCCCCGAAGGAGCCCTCGGCCACTGCAGGCCTCCGGTAAGGGGCAACTGCCTTGATCGCCAACGAAATAAACATGACATTGCCACTCCTTCTGTTAGCATGAATTCTAGAACTGCCGAAAAGGACTCTGGTCCAACTGCCGGTTGTAGGAAACATTTTTCCCTGATGCTACTTCCGGACTAACCCGGCCCCGCCCAAAATGGCGCCGGTATCAATAGGAACTTACGAACACCTCGTGGTGTCCCTTTTCACTATACAAACTTAATGTTCTGATACATATATGACCCTTTGTACACTTGACGAGAAGAACGGAGAGCTCACTCGAGGAACATGTAAAAGGATCGCGTTAAAAATGATGATTATAAATGTACAATGTATTATATTTTTATAGCCGATGTATATCCTCGCTTATGATGCACGCGCACGGTATGCATATAGGAAATCTGATTGCAACTAGTATGACTATGCTTCTAAATTATGAAATAAACGCCCCCGAACCCCCCGGCCAACTGATAGACGTTCTGGTTTGCTACAAATGAATTGCTAAAACTGTCAGATATTTTTATTGCTGCCAAACAACACCCCCCACTGTACGCACTTTAGCCATTGCCGTGCCCGGCCAAATACGACTGCACCCTTATGAATCCACATACTATGATCTCGCAAAAATAAAGGCCCTTTTTTTCAAAATGATGAACGGGTATTGCTTGCTTTATTTAAAATGTGGGATGGGCGGGAGAGTTCTTTTCTGTGCACCCTACTATGCTCTCTCTTTAAGGTTATTAAGAAGATGGCTGCCCAGCCCTGGAGGACGGATCGGATCGACAACGCGACACTCTGCCTTCAAAGTACGCGACTGACTCATGAACTCTCGCATGGAGGAAGACCTCGACTTCCAAGGATGGGTAAAGCGAACGGTATAAATGAGGGAATGTAAAAGAAGGGTAAAATAAAACGATGTAAATGTTATAAAGTACGACGTTCAAAGGTATTAGGGAACAGAGCTGACCCAAGAACCGAAGAACCTTAGAACGTCACAGCGCTGAAGGAGGTTTATGGATCCCGATAGTGAGATACATCTTTCGACTAGATACCTCGCACTAGACACCTCTGGTTCCCTTTTCACGTTTCCCCGCACACGATCTATAAGGACACACTGCCCCCCCCCCCCCGACTCCAGAAACGATACCCCCGGGGATTCTACCCCGAGGAGGAAAGACGAGTATGAGGTAAGTAAAGGACTTTCGAATCCATGTATTGGATGTGCGCGAATGTTGTCCCCCTCCCTTCCCCTCTTTTTCCCTCCCTCTACAGGGTACATCAGGGGCCGCAACCAAGGTATGGCGAAGATCTGAAGCCTTGCCATGTCTAATACACAAAACAGACCAGCGCTGCAAGGTGGCACCTAAGCACGCCTGCAAACTACTCACGTAGCAAACAAACCTGTAGAACTAGTATGAGCTGATGAAAAGTGATCACTCTTAACCCAGGCTGCGCGAATGAACCTATGTCACGGATGAATCAAAGCTATGAGAGAATGTGCATGTGTGACTGAAGCATTGACTCAACGGGTCGAAGGACCGAGAATGCAAGAAAGTGCGACACAATGGTACTTCCCTTTTCTTTTTCCTTTTTCTCGAAGCATGTCCCCTCTACCCTGTCTAATGCTCAAACTGCATGATTTCAAGATTCTAACGCAGACCCGTGAATGTCCTTTACTGTGTAATGCACTAAATAGCCTTCCTTAAATGCACTGCCATTCTCTCTGTCGCACGTGTACTATTTAGCCCGCCGTTGCACTCTCTCTCTCTCTCTCTCTCTCTCTCTCTCTCTCTCTCTCACTCTCTCTCTCTCTCTCTCTCTCTTTCACACTCCCACTCTTCCGAGCGATTAGCCCCGAAATTGACAGACTGCCACCCCTAGCACACCACCCAATTGGCTTCAAATACCGCCGGTATTTGCTCAAAACTTGTCTTTAATAAAATCACCCTAATACTGTGTCACCACCTCTCCTTTCCGGAAATGTTTTGATGAAATCGAGAATTGGTCATAAAGGAAAGGACAGGTAAGCTGACTGAGGTTCCCTAAATCTGACCCGAAATGAGGGAACTACATGTCAGCGGCTACTACTATGGAATAAAAGTGCCTCAGATAACGCGCCCCTCCCCGTCCCAAATTGTCGCGATACCCAAAACCATAAAGGTAACCGAAACCCCCCATCTTCTCAGGACGCTCCCAGTATTGCGTTCAGTTGCCCCCCCTATCAACGTTTTCTATGTACCTAGGTGTCTTCCGATGAGACCCCTGTCTTCTCTAATTTTGTAATCAGGCCATGAGAGGCTGCATAGGAACCAGAATGATGTTTTACAAAGTTAAAGTTTAGACCGAAGCGAAGAAAATCATTACAATGGACCTTGTCGAAAGTGAAACTGTTTAGTTAAAGGGCGGGATGCATTGGTAATATGAAAAATGTTTAGCCTATGTTCGTCCCACAGCAAGATGCCTATTAGTACCATGCTGATAGCTCACACCACCCTTTTTGTAAATATAGACCCCTAGAGAACGGTTTAGCATTGTCAGGCTTGTATTACAGAGGTGGGTCCCCATCAGATGAACTGTCGTGATTATATTAAACAGTTGTGAAGGAAAGCCATAGTAAATCCAGCAGGCTCACCATCGATCATTTATATGTCAGTTGTGAACCCTAAATATAACGGACGCCTCTATTCTCATTTACCTGGAGCTGGGAGAGAAATAGACTTATGTGATTACTTTCCTCTACCAAATCTCTAAAGACTGTCTTTTCAAACTCCTTCAAGGGTACGGCTGTCGGAGGAAAGAAGGACCGGATGTGGGAGCACGTGGCCTGACTACAGACTATGGAACGTCTGCGACATGGGCCAAGGCGAGACCGCGACTGAACGGAGCTGCAGGACGAGGCACTATCTCTGACAAAATGAGAGGAAAGGGCTCACCCGATGCCCCTGCTCTATGTTCGAATGTGTGCCGAAAGGTCCCCGCTCTCTAGACTCGGTCATGAGCCCGCCTATCTGAAGTCTCTCGTTCCCCTAGTTTGTTCCTGATTTGGCCTTGCTCCATCCCCCTTTTTCTCCGACCTACCCTATGGACTATTTTGTACACTCTTCTTCCACCTGAACTTTTGACTATTGATCCCGAAGGACACCGGGCGAGAAAGACCCTTTTTCTGACCAGAAACGCGAGGAAAGGGTCGTGCCCTGCAACACGGAACTTAGGATAGAGCTGGACTCGTAGCTCCACCGCCGGTGCTCCACAGTGCCAACGGAAGACGAAGAATTGCTGAAAGCTTACTAAACCTCGAACATTCCCGATCATTTCTGCCACGTCTCGTTTCTCTCCCAGCCAACATTGTATTGATGATGTAACAATCCATCAGTTCGCCTTATGAAATGTACCCACTGCTCTGCATTGCATTACTATGACTTTCCTGCTAAACAAGTTTATCAAAGTTTATCCAATAGGTCCGCCTCCTGAAAACTAGAAATCTCAAAATGTATTGTTTACAACTCTTTCATCTAGGGTTCCTACCGTTTTCTTTCTCATGCCCACCACAATAGAACCGAGTAGAAAATGAACCAGCAAGATGTCTTGAATATGTTAAAGGGAGGACTGTTGAAAATTAGTACGGTTTGGTGAACATTATCTGCGCCATCTTGCCTCTTCCCCTGATGCCACACTTTTGTCGTGCGCACCCGCCATTTTTAAGATGCCCTGATCAGAACGAACCCTCTTGCATGCCGCTGGCCCCTGACATAGCCCTTCACCCTCACCAAGCCCGCACGCTGACCAACCCCCCTGCCTGCACCTGCCTTGAATCATAAACCCCTCTTCAGCGCTGCTCTGCCCCAGGCCCTCATCCTGTTCCCAGCGCGACACCTCCCTTCTTCCCTTTCATGATCCCCGGCCCTTAGATGCAAACCCCCTTTTTCCCCGTGTGCCCGTTTGTCTTCCTCGTTCCCAGGCTGACACCCAGCTCTGCCGATACTGTTCCTTGCCCCTCCCCGTACAATAGAAAGCTTCCCTCATCAAGGGATCCCCTGGTTGATCAAAGCCCCCACCCCATGAGATCCGATCGAACCCCGCATTCCATGAATTGACGGAATATCCAGCTGCGCGATACTCATCACCTGTTGTGACCAGGATGGGGACCTCTACTGTAAATATGTGTGGGAACGGGCCCGGAGGGGGGTTTCCGGGAATGTCTTTCCGTACATCAAAGCTTTATCATGAGTGTGTAAACTGTAATAAAAACCGCAAACACTGTATATAAGGGGCCAGGCCTCAAACATAAGTTAGAGCACCTCAGAACGATACCTGCTGTCCGTTTTGCTGTGTTCTCCTCCGGAGAGAATAAAAACCTTGTTTCCTGCTTTCCAGTCTCCAGCGCCTGCCTCTTCATTTATTAAATAATTCTAGGGTCACAGAGGCAATACCGCCGGGCAAATATCGATTGTCCCCGACCCAAACCTCTAAATTAACATCTGTGTGGTGTCCTTTCATTTGGTATTCAAGGGATTGTGTATGGTAAAACAGCTTGCTTCACATGCCTTTACAGAGTTTAGCCTAAGACTGCTTAGTCCATGCTACCCCTAGGATAGCTTGTCTATAAGGTTGACTTTACAACCTGCACCATAAGGGTGGCTTGGCATGATACAAGGTGATCACTAGAACTAGTGAGCATCATATATCAGGCCAACTTCTCACATTGGTGAGCAGCGGATTGGGATTTGAGCTTGCTGTTGTTTTACCATTACAATCTTTGAAAATATCATTTGAAAGATCATACAGGTACCTGATAGGTACACTAAAACAAGACTAGATATACTTAAGTTCTACTGAACTTAGTTGTTGTAGAGGATAGGGAGTAGCACACCCTGACTACAACTACTAGATAGGTTTTGTAGGAAGACACCAGTGTAGGTAGATTGCAACACATCCACCACACTAGAGCAATGTCTGGAGCAGAGGGATCCACTGGACTCATCTCTGTTGAGAGTGACCCTCCAAGGGCACCATCCAAATTTGCTACCTTTCCATTTAAGGAACTGAGGCAACTGTGTTCCATGAGAGGAATCAAAACAGGTCCTTCTCCTACAGCAGGACACCTCAGAAAGCTTTTAGACCAGTCTGAAGCTCTAAGGGACTCCAAACCAGGCCCCTCAGGGACTGGAGATGGAGGATCCCCCACTGAAGATGATAACTCTGATGCCCCTGCCCCTGTAGTTCAGGTAGATGAGGAAAACCAGACCACTGGGAATACTCAGCCTGAGGAAGAAGAAGAGGATGAGGAGGTTGAAGAAAGTGATTCTGATGATGGGACTAGCCAGGTGTTAGTCAGCAGGCTTAACCAGGCTAACTTAAGCTTATTTGGGACTGAAGGTGGGTCCAACCCATTCAGACCCCCAAATGGACTTAACCAGGAGCATAGGAGGAGGAGGAATCACTCAGGTGAATCCAATACTTCCCATGTTTCTAGAGGTTCTCATGGCAACTCCAGAAGGGAGTTGACTAGCCCTCAGAGAAGGGAACATGAGGCCAAAATGAGACAGGCTGAACTTAGGATCCAGAGACAAGAATTAGACGTTGCCCTGGCCAAAGAGAAACTTGCTAGAGCAAGGCAGCCTAGAGAGAGTGGGTTAGAACCCACTGGTGGCAGCACTATCCCTAAGGATAAAGACAGGTCCTATGACAATAGAAACCTGAGTAAGATTGTGCCCCCCTACAAAGCTGGGGATGATATCCACAAGTGGATGACTGCACTTGAGAGAGCTTGCAAAGTACAGCAGGTTCCTCAGGAGCAGTGGGCAGCAATCTTGTGGCTCTCCTTTGAAGGTAGAGGCCGAGACAGACTCCTCACAGTTAGTGATGGGGAGTCTAGAAACTACCTGGTCCTGAAGAGTGCTCTGATTGATGGGTTAGGCTTAACCACTGAACAGTACAGGTTAATGTTCAGAGATACCCAGAAGACACAGACTCAGGACTGGTCTGAATTTGTTGAATGTGCCACTAAGGCTCTGGAGGGCTGGTTGCTGGGAAGTAAGGTTACAGACTATGAAGGATTGTATAATTTACTTATGAGAGAACAGATTTTAAATAACTGTCAGAACCAGCAGTTGCATCAACATTTGGTTGACTCAGATCTAACCTCTCCCCAAGAATTGGGAAAGAGGGCAGACAAATGGGTTAGAACCAGAGTTAAGCAAAAGAACCAGAACCAGAACCAGGGTGGTGACCAAAAGAAAACAGACCAGAAGGGTGGGGAGCAGAAAGCTAAAGACCAGAAGTCTTCAACAGGGCCCCAAACTAATACTGAGGGTGGGTCCCAAACTTCCAAGAAGAAGAAGAAAGAAGGTCAAAGAAAACCCTGGTGTAGCTTTTGCAAAAACACCACTCACTGGACAAGTGATTGTAAAAAGGGTGGAGCCACCAACACTGCAGCCCCTAAGGCACCTGCACCCACTAGTACAGCTGGCAGTGTTGGACCACAGACTAAGGGGGTAGTGGGTATCACCTTGGGAACTGATGGAGATTGTGACCTAGTCAGAGTCCCCACACAGGCTGTTCTGATCTGTGATGGGGAGATTGATTTCTCCCCTACTGTCAGTCTCAATAATTTGGGCAAGTACAGACAGACACCTTTAATTAATGAAAAAGTGGCTCAAGCATACAGGGACACATGTGCCAGTGTCACTATGGTGACGCCTAGCTTTGTGGACCCTGGACAGTACATATCAGGTGATAATTACATGGTGACCAATGCCAGCAATGTCACTACTACACATAGTGTGGCAATTGTTAACTTTTCCTGGGGAGGGGTAACTGGCCTAAAAAGAGTTGTGGTTAGTGCTGATCTCCCAGTAGAATGTTTGTTGGGCAATGACCTGGAGAGCTCTCTATGGTCAGAAGTTGAGTACAGGACTCATGCAGAGATGTTAGGGATATCATCACATGTCCTTGCTGTGACCAGGTCACAGGCCAAAAAGTGCCTCTCTGAACCTCAGGTCTTGGATCCTGGAACAATGGACCAAGTACCTTCCAAGACAAGGAACAGGAGGGCAAAGGCTGTGCCTTCCCAAATGCCTACAAGTGAGGATCAGCCTTCACAGGAAGATGATTCTGAGACCCCTGAAGGAACTGTCCCTATAGAGCTTGAACCTGATCAGGTTGAGTTTCTGGGGACAGGGGGACCTTCTAGGGCAGACTTGGGGCAGGCTCAGTTATCCTGTCCTTCTCTTGAACCCCTCAGACAGCAGGCTGCTGCTGAGGCTACTGGGAATGCTCAAGGTACCCATAAGGTTTATTGGGATGATGGGCTCCTTTATTCAGAGGGTAGAGACCCCAAGCCTGGTACAACCAGGAGGTTGGTCATACCTCAGCAATTTAGGGGCTTCCTTCTTACCTTGGCACACGATATTCCCTTAGCAGGACACCTAGGCCAGAACAAAACATGGGACAGACTTGTCTTTCACTTTCACTGGCCTCACATGTCAGAAGATACAAAGGAGTTTTGTCGCTCCTGTGTAACCTGCCAAGCAAGTGGCAAAGCAGGTGGTACCACAAAGGCCCCCCTAATACCACTACCTGTGGTGGGGTGCCCTTTGAAAGAGTGGGGATTGACATTGTTGGTCCAATGGATCCCCCTACAGCATCTGGGCACAGATTCATACTGGTGGTGGTGGACCATGCCACCAGGTACCCAGAGGCAATTCCACTTAGGACCACAACAGCTCCTGTTGTGGCCAGGGCCTTACTTGGAGTTTTCTCCAGAGTGGGGTTTCCTGAGGAGGTAGTATCTGATAGAGGTGCAAACTTCATGTCAGGTTACTTGACAGCTATGTGGAAGGAGTTTGGTGTTAACTATAAGTTCACCACTCCCTATCATCCACAATGCAATGGGCTTGTTGAGAGATTCAACTAGACCCTAAAGGGCATGATCAAAGGATTACCTGAGAAGCTCAGGCGAAGATGGGATATCCTTCTGCCCTGCCTTCTGTTTGCTTACAGAGAGGTCCCACAAAAAGGAGTTGGCTTCAGCCCCTTTGAATTGTTGTTTGGACATCCTGTAAGAGGACCCCTATGTCTGGTGAGGGAAGGATGGGAGTTACCTCTCAAAAAGCCCAAGCAAGACATAGTGGACTATGTACTTGGTCTCCGCTCCAGGATGGCTGAGTATATGGAGAAGGCCTCCAAAAACCTTGAGGCTAGCCAGGCCTTACAGAAAGCCTGGCATGACCAAAAGGCTGTCCTGACTGAGTACCAGCCTGGACAGAAGGTATGGGTGTTGGAGCCAGTGGCCCCAGCAGCACTCCAAGACAGATTGTCTGGACCCGATACAATCATGGAGAAAAAGGGAGAGGTTACCTACTTGGTGGACCTTGGAACTCCCAGGAGCCCTTACAGGGTACTCCATGTTAACAGGCTGAAAGCATATGTTGACAGGGCAGACATGGGCTTGCTCATGGCTACAGATGAGGGCCAGGAGGAAGAGAGTGACCCTCTCCCAGACCTGCTGACTCAGAACCCTGAGGATGGCTCAGTTGATGGTGTGGCCTTAGATGGCAGCCTCACTGAACATCAGCAACATGACTGTAGACAGGTTTTGCAGTCATTTCGACATATGTTCTCCCTGACACCCAGTCAGACTAACTGGTGTACCCATGTGGTGGACACTGGTGATAGTCTTCCTGTAAAGAACAACATTTACAGGCAGCCTGACCATGTCAGAGACTGTATCAAGGCTGAGGTACAAAAGATGCTGGAGTTAGGTGTCATTGAGCCTTCAGAGAGCCCCTGGGCTAGCCCAGTGGTTCTGGTCCCCAAACCTCACACCAAAGATGGGAAGAGAGAGATGAGGTTCTGTGTGGACTACAGAGGACTCAATGCTGTCACCAGGACAGATGCACACCCAATTCCAAGAGCAGATGAGCTCATAGACAAATTGGCTTCTGCCAAGTATTTGAGCACATTCGACTTGACAGCTGGCTACTGGCAAATCAGGTTAGCTGAGGAGTCTAAGGCCAAGACAGCATTTTCTATCCCCAGTGGGCATTACCAGTTTGTGGTGATGCCCTTTGGTTTGAAAAATGCACCTGCCACCTTCCAAAGGTTGGTGAATCAAGTCCTTACTGGGTTGGATGACTTTTGTGCAGCATATCTGGATGATATTGCTGTCTTTAGCTCCACCTGGGAGGATTACCTGGTCCACCTGAAGGAAGTGCTAGAGGCTCTGCAAAAGGCAGGCTTCACTATCAAGGCAATCAAGTGCCAGATAGGGCAGAGTAAGGTTGTGTACTTTGGCCACCTTGTGGGTGGAGGCCACGTTCAACCACTGGAGAGTAAGATTCAGACCATAAAGGACTGGACTCCTCCAACTACCCAGATTAAGGTCAGAGCTTTCTTGGGCCTGACTGGGTACTACAGGAAGTTTGTTAAGAACTATGGGTCCATTGTGACTCCTCTTAATGATCTGACATCCAAGAAGATGCCCAAAAAGGTTCCGTGGACAGAATACTGTCAAAAGGCATTTGATGACCTGAAGAAGGCCATGTGCTCTGCACCTATCCTGAAGAGTCCTGACTACTCCAGAGAGTTTATTGTCCAAACAGATGCTTCTGAGTTGGGAGTGGGAGCTGTGCATTCACAACTTAATGTAGATGGTCAAGACCAGCCCATTGCTTTCATTAGCAGAAGGCTGACCCCCAGAGAGAAACGTTGGTCAGCCATTGAGAGGGAGGCCTTTGCTGTGGTGTGGGCCCTGAAGAAGTTGAGACCATACTTGTTTGGCACCCACTTCAAGATTCAGACCGACCATAAGCCCCTCTTATGGCTTAATCAGATGAAGGGTGAAAACCCCAAACTGCTCAGGTGGTCCATTTCCCTACAGGGGATTGACTTTACAGTGGAGCACCGCCCAGGGACTGACCATGGTAATGCAGATGGTCTCTCCAGGTACTTCCACTTAGAACATGAAGACACAACTGGTCAAGGTTAGTCTAATGTCCCTGCGTTTGGGGGGGGTTGTGTAGGAGAGTAGGGTCTGCTATCCTATGGTCACCCCAAATTTTTGCTTTTTGCTTCACTGGTTTATGACTTAATGGGGCTGTGGGCCTGCTAATCAGACCCACAGCCTGCTGTTCTCTCTCTAAATTGTAACCCATGTACTTTAGGTGCATGACGAAATTGGAACTGGTTCACCTTATTGGCCCCTGTAACAGTGTACCCAGATACCCAGGGCATAGGTGCTTCCAAGGCCTACCAGGGGCTGCAGCATGTATTGTGCCACCCCTGGCCTGGCCTCCATATTTGACACAACTGGCTGATCACTCAGCTGGGGTAAGTCGGTGTAACCACCCCTTACTTAGGTGTAGTATGCCTATACCTCACCTAAAATGGACACATATGTTCCTATAAGTCACTCCTATGGAAGGCCTCATCAATCCTGGAGGCAGAGTGCTTGGAAATATGTGAGATGGTGCTCTGGCATGAGCTGAGCCTGTCTGCAGCTTTCGGAACCATGTCCTTTAGCTGTTTCATGATACTGCCATACCATAGACTCTTAAGTGCATTATAATCCTTGCGGTTAAATGCATTTATTGGGGTTGGCTTTATCAAAACATGTCGAGTAAGGTGTCATACGAATTGAACTACTACCCCCTCGCCAGTTCTGGCGACGGGGGTAGCATTCCACCCTTCTAGAGGGACACCACATGTACCTAACCTGAACCCCGGTTAAAGTTAAACAGAGCCTCAGCATCACAAAATGGATGCTGCCACCACAGACACAAGTCTGACCTCCTGTTGCTGGGAGTCCTTCCAGCGAGGGCAGCTTGGACAAAAGGTTTCCAGCCTTGGGAGGTGTTAGCACCACCCCAGACAGGATTTTGTGTATTGGGTAGGACAGGGCTGAATAGAATCAGACATGCCTGGGGCACACAAGGTGTCCCTGTGCATAGGCCAGTTCAAACCGGTGCTGGGGCTTCCAGCCCCAGTCCTGACGCGAACTGGACAAAGGAAAGGGGTTATAACCACCCCCCTTCCTGGTCCCACCCAGAGGAGGTACCTAGTAGGTGATCCGGCCCCCCAGATTCGAATAAGAGTGGGAGCTGTGTCCTGAGACTTCAGATCATCCTGAATCAACTTGAAATAAAGAAGAAGACTGGACTTCGACATTCTGCTGCACAGAAGACGGAAGAGAATCTCCCTTGTGGCCAAGGAGTGACCACCCTGTGAACACAGGCACCAACCAGCAACTCGACGTCTGCTTTGCCGCCGCCTCCCGCCGGAGCCCGAGCCCAGAGCATGACAAGACCCCAACTCCCAGACTTCTCACCGCCCGATCCATAGTCCCTGCAAAGAAGGGACCCGTGGAGGCACCGAGAGATGTGGGACCGGACATCTTGGAAGACCCCCGAGACGCTGACTGCACAGCATCAGAGGCACCCTCGATGCTGTGCTTTGGGGTTTGAGAAGCCCTAACCTCAAGCAGCCCTTGCACCAAAGATCAGCCCCCCAGCATCTCCACGATCTGCGTGGGGCCCTTTTGCACCGTGCCACTCGACGCGCCATCCCGGCCACTTGCCATGTGGCTAGCGGCCATCTTGGCGAAGAAACCTACAACTTTCACTGCAGGTCTAGTTGCTCCAGACTTGCCCTTGCTTCTGTGAAAAGGAGCACCCGCTCTGACCTTGCTGGTCCGAGTGACAAGCCTTTCTTGATTATTGCGTGGCTTGCATTAACCAAGGCCTGTTTGCTTCTATCAAGTCGCCGACACCGTCAACAGCGAGAAGCCTGCGTGGGACAGCTTGTGACCGACTCCTGGACGTCTTCAACCCCTCGTGTCTACGTGGCTGCAGAGAGAAGCTACACCTCGATGCCTGTTTGCACTCGACATCGCCTGGTTCTACTCTGGTTCCACGTTAGTCACTGGCCAGTGACTTTGAACATTGTCCCCTCTGCTTTCAGGTCTTCACCTCTTCAGATCCACCCTTGGATCCACCGGAACTCTTCACATCGAGCCGCCTGCAGCATCTTCAGCTCCAAGCACCATCGACCTGCGTGACGAAACCTGACACTACTTCGACCCTATGCACCCGCTTCCTGTGTGTGAGGTAACTCAGCTCCGCCAGTGTTCCCACACTGGTACACACCTCTAGTGTCTGTGTCTCAAGTTTCAGCTTTCTAGGTCACTCGGAAGGTTCCTTTCTAACTAACTTTGTACTTTTTACGCACCATTGACATTGCATTGGTAAAGCGTGCACTTTCCGCACTGCTCCCGAGTCCCGCGGGCCTTTCCCGACTTCTTCACTGTTAGTCCCGAACAGCTCCAGCGATTCCCCAGGCCCTAGGCCTCTTCACTTTCCCCATAGTGGTTCTTATACCACTATTTTAGTATATGGTTTAGGTGGCCCCTAGGGCTCATCCATATTGTGCAACTTTTGTGTATTTAAACTGTGTTTTGTTTTAACGCATTTGCTTCTGTGCTCATAAAGAGTATCAGGGATATTTGTAGTAATAAATCTATATATATTTTCAATATATATCTGTGTGGTGTCCTTTCATTTGGTATTCAAGGGATTGTGTATGGTAAAACAGCTTGCTTCACATGCCTTTACAGAGTTTAGCCTAAGACTGCTTAGTCCATGCTACCCCTAGGATAGCTTGTCTATAGGGTTGACTTTACAACCTGCACCATAAGGGTGGCTTGGCATGATACAAGGTGATCACTAGAACTAGTGAGCATCATATATCAGGCCAACTTCTCACAGGTAGCACATAATATTAATGGGATTACTTTACATCGTTTACTGATGCTGCCAGTGGAGCATGATAACAAATTGCAATACCACAAGCTATCTGGAGATGCGTGTTCCGAACTTTCGAGAGTCCTGAAGAAAATGAAACTTCTTATCATTGATGAAGTAAGCATGGTCTCAAATCTAATGCTTGCGTTTGTGCATTTGAGAATGCAAGAAATTCTTAGAAAAGAGTATGATGTGTTATTTGGAGGGAACAAATCATTGTTTTTGGAGATCTACTGCAGTTGACTCCAGTAAAAGGACAACCAGTGTTTAAAATGGTCACGCATGAAGATACCAAGAAGTTCCTAGGAAGCATTGGAAATGTTAATATATGGTTACATTTCAAATATGCAGAACTACTTCAAAATATGCGGCAGGCAAAGGATGAAGATTATAAAAATATTCTACAAGATGTAAGAATCAGAAAAGTAAGTCAGCATGGGAAAGAAGCTTTACATGGACGATTAATTTCAAATTTGTACCCAAATGAAAACATTCTTCCAGAGAATATTTTTAGGAAAATTAACGAGAAGAAATCTGGCATATGTTTGATGCCAACTCTGAAAGAATGTTCCATGTTCAACAACAAAATGTTAAAGTTAGAAAATGAAGAGATAGTGAAACTGGAAGCTATAGATAAAATAGAGCATATGGGAGCAACAATTATTTTGTCATCAAAATTGGATTTATTAGAGAAGACTATATCTAAAACTGCTGGTTTTGAAAAGACTCTGAATGTGTGTTTCAATTGTCGTATTATTTTGAGAAGGTATTTAAATGTTGAAAGAGGTCTGGTAAATGGAGCAATGGGTCATGTTGTTGCTTTTTTGCTTTTGTGAATTACAAAAATAGAGATGGAATTGAAATTTTAAAAATTAAATTTGATGGCATTGACGAAATAGAACAAATTTGTCATTGTTCAGCTAGGTTTTTGCTTGTGAAAGACTTATATGTTCACCGAAAAAAAGTTTCCTATTTGTTTGGCATATGCGGTGACAATTCATAAATCTCAAGGTTTAAGTGTAGATAGTGCTTGGGTGAACATTGGAAGTTCTGTGTTTAAAGAGGGTATGGCATATGTGGCATTATCACGAGTCAGAACTTTATCAGGATTGTACTTGATTGAGTGTGATGAAACAAAGATTTGTGCTGATCTAGATTGTGTTAAAGAATACAATAGGTTAAGAAGAGAGTATGCTCCACATTTGCCACCAATATCCTCTGTTTGAAAAACGTGTGGTAGGCAGAAAAATATTTATTTTTTTCGGGTCCCCAGCGGGGACACGACGCGGTTGTTGCAGGGGCCTTGTAGCGTTGCCTGCGCCCCAGGCTTTCCACCGGTGATCAGTCCGTATTGAGCCACGGAGCAGTGGCTCTGCCGGGACACACCGAAGATCGAGATGCGAGGTCTCTGTCTACCTCCTGGTTTTCGGCCTAAGTGGGGTCCTCCACACTCCCACCCTTGTCCCTGCTGTGATAATGTTATCACAGCTTATCATGCCAAAAATGTCCCCCATTAGGTACCATACCTTTTCCAACCGGTTCATCGGAAGCAGACTGCGAAGTCCCTCAGGGAATCTTCTGGGGTGAGCATGATTAACCCAGTCTTCTTCCATTAACCAGCAGTTTTGACTTCTTCAAATATCACTGTTATATGTTATTGCACAAACCACTGGTTGTGTGATACAATCACCAACTCACTATGCTATATGCTTGGTTTTAATCTTTCACTATGGTTGGTTTATGTGTGTGTGTGCATGGATTGAACTTGTGCAAATCCTTCATATAGGATCATTGCACTGAAGCTGCCATCTGTGAACTGTGTTTATTTCATTTTCTACAGGTCATAAAACTTCAGCAGGACCAATCGGCCTGCACTTCGGTATTACCGACCATAAAAGGTTGTATACCAGATTGCAAGTTTCTATTTATCACTTCTTTATTTATTTTTATTTTTTCACTGTGTGGTACAATACACTGAGGTCCTGAAGAATTGCCATCATGGCAAGAAATATGTCGACCAAACAAGAGGGTAGTAGCTAACGTGCTAGGATAGCTCCAGGGCATTTAGCTCCCCTCCCACCCCTTTTAAACAAGGAAGTCTACCACAAGAATAAAATAGGTTGTGGACTGACCTACCTTTTTTAACTTCACCTTTTCACGTCACGACCACACTCCCCCGCCCTCTCACACGCATGCACCATGGCCGGAACAAAAGATCTCCGATAAAGAGCGCCGGTTTCGGGAGCCCGTCAGACATTGCAGCGCCAGTCTGACGAGGAGCAGAGCCCATATGATGAAGCATGACACCTAGCTTGCTGGGTGTGTGAGGGTTTTAGTTCCAACAAGGGGATTCCCCCCTCTTTCTAGCACACAAACCTCTACTCCTTCACTCTTCTCGGGGAACTTTGTACCCTCTTTGTGTTACTAGGCAGACAAAGAAGAAATGAGAATAATTGCAGTGAGGTAGTAGCAAAAAGACAAAAAGTAGATGAAACTGTAATTGTGAGTAGAAAGAAAAAGGATTCTGTTGAAGATGTTGTTGGATTTCAGTTTGAAAACAGTTCTGGTGTCAACTGCTATGCTAATGTAGTGGTTAATGTTGTTTTTTTTCTTCTAAAATTACAAGAACAGATTGTTGAAAATCGGGATCAAACATTCTGCTGTTTATTGAATTCCGTGTTTGAGAAATGTAGCAGTGATAGAGCAAAAATAAAAAGTGTTTCAGAAATTAGAAATGTTCTAGACATATGTTCTGGTCAAAATCAATTTTCACAGATTATTCAGCAGGATTGTCAGGAATTTTTAATGTATATGTTTGATGTTTTGGAAGATGATGGTGTAGATATAAAAAATCTTTTTAGCCTTTCTTATCAATGGCAGCATGACTGCGACAACTGTAGTTTATCAAGTAGTACTAGAATAGACACTGAAAGATTTATATATTTGACTTTACCAGACTGCAAATCAGTGCATTTTAATAATCTAGTTAAAGCAGCTGATCACAATATGGTGTGTACCCAATGTAAATCTGCAATGCTGTCCACATTATTTCTACAAACCTATGGTAAATATGTGATTTTATTGTTCCAACGATGTAGACCTGATGGAAGTAAATTGTCAACTTCTATTAAAAATGTTGTGGCTTCTCAGTTATCAATTTCAGGAAGAACGTTTGCAACTGTAGCTATTATTTATCATGACGGTCCTTCAACAACATCAGGGCATTACACATGCTATTTAAAAAGTCGTAAAGGTTGGACCCACTGTAATGACACTCATTTGACTTTCAAACAACGTTTGCCTTTTGACTTAAGAAATTCATATCTAGTGTTTTTAGAACCAAAATGTAAGTAAAGGTAATTCGCCTATGAAGACGGGAGCAGTTAATAAAGGTTAGTTTGCTGTTTAAAATTATATTCTGAGTAAAAGTGATCAAGATAATATAAAAAATTGACTTGTCATATAGGTACTGTAAGTGGATCTCATAGTAAGTGATATCAGTATTATACAAAATGATGAACATGAGTGAGTCAGAGATGGTTTTACGAATACTTAAATGTTGTGAAAATGTTGTATGAGACTTTCTTTCAGAACGTCGGAAAAACGGTAATTTCAGAGTTTCTTAGAATTAATTTGAAAATATACTCATACATCTGACACTATTTGGCCATAAGGAAAAGTAAAGGAATGAGTAAAGAGTCATAACTAAAAAAAAGGAGTATATGAAAATAATGAAAATTTTTCAGATGTTCTTGGAGCTTTTTTCTAGAAAGTCGATTAAATGGATTTTTTAGTGAACAGCAGAGTACTTTCCCACGAGAAAAGGATCTTCATGATATACTATTTGGCCTAAAGGAAATGTAAGTGAATCAAAGATTAGTGTACATTTGTCATTTGTCAGTATCTAAGTTTTTTTTTAAAACACAATCTTTTAGATTGTGTTTTTTTTTTTCCTCTGTCATATGATGAGTAATTTGAACTCACTGTTTAAAGTGAAATTCAATATATTCTGAGAACAGCAAAAATAAACTATGTAACATGTTGTACAAGTTATTCGATAGTTTGTATTGTGTAATTGAAATTGTATTCCCATTGTCTCATACTCACGTTCCTTTTTCCACCCTCTTTCAGCTCTTTTTACTCACTTATAATGTCTTTCCCTCACTCTCTCTCACCCCCGTTCCTTTACTCTACTTCTTTCACAACCCCTCAGTCTCATTTCAACTGTCTGCATCCCCTCTCTCCCTTGCATAACTTTTCAGCTTTCAGTCTCTCTGCTTTACTTCCCTTTTCCGTATTTTCCTCCTTTGCTCTTTTAGTAATTCCTTTTTACTCACTCAGCAGTATTGACACACTCTATCACTATAAATCAACCACTCTCCCTCGCTTATCTTTGTTTGCTCCTTTCTTTTGACCTCTTCTCTCTATTTTTCGTTCACTAACTCTATGTCCTCAGTGCCTCACTCTCCTTGTGTTATGTTCACTTGTGTTTGTCTACCTTCTATAATTTCTCTTACAACAACTTCACTGCTCCTCTCTCATCGTTCTTCATCCCATTTCTTTTACTCTAGTTCCATTACTATCCCTCATTTCCTATCTTTCAGTGTCCTTCTCTTTACTTTCATCACCGAATCATTTTCTCTCAGTACCACTGTTTTAGTCCTCTTCTCCTCTCTTTCCTTTTTTTGCTCCCTTACTCATTTCCTTTGCTCACTCATTGCACTCCACTTCACTCAGTTTTTCTATTAGTCTGTCTGTCTACTAACTTCCTCACTCCTTTTCCCTCAATCCTTCTATATTATCCTCTCTCCCTTCATCCCTTCACTCTATGACTGTTCTTCACTTACTCTCAGTTATCTTCCATTCCTCATTCTTCTAAATGCATCCTTAATTAGACTCTTTTTCGTCTCAGTCATTATCTTTTTACTTACTACTATTTCCTGATTTAGTTTTGCTAACTCACATTGTTTTAGTATCTTTTTTACCTTCAGTTCATTTCTATGTTCTTCTCTTCCTCTCTGTCAGTGAATGTATATGCCTTACTCTTAGTAATTTGCTCTCCTTCTATTTCTTTTTCTCTCTTTTTTTCCTTCTACCTTATTTTATTTCCCTTTCTGTGTCCTTCACTCTTACTTTATTTCTAAATACACTGTTATGATTTTTAACCTCTTCATTTGTATCTTTTAATTTAAAATACATATTTTACTAATTATAACTTATTTTTCCTACTCTCTTTCACAGATACAAAGTGTAGTAAAAAAATGTAATTAAAGTTACATTTATTATATGGTAAGTGTGACTAAAAAAATGAAGTTTGTCATCACCCTTTGCTTTAACCTCACTAATATTTTCTCAACCAACCTCACTCCTGTTTCTTTACTCTGCTTCCCTCACTTATTCTTATTCTCCATGTTTACTCCCCTTTCCCTATTTCCCCTCTCATATTCAACTTCTTTCAGTCCCCATTCTTTACTTCACTTACCCTCTGTTCCTTTCCTTTGCTTCCTCACTCATTCTCTTTTTCTTAAATATTTACTTCACTCCTACACACACACCACACACACACCTCATACACACACACACACACCCACACACACTACTCACACACACACATACACACATTCCATATACATACACACATCCCACACACATACCCCCCACACCCACACACCCCTCACACACCCACACCTCCACCCACACCGAAACACCCCACACACCCACACCCACAGACACACCTAACACACCCACACCCCCACCTACACCAACTGACTCCCTATAAGTCACCCACACTACCTTACTTACCTTTCTTTGCTGTTTCACTTAGACCCTTTCAAGCACTGTTTCCTTTACTCTCTCTGTCCTTTCTCTTTGTCACTCCCCATGTCTTATCCTAATTCAATTTTTTCACCCTCTTTCACCCCTCTTTACTTACACTCAATGCTCTTTTCTCACCCTCCCTCACCGTTGTTCATTTATCCCGGTTCGGTCACTACCCTGCATTCCCCATTTTTTACTGTCCTTTCTTTTTCTTTCAACACCAACTCACATTCTCCCATTATCTCTACTTTAGTCTCTCTTATTCATTTTACTTTTCTCACTTTCACCCTATTACACCTTCTCTGTTTTTTTTTCGGGTGCGCGCCCCGGTGCGCGTACCCTAAGGAAAAATTTTTTACAGTGATTCTTTAAAAATATAGGTTTATTTTTATAAATTAAAGTTAGTTCTAAAAAGAACTGTTTTTTTATTCTTTTTGTTGTTTTATATTTTTTTTATAGTTTTTTTTAACATTTTTTACTTTTTTTGGCTTTTCTGAACAGTTTTATATTTTTTTGTATTTTTTATGGGGAGAAACAAACAACAGGGAATTGTAAATGGCTCAACTGGAGCAAAAAAAATCTGGAAAAAATTAGGTGTTTTTGGGGCACTTGTGGTAATCACCAGCACAGAGGATACGTTTTAGACTTTGCTCACCATAGCAAAGTGTCTTCCCACAAAATTTGCACACGATTTTAAAATCACCAAACTTGGGTTGAATTACAGACATTGTCTCTCTTGCCTCTGGATCCGATGGAGTGGGTTGCTTTCTTTGGGAGGTGCTTGGTGAAGATCGAGAAGGTTTCCTGGCCATTTCTCAGACCTCTGCCCTAGCATCGTTGTTGGGATGCTTCCGCTCCATATGACGAATCATGGTGTAATTACCAAATTAATATTTTCTATTAGGGTTCCCCCTTGAAAAGTTCCATGCCACAGATTAGGCAAGTCACCTTTGGTGCATAGACTTTCTTTTTACCCTCTGGAATTGAAAAAAACTCCCATACTATGTGCTCCTTTGGCCTATATAGGGTATTGTCTTCTGGGACAAATCTCCTTCTCCCCTCCTCATCCTCCTCCTCCTCTTCTTCCTCCTGACCACCAATGTGATGTTGTGGTGGTCCTCTTGGTGGTGGTGGTGCAGATGCTCCAGCTGCTTCTGCTACTGTAGCCATTTTAAAGTTGAGATAGATCTCCAAACAGGTCTTCCTCAGTCAAAGGACAAAGTCAGAATAAGGAAAAAAGGTGGGGGCTTTCATCATTTGGAAAACAAAACTGTTCATGACCAATGAAAAGTGTTATTTTCAAGTCACATGATCCAGGCTTTCATCATTTAGAAACCAAAACTGATCAGCACCAATGAAAAGTGTTATTTTCAGATCACATGACCCGACGCGCTTACGCTACGCGCCTCGGGTGCGCTCGTAGTCGCACCCCGGGGCGCGTAGCGTAAGCGCATTGAGACGTTGCGCAATCGTATGCGCTCGCGTGCTTACGGGTGCGCTTACGCAGTGCGTGATATGACGCATCACGCGGCTACGCGATACGTCACAATGTTGTTTTCATTCACGCCAATAGCGCTAACGGGACGCTCACTAGTATGCGCCCCGAGGCGCGCCGTAACAATGCGCTTACCTGTGAGCGCATCAATACGCGCCCCGGGAGCGCTCCGGGCAAAAAATAAAAAATATAAAAAAAATATTACATGATTATACAATATAGAATTTGTTATAAAAAATATTACTTTTCATACCTATAGAGATTTGCTATTAAAAAACCATTGAAATTCACTGAACAAACCATAGGTTTTACACCAGTTATAGTTAGGAATTAGCATTTAAAAAACCTATTAAATTCAATGAAAAAACCATAGGTTTCACACCAGTTATAGTTAGCTGGAAGTTTTACTCGCATAAAACCATTGAAATTCCCACGTTATAGTTAGTTGGACTCACTATAACTTGCGCGTGCAATGCACTGCTGATGACGTCACATATTACATCACTCATGACATGGTCAGTGACATCACTCATGACATCACTGATGACACCATCCTTGTGACAGAGTGACAGACCTCCTTTCACTAGAATGTAACCCTTGAAACAAATATTCAAAAATAGAAACTAAAATATTGAAAAAAATGGAGATACCCCTACCAGTTACAACAACCAATTCAGTAATTCCACCATCTATATACACATCCACTCATTCACCAACAGTTCTATATAGTCACTCATACATATACTCACTCATCATATGTAGTGATACACCTATGCATCTTGTTACACACCGACAGTCATCTAAAAGTTACTCACACACATACTCACACATGCAAATAAACTATTGAATATCCATTTATTTGCATATACAGCTATACACACACTACTACTTTACTTCTTAGGAAACTTACACATACTTACTCTCTTAAACAATCACTTATAGAAACACATACCAATTTAAACAGAAACTCTTACAATCCCTCCCTCTCACATATACTCACTTATATACATCAATATTCACATATACTAGATTAAAACATATGTAGTTACTGATAAAGACACTAATAAGACAGTCATTCACTCACTAACACAGACATATACACACTCATCCACCCATACAGTCCTGCACATATGCTGTCTTCAAAACACATACAAAGAGAGAGTCAGTCATTCATGCAACTATGTGCTAAGTAATACCCCCACCAAACCATACAAACACTCAATCTGATACTAAGAAAAACATCGAATAACCCATATACATACACATGTAGCTACTCACCAACCCATGCAGCCACTTATACAGAAAGTGAAACACTAATACATATATTTAAATATTTAAACATTACTCACTAATATTTATTTTTCAAAAAGACACACATTCACTGGATGGTGTCATCAGTGATGTCATGAGTGATGTCACTGACCATGTCATGAGTGATGTAATATGTGACGTCATCAGCAGTGCATTGCAGGCGCAAGTTATAGTGAGTCCAACTAACTATAACGTGGGAATTTCAATGGTTTTATGCGAGTAAAACATCCAGCTAACTATAACTGGTGTGAAACCTATGTTTTTTTCAGTGAATTTAATAGGTTTTTTAAATGCTAATTCCTAACTATAACTGGTGTAAAACCTATGTTTTTTTCAGTGAATATTCATTATATATAGCAATTTGCATTGAAGAATGAGTGGATATATAAAAAAAAATATTTGGATGGAGGATTTAGTAGCAATGTAATTGACTGTTTATTTTCACAATGTATAGTGTCTCACTAAATATAGTGGATAGTGACTAAACGGTGTGAATATCTGTATCACTTTGTCAGTTGTTGTGTAAACTGGTTCTCCAGTTAGTTACTAGCTATGTGAAAGTCTATATTACTTATTAATTAGTTAACTGAGTTTTTGTATTGGAGAGTGAATGTGTGTGTGGTTCGGTTGGGGGGGTGTGAGTGCCCAAAGATGTGTGAATAGTTGATTCAGTAGATATATGAAGTTAAAACTACATGTTATAATAGTTGTTTGGGTGAGTGAATATCTTTATGGGAGTGGTGATGAGCAAATATATTTCTCTTTGGTGCATGTCCAACAAAGTAGAAAAATAAAAGGCAGTGTATATGTCAGTTTATATGTCAGTTTTTGTATATAAATAAGAATTCATAAGACTCAATGATTATGTAAGTGACTATATGGATGAATGTATACCTGTAATAATGATTTTATAATACAGTAAGTATGACTTACTATGTAAATGAATAGATGAAGTGGTGTTTGTATAAGTGTGTAGCTAAGTAAGTATGTAAGTATGATCCATAGTTTGCATAAGTGAGTAGGATAACTTCATATTTTAATAGGCTGTGTGCTGGTGTGCAATGATAATATAGGTGTACAAGTATTTTTCCTAGTGTTGAATTTTTCATTGACAGCATGTATGATTGAATCTACCGGTAAGTGATTAGATGTGTGTATACATCTAGGAATCACTGAGTGGGTTTTTAGATACTTGTATTGCTGTGTCAATGGATTCAAATATGATACTCTGTATTTTACAAAGAGAGATGAAAGATTTTATTAGTGTATGAAAAGGTGTATGTGATTGTCACGTGGATGATGTCATCAGTGATGTCATGAGTGATGTCATTTGAGATGTCATCAGTGATGTCACTGACCATGTCATGAATGATGTAATATGTGACATCATCAGCAGTGGATTGCGGCTGCGCGAAATATAGTTAGTCCAACTAACTATATAGGAGCAATTTCAATGGTTTTGTATGAGTGAAATGTCCAGCTAACTATAACACCCCTAAAACTTATAGTTTATCGAGTGAATTTCAAAGGTTTTTTAAATGCTAATACCTAACTATATAAGGCCAGAAACCTATGGTTTTTTCATTGAATTTCAAAGGTTTTTTATATGCTAATTCCTAACTATATAAGGCTTGAAACCTATGGTTTTTTCAGTGAATTTGCAAGTTTTTTTTAATGCTAATTCCTAACTATATAAGGCCTGAAACCTATGGTTTTTTCATTGAATTCGCAAGGTTTTTTAAATGCTAATTCTTTTAGCGGAGAATGTTTATATATTCAAACTTTTTTTAATGCTAATTCCTAACTATGTAAGGCCTGAAACCTATGGTTTTTTCAGTGAATTTCAAAGGTTTTTTAAATGCTAATTCCTAACTATAAAAGGCCTGAAACCTATGGTTTTTTCATTGAATTCGCATGTTTTTTTAAATGCTAATTCGATTAGCGGATAACTTGCATGGGGTACGCGTACGGTACGCGTACGGCACGCGTACCCCGCAACTTTTTTCAAATTTTTTTTTTTTTTTTCTTGGGGGACCTTGTGGGACCCCCTGAGTAGGCCTAGGGGGTCAGGGTGCTTCTACCCGGCCCCCTTTTTGAGTTCTACACATTTGTTTTTTTGCTTTCCTGTACCTCACTCTACCGAGGCACAAGATGGCTTCCCACAATTTCTGTTTTAGAGTGTTGACAGACAGTGGCAGCCAATCAGCATGCAGCTCGTGCACGTAGGGGTATGCGCACGTACGTGTACCGTACGCATACCGTACGGGTACGGTGCGCGTACGGGTAAGCTTAGGAGTAAGCTTAGGGTGAGCTGCTATAGATATATATGTGTTTTTGAAGTTATTTTTCTTAAAAACGACTGGAGCAATTTTCACCAAACATAGCAAAGGCACATCTGCGTACCAGTCCCTACAATTTTGCAAAGTTTGGTGTAATTCCGTTCAGCGGTTCGGGCTGTAGACTTGTCAGACCGTCCTATGGAAATTAACATGGGGAAAACACGTTTTGGGACCCCCCTTTTTTCGCAGCCCCCACTTCACGAATCCCCCCAAAACTTTCAGGGAAGGAGCGCAGCGGAGCTGGCCAAAATATTTGAAATTTACACGCAAATTCCTCAACCGGCGCCAAAGTTATTCCCAATAGAATGTTGCGTATTTCCTATGGTAGACAATCCAAACTATATATACCTACTGGCTATCGCCAGTAGGTAATATATATATATATATAATATATTCACTGAAAAAACATAGGTTTCAGGGGTGTTATAGTTAGCTAGACATTTCACTCATACAAAACTTTTAAATTCCTCCGTTATAGTTTGTTGTACTAACTGTAACCCGCGCTCCCCCAATCCACTGCTGATGATGTCACATATTACATCATTCATGACATAGTCAGTGACATCACTGATGACATCACTGATGACATCTCAAATGACATCACTGATGACATCATCCAGTGAATGTGGTTTGCTTCCATAATTAAATAAGTATTAAATAGAATGGAATCTGCATTGAAGAATGAGCAGATGTATAAGTGACTGGATGAACAATTTAGTAGCACTTGAATTAACTGTCTTAGTCCCTAATTTAAAGTGTCTCACTAATTATAAGGAATAGTGATTTAACTGTGTGAAGATCTGTAGCACTCTGTATAGGTTGATAAATAGCTTTGTACACTTTATATTAGTTATTAATTAGTTAAGTGAGTATTTGCATAGGATAGTAAATGTGTGTGTGGTTGGGTGGGAGGTGTGTGTGACTGTTCAAAGATGTGTAAATAGTTGATTTAGTATGTATATGAGGTTAAGACTGTATGTGGAAACAGTTGTTTGGGTGAGTGAGTCTTTTTATGGGTATGTTGATATTTAAATACATTTCTCAATGATACATGTCCAATAGAGTAGAAATATAAACGCAGTTTATGTGACCGTTGTTCTACTTAAATAAGTATACATAACAGTCAGACATTGTCTGAGTGACTGTATGGAAAACAGTACACTTGTAATACTGATGTTATAACACACTAAGTATGAGTTAATATCTATATGAATAAACAAAGTGTGTAGCTGAGTAAATGTAAATATAATGAATTATTTGCATAAGTGAGTAGGATGACTATATAAATTAATAAAATGTGTGCTGGTGGGTAATGTCAAAATGAGTCTATACGTATATTTAATTTATATCTAACTTTGTCAGCATGTATGAGTAAAACTATATGTAAGTGTTTAAATATATGTGTGTAGATCGACAAAGCAGTGAGTGGGTTTTTAGAAAGCTATGTTGGTGTGTAATTCTTTTTAAAATGGTACTCTATATTTTTTAGTAAGACATGAAAATGTATACTAGTGTATGATCATGTGTATCAGATTGTCACATGGAGGATGTCATCAGTGATATCATCAGAGAATTCATTTGAGATGTCATCAGTGATGTCACTGACTATGTCATTAATTATGTAATATTTGACATCATCAGTAGTGGATTACAGGTGCGCGAGTTATGTCATATAGTTATGCTTTGCCTATATGCTGTGTTAAGTTAGCATGAGCTTATTAGAAGTTTAAACGCCATTTTACCTTTCTGCTGCTTCTGCACGCAACACATAACTGTTGTTTTAACCATGAGCCTAGTAGAGCGTTTTGATTCACACAAGAATAATATGTTATTACTCTGATATCAGCTTTGCTTAGTGAATTGTGTCTGTACAGTGAGTGCTGAAGCTTTCAAGGATAACTCGACACAGTGGTTGTTGTGAGGTCTGATCTTCGCACCTTCCTAGACATAACATACATGCAGCGGCAGCCAAATTCTGGCTTCAGGCACGTTTTATATTAGCTCCACACAGAGCACATTCACACACTTGATGGTGCTTCGCCTGCAGAGAGCTGGTGGAAGATGATGTGATCCCTTACCACTAGGATTTTGAGGTATGTGGCCGCCCTGCTAAAACCCAAAGAGACCTTCTTAGATATAATATAATATACTAAATAGGGAGGGTGAGAATTAGGCGTTGTTTAACCCTATTCATTTTAGCATATTAGCATACTGTCACCTTTTGTATTCTATGGACTAGTAACTATGCTGATCACTTTGCTTCTTATAATATGTTTGCTTGTATTATCTAAGATACTGTGTTTGAGAACACTGCATTAGTAAATAAACATTGCAAATGTGCACGCGTCCTCATTTACTCCTCATTCTGGATTGAAATGATTGTATAACGAAAGAGTGTTCATGTGTTCCACGTTACCTGAGGTGTACTAAGTCCATGTTCTGGTTTGTCTAAGCATTGGGAGTTTGTAATGACCAATGAGACACTGTAGCTAGTTTGGTTGGGGATTTTGGGTACTAAGGTGAGTTTTGGCACACCCCAATTCACTGATGTTCCAAGTCTCTATGCACAGTTCTGTACGAGAACAGGATCCCTGCGACAGTTACAGTTAGTACAACTAAATATAACAGAGGAATTTCAGTGGTTTTGTATGAGTGAAATGTCCAGCTAACTATAACAGCCCTGAAACCTATCGTTTTTTCAGTGAATTTTTTAAGGTTTTTTAAATGCTAATTTCTTATTATAATGTTCATTAAGCATATCTGTTTTTTCTATCTTTTTTAATTATCATCCCATTCTCAACCTAGTAAAAAGGGCAAATATCACCACTCTTCAGCTCCACCAACAAAATCATCACCACAAACAGAACCCCATCTAACGTTAATGATATACAAACTAGGCGTTCTCATAGAATAAAATAAAACATAATTTCCCCATATTTTCAACAAGAGGCCAAATCTGAAATGCTACCTTAAAAAACAGGTGATAGCTCCACTTAACACAAACAAATTAACATCAACATTTAACTGGTGTAAGGAGGTTGATTATGTAATGTGTGAATTAAATACAACTCACACTGATATTTAAAGACAAATATGTGATAGGGGTAATTATGCACCTTCGACAACCAACAAAATCACAATACCCAGAGCAACCACCACTACAACATCCCCTCCTGACACCTCTCCTCCTACTATCTCAGAGGCAGCGCAAAACGGGACAACAAAACTTCTCAAAAAAATATATCCCCTCAACAGCACACTAGCTGAATGTTCAGAGATGTAGCAACCAACAATGTATAAGGGAGGCAACTCACACATCAACAATAATTTACACAATCCCAAGACTACAGGTGATATGCTATACACAACTCACTATACAAAACAAAAACTTTTCAGTGTGTAGATATTGTCATATAGATATGCTCGGCCTTCACACTGTGTTAAGTTAGCATGAGCTTATTAGAAGTTTAAACGCCATTTTACCTTTCGGCTGCTTCTGCACACGGCACATATTGTTATTGGAGCTTTGAGCCTAGTTGAATATTTTGCTTCACACGAGAATAGTATGTTTTCCTGTTGTATCAGCTTTGCTTGGTAAGCTATGTCTGAACAGTGAGTGCCGAGGCCTTCAAGGTTATTCCAACCCAGTGGTTGTTGTGAAGTCTGATCTGCGCACGTTCTAGACATAAAACATATGCAGCTGCGGCCAACTCTTGCTTTAGGGTTGTTTAATAATGCACTGCACAGAGCATGCACACACACTTGGTGAATATTCGCATGCAGAGAGCTGGTGGAAGATGATGTGATCACTTTCCACTAAGATCAGAGGGATGGGGCCGCCCTTCTAAAACCCAAAGAGAACTTCTTTAGATAAAATATATATATACCAGCAAGGGAGGGTAAGACTTAGGTGCCATTTAGCCTTCTTCCCTTTAGCATTTTAATATGCTTTCTCCCTTTGTATCTTATGGACTGTTAACTATGCTGATAACCTTGTTGCTTATAATATGTTTGCTTGTATTAGCTAAGATACTGCACTTGAGAACCCAGCATTAGAAATAAACATTTCAAACGTGCACGTGTCTTCATTTACTCCTCGTTTTGGATTGGTATGCTAGTATAACGTAAGAGTGTTCATGTGTTCCACGTTACCTGAGGTATTCTAAGTCCATGTTCTGGGTTGCCTAACCATTGGGGGTATGGAAGAACCAATGAGACCCTGATTGCTAGTCTGGTAGGGGATTTTGGATACTGAGGTGAGTTTTGGTACACCTTAATTCACTGAGGTTCTAAGTCTCTATGCACAGTTCTGTGTAGGAGCAGAATCCCTGCGACAATATACTATTGATACGTGTAGTATACTGCACAGTGGACGCACCAATATTATCTCAGACACTGGGGAATATCTTGGTCATGTAGCTGTGTTTTCCCCCCTCCCTTTATGCAGAAGCCGAGTGGGCTGGTTCAACGTATGCAAGTCCAGTTTAAGAGTATGCCTTGGGCATGGTTCACTTATGCGAAGAAAAAAGACTCTGCCACAGCGAAGGTCCTCACCCTGCCACGTAACTGACGCCATGAGCACATGCCTCTTCGATACAGGTCCATTGCGAACTCAGCACCACAGCACCACAGACTTATGTCTGTATCGACTATTGCCTTCGATCTACACTGCAGACAGCAGGGTTCACAACTTGAATTCAGATTTGGATCTGCACTATGGACAGCATTGAATTTAGCCTCGATTTATTTAAGGCAGAGGCAATTGTACTATATGTCGACAGATTTTGTTAAAGGATGTGACAAAAGGCAATCCGCGATGTCTGTGTCGACTACGGCCTTTGATGTACACTGCGGACAGCAGTGTTCACAACTTGAATTCAGCTTTGGATCTACACTACAGACAACATTGAATCAATCCTTACTTTATTTAATGCAGAGACAATTGTACTATATACCTTCAGATTTTATTAAAGGATGTGACAAAAGGCAATCCGCGATGTCTGTCTTGACTATTGCCTTCGTTTTACACTGTGAACAGCAGGGTTCACAACTTGAATTCAGCTTTGGATCAACACTACGGACAGCATTGAATTTAGCCTTGATTTATTTAAGGCAGAGACAATTGTACTATATGTCGTCAGATTTTGTTAAAGGATGTGACAAAAGTCAATCCGCGATGTCTTTGTCGACTACGGCCTTTGATGTACACTGCGGACAGCAGTGTTCACAACTTGAATTCAGCTTTGGATCTACACTACAGACAACATTGAATCAATCCTTACTTTATTTAATGCAGAGACAATTGTACTACATGCCTTCAGATTTTGTTAAAGGATGTGACAAAAAGCATTCCTCGATGTCTGTGCTGACTACTGCCTTCGATCTACACTGCGGACAGCTGGGTTCACAACTTGAATTCAGCTTTGGATCTACACTACTGACAGCATGGAATTCAGCCTTGCTTTATTTAATGCAGAGACAATTGTACTATATGTCTTCAGATTTTGTTAAAGGATGTGACAAAAAACATTCCTCAATGTATGTGCTGACTACTGCCTTCGATCTACATTGTGAGGGCTCACAATTCAGGTGGAATGGTGATTGCACATGACGCATTCCAGTAGGTAAGAGACATTGTACTAGTGCGACCCACCCGAACAACGAATTATCGCAGGGTGCGCACACACTAAGTTCTTCAAGTACCAATAACTCACTGCACCACAAGTCATCTCCACGTGGCCTTATTAAGACAGAAATAACTAGGCAAAAAACTGCTCCAAGTGCTGCCTGCCCAGACCTCACATCGTCGCAGGTTACGTACACTCTCAGTGCCAAAGGTACTACTAACTCAGAGCACCATAAGTCATCACCACGTGAACTTATTCAGGCAGAATTTAACAGACAAAAGACATTGGTCCGAATGCGCCCCCCCCAGAACTACGCATTATTGCAGGGTACGTACAAGCTCAGCAACAATGATACTACTAATTCAGTGCCCCATAAATCATTGCAAAGAAGACTTAACAGTTTTATGTATTAGCAATAAGGCATACTATCACTTTTAAATCGAATTGATATGGAATTCAGTAGACAAAAGTCTTTAGTCCAAGTACTGTGCCCCCCTCGATCACGCATCAACGCAGGGTACATACACGCTAACCGCCAAAGGTACTACTAACTCAATGCACCATAAATCATCACCACATAGCCTTATTAAGGCAGAATTCAGTAGACAAAAGACATTGCTACCAGTGCAGCTTGGCCGGAGCACACATTATTGCAGGCACCACAGACTCTTGTTGCTTCATGTGCCACTAACTCAGTGCACCACTTATCATCACTGGTTGCAGACATGCTAAATCACCAGCTCTACTAAACGCCATGTGGTAGTGGGCTCTTGCTAACCACAATCAAGGCTAAATGCAGCACTGTGGTCATCAGAGCTCACAATTGAATTGACTCTTCATTCATTATTTGCAGAGTGCAGTACCAAACTAAGTATAATGTTCCTCAAACCTACACAATATCCCTTTACTATCCTTCCTTAAAGAACTTCTTTTATATCAGTTATAAGTTTAGTTCAATAAAAAAATTCACCTTGCAAGTCTAAAGGAACACTGAATAACAGTCCACACTGCGGACAACACAGGTCACAATTTTAACTATAGTGTCCCTGAAACCTACATACTTTTGACAATGTATTCCATATATATTTGATCTTTTATTTGAATCATAATTATAGATGATGCAGTCCAGCAGGCAACAAACAATGCCCGTTCGGACCACGCATCATCGCATGGTGAGCACACGCTGCGCACCAGACATACCACTAACTTAGTACACCATAAATAAACGTCACATGGTCCTATTAAGGCAAAATTCAGTTGGTAAAAGAAATTGTTACCAGTGCAGTCTGCCTGGACCATGCATCATCGCAGGCTCCACACAAACCGCCCCTACCTCAGTGCACCACAACTCATAAACCGTTTACGATACAATCTTCTGTGTATTATTTCACATGCAGTGCTCCTACCTTCGTACAGCAGAAGTCATAAACTGTTTATGATGAAATATCTGAGTATGATATGATGATTACTTTTGCAATTGTTACCAATAGCAATGTAATAAAATGGAGTGGATCGCATGTGCACATACCCACTCCAACTATATATCTCTGTCTGTGATATTTATCAGGCAGGACTAAGCCACTTTTTTTGGCTAAATGCTGCCTGATGAATATCAGTCCTGTTAACACAGTGTCCTGCGTTAAAGGGCCGTGCAATGGGTGTTGCTAGGGGATTTTAACACTGCCCCAGATTTTTGAGACATCGTAAATTTAGAGGCAGTGCTAAAAGCATATGCCTCCCGAGGGGAGGTGTAACGGGAGAAATATCTTTATTTCTCCTTGCTTTTCCTTTTTCTATATGTGCTGCATTCTGCAGCAGAGGTAGAAAGAGGAAAAGCCTCTTGTGATTATATTTGTACAGAAAGGTTTTCCTTCCTGTACATAAATAATCATCCCGCAGCGCAGGCACCCTTGCACCATTGTGCAAAGATGCCTATGTTAGCGCACAGCAGCCCATTGTGAGCCAGTGCATGGGAAAAGGAAAGGAATGCACCATATCTTATAGATACCGCACATTCCTGCCCTTTTCTTTTGCTGTAGTGAAGTGCAGAAGGAAGGCCTGCTGCTCTTCTTTATGGCAAAACCTCCTAAATGAGGCCCTATGTTTCTAAAATGCTGCCCCTGATCCCTATCACAATATATTCTGCTCTAAACAGTGTTTGGAACCATCTTACCTATGGCAGAAACAAAAACATCAGTTATACAACTTTCTCATGCTCATTCTACAAATACGAATGTATAACATTGATCATTACAATACTGCAAGCCAAGTGTATAGTAAATTTATAAGTGTGTGCAATTTTATTTTTAGCATATTTATATTGTGCGAACTCGACCCAAAACTATTTCAACGGTTTACATGAGCACCGTATTTACAGTATATTTTCAGGCACACGTAGATTACGTGATTTGTCTACAATAACAGGATGTGGACGCAACCCTGAAACTCGAACACTTATTTCCAGCACCAAGTTCAACAGTATACCTGAATGACCACATACGTATGTATATTAGCTGCACTTCATGTGCCAAAAACTGCAACTTAAAGCTTTTACAGCCCTGTATTGCTACAGCTACAACACTCCACTGAATGTACCACAAACATTCATATTCACAGAAATGAGTCATTTCCACCATCTGTTATGTGTGAAACTATGGAGGAATATAGGGTCAGTTATACCCCGTACCTTCCATTTTGTGGGACTTCACAGACATAGTGACACATTTGCTTTTAAGATCCGGATGACAGCATAACTACAACACGAACACCAGAATCACGTGATTTCTCAAATAGCTCATAACGGAGCTACACCCATAGCTCCAGAGTCATTTTTCACAACCTCGCGCAGCACTGGCATACGTCAGGATTACTCTGGTTAAGCTTTCAGGAAATCACAACAACACTACTTAGCCCATATTTTCATTCTAGTGATCTGCTAGTAACAGGTCTAGTTCTCAGAACGGCAAAAACACTTCCTAATGGCTGATATACTTCCTCACCACACCCATCCAGCACATGGGTCACAAGACACATGACCCTACCAATAAAAAAGACAGAGTGCACGTGCTCTATGACATTTTAGGGTATCTCCCATCGCAAGCGCTGTCATGGTCCGTCCTGGTAGTTCATTACCTCTTTGGTCACTGAGTTAGTGGTACTGAAGGACTGAGTGGGTCAGCAACCTGCGATGATGATTGGTGCACGAGTATGTCCTTAGCCGTGGTGATATCAAGACTCAGCACCAAATGTGAGACTTCTTGGTGGCAGAGCAGGACTGCATGATGCAGAACGTACCCTGTCCGCAAAAAGGTGAGCAGTGAGGCCTGGGTACACAGTGGAGGCAGTAGATGGGGTGCAACAGACTGGGCACAAAAAGAAGACGCAGTCATTTAGGCGTATGCAGTCGTGTATACCGTGTATACCGTATCTTATTGCATTTGTATTTCTTTTTTTCCTATAGCAGGGAAGTTTTTATAGTTGGTCAAAAGTTTGTCGCTCGTGATGATTGCAACCACGTGTATCACTGCGCACCACTTGTTTTCACAACCGGATGGCAAACATTTCGACTCTACTAATTCTTGATAAATCAAAGCCCACTAAACAAGTTGAAACTGTACAAATAGTTGAACTGTTAATGCAGTAGGGAAGGGATTTGAAAGGGCGATGCTATTCTACTCCACATTAATGTAGTGAAAATTACTAATCATAACATCTTTCTTTTACTATCTTTTACTTGTAGAGGTTCAGGGTGCACTTTATCCCGGCACGTGATGGAAGACACACCAGTGACAGAAAGGTGAGCTGTGAATATTCTTTTTAGTCACTCTCTCACTTCTCCCCTTTGAAAAAAAAAATGGCACAGAATCTTATCAGATTGTCTTTCACAAATTGGCATTCCCCCAACACCTCCAAAGCTCAACATTTGAGGATTCTGCACTGATGCATGGCCATCATAACAACACATAAGAAGACTGCTTTGACACGTGGTGGACCCTCTTTGAATCACGCCAATGTGACAAGGTGAGCAAAGAAGCTTGTTTCTGAGGCAACGAGAAGTCACCTGTGGGAAGAGAGAGTGGATAGTGTGCATTAGCTTGACTGCGTACGAATGTACAATTACCTCCGTGCAGTGGGTGTTGATAGGTTGGAACAGTCTGGGTGCACAAGAAAGGGCATTCACCTCCGGACACTGGGAGTCAATGGGATGCAACAGTGTGGGTAAGCAGTAATGAGAACTCACTGCTATGCAGAGGGAATCCATGGGGTATTATACTCTGGGAGAAATAGAGACACCTCCTTAAAGTGGAAGTTGATGTAATACAGTAATCTGAGTATCCAAATGCATAACAAAGAAACATACTTGTGCAGTTTTATGTACTCTGCTATTACTAATTCTATACTATCTTTCAGCTCACTAAACTTGAGGGTGCACTATGAACCGGCATGTGCTTGGACACACACCGGAGGCAAAAAGGTGAGCTACGAAGATTTTCTCCAGTATCAACACTACCTCTCCTGCTCCATCTATTACTTTCTCTCTCTCACACTTTCAATATAATTTTTTCTCTCTTTCTCTATCTCCCTCTCTCTCACATTGTTTTGCTTTCTCTTTTCAAGTTATGGACGCTGCTGTCCACTCTGCAGATAAATAAATCAAGGCTGAATTTAATACAGTTTGCAGTGTAGAAACAAAGCAGAACACAGTCTTTACAAAAGTTAAGCAGAGCGGCCTAGATACACAATGCCTCCAATTAAATGCATTGCAAAGAAACCATTTTGCCCTGCATAATGACGTGATCTCTCACCTAATTCTTCTCATCTCTGAATCATTTTCAAGACCTGCTGGACCATATTGTAGATCTGACCCAGCAGGCATTTCCCTTCAGACACCTCTTCAACGAGGGCCTATGAGAGGGGTGGGATGTATCAGGCACACTGCACATATGCAAATAAGCAATATTGCCAAGTGGTATGTTAATTCCTGATCTTTGACCTCATTCAGTCTTATCAATCTAATTTTAAAGACTTATTTTTATTTTGCAGGTTACCTATCCTCCTACCATTGGAGTCCATCTCACATTTTGTTTATTATACTGTTATTTTAAAGTTACGTTTCTATTTATTTATTTTTGTTTAAATAAAAGATAATTTTTAAAAAATGAGTGTATACATCTTTTTCTGACAACATTTCACTATTATTTAGTGGGATAATTATATGCTTAGAGAAGATTTAACAATAAAAAGTAGAAATCATGTTTATAACTAGAAGTATAATACCGAGGCTAACTCTTTAGCAGCTCTTTACCAGAGTCTGTAGCTGCGAATAACGGTTCCTATGGAACATTTTAAAAAATCCAGCACACTTCCGGTTTGGATTAGCAACATTGTGTGGTGAACTTGTGACCTGTGTGCTCACTTAAGTGTTACATGAACTGTTACTATGGTAACAGGCAGTAAGCAGTCTGGGAGTAGGGTTGAAAGGTACTGGCTGTACAGAAGCTGTTATATTTACCCAGGATCCTCTACATGACAGAGGGGAAGCAAACTGAGACAACAGAACACTGTGGGGCAGATTTACAAGCCCCTTGCGCCACTTTCGTGTCACTTTTCCCATGTTAAAAGTGACGCAATAGGGGCGCAAGGGACTTGTACATCTGCTCCTATGTACATTAAGAGGAAATAAAATATACAACTCTTTGAATTAACCTCAAAAGTGGGCTTAAGGAATAGCCACTGATGTTACAAAACCCCATGTACAATTTACCTACTCTGTACTCAACAATGGACAATTCTTTATCGATCAAAATTAGAAAATGTTGCTTCCCGATTCACAGTGTGTAGTTCACTAAATACTTCGTGCCTATTAAAATGGGAGACAGGATTGTCGACATTACAACACTTAGGGGCATATTTCCAAGGACGGCGTTAAAATTATTGCCGCATTAACGGCAGAAAAATACAGCTAAAACGGAGATAATGGACTTCAAAATCCTTTGTTATCTTACTGGAAGATTTTATCAACACTGCTGTTTGCTCCAGCCTGCCATAGCAAACTTGGTTTGCATTTTGAATAAGTATGGGTGAAATTTGCGAATTCGCGGTCCACGGAATTCGTGCTAAATTGCAAAAAAAGTCTGCGAGTTCGCGAATTTTCCCGCGAACTCGTGGATTTCATGCCATTTGCACAAATATGTTATTAGGTGTGCCTGTAACTTTGCCAACGTGCCAAAAGGCGACTAAGTCACTTGAGTGAGCTGCCCATTATAGTGGGGACGGGCGGGAAGACGTTTCATACCGGTAGTGTGTGGTGGATGGGGCCAAATGGGCGGGGTTTCTATGTGAGTTCACATGCATCTTGTTTATAAAGGGTCAGAGACCGAGCAGAGCAGCAGATGAGGAGAAAGCAGCCTCCTGGTCACAGGAGCTACACGGGGATGGCGCTCGCGAAACTCATGGATGCAAAAATACGTTTGGCACAGGACCCCAGAATCCTTCAGATGTCCAAGATAGCTCTGCTGCGCGTGTTGGGATAAAGCCATTCTGAACCTGCTCAGTGGGTTCAGGCGCATGCAGCTGCTGCTGCTGGACAATGCCCAATGCCCAAGTTGAAGTTTTGTAAATGGTTACAAAGAAATTAGCTTCAACTTGGGCACCTGCTGTAACCCTGTAAGTGCTTCATGTACTTCCGTTTTTGAAAATCCGTCCCGAATGCGATTTCGCGGATTTTTCTGCAATTTCGCGAGATTCACGGACCGCAAAATTGCAGAAAATTCCAGGAAGGGAATGGATTTTACGCCCATGCCTAATTTTGAAAGAGAGAACACAAAAGAGGCCCATGGGATGGGATCCAGAGGAAGAATAAAAATTAGTAGTAGGTGATATTTTTTTTACGGTAAAATTCATGTTCGCAAGTGGACTTAAAATATCAATACACCTTGTATATTAAACATGCTTAAGTGTACTTCAGAACAGCTGTTATGATTTGACATAATCCGCAATTACTAACAGTTTTGCTATCGATCCTCAAATCCAGGGCCACCTTGTAAATACAACGCTGTTGTCATACCTCCCTCTTCCATTGTCATAGGAACACCTACCTTGCCAATGGGAATGCCCACATTGCAACTCATCGGGGATACGAGGTGAGCCGTTAGCAAACTGGCTGCTAACATGGGTTAATACATCTTAGCGCGCCTAGTAAATAGGGCGATATAATTTTCACTGCATTTTTGGCTTTTTAAAATAATATTGCGGCGAAAAGGCACTTGTTAATATGCCCTCAAGTTTGCTATGACTGAGCGGGAACGTGGACTCCCGCACTGCCATATCAAACAGAAATATCCCGGGGGTCAAAATATTCCACTAATTTCTAGATCCTCACTTCTACCGAGGCACAAAATGGCTGCCAACCCTTCCTGGTTTTGAATGTTGACAACCACTTGACAGCCAAATAGCATTCAGCGCATGATCGGGAGGTGCGCTTAGAGTGCGCGCAAGATGCAAGATGCGGGGCTCCACTGAGGCCTAAATATGTATGTACTTTTAATTGTAATTTTCTCAGGAACTACTGAACTGATTTACACCATTTAGGCAAAAGGCACGAGTCTGAACCAAGGACTACCTCTTTGCCAAATTTGGTGTAATGCTGCGATGAATGGTTCCTATGGAAAATTGCATGGGGAAAATATGTTTTGGGACCTCCTTTTTTCTCAGCCCCTGCTTTATGAATAGGATAGGAGCGGACCGGAGCGTCTTACCAGTTTAGAACATTTTGCGAAGATTCGTCAACTGGCGCCAAAGTTACTCCAAATAGAATGTTGTGGATTTCCTATGGAAAATAGGTCCTACTTATAACTACCTACTGGCGACCGCCAGTAAGTAATATATATATATATTCACTGAAAAAAACATGGTTTCACACATGTTATAGTTAGCTGGACATTTCACTCATACAAAACCTTTGAAATCCCCCTGTTATATTTAGTTCAGCTAACTATAACTCGCGTGCCCCCATCACTCATGACATGGTCAGTGACATCACTCATGACATCACTGATGACATCTCAAATGACATCACTAATGACATCACTGATGACATCATCCAGTGAATGTGTGTCTTTCTGAAAAACATTTTTTTTATATATGAATATCTAAAGGTCGGTGGACGAATAAATGGGTAAATACGTGTGTAAATGGATGTTTCTTTTGTAAAATTGATTGTATAACTGACTTATTAAGTCTATCTTAGTGAATAGATGTATTAGCGGGTAATGTTTACATATTTAAATATCTGTATCAGTGTCTCACTTTGTGTATAAGTGGCTGCATGGGTTGGTGAGTAGCTACATGAGTGTGTATATGGGTTATTAGTTGTTTTTTTGAGTATCATTATGAGTGTCTGTATAGTTCGGTGGGGGATATTACTTAGCATATAGATGCATGAATGAGTGACTCACTGTTTGTAAGTGTTTTGAAGACAGCATGTGTGCAGAACTGTATGGATGGATGAGTGTGTGTATGGGTGTGTTAGTGAGTGAATGACTATGTCAATAGTGTCTTTATGTGTAACTACATATGTTTTAATCTAGTATATGTGAGTATTGATGTATATAAGTGATTATATGTGAGAGTTCTTGTATAAATAAGTTTGTGTTTCTATAATTGATTGTTTAAGAGAGTAAGTATGTGTACGTTTCTTTAAATGTAAGTGTAGTGATGTGTGCATAGCTGTATATGGAAATAAATGGATGTTTGATAGTTTATTTGCATGTGTGAGTATGTGTGTGAGTAACTCTATGGATGAGTGTCGGTGTGTAACAGGATGTATAGGTGTATGAGTCCATATGATGAGTGAGTACATGTATGAGTGACTATATAGAACTGTTGGTGAATGTGTAGATGTGTATGGAGATTTTGGAATTACTGAAAAGGTTGTTGTAACTGATATTGGTATCTCTATTTTTTTGAAAATGTTTGTTTCTATTTTTGAATGTGTGTATCAAAGGATATATTAGGCTGAGTGGAGATCTGCCACTCTTTCACAAGGATGATGTCATCAGTGATGTCATCAGTGATATAATTTGAGATGTCATCAGTGCTGTCATGATTGATGTCACTGTCCATGTCATGAGTGATGTAATATGTGATGTCATCAGCAGTGCATTGCGGGCGCGCAAGTTATAGTTAGCTGATTTAAATGTAACGGGGGAATTTCAAAGGTTTTGTATGAGTGAAATCCAGTGAAGTCCACTAACTATAACATCTGTGAAACCTATGATGTTTTTAGTGAATTTCTAAGGGTTTTAAATGCTAATTACTAACTATAACGTGGCTGAAACCTATGGGTATTTTTGTGAATTTGCAAGGTTTTTTAATTGCTAATTCCTAACTATAACGTGCGTGAAACCTATGGTGAATTTCAAACGTTTTGTGAATGATATTTATTAAATGTATTAATTATTATATTTCTTACTTTTTATACTCATTTCTTACATTTTAATTATAAAAACATACATGTATTTTATTTTTTAAATCATATTTCATATTCTTAATTTAAAATAATAACAAAACTAAATTGAAAAATATGTTTTCTATTAAATATTTTTTTTCAAATATATTAAAATTGAATTCTATATAATTATTTTTTCATGTTTTTTTATAACCATGCGGTACTCATACGGTGATCACACCATACTTTGTACTGCTGATCATACTCAGCGCGCACACGCGCATACGTTACAAATACGCCTTGACGTTATGCGTTGCATCAAAGCTTCCGTGTGACGTCATGTGCGGCGCCCCGTAAGCAAAAGGTGAAAATGTTTTTAATTGTTTAAAAACATATATTTATCGATTTAATGTACATACTAACAGAACACATTATCTAGGGTAATTATGAAAATACTTTTTTTAAACTTTTAACAATCGTATATTACTTTTAAAAGCAATTACACGAATCGCGGTGGAACGTTATGCGTACTCGCATCGTAAGGGCACCGCAAGCTCACCGTAAGCGTACGCAAAGCCATGTGACTTTAAAAGAAAAGATTTGATTAGTTCATATCACTTCCTATTCCAGCACTTTTAAGTAACCTTGCATCCTTCTAGACAAGATTGACAGATTGCGTAATTTCCCGCACAATTAGGCGACATTTTTCACAGTTGTGCGGAAAAAAACAATGCCTAGAGGTGGGCTAGTTTTGGGGCTATATTGTAGTGTTTGTGCCCAATTTACTGGCCTGGGCGGGCGCCCACAAGAGGATACCGTGGCATGATGCCATCACACCCTCTCAGTGTCAAATCAGAGCACAGGGGGCACTACGAGAATGGTTAAAAGTGGTCACTCATTGGAGATCCGATTCTGGGCCTACCGCTGAGCACATGATCACCCCGCCCGTCTCTCTCTGTTGTTAATTGTTAGTGCACACACTCATACTTGCACATGCGGGTGAACACCCGCCCACACTCCCCAGATGTCACCACCTAGCTAAGCCTGGAAGCCAATACATTAGCCAATGAGAGGTCCCCCAGGGCTTCCATTCTTGTAGAGCGAGAAAACGCCCTGGGCTTGATTTGGTCAGCCCACACGGTTCCCATATAATGCGGGCACTGACGTGAGCACACTCTCTTTTGTCTTTTGCCTGCCTGTTCTGCGGTGACAGACAGGCTTTCTTCGTTGTCGGTTGTACTATGAAATGTTTGCTAGAGCGGAGGAGGACTCGTGACACTCGACGTGGTGTCACTGCTGCTGCTGCCCAGCAAGGCCACCATAGGCGCGGTGGTGGTGGCGCCCGCGCCCAGCCCACTCCGGCCCAGCCAATGCCTCAGCCTTTGAAGACAAGACAAGAGACGACAGAGGCAAAGGTAGGAGAAGCTGTCACATCATCAGCCTCCACTGTAAATTGTACCTGCATGATAGGATTTGTTTTACTGCATGACATGGCCCTCCCAGCTCTGTTTCGGTTTATTTGTGCTTCTTCGTATTTGCTCCCTTCTAATCCTCCAGTGACTTTTAATATTTATTACTGCCTCAAGAGGCCTTCCCAGGCCTCTATTCTTATTGATCGTATATGGTTCATCGTAATATTTCTTTCTGCGTCACAGGGCCCTCCTAGGCCTTTTTTAAATAAATTGTGCTTGCATGAATTTCTGTGTCATATTTTTAAACTGTTACGTGCTTTAGCCTGTATTGTTACAATTTGTGCGTTCATATTAGTATTATATTTTTACTGCGTCACATGGCCCTCTCAGCTCTGTTTTGCTTTATTGTTGTGCACCACATGCTTTGTGCTTCATCGTATTTGCTCCCTCCTAATCCTCCCGTGACTTTTAATATATATTGCTACCTCACGTGGCCTTCCCAGGCCTCTATTCTTATTGATCTTATATGGTTCATCGTAATATTTCCTTCTGCATCACGGGGCCCTTCTAGGCCTTTTTTAAATTAATTGTGCGTGCACGAATTTCTGTGTCGTATTCATGTTACTCTTGATAGTAAAGTTTACTATATACACCAGGGCTGCTCATGTAAATGCTACTAGTGGACCTGCAGCAGTAATTGTGCCACCCACACAAGTAACCCTAAATATAAAAGTCAGGCTAGGCAATGCAGTGCCTGAGCGCCCTTTCTAAAACTGCCATGTTTTCAAAATGCATCCATTTTGCAGGCCTTACCCATCCCTTTATATGGACTGTACTCGGTATCCCGCGCTTAAACTTTGTGGGCGTATTGAGCTGTGAAGACAGGGTGACAGTAGTTTTACTAATGATATATTCACACACCTTTATAGTCATTTATGTCTTTATGCTTGAATGTGAGCATGTCAAATTTTTTCTTTTGATCTATAATGCTTTTCTTTTAACTTTTTTCCCGTTTATCTTCATTTTCCATAGAAATGGATGCCACTAAGTACCAAGAGCTTCTGGATTATATAAGCCATAATGTGTATCCTGATGGTTTCAGTAAATTCCAGAAGCATGGATTGCGTAGACTATCTAAAAAATTCTCTGTTGACGGTAGTATCATTTTTTCAGTATTGGCACATAATTTCAGTGTCTAGAGTAATGTTGTTTTACTGTGTAACTCTCTCCTATATAGGTGAAAAGTTAATAGGTTGAAGAACAGTACGTGATTATGTCTGTCTGCACACAACATATTTTACAAACTAGATTAATGTAAGAAAGGTATTTGTGTTTGAGAAAGGTTTGTGGTAGGTTGTTAAACTAATTTCTTGTTTAAGAATTGTTACTTTTTCAAAACGTTTCAAAATTAATTTGCAGGAAGCATGATGATTGATAATTCTCCAGCACCTATACCATCATCAGTACCTGTTCCATCTTCATCACCTGTTCCATCTTGATCAACTGTTCCATCTTCAGAACCTGTGTCAGCTACACCACGCTATCCATCTGCAGCATCTAGTCAATCTAAATTCTGGAAAAAAGTGTTGAATGTGTAGAAGAATCCAGTAAAACAACATTTGGAAGCAATAGTGTGGAGCTCTAAAATATACGACAGTTCTTTTTGGTCACTTAAACAAACCAATGGATAGTTGATAAAGTTAGTTTCTTCTACATGTAAAGTATGTATGCTATGGCTAATAGCGTATGAAGTACATGTTGGTTCCTATTTAGAAGCTCATGTGCTTTCATATATTTTTACAGGTAATCGATGCCTTCCTCTCAAAAATATGTTTCTCAAGACCAAATGTATGTATATTTTCATTCCTAATACAGTTACCTATCTTTAAGTAATACTTTCCAATCAATGTGTGTACTGAAATTCTCTTCTCTGAAACCAATGATTGCTTTTTAACCTGAAACCTGTTGTGATTAATTGTTTTTATGTACATTAACATTCAGGTTCGACTTTTGCTCAACATATACATTTGGTATTTTGCTTTCAGTTTGCAGAATGCTACCTAACTCAGCAGCCAGTTGCCCAGATTTTTACTAATGTAATATTTCTGGGGAATTATTGACTGAAAATTGCAATAGACCTAATGGAGTCATCAATTTTGACTTTAACTTCAATGATAAATAAGGTGTCACACTCTAGTGTTGTTCTGAACATTGGATTATTCTGTATTTTGTTTTTTCATAGAAGGTCTTTTATATATAAAGGCATATCATTCATTTTTCACATAGTATAGTAAGATACTGTCATTATAGTTGTGAATTTTCAATAATGTTCGTAGTGAAGCCATTTAAATATGTTTGCAACAGTTGTGACTGTCTCTATTCCTGGATCTGAAAACACCTAGACTCATGCATGATATAGTGCAAAATATGTTTTGAATAGTTAGCATTGCTGTTATGATGTGCTAATGTACATCTTTTTTTACATTTAGAGTCTGTTGAAAAGTATTGTGGTGTCTGCATTCAAGATACTTCATCAATTAATATGCAAAATGTAATGGTAAGTACCCTCAATGACTGTAGATGCTGAAGATCAAAATTAAGTGATATAAGTCCTTGGGGTGTTTAGAATGCATTAAGTCTCCAGTTCACATTTGTCTGATACAGGGCGTATGTTAGTATGACTCAGATAACTGAGGCATTTGCAAGGGTCTTTTCAGAGTTACATCCACCATGTTGGTTAGCTGGCTATGCACCCTTCCTAGTTATGGACTCATTACCACTTTTCCACTGAGTGTTGAGAGGTCACTATGTTTACTATGTAAATACTTATAAAGTTTTCATTTCAAAAAGCTATTGACCTTTATACAATGCAATGTTAATAACAAGTTACTTTTCACTATCTTCCCAACAGGCCCAATATTTCAAATGCCGCAGATGGGTTCAACTTCAATGTATCAAAACAAATGTAACATCCTGGTTACCTTTTACTGGTTACAAATATACAAAATGTATGTCCTAAAGTAAAGATGTGATCGCATGCAAAATGTCTAATTAGATGTTTTGCATACTCCTGCCATCTAATTTTGTGTCCGGATTATCATAAGAAGTAATGTTGAGACACACTTCCTTCAGCTGTCACAATTTACACAATCCTTTTAGAGTTGGGCCAAACTTCCTCTTACATTCCTACTTAATTTTCTTTTTGAAATCGAGCAACTATTTTGCTAAGTTGTTGCAATATACATTTAAATCTTCCTCCTCTTTGAAGGTCAATAAGCAATACAGCTACTCCACACATTATTTTTCAATGGTGGTCTAAAAAGTAGTAGTAATTCCACTATCACTAAGGTAGACGTCTGACAATAGAATCTATGATATAGTTACACCACTATTCCATGGTCATAATCCAAAAGGTGTGTTTAGAATCAACAAAAAGAACAGTTATACACATTTTATGCTGGACAGTATTGCTTTTAAAAACCCTTTCACTGCTTTCTTCCATACCTTCAAAAAAGTTTTAATGGATTTAGTTGTACAGTCTTTCAGGTCTGTATATCTGTAATGTAAAACAAGCATACTTGTTTTTCTTTTCTTTTGTCACTGACATATATAAACTCATCCATCACTCCTATGGCAAGCCTTTAAAATCCTGAATGCTGAGTGCTGGGTTTTGTGTGAGAGTGTGCCTTTGGCTGCATGGAAACCTGTAGTTTAACTAGTCAAACACTTTGAAATGCTACCCTACTACTAGTCCTAGAGGCGAATGTAGAATTCAACCTCTCCACATAAAAAAGAATTGGATGTCACTATGTACAAAGTGTTTCTGAATTATGCAAGCCCTAATGTGTCCCTTGAAGATTCCAGCGAAGTCCAGATGCATACTCACTGAAACACACCAAATCATTAGTGACCAGCGAATATAATGCGACACGTAAACAACTTGCACGCCAACAACTTTGCTTGAGCTGCAACACAGAGATTGCAGAATAACCCACTTGCTGCTGCACCAAGCACATCAACTGCTGAAACAGGATCTTCGGCAAGGAGTCCAAACTCACATATTGATCTTGATTTTGGTAAACTTAAATTTCTATGCATTTATTGCGATGAACTTTTTGTGTTACGTGAAACAGTCTATCAACCTCAAAAAAACAGGAAACAGGAGCATCGCTGTCCTCAACATTAGTCTTTAGACATTTATTGAGCTTTTTTGTTGTAAAAACTACCCCGGCCGAAGGCAGTGGGACATTTGCACACTTGCTGCCTTTCTTGGCTGGGGTTATCAATTATTGTTCAATTTGATATTCTGATTCAAAGTCAAGGCCCTTTATCGAGACTTTTTGTTGTAACTACTTCCCCGGCTAAAGGCAGGGGTAATTTGCACACTTGCAGCCTTTCTTCTTTTTTACATTATTCATCTTCCACTCAACCAACACATCATCTACACGTACACACACACCTACTTGATGCCTTTCTTGGCTATGGTTATCAACTCTTCTATTTCATATTCGCATTCAAAGTGCAGGACCTTTATCGAGCCTTTTTGTTGAAACAACTACCCCGGCCGAAGGCAGTATGAAATTTGCACAGTTGCTGCCTTTCTTGGCTGGGGTTATCAATTATTTTTGAATTTTGTATTCTGATTCAAAGTCAAGGCCCTTTTCGAGCCTTTTTGTTGTAGATACGACCCCGGCCGAAGGCAGTGGGAAATTTACACTTTTGCTGCCTTTCTTGGCTGGGGTTATGAATTCTTCTTCTTGTAATTCAAATTCAAACTGCAGGCCCTTTATTGAGCCTTCTTGGTAACTACTACCCGAGAATGGCAGTGGGTAATTTGTACCCTTGCGTCCTTTCTACCACACAGTGTGTGTACGTTGTGCACTTGCATTGCTTCCTTAGATGTGCTAGCTGTTTTTCAGGCTCCCACTGCGGAATCCGACGAACAGTCTGTATAATGAGTTGGGTATCCAAAGATCCACTTCCCTTACAAGGCAGTGGGTACTTTGCGTGTCTGCAGCCTTTCCTATTTTACACCTTTTTTATCTTCCACTCAATCAACACATCATCCACACATGCACACACATATTTGCTGCCTTTTTTGACTGGGGTTATCAATTATTCTTGAATTTCATATTCGGATTCAAACTCATGGCCCTTTATCCAGCCTTTTTGTTGTAGCTACTACCTCGGCCAAACACAACACGACATGGCAGGACTGTGGAAAACATCTAAATCTACAGCAAAACATGCCAAAAAGAAATGCTGTGTAAGTGACATTTTCCATCTTTAAGATGTAAGATCTGTCAATAGTATAGAAACATGTTCTCAGTGAAGTGAAGTGAAATTAGTTTTGTGATATATTGAAACTATTTTCACAACTTCTTTACTGTTGTTTGTTTTTGCAATGTTTGTGCTCCTCCCGTTCCATATTTTAAGCTACACTGCAACTATTTTCATAACTTCTTTACTGTAATACCAAGGTTTGTGGTGCTCACATAAAATATTTTGTCATACCTTAAAACTATTTTTAAAACTTGTTTACTATAATATCATTGTTTAAAGTGGTTTCATAAACATTTTTGGGATACATTGAAACTATTCTAAAAAATGATTTACTGTTATATCAGTGTTTACAGAAAATAAATGTGATACATTGTGCTGTATGGCTCACTCCAATATTGAAACAGAAGGGTGATAGTGTTTGCTGGAAGTGTAAGGATACAGACTGGGGAATTGAAGATATAAAAGACAAGTTTGCCAGTGCATGAAAGAGTGCATGCATAGTCTGTAGGGGTCTGAAGCATTCCATACCCTAAAGCCCACTTTGCATAATGAGTACTTCAGTACTAGCTGAATGATTACAATTCTGCAAGAAGAGGTTCTCAAACCAATAATATTATATAATAATACATTTATTCTTGTAGCATCTCATAATTTAATATAGTTTCTAAAATAATTTCATCATGTATTTCATTTTCCTGCTTATCAATTTCAAAAGTCATATGATCCTACTGGATGTCATATAATGCTTCCAAAAAATCAGCATCTAAGGTTTTGTCTAGGAAATAACAACTGATATCTGCAGCATTAATTTCTTCCTCTTCATTCTTGCTACTTATAAAAAGTATGTTCAGCTCTTCTATGACACTCTTACTAATTTTGAAACCGTCTTCCAAATTGTTTTGTTGATTTTTCTTATGTTGTAGGTCCTTGTACAAAAACATAAACACTTCATTTTATCGTTACTGTAATATCAGCATATGTGGTGATTCATATGAAATATATTACATATTCATCTTGAAAATCAAACAAGAATATTTTGTACTTGAGTGTACTTGAGTGAATATTATTTTGAAAACATTCAAAAAATAAATACAATGAATACAGTGTCACTATGCATTGTGACAAGTGCTTTATTTAGGATATACAGGAATATGTTACCTTTGCGTGTAATGACATACAAACAAAAACAAGATAGAACACTATAACTCAAGCACATTACATAATGGTACAAATCATGTCATTGTAATGTTGGGTATTAGGGTAACATACACAACTCACATATGAAATGATTTCAGAAACTTTTTCGATGATAAGGATTAGTAATGTCTTTCTAAGAACATTTGACTATTTAAAAGGGTAAATTAAGAATTAAACAACAGAGGTAAGAGGTTACATCTCAGGATGCAAGAATAGATGAAAAGGGTGGTCCAAGGTCTGCATGTACAATCGCCAGTGGAGAAATTTTGAGGGTGGGTACACTAAAGCTGTTCTATAATGTGCAATATGTGGAGGCGGTACCACCGCACAGAATGGACAAGAGCAGATAAAATGATGGATTGTACGTACTTGGACTATGATGAGAAAACACTGTTGGAGGACCACTGTCAAGTGCAGAGATTAAATACTTAAGACATAGCAAACGAGGTGGCAACAAGGGGCAGGAGGGTCTAGGAGTGGTGGAGGCTGGGTTTCTTAACCCGTGTCCTACCGACTGTGTTGCAAGCTTGAAACAGTGACGACAGGAGTGCCTTACTTTCACTCCCCCATTAAGTTGTCATTTAGGATAGAGGGGAGGAAACAAAAGTAGTAAACTACATGTCTACAGATGTACTGCTATGCTCAGCAGGCTGAATCAAGCACTAAACAGACAAAGTCAGATACAAAAAAAGATATACAAAAGAAGGCTGCACAAAGATACACAAAGGAAAGCTACACACATAGGACAGTGAATTTTCAACACAAACTGGTCATCAAAAGAACAAAACAACAAAGAACACTGCAATGGATGCTACACTGTGGAACTCATTGCAATGAGAGGTAGACAGATACTGTAAACAAAGCGAAATTCAAATAAAGAAAAAAGTAAAAAAGATACATAGATGACAAAGTCACTGGGGTAATACTCTGTTCCCCAACACAAAAAAGATTTTGCAGACATTATATGCCCCATGGCCCCAGCCGGCTCCCCGCTTCCTTACATGCTGCTCTCTCTGATGACAAACAATCTGCTTTCCTACTTTAAAGAGAGTGCAGATTACCTTTCAAATAGGAAAGCGGTTTGCTGTGGCAAAGTAGGAGCCATAACGCTCCCGCCCTACCATAGCAAACACCAGTGTCCCGCGGGTAGGCACCCCGGGACACTGCAGGAGCCGGCCCTGAGAGGTGGTGGTCATTTGAGATGTCATCAGTGATGTCATGAGCGATGTCACTGACCATGTCATGAGTGAGGTAATATGTGACGTCATCAGCAGTGCATTGCAGTCGCGCGAGTTATAGTTAGCTGAACTAACTATAACAGGGGAATTTCAAAGGTTTTGTATGAGTGAAATGTCCAGCTAACTATAACATGGTTTTTCAGTGAATTTGCAAGGTTTTTTAAATGCTAATTCCTAACTATAACATGTGTGAAACCTATGTTTTTTTCTGTGAATTTGCAAAGTTTTTTAAATGCTAATTCCTAACTATAACGTATGTGAAACCTATGGTTTTTTAAGTGAATTTCAAAGGTTTTTAAAATGCTAATTTTAAAATGTATCAATTATTATATTTATTTTTCCACAAACTGCCTTTGTATATTGTAATATATGCCAAAGACAAAAATGGAACTGGTCCAACCAATATTGTCCACAGATTGAGAAAGCAAGGAAACATGTGAATAAGTCTGTTTCTGCTTTCCTCAGAGACTATGGTATGGGTTCGATATACCACAACAACGTGCGTTACAACTTGCAAGGCATTTATAGAGGAGACGCTGTACATTTCACAGATGAGGGGAACAGAGTCTTCCTCTTGAACTTTAGACTCTGCATCGGTACTTACTTGTATGTAAAAAAACACTCAACGAACACAACGGCTCTTTTTAGAGCCAACCTACATATAAACACTCAAACTTGTTATTTAACAAAATTTTTTTTATACAATGTGCGTGCAACGTGTGCGCACCTACCGATGTTTTAATAAAACATTTATTTTGCCCTTCAGGGTCCTTCAGAGACCCCCTGAGAAGGCCTAGGGGGTCAGGGAGTCTCTACCCTGCCCCCTTTTCACATTCTCCACTTTTGTTTTTGATTCACTTCTGCCTAGAGGGTCCGTGCAACGTGCGCGCAACTCGCACATTTTTTTGTTATACAAAAAAAAAATTGGGGTGGCCCTTCGAGGTCCTTCACATTTCATGTGACTTGAAAACAACACTTTTGATTGGTTTATAGTAGTTTCTTTTCCAAATCTTCAAAAATCCCACCCACTTCCCTTACAATCTGTTTTACTTCTTTGAGAGAAGCATCTTCAGTCTTTTCTTCTTGATTTGAAAATGGCAGAACAACAGCAGCCACAGGAATCTTCATCTGATTCAGATGTGGACTTTGTTCCTGAGCATACACCTCCAAAGAAGACCAAAGAATTGTTTATTTGGAAGTTTTTTCCTATCCAGAGGGTCAGAAAAAGGTTAATGCTTCCGAAGTTACATGCAAAATCTGTGGAAGCGTACTTTCAAGAGGTGCTGCCACGAAGCAATATTCATTTACCATTGCTACAATGATTCAGCATGTTAAAAATCTGCATCCAAATAACTTTGCTCGGGCATCAACTCAAGCCCTAAGAGACAATCCTCCAGCTGATGTCCCCAGCACCTCTTCTGCTGGAGCATCTCCTTCTGCAACAGCTTTAAATATCCATCCGGATTTTGCAGATGTACACACAAGCTGCAACTACTGCAACAAAATGTTATGCTACGTAGAACAAAGCATAGACTTAAATGTGGCAAAGATCAGGCAGCACAAATGCTCCAGACGTTAATTTTTTTCTTTTATTATTTTTGTTCCTGTTCCTGTTGAGCAGTTTTTGGTTACCTGATTTCTTTTTGTATCAGAAAACCACCCAAAAATATGAAATTTTTCAAAAAATCACAAAAAAATGTTTAACCAAAAAGGACACAATAAACACTTCTTCTAAGAACTAACTTCACTTCTCAGAGAAAAGCTATATTTATTATATACTGTCTCATACTTTTTTTGAATGAATGTGTAGTATATAAAAGAATAACTGAAATGACTGAATGAAGGGGAGGAAGAGACTGAGGGAATGAGTGAGGAAATGGGAGTATGGTGAGTGAGGAAAGGGGAGTGAAAAAATGACTGAAAGAAGGGGACTAAGGGTAGGGGAGTGAGGTAAGGAGAGTGAAAGAGTAAAGGAATGGCAGCAAGGAAAGGAGAGTTAGGGAGGGGGTGTGAGGGAAAGGAAGCGGGGGATGGAGATACGGAAGGGGAGTAAGGGACAGAGAGTGGGCAGTAGAGCAGGGTAAGGAGAGTGAAGGAAAAGGAAGTGGAGTGACAGTGAGGCAAGGGGTATGAGGATGAGAAAAGGGGAGTAAGGAAAAAGTAGAGAATGGGAGTGAAGGAGACAGACGGGGAATGAGGGGATGGAGGGAGTTAGGGAAGGGGAGTGTGGGAAGGGGAGTAAGGAATGGAGTGAGAGAAGGAGAGCGAGGGGGAGTGAGGAAAAGCGAGCAGGAAAGTGAAGGTGTGAGAGCTACAGCTAGGAGGAAGTGGAGAGAGGGAAGGAGAGTGGCGGTGAGTAAAGGGCACTGACAGTTAGGGAAGGAGTATGAGGGTGAGGGAAGGTGAATAACGGAGAAGGAAGAAAATTAAGAGAGTGGGAAAGTGAGTGAGGAAGAGAGGAGGAGTGATAGAAAGAGAGAGGAAAGGAGATTAAGGGTAAAGGAGAGAGAGGGACAGAGTGAGAGGGGGAGCAAGGAACTGAGAAGGAGTTGAGGTTCCGTGAATTCTGGACCCGTTTCATAAATATCATCGGTTCATGGCGATTTTGATATCAGCAGACCGAGAATGGCGAGTATAGTACAAATGCCCCAATAAACCTTCTTTTTTTCTCGCTCCAGTTTAGCCATTTTCAATTCCCTTTTTTTCGTTTCTCCCCATGAAAAATACAAAAAATTATAAAAGTGTTCAGAAAACCCCAAAAAAGTACAAAATGTTCAAAAAACATTAAACAAAATAAAACAACAAAAAGAAGAAAAAAAACAGTTCTTTTTAGAACTACCTCCAATTTCTAATAAAAAGGCTACATTTTTTAAAAACTCTAATATTCATTTTTCCCCTTGGTACGCTCCCCGGTACACTCCCCGGTGCGCGTACCGGGCGCTCCCCCCGCGCAAAACAAAACATTTTTGGCCCAAACATCAAACCTAGGGGGTCAGGGGGGGTCTATCCCTGCCCCCTTATGGTCATTTCCCCCTTTGATTTTTCTTCCTCTTAGCTCTCGATTTTACCGAGACACAAGATGGCGGCCGCTCCGGACTGTTTCGAATGTTTACAGACACCCGAGAGCCAATCAGCTGTCTATGCGCAAGTCACGTGGCGCGCCGGGTGGCTCCCCGGTGCGCGTACCGGGCGGCTGCCATAGATATATACATTTTTTTTAACCTAAATTACTCAAAATCCTCTGGAGCACATATCTTGAGACATAGCAAAGGCACATCGGGCTACCAGTCCCTATAATTTTGCCAAGTTTGGTGAAAATCCATTCAGCCATTCGAGTTAAAAAAGAAACAGACCGCCCTATGGAAATTAACATAGGGAAAACACGTTTTGGGACCCCCCTTTTATCTCGGCCCCCGCTTCACGGAAGTTGCTGAAAAATTCAGGCTGATTCCTCAACCGGCGCCAAAGTTATTCCAAATAGAATGTTGCGATTTTCCCTATGGAAATCAATCCTAACTATAACTTCCTACTGGCGACCGCCAGTAGGTAATATATATATATATATATTCACTGAAAAAACCATAGGTTATAGACCATATATAGTTAGGAATTAGCATTTACAAAACCTTGAAAATTCACTGAAAAAACCATAGGTTATACACCATATATAGTTAGGAATTAGCATTTAAAAAACCTTATTTTACTCACACAAAACCATTGAAATTCCATATATAGTTAGTTAGTGATGTCATCAGTGATGTCACTGACCATGTCATGAATGATGTAATATGTGACATGATCAGCAGTGGATTGCGGGTGCGCGATATATAGTTAGTACAACTAACTATATATGGAATTTCAATGGTTTTGTGTGAGTAAAATAAGGTTTTTTAAATGCTAATTCCTAACTATATATGGTGTATAACCTATGGTTTTTTCAGTGAATTTTCAAGGTTTTGTAAATGCTAATTCCTAACTATATATGGTCTATAACCTATGGTTTTTTCAGTGAATTTCATTGGTTTTTTAAAAGCTAATATCTATAGCTGTAAAATGTATTCTTCTTTAAATCCAAAAATATATTTTATATGTTTATTAATAATTTTTTTTTAAATATTTTTTTTGTTTCGCTCCCGGTCTGCGAACCGGGAAGCTTCCCGTTAGCTTAAATTGATGCCGCGACCGGGTCCGCGAACCGGTAAACGTTCCGTTTGCGCAACTGCCACTTTAGAAATCAACATCGTGACGCGTCGCGAAAGCGCGACGTATCGCGTTGCCGCGTAATGCGTCTTATGACGTACCGCGTTAGCGCACCCGGAAGTGCCCCGGGGCGCGGACCGAGGCGCGAAACGCAGCTCCCCGGAAGCGATCCGCGGCGCGTCGCGAAAGCGTGATGTATCGCGTTGCCGCGTAATGCGTCTTATGACGTATCGCGTTAGCGCACCCGGAAGTGCCCCGGGGCGCGGACCGAGGCGCGAAGCGCAGCAACCCGGAAGCTATCCGGGGCGCGGACCGGAGCGCGTAACGTAAGCATAACAGGTCATGTGACTTGTTAATAACACTTTTCATTGGTTCATTTCACTTTTGGTTTCATAATCATGTAAGGCTAGGTCAGGTGACCTAAAAATAACACTTTTCATTGGTTGAGAACTATTGTTTTTCCCAAATGATGAAAACCCCTCCTTCTTTCCTCACTCTGACTTTCATCATTGTGAGAGGAAGACCTTTATTAATACTTCAGAAATGGCTTCAGTAGTTGCTTCAGCTGGTGCACCCCCACCACCACCTCCACCTCCTCATAGGAAGAGAGGACCACCTCCCCAGGTCATGACCAACACAGAGGAGGAAGAGGAAGAAATGGAGGAAGAGGAGAGAGAAGAACCACAGTTCTTGGAAGAGGTGCCCCGGGTTTCCCATAGGAAAGCCAGTTTCATCTGGCAGTTTTATTCAATCCCTCCAGGCCAAAAAAAAGTGAATGCGAGGTATGTCACCTGCCTCATCTGCAAAGATAAATTATCAAGAGGGACTGATAAGAAGTATAGTTATGGGAGCTATACCATGCATAGGCACATGACCAGGAAGCATCCACTTAATTACAGCCGGGCGGAAATACGGGATTTGGAAGAAAATCCAACATCAACTCCTGTGGCCAGATCAAGATCGTCAATATCATTGACACCAGCAGAGGCACGGGAAACTGTGCTAAACATACAAGAGAATTTTGGCCACATGAAACATACTTGTATGCACTGTGGTGCGTTGATAGCATGTGGTAATATGAGTATAAATGCTATCAACCTGGCTTATGAACATCATAATTGCCCTAACCGCCCCCAGTAATTTTTTTTTGCTCCTGTTGAGCCCTTTTCAATGCCTGTTTTTTGTTGTTTCCCCCCCCCAAAAAAACCCAAAAAAATATTAAATCGTTCAAAAAAAAAAAAAAAAAAAATGTTCAAAAAAATAAAAATAAATATAAAAACAACAAAAATATTTTTTAAAAAAGTTCTTTTCAGAACTACCTCCCCTTTCAAAAAAAATTGCTAGAATGTTTAGCACTCTGGCAAGCTCTATTTCTTTTGGTTCGCTTCCCGGTTAGCTTCCCGGTACGCGGACCGGGAGCTAACCAAAAAAAAAAAAAAAGAGTAAGTATAAGGAAAGTAAACAGAGAGTGATGTTAAAAGAAAGACAGCTATAGGGAGTAAAGAAGAGATACTGTTTAATAGATCTATTTACCGAAGAAAAGACGGAAGAGGGTATAATTGTGAAAAACAAACTAGATAAGGAAGTGAAAGAAAAAAAAAGAGAGTATAACATTAACAAAGAAGAGTTTCTTGGAGAATGTGAGTGAATGTTCAAAATAAGATTAAAACATGGGGAATAACAGAGAGAAAAAATAGAAAACAGAAAACAAAAAATAACAGAAAAAGATTAATTGAAACAGCAAAGAAATGTAAGTAACATAGAGCCATATCATCAACATAGGCAATAAAAGTTTTGCAGCTTTTATTGGCAGAAATGTGTCGCTAAAGCCGCTTTTGCGGCAGAAAACTGCCGCTAAAACCAATTTTGCCCCAGTTTTCTGCCAATAAAAACAGCAATAATTTTATTGGCTGTGTTCATAATATGCCCCTTAGTGTGCTTCAACTACACAGAGAAAGCATTATGAACAAATAGTGATAGAGTGATCAGTCAAAGACACTAAGAGTAATAGAGACGGAGTGAGTGAACAAGAGTGAGGAACTATGAGAAGAGAGGGACTGAGAAAAAGAGTGGAAGGAGTTGAGTAAGTAGGTAATAGAGAAAGGAATGAGGGAAGTAGCAAAGGCAGGAAACTGAGGGTTAAAGAAATGAAGCAGTGGAACTAATAGAAGTTAAATGTGATAGAAATGTAACGAAAAGAGTACAAAACATTTACCTTATAATTGTCGTTAAATTACTCACTTTTTGTTTTTATACTTTCAATCTGTGAAAGAGAGAACAAACATTTGAAAAATATTAAAACATGTATTTAAAAATTACAAAAGACAAGGGAAAAGATTGAAGGACAAACAGTTTTTCAACAACTTTGACACTTACAGAAGCTTCTGCTTCTCCAGGCCCCCTACACAGTCCTAAAGATATACATTTTAAACTAACAGTATCTTGATGCAGATGAAGTGAGGCCTATCTTAAAACATGGTGCATCTTTTGCATTGCTGTTGTCTCAGAAAAGTGTCGCAAGACACTAAAATTTTAAATGATTGCTTCAGGATGCCAATAAGATGTGTCCTATCCAGAGGTTTGTTTGAGGTGAGGCCTACTCAGGGTTGCAGATGAAATTTCAAGTTGTTGAAGAGAATAGAGGACATAATACATGTGAAGGTCTACCAATGAAGTGAGTCATGTCCACTGCACTCTTGAACAAAGGCCAAACCTCCTCTGTTTCCCTGGACAGACCTAAACTTGATCTGCACAATGTGATTTGTAATGATAGGAAACACAGGTGATGTAATTGAAATACGTGCAATTTCTTTTGCTCATTTCACAATCACATCACTTGTGTTTCCTTTGCTTAGGTATCTCATTGTGCAGATGTAGTCCAGCATATGAAAGAGTACGCAGAAGTGCAGCACTGCATGCAACAACTTTGACACTTACAGAAGCCTCACCTTCTCCATGCCTCCTACACAGTTCTACATATACATCATAAATGCAAACAGTACAGAATTAATTATACATGTTAAATGGTTTATTTTTGCTGTTCTCAGAATGTATCAAAATTCACTAAAAACAGTGACTTGAAGGTATTCATCATATAACAGCGGGTAAAAAAAAACACAATCAAAATGATTGTGTTTAAAAAACCCATACAACATAGCAAATCAGAATTCAGAACTCCTTAAAGTTAACTTACTTTCCATGACGTCAAAGGATGTCCTATGAACAGCTTACACTCTGTTGTGCTGTTATTACTTTCAGCCCGCCACTTTCTGAAAGAAAACCTCCATCGTTTTTAAAAACATGTTACATGCAATAAATGACTTCTTGCTCTCTACCACAAGTTTCCACAAAGCCAAATCTTGTCAGAGCCATTTATAACTCTTGGATTTCTTGTAAGCCAATCCCGTCATTTGGCATTTCTGCAACTTTCAGAATTAAAATGTTGAAGATCATTTTCACAATCCTGGAATAGTAATATCTTCCCCTTCTTGCTCAGTCATGTTCTACATTTCCTATGATACTGATACTGCTTACTATGAAGCAGACTTACACTACCTCTATGACTACTACAATTATTTAATTCTCTACATCACTTTTAATCACAAAGCAATGTAAAACAGTAGACAGCATTGCAGACTTACATTCCCTCTACTCTATGTTTTGATTGGCTGCTTCAATTAGCTTATAAAAAGAAATAGTTTTTCTGAACTCATTCAAAGTGCACTTATTTCTCCATGACGTCCAGTCTTATGGTTAGAAGTTATGTCTCTGAACTACACTTATCCTCAAGGCCAAATCGTGTAGGAGCCATTAGAACTTCTTGAAATTCCACAGAGCACATCCCGAGATTCTTTCCCTAAAATTTTGGTTTTAAAAACACCAGGTAAGAGTTTTTAAGGTCATACGGCAATTTTTTTGTGAAAATTAAAACAGAATCATTGCAAAATGACCAGCCATTTCTAGACTTTAAATAAGCTGTGTAATGTCCTGATGTTATTGAAGGACCGTCATGATATATAATTGCTGCAGTTACAAAAGTCCTTCCTGATATTGACAACTGCGAAGCCACAAAATTTTTAATTAAAGTTGTCAATTTTGTTCCATCAGGCCTACATCGTTGGAACATTAAAATGACATACTGGCCATATGTTCGTATAAATAATGTGGACATCATTTCAGATTTACATTGGCTACACTCCATGTTGTGATCAGCTGCTTTTACTAGCTTATTAAAGGAGACTGATTTACTGTCTGGCAAAGTTAAATATATAAATCTTTCTGAGTCTACACTAGTAGTACTTGATACCATACAGTTCTCGCAGTCATGCTGCCATTGATAAGAAAGCCCAAACAGCTGATCTACATCTACACCTTCAGCATGCAATACATCAAGCATATACATTAAACACTCCTGACAATCTTGCTGAATATTTTGAGAGAATTGTGTTTTGCCTGAACATCTGTCTAACAGATTTCGAATTTCAGACACACTTTCTATGTTTGTTCTATCAGTGCTACATTTCTCTAACACAGAATTTAACAAACTGCAAAATCTTTGATCAGAATTGACCACAATCTCTTCTTTTACATTTTCTAGAGAAAACAAAACATTAACCACTACATTAGCATAGCAGTTGACACCAGAACTGTTTTCAAATTGAAAACCAACAACATCTTCAACAGAATTCTTTTTGTTTCTGCTTATAATTTCAGGTTCATCGACTTTTCGTCTTTTTGCTACAACCTCCCCAGTATTGGTTACATTTCTTCGTTTCCGGCCTACCACACGTTTCTCAAACAAAGGATATTGAGGCAAATGTGGCGCATACTCTCTTCTTAACCTATTGTATTCCTTAACACAATCTAGATCCGCACAAATGCTCGTGACATCACACTCAATCAAGTACAATCCCGATAAAGTTCTAACTCGTGACAATGCCACATATGCCATACCCTCCTTGAACACAGAACTGCCAATATTAACCAATGCACTGTCTACACTTAAACCTTGCGATTTAAGGATTGTCACCGCATATGCCAAGCAAACAGGAAACTGCTTACGGCGAACATATAAGTCTTTTACAAGCAAAAATCTAGCAGAGCAACGACCAATTAGCTGTACTTCCTCAATGCCATCAAATTTAATTTTTAAAAATTCAATTCCATCTCTATTTCTGTATTTTACAAAATCAACAACATTACCCATTGATCTATTTACCAGACCTCTTTCAACGTGTAAATTCCTTCTTAAAATTAAACGGCAGTTCAAGCACACATTCAGAGTCTTTTCAAAACCTGCAGTTTTAGATATACTCTTCTCTAATGAATCCAATTTTGTTTTCAGATTCTCAGACAAAATAATTGTTGATCCCATATGCTCTACTCTGTCAATAGCTTCCAGTTTCACAATCTCTTGCTTTTCTAAATGCAACATTTTGTTGTTGAATTTGGCACATTCTGCAAGAGTTGGCATCAAACATATTCCAGATTTCTTCTCAGTAATTTTCTGAAAAATATTCTCAGGCACAACATCTTGTTCTGGATATAAATTTGACAGTAATCGTGCATGTAAAGCTTCTTTCCCATGCTCGGTCACTTTTCCAATTCTAACATCTTGTAGAATAGTCTTGTAAACGTCATCCTTCGCCTGACGCATATTTTCATGCAGTTCAGCATAATTGAAGTTTAACCATATATTGACGTTGCCAATGCTGCCTAGGCACTTCCTGGTATCTTCATGCGTGAGCATTTTGAACACAGGTTGCCCTTTCACTGGTGTCAGCTGCAGAAGATCTCCGAAAACAATGATGTGTTTGCCACCAAATAACACATCATACTCTGTTTTGAGAACTTCTTGCATTCTCAAATGCACAAAGGCAAGCATGACATTGGAAACCATGCTTACTTCGTCAATGATAAGAAGTTTCATTTTCCTCAAGATTCTTGAAACTTCAAAACAAGCATCTCCAGATAGCTTGTGATATTGTAATTTGTTGTCATGCTCCACTGGCAGCATCAGTAAACGATGTAAAGTAATCCCTTTAATGTTATGTGCTGCCAGTCCAGTTGGAGCGGTGACAACACAAGACAGCGATGACTCTGTCCTTTCCTGCAAATAGCATGAAATTGCTTTAATGAGGAAACTTTTTCCAGTTCCCGCTTCTCCACTCACGTACAGTCGGACAGGCTTCAACGACGTACATGAGCACTCTTTCTTGTCATGACTTAATCCATGATCAATTTGCATGGTAACTTTGTCATATATTTTCCTCTGCTCAACGTTGAGTTGTCTTTCCAACTCTTCTAAGTTAACCGCATCCTCCTGAGCATGTGCCATGGCTCTTTCCACTTCATTCATAGCAGTGGCAGCTTCATTTTCGATAACAGGTCCTCCTAGTGGATCCTGACTCAATGAAGCAGAACTCTGACTGTCCTGAGAACTGTCTCTGGCAATCTCGGCTGCAATCATTGCTTCCTGCTCAATTTCCGCATTCAACATTTGTACATATTTGGGAAAAGCAGGACATTCTATGGTCTCCTTGGCGGCATTGAAAGAGTCTTCGTAACAGAGAAAATCTCCAAGCAGTTCCTCTTCTGCACGCCAAGGCTTGAAAAGTTGCAAAAGTGCTAAATAGAAAAACTCCTTTTTTTCAGGAGATTCGCCACTCAATTTTCGATGGTTTACCAAGTGGCATTTTCTTTGCTTGACCAGACATCCCTCACTTCCTATTACAGCATACACTCCTTTCTCAGTATCTTCTTTGATGTTCCTCTTGAATATGTAATTTTGAAGAACCTCATACAGACAAACATTCTCGAGGTGAATACTTCGATTTGGATAATATGTATCCAACATGTTGGTCTTCAAAATGTCGGTACTGTTTGGCTCCTTTTCCGCCAAATACTCAATTTCCCGCACAGGTTTGAGAACTCGATTACGCGTTGCAGCAAGACCAAGACTCACCCAAATGATACTCCTGGACTTGGCATAGAGACTTGCTGAAGACAACCGGTCAGAACATTTGTACGCTCCGATTTCTCGATGCGACAACATCTTCAGACTGAAACTGTACAACTTCTTGCTGAGGCTCTTTTCATGGGAAATGTCCTCCCACATATCCTTCAATTCTGTCTTCTCTTTTTTGGTGATGTAAGACGTCACATACCGAGCCACAGCCATACAGTTATCAGCCACAAACTGTATATCCATGTTAGCATTCCACATGGACAAAATCACCGGGTTGTAGTCGTTGATGTACTTGGACTCTTCGTTCCTCTTCAAATTGTATGTGTTTTTAGGTGATTTCTTCATCACATTATGTCGCAGCGAAGACATCAAACTGTTTACTCTTCCTTTAGAAATCACCGGTCGTGGAAAACCGAAACGACATTTGGTGTAGAACTTGTCCTTGTTTCGGAATTTACGACGACAGTACTTTCCACATCGATGGCTTTGGAAACGCAGAACTTTTTCTCTTAGGCTTTTCTTCTCCTTTGCGTTTGGAACAGCACACGTAGAATACTGTTGTATAAAACTCATCACTGAGTCTTCTGGATCCGTTCCAAATGTAGGTGCATCCTTGATCCACAGCAACATATGTATATGAGGAGCACCTCTTGCTTGGTACTCCTTTCTCCAGAAGAAATCCAACACCTCTCCAAGAGGTGGATTCTTCTTATTCATGATGAAAGACATCATAGCTTCAAATCTATGATTGAAGTACCTACATACATTGACTGGATCCAAAGAGCACAGTTCTCCGGGTGTCTTGAATTCGATGTTTTCTACGTTAGCATTTGCCTCAGGTAGAAATTCAAGTAAGTCTTCCCAGCCATACTCGGCACAGCTCAGAGTGAGGAACCATGTGGGAGTACCTAAGTTCCTCAGCATACATTTTAAATCACCATGACGACGGTACCAGTACTCATTAGTACCACGCTGACACGCCATGAGATTAATCAGGTGAGAATCCAAAATACTGTCTTGGACATTGACTTTATCCATAAAGTCACTTGCCGAGATGTTTTGCATGTGTATGCCACTTTTCAAGATGTGGTTCACTGCATATGACAGTCCAGACAGATCGCTTTCAAACAGGAGATGAAACAAATAAGGAATGCATTGTCGAAACCTAGCATCTCCTGCATACAATCGCAAAGTCCGGTATTCAGAAGCAGGAATTTGATGAGGTCGCTCATCATATCTTCCTCCCTGACCTGTTGGAAAAAGCTGTGGGAAACACCGAGCTTCCAAACTTTCCTCCCAAACACTAATGGGACTCCCTTTGGCTTGTTTCATTTGAAACAACTCAATAGCATTCCCCATGACTTCCTTGGAATGCAAAGGATGAACACTATAATTTTCATATATTTCTTCACTAGTAGAAGTTTCTACTTTCTCAATTTGACCAGCACACAAATCGCTATCCTCTTCCTCACTTACTTCCTCTTCTGCAACATATACATTCTTATAGTATTTATTATTTTTTTTCAAATACAATGTTGCCTTTTTAACTTTCCTAACATCTACTAAATCTTGCCATATTTTCTTATTCTTTGTCGGAACCCCATTAACTAAGATAACCAGAGGTTCCTCGTCCACTTTTTCTACTCCAATTGTGTTAATGTTTTTCTTCAAATCTAGAGGCAAATAAACAACTCTTCCCTTTAATCCTCTCTGTAAATCTGATGGAGGCAATTTCCCTGTCTTTGGCTCCATTCTTACAATAGCCTGAAAGGGATGGATACTTTGAATCAAAATAGATTCATAAGTATTTAAATCCTTCAATTCAGAAGGAATCTCAACCAATTCCAGATTATTATGAACTGCTCTAGCAGGCATCTGGTTTTGATTTAATTTGCAACAACAATAAGTACACACACGTTGATCCAATCCCAAATCAAAACAATTTTCTACCATCAAGTATGTTGCGAAATCCTTCCATTCACTATTATTTTCCCTTTCACTTTTTGCATATAAATCCACTAACTTAGTCTGATTCTTATAATAAGTGCGTCGACAACACACACAAGTGAAATTTGGCCTCTCACTTGATTTGACCTGAAACGTGGCAATTTCCCTCTGGAAATTATCTGTACTGGAAACCTGTACACTATCTTCCACATTACCCGCTTCTTCTTGGTCAATTTCAACATTCTCCTCTTTACTTCCAAAGTAACAAAACTCAATTTCTTCACATATATTCTTCACATCTATTTCAGAACCATGCAAAAGAGCAGCACATAATTTTTTAAGCATAATTGCTGGACTCTTAGCATAATACAACATTCTAACTAATTTCCTCACTTTATTATGATGCACTGCTAGCATCCTGAAATGATGAAAAACACTCTGGCATACTCTCCTGGAAAGACAAGCCAGTGAATGACCATGCAAACCTGTCACTTCTCTCACTCTGCAAGGATCTAATTCTTGCAACAACCTTATTTTCTGCTTCAAACTTTTCTTATTAAATGACCGTACAAAATCACAAAGCAAATTGATGGAATCCTGTCGCACACTGCAAATACTACTACACTTCCAGGTGTACACAGGACCCTTAGCACGTCTTCCTAAAACCTCATTACCTAACACCTCTTCTGCCTCTGTTGTCACAAGTTTTTCTTTTTCAACTGGACAACCATCTTTCACTTCATAAGCACGACCACTGGTGCAAACTGCATGCACCAAATCATTATCCTGGAAATAACTCTCCTCATTAAAACATGCCTCACAGCTTGAACTATGCATCCATTCTCCAGAAAAAACTTCACAAAAATTACTACGATTAACTATTCTCTTCCATCTACTATTTCTTTTGAAATCATAAATTGCCTTGTTTAGCTTCCTAATTCTATTGATTATCAAAATAAATAACTTACGTTTAATTTCAAATGCCTGATCAATAACTTTCTCAACTTTTTTTTTCTCTTATAAAAAACCACTTTCTGTTGACCTTTCTTAATATTTTTTAACAAATTGCCAATTATCCTGTTGCGGAACATTCGTTTACGAATGTCCCTAAACTGTTGTTTCCTTCTACTATCATGCACAGAGTTATCTCTTGCTCTATCAGTAACATTTTTGATTGGCCTTTCCTTTCCATTTGAATTGCTTCTCTTTTTCTGGACTGAAACATTTTCTGTAGTAATATTTTTTTTACTGCAAATATTTCTTATGAATGTTTTTGTACTCTTACACGGTGCTTTCTTGTTGACTTGACAAATCTTTTTGTTAGAGGACTGCTGCTTTTTTTCAATCACCTGCTGTCTTTGACGTTTTGCAGCCTTTCTCAGTCTTTCTTTCGTTGGCATGGTGAAATGTTGAAATGATCTACAGTTGAATCTGTGGTAAAATATATTTAAAAATGTTATTAACTACTATTACCCAACAGTACATCAATAACAGTAATCAAAAACTTAAAACACTACTTTACATTTTTACATATAAGATTTTTTAGTGCATGGCAATTTTAGAATACAGAAATAGCAGAAAAGAAATGGAATTTATATTCATGTTACCTGTGCTATCTTATATGTGAATCTGATCTAATTTTATGAGCATATTTTAATATTTTATTGAAGACACTACACATAACCTGTTTTTGAAGGTGTCTTTATTTTTAAATTAAACGGTTTACATTTTTACTTTTTATTTATTATAAATTTTAAAAATAAATGTTTATAGTTCCATAGGATCAAGCAGGTCAGCTTCCCACCCTATGTCATATAATTCGGAGAAATCTGCATCCTCATCACGTTCTTCTTCATCCTCAGGATTTAAATCATCCAAGGGATCAACATCCACTGATGTTTCAATTACAAGTTCAATGATGAGGTCAAAATCAACTGATTGCAGATTATCGCTCATGTTGATGTTGTCTTTATCTTTAAAGAAAGATAACAACAATGAGATGTTGCAGAGTAAGAGACAAATCTCAGAGATTATAATAGTAAAATTGTTTAACAAGAGTAACATTTTGCAGCTATTATTTAGCCATGTCCAGCGATGCTGAGCAGGTGAAGCCTATGTCTAATTTTTCAGTGAACAGGACTCATCTCTTCTTAACCTTGGATAAGCCTCACCGACTCTGTGTCCCCTGCACATACTTAAATGTAAAGGGGCAGATTTATGTTAAATGGCACATCCCCAGGCATGCACCAGTTAACGTGCACCGCTGCTCTGCCACCCATGGTGTGCCGCATTTACAATCAGATAGGAGAAAGCTGCGTCAAAACCCTGCGCCTGCTTTAAGCAGGCATAGGTCTTGACGCAACATTGTGGAGATGGGGCACCCCTGAGCCTTGCTGGAGCTGCATCGCACTTGCGATACAACTCCAGCAATGCGCCACCTTTACAGCACAGATACGTCACGCATCTGTGCCATTTTTGCCCCATGCTGCGCCGCATTGTAAATGCAGCACACCATGGGTGGCGGAACAGCGGCGCAGGATGACTGGCACATCCTGGTGATGCGCCAGTCATCATAAATCTATCCCTAAGCTTCTTATCTTGTTACAGATGAACCGCCATATGTATCATCAAACTATTTTGCATTTCCTAAATAGCAAATTTTAAGGAATAAATAGCAATTCTTTACCATTCCTAACTTGCAATGAGCAAATTGCTAATTGCAAATTACCCATTCATTTCCATGGGCTAGGAGGCTCATAGGAATGAAGGTGCAATTTGCGATTAGCAATTAGCTCATCGCAAATTAGGAATTTTTCCAAGGGTGCAGGGGTGTCTCAAGAACACCCTGCTGCACCCCTGAAAAAGAAATTTGGGGGCATATGGCGCACATACATGCCCTAAGGGCATGTATTGGCGTCATATGGCACCTTTTGTTTTTTGGAAAAAAAGCTTTTTGAAAAGAATTCGCAAATTACCACCAACTAGAAGTTGGTGGTAATTTGCAAATCCTTAATGGCATTTTTTGCATATTTTTTGTTTGATACATTGCATTTAAGTAATCGCAAAATTTGCAAATCCTTCAGTGCAATCGCAAAATAAGGAATAGCAAATATTGCTATTCCTTATTTTGCATCAAACTTGTTTGATACATACCATTTGTCTAATTAGCATTCGCAAAGGCCGAAATTTGCAGAATTTTGATCTTTGCGAATGCTAATTATCTTGATACATATGGCCCCAAGGGAGGCCTGTCTTGCAACATGGTGCATCTTTTGCATCACTGCTGCATCGGTTTCATGTGGCACGTTTTTTTTACACCATGACACATCTGCCTAAATGCATCAATTTGTAATTTTGTCGCCTCATAGCAAATCTTTTGCACCGCCGCTGCATCATAAAAGTGACGCACAGTGGCGCAAAAGAGGCATACACCTATCATAAATCTGTCCCTAGCATTTTAAATGATTAATCCAGGATGACGATAAGGTGTGGCCTATCCAGAGGTTTGTTTAAGGTGAGGCCTACTCAGGATTGCAGATTAAAGTTACGCTTGATGAAGAATACAGAGGAGATAATACATGTAAAGGCCTACCAATGAAGTAAGTAATGTCCACTTTATTGCGCCAGTCATCATAAATGTATCCCTAAGCTTCTTATCTTGTTACAGATGAACCGCCATATGTATCATCAAACTATTTTGCATTTCCTAAATAGCGAATTTTAAGGAATAAATAGCGATTCTTTACCATTCCTAATTTGCAATGAGCAAATTGCTAATTGCAAATTACCCATTCATTTCCATGGGCTAGGAGGCTCATAGGAATGAAGGTGCAATTTGCGATTAGCAATTAGCTCATCGCAAATTAGGAATTTTTTCAAGGGTGCAGGGGTGTCTCAAGAACACCCTGCTGCACCCCTGAAAAAGAAATTTGGGGGCATATGGCGCACATACATGCCCTAAGGGCATGTATTGGCGTCATATGGCACCTTTTGTTTTTTGGAAAAAAAGCTTTTTGAAAAGAATTCGCAAATTACCACAAACTAGAAGTTGGTGGTAGTTTCCAAATCCTTAATGTCATTTTTTACATATTTTTTGTTTGATACATTGCATTTAAGGAATCGCAAAATTTGCAAATCCTTCAGTGCAATCGCAAAATAAGGAATAGCAAATTTTGAATTAAGGACATTTTAAGTCATTTCCACATGTGCAGTGTTTTCAAATTTTGATTTTAAAATCGTTTATAGGGAAAAGGAATGGTTTGTAAATTTATGACAAGGACATAATGGTGTATGCTTGTTTATAAGGCATTTCACTGTCTCTGATGTCATTTTTCCCATATTACATTATAAGACCTTTCCCCATGGAGCACATTCCTTGTAAATATGCTCCCACCTGTGCATGGTGAATTTAGATTTTGACTGTTTGAGTCACATAGCCATGTTAAAAGTGACCCAAAAAAATTGCAAAGGCTTTAAAAAAACACTTTCATGTGTCTTAAGGACATTTTAAGTCATTTCCCCATGGGCAGTGTTTTGTAAGTGGCGCAAAAGAGGCATACACCTATCATAAATCTGTCCCTAGCATTTTAAATGATTAATTCATGATGACGATAAGGTGTGGCCTATCCAGAGGTTTGTTTAAGGTGAGGCCTACTCAGGATTGCAGATTAAAGTTACGCTTGATGAAGAATACAGAGGAGATAATACATGTAAAGCTCTACCAATGAAGTAAGTGATGTCCACTTCATTGCGCCAGTCATCATAAATGTATCCCTAAGCTTCTTATCTTGTTAGAGATCAACCGCCATATCTATCATCAAACTATTTTGCATTTCCAAAATAGCGAGTTTTAAGGAATAAATAGCGATTCTTTACCATTCCTAATTTGCGATGAGCAAATTGCTAATTGCAAATTACCCATTCATTTCCATGGGCCAGGATGCCCATAGGAATGAAGGTGCAATTTGCGATTAGCAATTAGCTCATCGCAAATTAGGAATTTTTCCAAAGGTGCAGGGGTGTCTCAAGAACACCCGGCTGCACCCCTGAAAAAGAAATTTGGGGGCATATGGCGCACATAAAATGTAACAACATTCCTTTACCTCAAAAACGATTTTCAAGTCATAATTTGAAAACACTGCCCACAGGGAAATGACTTAAAATGTCCTTAAGACACATAAAAGTGTTTTTTGAAAGCCTTTGAAATTTTTTTGGGTCACTTTTAACATGGTTATGTAACTCAAACAGTCAAAATCTAAATTTACCATGCACAAGTGTAACCATATTTACAAGGAATGTGTCCCACGGAGAAAGGTCTTTTAATGTAATATGGGAAAAATGACATCAAATGTCCTTAAGACACATAAAAGCGTTTTTTGATTGCCTTTGCAGCATGTTTGTATCACTTTTAACATGGCTATGTAACACAAACATTCAAAATCTAAATTTGCCATGCACAGGTGGGAGCATATTTACAAGCAATTTGCGCCACAGAGAAAGGTCTTACATTGAAATGGGAAAAATAACATCAGAGACAGTCAATTGCCTTATAAAGAAGCATACACCATTATGTCCTTGTCATAAATTTAAAAACAATTCCTTTTCCCCAAAAACGATTTTCAAATCATAATTTCAAAACACTGCACATGGGAAAATTACTTAAAATGTCCTTAAGACACATAAAAACGTTTTTTGATTGCCTTTGCAGCATGTTTGTATCACTTTTAACATGGCTATGTAACACAAACATTCAAAATCTAAATTTGCCATGCACAGGTGGGAGCATATTTACAAGCAATTTGCGCCACAGAGAAAGGTCTTACATTAAAATGGGAAAAATAACATCAGAGACAGTCAATTGCATTATAAAGAAGCATACACCATTATGTCATTGTCAGAAATATTATAACCATTCATTTTCCTCAAAAACGATTTTCAAGTCATAATTTGAAAAGACTCCACAGCTCCTATGCAGAAAAACACCCTGTCAGTACTAATACTTCACATTTTCTCCAATTACATTTTCTCAAAGAAACAAAATCTATTTGTAAAACACTTGAGACAAAGCAACATTTGAAAAACACAACTTTCTTCATAATTTTCTCCTTAAAGCACACTATTCTCTATCTAAATTAAATAAATATTTTCTCACCTTAGCAAATACTTTGAGTTTGAAAACAGTCTCAGAAACACACCAATTTGTCTTCAGCAGAGCAAAAGGTATGCACTCCAGACTCTGCAGCTATCAAAAGAACAGAAATGCTGTAATTCTTCACACATATCTCTCATGTCACCCAATCAAAACTCTTCCCTCACTTTTTTTCAAATGAAAACCCTTCCCCCCTCTGCCATTTCATGCCTTTTCTGCATGGCAACCACCTCTTGGAAGACCTCTGGTGTTTGCAAGTTCACACAACAATGTTGCAATTGAACTCTGAACTCTCAGTGCACCTGCGTATCCACTGCAATCTTTCATTTAATGACTTTTTATTGACCATTCAAAATACATCTTTCAAAGAACTCATCCATGCACCCTAACTTTCTGTTTTCAGCAATCAAAATCCACCAATCACTGTTACTGCTTCATTAACACAGAAACTCCACAGTTTTTTTCATTTTAAACTCTCATTTTTTCAACTGCCATTTCATTGCCACACTTCATCTGACTGCAGCAGAACCTTCTCTCACCATGTTTTCTGTCTGGATTGTTGGACATAGTTATATCCACTGGGCTCACAGGTATGCTGAGAACAGAAATTTACCTAACCTCAATTTACAAGATGTGGAAATTAAGTGGTTTGGCCACAGAGGATTAAAATGTCACCAATTGATACCATTGGTGAAAACCTTTATGCATTTGCCAAAACCTGACCTGTTAATTGTGCACTGTGGAGGTAATGATTTGGGCACTTTGACTGGGGTAGGTCTGGAAATGCTTTTAAAGGACACCTTTGAGCAATTGATGGCACTTTTTCCTCAAACTGCCTTGGTATATTCAAATATATGCCAAAGACAGAAATGGAGGTGCTCAAACCAATTTTGTCCACAAATTGAGAAGTCGAGGAAGCATGTAAACAAATCTGTTTCAGCTTACATGAGAGACCATGGAATGGGCTCCCTGTACAACAATAACTTGCGTTACTACATGCAAGATATCTACAGAGGAGATGGAGTTCACTTCTCAGATGAGGGCAACAGAATTTTCATTCTGAATTTAAGACTGTGCATTGGTACCTACTTATAAGTACCTAAATGTACCATAAACCCAAAAGCTCTTCTCAGAGCTACCCTACATCTGATCACTCACAATTATTATTTTACTCTAACATTTTTCACTAATTTTCAACAAAGTACGCTCCCTGGGGCGCTTCCCGGTACGCGAACCGGGAGCTAACCTCGCGAATTTTTTTAAAAAAATGTATTTTTTTCGCACATATAAGCCTCCTCAGCCACCCTCAGAAAACCTAGGGGGTCAAAATAAGTCTACCGTGCCCCCTTCTACCCATTCTGAACATTATTTGCCCTCCATCTTGTATCTTAATTCGACCGAAACACAAAATGGTGGACTCCCGTAATGCTTAAGGTTCGCGAACCGGAGCGCTCACCAGTTCGCGTACCGGGTCGCTCCCTGGGAAGCGCACCATCAAAAAAGGTGGGAAAGTAGTTTACAGAAAAGCAACTGGAGACAATTTCACCAAATATAGATTAGCTCATACTACATACCAATCCCTACCATTTTCACAAATTTGATTGGAATTCCATTTAGCCATTTAGCCTGTAGACCTCTCTAAATACCCTGAGGTAAATTACTTCTCAAAACACATCTGAAGTGTTGGAATTGACAACCAATTAAAATGTTACTTTCATTTTCTACTTTTTTTACCTGACATTTGATTGGTTATGTACCTGAATATATATAAAGAAAGAGAGAGAAACACAGCCATTTTGACTACTACTTCCTGAATTACATTGCAAGATCATTTTCACTCACAACTTAAACTTGTTTTTAGAAGGTGAGATATTATTTTATAAATTTGAAAACATTTTCAGATAGTTATATACTATCCCTCTGTAAGAGTTAGACATTGAGAAAGGCTTCTTTATTATAATTATGGATTGATTTATGTTTCTGTGGTATAATTATGAATTTACTTAGGCTTCTTCACAGGCACTTTTTAATAGTACTACTTCACGCCTGAAACCATACAGTGCCCATAGATTACTTCTCTGTTATAAACTCACAAGTACCTGTCTGAACTTAAACCCAACAGTGCCCTATCACTACTGATATATTTATTTTTTATGCAAATTACAGCAATAAAATGGAAGGTGAGCAGAATGTTTCCTTCGAAATTGTTCTGGACAGCAACAATGAACAAGTTATGGAACCCATTGATGATTTAGAATTCATGGATGAGTCACGGGACTATGAATTACTTCAATGTGTAGAATCTGTCGATCATTTACTCCATTATGATGACGGTCAAATGTGGGAACTTATGTTCACTCAACAAGAGGACATATCGGACAGTCAAATGCTAGACGTTCTATTAAATTTTGAAAAACAATCTGAAAAATAAAATTGTATGTAATATTAAAAAATTGTTTGAGTCTTTAATCATTTTTATATGTAATTCATAAACTAGTTAAATGTTAGAAATGTTATTAAATTTTGAAACACAATCACAATAATAAATAATTGCTTAAAAAATAAAAAAATTAAAAAATAATCAACAAAACCAACAATCAATTAACATACAGTATTTGAAAAGTCTATCATTCATTTTTCATTATAGTACGCTGCCCAGAACGCTTCCCGGTTCGCGAACCGGGCGCTACCCACGCAAAAAAACAAAAAACATTTTTTTTTTTTTTTGCCCCGCGGGGCCCTTTTAAAGCCTCCACCGAGAGACAAGATGGCGGCCGCTCCGGACTGTTTAGAATGTTGACAGACACCGGAGAGCCAATCAGCTTCGCTACGCGAAGTTCCGTTACGCGTAAAGTCCGCGAACCGGAGCTCTGCCCAGAGCGCGCTTACAGATATATATCTTTTTTTAAACGTTAATTTCTCAAAATCCACTGGAGCACATATATTGAGACCTACAAAAGGCACATCGGGCTACCAGTCCCTACGATCGCCAGTAGGTATATATAGTTAGGATTTTTTCTCTATGGGATTTTTGAAAATTCTATGTCTAATAACTTTGGCGTTTGTGGACGGAATTGGCTGAAATTTTCTGGAAAATGGAACATTTTGTTTCTGAGCAGCCCCTGGAAATTTGGGGGGGTTCGTCCAGGGGGGGTCGAGAAAAAAGGGGGGTCCCAAAACGTGTTTTTAACATTGAGTTTTCCATAGGGCGGTTGGCCTCACTTTTAGCCCGAACGGCTGAATGGATTTGCACGAAACTTGGCAAAATTGTAGGGACTGGTAGCCCGATGTGCCTTTGCTAGGTCTCAATATATGTGCTTCAGTGGATTTTGAGAAATTAACGTTTAAAAAAAGATATATATCTGTAAGCGCGCTCTGGGCAGCGCTCCGGTCCGCGGACCTTAAGCGTACCGGAACTTCGCGTAGCTAAGCTGATTGGCTCTCCGGTGTCTGTCAACATTCTAAACAGTCCGGAGCGGCCGCCATCTTGTCTCTCGGTAGGATTGAGAGACAAGAGGAGGCCAAAACAAAGGGGGAAATAACCATAAGGGGGCATACTAGATCCTCCCTGACCCCCTAGGTTTAATGTGGAGGTTTTAAAAGGGCCCCGCGGGGCAAAAAAACCAAAATTTTTTTGTTGTTTTTTTTGCGTGGGGAGCGCCCGGTCCGCGAACCGGGAAGCGTTCTGGGCAGCGTACTGCAATGAAAAATGAATGATAGACTTTTCAAATGCTGTATGTTAATTGATTGTTGGTTTTGTTGATTATTTTTTATTTTCTTTATTTGTTAAGCATTTTTTTATTGTGATTGTGTTTCATAATTTATTAAACTTTCTAACATTTCATTGTCAGAAATTTCATAATTATCATTGAATATACATTGTAGTCTCTGAGGGTGTAAAATGTCCTCATTTTCAAGGAGGTTATCTACTGCTTGTACACATTGCAGTAGTTCTTTGTCTAAAGTTTCATCGAAAAATTCAATATCATTTTCATCATTGATTTCTTGGCTGCTCTCTTGCAGGACAATTTGAAATTCAACTTTCTGTTCGCCTTCCATTTTGCCTGAAATTTAGATTAAAAAAATATATATTAGTAGAGATAGGGCACTGTTGGGATTAATTTTGGGCAGTGTATAGTATCAGAGTGGAAGTAGGAATATAAAAAAGTGTATGTGATTTAACGTAAGTAAATTCATAATTATACAAGAGAAGCCTAACTCCATCCATAACTATAACAGAGAAGTCTATCTAAATCTATAACTACTACAGAGGGATAGTATATAACTATCAGAAAAAGTTTACCATATTAACTTATAGTGCACAATATACTTCAGTTTTAAAAATAAAAACTTACCTTTAGAAAGAAGTTGAAGGAATTAGTGAAAATCCTATTGAAAATATATATTAGTAGAGATAGGGCACTGTTGGGATTAATTTTGGGCAGTGTATAGTATCAGAGTGGAAGTAGGAATATAAAAAAGTGTATGTGATTTAACGTAAGTAAATTCATAATTATACAAGAGAAGCCTAACTCCATCCATAACTATAACAGAGAAGTCTATCTAAATCTATAACTACTACAGAGGGATAGTATATAACTATCAGAAAAAGTTTACCATATTAACTTATAGTGCACAATATACTTCAGTTTTAAAAATAAAAACTTACCTTTAGAAAGAAGTTGAAGGAATTAGTGAAAATCCTATTGAAATGTACACCAAGAAGTAGTAGTCAAAATGGCTGTGTTTTCTTCTCTTCCTTTATATATATTCAGGTATATAACCAATCAAATGTCAGGTAAAAAAAGTAGAAAATGAAAGTAACATTTTAATTGGTTGTCAATTCCAACACTTCAGATGTGTTTTGTGAAGTAATTTACCTCACGGTATTTAGAGAGGTCTACAGGCTAAATGGCTAAATGGAATTCCAATCAAATTTGTGAAAATGGTAGGGATTGGTATGTAGTATGAGCTAGTCTATATTTGGTGAAATTGTCTCCAGTGGCTTTTCTGTGAACTACTTTCCCACCTTTTTTGATGGTGCGCTTCCCAGGGAGCGACCCGGTACGCGAACCGTTGAGCGCCCCGGTTCGCGAACCTTAAGCGTAACGGGAGTCCACCATTTTGTGTTTCGGTCGAATTAAGATACAAGATGGAGGGCAAATAATGTTCAGAATGGGTAGAAGGGGGCACGGTAGACTTATCTTGACCCCCTAGGTTTTGTGAGGGTGGCTGAGGAGGCTTATATGTGCGAAAAAAAAACATTTTTTTTAAAAATTTCGCGAGGTTAGCTCCCGGTTCGCGTACCGGGTAGCGCCCCAGGGAGCGTACTTTGTTGAAAATTTGTGAAAAATGTTAGAGTAAAATAATAATTGTGAGTGATCAGATGTAGGGTAGCTCTGAGAAGAGCTTTTGGGTTTATGGTACATTTAGGTACTTATAAGTAGGTACCAATGCACATTCTTAAATTCAGAGTGAAAATTCTGTTGCCCTCATCTGAGAAGTGAACTCCATCTCCTCTGTAGATATCTTGCATGTAGTAACGCAAGTTATTGTTGTACAGGGAGCCCATTCCATGGTCTCTCATGTAAGCTGAAACAGATTTGTTTACATGCTTCCTCGACTTCTCAATTTGTGGACAAAATTGGTTTGACCACCTCCATTTCTGTCTTTGGCATATATTTGAATATACCAAGGCAGTCTGAGGAAAAAGTGCCATTAATTGCTCAAAGGTGTCCTTTAAAAGCATTTCCAGACCTACACCAGTCAAAGTGCCCAAGTCATTACCTCCACAGTGCACAATTAACAGGTCAGGTTTGGGCAAATGCATAAAGGTTTTCACCAATGGTATCAATTGGTGACATTTTAATCCTCTGTGGCCAAACCACTTAATTTCCACATCTTGTAAATTGAGGTTAGGTAAATTCCTGTTTTCAGCGTACCTTTGAGCCCAGTGAATATAACTATGTCCAACAAACCAGACAGAAAACATGGTGAGAGAAGGTTCTCCTGCAGTCAGATGAAGTGTGGCAATGAAATGGCAGTTGAAAAAATGAGAGTTTAAAATGAAAAAAACTGTGGAGTTTCTGTGTTCATGAAGCAGTAACAGTGATTGGTGGATTTTGATTGCTGAAAACAGAAAGTTAGGGTGCACGGATGAGTTATTTGAAAGATGTATTTTGAATGGTCAATAAAAAATCATTAAATGAAAGAATGCACTGGATATGCAGGTGCACTGAGAGTTCAGAGTTCAATTGCAACATTGTTGTGTGAACTTGCAAACACCAGAAGTCTTCCAAGAGGTGGTTGCCATGCAGAAAAGGCAGAAAGGGCAGAGGGGGGAAGGGTTTTCATTTGAAAAAAAGTGAGGGAAGAGTTTTGATTGGGTGACATGAGAGATATGTGTGAAGAATTACAGCATTTCTGTGCTTTTGATAGCTGCAGACTCTGGAGTGCATACCTTTTGCTCTGCTGAAGACAAATTGGTGTGTTTCTGAGACTGTTTTCAAACTCAAAGTATTTGCTAAGGTGAGAAAATATTTCTTTAATTTAGATAGAGAATAGTGTGCTTTAAGGAGAAAATTATGAATTATGTGGCGCAAATTGCTTGTAAATATGCTCCCACCTGTGCATGGAAAATTTAGATTTTGAATGTTTGTGTTACATAGCCATGTTAAAAGTGATACAAACATGCTGCAAAGGCAATTAAAAAACGCTTTTATGTGTCTTAAGGACATTTTAAGTAATTTTCCCATGTGCAGTGTTTTGAAATTATGATTTGAAAATCGTTTTTGGGGAAAAGGAATTGTTTTTAAATTTATGACAAGGACATAATGGTGTATGCTTCTTTATAAGGCAATTGACTGTCCCTGATGTTATTTTTCCCATTTTAATGTAAGACCTTTCTCTGTGGCGCAAATTGCTTGTAAATATGCTCCCACCTGTGCATGGCAAATTTAGATTTTAAATGTTTGTGTTACATAGCCATGTTAAAAGTGACCCAACCATGCTGGAAAGGCAATAAAAAAACACTTTCATGTGTCTTAAGGACATTTTAAGTAATTTCCCTGTGGGCAGTGTTTTCAAATTATGAATTGAAAATCGTTTTTGAGGTAAAGGAATGTTGTTAAAAGTTATGTGCGCCATATGCCCCCAAATTTCTTTTTCAAGCGTGCAGCAGGGTGTTATTGAGACACCCCTGCACCTTTGGAAAAATTCCTAATTTGCGATGAGCTAATTGCTAATCGCAAATTGCACCTTCTTTCATATGGGCATCCTGGCGCATGGAAATGAATGGGTAATTTGCAATTAGCAATTTGCTCATCGCAAATTTGGAATGGTAAAGAATCGCTATTTATTCCTTAAAATTCGCTATTTTGGAAATGCAAAATAGTTATATGATACATATGGCGGTTGATGTCTAACAAGATAAGAAGCTTAGGGATACATTTATGATGACTGGCGCAATGAAGTGGACATCACTTACTTCATTGGTAGAGCTTTACATGTATTATGTCCTCTGTATTCTTCATCGAGCGTAACTTTAATCTGCAATCCTGAGTAGGCCTCACCTTAAACAAACCTCTGGATAGGCCACATCTTATTGTCATCCTGAATTAATCATTTAAAATGCTAGGGACAGATTTATGATAGGTGTATGCCTCTTTTGCGCCACTTACAAAACACTGTCCATGGGGAAATGACTTAAAATGTCCTTAAGACACATGAATGTGTTTTTTTAAAGCGTTTGCAATTTTTTTGGGTCACTTTTAACATGGCTATGTGACTCAAACAGTCAAAATCTAAATTCACCATGCACAGGTGGGAGCATATTTACAAGGAATGTGCTCCATGGGGAAAGGTCTTATAATGTAATATGGGAAAAATGACATCAGAGACACTGAAATGCCTTATAGAGAAGCATACACCATTATGTCCTTGTCATAAATTTGCAAACCATTACTTTTCCCCAAAAACGATTTTCAAATCATAATTTGAAAACACTGCACATGTGGAAATGACTTAAAATGTCCTTAATTCAAAATTTGCTATTCCTTATTTTGCGATTGCACTGAAGGATTTGCAAATTTTGCGATTCCTTAAATGCAATGTATCAAACAAAAAATATGTAAAAAATGACATTAAGGATTTGGAAACTACCACCAACTTCTAGTTTGTGGTAATTTGCGAATTCTTTTCAAAAAGCATTTTTTTCCAAAAAACAAAAGGTGCTATATGACGCCAATACATGTCCTTAGGGCATGTATGTGTGCCATATGCCCCCAATTTTCTTTTTCAGGGGTGCAGCAGGGTGTTCTTGAGATACCCCTGCACCCTTGAAAAAATTCCTATTTTGTGATGAGCTAATTGCTAATCGCAAATTGCACCTTCATTCCTATGAGCCTCCTAGCCCATGGAAATGAATGGGTAATTTGCAATTAGCAAATTGCTCATTGCAAATTAGGAATGGTAAAGAATTGCTATTTATTCCTTAAAATTCGCTATTTAGGAAATGCAAAATAGTTTGATGGTACATATGGTGGTTCATCTGTAACAAGATAAGAAGCTTAGGGATACATTTATGATGACTGGCGAAATAAAGTGCAAATCACTTACTTCATTGGTAGGGCTTTACATGTATTATCTCCTCTGTATTCTTCATCAAGCGTAACTTTAATCTGCAATCCCGAGTAGGCCTCACCTTAAACAAACCTCACCTTATCATCATCCTGGATTCATCATTTAAAATGCTAGGGACAGATTTATGATAGATGTATGCCTCTTTTGCGCCACTGTGCGTCACTTTTATGATGCAGCGGCGGTGCAAAAGATTTGCTATGAGGCGACAAAATTACAAATTGATGCATTTAGGCAGATATGTCATGGTGTAAAAAAAACGTACCACATGAAACCAATGCAGCAGTGATTCAAAAGATGCACCATGTTGCAAGACAGGCCTCACTTGGGGCCATATGTATCAAGCTAATTAGCATTCGCAAAGATCAAAATTCTGCGAATTTCGGCCTTTGCGAATGTTAATTAGACAAATGGTATGTATCAAACAAGTTTGATGCAAAATAAGGAGTAGCAAAATTTGCTATTCCTTATTTTGCAATTGCACTGAAGGATTTGCAAATTTTGCGATTACTTAAATGCAATGTATCAAACAAAAAATATGTAAAAAATGACATTAAGGATTTGGAAACTATTGTGGTAAATTGGTGGTAATTTGTGAATTCTTTTCAAAAAGCTTTTTTTCAAAAAAACAAAAGGTCCCATATGACGCCAACACATGCCCTTAGGGCATGTATGTGTGCCATATGCCCCCAAATTTCTTTTTCAGGGGTGCAGCAGGGTGTTCTTGAGACACCCCTGCACCCTTGGAAAAATTCCTAATTTGTGATGAGCAAATTGCTAATCGCAAATTAAACCTTCATTCCTATGAGGCTCCTAGCCCATGGAAATGAATGGGTAACTTGCAATTAGCAATTTGCTCATTGCAAATTAGGAATGGTAAAGAATTGCTATTTATTCCTTAAAATTCGCTATTTAGGAAATGCAAAATAGTTTGATGGTACATATGGCGGTTCATCTGTAACAAGATAAGAAGCTTAGGGATAGATTTATGATGACTGGTGCATCACCAGGGATGTGTCAGTCATCCTGCGCCGCTGTTCCGCCACCCATGGTGTGCTGCATTTACAATGCGGGGCATCATGGGGCAAAAATGGCACAGATGCGTGATGTATCTGTGCTGTAAAGGTAGTGATTGCTGGAGTTGTATCGCAAGTGCGATGCAGCTCAAGCAAGGCTCAGGGGTGCCCCATCTCCACAATGTTGCGTCAAGACCTATGCCTGCTTAAAGCAGGCTCAGGGTTTTGACGCAGCTTTCTCCTATCTGATTGTAAATACGGCACACCATGGGTGGCAGAGCAGCGGTGCACGTTAACTGGTGCATGCCTGGGGATGTGCCATTTAACATAAATCTGCCCCTTTACATTTAAGTATGTGCAGGACACACAGAGTCGGTGAGGCTTATCCAAGGTTAAGAAGAGATGAGTCCTGTTCACTGAAAAATTAGACATAGGCTTCACCTGCTCAGCATCGCTGGACATGGCTAAATAATAGCTGCAAAATATTACTCTTGTTAAACAATTTTACTATTATAATCTCTGAGATTTGTCTCTTACTCTGCAACATCTCATTGTTGTTATCTTTCTTTAAAGATAAAGACAACATCAACATGAGCGACAATCTGCAATCAGTTGATTTTGACCTCATCATTGAACTTGTAATTGAAACATCAGTGGATGTTGATCCCTTGGATGATTTAAATCCTGAGGATGAAGAAGAGCGTGATGAGGATGCAGATTTGTCCGAATTATATGACATAGGGTGGGAAGCTGACCTGCTTGAGCCTATGGAACTATAAACATTTATTTTTAAAATTTATAATAAATAAAAAGTAAAAGTGTAAACCGTTTAATTTAAAAATAAAGACACCTTCAAAAATAGGTTATGTGTAGTGTCTTCAATAAAATATTAAAATATGCTCATAAAATTAGATCAGATTCACATATAAAATAGCACAGGTAACATAAATATAAATGTCATTTCTTTTCTGCTATTTCTGTATTGTAATTTTGCCAAGGACTAAAAAATCTTCTATTTAAAATGTCAAGTAGTGTGTTAAGTTTTTGATCATTGTTATTGATTTACTGTTTGGTAATAATGGTTAATAACATTTTTTATTATATTTTACCACAGATTCAACTGCAGATCATTTCAAGATTTCACCATGCCAACAATAGAAAGACAGAGAAAGGCTGCAAAAGTCAAAGACAGCAGGTGAAACAAAATAAGCAGCAGTCCTCTAACAAAAATATTTGTCAAGTCACGAAGAAAGCACCGGATAAGAGCACAAAATATTTCATAAGAAATATGTGTAGTAAAGAAAATATTACTACAGAAAATGTTTCAGTCCATAAAAAGAGAAGCAAATCAAATGTAAAGGAAAGGCCAATCAAAAATGTTACTGCTAGAGCAAGAGATAAGTCTGTGCATGATAGTAGAAGGAAACAACAGTTTAGGGACATTCGTAAACGAATGTTCCGCAACAGGATAATTGGCAATTTGTTAAAAAATATTAAGAAAGGTCAACAGAAACTGGTTTTTTATAAGAGAAAAAAAAAATTGAGAAAGTTATTGATCAGGCATTTGAAATTAAACGTAAGTTATTTATTTTGATAATCAATAGAATTAGGAAGCTAAACAAGGCAATTTATGATTTCAAAAGAAATAGTAGATGGAAGAGAATAGTTAATCGTAGTAATTTTTGTGAAGTTTTTTCTGGAGAATGGATGCATAGTTCAAGCTGTGAGGCATTTTTTAATGAGGAGAGTTATTTCCAGGATAATGATTTGGTGCATGCAGTTGACACCAGTGGTCGTGCTTATGAAGTGAAAGATGGTTGTCCAGTTGAAAAAGAAAAACTTGTGACAACAGAGACAGAAGAGGTGTTAGGTAATGAGGTTTTAGGAAGACGTGCTAAGGGTCCTGTGTACACCTGGAAGTGTAGTAGTATTTGCAGTGTGCGACAGGATTCCATCAATTTGCTTTGTGAAAATAAGGTTGTTGCAAGAATTAGATCCTTGCAGAGTGAGAGAAGTGACAGGTTTGCATGGTCATTCACTGGCTTGTCTTTCCAGGAGAGTATGCCAGAGTGTTTTTCATCATTTCAGGATGATAGCAGTACATCATAATAAAGTGAGGAAATTAGTTAGAATGTTGTATTATGCTAAGAGTCCAGCAATTATGCTTAAACAATTATGTGCTGCTCTTTTGCATGGTTCTGAAATAGATGTGAAGAACATATGTGAAGAAATTGAGTTTTGTTACTTTGGAAGTAAAGAGTAGAATGTTGAAATTGACCCAGAAGAAGAGGGTAATGTGGAAGATAGTGTACAGGTTTCCAGTACAGATAATTTCCAGAGGGAAATTGCGACGTTTCAGGTGAAATCAAGTGAGAGGCCTAATTTCACTTGTGTGTGTTGTCGACGCACTTATTATAAGAATCAGACTAAGTTAGTGGATTTATATGCAAAAAGTGAAAGGGAAAATAATAGTGAATGGAAGGATTTTGCAACATACTTGATGGTAGAAAATTGTTTTGATTTGGGATTTGATCAACGTGTGTGTACGTATTGTTGTTGCAAATTAAATCAAAATCAGATGCCTGCTAGAGCAGTTCATAATAATCTGGAATTGGTTGAGATTCCTTCTGAATTGAAGGATTTAAATACTTATGAATCTATTTTGATTCAAAGTATCCATCCCTTTCAGGCTATTGTAAGAATGGAGCCAAAGACAGGGAAATTGCCTCCATCAGATTTACAGAGAGGATTAAAGGGAAGAGTTGTTTATTTGCCTCTAGATTTGAAGAAAAACATTAACACAATTGGAGTAGAAAAAGTGGAAGAGGAACCTCTGGTTATCTTAGTTAATGGGGTTCCGACAAAGAATAAGAAAATATGGCAAGATTTAGTAGATGTTAGGAAAGTTAAAAAGGCAACATTGTATTTGAAAAAAAATAATAAATACTATAAGAATGTATATGTTGCAGAAGAGGAAGTAAGTGAGGAAGAGGATAGCGATTTGTGTGCTGGTCAAATTGAGAAAGTAGAACCCTCTACTAGTGAAGAAATATATGAACATTATAGTGTTCATCCTTTGCATTCCAAGGAAGTCATGGGGAATGCTATTGAGTTGTTTCAAATGAAACAAGCCAAAGGGAGTCCCATTAGTGTTTGGGAGGAAAGTTTGGAAGCTCGGTGTTTCCCACAGCTTTTTCCAACAGGTCAGGGAGGAAGATATGATGAGCGACCTCATCAAATTCCTGCTTCTGAATACCGGACTTTGCGATTGTATGCAGGAGATGCTAGGTTTCGACAATGCATTCCCTATTTGTTTCATCTCCTGTTTGAAAGCGATCTGTCTGGACTGTCATATGCAGTGAACCACATCTTGAAAAGTGGTATACACATGCAAAACATCTCGGCAAGTGACTTTATGGATAAAGTCAATGTCCAAGACAGTATTTTGGATTCTCACCTGATTAATCTCATGGCGTGTCAGCGTGGTACTAATGAGTACTGGTACCGTCGTCATGGTGATTTAAAATGTATGCTGAGGAACTTAGGTACTCCCACATGGTTACTCACTCTGAGCTGTGCCGAGTATGGCTGGGAAGACTTACTTGAATTTCTACGAGAGGCAAATGCTAACGTAGATAACATCGAATTCAAGACACCCGGAGAACTGTGCTCTTTGGATCCAGTCAATGTATGTAGGTACTTCAATCATAGATTTGAAGCTATGATGTCTTTCATCATGAATAAGAAGAATCCACCTCTTGGAGAGGTGTTGGATTTCTTCTGGAGAAAGGAGTACCAAGCAAGAGGTGCTCCTCATATACATATGTTGCTGTGGATCAAGGATGCACCTAAATTTGGAACGGATCCAGAAGACTCAGTGATGAGTTTTATCCAACAGTATTCTACGTGTGCTGTTCCAAACGCAAAGGAGAAGAAAAGCCTAAGAGAAAAAGTTCTGCGTTTCCAAAGCCATCGATGTGGAAAGTACTGCCGTCGTAAATTCCGAAACAAGGACAAGTTCTACACCAAATGTCGTTTCGGCTTTCCACGACCGGTGATTTCTAAAGGAAGAGTAAACAGTTTGATGTCTTCGCTGCGACATAATGTCATGAAGAAATCACCTAAAAACACATACAATTTGAAGAGGAACGAAGAGTCCAAGTACATCAACGACTACAACCCGGTGATTTTGTCCATGTGGAATGCTAACATGGATATACAGTTTGTGGCTGATAACTGTATGGCTGTGGCTCGGTATGTGACGTCTTACATCACCAAAAAAGAGAAGACAGAATTGAAGGATATGTGGGAGGACATTTCCCATGAAAAGAGCCTCAGCAAGAAGTTGTACAGTTTCAGTCTGAAGATGTTGTCGCATCGAGAAATCGGAGCGTACGAATGTTCTGACCGGTTGTCTTCAGCAAGTCTCTATGCCAAGTCCAGGAGTATCATTTGGGCGAGTCTTGGTCTTGCTGCAACGCGTAATCGAGTTCTCAAACCTGTGCGGGAAATTGAGTATTTGGCGGAAAAGGAGCCAAACAGTACCGACATTTTGAAGACCAACATGTTGGTTACATATTATCCAAATAGAAGCAGTCACCTCGACAATGTTTGTCTGTATGAGGTTCTTCAAAATGACATATTCAAGAGGAACATCAAAGAAGATACTGAGAAAGGAGTGTATGCTGTAATAGGAAGTGAGGGATGTCTGGTCAAGCAAAGAAAATGCCACTTGGTAAACCATCGAAAATTGAGTGGCGAATCTCCTGAAAAAAAGGAGTTTTTCTATTTAGCACTTTTGCAACTTTTCAAGCCTTGGCGTGCAGAAGAGGAACTGCTTTGAGATTTCCTCTGTTACGAAGACTCTTTCAATGCCGCCAAGGAGACCATAGAAAGTCCTGCTTTTCCCAAATATGTAGAAATGTTGAATGCGGAAATTGAGCAGGAAGCAACGATTGCAGCCGAGATTGCCAGAGACAGTTCTCAGGACAGTCAGAGTTCTGCTTCATTGAGTCAGGATCCACTAGGAGGACCTGTTATCGAAAATGAAGCTGCCACTGCCATGAATGAAGTGGAAAGAGCCATGGCACATGCTCAGGAGGATGCGGTTAACTTAGAAGAGTTGGAAAGACAACTCAACGTTGAGCAGAGGAAAATATATGACGAAGTTACCATGCAAATTGATCATGGATTAAGTCATGACAAGAAAGAGTGCTCATGTACGTCGTTGAAGCCTGTCCGACTGTACGTGAGTGGAGAAGCGGGAACTGGAAAAAGTTTCCTCATTAAAGCAATTTCATGCTATTTGCAGGAAAGGACAGAGTCATCCCTGTCTTGTTTTGTCACCGCTCCAACTGGACTGGCAGCACATAACATTAAAGGGATTACTTTACATCGTTTACTGATGCTGCCAGTGGAGCATGACAACAAATTACAATATCACAAGCTATCTGGAGATGCTTGTTTTGAAGTTTCAAGAATCTTGAGGAAAATGAAACTTCTTATCATTGACGAAGTAAGCATGGTTTCCAATGTCATGCTTGCCTTTGTGCATTTGAGAATGCAAGAAGTTCTCAAAACAGAGTATGATGTGTTATTTGGTGGCAAACACATAATTGTTTTCGGAGATCTTCTGCAGCTGACACCAGTGAAAGGGCAACCTGTGTTCAAAATGCTCATGCATGAAGATACCAGGAAGTGCCTAGGCAGCATTGGCAACGTCAATATATGGTTAAACTTCAATTATGCTGAACTGCATGAAAATATGCGTCAGGCGAAGGATGAAGTTTACAAGACTATTCTACAAGATGTTAGAATTGGAAAAGTGACCGAGCATGGGAAAGAAGCTTTACATGCACGATTACTGTCAAATATATATCCAGAACAAGATGTTGTGCCTGAGAATATTTTTCAGAAAATTACTGATAAGAAATCTGGAATATGTTTGATGCCAACTCTTGCAGAATGTGCCAAATTCAACAACAAAATGTTGCATTTAGAAAAGCAAGAGATTGTGAAACTGGAAGCTATTGACAGAGTAGAGCATATGGGATCAACAATTATTTTGTCTGAGAATCTGAAAACAAAATTGGATTCATTAGAGAAGAGTATATCTAAAACTGCAGGTTTTGAAAAGACTATGAATGTGTGCTTGAACTGCCGTATAATTTTAAGAAGGAATTTACATGTTGAAAGAGGTCTGGTAAATGGATCAATGGGTAATGTTGTTGATTTTGTAAAATACAGAAATAGAGATGGAATTGAATTTTTAAAAATTAAATTTGATGGCATTGAGGAAGTACAGCTAATTGGTCGTTGCTCTGCTAGATTTTTGCTTGTAAAAGACTTATATGTTCGCCGTAAGCAGTTTCCTGTTTGCTTGGCATATGCGGTGACAATCCATAAATCGCAAGGTTTAAGTGTAGACTGTGCATTGGTGAATATTGGCAGTTCTGTGTTCAAGGAGGGTATGGCATACGTGGCATTGTCACGAGTTAGAACTTTATCGGGATTGTACTTGATTGAGTGTGATGTCACAAACATTTGTGCGGATCTAGATTGTGTTAAGGAATACAATAGGTTAAGAAGAGAGTATGCGTCACATTTGCCTCAGTATCCTTTGTTTGAGAAACGTGTGGTAGGCCGGAAACGAACAAATGTGACCAATACTGGGGAGGTTGTAGCAAAAAGACGAAAAGTCGATGAACCTAAACTTACAAGCAGAAACAAAAAGGATTCTGTTTAAGATGTTGTTGGTTTTCAATTTGAAAACAGTTCTGGTGTCAACTGCTATTCTAATGTAGTGGTTAATGTTTTGTTTTCTCTAGAAAATGTAAAAGAAGAGATTGTGGTCAATTCTGATCAAAGATTTTGCAGTTTGTTAAATTCTGTGTTAGAGAAATGTAGCACTGATAGAAGAAACATAGAAAGTGTGTCTGAAATTCGAAATCTGTTAGACAGATGTTCAGGCCAAACACAATTCTCTCAAAATATTCAGCAAGATTGTCAGGAGTTTTTAATGTATATGCTTGATGTATTGCATGCTGAAGGTGTAGATGTAGATCAGCTGTTTGGGCTTTCTTATCAATGGCAGCATGACTGCGAGAACTGTATGGTATCAAGTACTACTAGTGTAGACTCAGAAAGATTTATATATTTAACTTTGCCAGACAGTAAATCAGTCTCCTTTAATAAGCTAGTAAAAGCAGCTGATCACAACATGGAGTGTAGCCAATGTAAATCTGAAATGATGTCCACATTATTTATACGAACATATGGCCAGTATGTCATTTTAATGTTCCAACGATGTAGGCCTAATGGAACAAAATTGACAACTTTAATTAAAAATTTTGTAGCTTCGCAGTTGTCAATATCAGGAAGGACTTTTGTAACTGCAGCAATTATATATCATGACGGCCCTTCAATAACATCAGGACATTACACAGCTTATTTAAAGTCTAGAAATGGCTGGTCATTCTGCAACGATTCTGTTTTAATTTTCAAAAAAAAATTGCCGTATGACCTTAAAAACTCTTACCTGGTGTTTTTAAAACCAAAATTTTAGGGAAATAATCTTGGGATGTGCTCTGTGGAATTTCAAGAGGTTCTAATGGCTCCTACACGATTTGGCCTTGAGGATAAGTGTAGTACAGAGACATAACTTTTTACCATAACACTGGACGTCATGGAGAAATACATGCACTTTGAATGAGTTCAGAAAAACTATTTCTTTTTATAAGCTAATTGAAGCAGCCAATCAAAACATAGAGTAGAGGGAATGTAAGTCTGCAACGCTGTCTACTGTTTTACATTGCTTTGTGATTGAAAGTGATGTAGAGAATTAAATAATTGTAGTAGTCATAGAGGTAGCGTAAGTCTGCTTCATAGTAAGCAGTATCAGTGTCATAGGAAATGTAGAACATGACTGAGCAAGAAGGGGAAGATATTACTATTCCAGGATTGTGAAAATGATCTTCAACATTTTAATTCTGAAAGTTGCGGAAATGCCAAATGACGGGATTGGCTTACAAGAAATCCAAGAGTTATAAATGAGTCTGACAAGATTTGGCCTTGTGGAAACTTGTGGTAGAGAGCAAGAAGTCATTTATTGCATGTAACATGTTTTTAAAAACGATGGAGATTTTCTTTCAGAAAGTGGCGGGCTGAAAGTAATAACAGCACAAAAGAGTGTAAGCTGTTCATAGGACATCCTTTGACGTCATGGAAAGTAAGTTAATTTTAAGGAGTTCTGAATTCTGATTTCTTATGTTGTATGGGTTTTTTAAACACAATCATTTTGATTGTGTTTTTTTTTCCCCGCTGTTATATGATGAATACCTTCAAGTCACTGTTTTTAGTGAATTTTGATACATTCTGAGAACAGCAAAAATAAACCATTTAACATGTATAATTAATTCTGTACTGTTTGCATTTATGATGTATATGTAGAACTGTGTAGGAGGCATGGAGAAGGTGAGGCTTCTGTAAGTGTCAAAGTTGTTGCATGCAGTGCTGCACTTCTGCGTATTCTTTCATATGCTAGACTACATCTGCACAATGAGATACCTAAGCAAAGGAAACACAAGTGATGTGATTGTGAAATGAGCAAAATAAATTGCACGTATTTCAATTACATCACCTGTGTTTCCTATCATTACGAACCACATTGTGCAGATCAAGTTTAGGTCTGTCCAGGGAAACATAGGAGGTTTGGACTTTGTTCAAGAGTGCAGTGGACATGACTCACTTCATTGGTAGACCTTCACATGTATTATGTCCTCTATTCTCTTCAACAACACGAAATTTCATCTGCAACCCTGAGTAGGCCTCACCTCAAACAAACCTCTGGATAGGACACATCTTATTGGCATCCTCAAGCAATTATTTAAAATTTTAGTGTCTTGCGACACTTTTCTGAGACAACAGCAATGCAAAAGATGCACCATGTTTTAAGATAGGCCTCACTTCATCTGCATCAAGATACTGTTAGTTTAAAATGTATATCTTTAGGACTGTGTAGGGGGCCTGGAGAAGCAGAAGCTTCTGTAAGTGTCAAAGTTGTTGAAAAACTGTTTGTCCTTCAATCTTTTCCCTTGTCTTTTGTAATTTTTAAATACATGTTTTAATATTTTTGAAATGTTTGTTCTCTCTTTCACAGATTGAAAGTATAAAAACAAAAAGTGAGTAATTTAACGACAATTATAAGGTAAATGCTTTGTACTCTTTTCGTTACATTTCTATCACATTCACCTACTATTAGTTCCACTGCTTCATTTCTTTAACCCTCAGTTTCCTGCCTTTGCTACTTCCCTCATTCCTTTCTCTATTACCTACTTACTCAACTCCTTCCACTCTTTTTCTCAGTCCCTCTCTTCTCATAGTTCCTCACTCTTGTTCACTCACTCCGTCTCTATTACTCTTAGTGTCTTTGACTGATCACTCTATCACTACTTGTTCATAATGCTTTCTCTGTGTAGTTGAAGCACACTAAGGGGCATATTATGAATACAGCCAATAAAATTATTTCTCTTTTTATTGGCAGAAAACTGGTGCAAAAGTGGTTTTAGCGGCAGTTTTCTGCCGCTAAAAGCAGCTTTAGCGACACATTTCTGCCAATAAAAGCTGCAAAACTTTTATTGCCTATGTTGATGATATGGCTCTATGTTACTTACATTTCTTTGCTGTTTCAATTAATCTTTTTCTGTTATTTTTTGTTTTCTGTTTTCTATTTTTTCTCTCTGTTATTCCTCATGTTTTAATCTTATTTTGAACATTCACTCACATTCTCCAAGAAACTCTTCTTTGTTAATGTTATACTCTCTTTTTTTTTCTTTCACTTCGTTATCTATTTTGTTTTTCACAATTATACCCTCTTCCGTCTTTTCTTCGGTAAATAGATCTATTAAACACTATCTCTTCTTTACTCCCTATAGCTGTCTTTCTTTTAACATCACTCTCTGTTTACTTTCCTTATACTTACTCTTTTTTTTTTTTTACTTTTTTTTGGGTTAGCTCCCGGTCCGCGTACCGGGAAGCTAACCCGGGAGCGAACCAAAAGAAATAGAGCTTGCCAGAGTGCTAAACATTCTAGCAATTTTTTTTGAAAGGGAAGGTAGTTCTGAAAAGAACTTTTTTTTTATATTTTTGTTGTTTTATATTTTTTTTTAATTTTTTGAACATTTGTTGTTTTTTTTGTATTTTTTGAACGATTTTATATTTTTTGGGGTTTTTTTGGGGGGGGGGAAACAAAAAAAAACAGGCGTTGAAAAGGGCTCAACAGGAGCAAAAAAAAAATTACTGGGGGCGGTTAGGGCAATCATGGTGTTCATACGCCAGGTTTATAGCATTGATGCTCATGTTGCCACACGCTAACAACGCACGACAGTGCATACAAGAGTGTATCATGTGGCCAAAATTCTCTTGTATATTTGGCACAGTTTCCCGTGCCTCTTCTGGTGTTAACGCAATTGGTAATCTTGGTCTGGCCACAGGAGTTGGTCTTGGATTGTCCTGCATATCCCTTATTTCCGCCCGGCTGTAATTTAGTGGATGCTTCCTTGTCATGTGCCTGTGCATTGTGTGATTTCCGTAACTATATTTATTGTCCGTCCCTCTTGATAATTGTTCTTTGCATATGCGGCAGGTGACATACCTCCCATTGACTTTTTTTTGGCCACGAGGGATCGAATAAAACTGCCAGATGAAACTGGCTTTCTTTCTGGAAACCCGGGGCACCTCTTCTAAGAACTGTGGTTCTTCTCCCTCCTCATCCATTTCTTCATCTTCCTCCTCAGTGTTGGTAATGACCTGGGGAGGTGGTCCTCTCTTCCCATGAGGAGGTGGAGGTGGTGGTGGGGGTCCACCAGCTGAAGCTACCAATGAAGCCATTTCTCATATAGTAGTAAAGGTCTTCCTCTCACAATGATGAAAGTCAGAGTAAGGAAAGAAGGAGGGGTTTTCATCATTTGGGAAAAACAATACTTCTCAACCAATGAAAAGTGTTATTTTTAGGTCACCTGACCTAGCCTTACATCATTATGAAACCAAAAGTGAAATGAACCAATGAAAAGTGTTATTAACAAGTCACATGACCTGTTATGCTTACGTTACGCGCTCCGGTCCGCGCCCCGGATAGCTTCCGGGTCGCTGCGCTTCGCGCCTCGGTCCGCGCCCC